>NC_139686.1:63039158-64434158 GCF_964106915.1 Podarcis gaigeae | reverse complement strand
GAACAGACCTCCAGAACGAATTAAGTTCTTAACCCGAGGTACCACTGTAATAGTTTTATTGGTTTTAATGTTTATATGCCACCCATCTTACTGGGTTTCCCCAGACACTCTGGTGGCTTCCAACAAAACATTGCTAGATTCACAGCAACATCAGTTCTAAGCTTCCAAATCAACTTGTCTGCTTGGCAACTCTGCCAGCTGAAGATCAAAACACCCCTTACAGCAGTTTTGCATCACTTTCACTCAGTTTGATATGACTTGTCAAGAGACAGTCCATCCATGGTGACTGGAAAGAGCAGCATAACTGCTCAACAATGTCCACTATCACATCTGCAAACTTTGTGACTAATGGCTCACCACGATTTACAACCATGCAGAATAAATGCCGGCATCCCCGCCCCATCCCAACTCTGGCTGCAGCCCCTTGTTGTGCTCTCCACACAGCTCAGGACATGGTTTCTTCCTCTTCCGGGTGGCTAAAGTAGTTTTGAAGATGCTACCACCCTGGAGGGAGGGAAGAAGATCCCAACAAAAGATTCCCCCATACACAGAGACTGGAGCTCAAGCAGTAAGGTTTAAGAGGAGCACATAGAGTAAACATGAAGAGCAGAGAAACATAGAAAATGCTTGCCTGAAAGCTGTTCCCTTTCACTTAGAATTAGACTAGTAGCTGGATGGAAGCATGCCACAGAATCAGACTACAGGCTTTCTCAAAGCTGTCCATAATTGCATTTGCACCAGGTTTCCATTGCAGAAAAATGCTTTGAACTGGTCCCCCAAAAGTTGGTTGAATTGTTAATGTGTGCTACCACCGTAGCCAGAATTCTGTATGCTCAGAAATGGAAAGAAGAAGAAGTTGCGTGTTGAGGACCACCAGAACATCCCCAAATAAAGACACAGTTCATATAACAATTTTTGTTTTGGTTTTTTGGCCTAATTTTGGCCACAACTTTATTGATTACAGTATGTGAGTGGCTGCTTAGGCATTAGTTAGCGACTATCTGTTCCCACTTAGAGGTAGGAACAGAACTGACAACTGCAAGCCCGCGAAAGTCAGTAAGGGTAAACATTTTGGGGGAGAGAATAGAGTTGGGCGCCAGGCTCTCACCTCTCCCCAAATGCTCCCAGGGGCTCTTGCATGGCCCTAGCCCCTTGCCAATGGTTCGGACAAGAGCATGGTGAGCCCCTGGATTTAACGGAATAACCTTGCAGCAGCATCATTGGAGGGGTTGGCACAGCCAACCATACCCCCTCTACCAACCAAAATTAACCAATGCCTAACCACAACCTTAAGGACGCGGGTGGCACTGTGGCTTAAACCACAGAGCCTAGGACTTGCCGATCAGAAGGTTGCGGTTTGAATCCCCACGACGGGGTGAGCTCCCGTTGCTCGGTCCCAGCTCCTGCCAACCTAGCGGTTCGAAAGCATGCCAAAGTGCAAGTAGATAAATAGGTGGGAAGGTAAATGGTGTTTCCGTGCGCTGCTCTGGTTCGCCAGAAGCGGCTTAGTCATGCTGGCCACATGACCCGGAAGCTGTACGCCGGCTCCCTCGGCCAATAAAGCAAGATGAGTGCTGCAACCCCAGAGTTGGTCACGACTGGACCTAATGGTCAGGGGTCCCTTTACCTTTACCTTTATAGTTGATTACTTCTCGTTTCAGGGATTTTCATGGCATTTCATTTGGTTTGTGTAACCTACCTCACAGGGCAGTTGGGGGGGATTAATGAAGATCATGAGCATCTGCAGCTACAGACACCAGTGCTGCTGCCCCTGCCCAAGCAGAAACAAGCTGCGACTGTCCACACACACAACCCAGATCTTGCCAGTCCAGCACTTTGGGGAGCATAACCCGGTTATCCTTAAAGAGTAGGGAGATGTGATGTCAACACACATCTGGGTGGGAAAAAGGAGAAAGGGAATGACTCCTATAAGTCATTTTAGGGCGCAAAACTTAATTTTTGCAAATTTCTTCTGTCAAGGGTATTATAAATTTTTGTGGGTGTGCGTGTGGATTTCAAATCTGCTATTTTTGTGACTGGACAACATTTAGGTTGGAAAGCTCAACGTTTGATGAAGAAGCACATAAACTGCTTTGGGAAAACCTAGGAATTTCAATGTTGCCTTCTGAAAATGTCAGGTGATGTTAATTAATAATAAACAATATCAACATGCACTATATATATAATATAATGGCAAGTACTTTGCAATCGTTTTCAATGATTTCTGTGTAATTTTACACACATTTTACCTACTAAGAAAAATGAATCATATTAATTTAACCAAAATCATATTAATTTAAACAAAATAAATGTTGAATTCCCAAGTCACGTTGCAATTTTTAAGCACCCCTCATTTTTTGGGATTTGAAAGTTGAAAAATTCAACACGCCATACTCATACATGCACCCCTGTCTGTAAGGTCCTTGAGATACATTACTAGTTAATTAATAATTGTTAGGCACTCTTATTTAGCTTCAGTGGGATTTCCCCAATGTTCCATTCAGCCACACACACACAAGAGTTATTTTCCATTTCAATGTACAATTAAACAATTATATTTAACAATCCCTATGCAGAAGTAAATGCCATGATTCCTTGCAAGGTAAAAAAATGTAAATCTCGAGATATGCCAGATTATTAAAACAAAACAAAACACTACTTTCTATACTTCTATGGACTATCTTTGGTTATTCCTTTTATTTCTTTCAGAAATTGCTGCACAACTTCTGAGCTTTGAGATTTATACACCAGCTACATTGTTCCCTTGTAATAATAACATAGTTTGCATTCCAGGGAGACCAGCATAGTAGGATGAACCAATAAAGAAAACCGATTCTTCTGTGTTGTTAAGTTGCAAGAAAAGTATTTTTCTTATTCTTCTCCCTTCTGAAAAAAAGGGAAGAAACTGGATTCAGTAAGTTCTCATTCATGTACGGAGTGCAGCTTCTTTCCTTTTTTTAAAACACAGAATGGAGGAAAGAACCATATTTTGGGAGTAAACGTGTTTGGATGCCATGCCAACTATGGCATCACAACTTCCTGGTGATTATTGAGTTAAATTTTAATCTGTGTATTATAAAATCAGTGTTGCTCATTAATTTTTCATTGTGAGAGGATTTTGTCCACATGTCATCATCAAAAGGAAGAAGTTGCGGGCCAAATCACATGTTCTATATTCCAGTCATGGAACTGTTTCCTGTTCCTACTTTCCTGCTGCAACGCAATGAATAAATTTTTAATGCATACGAATGGCTTCACTGTCTACCTGTTTCCTGTGGGTCTCTAACTCTGACTAAAGATTATGACCTTTAGGTAGAAGAAGAGGAGATTGGATTTGATATCCCGCCTTTCATTCCCTTTAAGGAGTCTCAAAGCGGCTAACATTCTCCTTTCCCTTCCTCCCCCACAACAAACACTCTGTGAGGTGAGTGGGGCTCAGAGACTTCAGAGAAGTGTGACTGGCCCAAGGTCACCCAGCAGCTGCATGTGGAGGAGTGGAGACGCGAACCCGGTTCCCCAGATTACGAGTCCACCGCTCTTAACCACTACACCACACTGGTTCCCGTTGGTTCAGCTAGCTCAGCTAATGTCTACACCAGGAGTAGCCAATGTGATTGCTGTTGGACTATTGGCTGCCTGATAACGCCACTCCCAACATAAGGAGGGGAGGGTTGCGGGCTCACGCCCCCATCTACATCCTCGCAGGGCTGGCTACAGCCCCGCGGGACTAGGGGATTCCCAGGTCATTAGTATTCATTATTCATTGCATCAGCCAATCGGCTGGCAGCAGGGGCGGGCTTACTAGGGGGCATTTAAGGTCGGGGCAGCCTGTGCTCGCCCCTTTTCTTCCCTTTCAGCTGCTGCGGTTTCCCACCCACCCACCCACCCACCCACCCTCTAGGTTTGCATTTGGACTTTGCTATGGGCTTTGGCTGGTCGCCGCAAGGGGCCTGGTAGGAGTTTTTCCATTTGGCTAATTGGCTGTATTTTGGAAGCCACTTGGTTTTTTTCGCCTACCTCGTAGCAAAACGTCACAACACCTTTGGTTTGGGTGGTTAGGCATTGGCAGGGGTATTATTATGCAAATGAGTTGGGGGGGAGGAACGCCATCACCTCCCCCAAATGTTGAAGGGTAGTTCGTTAAAGGACTCCGGGGGGGCGTCACCTCATCCGAAACCTACAGAGTCTAGGGCCTAAAGTGCACTTGCGAGCGGTAAGCCCTCGGGGAGTGCCTAGGGATGTGCATCTCGGGGGCTTCCCCTGTTGGTGCTTAACCCTTCCCGGTCTTATACCGGTTAGTCTGATAGGGCCAATGCCTAAAGCCAATACCCCTTACAAGGACCTCTTACCTGTAATTAATAAAGTTGTGGCCATTTTTCGCCCATTAACCTAAATTCTGGTGTCCGGTGTCTTTATTTATTCCATCTGTGGGAGGGTGCGGGGATCGCCACGCAATGTGCATTCAGTGCTCTATGCAACCACAACTTTGGGCTTGTTGTACACATGATGCCATCCCCATGCCACCCCTATTTCTCAGTCTAAAGCAAATTCTGCTGGAACAGAATTTCCCGCAGAATCTGAATTTCCGGTCGTATGTGAAGAAGTGCGCATGCACACAAAAGCTTACATCAAGAACAAACTTAGTTGGTCTCTAAGGTGCTACTGGACAATTTTTTATACATATTTCAACTTCATCAGACCAACATGGCTACTTACCTGAATCTGCCGGAACAGTTAGAATCAGTTTTGTGCTAAGAATATACTACCTGCAAATGGGTGCACACAGAGAGTGCTTTCTCGTGTTGCCTCCTATTGAAACAAACTTACTGGTGTTGCAGGACTTTGCCACTCCCCCTGAAGGAGCGTCTCCACCCCCGTCGTTCAGCTCAGACACTGAGATCCAGCACCGAGGGCCTTCTGGTGGTTCCCTCACTGTGAGAAGTGAGGTTGCAGGGGACCAGGCAGAGGGCCTTCTCAGTGGTGGCACCCGCCCTGTGGAATGCCTTCTCATCAGATGTCATCAGACTATACAGCCTTTAGAAGACATCTGAAGGCAGTTGTGTATAAGGAAGTTTTTAATGTTTCATTAAGTTTTTGTATATGCTGGAAGCTACCCAGAATAGCTGGGGCAACCCAGTCAGGTGGGTGGGATAATAATAATAATAATAATAATAATAATAATAATAATAATAGGCAACACAGAAATCAGAGCAGTAACTTAGCCTCCTCTGTATATATCTTCTGTATATCAGTTGATCAATACACTAGTTTCCAGCCCCTCTCAAACGAGATTAACTGCAAACCACTAAGTACAAAAATGGCCAGTGCACATTTCAAAGACTATGTGCGTACACAGCCTACAACTGCCATTAATCCCAGTTAGCTTGACAAATGATCATGGATGATGGGAGTTGTAGTCCAGCAACATACAGTGAGTGCCATGTTAGCTACCCATAGGCTGCACTGATTAGCAATGGCTCTTGAAGATCTTCAGCAGGAAATCTTTCTCAGCCCAGCTAGGGAAACTGAGTGTTGACATTTAACATGGAAGCATGTGCTGAGCGTAGGTGCTGGCGCCCTGGGGCCCTGGGTGCTCAAGGACCCACAAAATTCCCTATGAAGGAGCTGGGCACCTTCATGGCACCCGTGGCCATGGGGCCAAGCTAGCATTCCTGACTCTGAGCTATAGCCGTCCCCCTTTTGGGGAAGTTGTGTGTTTGTGTGTGTTAGCTTTAAGAACATAAAATCATAGAATTGAAAGGGACCATGAGGATCATGTAGACTAACTGTACATTGTATTTTTACAGAGAACTTGTAGAAGTGTCCCTGTGCATGGTGAATGTGGTTGTGTAAGGGATGCCATGCAACTCAAGTGTTTGGTCAGCAAGATTTTCTTGTTTATTGAAAGATCAGGTCAATACCACTGTGTGTCCTTGAATAATTCTTATTTCTAGCTGTTCTATCAATAGCTAATTATTCAATTTGTGTGCTTTTGTCTGCAGACTCTGTCGGTATATCCCTACCATTGCTAAGAATCTTGTGGCTGTGAAACAAGATGCATATCACAAATACAGAGGCAGGCAAGGACCTTCTTCTCCCCTGTTTAGAGAAGCTTTTAATGTTTAATAGACTACAGTGGTATTTTGGGTTAACTACTTAATTCATTCTGGAGGTCCGTTCTTAACCTGAAGCACCACTTTAGCTAATGGGGCCTCCTGCTGCTGCTGTGCCGCTGGAGCACGATTTCTGTTCTCACCCTGAATCAAAGTTCTTAACCTGAGGTACTATTTCTGGGTTAGCGGAGTCTATAACCTGAAGCGTATGTAACCTAAAGCATATGTAACCCGAGGTACCACTGTATTGTATTTTAATATTCTGTTGGAAACTGCCCAGAGTGGCTGGTGAAACCCAGCCAGATGGATGGGGTATAGATAATAATTTATTATTATTATTATTATTATTATTATTATTATTATTATTATTATTATTCAGTTGAGCAGCTGAGTAAACTTTAAGGTTAGGATTAACAGAAGGGCTTCCACCCTCCAGAACACATCCCTTTAGCAATCATAAATTAATCCTGGGGCAAGATTTACTTGAGACAAGTCTGATATTGGCCCCCAGTGTAAAACCAGTGAGATAGTTTGACTGTTGCTCAAATTGAAACCTAAGACATTTTGCATTATCTCTAGAGCTTCACAAAATAAGGTTTTCTTCAAGGATGCATGTCGTGAGAAGAGAGAATTGGTTTCATGCAAAATGTAGACTCTGGAAGAAACCAAGACAGTCCTAATACAAAAAAAAAAACCCAACCCTAATACTTTCCTGACAAATCTGATGTCTCATCTAGCTATGGCTTGAAAGTACATTTTGTGATACAGCTGAAACCACATCCACCGATTGCATCCATCCATATTCTCATTTTAGTGGCAGGAAATCCCGCAGGAAAGGGTTAGTTCCTTCAGCTAGGCATGGTCAACCAAAAGTATTATTTGATTGGAGACAAAAATATTCCATTTGCTTTTCAAGGAAGAGGAGGACTTGGATGAGTTCCTAAACTTTAGCCCCTGCTAGCACAGAAAGAGAAAGAACAAACACTTTCCCCCTCCTATTCATCCAGATTACATCATGATCCTCTTGTTAAGTGAACAAGAAACAACAGTTTTAATACAGGCACCTTCTCTTGAGCTAGTGTCTCCTTCCTCAGGACTCCACAAAGAGTCTTGTGATGATTATGGCCACACAACTACCTCATTCATGCCCCATCAGGGACTCAGCCAGGTTCAGAGTCTAGATTCTCTCCGTTTCCTTGTTGACAGAAAGAGATTTACTCATTTCAGGACAATCCATCCAACTCCTGGAGGTGATCCCAGACACCGTTCTACGTCAGATAGTTTTTTCTCCAGAGTGGACGAGGTCAGATTTATGCTGCCACTGAGTGTTTCTACCAACCCCCTCAGAATACCTGATGCACCTTTCAAATTTACAGGGATCCATGATCAACTCTGCACACCTCATTCAATCTAAGAACTACAGGTTGCTCAGAGGCTCTACAAGCAGATGATGATCCAATCATTCTCTTTCCTGTTGGACCAGTTAGAGCAAACTTATGACAGAATAGCCTATTGAAGAAGCCCACCAGGATCTACCACAATGAGCACAAGGATGTCACGGTAGAGAAATGTCTAGCAGTCTGGTTGTCCCTACATACAGTGGTACCTTGGGTGAAGTACTTAATTCGTTCTGGAGGTCCGTTCATAAAGCCACTCCCGAGCTGGGGAAGAGGTGGGGTTGCGGGCTTCACGCCCATCCCACATGCACGGGGGCTGGTTCCAGCCCCCGCGAGACCAGGGCAGTGGCGTAGTGTGGGGGGTGCAGGGGGGGCCGGCCGCACCGGGCGCAACATCTGGGGGTTAGGGTTAGGGGGCGCAAATCCACGGCTTAGGGGGCGCAAATTACTTGCCTTGCCCCGGATGCTGACAACCCACGCTACGCCACTGGATCAGGGGAATCCCGGCCGCATCGTCTACCCAGCCAGCCAATTGGTTGGCTGGGGAGGCATGGCCTGCCCTATTTAGGGCCGCCGCGGTCGGGGCTTGCCCTGTTTTCGCTGTGCCAGCTGTCCTATTTTGCACCCTCCCTCCTTTTAGGCAGGCTCCTGACTTTGCTATGGACTTAGGTTGGTCGCCGCAAGGGGCCTGGTAGGAATTTTTCCCAATTGGCAATTTTCAGCCTATCGGTTTTTGCCTATCTTGTAGCAACTCGTCACAATTCCACAGCATTGGTAAGGAGGGGGTTAATAGAATCTGTGGGGGGGGAGGAAACACGATCATCTCCCCCCAAAGCTAAGGGTAGTCCGGTAAAGGATTCTGGGGGGGGGCGTGGCCCCGTCCGAAGCCTATGGAGGTGTGGGCCTAAGGCACGCCCCCGAGCAGTGACCCGGGGGGAGCTCCTAGTTGACGTACCTCAGCAGAACTCTCTCCAATGATGTTAACCCCTGCCGGTCTTCATGCAATTGGGCTGAAACCGGCTAGTCGATAGGACCAATGCCTAAGCCAATACTGCTCATTCCTGAAATCAATAAAGTTGTGGCCTAATTCGCCCATTTAACCTAATACTTGATATCTTGTGTCTATTTCTCCCGGGGGGGGGGGGACTCGCCACGCAACCTGAAACTGTTCTTAACCTGAAGCACCACTTTTGCTAATGGGGCGTCCTGCTGCCGCCCCTCCACCAGAGCACAATTTCTGTTCTCATCCTGAAGCAAAGTTCTTAACCCGATGTACTATTTCTGGGTTAGTGGAGTTTGTAACATGAAGTGTATGTAACCTGAAGCGTATGTAACCCAAGGTACCACTGTACTGTATCTCAGTATGGTTCAGGATGCTCACATGCTGAACAATATAACCACCAAGGCTCACATCAACTGCCTGAGTAGACACAACACTGAGAGCAGGGGTGGAACTACATTTGGGGAGCCCTGAAGCTTGAACTGTTATGAGGGCGCCTTCACACCAGTTACCACTGTTATCTTGTGGGGTTGTTCCGTGACAGATCATGCCAATTTTTCCAAGGCTTTGCATTCTTGGTATCCACTTGAGTACTTTCTTGAACTAATTGTTATTCCTCTAGGCCAGTGTTCCCCAAACTTATGTCTCCAGGTGTTGCTAGACTACAACTCCCATCATCCCTCGCTAGCAGGACCATTAGTCAGGGATGATGGGAACTGTAGTCCAAAAACAGCCGGAAACTCAAGTTTGAGAAACCCTGCTCTAGGGGTCTTGACGTCTGTTTCAAAGAGGGGAAATTACTTTAGTCACAGCATAACAGCCATATTAGCTGAGCATCTGCAAAGAGACTTTGGTGCGAAGGCAAATTGGTTAAACTGAGACAGAAGAAGAGTCCCTCCCTGGCAATTTTGCTCTAATTTGGGAACACTTCAGACACTCTCACCGAAACCCTTAGAACTAATTTCACCCGTAGTTCTATGCCACCCACAGCCCTCAATATGAAATGCAGATCACGCCTCTCTGAATCACAGAAATCCTGCATACAGGTGTAGATCAGTGGAGGAGCAATTGTGTTGCATGCAGAATTCCCTCCCCTCCTTCTCTCTCTCACACACAGAGAGAACAGCAGTCGAGAGGCTATATGAAAAAAGCAGCTTCCCACCCTAACCCACAAGGAGGTTAATTGGCTTCTTTCAGTTTCAATTTTGCATTGCGGGGTAAAAGCCTAGTGTGGAATTATCCAAATGGGGCTTGCTTCTGAACGGACATAGGCTTGTACTACCAGAGTCCTAGAGAAAAACACAGGGTGTTAGAAAAGTCATACTCAAGAGTAGACCCATGGGGATTTGTGGAGTTAAGGAAGACTCACTTGAGTGTCTTTCTGCTTCTTCTGACATAGTTGGATACTGCCCAAATACTATAGCAAGCTTGGAGATTACATAGCAAAATAATACAGTATTCATTTCAGTCTCTATATTCATGCCTGATGAAGGTATAAGAACATGCTAGTGGCTTTGTTCTAGAAATTAATAGCTGAATATTGGAGGGGGAGAAATGACCTGGACTGCCTGTCTTTAATTACTGCAGATTCCTGGCTGAATTCATGCTCGTACAGAGGGATGTCATTTAGCCTATAAGACTTCATAGCCCTACATAGTAATAAAGTAGGGTTACATTTCTGGACTAAAGTGATAACATGACCAAATCGATTTCATTAGTATATCTGTCATATATCCTGTTAATGATGGCTAACAGTGGAATAGAAGCTGACAACAATCTTTGAAAAACTGTGCAGATCAAAATTACATTACATGGACATTCATGAATTTTAATGTCATCCTTTTCATCACAGGTTTTGTTTTGTTTTTTTAAAAAACCCTCTTGAAATTCTAAGCTCAGAAGAAAAGAATTAAACTTTTTGCACCTGCTTTGGCTGCTATTATTCCCCTCTATTTCTGATGTTCAGGCATGAGTGCTGATTTTTATTCAGCCGAAACAGCAGCACCCATGCACAGGGAAGTGCCAGCAAACCCTCTGAAGCTCTGAGGTTAGCAAAAGCACGGGGGGGGGGCACTAAGGGGCGCATCGGAAGATGGCTGACAATAACATCTCTCCGACCCACACGGGGTAATTTGGAGGCTATGATGGGAGTAATTAGCCTCCCTATCCCCCCCCCGGATGGTGGGGGGGACTGCCCTTGCCTGCTGTGCCCTATACCACCCCCGAATTTGTGGGGATGGGGGCACTAGGCACAAAGCCCTCCTGTGGGATTTCGGCACTCCTGGACGCCGACCCTGATTCACGCCACTAGCTGCAAGAACTTCAAAAGAAACAATATGGATGAAGGAATGCACATATCTCAAGGAAGAAGGGGGAGTAAAGACTGCTAACAGAAGAGATCTCTGATAAAACAAGACAAGAATAAAACATGAGAAGATACGCCAAGATACGGTATGTCAAATGACTGATGGGGGAGGGGGGAAACTTTCCTTTCTTTCCTTATGTGATTAAACAAGAATCCCCTCCCCTCACGAGTCAGAATTGTCGTTTTAAGGACTTAAGCTGTGGATTTAAGGCTGTGTGGAGATAAACTTTTGAACCAAAGCATGTTTTAAGAAGAGCGTGGAAGGTATAAGAGCTTTGGAATGACGCAGTTAAAAATGCCGTCGCCATATTGGGAAGTTCTGTCGGAGGACTTAAGTCTGAGAGGAGAAATAGAGAAATAGAGCTGTTTTTACATTGCGGCTGAAACTCCTCAGTGGGACTTAAGAATGACAGTTCTGTAATTAATGATGGAAAGAGCGATGTTATCTATGAAAGTGATGATATATGAAACCATCTCGATTTGAGGATTGAAAGAACGGAAAATTCACACAGGATTATTATTGGTTTTATTGGCTTAAGGAGACTATCAAAAGAGATCATAAAGAAAAAAGATAAAAATATATGAACAAGATGTGATGTGGAAACAGCAAGATAAGATTGGATAGAATTATGAACTCTGTTTGGACTGATTTGGATTGATTTGGACATTAACGCAGTAGCAAGAAGATGATCAGAATCCCCCTTCGGATCTTGAAATATGGGTCCCCCCAACAAAATTTAAAATTCGGCTCTGTAATTCGGAATTTATGTGATGTGATTTAATTTGATTTGATTGGCCGGTGAATAAAAATTATTTTTAAAAAAGAGGTTAGCAAAAGCACAAAACAAAATATTTAGGGGAAACAAACTAAAGTGGAAATGTCGCCTGGCTTGTTAGAGAGCAGAACAGAAGACCAGATGGGAGGGAAACGTAACAGAGGGCACTGCTGATGGATTGGTGCAATAATAATAATAATAATAATAATAATAATAATAATAATAATAATAATAATATATTATTTATACCCTGCCCATCTGGCTGGGCTTCCCCAGCCACTCTGGGCAGCTTTCAACAAAATATTAAAATACAGTAATGCATCACATGTTAAAAGCTTCCCTAAAGAGGGCTGCCTTCAGATGTCTTCTAAAAGTCTGGTAGTTGTTTTTTTTCTTTGACATCTGGTGGGAGGGCGTTCCACAGGGCAGGTGCCACTACTGAGAAGGCCCTCTACCTGGTTCCCTGTAAATTGGCTTCTCGCAGTGAGGGAACTGCCAGAAGGCCCTCGCGCTGGACCTCAGTGTCTGGGTAGAACGGTGGGGGTGGAGATGCTCCTTCAGATATACTGGACCGAGACCATTTAGGGCTTTAAAGGTCAGCACCAACACTTTGAATTGTGCCTGGAAACGTACTGGGAGCTGATGTAGGTCTTTCAGGACCGGTGTTATGTGGTCTCGGCAGCCGCCCCCAGTCACCAGTCTATCTGCCGCATTCTGGATTAGTTGTAGTTTCCAGGTCACCTTCAAAGGTAGCCCCACATAGAGCGCATTGCAGTAGTCCAAGCTGGAGATAACCAGAGCATGCACCACTCTGGAGAGGCAATCACTTCATGCAAGAACACTTCACACCGCAACTTTTTGTTGTAGCTCCCACTGGTTATTTCTATTGTCACAGCCTGAGCATGGAAGACATTTCTACTAACTATAACAGGAGAGAGTCTTGCTGAATATCTCCAGTGACTACTTATGGAAGAATGGATGAATCAAGTGTTGACGACGGACTCATTTCTTTTGAATGACTTGAGAGGTTTAGGACACCCAAATTGCTGTTTAGGAGACTGTTTGTGGAAGCTGCTTTTTGTATTAATAGACTTCGGGATTTAGTGTCCTCTTGCATCTAGTCCCTTCCTTGTTTAATGCTAATGAAGGTTCTGCTCTGCTGCTATCAGAAGGCGAATGGATCTCTTTGAATATCATGAATCATCTGATAAGCAGAGCATAAATGCATGAGAATTAATGGGGAAGGGGGGATGCTAACACTCAACTTACAGCTACAACAGATTTTTTTGCACGTTCTTCTAAAGAGAGCCTAAAGCACAAAAAAGGCAAGAGGGTCTTCCATATAGTGCAGACAGACAGACAGACAGACATATTTGTGTGTGTAAATAAAGCTTTCCAAGCTTCCTGCCTTGGAGATAGAAAAAATGAAAATATTTTAAAAGTTCCTATCAATACCAAGGAAATTCAGACTTTATCATTAAGCCTTCAGTATTATGCATGCTTACCTGAGAGCAAGCCTCACCGGACGTAGTGGTACTTTACTGATAAGTAAACATGGATATGTTTATGCTGCAAAGCAGTGCGTCTAATGGACTGAGCTACCAATCAGAAATTATTTGGTTCAGATCTAAGATCCAGTATACCAGAAGGAGTGTCTCCACCCCCATCGTTCTGCCCGGACACTGAAGTCTAGCGCCAAGGGCCTTCTGGTGGTTCCCTCACTGAGAGAAGCCAAGTTACAGGGAACCAGGTAGAGGCAGTGGCGTAGCGTGGGTTGTCAGCACCCGGGGCAAGGCAAGTAATTTGCGCCGCCTAACCCGTGGATTTGCGCCCCCTAACCCTAACCCCCAGATGTTGCGCCCGGTGCGGCCGGCCCCCCCTGCACCCCCCACGCTACGCCACTGGGTAGAGGGCCTTCTCGGTAGTGGCACCCACCCTGTGGAACACCCTCCCACCAGATGTCAAAGAGAAGAACAACTACCAGACTTTTAGAAGACATCTGAAGGCAGCCCTCTTTAGGGAAGCTTTTAAGGTTTAACAGACTACTGTATTTTAATACTTTGTTGGAAGTCGCCCAGAGTGGCTGGGGAAACCCAGCCAGATGGGCAGAGTATAAATAAAATATTATTATTAATATACATCATCTTTGCCACGAACTCCCTATATGGCCTTAGGTAAGACACACTAAGCTCAGCCCCCACCTTCTGCATTATGGGGAAAGGATTATACTGGCTTCCCTTATAAGTTTGTTCTAAGGATTGCAACTGGATAATGAACGTGAACTAAGTGTACTAAACACTTGAAAAGCCCTACACAAATGTTAAGAGGTACTTAGCCGAAGTACTATCCTTACCTGCTTAACAGAAACTCAACCGCTCCCTCCCACTTTGAATTCAATTTGCATCCAGGCTCTTTCATGTAATTTGCTGTTAATACTAGAGTGGATGCTTGGAGACTTTGAGCATGTGCAGAACCGATTGATCTCACCACAGTTTCTAAAGTCTGCTCCTTCCCACCTGATGCACTTAGACTTAAGGAAGAGGGATTCCTCCTTGGCTCCCAAGGCAGGTTATCTTTGAATAAAATGGGGAAGGATTGTAGAGAGGGCATGCGTGTTGAAGTAAGGGTAGGAAAACACAGTTAGGAAGCTCAAATCGTGTATATGACTGACACTCTTCTTTGGAAGTTAAACCAATGTCCAGACTTTAACGTTCAAAAACTTTACATGCAGAAACTTATAGATGAATTAAAACATAATATTTACTTCTCCAAGCATGGGTTTACAGTCTCGTCTTCTAACTTCCAAACAACTGTATTTTCATCCCTTTCCAAAGCTCAATACTCAGCCTTCTGTATCTCAGTTAGGCCATGCCTTGCAGATCCTATGAGAGATTTCCTCTTTTGCCTTCTCCTGTAGCTTTGCTCTCTTTCAAGCAGAAAAGAAGCACCCCAACACTCAATTCAACTTAGCAGTGTTCACAGTGGATTCTAAAACACAGTCATCTTGATTCACAAAAAATGGAGTCTCTCCTTCGTTAGATACCTCCCATGTGACCAACGTTAGCCAGTCCCATGAGAACTACTAGAAATCAGTTACCAACCAAATTTCAACACATAGTAATGCATACAAGCATTTCAGGGAACGAAATTACTTAACAGATTTTGCTTATGGGAGATCCTGGTTTCAATCCAAACCCTGGATGGGTTACTGAAAGGCCTCAACCTCAGTGTGTGTGTGTGTGTGTCAAAATTTCTGTCTATGATTAGACTCAAGAACGCTTATCCAAAGCAGTGTAGGTGAGCAGCAAGAACCTTGCCCTCAGCAACTATGTTGCGTGGCGAGTTCCCGCCCCCCACCAGGATAAATAAAGACACGAGACACCATAATTAAGGTTAATTGGGCGAATTAGGCCACAACTTTATTGAATTCAGGAATGAGAGGCATTGGCTTAGGCATTGGTCCTATCGACTATCCGGCTCCAGCCCATTTGCTGGAGACACGGGGAAGGGTTAACCTTATATCGGGGGAGACTCCCGCGAGGCACGTCGGCTAGGAGCTCCCCCGGGTCACCGCTCTGGGGCGTGCCTTTGGCCCACACCTCCATAGGCTTCGGACAGGGCCACGCCCCCCGGAGTCCTTTAACGGACCACCCTTCGCTCACTGGGGGGAGGTGATGGCGTTCCTCCCCCCACACACATCCTCTTAACCCCTTCTTACCAATGCCTACCGCCAATGCCGGAAAGTTGTGACGAGTTGCTACGAGGTAGGCGAAAAACCAAAAGGCTACAAATTGCCAATTGGGAAAAATTCCTACCATGCCCCTTGCGGCGACAGACCGAAGTCCATAGCAAAGTCAAAGACCTACCTAAAGCATACCTAAAGGGAGGGAGGGTGGGAAAACGTGAGGGCTAGCCGGCGAAAAGAGGGCAAGCCCCCTCTGCTCCGGCCCTAAATAGGGCAGACCTGGCCGGGATTCCCCTGTTCTCGCGGGGGCTGAAACCAGCCCCCGCTCACGTGGGGGTGGGCGTGAAGCCCGCAACCCCACCTCCTGGGCAGGCCGGAAGTGGCTTTGCGTGGCGAGTTCCCGCCCCCCACCAGGATAAATAAAGACACGAGACACCATAATTAAGGTTAATTGGGCGAATTAGGCCACAACTTTATTGAATTCAGGAATGAGAGGCATTGGCTTAGGCATTGGTCCTATCGACTATCCGGCTCCAGCCCATTTGCTGGAGACACGGGGAAGGGTTAACCTTATATCGGGGGAGACTCCCGCGAGGCACGTCGGCTAGGAGCTCCCCCGGGTCACCGCTCTGGGGCGTGCCTTTGGCCCACACCTCCATAGGCTTCGGACAGGGCCACGCCCCCCGGAGTCCTTTAACGGACCACCCTTCGCTCACTGGGGGGAGGTGATGGCGTTCCTCCCCCCACACACATCCTCTTAACCCCTTCTTACCAATGCCTACCGCCACACGAGCCATCGCTCGCCGCCAATACTCTCATGCCTGAATCCAACCCCTTATCCCCTTTGCTATATCCATCAGCCAAATATCATTTCCAGCATCCGAGAGATGCACGCCATCAGCCAAATATCATTTCCCGCATCCGAAGATGCACGCCATCAAACCGGTAGAGGGCCTCACCGTTGAGACATATGCCCCGGAGGTCACTGACACTCCCACCCTGGGCTGCCACTCTACGCACCACCGCCAAATATCATTTCCAGCATCCAAGAGATGCAAGCCATCAAACCAGTAGAGGGCCTCACCATTGAGACATATGCCCCGGAGGTCACTGACACTCCCACCCAGGGCTGCCACTCTACGCACCACCGCCAAATACAAGGCTTTCCTAGCCCTATTTATGGCTTTCAGGCACCTGCAATCTCTGCAAACCCGCCTCTCCATCCACGAGGCCCACATAGAATAGTAGTGACATTTGGGTAAGAGGCTTTAAGTTCCTCAAAGTCACTAAACATATGCCACATCGAGTTGACTGCCTTTCTGTAAGCTAACTCTTATCGCCTAATTGGATAACTAAAGCATCTGGGGGGGCCCTCCGCTGCCGCTCTGGCCCTAATAGCGGGCAACATTCCGGCCCAGCGCATTCCCCTTCGAGAGATCCATTGATGTAGCTAAGGTGCGGCCCGAGACCGGAATTGATGGAGCGGACCCTGGCCCAATGCACAATGCTGTGCCCAATTATCCAGATGTGCGCCCTCATAGCTCCTGCACCCTAGGTCCCCATTAACGGCATGGTTTCTATCCCAGTGGACGGTGCAGGGCCAATACTCCAAAAATGCATCACAACGTTACCTGAAAGCAAAGGAAGGCAACAAAGCCAGGTCAGGTATACTGTGAACAATCACAAGGTCTTATGAATATATCCTTTATATGCATCAGCCTTCCCTTAATGCATCAGCCTTCCACTGCCCCCAAGTCCTTCATCCTTTCAGATGAGAGTCCCAAATGCACTGCTGTGGTGGCGGCCCCAATCCTAAAAGGAGTTAACCGCGAATTCAGCTGAGGGTAAACTGCAGGCAGCAATCGCCCTTCGCATAACGCGCATGGACTGATGCCGTGCAAGGCCGGAGCCATCCCAATGTTTGAGGAATGGACCTGAGACGGTCATCTCACGTACATGAATTGCTTAGTGTCCTTTTCTGCTGATCGGTTTGGAACATTGGACATGCAGGACTAAATTGGATCTGAACAAGGTCAGCTCTCTCACTACCTCGGGCAGCGGGATCTGGTTGGCCCTTACAAACCACTTCGCATAGCGCCAAAGGCAATGGAGTATGCAGCTGTAAATAACTGGGCTTTGTCCTCGGACCAATAGATACTTCTTAATTTTTTATTTTTTAATTTATTTATTTATAATATTATTATTTTACTTTTATTTATTTATTATTAGGAATTAGCATAGAATGTCATAAGTTAAGGGCCTTCTACCATCACTTTTAGGAGGCTGCAGCCTGCGCCAGCCGCACCGTACCCAGGGTCTCTGGATTAAACAACCTTACAGAAACAAGGAGATTGCCGCCTACTGGATCTTTAAGAGTCTTTGTTGCACGACCCAGCACCCTCCAATGTACCAAGCATTGCAAAGCTTCAGCCTTGGTAGGAGGTGTGTCAAGCTTAGGATTCTTTCAAGCCTAGTTTTTGGTTTTTTTTTTTTTTTTAACGATTATTATTATCATTATCATTAATATTTTATAAGTTTGCCTTGAAACTCCATAAAGTCCACCCATGCCTTTTTTAAGATCTACACGTGGGCAGGGCTCCTAAAGCTAATACTCCCTTCAGGACATCATGTTCCCAAGGCTCCAAAGGTGCTCCCGGAATGGCTCTGGCAATTTGCGTGCCCTTGTTAACCACAGGGGTAAATTTGGTAGAGAAATAGATGTTTAATTCTATGCACTAAAGGACAAAGGTCCAGGACAGCTTTGCCACTCTAGGAGAGTGCAATAATTGTTTAGACAAGACACTGCCAACCGTCTGATTGTCGGTCCAGAAGCATACCTGGTGATTCCTGAACTCTTCAGCCTGCAAATACCATTGTACTTTTCCATGAACTAACCTTCAGGTCCGACTTGACCACTTTTGAGAGGCGCACTCGGTGTTGCAGAGCGCGCAGTCCCGCTGACAGCTTAGCCAGTCACCCACAAAAGGGGGGGGGGCAGGGGACCCTACCCAGCATGCAACGTTGAGGTGACTGAAGCCGAGAATTTACCCTGGCCAAGGGTGACCTTCTTGAGGGGAAGAAGTTGCAGAATTAATTTTTGAGTGCTGCTAGCCACCCCCTTGGTAGGCGGGATGTCTGTTCAATTGTGTCCACTTCAATGCCCAAAATAGTTTATGGTCAAAACTGGACCCTCTGTTTTGTTCGCCATCAAAGGTACCCCAAGCTCCTCAGGTGAAAGCCACTAAAGGAGAAGCGCAATCAGGGCTATTACTAATGATGGGGGGGGGGAAGAGTTAACGAGGTAATGGGTCACTTAGAACCAGTTCTAAAGCGAAGAGCCCGGTCCAGAATTGCACTAAATGACTCAAAGTGCACAAGCCACTGAGTACCCTATCGGCATAGATTTGTCTGTGGAATAAGCCCCCTCAAATCTAAAAACCTAGCCATGGAAATTCCTCAGGGTGAACTGGCAGGAGACGGAAAGTCATCTCAATGTCACACTTAGCCAAGAACGCGCCCCTGCTGAATCTGCGCATACACTTTATAGACTGATCAAAGGAGGCATATTTCACAGAACAAGGCTTCTGTGGCATTGCATCATTGACTGAGCCACGTCTAGGGTAGGGCAGGTTGTGGATCATAGGATACTCTCCTGAAGTCAATGGGGGGACAGTGCCTAAAGGTGAAATGAGTAAACCGGGGCCGGCCACCCTCCCGGCCAGAAATTTCATTTATTTATTTATTTATTTATTGGCAATAGCTGGCATTTTCCAAACTGATTGTTTGCTTTGGGGGGGGGGGGGGATTCCCTGAGTTAGGGGGTAATGAAACAAGGATCTTGAAGCCATAAGAGAAACTCTTTCCCGGGTACTTTGCTGCCTATATTTTTGGGTATTTATCAAGAAGTGTTCTAAGAGGTGAGAGCTTAACAGAAAAGAACATCCCAGTCAAGGGCCAAATTCATACCAGTTTGTGGCTGTTCTTTTTGGCGGGTCTGTGAGCTTTTCAAGACCCCTGGTGGAAATGCCCCCCTGCTGCCCGGAAAGGGCTGTTTACCTTTAAAACATGAAGACGCTGGGTGGTTACCTAGGCACTTCTCACATTCATGCGCATACTTACAATTTGGCCCCTGGCACACACCCGTGTTGTACTCCCAACAAACCTCATGGTGAGGGACTCACTTAGCTTCAAATTTTCCAACTTTCCTTTTTGCACCTAGGGATCCATAAGCTCCATCCAGTAATTCTGGTCTCTTGGAACGCAGCAGGTGGTGGGCAGCAGGAAGCTTTTCTGAATCGTCCTTGGCATCAGAAGGCTTACTTCTTTTGCTCTTCTTGGCCGAATGCTTCTACTTACTTAGACTTCTTTCTCCCTTCCACAGTATTCCCTGTGGAATACTGGGAAAGTCTGGGGTATACTGAGAGGCAGAAAGATTATAATTGTAAGCATGAGCCCTACCTCCCGAGGATCTGTCATTGGAAACCCAGGGACACGTAGACTGTAATTATGTGTGAGGATGCATAAATGGATTGCTACCCGAATGTGGAACCCTAAATAAGGAGGCCAAAGTGCAAGGGAGCTCCTCTCTATTTCGGAATAGGCCGCAGTGACCATGGGCCTGAATTGTTGGTAAAAGGTTTCAAAAGCAGAGGAAACACTGACTAGGCCTGTGGGTTGCAGGGCACAGGAGGCTACCCTGACCCATCTTGGACACAGGACCCACTGTTGAATAATTGGCTGCTCTCAGCACTGCCGCGGAGGTGCCGGGGCGGTCCCCAACATTAGGTGGCATATCCGGGATGCATTCTTGGGTGAGCGCAAGCGGTGTCGCTGCCACCTGGTCTGCGGGCCTATATTGCCTATAAAATGTCTAAAAGCATTGGGGGGGGGGGAACTGTGCCAAAGTATGTGGGTTACTAAGCACTACGAAGGCCCAAGGCCCCTCTTGGTTCCCTTATGCCCCCCCCCCCCCCGGATACAGCAAGCATTACCAAGCCTGGGACCCCTCCTGGTTCCCTTGTGCCACCCCAGATATAGCGGCATTTAGAGCAGACATAGTTTGATACCCTTAATTAGCCTGGTTTCAGTAAAATCAACGCCAACTAGCTTGGATTAAATGCGTGAGCTGCGAACAAAATCACGGTAGTTCAGTATTGTCTGCACCGGTAAGTTTAAAGGACCCAAAGATGCCAAACTAATCTCAACAAATTGTATTTAGCTGCAAACAATATCACCATAGCTCAGTATTATCTGCACTGGATAGCAGTCCAAAATACCAGCCCACACCTCAAAGCAATATTTAGGGGAATACTGAGTCTATAATAAACAGAAAAGAACCTGATAATGTAAGCGGCTATGCAGCAAGCAAGAGGTAGAATTATAAATTGTAAACCCAGCAATACAGCAGTGAAAAATGATAAGTTGACTTATGCAACAAACATATAAGCAAGGCAAAGCTCCCAAGAGCCCTTAAGCATTCTTATCAAAATCAACCAAATGAATTAAATTGCCAAATTAAATATATACTTATAAACTAACTGATGAAATACCAGAAAGAGATGAACGTAGAAGAGGTATGAGCTATTTACTTTAGATTCCCTATAAACCTGTATGCAAAGCTCGCAAGAGATAGCAGGCAAAGAAACCCTTTAATAAATCAAATGATATAAAACCCGGATCTCTTTTTCCTTATATCTATGAATTGACTATACCAAATTATAAAACTTAATGCCTAGGCAGAGAGTAAATGACCCAGCTCCACAGGGCACCGCAAGCTGAATGAATTAATTTGAATTCCAGTAACTGTGCACTAATGCTTCAATTTAATTTAAGTGCGTTTCGTAAATTGCCAGAATGAAATTCTTAAGAGTGTAAATATAAACAAAAGCAGTCAAATTAATTAGAGGATATTAATTCTAAGATCAGCCTAGCCAGAGACGCTGTAGCCAGCTTCATACAAGCTTATGCAGCCCCTTGCACGCTCTTATTTAAGCTAGGCTCTCTCTTTTTTTTTTTTTAATAATTGTGCTATCATCCTTTGTTTATATTGCTTATGTTTATCTCCTTTGTTTATATTGTTTATATTGCTTTTGAATTTAAAACCAACGAGAAAGTGAGGGGCACTCGAAAAGGAGATAGCTCCCATGTGGATTTGCCTCTCCTAAAATGGCTGCCGCCGCAAGGCCACGTGGGCAATCAAATGGCGGCTGTAATGCGTTCCCGTTGCCTAGCGACAATGACACGTGCGGAAACACTTAATGTTAGCTCTTTAACACTGAAAAAATTCCGCAGCCTCAAGAGCAAAACCTGCAGGCATTCCCCACGAACCCCTTATGAACGTTAATTATTCCCCCGGTTTTTTTGCCGGTTAGGCTTAAAAGGGAGGGATTGTAAAATTACTTCCCACGTGGAATGCCTATAGTAAAATGGCGGCCGCCCGAAGGCCACATGGGTGGATGAAATGGCGACTGGAACGCGCTGGTTGCCCGGCAACGGCGCAGCTGCTTCCGATGCTTTCCAAGTTTAAACTTCCGCACGAAAATAAAACAGCCTGTAGAACTCACCCCCTCAAGAATGCTGCTGAAATGAATATTTAACAATAAAATCTGCCCCTCACCCTGGCAGGAAAATGAAACACAACCGGCACGAAACGCAGCCCGCTCTCCTCCCCAGCTGCTGTTCCGCCTAACTGCACCGCACTCCCCTGCACAGACCCCTAGCTAAAGCCTGAAGCCCCAACAGCAAAACCTGATTGGATGGGTGCGCTGCGTCCTCCGAAGGACCGTGGAGATAATGAAGAGCCAAACGTTCTTCCTTGAGCTCCTTGCAGAACAGGCAGTCAGCAACCGAGGGCAGGCACCAGAAAAAGCTCCACAAAGCTGAATAAATTCCTCTGAAGGGGGCATGCAGCAGCAGGCATGGCAAGCTCCTGAGGGCAGGGAACTTGCACCGAAACACACAGAGCTCCCTGTAAAACTGTAGACGTGAAAGATGCTGGAAGGAAAGCACACAAAACACACAAACACACAGTGATTTTTGCTCAATTACAGCTCCAGTGTTAAACTGCAGCAGCTGTAATGGAGCGCAAAGGGGGAAACCCCCAGAAGGAGAAAAGCCCCACAAAACTAGAGATAACAACTCCTGAAAATCAAGCAGTTTAGAAATCAAGCAACACCAGCAGCGAATGCTGGAAATTCTCTGTAAAAGAAAGGGAGCTTTTCTGTGAAGCTACAGCATATTCCACGAGGCGCCCTGCAGCTCAAGAGCAAAGGCAACAAAGAAGCAAGGCAGGAACGCTCCAGGCAAGGCAGATAAGATCTCCAACAAGCAGGAACAGCTGATATGCGGGAACAAACGTGAGGGCTAGCCGGCGAAAAGAGGGCAAGCCCCCTCTGCTCCGGCCCTAAATAGGGCAGACCTGGCCGGGATTCCCCTGTTCTCGCGGGGGCTGAAACCAGCCCCCGCTCACGTGGGGGTGGGCGTGAAGCCCGCAACCCCACCTCCTGGGCAGGCCGGAAGTGGCTTTCTTTAACAGGAGATTAATAGCTGTCCAGATAAGAGGAGGAAAACATATTGGAATGTAATGAAAAAAGAGTTAGCACAAACAAGGAGAATTGCCAAGGACAAGTTTGGGAGGGAAAGGTAACTTGAGTATGCAAGCCAAAACCTGCCGAAAAGGAATGATTGAGGATGACACCTGTATAAGATAACAAGAGTTCCTAAGTGGAAAACAGCTCCAAATATGGTGTGTCCAATTGGAAGACCAGGTAGAGGGTCCATGAGTTGTTCATGCAATGCTTTGGCCAATAATATTGCATAAATGATATGGACACGAGGATTGCATGTATTTACCTCATAGAAGAAGAGTATATAAGGCCATGTACCATTGTCAGACCACGCTTGTGGCAATAGCCTCATGGCTGACCATTCAGCGCAGTCTTAATGATTAAAAAATGTCTGTTGAGCCTACGCTAGTGGCCAGAATTGTGGAAACCTTTTGGGGAAAGTGTGTTTCTGAGGTTTGATGGCTCATAACACCTGATTGGCCCTCTAAACACTCATGCTCATTGGCTACATTCAAATGAAGGAAAGTTACTGCATAGGAACCTAAGCAAGTTGTGCTTCCATTTTCTGGTTATTTCGCTATAACCTTTGATAGAATGCAGATAATTGAACAAACTTTGTTGCATTACATTCTTCATTACATCATCTTTCCCTTGTTATGGTATTACTCCAAAAAAAAGTGGGGTTATGAGCCATCAAACCTTGAAAACACACTTTTTCCAAAAGGTTTCCACAATTTCAGCCACTAGTATTCCTGACTCCTCTTTCCTTGGGAACTTCCAGCAGTCTACTCCAAGGAAGGATCCCTGGGAATTTTCCTAACAATGCACACACATGTCTCTGTCTAACACACACACACACACACCACACACCACACACACACACACACACACACACACACACTCAACTACCCTGCCTTCTTGCACATCCAACCAAGAAAGGAAGAAAAAAGTTTCAAGCACTATGAACCGCCCCATCGCCCATTAGTCTTTGCCAAGCTCAGTGTATATGTGGTACACTCAATGGAGTGGTTATTCCACTCTCATGCAGTATAAGACCACCAATTGCTACTAGCAATTGTTCTACCTCAACTGTCAGAGGGATTAGACCTCTGAATACCAGTTGCTGGGAACTGCAGAGAACAGAGTAGCACTCTGGTCCTGGGTTCAGGTTTCCCATGGACATCTGCTTGGCCACTGCAAAAACGGGCTGCTAGACTAGATGGAGGAGTTTGGATTTGATATCCCACTTTATCACTACCCGAAGGAGTCTCAAAGCGGCTAACATTCTCCTTTGCCTTCCTCCCCCACAATAAACACTCTGTGAGGTGAGTGAGGCTGAGTGACTTCAAAGAAGTGTGACTAGCCCAAGGTCACCCAGCAGCTGCATGTGGAGGAGCAGGGAATCGAACCCGGTTCCCCAGATTACGAGTCCACCGCTCTTAACCACTATGCCACACTGGCTCCTTGGTCTACTTCTGCTGGGCCTTTACATATGCTTATATATGTACCAAATCTCATATTTCATGCAGAAGCACGTTGCCAATAAAGTACCATTTGCTAAATTCCACATTTATTTTGTGCATGCCTCAATTCAGTGCTAAAGAAGAAGATAGGGTTGTTTGTGCATCGCCCTTTCAAGGTAATCAGCAATAAACGGTTGCCAGAAGAGAACCAAATTAAACTTTATATTGAAGCGCTGTGAGAAACTATATTTCAGTAGTTCACGATTTTGCACAGTGCTCAGCTATCTACAGTTTGCAGAGATTTTAACTGTAAAGAAATAAAACCCAGTGAAGTTTAAAGTTTAAGGGCCCTAGGCACCCTTTTGGCGGTCTGAAATTTTGGTTGATAAAGCTTACTTTCTTGGGAATCATCACTCTTGGAGATTGCCGGTTTGTCTGCAAACCTGCTTCTTTTATTCCTCATCTTGTGTTATATTTCTTGCTGGAGTTTGAGAAACAATTTAAATATTATCTTAAACGGATTAGGTCGAGACAGAGGTGATGTTTCGATGTGAGTGGAAGCAAAACATCTCTTTCAGATGGCTCAGGGGCTGAATAACTCCAAACGCTCCAACATTTCTCCAATGAATATAGGGACCTTCTACCATACTCTCCAACATTTATCTGATGAGAATAGGGACATCCTAGGGGAAAGTGGGGCATTCCAGGATCAAAGCAGAAACAGGGGTGACTTCTGTAAATCCAGGACTGTCTCTGGAAGATAGGGACACTTGGAGGGTCTGTGATAGCAAACAGGCAGGAGCTAGGGGGCAGCCTTAGGTGTCTTCAGTGCAAGAAAGGACTATCTCCCTAAGCTGTTCTGTCTCTTCCCTGTGGGCTACAGGTCTCTTTTTGGAGTCCCCAAGGCTGAACAGAGAGTGGCAGGTTGCAGCTGTGCCTTAGGTGTGCTCAGCTGGTAAGCCGCCGTTGTAGTTAATGGCATATGTTCAGGAGTTTAAACATAAACAGGGAACTTTTAGCGATCCCGCCGCATAATTGCTGGCGTACATCATCCATCCATGCTGCAAGTCATTCCATCTCTCTTTTGCAAATGCACAAACATCATGTTAAATCCCCTGGTTGACCCACGGTTACTGGCGGCTGCGCTAGCATTGTTTACAGTCTAAATCTAATTATGTTGTATTTGGGAATGAGAAGGAAATCAATATCTAATATTTATTTCCCCGCTGCTTTTCTCATCATGGCTAGCATGGCAGAGCAAATGCCAATATTGTGAACTCGTACCTTTTGCTTTGTTGCATTTCCAATGGCAGCGACAAGGTCGGTCGTGACGGAAGACATGGCAAATCCCCAAGATGTTCGACAATTAATAGGTGGTTATCAGACAGTGCAATCAAAGTCTGCCGGCAAATATCAATGCAGAGCAAATGATAACTGCAGGATCTCTGAGTATAAATGCCACCCTTTGATTTTAAGCAGAGAACTGTCACCCGATTATCTGTAAGTGCTTGACAGTTCACAGGCTAAATGCTTGTTAGAAGTTATTTTTCCCCGGTTTTTTGTTTTGTTTTCCTATAAATTACCTATCTAAAACCTGTCACTTCTCTAAATTATTTTCTGCTAATATGACCTCATAATAAATCAAGGGAAGTGTTGGGTGGGTTGCTTGAGAATAAGAATTGCAATCGTTATCTTTGCTGCTCTTCATGCTTAGGATTTTATAACTTTCTTAACCGGCCATGGAGGAGGTTGTATTTTCTCCATGGCTTATTTTATGCTCTGGTTTCACCTCCCTGGTGGCTGGGATCCAGGGAGTTCTATGCGCATGCTTGAAGGAAATGAGGTTCTGTGAAGGAGGGCACTTCCATACCATCACCGTTTTGGGGTGGGATTCAGTCACATACTGGCAAATTCCGGCCGTGCAATTTAAGTTGGTTTGGAACTCCTGCACAACAAATGCACCCCCTCAAAAAAACCCCCAAACCTCTTGTGATAAAGGAAAGAAATGGACAAACGCACTGGAAAGTAGGAGATAGCATTTGCTTGGTGCAACATCATCTCATCTCCCAGCAAACCCATCAGCATGAATGCCCATTAAATAGCTGACATTGTCTAAACTGCCTGCAGACAAATCAGAATGAATGCTCAATAAGCAGGTCATCTGGAAGCGGCATGAGTCTCTCTTTTGACTGCAGTTCCTCATGCTCCATTGATTGTTGCTCCAGAGGGCTTCTTTCTGGAGTGGCTTTTTGGGTGGCTGAAAAAGAACAGGTGGGAAGGGATTTCAGAAGCCTGATGTACACACTGAAGCTTTCACTCTATCCCCGAGGTCTCAGCCCATGAATATCTCATGCCCAGCCCTGAGCTGGTATCAGACATGAAGTCCTCTGAGGATGAACCAGATTTCACTTTAGTTCCTGGTTCCTGGTTCTAGTTCCCTCTTTTCACTGTCTTGTACCTTGCCTGACCCTCTCTGTGATATTGGAATATTGCCCAATCTTTCTTTTGGACCATAGTTTGAACCTAGACTCTTTCTCCATGCTTGACATGTTTGGATTGGGCCGCATCTTCAACCCTCTTCTAGATGGTGGGTGTTTTGCTGAGGCTTATAGCTCCTGAATTTGGGACCCTAGCTCCTGATGGCAACCGCTGGAGTAGCCATGCGTTCTCTTTCCTACATAGACCAGTAACTGGGCATGTATTTGAAGACAAGCACAAACAGAAATTCCCAATGTGGTGGAAGGTTTTGAAACACATCCCATTCACATGTTACTTATGCAAAGGTCATTCACATGTAGGTGAAGAGCCAAAGTCTCTGCCCATGTTTATTTGCCGGCTGCAACGGGTCAGGCTGAACTATAAACAAGCCTACTTTTGCATGTGCACATTAAATGCACTCATATTTTTGGAAGCTACCCAATGTCCCCTAGATGTTAAAGCATCATTGGTTGCCTAAAAACTTTGGCTAAGGATTCATATTTATAACAATGTCTCAGTGTTCATTAACTCTCATTCCAAAATGGCATCTATTATAAGATATGGATGAAAGCTCTCTCCTGGAACACCAAAAACATTGGACTCTCTCCCTCTTTTCTCATCTCAGCTGGTCCTACTGCACAATAGAGGCAATCAGTTAGAGACTGAGGATATGTACACACACACACCCCAAATCAATGGAGACTGCGCACTTGCTTTTTCTATGTCATTTACACAAAATACAAATCTGCTGCACTTTTAAAATTTTTATATTTTGTCCCAGAAAGACACCCTTTGAGAAATTGGTTTCATTCTGAAAATAAAAGCTCACAGGAGATTGTTTCTGCATTGTTCCACAGTGTGTCCATTTGAAAACAGATACAGGCAGTCCTGGTAGTACAATGTGTGTCTATGTTTCCACACTTGCCCAATGGGTGAGCATATATGGGTGGGCATATATCAACAGCCTTCTTCCTTCACCTGAGGCATTTGCAGGAAGGAAAAAGGTGTGGATAACCTAATCAAGGGGATGGTTTTCAAAAAACGCATCAAGTAACCACACTGTCAGGGGCTGGACTGAGGAGGAATGGTGGGGGCCATCCCCCTTCTCTTGAACCTTTCAGAGAACAGGAGGACAGTATAGATTTAGAACAGTGGTTTGCAGAAGGGCATAGTTCAGAGGCTGCAGAGGGGAGAAGCTGGGAAATATTTGAAGAGGAACAGCAGGAAGAAGAAGACCAAATATTATTAATATTTTCATATTGAGATATTTGTAGAATAAATTTGGAAGAAATTCTTCCAACTTTTCTCCTTTTTTCTCTCTATTTCTCCTCCTCCTCCTCCTCCTCCTCCTTCTTCTTTATTTTCTTCTTTTTTTCTTTCTTTTGTTCTTTTTTAATATATGTGTGCTTATCTGAAATATATATGTATGTATGTATTTGCAATATTTTGCTTATATTTTGTAATAATTATGTTAAATAAATTAATAATAATAATAATAAAAACAAAATGGAGAAAAAAAAAGAAGAATCACCAGGAGAGAGACAGCTGATAGACTCAGTGTCATTGGAAAGCATTCCTGACCCCCCTTCTCCCAGGACCAGGCGAGCATTGAGGGTAGTAGACAGGGGCATCTTACCTATAGAGGCTAGTGGCATGGGGCGCCAGGACGCAAAGTTCTGGAAGGTGCCAGGGAAGAGGCGGAGGCAGGACGCGGTACTTCCGAGCATCAGCTCACAGCCCTCGCCCGCCTCCGCCATGCCGCACCGAAGCACACCCCACTATGTTTGAAGGCATTTGTTTTCAGGGAAGAGAATGTGTGTTGCAGCCTTTTCCGTCACACTTGAAATAAATGTCTGCCTTCACCCTTTTTCAACGCCCTTGAGGGTTGGTGGATGAAATGGCAATCTTACTTGCTTCTATCCTCACAACTCCCCCATCCCCTCCAGTTAAGATATGTGCATCTCTGCAAATATCCATAAGAGAGAAGTATGTGGAATCATTCTAATTTTAACAATTTTTTAAGAGAGATGATTATCAAGAACTGCCGGTCCCCATGAATACTTGACAGGCAGCATTAATAGCAATATTGTTCTTCTTGATTTATAATTATAAAAGAACATGCTACCTGTAAAACCGTTATCAGGTTTTCAATAGAATCTGATTACAGTGTGAAATATACATATGATGAGGCTGGTTTTATAATACGGTGTGTGTGTGTGTTGGTTCTACAGATTGGGTTTCTCAAACTGTGTTAACTGAGCAAAGCTCCAAGAATTCAAAATAATACTACCACATCAGAGTCCCAAATATCTTGGCAGAAGGTGTTAACATGCCTTCTAAAGGGTCCTACAGAGCTGGTCTGATGAGCTTTGCATCTACCCACACAGTGAAAATAGCTACTACTTTAACCACTACACAATACAGTTTTCTCCTTCTAGCCACCCAGTGCTCCAAACATAACATTGTTATTTCAAGCTTCAGCAGTAAACAGTCCATGAAAGGCAAAAGAAAGAAGCTAACGTGAAGATCTGTGAAAATGGTATAAATGGGTACGGCTGTAAGGGAAATTAATTGGTATACTTCCATCTTAAGGTTACCATTAACCCATGAGATTGTTATGGATATGAAATAATAAAATGGGCCATTTGACTTTATTTTCTTTTGACCTTGGGTTTGCCTTTAGCAACTCATGTGGTTGTCAGCAAAGTATTTTAATAGCCACTATTAGTTAATTTCTGGCAGCTGTTTCTTTTCCAGATTCATTCTCATCCTGGGATGGCAGGAGCAGCGCATCAGGGGCAGGATTGGGGTCAGAGAAACAGCCTGTTCTTTTGTCTGCTTTTCAAAGTTATTTTCACAAAAGGGATGTCTTTCAAAACAAAGTCCCTCATGACATGAATCTTAAAAAAATAATTATTCTATTTTAAATATCCGTGTCGTTGGAGATATAAATAACTTACATTTATTGCTGCTATGTGTGGTTGATTCTCCTGGATCTCACAGAGATCTTCAGTACCATCAACTACAGTACAATGGTACCTTGGTTCTCAAACTTAATCCATTCCAGGAGTCCATTCAACTCCCAAAACGATTCAAAAACCAAGGCATGGTTTCCAATTGGCTGCAGGAGCTTCCTGCAGGAGCGTCGGACATTCAGCTTCCAAAAAAATGTTTGCAAACCACAGCACTGACTTCCAGGTTTGTGACATTTGGGAGCCGATTTGTTCGACAACTAAGCCGTTCAAGAACCAAGGTACCACTGTATCCTCTGGGTCATCAGGCTGAGATGGAGATAATTGGTACTTCTCTTCAGTGGCTCCAGTCCTGTCTGGAAGGTTGGACCCAGAAGGTCATGGTCAGTTGTGAAGTACCAATGGTCCGTCCTGTCTCCTATGCATCTTAGCAAGTATATGAAACTAAGAAGAGTTAATTTAAAAAAATATTTTTTTTATTTCAAATGATTCCAATACTGGGTGAAGCAGGTTGTCTCAAGATATGGCAAAGAGAAATTTCCAAATGCCTGTGGGAAGGGAAGAAACCTAGGATTAAACACCTGATCTTAATAGACATAAAAGAGAGAGGAACTTTACTACAAGGCAGCCTGTTTCACCTGGCTAAAAGATTGGTGCACATTGCAGGATCCGGACCTCCTGGACCTGGAAAGTTTTGACAACCGTTGGGGATGGCACGCCTACCTGATATATTGAAAAGCAAAAATTCATTAAAAAAATTACCAACCATATAATAAGAAAGTCACTCTTTGCTGTATGGGGAAAATATAAAGACCTGATGGAGCCTAAAGTTCCATGGTGGACTTCTCCAATAGAAGCCATAGCAGTAAAACGGAAAAATACTCAGGAAAGCTGGCCAACATATAAAACACTTCTAAAAAATGAAGATAACCAAATAAAACTAAAAAACTTTGAAGAAATAAGAGAACACATCTCAGACTGGTTCCAATACCATCAGTTATTTGAAAAATTTAAATCTGACAAACAAAAGGGGTTCTCAACAGAAATTTCCCGATTCGATTCTGATCTTGTAAATTCTAAAAGAAAAACTCTTTCCAAAACTTATCGACTCCTCCTTGACTGTCCAGTCAAGGAGGAGGAGGTAACAGTAGCAATGGTGAGGCGGTTCCAGGATTTTGGCCATTCAATAACCATGGCCCAATGGGAAAACTTATGGAAGATCAATTGGAAATTCACAAATTGTTACACGATTAGAGATAACTTTCAAAAAATGCAACATCGATGGTATCTAACACCATGAAAACTTTCAAAAATGTATAAAAATGTGTCAAGCAATTGTTGGAGATGCAGAGACTCAGGAACTTTCTACCATATGTGGTGGATATGTAGGAAAATACAGATATTCTGGGAGAGTATCCATGCAGAATTGCAAAAAATGCTAAAGATCTCTTTCAATAAAAAAACCAGAGGCCTACCTCCTGGGAATAACAGATTTGGATATTCCACAAAAGAGGAAGGGTATCTTTTTATATGCGATGGCGGCAGCAAGAGTTTTGATCGCAGCAAAATGGAAGAGTAATGAAACCCCCTCTATACAAGATTGGATCCCAAAACTGACAGAATATGCCAAATTAGATGGTCCATCAGAAAAAATAAAGAATAAATCAAAACAGGAATTTGTTTCAAAATGGGAGGTTTTCAAAGAATATCTGAAAAATAAATATAGTAGTTTAAATTCTGTTGCAACATTTGAGGAACTTCAGTAATAGTTGCAAGGTAGATATAAGAAATTAGATTTATTAAGAATAAGTTTAATTATGATAAAAGTGTGTATTGGCAATAAGTAATATGAAATTGAAATATGGAATAGACAGGAGGTCGGGTCTTTAGTCTTAAGACCAATATATGTTTTATTGTTTGGTAAGAAAATTATGTGTCTATGGTTATTCTTGTGTGTAATTTGATACTTTTTTTTTTCTTTTCTTCTTGTATCAATAAAAATCTTTTTTAAAAAGAAAAAAAGAAACTAAGAAGAGTTTTTGGCTGGTGTTATCAGTATGTAGATGAGGCACAGCTCTGCTTCTCTTTTCCACCAACCCATCCCAACAAGGCAGAGGAAATGATTAGCATACACCTGATGTCCCATTTAGGAGCAGATGGAAGTGAACCAACTGAAACTTAATATAGCTAAGGCAGAGATACTGTTGGTCAAGAATACTGGTAATCTATCGCAGGCGGGGTAGCCATCCTCCTAAAAAATTAGGTGTGTAGACTGGGGGTAATCCTAAATTTTCCCTGAATGCAATCACTTTTCCTAGATGCTCAACTATGGTGGCAATTGCAAGGAATGCCTTTCATCATCTCCAACTAATAAGCCAGCTGTGATGTTTCCTGGAAAAGTTCAACTTGGTCTCAGTTGCACCCAAAATGGACTACCACAGTGCACTCTACTTGGGGCTGCCCTTGAAGATTTTTGGAAGAAGAAGAAGCGTTTGGATTTGATATCCCGCTTTATCACTACCCTAAAGAGTCTCAAAGCGGCTAACATTTTCCTTTCCCTTTCTCACCCACAACGAACACTCTGTGAGGTGACTGGGGCTGAGAGACTTCAGAGAAGTGTGACTAGCCCAAGGTGACCCAGCAGCTGCGTGTGGAGGAGCAGGGAAGTGAACCCGGTTCACCAGATTACAAGTCCACTGCTCTTAACCACTACACCACACTGGCTATCAGTGGAGGCTTCAGTTGGTCAAAAATGTAGTGGCCGGACTTCTCTGTTGTGCCCACGAGAGTGATCATTTTATTCGGAACCTATATCAACATCACTGGCTTCCTATTTGCTTCCAATCTCAATTTAGATTGCAGGTTCTTTCCTTTAAAGCATGAAAAGGCTTGGTTCCTGGTTATTTTAGGAACCACTTGCTTTGGGGTTAAGATTATGCTTAAGGCTCTTGGTTTCAGTGCCCTTTTGAGAAGTTTGATGAGTGAGCGTGAGTCATTGCCTTTTCTATGGAAGTGCTGTGGCTCTGGAAAGTTATTGTCATTTAAATTTGGCAAGCCTCCTCTCTGTGTTCTCTCCACAAGAAACTGATGGGGCCTTCTAATGCACAACATCTTTTTGCTGCTAATTTTGAGCATCAACATCTTTTCACCTCACCACTATTTGTTTATAATGCTACTAGCATTAAAAAAAACACACCAAATACTATCAGTCTTATTAGTAATATTTGTATATCAGATTTTTATCAGATGCCATAAGCAATTTGAAAAGCTCTTAAGTCAACATATACCGTATTTTTTTGCTCCATAGGACGCACTTTTTCCGTCTTAAAAACTATGGGGAGCATCCTATGGAGCGAATGCAGGGGGGAGGCAAGCAGGAAAAGCCCCCAAGAGCCACACACAAGCTCTTGCAGGCTTTTCCCCAGGAGGGAGAAGGGACTGACGCAGCCAGTCACTCCCTTCCCCCTCCTCTAGAAAAGCCTCGCACAACCTCTCCAGCTGCGGGAGGCTGCGCGAGGCTAAAGAAGCCAACTTTTTAAAAATCTCTCTATCTCTACCTCTTTTTCTTTTTTCTTCCTTTCTCCACCCCCTTCTTTTCCTCTGGATCAGTGTTTTAATCTAATGTTTTAGTTTGGAGGGGGGATATTATAAAAAAGGAAACTTTGCAGCTTTTATTTTAGTATACAATAAAAACAGATTAAACAAAACACAAAAGAAGGAAATAGCATAGAAGAAGAAGAGAAAAAGGAAAGAGGGGGAATACAAAGCCATTTACGAGAGGTAGATCTTAACCCTTGCCTCACCTGGGAGCTTCTCTGGGCAGGAATTCCCTCAGCTTAAGTGGGGTGGGGGAAGAGTGGCAGGTAGGAGGGTCCCTACCTAGACACTGAAGCTACATGTCTCTCCGATGAAAATTGGGAGTGGGCATTGTGTGAGGTGGCTGTGGATCTCCTGCCACAGAATTGTAGGACTGTATAGAGTTGGGAGGGCCACCCGAGGGTCATCTAGCCCAGCCCCTCCCAATGTAGGAATCACAGCTAAAGAACGCCAGGCAGATGGTCCCCCAACCGCTGCTTTAAAGCCTCCAGTGGTGGAGACCCCCAACACTTTCCGAGGTCATAGAATTGCAGGGTTGGAAGGGAACCCCAGGAGTCATCTAGTCCAGCCCCGGTGGGCAGTGGGCACGATCCATCCCATTGTGCAAGGCTAAAGATGCTGCGCAAGGCTAAAGAGGAGGCCAAGGCAGCGAGCGGGATGGATCGCTGGAGAGGTTTAGCTCCTGGCTGGAGAGGTTGCACGGCTATGGATCCCACTCGCTGTCTTGGTTTCTTTGGTCTTTGGGGCTGGGGCTTCCCCTGCAGCCCCGAGAAGCTCTGGGAGATGCAGGCAGGCTGCGCGCAGCCTGTCCATTGCTCTTTGGGGCTGGGGTGGGGGATAATATTTTTTCCCTTGATTTCCCCCTCTAAAAACTAGGTGCATCCTGTGTCCAATAGAGCAAAAAATATGGTACTCCTAAAACAATCCTGCAATGGGTGTAGGTTGCTCAATAGTTTTAACATAGCTGGGATCAGGTACAGGCTGACTGAAATTAACAATGTACTGTGGCCAGAATTGTACCCTTATATATAATCTTCCCCTTGTAAAAAGGTAAAGGACCCCATGACAGTGAAGTCCAGTCAAAGGCAACTATGGGGTTGCAACACTCATCTCACTTTCAGGCCAAGGGAGCCGGCATTTGTCCACAGACAGTTTTCCGGGTCATGTGGCCAGCATGACTAAACTGTTTCTGGTGCAACGGAACACTGTGATGGAAAACAGAGCACATGGAAATGTTGTTTACCTTCCCGCCACAGCGGTACCTATTTATCTACTTGCATTGGTGCGCTTTCGAACTGCTAGGTTGGCAGGAGCTGGGACAGAGCAACGGGAGCTCACCCTGTCGCAGGGATTTGAACCGCCGACCGTCTGATCGGCAAGCCCAAGAGGCTCAGTGGTTTAGACCACAGCGCCACTAGCTTCCCTTGTATTCATTATTCACACAGTGACTGTGTGTGGCTTTGCATGTTAGGAGAAGTGCTAATAGCCAGATTGGTGAATGGCTTGCCAGAGGCAGCCATGTTCGGTTAGAAACCTTGCAAGGAGGCAGTGGAGAGACCAAATAAATCAGAGAGCGAGAGTGATTAGGCAAATCTGTTTTTACTTTGGCTCTCTGTCGCTGGATGGCCATGAAGTGACAGGAGAGCTCAGACAAACCATGGACTGGAAATGCTCCCATAGGAATCAATGGAAATTGTGGACTTGTTGTGCAAACGCTTGCCTAAAAAACCATTTCCAGGGAATGCATTTACCAAACGGGACTTAAAATTGGGAATTCTGTATATCTCTAGTACTTAGGTGGGGGGCTCGTCAAAGAGCAAATACTCCTTAACCCCAGGAATAACCTTAATATACAGTAAAATGCAAATGAAGTCAAAGAGCCAGGTCATGGAACTAAACTGGCTGTGCTGTGCTTGCTTTAGATGCAAGCCAGGAAGCTCATTTGCTTTTGCAGAGAGTTTAGTGCTGCAAGCGGGTATACATATGCAAGTCGGCTTCCTTGTGGCTTAGATTTTAAAAGCTGCCACGTGGCTGGTTCAGAAGTGTGAAAAATCCAAATGTGACTCAATGCAGAATTCTGATTAATTGCCAATGCCAGTCACCTTCCAGGGTGGAAGCATGAATTAATGTTTTACTAGACATTGCTAAATGCAAAAGGGCTTCTTTTATCCCTGGATAAAATAGATTGCTACTGTCGTGTCTCAGGTTCATTTCTGTGAGTAATTAACTTGTTGACAGACCATATCCCTACATAAAAGAATAGATTCCATTTAATTACACTCGAGTACCTAGCTTTGGAAAAGGCAGCTGAACAATGGATTGTCTCTGCACTGGATTAATTTCAGATATGGAAATAAAGATGAACATCTTCCCACGCAGAAACTCCTTGCTTGTTTGCAACTTGATTTTGGGTTTACTCAGGGCTGGCATGAGCCATTGTGCTACTGAGATGAAGTAATTTGGATCATCCATCAATTGCCTTCTTGTGGCCTGATCTCATCTCCCTCCTCTCTTCCCACACCGGGCAATAGTTTTTACTGCTGCATCAGTAGTGGTAAGGTAAAAGGTAAAGGACCCCTGGATGGTTAAGTCCAGTCAAAGGCAACTATGGGGTTGTGATGCTCATCTCGCTTTCAGGCCAAGGGAGCTGGCATTTGTCCACAGACAGTTTTCTGTGTCATGTGGCCAGCATGACTAAACCACTTCTGGCACACAGAGGACCATGACGAGTGCCAGAGCATACGGAAACGCCGTTTACTTTCCCACCACAGTGATACCTATTTATCTACTTGCACTGGCATGCTTTTGAACTGCTAGGTTGGCAGGAGCTGGAACAGAGCAATGGGAGCTCACCCCGTCATGGGGATTCAAACCGCCAACCTTCTGATCAGCAAGCCCAAGAGACTCAGTGGTTTAGACCACAGTGTCACCCACATCCCTTACATCAGTGGTGGTAGTACACGAACACCTATGGCCTTCTGTGCTCTCTCCTCCCCCCCATACCTCACCCTGAGGGAGTTATGTGTGGGTCCTTCCTTGGAGGTGAGTGGACTTGGAAAATTCTTCTTCTTCTGCCACTTTTGGAAAGCAATAACTGTTTAAAGTTTAATTGTAGTAAATGGCAAAACTTTAAACAGGCTCTGTGTGGCAGGGCCACCACTGGGGGGGCTCAGCCCCCCAAAACTTTCAAGGAGGGGATAGGCTCCCCTCAATAGTCCCCAGCGATGTGTGCATGCCACACGAAGTGCTCACATCACCTGTTCATGCTGTGCGGGACATGAGCATGTCACACGGTCTCCACGAGTGACATAAGCTTGTCATGAGGTGCTGACCCCCTTGATTGGGGGGGCAAGCCAGCACACCTGCTGTGTGGCCACTTCATTGCTGGGGAAACCCAGGCAGATGGGTGGGATATACATACTAGTAATAGTATTAGTATATTGCAGCACTTTGATCTAAGAGCAGGAACAGGCAACACAGAGAGCTCTTTAGGCGTGCTGCCAGCCACTTGCTGCAGTGGTGTGAATGGTTATTATGTCTGAGACAGAAGCTGCTAGGTTTGGCTAGGGGTCAGTTCAACAGCTGGTGTAGTGGCCAGTTAGCTGGCCAGTGAGCATCATGGTGGCTGATGGCTCTCCTAGTGGGCAGAGGCAGAATAAACAGTTGGTCACTTCTGATCTGGGACAAGGATCTTGACTTGAGCTAAGGGGTGAACTAGCCCTGGGTTGACATCATAGGGCATTTATGTTTGCTACTCCATATACAAGTAACTAAGTTCTGCTCGGGAAAAGAAAACATCAGTTATTTACATCTCCACAGACATGTGCAGCTGACAAATTGCTGCAACTAACTCCTAAGAGAGCAACCAGCATTTCTGCCACCGAAAATGTTGACACACAAGTACCTATTGGATAGCGCCAGTGATATCATTGGCTATTAATGAACTATAAAGTTATCTTAACCCATATGGTTTTTTAGAAGGTTTTTTTTCCCTTGTCCCAGGTATTTCTAAAAATTGGAAATATTTTGAAAATGTAGCACTTGTCACGAAAACTAATTACCCATTCCGTGCATATGTATATGTAGTTTGCATCACTCCCATGCCCTGCACTCTGGATTTGGCTTGGCAGCAATTGGTTTCATTCCAGATGTCTTTGAACCTGTCTCGGCAGTGTTAAGGGTTTCCCCTTTGGGCTACTTACGACTAGTAAATTCTAACTAACGACTAGTAAATCACAAGACAGAGAAACCAGTAGGAGAACACTTCAATCTCCCAGGACATTCTATACAAGATCTCAAAGTAGCTGTTCTATTACAAAGGAATTTCAGAAATAGACTGGAAAGAGAAGCTGCTGAATTGCAACTTATTACCAAACTTAAAACCATGGAGAGACCTGGTCTGAACAAAGACATTGGATTCTTATCTCATTATACATGACAAAGCCATTTTTCACCTTCTCACCCCTTACTTTTTCCTGTAAGACCTATTGCAGTCGTTAAGAGTCGTCAACAGGCTCATTACAGCTATCTGCCAATCACCCATTCCCACCACCCTTCTGAGTAATACCCCTCCCCACCTTCTCACTATATAGAAGGGTCTGGTGACTTCTGTTTCAGTGTATCTGAAGAGGTGTGCATGCACACGAAAGCTCATACCAAGAACTAACTTAGTTGGTCTTTAAGGTGCTACTGGAAGGAATTTTTTTTTATTTTGTTTTGACTATGGCAGACCAACACGGCTACCTATCTGTAACTAGTAAATTCTGATATGTAATAAAAAAATATAAATGCAGATTGAGTAACACATTTCCCCTCTGATATGTTTGGTCTAGTGGTTGGGCAGACCTTTGACCCTGCCAATCATTTTAAATATTCTATGTATAATATAAAACTTTGGGGGTTATGAAGCATAATGTAAGAGTTAGAGTACTCTGGGCTCCACTGTTGCCCACAGCATGCTACACTTTGTTTTGTTTTGGATGGAGAAAGCACATTCCTGCCGGCAGAGATGTCCTCATTTCAGAATTAATGGTATTGGCATGATTAGCACATGGTATGGCTTGAAACTATGGTTCTGTATAGTTAAAGCTATGGTTTTCCCAGTAGTGATGTATGGAAATGAGAGCTGGACCATAAAGAAAGCTGATCACCGAAGAATTGATGCTTTTGAATTATGGTGCTGGAGGAGACTCTTGAGAGTCCTATGGACTGCAAGAAGATCAAACCGACCCATTCTGAAGGAAATCAGCCCTGAGTGCTCACTGGAAGGACAGATCCTGAAGCTGAGGCTCCAATACTTTGGCCACCTCATGAGAAGAGAAGACTCCCTGGAAAAGACACTGATATTGGGAAAGATTGAGGGCACAAGGAGAAGGGGACGACAGAGGACGAGATTGTTGGATAGTGTTCTCAAAGGTACCAGCATGAGTTTGACCAAACTGCGGGAGGCAGTGGAAGACAGGAGTGCCTGGCGTGCTCTGGTCCATGGGGTCATGAAGAGTTGGACACGACTAAACGACTAAACAACAACAATGGCTTGAAAGACAGAAAAATAGAATTCCTTCTTTTGCAAGAGGGAGTAGGGGGTAGGGTGGTAGGAAAGGGCAGTAGGGAGGGGAGAAGAGAAGAGAAGAGAATGGAATGTGGAAGTGGGAGATAAGGATTGGGATGGTAGAGGGTATGGGAGGAGGGGGCTGGGTGAATGTGAGTCAAGGAAATGGGGGACGGGATAGAGAAAGGGCAGCAGGTTGGGGGTTGGGTTAAAAGACAACCCATAACCAGCATTCCGTTCTCCTCAAGGTTTGGTTAAAGTCACAAGTTACCGTATTTTTCGCTCCATAAGATGCACCTGACCATAAGACGCACCTAGTTTTTAGAGGAGGAAAACAAGAAAAAAAATATTCTGAACGAAACAGTGGGGTATGATTTTTGTGGTTCATGCTGTGGCCACAGACATGTGATTTGATGGTGAGTTTGGGGTAGCCCAATGCAAAAATCCTGAGAATCCATGTAGATCCATGCTTTGTAACCATGTTTTTGCACCATTGTGGCCCCACGCAACAGTGGGTGAGTGATTTTTTTGGTGCAGGCTGTAGCCAAGGACATGCTATGTGATCTGATGGTTTATTTGGGGTGACCCAATGCAAAAATCCTGAGGATCCATGGGCTATTACCTCCCCCCTCCCAGTCAGCCTCCGCTAGCGTCCCTTATCTCTCTCCCGATCCCACTGATCAGCTGCTTCATTTCAAAACTCCCTTCCCTCTTGTTTGCCTTAATGTCTTTTCCTTAGCTGGAGCAGTTTTTTGCTCCTCCTTTTCTTCTAATTTCTCTCCTTTTTGCTTTAGTCTTCCTGTTTCCCCCCCTTTGCAAGTTATCTTTACATCCCCTCTCCCAGGCAGCCTCCTTTATCTCTAGCGTCCCGTATCTTGCTCCCCAATTGGCAAACAATCAGTGGCTTTGTTTCAACACCCACTTCCCTCTTTTTTTTTTTTTAAAAAAAAAGCACGATCTGCTTTTTGCTCCTGGGCAATTCAGCTCCAGGGACCACGCATTTGCTCCATAAGACGCACAGACATTTCCCCTTACATTTTAGGAAGAAAAAGGTGTGTCTTATGGAGCGAAAAATACGGTAAGTGTGTCATCAATATCTGGAGGGTCTAGGACTTAGGAATCTGCATCGTTTGTTGCAGTGGTCTCATCTGTCATGTTCTAGGCATTTCCAGGATATTTCACTCCTGTTTGCATCCTCCCAGCTTCTTTGGAAAGTTTAGGGTGTTTTTCTTCCATTGCCTCTCCTTTAGAGAGTAGGTCATACCTTTAGAGGTAGGTCAATTCCAGGAATGTTGAGAAGATCTGCTGCTTCCAGTCTACTGAGGAAAGCCTCAGCAATACTTAATTCCAACTTCTTGCAGTTTAATCATGCAAGCATAGGGGGCCAACAATCACCCATGGTGTTAAAATTAGGCTATGAAAAAAGGACAATATTCGCACCGCCAATAGTCTGAGTAGTATAAATTTGTAGACGCATCACAGAATCAAGTATGCAAATATAATGCAAACAGATATAGCTAGTGCAATCATTTTGCTCCCTCAAAGTATTATTATTAAATAACAATGCACATTCAAAAACCTCTGAACCAATTATTTAGTTATGTTGTTCTTTGGGATATCTCAAGGATAGGCCCTAAATGAGCAGCAAGGTCTTGCAGGTAAGCATAATTTATCGCCTAGGATGGGGTCTGGTCAAACCGCATTAATTATATAATTGCTTTATATCTAAAAAAGAGAGAAGGCGCAGGTCCTAAAATGCTTAAATCAGAATCATTTAGAAGCAACTTGATAGATATTAAACACCTCTGAGAAGGAAAAATGCTGCAGGCAGTTTTCTTAATAAGTCTGGTTTGGTTAATTATTGCCTAAAGCAGTTCTGAACTAATTATTTACTCCCCAAGGGGGACTCCACGTTTTCGGCATAAAAGTGCCAGAGATTGATTTTCCTTAATTGACAGCATACAGTACTAGGCAGACCACATGGAGCTGAAGGTTAAACCATTTATAGAAAGCAATAGCCAGGCCCCTACAGAGTACCAGGCAATGCATCAACGCGGATGGGAGACCCAAGTCCCAAATCGCGGCACTTTCAGAGAAGAGGCTTATTTGTCTCTGTCATCTGGCCTTTACGGTTCATTTAACATCTTAAATAGCCTGAATAAATTAACTCGGTTTCATAGTTACACATCTTCCTCCACATCAAAGACTTGCATTCCCGTTCAACAGAGGATTTGGGAAGGTTTTAATAACTTTTTCAGCACGCAGGTAATAAAGGTTAGGTATTTGTCACTCTACCTGAAATGCTGGTACTGGTAACATGCTTAAAACAAGTTCTTACTTACTGCTAAAGGTTCCTGTTAAATTACATTCTAGTAGAGAAGTTTCTGTGCACCAGAAGCGGACCCAGAAAAATTGTCTGCAGAAGCAAACAAACTCCTTCTCCCTCGGCCTGTAGAGCAAGATGAGCGCAGCCCTGTTTAGGGAAGTTTTTAATGTTTAATGCTGTATTGTAGGCTTCCTCAACCTCGGCCCTCCAGATGTTTTTGGCCTACAACTCCCATGATCCCTAGCTAGCAGGACCAGTGGTCAGGGATGATGGGAATTGTAGTCTCAAAACATCTGGAGGGCCGAGGTTGAGGAAGCCTGCTGTATTGTGCTTTTAACATTTAGTTGGGAGCAGCCCAGAATGGCTGGGGAGACCATAAATAAAGTTGTTGTTGTTGTTGCTGCTGCTGCTGCTCCTGTTGTAATTTTATTTTATTTTATTCTGTCTCTCACTGGGGCCCTTTTTGGTGCTTTTTTCTCTTAAGGACTCATCACCCAGGGCTTACTACCTTAAGAAGAAGCAAGCCTGGCATAATTAGCTTTTAACACTTGTTTTGTTGTTGTTTAGTTGTGTCCGCTAAGACACGGCCAGAGCACGCCAGGCACTCCACTGCCTCCCTCATTTTGGTGAAACTCATGCTGGTAGCTTCGAGAACACTGCCCAACCATCTCATCCTCTGTCGTCCCCTTCTCCTTCTACCCTCCATCTTTCCCAACATCAGGGTCTTTTCCAGGGAGTCTTCTCTTCTCAGAAGGTGGCCAAAGTATTGGAGCCTCAGCTTCATGATCTGTCTTTCCAGTGAGCACTCAGGGCTGATTTCCTTCAGAATGGATAGGTTTGATCTTCTTGCAGTCCATGGGACTCTCAAGAGTCTCCTCCAGCACCATAATTCAAAAGCATCAAATCTTCAGTAATCTTAACACTTGTTAGATCCAGGTATATTAGAGTAGGCTTGCACTCAACTTATCATCCCAAGCCCTAACTAAACTCTAACACTTACTGGTTCCAGGAATTTAGAAGTGCCTAGCACCCACAAACTTATAAAAATGGTTTATAGACGTATCATAGAATCATAGAATCATAGAGTTGGAAGAGATCACAAGGGCCATCGAGTCCAACTCTATGATAGAATCATAGAGTTGGAAGAGATCACAAGGGCCATCGAGCCCTGCCAAGCAGGAAACACCATCAGAGCACTCCTGACATATGGTTGTCAAGCCTCTGCTTAAAGACCTCCAAAGAAGGAGACTCCACCACACTCCTTGGCAGCAAATTCCACTGTCAAACAGCTCTTACTGTCAGGAAGTTCTTCCTAATGTTTAGGTGGAATTTTCTTTCTTGTAGTTTGGATCCATTGCTCCATGTCCGCTTCTCTGGAGCAGCAGAAAACAACCTTTCTCCCTCCTCTATGTGACATCCTTTTATATATTTGAACATGGCTATCATATCACCCCTTAACCTCCTCTTCTCCAGGCTAAACATGCCCAGCTCCCTTAGCCGTTCCTCATAAGGCATCGTTTCCAGGTCTTTGACCATTTTGGTTGCCCTCCTCTGGACACGTTCCAGTTTGTCAGTGTCCTTCCTGAACTGTGGTGCCCAGAAGTGGACACAGTACTCCAGGTGAGGTCTGACCAGAGCAGAATACAGTGGCACTATTACTTCCCTTGATCTAAATAAGGTAAAGGTAAAGGTACCCCTGCCCGTACGGGCCAGTCTTGGCAGACTCTGGGGTTGTGCGCCCATCTCACTTAAGAGGCCAGGAGCCAGCGCTGTCTGGAGACACTTCCGGGTCACGTGGCCAGCGTGACATCGCTGCTCTGGCGAGCCAGAGCCGCACACGGAAACGCCGTTTACCTTCCCGCTGGTAAGCGGTCCCTATTTATCTACTTGCACCCGGAGGTGCTTTCAAACTGCTAGGTTGGCAGGCGCTGGGACCGAGCAGCGGGAGCGCACCCCGCCGCAGGGATTCGAACCACCGACCTTTCGATTGGCAAGTCCTAGGCGCTGAGGCTTTAACCCACAGCGCCACCTGCCCATCTTGATCTAAATACTATACTCCTATTGATGCAGCCCAGAATTGCATTGGTATCAGAACCACTTGTTATGGCCACAGGCAATTTCTCAGTGCTGGCCTGTCTCTACAAGCAACTAAGTGAGCCCCATGACTTTTATTCATTTTTAAAATCTGTGAAATACTGTAGAATATGCTCGCTTTATTTCTACCCCGAATGTATTTGCATTGAGAATTTGTGAAATAAATAAAATACATGCAGGCATGTGAACTGTTGTGTCTTAGTAAGGCATGCCCTTCTGAATCTAGTGCATGCCTTAGGAAGTGTTACGCTGAGTGCTGAATGCTTCTATTGATACGCATAGGAGTCTTGGAAATTTGCTACACTGCTCTTTGAAGACTAAATTAAAAACAATAAAATGGCTGTTCAGAAAACTCTTACACATTTACTGGCTTTTGGAGAATTTGCCCTGCTTTAAGAAGGCCATTGGTGTCACAACAAAGACCTCTGCGCCTCTGATTTACTTTCTAAGCAATATAAATTCCCCTTTAAGCTGCTGCAATTCAGTGAAAGTTCAGGGTTTTTGGAACTATTCAAGCCTGTTGATTGCTATTCTCTTTCAATGAGGTGCCCACAGTATCTGAAACAATACCCGGATTAAGAATTCGATATGGTCTATTAATAAGTGGCCATATAATTGCAAAAGGATTATTCACACAACAAAGGATTATTCATATAGCTCTGCAGTGAAGGTATTTAATATGTTTCTCAACTAATATGTATTAGAAAAAAACCTGCTTCAAGAAGCTTAGCAAACCTTTGTAAGAAATTGACCCATGAAGCTCCTTTATTGAGTTGTACCTTTTTTCTTTTTTAAAAAAAGAGATGCTCAGGGCTGTGCTTTGTTGCATAGCTCAGTTAAGAAAAGCTGTCACTTGATTCAGGTTATTGGATATTCATACACAGTGAAATAACAGCTGTTCAGTGGTTTGGTCTTCTATCTACTTTCTTTCTCTGTGCATGATATTCAGAAATACAGTCTATCTCTTTGTGCATATGAATTGCCACCTGATTAAATAAATTTTAGATAGCATACGAATTCCATTCCATTAATTGGCAAAATATGCATCGTTTGCATATGAGAAGAAGCAGTAGTTCAAAAGGGAGTTGGGAATTGCTGTTTTAAGATTTGTCATAATCTTAGAAGAACCATTTCCTTCTTCTCTCTTATCCAGGATGGAACATCTCTCATAATGTGTGGCTTCAGTTTTAGAAGTTAAAAAATTAAAAACCTTCTGCCCAATTAGAAGGAAGACATTTTCAGTGGATAATACCATTTCAACTGATGCACCTAATAAATTAATCTGAGAGATTAATCAATGGGAAATTGCAGCATTAGTGTCAGTGTTTGTATGTGTGGGGAGGGAACAGAAATAATATTTTGTCTTGATAATTAAGCTGAAGAATTAAAGTATTGCTTTTTGAGTTCTGGCTGCTAAATTGGGGGGAGTGCCATTCAAATTAGCCCAAACATATCTTTATTTCAAAGTCAGAAGAAGAGGGAATGAGCCCACAAAAGAGCTAATCTCTGTTTATCCAGGCAATTTACAAGTGGCAGCCGACATTCTGCTTTGTCTCCCTTGAATTGTCCTAAAAAAGACACGTTCAGAATTTTTAGGCTGAACACAATATTTCTGATTAACGTGATCTGGAGAGAACTATCATTTCAGCATTTGGCCTTTGGATATGTGTATGTGTGAGAGAGTTTTATTTTGCTGGCTTTGAAGAGCCTCAGTTTAAAGATAGACCGAAGTCATACATTTGTTAACAATGTACAGATCAAAACAGAACAAGCAGCTACTATTCAAGAAAATTGTTTGAAGCCCACATTAATTGGCAGCCTGCTTCTAGGGCCAGTTTTGTTGCAGAAGACTAAAGATGTGACAGGCACTTCTACAGTCGTAGCATGTATTTTCTGTGGGAATGCTAAGGATAGTAGGAGAGGATACAGTGATTAAATATTATCTTTCCTTCACTCACACTAGTGAGTCATGTAGCAGGGCAGATTCCCTTCAATACAGCAGGAAACTAGTTTGAAGATTCGTTTGAATCTCTTTAGTTAAGCAACCCAGTCTGGCTTGATCAAAGTGGATTATTCCTGGTGTCCCCTTTGATCCTTCTTAAAAGGCACAAGAGTCTTTAGCTTGTAGTTACAGCACATAGTGTGAGTTCATTCCTTATGGGGATTGAACCCATGTGCTGCTGCCTGAGAGCCAGCAGACAGCAAAATACGTTAAGAGAACAGCATCAAGAGAACAAAATGACTGCAGGAGAGCAGCGTGGCATCAAGAGGAAGATGGCTGCATGACTCGGCTCTTTTATGGACTCATGCACATCTGCCTGGTCACATGCAGGGGAAGAACGCTCCAGTCTAGTGGAACAGGAAGTTATACTGGCTGGAGTAACATCCCTCTACCTGTGTCCACTCTAGGGAAACAAGGAATGTTGTATTTGACTGCTCCAATGGATTACATCCCACATTTTCAACAGAAGGGATTAGAGGAGGACATTGTGAAGAGGCACCCCTAGGGTGGACTATGATAGGACCAAGAACATCAAAAGAGAATTGGAGAACTCTGGAGCCTAAGATCCTGAGGGAATGAGATGTTGCTCATGGTAAGGCCTACCACCCCATGATCTTAAGAAATACAACAGGGGAAATGGAGGCTGCGTGAACTGGGAAAGATTATAATTTAGTACAGAGGGTTCTGCCATGAGCTCCATAGGGAAGCTGGGTTTTGAGGGATGATTTGAATCAAGTAACAGAAAGCAGGAGGCAACGTCTTCTAACTTTGTGCTTCCCACCCATTGTTTTTGTAAGTAGTTCTATAAAATGGCTTTAATTGTTTAATCTAAGTGGTTAATTAGCTAAATGTTGCAGGTCTAATGAAGAAGGATGGAAACATTTAGCACCCCGCCACCAGCTAATAAGTCGACAAGTCAACACTTACACCTCCAGTCTTGTTTTTAAAATAGTCAGACATGTCACTGCAATGGGAATCGGAATTCGCAATCACATTTTAGCACATGCAAAAGACCCAATTAGAGCAGCCATATGGCCAGTGAACCCGTTGGCATGGCCATGGATGTCTGTTCAGAACAGCAAGGTCGAGGTACTTGAACTTTGGATGGCAAAAAATATTCTCGATATTATGCAAAACTGAAAGGGGAAACCGTGTAATTGAAGCATTTCATCTTGTACACACATTGGTCTGGGCCAATCTGCCATATCTTCCTCAACCTGGAGAGAAGCATTCTGCATTTTTTATTGTCTCTGTGAGGTTGATGATGGGGTCCAGGCTTGTTCCTTAAACAAATTTTGATGGTTGCATTTTCTCTAAAACTGATAAAAATGTAAGTCAGAACTTCTTCTTTTTAAAAAATCTTGGACCAAGATCTTATCTTTGACAATGACCTGTAGTGGATGTGACAGACCAGTCCAGGAATTATCATTTCATTCTCAAACTTCCCACAGCAGTTACTTTATTTTCACCTGTTCTCCAAAAGCAAATCTTGCACTTATTTATACATCTGTTTCATTCATTTCTTCTATAAGAGTGCGATGCATCTGGATATATCCCACGTGGGCAATACATGGGGGGAAAGGACCCTCCCCCCAAAAATCCCCTAGACTGACTGGTTTATTTTGCTGTCTATATGGAGGAGTCCTGGATAGCTCAATTGTGGTGCTGGTAACAGCAAGGTTGGAAGATCAATCCCCATATGAGGCAGCTGCATATTCTGGCATTTCAACTCTACAATTAAATGGCTCTATGTGTGTGTGTCCGCAGTGACAGTTAATGGCAGAATATCTTGTTCTAATTCTGGGGTTGTTGTGGTTTTACAAAAACTTGCCTAAGATCCAGGACAAAGCGCCGCCTTTTGGAAATTTGACAATATCCGGGAAAATCTGGACGTATGGCAGGCCCTATCCAATACCAGTACATTTAAACAGTTACACTGCTTTGCAGCGGTTAGAATCTCTCTTTCTCCCATTATTGCTCTCTATTGAGCCAGTGTGGTGTAGTGGTTAAGAGCGGTAGTTACGTAATCTGGGGAACTGGGTTCGCGTCTCCACTCCTCCACATGCAGCTGCTGGGTGACCTTGGGCCAGTCACACTTCTTTGAAGTCCCTCAGCCCCACTCACCTCACAGAGTGTTTGTTGTGGGGAGGAAGGGAAAGGAGAATGTTAGCTGCTTTGAGACTCCTTAAAGGGAGTGAAAGGTGGGATATCAAATCCAAACTCTTACCTATTGGCCATGTTAAAGGTAAAGGACCCCTGACAGTTAAGTCCAGTCGCAGACGACTCTGGGGTTGCAGCACTCATCTCAATTTACAGGCCAAGGGAGCCGGCATTTGTCCGCAGACATTTTTCTGGGTCATGTGGCCAGCATGACTGAGCTGTTTCTGGTGCAACGGAACACCGAAACCAGAGCAGGTCATGGAAATGCCATTTACCTTCCTGCTGCAGTGGTACCTATTTATCTACTTGCACTGGTGTGCTTTCAAACTGCTAGGTTGGCAGGAGCTGGGACCGAGCAACGGGAGCTCACCCCGTCGCGGGGATTCGAACTGCTGACCTTCTTATCGGCAAGCCCAAGAGGCTCAGTGGTTTAAACCGCAGCGCCACCCGCGTCCCTCATTGGCCATGTTGGCTACTCCTGGTAGACTTGCAGACTCAAGGAGACTCTGGATGCACTAGCCATCCAGAGATAGGTGAATTTTTGATAGTGCAAGTGAATGGTTTCACACTGGATAGTTCTATTCATTCCCCTGCCCCCAGTAACTAATAAAATATTTCTGGCTTATTACAATGTCATGTGTTCCTTTTCTGTGATCTCAGTGCAATTGGTGGGGTCCAATGTAGTCATTCTGTGAGCAGAACAGGCAGTTTTGTTTGAAGGAAGAAGAAATAATCTGCTTTCAAAGAAGGGATCTTTCCATGAGCTCAGTTCTCCTTCCGTAAATTGACGCTCCTTTTTTTAAAAAAATAGTTTTCATTGACTTTTACATTTCTTATCATAGAAAAAAGTTTCATTCCCCAAATTTCCCTCTCCCCCCGACTTTCCTCAACTCCCTCTTCTGGTTTTTAGCATATTAACTTCCCCTGCTTGCTATATTATATCTTCATATTGAGTTCTTTATATCAAATATTGCTCTTCTCTTATCATTTTGACATCCTCTTCATCATTCCTGTATTTATTTTGTTAATTGTGTTTACTCAAACCCTGCTAGTGAGTCCATTTCTTTGCATTGTTTCTGTATATTCCTCATAAATCAGGGGTCAGCAACCTTTGTCAGCCATGGGCCAGTCCACCATCCCTCAGACCATGTGGTGGGCCGGACTATATTTTGAAAAAAATAATGAACGGATTCCTATGCCCCACAAATAAGCCAGAGATGCATTTTAAATAAAAGACACATTCTACTCATGTAAAAACATGTTGATTCCCAGACCGGCCATGGGCCAGATTGAGAAGGCAATTGGGCCGCATCCAGCCTCTGGGCCTTAGGTTGCCTACCCCTGTCATAAATGGTTCCCAATCTTTTTTTAAGTCTCTATTGTCTTTGTCTCTAAGTCTTTCAGTTAGTTTTGCCATTTCAGCGTATTCCATCAGTTTTTCTTGCCATTGTTCTTTAGCTGGTATTTCATCACTTTTCCATCTTTGGGCTAGCAATATCCTAGCTGCGGTTGTAGCATACACCAATAGTTTCTTCTTCTCTTTTAGCAGATCTTGACCTGAAATGACTAATAAAAATGCTTCTGGTGAATTGGTGCTCCTTCTGTAGACAGAGCAGGTATGTTAGATTCCTACCCACTAAGCTGCACATGCATCAAGAACCAACTAACAAGTCAACACTTGACCCTGATTTCAACAAACATGCATGTGGAAGGGAGATAAACTAATGCCAAGAAAGGACTGGTGCAGACAAAAAAAACAACCCAGGTTAGGCTAGATTTATGAATGGATGAATTGCTTCCCATGGAGTTGTAAGTCCCAAAGTGATTTACAACATATTCGGAGTACAAACATCACCTCTTCGGTCCTGCCCAAATGTCAGCACAACTTGTTTGCTGCATTATAGAATTAGCTTATCTTCATATTCTCACCTGCCCAATTAACGCCTCAGTTCCTCTCAGGTTTCACTTATTAGATTAGTTGCAGTGTGCTGATAGAAATAACATGGGGCCTTCGCTGTTGGATGAAGCTGCCAAATCAAGCATCTTGTGCTCATTTGCATGTGTGATTCTCCATCCAGTTAGGGATATGTGCCTGTAGTTGTATCAGGGCATATGGGGGAAGATTCAGCATTCAGTTCAATGTTATACATGGTGTAGGAATGTCACTTGATAGCTGCATTTGTCTGCATTAAGGAACACAGGCTCTGTTGGCAAGGTGTTCTACACTTCAGCCACAGGGAAATTCTCAGTTTGTGTGTGGTCCATTCTGTTACTTAGAGCAAACAGCACAGCCCAAGTTTGCAATCAAAGCATGTCATTTATTCAAGATAAAAAAGAAGGAAAGAAAATTCCTAAATAAATTCAGTGACGTAGTATGGAATGCCAGTGCCCAGGGCAATGTGGAAGTGGGTGGGAGGGAAACAGACAGACCACACATTCACATTCAACTGCCTAACAGTGTCTGCATCACCCAGGAGATTGCAGCCACAGAGATAATAAAAGAAGTCATTTCATTTTCTGGAGAGGTCAAATCCTGGCTCACATGGAGAAGCCATTTTCAATGGAGCCCAGCAAAAGAAGTGTACTGCTGTACTGAGGCAGCACCGGGTGTTGAAATTTTGCACCCCTAACAATTTTGTGCCTGGGACAACTGTCCCTGTGCCCTCCCCAAAAAAACCACTACGCTACTGCATAGATTGCAAAACCGCCTGCAATTTGTGGCTTTCTGGTCTGGACTTCGGAAGTTGAGCACAACCTCCCAGCCCCTTGGTATCAAGAAGTGACAATGGCCATTTTCTTCCTGCACCTTAGATGTTTTATTCCAAGCTCTATACATCACCCCAGCCAGAAAATTTGGCTAAGATGCCTCTCCCAATCCTTAACTGGATCACTGTGCAAACGTACCTCCTGACCCTTTGTGGATGTCCTTTGGGGCATCTGCAGAGTCCCTACTCTTGGAGAATGTGAGTTTCTCCTCTTTTCTCAGCTCTTAACATTACTACAAATTTGTTTAGCTTTGTTCTTTTGGTCTAGTCATACATCTGACTCTTACCCACCAAAATCCTCTTTCAGAATTTCCCTAGTTCTTGTACTTCCTTTGTTTCGCTCAAACCAGCTCAGCCAGTGTGGTGTAGTGGTTAAGAGCGCTAGTCTCGTAATCTGGTGAATGGGGTTCGCGTCTCCGCTCCTCCATATGCAGCTGCTGGGTGACCTTGGGCTAGTCACACTTCTCTGAAGTCTCTCAGTCCCACTCACCTCACAGAGTGTTTGTTGTGGGGGAGGAAGGGAAAGGAGAATGTTAGCCGCTTTGAGACTCCATAGGGTAGTGATAAAGTGGGATATCAAGTCCAAGCTCTTCTTCTTCTTCTTCTCTCTAGTATTGCTATTGTTTTATGCTACTAAGCCTGTATTATCTCTATACCAAGTGCTCCCCCCCCCCTAGAAAAATAGGTGCCAGTACTCACCATGAGGGACGCAGGTGGCACAGTGGGTTAAACCACAGAGCCTAGGATTTGCCGATCAGAAGGTCGGCGGTTCGAATCCCTGCGATGGGGTGAGCTCCCGTTGCTCGGTCCCTGCTCCGGCCCACCTAGCAGTTTGAAAGCATGTCAAAGTGCAAGTAGATAAAGAGGTACCACTCCAGCGGGAAGGTAAACGGCGTTTCCGTGCACTGCTCTGGTTCGCCAGAAGTGGCTTAGTCATGCTGGGCATATGACCCAGAAGCTGTACGCCGGCTCCCTCGGCCAATAAAGCGAGATGAGTGCCGCAACCCCAGAGTCGGCCACGACTGGACCTAATGGTCAGGGGTCCCTTTACCTTTACCTTACTCATCATGAAGTTGTTACAGTAAGTGCAGGTAACAACAACAAAACAAAAAGAGGTACCGGTACTGTGTACCCCCTGAAAAATCCCTGTCTATACCTGTATAATATGCCTGTGATATGTGCATATAAGCAAGCTCCATACCTCCTTCTCAGTCCTACAGTGAATAACTCTGAACCTCTGATGTGCAATCCATAATCCAGTCAGTTCTGAAGTTCATGCCTGCAAATGGAGTTGTGCATTAATAAGGCACACAATACATTAACCCGCGTATAGAGTTATGGAAATGGTAATTCTCCTAATGTCTGATGCTGCTCCCCACCCGCAAATATTCCAAGTATAAAACTTAGGCCATGTAAACCAGCATTGTTAGCAGATCTATGGGGGCTCCTGTTAATTAAAGCTGAGCCAGATAACTAATGCCCTTTAAAAATAATTAGAATATATGCACCCAAATGGTATATTTATAGTTCATTATGCCAGATAATTTGAGTGCATATTTTGGTCCCTTTCAAAGAGATTAAATCAGTGGAAGTTGCATGATGTATTTTGCAACCTGACCACACTGCATAGCAAACACCATTCGTACTGATTTGTTTACACATTTATAAACTTAAACTCCTTCTGGATATGAAAAGGAGAAGATTTACAAATGTCTGTATGTAAATATAGGCACATATATTCTCCCAGTGCCTGAGTCCATCTCTGCTGAATATTAATAGGAGCTCCAGATTGGCTTGGGAAGAGGATATTTCTAGTAAATGTGAACATGCTCCACACCCCCCCCCCCTTAAAAGTAGGGAACAATTATTTGGTTAACCAACCTTTGCTGTACTTGCCTTTTCATTGTGATGACATATGTATGTTTTTTACTGGCCTCAAAAATTGTTGTCGTCCCCCCACCCCCCAATCCTATTTGTAACAGAGATTATTTCTTTTTTAGAAATCTTCCTGTGAGCCAAAAGATTTGTCACTGACTCTGGTGTCTCACATAATCAAATCACCATTCTTGGTAGGAGGCAAAGTTCTTTCTTTAGTGATGTTTTTGCCTTGTTCACAAGCTCTGTCCTGGAGGCAACCTGTCTGGTTTGATCTTTCTGTACGAAGATGCAAGGAGAAGGAGAAGAAGAAGAAGAAGAAGGAGAAGAAGAAGAAGAAGAAGAAGAAGAAGAAGAAGAAGAAGAAGAAGAAGAAGAAGAAGAAGAAGAAGAAGAAAGGGGAAAAAAGACTTTCCTTTGGACTGTTTTCATATTTAAACCGAAGGTTTGAAGCAAGAGGAAAGAGTACAAATATTTTTAATATCTTGCGTGAGACTAAGATGAGGAGGTCCACTTCTGTTGCTTGTGGAAGGAACAGCCATTGCTTGCTGATAGAGCATTTGCTTAGCAAGCAGAAAGTCCCAGTTTCAACTCCAAATCTCTCTAGGTAGGCCTAAGAAATCCTGGACAGCCACTGCCAAGTCAGTGTGCGCAATACCAATGATCTGACTTTGTATGAGGTCCCTGTGAAGGAGCTCTTGGGATCTTCAGCTCTGTCAAGATGTTTTGCACCTCCACTTATATGTGTATGTGCAGGTTGTATGGACTACATCTCCCATCATTCTTGACCACTTGTGCTGCTAGCTAGGAGGGATGGGAACTGTAGTCTAACAACATCTGGAGAACCAAGGTTGAGAAGTGATGACCTAATGGGTAACATAAAATGTTGAGCGTATCCCCAATCCATAAATTAGAGCAGACTTTCCCAAACTTGGGTCCCCAGCTGCTTTTGGACTACAGTTCCCATCATCCCTGACCACTGGTCTTGCTAGCGAGGGGTGACGGGTGTCATAGTCCAAAAACAGCTGGAGACCCAAGTTTGGGAAACAATGAACATGCAGGTTAGGAGAGCAAAGCTAACTCTCATATCATCTTAGCCAAATTACTGAAATACCTTTCTCCCAATCCAACTCTGACACTGGAAGTTAGTCAAGCTTGGGAGAAGTGGCTTGAAGTGCCCCAACACTGTGAGTTACTGAGATGGAGGGGAAAGGCTTTAGCTGCTCTCACCAGAATATTTTTTCAGTGTAAAAATAAAAACAAATCACCCCAACTTTATGTGTGAAAGAGGCAGACATTGAGTGATATATATGTGGCTGCCCCACTGTGTCCCATTCGGGGTTTTGATTAGGCTGTTGGAGCAGAAATAGGAGTAGTCAGCACTTCTTTTGGTTAAGCCTGCCAGATAGGTAAAATTGTAGGGTTGCCATCTTTCAAAAAGAAAAAAAAACCAGGACACCCCAAAAGTTGTTGAGTGATTTTTCGATTGACTTGCCTAAGATCCAAGACAAAGTACCATCTTTCGGAAATCCCCCTTGGATGTCAATTCCGCCTTTGAAATCCCAGTAATGTCCAGGAATATCCAGACATATGGCAGCCCTAAAAATTGCCCATTCAGCATATTGAGAATGCCGTATTGGCCTGAATATAAGCCACCCCTAAAAATAAGCTGCACCTTGGGAGCACCGGGTGGGCTATGCACCGTTGCCCTGTGCTCCTGGGCGGCTCGTGGGGGGGGGGGAGCTACACTGTTTTGCCGGCAGCTTCCCCCTTCTTTCTGACGGCTTGGGGGAGGCTTGGGAGCAGCAGGCGGGCTGCGTGTAATTGCCCTGCACTCCCGGACTGCTTTCAGGGAAGGGGGGAGCCACGCTGTTTTGCCGGCAGCATAGTGTTGCAAATATAAGCCGTACTTTAACTTTTCACGGTTGGAATTTGGGGAATAGTGCGGCTTATATTTGGGCCAATACAGGAATAATGTCTATTCCTTATTCAGGAATAAGAGCTATTCCGCCTGGCTTTCAATTTGAACTTAGCCTGATCTTTTATTCCCCTCTCTTCCCTCCCCCTCCCCTTTGTATGAAGATTACCCGCTCTGGGATCCCACAGCTAATTCTCCCCTGATCGCCTCGCTGGCCCAAATAGGACTAATTTAGCCAGCTAGCCCTGGTGATCATCTAATGTTTATTGAATGGTTCCCCCCCCCCCCGAATTGATTTTTGAATTCTGAATTTATTGTTATTCACATTTTATACTGTATTTTATGCTGTTTATTTTTGTTGTTGTTGTTGCATCAATTAAGTGTTTTAAATTTGTTGTTAGCCGCCCTGAGCCGGGTTTTCTGATCCGGGAAGGGTGGGGTATAAATAAAAAATTATTATTATTATTATTATTATTATTATTATTATTATTATTATTTCTGCATTGCTTTTTATAGAACGTGTCAGAGTGGCTTACAAAACATTAAAAGGCAAAACAACCCATCAAACATTTAAAATCTATGACACACAGTAAAATGAAGGATCATTAAAGATATTTATCCTTCAACAAGAACACACAAAAATAAGACAGTTCTGGACAGTGGCATCTTCTCCTGCCTGAGTTTGGTAGCGATAGGATATCAGAGCGATTCAGAAGCACAGGGTCATAAGGCCAAGCACAGCGAGGCAGCCTACGATGAGATGTCTTCCAACAGCAGGGTCCTGAGGCAAAGCCAAGATCACACAGCAAAGCAGGTTTTCAAGAGCAAGGGGTCCAGGGGTCAGTAGCACAGGGTCAGTCAGGATAGATGGTAGTAACAAAAGGCTGAATCTACAGAACCAAGGGCCGGTGTTCTTCCTGCAACATACAGGGAGAAACTTGAAGCTTATGTAACAAGACTCAGCTGCAACTGGTTAGCCCCAACCTTTAAGGTTCACTGTTTCTGAAGAGGCTCAGTGTCTCTCAACCGGTGGGTCCCCAGATGTTGTTGGACTACAACTCCCATCATTCCTGAGCTCTGACTTTGCTAGCTCGGGATGATGGGAGTTGTAGTCCAACAACATCTGGGGACCCACAGGTTGAGAACCACTGCAGTAGCACTTTAGAGACCAACTAAGTTTGTTATTGGTATGAGCTTTCATGTGCATGCACACTTCTTCAGATACACTGAAACAGTGTATCAGCCAATCACCCATTCCCACCACCCTTCTGAGTAATACCCCTCCCCACCCTCTCACTATATCTAAGGGTTTGGTGGCTTCTGTTTCAGTGTAACTGAAGAGGTGTGCATACACACGAAAGCTCATACCAATAACTAACTAAGTTGGTCTCTAAGGTGCTACTGGAAGGAATTTTTTTATTTTGTTTTGACTACGGCACACCAACATGGCTACCTACCTGTAACTAGAACTTCTCAAGAGATTGTTAGCCACTTTGAGACTCCTTAGGGTAGTGATAAAGGGATGCGGATGGCGCTCTGGGTTAAACCACAGAGCCTGGGGCTTGCCGATCAGAAGGTTGGCAGTTCAAATCCCCATGACGGGTTGAGCTCCCGTTGCTTGGTCCCTGTTTCTGCCAAGCTAGCAGTTCGAAAGGATGTCAAAATGCAAGTAGATAAATAGGTACCGCTCCGGTGGGAAGGTAAACGGTGTTTCCATGTGCTGCTCTGGTTCACCAGAAGTGGCTTAGTCATGCTGGCAACATGACGCAGAAGCTGTACACTGGCTCCCTCAGCCAATACAGCGAGACGAGTGCCGAAACCCCAGAGTGTCTGTGACTGGACCTAATGGTCAGGGGTCCCTTTAACTTTACCTTTAGGGTAGTGATAAAACAGGATATCAAATCCCAAATCATCTTCTTCTTCTCCTCCTCCTCCTCCTCCTCCTCCTTTTCCTTTTTCTTCTTCTTTTTCTTCAAGAAATGCTGGAAGTGTCTGGGATAACACCAGAGTCAACCCCAAGTCTTCAGGCTTATCTCTTTATTTCATAACAATTATGCCTGACTTGATTTTAACAAGTCAACAACCTCAAAGTAGTTTGTTGTCCTTTTGTTCCCCAGCCACTATTCCTGCCTGTTTTTCAATTTGCCTTCCCTTCTTTTTCTTTGCCCTTGTTGCCCTTGATTTGTCCATTCTGCTGCTGAATCCACTTCACTACAGCGACACGTGCCATTTGTTTTACAGCAGAGTTGGGGAACTACTTTGGTCTACCAAGCAGGATCAAAACGTGGCCAACACTCTACAGGCAACATCTGACAGGTGGCAGGGGCTATCCACCTGTCAATCACCTGACATCAGCCAATCCTTTCCCAAAGTAACAGAGCTTGTATTCGGTGCCAATCGTAAACAGCACTGGGTGCAATCCAGGGTTGCAAAGGAACGACCAAGAGAGCATGGCTTAAAGTATGCTTCCAGCTGTTATTTTGTGCCTCTCAGCATTTCAGTTGTTCCTTCTTATGATGTTGAGTGTGTGACAGGTGGGTGGGTCCAGCTGGAAACAGCCTGGTGGGCCTCATTCGGCCCATGGGCTGAAGGTTCCCCATTGCTGTTTTATGGGTATCGATGATATCATCACTTCAAATGTAGCATTGTGAAGTCATTGAGAGAACTGGGCAGGCTCACGCACAATGCTGAAAGGAAACCACTGAATATGCAGCTAACTTTGAAAGACTCATTTTACCATGAAGAGTTTCAGTTCAGCCCTAGTTTCAGGTATAGCTCGGCTACCACAGTCTCCTCCATTGTGAATGGGAAAGCGAGAAAGCTTTAGTAAACACATCAGGGCTCCTTTGCACCTAAGCCATGCCTGAAAAGATGTCCTGGCAAGGAAGACTCTCTACTGGCCATCCTGGTTCTCTATTGTATGTGTTAAAAAGACTAGAAACTCTGTGATCACTCCTCACACTATATATTGTTATTTCCCCCCATGTCAATAATTTGTAGCTCCTATAAATGAAGCCTTTTGAAAATCAAGTTAGCCATGTTTATCATACAAATACACTTAATGGATGTGATTTACTTTCCCTTTATGGCTTCAACCTTGGAGTAACAAAATCCGAGTCAATTGGGTTGCGCTATACATTCTGATTCCCCTCACTTATTCAGCGTTGATTGTGTGAAATTTCAGCATATGGGATTGGGAATGAGTCATGATTGGACTCATCAGTGTAGTTCCTAGGCTTTCTGTGGATAATATTATTTATGCAGGGTGATGCTATAAATGCAACATGGCTTTTCAATCAAAAGAACTCATTTTGAATACAAAGAGAACTCTTGGAAACAACTGCATCACAGTGTAGCTTCTTATAAGTGCTCTCTAAGAAAAGGGGAGATATTTTCTAGTACAATGAAGGCAGGCCAACATGAAATACATACACTCCCCATGATATGACAATCTCAGTGGGGTTTATTTGCCAAATAATCTCAGTGTGGTTTACTTGACAATCCATAGTTTCAGGAGCAGGGAGTTTTGGCAGGTGATAACAGTCTCTAATAATTTGCATAACAATCTTATTAGATGATCTCATTCCACACTTCCATTGGTGTCCCCCATACCAGATTTCTTTCCTATTTGATGTGCTCATTGATCTGTTCTTGCCAGATCCTACGCTCATTGGATCCTGAATGTTTCAGCCCCCAAACCTTTCTTGAATTATTGGATGCATGAGAAGAAATTATAAAAATCAGAGAGCTTCTGATCATATACAGAGAGGTTCTATTACAGTACAATACTTGGGAACCAGAGATAGCAGCTATGATCTCAGGGCTTGCAAGTATAATGAAGGCTTCTTTCCACACCTCCCTTTTTAGGAATTCACCAACTCATGCAAAATCTTTAAAAAATTACGTACATGTTTGCAGTGCATTTGAATGGAATTCTAATAAGCCAGGGACTGCGGCTCAGTGGTAGAGCGTATTATTTGCATGCAGAAGGTCCCAGGATTAATCTCAGGCATCTATATGTAGGACTGGGAGAAACCCTAGAAACCTGCTGTCAATCAATTTAGACAATAGTGAGCTAGGTCTGTCTCAGTACAGCTTTTATGTACTCCAATGAAATGTGATCAAAGATTCAAATAAAGAATGATCCATGGTTGGCATTCATGGTTCATTTGTAGGGCCAAGCTACACAAAGCGTGGGAGATGTATGCTGGATTGGCCCACAGTTATATTAATTACAAATAATCACGAAACTGGAGTGAGAGGCTGGTGTTTAACCTTTCCCCCATTGTGTGATATTTTCTTGATTTACATTGTTCCTGCAGCAGCTAGCAGGGGGGAAATTTGGCCTTTCAAATTTCAGTGGCGCTCTGTGTGAGGCCAACATTCATCCCCTGGCCTCTCGCTTTCTGTTCTGCTCAATTCACTATGACAGAGTTGCAATGCTCTATGACACCCCATAGGCCCATCACCCAGTGCGGAAGAACCAGTCGTGCTGTCGTAAATCTGCCTCTGCAGCTAGTAACAGGCAACATACATGTGTGTATTTTTAGGCTGTGAGGCTATGAATGGCTTGGACAGGGCAATTTTGAGTGGAAATAAAAGTAAGCATTGACAGGCAACATAAAAAGGTAAAGGGACCCCTGACCATTAAGTCCAGTTGCGGACGACTCTGGGGTTGTGGCGCTCATCTCGCTTTATTGACTGAGGGAGCCGGTGTGCAGCTTCTAGGTCATGTGGCCAGCATGACTAAGCCACTTCTGGTGAACCAGAGCAGTGCAAGGAAATACCGTTTACCTTCCTGCCGGAGCAGTACCTATTTATCTACTTGCACTTTGACGTGCTTTTGAACTACCAGGTTGGCAGGAGCTGGGAATGAGCAACAGGAGCTCACCCCATCACAGGGATTCGAACCGCTGACCTTCTGATCAGCAAGCCCTAGGCTCTGTGGTTTATCCCCACAACATACCTGTGTTTATTTTTAGGCTGTGAGGCTATGAGTGGCTTGGACAGGACAGTTCTGAGTGGAAATAAAAGTAAGCATTGGTGAGTTTGGGAGGTGGGTGGACAGCCTTACAACTTCAGATGTCCTCTCCTCTGTTAACAACAACAACAACAACAGCAATAATAATAATAATAATAATTCCGTCCATCTGACTGGGTTGTCACTCTGGACAGCTTTCAACAAATGAAGCATACTGAGCATAGTAAACCATCAAACATTAAAATCTTTCTGCTTTCATATGTCTTCTAAAAGTCAGGTAGTTGTTTATTTCCTTGACATTTGATGGGAGGGCGTTCCACAGGGCAGGCACAACTACCAAGAAGGCCCTCTGCTTGGTTCCATGTAACCTTACTTCTCTCAGTGAGGGAACTGCCAGAAGGCCCTCAGTGCTGGATCTCAGTGTCTGGGCTGGATGATAGAGGTGGAAACGCTCTTTCTGTTTCTGAGCTTCATGAATGACTGCTGTTCTTTATGTAGCCAAAGCAGCACTATGTCAGCAGACTCAGTGAAACACCAAGGTTTTCCCTCCAAATTATTTCAGGGGGAAAGGCTCTCTGTGGCCATGGCATGCTGGCAGATGGGAGAGGGCTGGAAAACTGGGTGGGAGGGGGACTGAAATAGCATATTGTGGAGGGTAGCATGGTCATCTAGAAGAGTGAACAAGAGCATCCCACTTGGTCACATTTTGTTGCAGGTCCACATACATAGATGAAACCATCTTCATGTGTTGAACAGTGACCTCTGTTATTAATTTTCCAGCAGGAAACCTTGTCATCAGCATCAGCTGAGCATCAACATCTGTAATAAGGACTACAATTGATATATATGATGCAATTGCACATATATCCTATTCCATCAAAATTACAACTGTGGTGTTTTGTTTCAATGCACAGGAATAAATGTGCAAATTGGTAAAACACCACACAAAATGAATGCTTCTGCGATCATAAGGAACAGAGGGAAGGAAATCTGCTCAGTCCCAGTTGAACAGACAGCTGGTGTTTTAAACGTTTACGTAGACATGAGTGAGAAACCTCCTTTTTTATATATAGGTGAAAAATCAACATTATTTGTATTCTTGTGCACATAGGTGAAATTTGAGGAATTGCTGATCTATGGTCTTATGCCTACATGAAGGTTTATTCTGATTACCAGTAAGAAATGAAAAACCTCACAGAAAAAGGGACTCTGGGCAATCTAGAAAAACGAGACAGACATCTACTCAGAGTTTTCTATGATGGAGGATATCCATTAGATACATTAACTAATTAAAAAGATAAACGACTATTACTTACCATTGCAAATGGCATTTACCAGCCCTGCAGGACTGGGAGAGTTTCAGCCTTATGTCTGAATCCATGAACACACTTAATCTGTAGCGCCCACATTTATTTTGAAAGTGCTACTCAGTATAGTCCATAGATTACTGTCAGACCGAGATCATGCAACCAGTTCAGAATAGTTAAGCCAAAGTAGTTCATTATAATCCAGCTAATAACATCCTAACTACGTTTTACAAATGACGTTGTAAATGTACATGCCAGCAGCAATAGCCCTGAGGGAGTTTTGCCTCTGGAATGCAGCTGTACCACATTATAAAATAAAAACCTTCTGGAACAGTGATTGCCAGGGCTGTCTTAAGTATATGTGGCACTGGGGTGCAAAGATTTGCCCGGTGCCCCCCCACCGGTTGCACAGTCCCAGGCACGCAGGAGGGAGGAGCCGGCCAGCAGCCTCAGCGTCTTGCTGGATCGGTCACCCCTGCACTCACGGAACAGAAAAGACTGCAGCAGAAGAGCCCATTGTGGTGCTCCGACCTGTGGACGGGCACTTCCCTGGACTCAATTCTCGTGCCCCAGACTCTCCGTCTGGCGCCCCTGAGAGCCTGGTGCCTGGGTGCCCCACACCCCTAGTACCTATGGGTAAGACGGCCCTGGTGATTGCATTACTTATGGCTGCTACATGTGGGCAGGAGCTTTTGGTCTGAAGGGATTGAGTCTGTTAGAAAGTTCCCCATAGGGAATTCCTTTGCACACCTGATGCCTGTCAAAAGCAGGTTTTGGTTCTACCACACATCAGATTTGTCACTGGTTTGCAGTATTGTTTATTGAAACAAGCCAAGATTGGAAACCATAAGTTTGATTTTGGGCTTGTTTCAATAGGTGAGAGTTCAAACAAACCATGGTTTGACCTGGCTCAGAGCAAACTACAAACTGTGGCTAATTTAAAACAGGAAACATTATTCTAATGTCCTTACAGTGCAATGAAGGAAGCAAGAGCAGAAACTATTATCAGAGACTTGAGTAGGCTTGTTCCATAAAGCGTGTTCTCCTTCATAGAGAGCACGTGTGGCGGTGGGGTCTGCTGAGCCACCCCTCTGTTACCAGGCAGGGTCTCTAAAGATGGCCTGGGGCAGTGATTGGTTCACTGGGTTGCTGGGGTAAAAGTTATGTTGCAATTTTGGTGGGAGGGGTAAAATGTTTAAATACTCTGCACGCAGCCTGGAGCTTTGTCTTTGCTGTGTGCAACGGATCACCCGCCCACCCGCCCTTGAGTAAGGGGTTGTTGCATTGACCTTGCTATGCCTGTCATGGGGTCGTCTGCCGTTGGGGCAGGGGCCTGGTAGGAATTTTGTCCATCTGGCTGATTGGCTGGGCCATTTGGTTTTTGCCTACTGCGTAGCAAATCGTCACAACTTGTAAGGTTGCGGTTAGGCATTGGTTATAAATTGGTGGAGGAGGGCTTAGGATAGGCTGGGCCTATCCCTCCATGGTTGCTGCGGAAAGGGAATTCCGTTAAAGGAATCCTGGGGCTTGCCATCTTTTTGTCCAATCCCTGGAATGGGACTAGGGCCGGCAAGCCTTCGGAGAGCAGGCGGGTGAGAGTTGAGGGTCTGTGACTCAGCTCCGTTTCTCCCCGACTTGCTTTCCCCCGCACTGTCTTTCGGTGGTGCCCGGAAGTCAGTTCTGTCCCCAGGCGGGGGGACAGATAGTCTTAACCAATGCCTAAACAACCACTCACGGTTTTGTATTTAAATAAAGTTGTGGCCAAAATTATGCCAAAAACCTTAAACAAAAATTAAGTGTGTGCGTTGTGAGTTATTTGGGGGGTGGCTTGGGGACCTCGACACGCAACAGTAAACTATGGTCCAGAAAAAAATCTTAGGAGCTGGCTAGGATGCTGCACTGACTAGATTTTCGTTTGGTAGTTTTCTTTACAAAAGTAGGCTGCAGCCTTTAACCCTATTCGTGTCTCCTCATCTTTCTTCCTGTAATCTGCAATAAACTGCTGAAGCTGAGTTTGCCAGAAGTGAGTCGTGAGTCATGACTAAATGATCAAGGGCAGACAAATGACACAGAACTGATTTGTTTGAAGAAAAGGTGATGACAATCGCCGCATATCGCGAAGGTGTGATGGGGTTATATCTACGGCCCCCAAACCACATTCTCAACAGAACTGTGCTGTTTTCCTTGCAATCCACAGAAAGACAAATGCAGATCAGGTTTCTACAATAATGCAGCCAAATAAAAGCACTGTAAGGAAACTTCTATTTGTAGACCATGTAAGAAAACTGAAAAGCAGGTTTTCATTCTTGAAGCTAATGACTATCACCCACTCACTTGCGCTAAGAATAATCCCTTAATGGCATCAAGCTGAACGCAGACTGTACTTTCACAGAGTCTTTGCCATTGTATTCTGAAAGCATTGGGCAAAATAGAAGGTGGACAATGAGCAGGTGAAAGCACTATCTATACAAAACCTGAAAGTGATTGCTTGTGCCATCTTGCCACCCGAGTGTGATTTTAGCAACCCTTGTCCCATAGATGAATGTACAGTGAACCCTACATGCTATATTTGTTAAACTGTGATCTCAAAACCTTTTGACCCCAGAAAAATCCTTGTTAATACATGCAAAGACCCTCTGGTGATAAAACAACACTGAATGTCAATTGTGTGTTTTGTTTGAGCTCCTTTTACACAACGCTGCAGAGCTAAGGGATCGCTTCACGTGCTACTTCAATTGTTTCAAATGCAATAACCAGAATGGTTTAGCAGTCAAACACTGCTGCGTGCCAAGGCCCCGTGCCTCGCCGTTCCCTATTGATTAATAAACACACAGACACAAGTATTTAGGTTTATGGGATAAAACAGGCCACAACTTTATTGGTTACAGATGGGAGCAATTTGGTTTAGGCATTGGGTGAAGCCAGGCTTATCTTGACCCTCGCCCACCTGCAGGGAGTTGAACTAAGGATAAACCACCAATAGGGAGAGCCCTATGACTTACAGTGATCTATGCAACAGTCACCTCCAGGCTTGACTACTGTAATTCGCTCTATGCGGGGCTGCCCTTGAAGCTGTCCCAGCGGGTGCAGAATGCAGCAGTGAGGCTCCTCACGGGGTCTCTGCCATGGGAGCATATTCACCTAGTGCTTTTCCAGCTGCACTGGCTCCCAGTGGAGTACACGGTCAGATTTAAGGTGCTGCTTTTCATCTTTAAAGCCCTTCATGGCTTAGGACTCCTGTACCTACAGGACCACTTCTCCTGGTATGCCCCATGGAGAGCCTCAAGGTCCATAAATAGCAACACCCTAATGGTCCCGGGTCCTAAGGAAGTTAGATTAGCTTCAACCAGAGCCAGGGCCTTTTCAACACTGGCTCCGGCCTGGTGGAACGCTCTGTCTCATGAGACCACGCCCTGCAGCATCTGATTTCTTTCCGCAGAGTCTGTAAGACAGAGTTGTTCCGCCTGGCCTTTGGCTTGGAGGCAATTTGATTCCCTTCCCCTCTTTCTTTTTCCTTTCTCCTCCTGTGATGAGGCTGCATTTTAATATTTTAATGTTTCAATATTTTAATTGTTGTATTTTAATCTTGTTTTTAAGTTGTATTCATTCAACTTGTTTTTTATTATTGCTTGTTAGCCGCCCTGAGCCTGGCCTTGGCTGGGGAGGGCGGGGTATAAATAATAATAATAATAATAATAATAATAATAATAATAATAATAATATCAAATAGGGACACCCCGAGAGGGGTCCCTGTTGGGGTTGTGTTATGGCCCTAAAGCATGTCTAGGCTTTGGACAGGATCCACACCCTAGGACCCCTTTAACAGGATCTTCTTCTTCTTCTTTGGCGATCACTCATAGTCAAGTAAGATTGTCTTCCATAAACATGGCTTTAACAATGAGTCCGTAAGTGACTGTGGAGGCCAATTCTGGATCCATCCACACGTTCTTCCACGGTGGGGACATTGGTTTCCGGGCAGGAGTTGATCACGGTGTGGATTTACCAAGCGTGCCTTCCTCTTAGCATGTTTCTCCCTTCAGTCTTGAGTTTAGTGTCTTCAAAGCCCATGACACCTTTGGTAAAGGCTGTTCCCCAACAGGAGCTCTCACAGGCCAGTGTTTCCCAGTTGTCAGTGTTTATACTACATTTTTAAAGATTTGCTTTGAAACAGTCTTTAAACCTCTTTTGTTGACCACCAGCATTATACCCTTATAGAGGAGGGGCAGGCGGAGGCTACAACCTCCCCTCCATTAAACAAAGGCTTAAGGTAAAGGTAAAGGGTAAAGGGACCCCTGACCATTAGGTCCAGTCGTGACTGACTCTGGGGTTGCGGTGCTCATCTCGCTTTATTGGCCGAGGGAGCTGGCATACAGCTTTCGGGTCATGTGGCCAGCATGACTAAGCCGCTTCTGGCAAACCTAAGCAGCGCATGGAAACGCCGTTTACCTTCCCGCCAGAGCGGTACCTATTTATCTACTTGCACTTTGACATGCTTTCGAACTGCTAGGTTGGAAGGAGCAGGGACCGAGCAACGGGAGCTTACCCCGTCACGTGGATTCGAACCGCCGACCTTCTGATCGGCAAGTCCTAGGCTCTGTGGTTTAACCCACAGTGGGCTTACCCAATGCCTAATGGCCACTCAAGCCGAAATGGCTCGCCGCCAATACCCTCACACCTGCAACCAACTTCTAGTGCCCTCTGCACTGCCATTCAGCCAGATATCATTTCCAGAGAACTTGGGAAATTGAAGCTAACCCAGAAATAGTACCTCAGGTTTAGAAGTTTGCTTCAGGATGAAACCAGAAATCGTGTAGCGGCGGCGCGTCTGCAGCGGGAGGTTCCATTAGCCTCCTGGTACCTCAGGTTAAGAACAGTTTCAGGTTAAGAACGGACCTCCAGAACAAATTAAGTTCTTAACCCGAGGTACCACTGTATTTATTGTTATTCTCTTAGAAAATGTGTGCCCCTCTCCAATTCTATTGCAGTCTCAGTGTTCAGAACAACATAGAACACTTAAAAACCATCCACATAAGACACCACAATTAATAATACCGCACAACCTAAAAGAAGAGAGACAGGTAAAGCAGATAAAAACCTAAAAAGAACCAGGAGATCAGCCTATTAAAACTACTGAACCCAACAGGCCGATACAAAATGCTATGAGATGGCATGATATCTGTCACTGGATCCACCAGTAGTGTATGGAAGAGTCAATTGTTTCTGTTTCACAATAAAAATAAATCAACGGGATCTGGTCCCTCATGTGACAAAGTATCTCTGTATGGAGACAATCATTATTTGTGTTTCATGAGGATAACTCATGGCAAGAAAAGTTAAGGTGCAAACAGGTCAGTCATTACCTTTTAAGTGAATTCCATTGAAATCAATAGGACTTTTATCCCAATAAATGCATTTAGCACTGAGGTTCCGGTCCCTAAATGGGGCATCTGTCAGCACAGACTTTTATTTCACCTTCAAATTGACTTTAAAGTGAGGATTTCTGACCAAAAGAGAGGTTTAAGTGTTAAGTAGTTTTAAGTAACTACACAAGCAGATTATGCTGCACTCTGTCATTCCTTTTAGTGTGTTTTCCCCCTTTCCTTTTATTGAGCCAAGCTGCATTTGATAGTGATTTTTACTCAGAGTCTCCCAAAAACCTCACTCAAACCAATAATCATGTGTTGATAGGTGAAATTAGTTTCAGAATTCTAATGAAGCTCAGCATCTGGGAGACAGACAGCTCATCTGAAGATTAAATGAGAAAAATTGCCACTTTTGCTGGTTCCTTTAGAAACTCATTTACATTCTGTCAGCTTCCATTAGGAATGGGAACTGCAGATATCGAAGGAAATATGCATGAATTCAGCAGTCATCCGGCCAATCGGAGTCAGTTCCTCCTTGCTTACAAAGCTGCCGGGAGACATAATGTACTTACTCCTTCTGGAAATAGTAGGTGATAACACCTTCATCTGAAATGGTCAGGAAACATTTTGAATTTCACACCTGACAAAGGATGACTGAAAGGTAAATCTGGCATTCTTTCATGTCTGGGTAAGTCTTTGACATATTTGGGATAACTTGTGAAGGTACAGGAGTGATCTTTTCATCCACTTAGGTTTAGAAGTCCTCACCATAAGAGACACAAAGAATATGTACTTGTCCCTACAGCTGTTTGAACGTGGCATTGCAATGTGGAAAATGCCTCAATAGAGAGCCCTAGGAAAATGCTACTTAGCCTTTTTCAGACATTCTTGTTCAGTTCTGTGTTGGGTTAATGTCTGAGGGGAGAACATTTGGATGTGCACCGGCTCCATCTCTGGTCACCATTCTAGTCTCCTTGCACAAGTTGGAAGGGGACTTCTGATTCATGGAGCATTCTGCATTTGTATAGTCTTCTGTGCATTTTAGAACCACATATCTTAAACCCTATTCACTCCAAGTACAGGAGTCTTCCTGATTGAGATGTTCACTCTCCAACTTGTCAGAATGTCAAAAGTGCAGGTAGAGCTAACTTCTTTGTTAGGGTTGTCATATTTCAAGAGGTAAAAATCTGGAGACAAAAAGTTGGTGAGCTTCTTTAGCGCACTTGTCTTCCATAAATACGGTTTTAGCAGTGGGTCCGTAAGTGACTGTGGAGGCCAATTCTGTATCCACATGTCCTTCCACAGTGGGGTTTGCAGGAAGGCACTTTTTCTAGCCCTTTCCCCTTTCCGGGGTTAGCAGAGTGGATCCTAAATAGGGCTGCCCAGTCATGGATAGAGCTGCCGATCTGCTCAACTGCCTCATTCCTTGAGCATCCACATGTCCTTCCACAGGTTTCTGGGCGGGAGTTGATCATGGTGTGGATTTGCCAAGTGTGCCTTCCTCTTAGCATGTTTCTCCCTTTCGTCCTGAGTTTGAGCGTCTTCAAAGCCCATGACACCTTTGGTAAAGGCTATTGTGCAACTGGAGAGCTCGCAGGCCAGTGTTTCCCAGTTGTCAGTGTTTATGCTACATTTTTCGTAGATTTGCCTTGAGAGAGTCTTTAAACCTCTTTTGTTGCATTATGCTTACCATTTTAAAGTTAAGAATGGAGTAGTTGCTATAGTCTCTCTGTTGCTCCTGAGCCTGAGCCACCCATGCCAGAGCCTGGGTTGCCCACACCAATGCACAGTCTGCCCACGCCACAGCCAAAACTCAGGGTTGCCCGTGGCAGAGCCTGAACCAGAGGCTGGGTTACCCATGCCCGAGCCGTTGCCAGAGCCAGAGCCTGGACCGCCTACACCAGAGGCTGACACAGAGCTGCCCATGCACATATTTTTTAAAAAGAAAACCCAAAATCCACATTTCCTTTAAAATGTAAAATTCCCCCCAGATAGGCATGTAGGACCCCCAAAAGAGGACATGTCTGGGAATTCCTGAACATATGGCAACATGTGTTTACTGAACACAGTCCAAGAATGCCTGAACAGAGTACATGCCATTCTAATGATCTGGTGATTCAACGATTAGTCTGCAACTCAATAAATGGGAAATGAGCATGTGGAGGAAAAAATGACATTCTCTGAACGCTTTCCTTTTCACGTGAACAGCTTAAGAATGTACAGTCACTGGTCGCTGACAAGCATTTTGGCTTTAGTTCAAACATGGTACAATGCAGCACTGTGGAGGAAATCAGTATGACCCTCTGCAGACTGCAAACCCACTGATAGTGGCTGGATAATTCATGGAAGAAATTGGGAGTGAGCAAAATGGATGAAAATAGGCAACGGAGGAGTTTGGGCTCTCATATTTCAGTGGTGCCCTGTGTGATGCTAAAATCCTGTGCCCCCACCTTTCTTGCTCCATTCTACAGCATTGTTGTGGTGCCTCCAGTGTGGCCAAACCAGTCACACTACTCTAAAACAGCCTTTGAAACAGGTGGTCCATCAGATCTTCTTAGTGTTATCCATTGGCCTAGTCCCAATGGGTCATTTGCACAATGTAAATGTGTTTCTGCAATATGGTAGAAAATTCTGTAGGGGACTTATGCACAAAGATTAACGAATTAGTGAAAATAACATACAAAATGCATTATATTAGGAGAAATAGCTTGCAAAAATATCGACTTCATTCAAAAACTGCATAAAAACGAGTTTATTAGGAGAAATTCTCATTAAAATGCTGAAGAATTTTCATGAGTTGTTTAAAATAAAAAAATCACAAATTGGTGCAGAAATGTGCAGAATTGAATTTAAGATTGGAAGACTGAGAAACAGAGAAAACCAAATGGACAGATTTGTCCATTCTTATTCACAATCCTATTGAGATCAGGCTTACATAAGCATATCAGGCTTTCTTTTGCTTTTGAAACTTGCAAGGCATTTATATTGATCAACATGACCGATTTGCATTGATGGCACCTTTTATGCTTCTTTGACATGCAAACATGATGAAGCTTTCTTCATAAATTTCCACCTAGGTCACCGACCTATATAAGAACTTGGTACTGTAAGCACTTTTAAACTCTACAGAGTGCATTTCATATTAGGAAGATTATCTTTGCACAGCAAACTATCACTTAATGAACAGTTGAGTGAAGGAAATGTATGTTGAAAAATGAATAAAGATTTCAGAAGGCAATTAAGCTGAGCATTATGTTTGTACCCCCCCCCCTTTATATTTGCATTACAAAATAAGTTCCTACAACTGGGGAAATGCTGTAAAGACAGATGTGTGATTACTGTAGAACTCAACAGGCTTTGTCACTGAAGTTTTATATTTGAAAAAAATTCAACTGTTCCTACCACAGTGATGAATAATTTGTTTAGGATGTAGTCAGGATGCTTCAGCACATTATGACAAATAAGTATTTATAAATATATTACCCGTCTATAGAAAAGAGGGTGACAAGAATGGGGAGACATATTGGTGATTTGGGCTCCACACTTCTGAGACCAAAATAAGAACATAAAAACATAAGAAGAGCCTGCTACATCATGCCTATGGTCAATATTGAGAGCCAGTGTGGTGTAGTGGTTAAGAGCGGTAGTCTCGTAATCTGGGGAACTGGGTTCGCGTCTCCACTCCTCCACATGCAGCTGCTGGGTGCCCTTGGGCCAGTCACACTTCTTTGAAGTCTCTCAGCCTCACTCACCTCAGAGAGTGTTTGTTGTGGGGGAGGAAGGGAAAGGAGAATGTTAGCCGCTTTGAGACTCCTTCGGGTAGTGATAAAGCGGGATATCAAATCCAAACACTTCTTCTCTTCTTATTGTCCAGCATCCTGTTTTGACAGTGGTCACCAAGATGCCTGTGAGAAACCCACAAAGATATAACAGGATCTTTGCCGAAACAACTTTTCAAAGCTGTGTTGACCCGCTTGCATTTCATATGGGCTTATCTTTGGTTAAAATGTTCATGTTCATGAGTGTGAGGTGCAGGCTCAGAATAGAAGCGAAATAAGGCATGGAATACACATGAAAGCAAGTGTTTTGGCTTTAGATCCAACACAAGGACTGCTGGCAACATTTTTTGTGATGTGTGAAGGCATGAGCTAGATCAGGGTTGGGGAACCTTTGGTGATGTTGCTGGAGTCCACCATGACCAAAGTCTTGAGCCCTGACCATTGGCCATGCTTGCTGGGGCTTATGGAAGATGGAGACCAACAATATCTGGAGGGCCACAGGTTCCCCACTCATAGGCTAGATAATGGCACAGTTAATCCATAGTTTTACACAGGTCAGAGGTCAATGGCATGATTCTGACTGAGATCCCCAAGCCATAAAATAAATAATTATACAAGCTTTAGAAGACATCTGAAGACAGCCCTGCATAGGGAAGTTTAAAAAAAAAGTTAATGTTTTATTATGTTTTTCTACATGTTCGAAGTTAATGTTATTATGGAATTAAAGGTAAAGGTAAAGGACCCCTGACAGTTAAGTTCAGTCACAGACGACTCTGGGGTTGCGGCGCTCATCTCGCGTTACAGGCCAAGGGAGCTGGAGTTTGACCGCAGACAGTTTTTCCAGGTCATGTGGCCAGCATGACTAAGCTGCTTCAGGCACAATGGAACACTGAAACCAGAGCAGCGTATGGAAACGCCATTTACCTTCCCACCGGAGCAGTACCTATTTATCTACTTGCACTTTTTGGTGTGCTTTTGAACTGCTAGGTTGGCAGGGAGCTGAGCAACGGGAGCTCACCCCGTCATAGAAATTCGAACCGGCAACCTTCCAATCGGCAAGCCCAAGAGGCTCAGTGGTTTAGACCACAGCACCACCCACGTCCCATTATGGAATAGGACATCAATATTTTCATTCAGAAATGTTGAAGGGTATGCCAACTGGCAAGTATAAGAAATATGTTTCATGGGCATGGCCTAGTGAACAGCAAGCTTTCATGCCAGTGTCATGCATGTATGGTGGATGCCTAATAACGACATCCTATCAATCAGTAAAAGTGTCCCCATGCCAGGATCTGGGGAATGAGGAATTTTTTGCTTATCCATCTTTTTAAATATGTCTAATTGTGCATAAAAAGGTAAAGGGACCCCTGACCATTAGGTCCAGTTGTGGCTGACTCTGGGGCTACAGCACTCATCTCGCTTTATTGGCCGAGGGAGCCGGCGTACAGCTTCCGGGTCATGTGGCCAGCATGACTAAGCCACTTCTGGCAAACCGGAGCAGTGCACGGAAACACTGTTTACCTTCCTGCTGGAGCAGTACCTATTTATCTACTTGGACTTTGATGTGCTTTTGAACTGCTAGGTGTGCAGGAGCAGGGACCCAGCAACAGAAGCTCACCCCATTGCGGGGATTCGAACTGCCGACCTTCCGATCGGCTAGCCCATCTTATAAAATATGTCTAAATGTGCACGAGGGGTGGAAAACCAAAAGAAATTTGACTTTAAATACAACTCTAAAGGTTATGTTGTCCAGCTGCATGAGGCGAGGAGGCCATTCAGCACAGCAAGTCATTTTGTGCACCAGTGACTCATTTCCCCATCTCTGAGCTCAGGTTTGTTGTGTTCTTTACTTAGCAGGTCACCAAGAAGCTACAGGGTTTCCATTAACTTTAGAGATACATTCCCGCCCCTTATATTTAAATGAAAGCGTTGTGCTGTACCTCATCCTTGAGATAGAACTCCAAAGAAATAGAATACCCTTAATGCGGTATTGACCTACTGTCTGTTAGGGCTGAGAGAAAAACCTGGTCTCGCATAGAATGATAAACACATTAACAAGGAGGATGGAATTAGTATGGCTGCCATGAAACATTGTTCCTTGTTCCTCTGTTGTACTGACTGGGATTATAGGCATCCAAGTATTGTGCCATTCTGCCTTTAATTAGATTCTCTGTGGGTTTTCTATGAACTGAGATATGGCTCACAGCTCTATAATTAGGAATTCTGAGTAGAGGTTTTAACTGAAAAAAATACTGATGAAAGACCCCTGATATAGGAAGGAAGAAAATGGAAAAGACTAGACAAGGCTGCTCAGCTTATATGGACTTTCTGCTGTTCAGCTTGCTTATTTTATATAGGTTAGGTTGGAATCTTCTGGTAGGCCAGAAAGTAGAACGTGTTAAATAATAAAAAAAACAGGACTGCATACAAAACTTTATTTTCCGTAGAATCAATGGAGATCGAGTCCTTTGTTTGTAGATTTATTGCACATATTTTTTGCTCCTGAAATTCCAAAAACAAGAGCTCATTGCGCATTGATTCTGTAGTACCGCACAATGTGTCCATTTGAATACAGATGTACGTGATTCTGGCAGTGGTGTGTGTCTGTGTGTCTCCACACCTGCCTAATGACATTGTGGATAGGCATCTACCAATATCCTTCTTCATTTATTTGGGCCATGTGCAGGGAGGAAAAGGATTGGATAAGCTAACTGAGATAAGGGTTTTGAAACACTCACCAGGTCACCACACACATCCTTGTGGATGGCAGCATCTGGAGTCACTCTATATTGAAAGAAACATGTTGAGGATGAACATGAATGATTCCAGATTGAGAAAAAACTACATTTGTGTGTGTGCTGCAAATGGGTTAGTGTGTACACAGGCCAGAAATATAATAACATCAGGTTAATAGGATGAACCATGAATTGTCCACGACTGAGACCACAACTTTCTGGGTATCTTTCTGCAAGCCAGTCACTCTCATTCTTGATGTCCCTCTCAATCTTTAACAGCAATAAATTGATAAGGCTGGCTTGTAAGAATGAGAAATTCAATGCTTTCTAAATCTAGAATATTAAGTTACAAATAGCTGGTAAATTGGTGTGGTGAGTTAATTTTTATTTTTATGTTTGCATTTTAACTGGATCTTTGGTCATATTCCCTGAGCACTGTAAAATGCCTGAAAATTTAAAAAATAAATTTTAAAACATAATTTTATTAATCTAGATTTTCAAGATAGCCTACAAAAGAGAATCATAAAACAGATCAAAACATCAGAAACAAAAGCAATTATCAAGGCAACAGGAAGAATACAAAAAACAGTAGATATAAAACCAGTTAAAATCCTGGGCAAATTGCCTGAATTTGAAGTTGACTCACCATGTATCACTCACAGTTGCATTGCATGTTGGTTATTCCCCAGTAAAACCCAAAACATACATTATGTTCAGTTCTTGTGCCAGGGTAGTGGGCCTAATTTTTTTCTTTTTTTTAATTAATATTGATATTTTATTGAAATAGTTTCACTTATAAAGTAATAAAGCGCTACCAAAAAAAAGACACAAAACTGTGTAAAGGGGGAAAAACATTATATGGATGTATACAAAAAATACCCTAACCCATACATTCTTTTATAAATTTGATATTATTATCCTAATACCAATGTAAATATTAATAGCCTACTACATTTTGAATAAATTCATTCCAGATATTGTCGTATTTATCTAAGCAGAGTCTGTAAGCAATCGGTTCGTAAGTTGCAAGTGTTATCATATTATCAATCCACTGATTAAAGGCAATCTAATGTTTGCTATTAGATATAAAAGCATATTAATTGTATACATGCAATTAATGTCATATTTAGTTTGGCACTAAGAATGGGTGTAAAACAGGCTATTTTCAGTCTATAGCCTATAGTTGCTTTCTTGGCAGTAGGAAACCCAGGGCAGCTTTTATATTGTTGATTTATTTTGGAGGAGAAAACAGCAGTCTCTTATGATTATTTATAAAAATCAGTTAATTTTCAAGCACAAGTAGAGCTAGGTGAATGGCAAGGAAGCTGTCCATTTCTCTGAATTTTTCAATGCAGCTCTCCAGTCAAGTAATGTGCATACACTAGTTAAAATACATATAGTAGTGGTTGGGTGGGTGGGTGTTATGTTAGGTTAGGTTAGGTTAGGTTAGGTTAGGTTAGGTTAAATTGCATGCAAATGTCTATATTAGGAGAACGTTTCACTAAAATGGAGGTGAATGTTCATGTGGACTTGTGGAGAACTGAATTTAAGATTGGGAGAAAAGGAGGAACTGAAATTGACAGATTCACTCATCCCTAATCTGGACTGCTTCTTCCAGCTATCGAACCAATAGATTTTTTGTTGAGTATTTCTAGCTTGCCTTACTTGTTTTCCTGGAGCTTTGTTTCCTGTAATGGACCATAATCTAATCTGACCATGCACTCATTAGAAGGTGTGCTTAGGTATGGTTCATTTAGTCACTTGTTCAGTCAATTGACTGCGTAGTCATTTGTCTATTTTGTCCAGTGATTTAGGGACTTTGTGATAAAATGCCCATTTAATATACACTTAGACATTTAGAAGGTAATGACAGACTACTTCCAGATTTGGGGTCAGTTCATATGACCAGTTTGGGGTTATTTATCATGGGACAGCATATTCAAACTGACACTATGCGATCAGTTTGAGCTTATGTTGTGCCTGCAGAAAGTCTCAGATTTAGTTTTAGGGATTTCATGGAGCAGGGCGATGGTGCATCTCTACAGTGGTACCTTGGTTCTCAAACTTAATCCATTGCGGAAGTCCGTTCCAAAACCGAAGCATTCCAAAACCAAGGTGCTCTTTCCCATAGAAAGTAATACAAAATGGATGAATCCGTTCCAGACTTTCAAAAACAATCCTTCAAACAGTAGTTTAACATGAATTTTACTGTTTAACGAGTACATTGATCTATAAAATGAAAGCAATAAACAATGTACTGCAGTCACACTATCAATCAATCAGTAGCTGAGCTGGGTTCCACACTGTCACAAAAAAGAGCCGCAAAAACAAAAAGGCAAAATAAATAGCAAAAACAGCATCACACTCAAAACGGAAGTGTGGCACTCAAAACAGAGCACGCTCAGCTTCCAAAAAAGTTCACATACTGGAACACTTACTGCCAGGTTTGCAGTGTTTGGGTTCAAAGTTGTTGAGTACCAAGGTGTTTGAGAACCAAGGTACCACTGTACATGAGATATCCTCTCAAAAATCCACAATGCAGAGGGGAGAGCTTTTCCTGCTCAGATCCTGGTTTCACCACCTCAGCGTCTCCTACATTCTGCTTAAACATGTCCCCGTTTCAATGGATCCCAGGCTTGCACACTCACCCTCTTGTTCTGAACAGAGGGTGTGTGTAAAGAGCAAACACAACAGTGGCTGGTGTAGATCCCTTTTCCCAATGATGGTGCAGTTGATGTGGGTTCATGCCCATATAATTTTGTGGTCTTCTCTTTTTTTCAAATGTGGCCGCCATTTTGTGTTAGGCCACAGCACAAAAGCAGCCATTTTATGTCTGGTGTTCAGGGCACCTTCTTCAAATTTCAAACATGCCCATTGACTCAGAAAAGTTGGCGACCCTCAGAATAGAAAATATCAAGATGGATGGACACATCTATATCCTTGTTTTGGCCCAGCCAAATTCCCCCTAAAAACCAGAAGACAGACACGGTTCCTTCTTCGGCATATTCCTTTCTGTTGAATATGTGTTCCGTCAAAAACTCTTCCACCTTGAGAAGAATTCATAGGTAACTGCCAAGAGAATGCTGCCATCCACTGCTTGCAGATTTATTATTTGACCCATCCGCATCAAAATATTAATACATGATCCATTTCACTTTTGACCTGAATTAATATATATGATTCGCTCTGTCGTCCACTGTCACCTTCTTGCTACATTTGCTAAAGCAGCATTTCTTTAGCATTAGCAAAATTTAAGGCGAAAGGCAGTTGGAATTTGAAAGAGGATCCAGTTGTCTAGCAAATATTGCTAATCCATCAGAATCTGCACCCCAAATTCTTTAACAAAATGGATATATATATATACACACTAGTATATATTTTATGAAACTTGACAACATTAGCAGAAGATTACAGCTCTCACAGGGATTCACTAATGACAGCCAGCTTCAATAGAAGAGATTTCATCTAATATTAGTGTCTGGCAAGTCAATTTGCAAGGTTATTTTTCCAGATTAAATTAGTTAAATTGGGAGGTCACCCTCTTGATTCTAAATCAAGAAAGACAGAGAGAGATATAATAGCATACCACTATAGCACTGCTATTATCCAATAATTTGCTATAATGAAGTTAGCCCCCTTCTCAATGATGACAGGATAAAGAAATTTTGTAGCATCACAAACATGATGAAAGACCAACTGTACTGTATATCTCAATTTTCATGCTCTAGGTGGAGCAGTGTTCTCTTGTGAATGGCATAACTGCAAGTTCATTATGGATACACACACACACACACACGCGCACATACACATACACATACACACACACACACACAGAGAGAGAGAGAGAGAGAGAGAGAGAGAGAGAGAGAGAGATGTCAGCCATATAGAAGCAATCTGATTTTAACTTAGGATCAAATCTCACTTTATTTAATACACAATCGTTTCTACATTTGATAATTTATGATTTCTGCATCTGTAATTAAATATCAGATTTCATAGTGGAAAAAGTGAACAATTCAAAAGACAGTGTCCATGTCAAAGGCATTTCGAGGTCAACATAAGTCTACTGAACCTTTCAGTTTCATGAATTTATCTGATACCCTAGTACAATGTTTCTTAGATTAACTTAATTAGCTGATAGAAAAGAAGCAAGTATTCTGCTGATCTAACAATTTCAAAACATGATGCCAATTTACAATGTTATCAGACTGTGAAAATATTAACCCCCTCCCAAAAATGTTTAATTTGCCAAGTGTTGGGTAGATAATTTAAAATTTCAAAAGTCCCAATATTTATTTATTAAAGCAATATATAAACCACTTACTATCAATAAACCTCAGTAGTTTACATTTTAAAAATCCAAGCATATACACTACAGCACAGTGTCCACATATTTAACAATATTCGTATTAATGTTCTCAGGATGACTCTGCCAGGAATTGCATATATATATATATACATATTTTAAAGGTTTTAAAAAATATTTTCTTTCCTGTAATATATCTATATCTATCTATATCTCTGATGTGGTTGTTGTTCTGGGTTGCTGGGATACAAATTAACTAATTAGTTAATTATTTCAGAATTGAAATGCCATAGGCATATGAGATGGAGTGAATGATAGCTGGTTATGACACCCAATTAGTTATACATTAAGAGCATAAAAGGATAAGAAGAGACTGCGGGATTAAGCCAATGACCTATCTATTTCTTCATCCTTTTCTCACAGTGGCCAACCTGATGTCTGTGGGAAACTCACCAAGACCTGAATTCTAGAGAGTTCTAGAATTCTAGAGAATGTGATTGGCTAACGTTGGCCACATGGGAGGTATCAAGTGAACTGGAGACTCCATTTTTGTGTGAATCAAGGTGACTGTGTTTTAGAATCCACTGTGAACACTGCTAAGTTGAAGAGAGTGTTGGAGTGCTTCTTCTCTGCTTGAAAGAGAGCAAAGCTGCAGGAGAAGGTAAAAGTGGATAACTCTTATAGGAGCTGCAAGACTTGGCTTAAATGAATGCAGAAGGCTGAATGTGGGGCTCCGGAAAGAGAGGAAAAGAAGTTAGAAGAAGAGGCTATAAGCCCATACTTGGAGAAGCATGTGACTGTAAACATTGTGTTTTAATTCATCTATAACAGGCATGCCCAATTTTCAAGAGACAAAAACTGGCAGTGATCTACCAAAGTTGTTGAGCTTAGCTTTTTTAGAAGCCAAAATTGAGCCTTTTTTAGGAATCTAGAATTGTTGAGCTTTTTTTGGGGTCGTCATCCCGTGATGGACCTATGGACCTCCCACAATCGACCAGTAGATCGCGATCATCTCTGATCTATAACCATAAATTTCTGCATGTGAAGTTTCTGAATGTTAAAGTTTGGACATTGGTTTAATTTCCAAAGAAGGGTGTCAGTCCTATGTATGATTTGAGCTTTTCAGCTGCATTTTCACTACCCTTATGTCAACAATTACTGCCTCTGACATTAGTGAAACCAATTACAGTGGTACCTCAGGTTACATACCCTTCAGGTTACATACGCTTCAGGTTACAGACTCCGCTAACCCAGAAATAGTGCTTCAGGCTATGAATTTTGCTTCAGGATGAGAACAGAAATCGGGCTCCGGTGGCGTGGCAGCAGCGGGAGGCCCCATTAGCTAAAGTGGTGCTTCAGGTTAAGAACAGTTTCAGGTTAAGTACGGACCTCCGGAATGAATTAAATACTTAACCTGAGGTACCACTATATAAGAAACTGCATGAATTCTTTGGTGTGTAAGATGGACGAAACCAATAAACTGATGAAATTTTAGCATTTGTTTGGTTTACTGTGCCACACATTAAAGAGCCTCATGGAACGGGACCAACACCTTGTACCCTTTTTTCCTGTTCAGACTTGAGAGGAACAAATATCTGGCATCTATAAAGCTCTGTAAATCACTGCGATAATAAGCACAGTGTGTCCACTTGTTCTGGCTGTCGAAAGTACAGCCATCCTACGCTGTGTCCAAGAATTCCACTTTACGCCTTATATCTGTTGTGCCATTCTTTTGTTTCCCCTTCACAATGCAAAGGACTTTGGGGGCTGGCCTTTCCCTTTCTTTTGCAAAGTCCTTCCCCCCGCCCCCCAGCTCAAGCACATCACCTTGGAGCCACATACAGCAGTTGCCTTCTGCAAGCTGTGATTAGTGGACTTGCCGCAAATGTCGGTTTTTCTGGAGGCTTGAGAGCTCATTTAAAATGGTTGGAAGTGAAGGCTGAGGCTGCCTGTGAGAAAGCACCAATTTGTCTGATAACACCAACAAAATATTTGGAAGGAAAGATAGATAAGCCAATGATGAAACAATAATGAGGAGGCCAGGAAAGCCTTTAAAAAGCACTTAGAATTCACAGCCTTCACTCATCTCTCTCCTCTGTTTTGCACTTTTCACTTTTCTGTTTAAAAGGCAATTTCCCCCTTACTGCTTCCAGCTAATTTTTATATTGCTGTTTGCATTGGTTATGTGTCGCCCATTCTCGTTCGTCTCTCCTTTCATTATAATTTCTCCGTTCATTAAGCTATCATCCTTTTAAATGTAATTATCTGCATTCTCTGTCCTTTCAGGGAGTCTATATCTTGTACTTGTCTTAATAGACTGCTTTATTATGCCGCGTTTCTAACACATTATGTTTCCCTTTGCCTAAACTGGTTACACGGAGCGCAGTTTAAAAACCAAAGGCATCGGGTGGCTCTTCCTGTCCCCTTCGCCCCAAGCTGTAACAGCTCAAGCCATTGCCATCGCCAGTGCCAATCCCTTTGCTCCCATGGCTTCACCATGTGCTCACTGAAGATTGCAGAACCTCTAGAGACCATTAACATATCATACCACCATCATATTGCTTAGCTGCTACATCATTGAGAGATACAATGCACCAATGTTTCCCAAAGTCGGGTCTCCAGCTGTTTTTCGACTACAACTCCCATCATCCCTAGCTAGCAAGACCAGTGGTCAATGATGATGGGAGTGGTAGACCAAAACAGCTGGAGACCCAAGTTTGGGAAACACTGACTAGACTTTTTGTTCCATTTTGCCTGTTCAGAATAATCCCACCTCATGAATAGAAAGGGACTGTGGGACCATCACCTTGCCAACAAAGTTCTGTATAGTTAAAGCTATGGTTTTCCCAGTAGTGATGTATGGAAGTGAGAGCTGGACCATAAAGAAGGCTGATCGCCGAAGAATTGATGCTTTTGAATTATGGTGCTGGAGGAGACTCTGGAGAATCCCATGGACTGCAAGAAGATCAAACCTATCCATTCTTAAGGAAATCAGCCCTGAGTGCTTATTTTAAATAGGGGGTGGCGCTGACAACAGTCAGGCAGTCGACTCTGGAGATTCACCCTCCCTACCCTCCCTACCCTCCCTTTGATTAATGTTTCTTGTTTGCAGGTTAACTTTTTCTTCCTGTTTAGAGGGTGCTGCTACTGTCTTTGACCGGTCGCTATTGAAGGACTGGGAAGAAATTTTCCTGCATTGGCAGGTTTTGTCTTCTCCATAGCAATTCGTCACAACTTTGCTGGTTTATGGCCTTGGGTGGAATTGTTTAGTCTTTTATTCCCTATAATGGGGGGGGGGGATGAAGTGCTGACTCACCCCCCTGTGGCGTCGCTTCCAGGGTCCCCTCTTAAAAGGGGTTATATAATGGGTGTCACTGGCCATACACCAAAAGGTTGTCAGTGAACTACCCTACGTGTGGGGATATGGGCTGGGCTGCCTGCGGCACGTCTCACAGAGCACTCCTATATCCCATTTACCCTGATGTTCCCCAGTTCCCCCAGTGGGGTGCTGGAAGAGAAACACACCCAAGGCCTAAGCCAAGGTCCTCCTACATTCAGAAGTTCAATAAAGTTGTGGCCTAATTTTAATTCCATAACACCTTGTCAGAGTATTTATTCCTTTCTTATGATCCCTGGGGGCTGGGGCTGTTGCTGACTGGTCACGCAATATTTATACCCTGCTCATCTGACTGGGTTTCCCCAGCGAATCTGGGTGGCTCTCAACAGAACACTAAAAACAGAATAAAACTTCAAACATTAAAAACCTCCCTAAACAATGTCTTCTAAAAGTCAGATAGTTCCTTATTTCCTTGACATCTGATAGGAGAGTGGGCGGGTGCCACTACCAAGAAGGCCCTCTGCCTTACAAGATGTATTTCAATAATGCCACCACCAGTGGTGGGAGAGGTTTAATGACATATATCCCTTACATATCTTAGCTGCTCCTATAGGCCTGGGTGACGTGTCTGCCACAACATTTTAAATGCGGGGGCCAGGCACCCACAAAGTGCGGCATTAATAATGTCTCCAAACAACATAGATTGGCTCAGATATGTTATTTCTGGGAGGGAGAAATAAAGGGATAATAAACATATCTGTTTAAGACAAACTTTGGAGGGCTTCCTCATCCCTAGGGAAGTTTAATCATCTAACTTCTGTGTTGGGCCTAAGGATATATCTGAAGTATACCCAAGGCACCATTAAAATGCTCCACCAGTGACAAGAGATCTGCAAGCAGGCACATTGTGTGCTAATTGAATCCTTCTACTGCGCCCCTCATGAATCTCATGTTCAGACAAATATCAAAGGCTACTCATCATTTGACCACCCTAACTGTTTCATCAAAGCACCACAAAAAGGTGGGTGGAATGTAAATTCTGATTCATTAACGATCTGTCAAAGAGACACCGAAACCTTCTTAGTTTGCAAAGAAAAGGGAGCTTTGTGATTTATTTCACATTCATACATGGACACGATGACCTGATCTTAGAAGCCTCTATTCTTCTTTATGTCTCTGTGCAAATGCGCCCACAAGAGCCCAGAAACAATGTCCATAGGTCCGGAAAAAATGTGACATTTAATTTTGGATTTACATCAGGAAATAGGGACAAATTTTCAAACATTAGACTGAGGGAAAGAGATTTGCCATGGAAAGCCAGGCACGCATAAATGGTTCTAGGAACAAGAGATGTGTTTTCTAATGTAAGTGTTTACTATTTCTGTTGCAATGTTGGCTACACAAAGTGTTTTACAATCTGAATTTTTTATTTGTTACATTTTAATCCTATCCTTCTTCCAATATCTTCAAGGCAGCATACACTTTCTACCCCAAATGTTAACTTCGCAACCATGTGAGGTGGGTTACATTGAAGAAGAGTGACTTGTTCAATACCAGGGGTGGCAGCTTGAATAAAATATTAGGGGAGGCAGATCACATGACATGGTGCACACACCATTTAAATGGCAATGCCCATCAACTTTGGGGACCCCCAAAGTTGGGGAAGGCAAAGGGTGAAGGGAACTCAGTCTCTAGGAATTGGCTCCTATGCCCAATGCCCTCTAAAGATTTTCATAGCTGAGTATGATCTTTGAACAGATGGGACATGAGGTCTCTCTGGCCCTTTCACCAGACACTAGCTGGCCTCTGGTTTCTGAAACCATGGTGGTGGTTTCCAAAAATTTCATTTGAACCTTATGAACTTTTGAGTTACCGTAATTCCACTCCAGGGCTTTTTTCCCAGCCATTCCTTCAAACCACACTTTCAGATGCACTTGTTTTAGCTTCCAGCCTCCAATCCTTATTTTAAATTGTTTCAAGTTTTACATCGATCTTATTTGAGCTTACTATTTCCATTGCTCATTTGGAACTGCATCAGTTTTTTGAATTGCTTTTATTTTCCCTTTCTGCTTCAATTTCTAGGCGTAAATCACATTGGTTTTACATCAACTTTTCAATCATTTTCATCTGAGAGACCTATTTTTACTCCTCACTTTAAATCACATCAACTTCCATATTCTGGTAATTTATGTAACAGTAAGCCATGTCCCATTCTTTTAAAATGCCCTTACGTATATAAATCTTTGGCTTCCTGAAAGCCCCTATACAAAATTTGTTAGCATCCTGAGTAGTTGTCATCTTTGATGAAATTGTTTCAATATGTCTTCAGAAGAATTGTTCAGTATATCTTGGATAATGTCCAGGAATGTGCCCTAAGTAGAAAATTGTGCAGAAGAGACTTGGAGGTTTAAATTAGTAGGGAAAAATCAGGCACCTCCACAGAGAACATGAGAAAATGATGTCCTGGCATGAAAAATAACAACCCTAAATGCTATACAAAGTCAAAGAAGTGCACACCCAGTCTGGGTTCACTTGCTAATGGAGGTAATAATAATGGATGAAAAAAATATTGAAAACATTAAAACCTTCTTCCAAAAAATGTGGGTGGGTATACAGCCTGGGGCACAATGCAGGATTTACACATAAGTAGGCCTACAATACAGTTATCATAATTTAATGTCTGCCTCAGAATTGTAAACAGTGATCCCACATTTTGGTCTCCTATCATTTACAATTTTCATTTTGGAGATGTTAGAAGCAACAACCAATCTAGGGAAGCCGATAAGTGCTTTTCTTTTGAAACACAACACATGGCTTTTTTTTAAAAAAAAGGGTGTGTGTGTGGCATTTTACCATCTCAAGGGAAGTAATAGTGGAGATCTATCCTGCCTTGGTCAGACCACACCTGGAGTACTGTGCACTACAATTTAAGAAGGATATCGGCAAGCTGGAACATGTGCAGAGGAGGGTAACCAAGATGGCCGAAGGTCTTGGAAACCAAGCCAAGTAATGGCCAAAAAGCGCTGGCTGTTGATCAGCTGTATGTATGCAACTAAAGCAGTTTTAGCTACAGAACTGCAATTTAAAGGAACGAATGAAATATTTCATTTATGTGTCTATACTCCCAGAGACCATTGAATAGATAAGATGTAGTACACCGGTGTTGGAGACCGATCCTTGACACTGAAGAGCAAGATCTGAGGTTGAATTCAGCCACTAGCTGCTCTAATACTTGGTCCAGCCAACATCAGAAGGGCCAAAAGTTGCCCCTCCACTCTCACTTCAAACCTGGCAAGTTGCTGGATAAGGTGTAAATGCATTTTTCTCTTCAACCTTGCGACACACGTCAGCCCTATTCAGAATATAGCTATATACTGCATTCGCCATAAAATATAGGGAGGCATTTTAAAACGGAAACTCTTTAAATCTCAACTATATTTCTAACATTCTAAATATGATCGCGCCTGCCCAAAACATTCTCCTATATATCACGCCATTTATGTATACCAACCACAATTGCAAATGTGTAATTAGGGACACAATGCAGGCAGACGCTAATTGAAATTGGTTCATTAGTGTTCTTTTAATATATGATGAGAAATATAAATTGCCATTTGAAATTGTTCAAAGACCTTAATTTTAATGTTTCTAAAAATTAAAACAAATTGAAAGAGAGTTCTAAAAATGAAAATGGAGTATTGGGGAAAACATTTTGAACATCATATGCATTAAGCACTGACAGCTAATTTTAAACATCTGCTAGATTGTGGTTAGAATGTTTAATTCTCATGATCTGGTAAACTGGAAGTAATGAGCTTAATATGTTACTTTGTTCCTTGTCGGGGCAGAGTTCTTTCAAAACTCTCTTCATCTCCGTGTTAAGGGGCTGAAAGGACAATCAGGTCATTCACAGGTCAGAGAAGAAGAAACGAGGCTAACATGCAGTTAGTTTCTTTATTGCATGTCAAGACCCCGAGGCCTCCCCCCTCATGTTGAATAATAACATGTGAACACCACGTATTAGGTTAATGGGCAAAATATAGGCCACACCTTTATTAGTTACAGAATGTGAGCGGTATTGGCTTAGGCATTGGAATTGAACCGACTATATCTGACTCCTGCCCGCTTGCAGGAAGTCTCACAAGGGTGAACCACCAGTAAGGGGAGCCCTGTTGATGTACAAGAAGGGAGATCCCTGGGCCGCGCAGCTGCTTAAAAGGGGTAAGCCATGCCCCCGGCCAACCAGATTGGCTGGCCAAGGGCATGACGTGGCTGCTGACTCCCTGATGATGTGAGGCCATGTGAGGCCCTGCTGAGTGTGGAGGCCACGTGGCCTGACTGCAACACCATCCCACCCGGAACTGAAGTGGCCTTAAGAGAGGGGGGGGGGGAATACACAGAGGCTCATAAAGGCAACCCTCCCAACAAAGACGTTCCTCGAACTGGCGTGTAGCACCTCCTTCTTCCTCTAGCCCTCTAAGACAGGCCTCCTTCCCAGTACAGTGGTGCCCCGCAAGACAAATGCCTCGCAAGACGAAAAACCCGCTAGACGAAAGGGTTTTCCGTTTTTTGATGTGCTTCGCAAGACGAATTTCCCTATGGGCTTGTTTCGCAAGACGAAAACGTCTTGCGACTCTTGCGGTTTTTTCCGCTCCCCCCCCCCTTTTCTAAGCTGCTAAGCCGCTAATAGCCTTTTTAGCTGCTAAGCCGCTAAGCCTTTAATAGCCGCTAAGCCGCTAAACTGCTAATAGCGCTAATCCGCAAATCCGCTAATAGGGTTGCTTCGCAAGACAAAAAACCCGCTAGACGAAGAGACTCGTGGAATGGATTATTTTTATCTTGCGAGGCACCACTGTAATCTTCTGCTACAGTGAGCCTCTCTCTGTGCCTAGCTAGCCTGTTGCTCAGAAACATGCAACATCCTTCACGTTCTAGGAGAAAGTGGTGCTGGAGAGCAATCAGCCTAGAAGCTATCAGGGTGGATCTGCGGGAGAGCTGCAGGGTCTGGCTCCCATCTTTCATCTTTGTTGGAGCTTTGTTGGAAACCTCATCACCCTGCCCTTTGCTGGGCCACCTGCCTGCTTCTGCCTCTCCGTGATCCCTCAAGCATCAAAGTGTTGGTGCTGACCTTTAAAGCCCTAAACAGCCTCGGTCCAGTATACCCGAAGGAGTGTCTCCAGCCCATCATTCAGCCCAGAGACGGAGGTCCAGTGCCGAGGGCCTTCTGGTTGGTTCCCTTGCTGCGAGAAGCCAGGTTACACGGAACCAGGCAGAGGGCCTTCTCGATAGTGGCAACCGCCCTGTGGAACGCCCTCCCACTAGATGTCAAAGAGAAAAACAACTACCAGATTTTTAGAAGACATCTGAAGGCAGCCTTGTTTAGGGAAGCTTTTAATGTTTAATAGACTATTGTATTTTAATCTTTTGTTGGAAGCATCAGAGAGTAGCTGGGGAAACCCAGCCAGATGGGCGGGGTATAAATAAATTATTATTATTATTATTATTATTATTATTATTATTATTATTATTATTCCTTCTTCTAGAACCTCCTGGTTCTTCCCCTCCTCTGAGGTGTGGCCAGTATCCCACCATCAGGATCCAGGATCTAAGTTAGTCCCTGACCCTCTGAAAATGTTCCCATTTACTGAGCCATGGTCAGAAACAAGCTGTGATCAGCAAGCCAAACAACAAACCATAGTTTGGGATTTCCTAGCAATTATTGCTACTTAGGGAGCAACCATCTCTGGTTTGGATAATAATAATAATTTTATTATTTATACCCCATCCATTTGGCTGGGTCGGAAGCCACTGGTTTCGGGTTTGTTTATCCCACCCACTCCAGAGGAGGGGGGGAATGGGAGTCTTCACAACTTGTTTCCTTGCTATAAGCCACAACAAGTCAGAAAGTCCAATTTATTGTTACATGTGAATGCAGCCACCACTAATTTCACTGCTAACAGAAGTTTGTGTTACCACAATTGTTTTGTTTGATTTTTCATCTGGACTTGAAAGACCACCTGTGTCCAGAAGCACATGAACCAAACATGTTTTTCTACTGATAATTGCTAATGTTATTATTATAGAATACTGTAGGAAAATTGTATGTGTTGTTGTTGTTGTTGTTGTTGTTGTTGTTTATTTTATTTTATTTTATTTATACCCTACCCATCTGGCTGGGTTTCTCTAGTCACTCTGGACAGCTTACAAAATTGTAAAACATTGACAGTTACAAATCTAGAGATTGAAGGGAGAATGGTTCAGAAACCCGAGGAAATTAGAAAGTGCTTCCAGAGATATTTCAAAGAACTTTATTTACAAGGGCCGCAGAAACATTCGGAGGTGGACCAATTTCTTAAAACTAACGGATTACAGAAAATACCTCAGGAAATGAGAACAACCCTGAATAGTAATATCACACAGCAAGAAATTGAAAGTGCCATTCAGAACCTTCAATTAGGCAAATCTCCAGGCCCCGATGGACTTACCTCCAAATATTATAAGGTTTTGAAGGACTATTTGATACAACCTTTGTTGGAGGTCTGTAACCAGATTATGGAGGGGAGGAAGGCACCGGAAACATGGAAAGAAGCTTTCATCACATTGATACCCAAATTAGAAACTGAAAAGACCCAGCTTAAGAACTACCGCCCCATCTCACTCCTAAATGTGGATTACAAAATTTTTGCGGACATTTTGGCAAGTAGGTTTAAAAAAGTGCTTAATGAAGTGATCCATAAAGACCAGGCTGGCTTTCTCCCTGGTAGGCATTTGTTTGATAACACAAGAAACATTATTGACATTTTGGAACTTCTACAAACAAATCTTAACACCAGAGCGGTGTTAATTTTTATTGATGCGGAGAAAGCCTTTGACAACATTTCTTGGATGTTTATGAAGAGAAACTTGGAAGGGATGGGAGTGGGGCGGGGGTTTGAAAATGCAATAGAAGCAATATATTCAGAACAAAAAGCCAAATTGATAGTAAACAATGTGGTGACAGAGGAGTTTAAAATTGAAAAAGGGACACGACAGGGGTGCCCTCTATCCCCCCTATTGTTTATTTCAGTTCTGGAGGTACTATTGAACATGATTAGAAAGGACCGGTCGGTGCAGGGGATTGAGGTCGGAGTGAAACAATATAAACTGAAAGCATTTGCAGATGACCTGGTATTAACACTACAGGAGCCAGTCTCTAGCACTAAAAGAGTGTTAGAATTAATTTCTGACTTTGGTCGGGTGGCGGGATTTAAGCTGAACAAGCAAAAAACTAAGGTTCTAGCAAAAAATTTGACAACTACAGAAACAGATGAGTTCCTGAAAGAAACAGAACTAAATGTGGTTAAAAAAGTAAAATACCTAGGGGTGTATCTGACCTCCAAAAATTTGAATTTGTTTAAGGATAACTACGAGAAATGTTGGTCAGAAATCAAAAGAGATTTGGAAACATGGTCAAGATTGAAACTTTCCTTGTTGGGCCGAATAGCAGCTATAAAGATGAATGTACTGCCGAAAATGTTATTTTTGTTTCAGGCCCTACAGATCGTGGACAAGGTGGAATGTTTTGGAAAGTGGCAGAAGGATATTTCCAAGTTTGTTTGGCAGGGCAAAAAGCCCCGAATAAAGTTTAAAATATTAACTGACGCGAAAGAAAGAGGGGGATTTGCCCTGCCAGACTTGAGGTTATATTATGAATCTGCAGCCTTCTGCTGGTTGAAAGACTGGATTTTACTGGAAAACACTGACGTCCTAGATCTGGAAGGGTTTGACAATGCTTTTGGGTGGCATGCGTATTTGTGGTATGACAAGGTTAAAGTGCACAAACTGTTTAAAAACCACATTGTCAGAAGAGCAATTTTGATGGTCTGGACAAAATATAAAGACTTATTGGAGAGTAAGACTCCGAGGTGGCTCTCACCGGTGGAGGCCAAGGCACGTAAGAGACTTAACATGGAGGCCAATTGGCCTAAATATGGGGAAATAATTGAAAAAATTGGAGACAATTGGAGGTTGCAGAGCTTGGAAAAGCTAAAAAACAAGGTGCGAGATTGGTTGCACTATGCACAAATTCAAGAGGTTTTTAAAGTGGACAAGAAGGTTGGATTCCAGGTGGAAAAATCGAAACTAGAGACAAAAAATAAACTACTTTCGAGAATGTATAATTTGCTGCTTAAATGGATGAGACAGTCAAATCCGCCATGATAAAGTGGGCGCAGGATTTGGGGCATAACATTATGTTTGAAGACTGGGAAAGGTTATGGAACACCGGAATGAAATTTACGGCATGTACTGCCTTGAAGGAAAACATTATGAAAATGATATACCCCAGTCAAGCTTGCCAAAATATATCACCTGTCTGATAATAAATGTTGGAAATGTAAAGAGGCGGAAGGGACATTCTTTCACCTCTGGTGGACCTGCCCGAAAGTGAAGGCCTTTTGGGAGATGATTCATAATGAACTAAAAAAGGTACTTAGATTTACCTTACCTAAGAAACCGGAGGCCTTCCTCCTGGGCATGGTGGACCAGAGAGTGCTTAAGAAAGATAGAACTTTTTTTATGTACGCCACTACAGCAGCAAGGATCCTGATTGCAAAGCATTGGAAGACACAAGATCTACCCACACTGGAGGAATGGCACACGCAGTTGATGGACTATATGGAACTGGCCGAAATGACTGGCAGAATCCGAGACTTGGGAGAAGAAACAATTGAGGAGGACTGGAAAAAATTTAAGGACTATTTGAAAAAACATTATAAGCTGTATGAATGTTAAAAAATTCACCTTTTAGGAAATCCTAGCTTCAGCAATGTTAAACTAAAGAAACGGAAATTAAGGTACAAGAAGTCAGAGATAGAATAATGAAACAACTTTATTGTGTTTAAATGAAAATGTACATGATTTGGGGTATAACACATTTGAAATTGGGTAACATGATAAAATGAAGGATACAACAAGTATTGAAACAAGTTAACAAATTGCTGATGTTCTGTATTACAGAGAATGCAGGGTTGGGAGGATGCGGGGAAGTCCAGTAGATTTAGAAAAAAGAACATGAAAATTTGTAACCTTTCTATTTTATTCTTATAATCTGTTCTCTATTCTTTTTTCTGCACTTTATAAACTTAATAAAAAATATTATAAAAAAAACAAAACAAAATTGTAAAACATCGGACATTAAAAGTTTTCCGATACAGGACTGCCTTCAAATGTCTTCTAAAAGTCAGATAGTTGTTCATTACTTTCACATCTGATGGGAGGGTGTTCCAAAAGGCGGGCACCAGTACCAAAAAGCCCTCTGCCAGTGAAAGCAACTGGCAAATTAGTTGATTATCAGTAACGTTTTATCGTGCATGATGATGGATTGCTAAATGTCCTGCAACATTCAAACTCAGCAACTGAAAACCCGTAGTTTTGTTAAACAAAAATGCCATTAATTAAGAAGACAGACTCTGCTTTCTTTCTTATTTCCAAAGTATATTGTTGCCTGCACAAACCTCCAATTTCACTAGCTGTTAAGAACATAGATGAAGTCTTTTATTGTTAAGCAATGAATTTGTAGTGAGTGTTTTTTGTTTTGTTTTACTATGGCTTTAATTTTGCCACTGCAGAACCTTACTTGATCATTCTTGTGTGCTTTCAGCCTCTAGAAATGTAAAAATAAAAATAAAAATGTAGAATCACTGTAAACAATTCCAGGAAGGCAGACAAATATAAACACCCTAATATTACTGAAACAATTACCATAAGGTGCACCAAGACATAATGTGTTGCTTGCTTCAGGAGGCTAATCAATGCTGCCTGTATTATAGTACACAAGACTATACTATAATCTTTCCTTGGACAATTCATGGGACAATTTTTGCTAACTGTAAAGAGATTGGAACAAAAGCGATTCTGGTTGGGTTCCTTGTTCCTTTGTCTGGAGTTGTGCTGTATTCCCTGTATTTATTTATTCTTTTGATCCGCCTTCTTATACAACTATAAAGAGAATTCAGAATAAGCTTTATTTATGACCCCTTAGATTGAGACTAGAATTGGGAGTAATTACGATTACTGGATCTGATTGGAAACAATGAAATGCCTTTAGTTTCCTCTGTTTTCCCTCCCCAGGGGTCCAAAACACATCAGATATTGAGATAAAAGTGTAAGCTTGTCACTTATAGAAGATTGTACTGAGAAGATAAACTGGTGACAGCTATTCTGGCCTAGAATAGCTCACTTGGTAGAGCATGAAAGTCATACTCACAAGGCTGTGGGTTCAAGTCTCACAGTGGGCAAAAGATTCCTGCATTGCGGGGGGTTTGGACTAGATGGTCCTTGTGGTCTCTTCCAGCTGAGGCTCCAGTACTTTGGCCACCTCATGAGAAGAGAAGACTCCCTGGAAAAGACCCTGATGTTGGGAAAGATGGAGGGCACAGGGCACAAGGAGAAGAGGACGAGATGGTTGGACAGTGTTCTCGAAGGCACTAACATGAGTTTGACCAAACTGCAGGAGGCAGTGGAAGACAGGAGTGCCTGGTGTGCTCTGGTCCATGGGGTCATGAAGAGTCGGACACGACTAAACAACAACAAAACAAGCCACACTTTAGAGAAGCACCCTAGATGGCAGAAGAAGTTGCATCTGCAATGTTTCTGTATACTGAGTTATTATGGTACTCAAACATTGCATGTTTAATTGACTGATCAAATTGTTTATAACTGCGGAATTTGTATTGTATTTATTTTTGGTATGTTTATAAATGGGCACGACAAACTTAGACTGATGAATTTCAAAGGCTCTAATCTCAGCAGCACTTAGCTGAACCTTTAGAACACTCCCCACCCCCTACAGTAATTTTTTAAAAAATTGCAGGGGAAAATTGAACCCTGCTATGCTCTCATCCCCCCCACCCCGATTTCCACCAGATTTATACATTTTCAGTTCACACCATAAGGGAATGCCCTCTAAACTGATGCTGATTACTTGCCCTTTTGTTTTCGATTTTAAAAGCTTGATTATTACAGTGGATTAGAACTCCTACCTGAGCCATAGGCATGCACCTAAAAGTGGCAGAAAACCCACAGTTTCTGCACTCTTAAAGCTATTCTTAATGCATTACAAAAGCAGCATTTTCCATTATTTTGAAATGTTCATTCTAGGTGGTTGAAATGGGCTCATTTTAGAGGTGATACCAGGGTGTAAATTCACAAACAAATGCAGACCTGAGTAAAAATAATAAGGCATAGAATCCACTTTATTTCTTTGAAGGGTTTCGCTGGCAATTTCCCTGATTCCCCATCATGTCTCGATTATGCGGGGCATTCTGGTTCAAATTCAACATCCTTTGGGTCCAAAAGATAGCTGTGATTAGGTATTCTCGACTGTCTCTCCAAAACTAATGCAAAATCCCATATTCGTGCTTTCAAAGGGCTGTAGTTTGCCTTGATTACAGCAGTGCCCTGTGATACGACCTTTCTGATGATGCTACACATGTCCTTTTCACTGGATCTAGGATATGGTAATCAGGCTCCTGACACAGCCTGCAATTTATTGATCACATTGTCCCTGAGATACTTTTGTTGCATTGGCTCAGCTCTCGGTTCACATGCTGATTGGAAATTGTTATTCCACACCAAGCCGAGCTTTTTGTGACTTGGCACCATTTCATTTGTACAGGCCCAAGTTGGAAAGTCACAGAAGGCCTCGATTCTCTTCTTGGTACCATCTTTTATACATCCTCTCCTAGACGGATAACCCACTTCAGTTAAGTTGAAGTAGATGGATTTAAGCTGCTGTGGCCCCATTTATTTCCATGATAGCTGACCACCTTGCAAACTTTACCTATCTTAAGGCATATATACACATATCCACAATGAAGATCTCCAACAGACCCTCCAAGTGTCCCTGTTATCCAGGGACAGTCCCAAATTTACAGACACTATCCTGGTTTCTCATTTGATCATGGAATGTCCCACTTTTCCTTAGGAAAAATTCCTATTTTCATCAAAGAAATGGTGGAGTGTATGGTAAGGTAAAGGGACCCCCGACCATTAGGTCCAGTCATGGCCGACTCTGGGGTTGCAGTGCACATCTCGCTTTATTGGCTGAGGGAGCCGGTGTACAGCTTCTGGGTCATGTGGACAGCATGACTAAGCTGCTTCTGGCGAACCAGAGCAGTGCACGGAAATGCCGTTTACCTTCCTGCCGAAGCAGTACCTATTTATCTACTTGCACTTTGACATGCTTTCGAACTGCTAGATTGGCAGGAGCAGGGACCGAGCAACGGGAGCTTACCCCGTTGCGGGGATTCAAACCACCAACCTTCTGATCGGCAAGTCCTAGGCTCTGTGGTTTAACCCACAGTACCACCCGCAACGGGTGATGCGGGTGGCGCTGTGGGTAAAAGCTTCAGCGCCTAGGGCTTGCTGATCGAAAGGTCGGCAGTTTGAATCCCCGTGGCGGGGTGCGCTCCCGTCACTCAGTCCCAGAGCCTGCCAACCTAGCAGTTTGAAAGCACCCCCAGGTGCAAGTAGATAAATAGGGACCGCTTACTAGCGGGAAGGTAAATGGTGTTCCATGTGCTGCGCTGGCTTGCCAGATGCAGCTTGTCACGCTGGCCACGTGACCCGGAAGTGTCTGCGGACAGCACTGGCTCCTGGCCTATAGAGTGAGATGAGCGCACAACCCTAGAGTCTGTCAAGACTGGCCCATACGGCCAGGGGTACCTTTACCTTTACCTTACCACCCGCAAATGTCCCTATTTTCATCGGACAAATGTTGGAGGGTTTGGAATAGGACGACCCTATTTTCATCAGAGAAGTGTTGGAGGGTATGCCGTGATCTTTGACACCACCCACCATCTACCCTAACTATGCACTGATACCCTGGTAGTAATCACGGCAAACTGGAAAGATTGTGAAAGTGGCAGGAATGTTTCCCCATGTTGATAAAACAATGGGTTTTTTTCCCTTAGTACTCTTCTGAGTTATATGGGTTGCATCCATATGGGTTTGCAGCAACAAATCCAAAATAAATACTAACATTTCATGAAAAAATCCAGCCCAGACACTGATGTCCAGCGCTGAGGTCCTTCTGGCGGTTCCCTCACTGCGAGAAGTGAGGTTACAGGGAACCAGGCAGAGGGCCTTCTCAGTATTGGTGCCTGCCCTGTGGAACGCCCTCCCAGCAGAAGGCAATAAGCAACTATTTTACTTTTAAAAGGCGGCCCTGTTTAGGGAAGTTTTTAATGTTTGATGCTGTATTGTTTTTAATATTCGGTTGGAAGCCGCCCAGAGTGGCTGGGGAAACCCAGCCAAATGGGTTGGGTAATAATAATAATAATAATAATAATAATAATAATAATAATATCTTAGACCATTAAATAAATAAATCTATTGTCTGTAGAAGAAAATGCTTTCTGTTCATCCCCTCTCTCCAGGATCTATTACTGGGGGAGAATGTGCCAATTTGGCTATCATGCTGTACTGTTCACCTTGGGTTATGTCTTGTGACCGTGGTTCTGGTTTTTATTTGCCTGCAAATCTAGCACTTACTGTGCTTCAATACAAATATTAAATCTATGACTTGAATTGATATTGGCTTTGCTGTTGCAAGAAAGGGGCAAGTAAGAGGTTTAGTACTTTATATTTCTGCAAGGCACCAGCAGATTATCACTGGGGAATGTCACATTGTTGCATTATACAACATAATATAGTAAAACGGCACAAGCAGAACCTGTATGATATCTTATGCATAATAACTAGTTGTTGTGAGCTCCCCAAAGCAGTAAAATAGGAGGATGTGATGTTAGCCTTCACTTAGCTTTTATTTAATTGATCCCTTATTCCAATATAAGAGTATATGAAATTGCATAATGACTGAAGAGCATTTTGACACTCTTACGACATGTACTTTGCGATTAAGTCACTTATTGAATTTTCAGCATTCAGAGCTTAGAGGGTAGCATGTAAAACAATGCATTTGGGACCATCTGAATTCAAGGATGTGAAAATAAAGTGGCTGTACTGTATTATTTTGTGCGCACTTATTCCAATAGCAAAACCCTTCTGTTTTGGCAATGTGACTATTGCCAAAGCATAAATATCGAACATAATAAGAGACTTTAAAATGCTGAGATCTAACGATTGCAATTCAGCTTCTTCAAGGAGATGCAGCCCTGAAAAGAGCATTCCTTTTTAAAATTTATTTGGGGCACCTTTGACCCCTATGATGGCTTCAAAAGACGGTATCATTTAAGAAAGGGAAACTGGCAGGTTTAAAGGCAATTTATATTTCAAATCCCTCTATTTTCAGCATTTCCCCTTTCATATGTACAAAGCAGCAAACAGCTTTGGAGATCTACAATTTACAGCTGTTGTTGCGCAAGGACTCAAAGGCAATCATGAGACATGACAAGATGCAATGCCCTCCTCTTTATATTTAAATATTTTCTGTACAGAGGAAAACAGATGCAATGAAATTTCACTCAATAGCGCTTCTGTCCAATAACAATAAGCTTGGCTAAAGAGGCTTGTGGTGTGACTCTAGCCTAGGTAAAGGTAAAGGGACCCCTGACCATTAGGTCCAGTCATGACCGACTCTGGGGTTGCGACGCTCATCTCGCTTTATTGGCCAAGGGAGCCAGCATACAGCTTCCAGGTCATGTGGCCAGCATGACTAAGCCGCTTCTGGTGAACCAGAGCAGCACACGGAAACACCGTTTACCTTCCCACCAGAGCAGTACCTATTTATCTACTTGCACTTTGATGTGCTTTCAAACTGCTAGGTTGGCAGAAGCAGGGACCGAGCAACGGGAGCTCACCCCGTTGTGGGCATTCGAACTGCTGACCTTCTGATTGGCAAGTCCTAGAGTCTGTGGCTTAACCCACAGCGCAACCCGTGTCCCTGACTCTAGCCTACCCCTAGCTTATCACTTTAAAAAGTGAGAGTTCACTCAGATTCTGTTCGCTGGAGGTAGACAAGCCACGTGGTTCTTGCCAAGTCTCAGAACACAAGCCTGGGCGAAGCTTTTCATCCAGCAGAGAAGTCAGGCAATTCCAGTATTCCTGAAAAACATGACAGTCCCATCTCCCAACTTCCAAATGGTGGTAGCAGCTCCTTTTCTGGCCACATCCGAGTCATCCAATTCGCTGCTCAGAGTCACCTGTCAACCAGAGCCCACCTGGATCAAGGTCTCTTAAAAATTGGATCTTTGTTCCTAAATGTCTCTCCTCATCCATTTGACAGTTCAAGATGCTATATTACCTATGAGAAAACCAGAAGCCTATATCTGTGAGTCGTTGCATAGGATAGGTAGACTTGAAATGTACAGTGGTACCTCGGGGACACGGGTGGCGCTGTGGGTAAAACCTCAGCCCCTAGGGCTTGCCGATCGCATGGTCGGCGGTTCTAATCCCCGCGGCGGGGTGAGCTCCCGTCTTTCGGTCCTAGCTCCTGCCCACCTAGCAGTTCAAAAGCACTCTTAAGTGCAAGTAGATAAATAGGGACCGCTTCTAGCGGGAAGGTAAACGGCGTTTCCGTGTGCTGCGCTGGTGCCGGCTTGCCAGAGCAGCTTCGTCACGCTGGCCACGTGACCCAGAAGTATCTCTGGACAGCGCTGGCCCCCGGCGTCTTAAGTGAGATGGGCGCACAACCCTAGAGTCGGATATGACTGGCCCGTACGGGCAGGGGTACCTTTACCTTCTTTACCTCGGGTTAATTCGATCCAGAGGTTCGTTCTTAACCTGAAACTGTTCTTAACCTGAAGCACTACTTTAGGTAATGGGGCCTCCTGCTGCCACTGCGCCATCGCTGCGCGATTTCTGTTGTCATCCTGAAGCAAAGTTCTTAACCCGAGGTACTATTTCTGGGTTAGTGGAGTCTGTAATCTGAAGCATCTGTAACCTGAAACGTATGTAACCGAGGTACCACTGTTCTTTATTTTCTCTCATTCACTATTTTGTCTGTTCTCTCTTGCTCTCAAACATTACTCTCATTAATTCTCTGGAAATTAAGTCTCATTTGAGGTGCATTTGTGACTTCTCACCAGAGATTGTGTCTTCCGCACGCTAGATCTCTTTGGCCCATGCTACACACTGTATGTCTAGGGATAACTGGAGGAAAGCAAACTGATCTGCTTTCCAGGAGAGGAATAGGCATTGACTAGTTGCTTCCTCATCTCAATAACTTGAATTCTTTACTCGTGACCTTGAGAATTGCCCTTGCCTCATGGTCAGAGGAAAACGAGGGCTGCTGGCAGCATATTTCAGGGTTTCGAGACTGGAACTGCTCCAGTTCCCAGGCAGAGGAAATGAACTGTTGGGCTCTCCACCACAAGACTAGCTACATATTGCTTGCAAAAATAAAAATAAAAAAAGAAATAAAGAAAACAAATGTAGATTTTGGCTGGGAAACAGAGAAGTGGTGGTGGAGATACTTAACTATTTCCATGTTAGCTACTTTTATACTCCGAATTCTCATTCCTAACCCACCCCTTCCCATTGAAGCTTTCCCCACATGGGATTTTAAATACATACTTTGACTTTGACAAGTTTCCCATTGACAGGACAGCCAGGCATGCTAGCTCCTGTAATAATAATAATAATAATAATAATAATAATAATAATAATAATAATTAATAATAATAATAACAACAACAATAATAACAACAACAACAACAACAACAACAATTTATTTATTTATTTATTTATTTATTTATACCCCGCCCATCTGGCTGGGTTTCCCCAGCCACTCTGGGCGGCTTCCAACAGAATATTAAAATACAATAGTCTATTAAACATTAAAAGCTTCCCTAAACAGGACTGCCTTCAGATGTCTTCTATAAGTCTGCAAGTTGTTTTTCTCTTTGACATCCGGTGGGAGGGAGTTCCACAGGGCGGGCGCCACTACCGAGAAGGCCCTCTGCCTGGTTCCCTGTAACTTGGCTTCTTGCAGTGAGGGAACTGCCAGAAGGCCCTCGGAGTTGGACCTCCATCTCTGGGCTGAACGATGGGGGTGGAGATGCTCCTTCAGGTATACTGGATCGCGGCTGTTTAGGGCTTTAAAGTTGTACATGCTTAGGGTTTGTTTCTCTAGTAAAGCAAATGGGGACGGCTACTATTGTGCTCACTTTATGCCAGCTTCACCGTGTTTTTTATTTGGGAAAAGTAGAATTAGCACCCTTTTCATTCCGTGTGAGTTTGACTCAAAGTACTGGCTGTTTGCAGGTTTTCATTTCTAATCCTTCTTTGGGTCAGTTCAATTTTGAATTAAGATGAGTCCGCATGTGTTTCAAGCTGCATTTCCGAAGCAAGTAAGAATAGTTCTTTGGGGGAATTGTTCTTCTGAAACATCATGTTAACTTCGGTCCCATGAGGTTAGATCAGTCATGTTGCACGCCCTATCATATCTGAAATGCCAAGGAAATAAAATATGAAACGTGCCTCAAATAACACATTACAATACAGCAGAGTGCAAACCGATACATCAGAATGTGGCAGCTCAGGAATCAATTTGTCTACTTGTTTGCGTAATCTGCCACAAGCCCAATTTATTTAGGTTGTTTCTTCTTTCCTTCTAGAAAAATAATAATAATTATAGGGGTTTAAAAGATTTTCCACTACAGCGAGTTTCACTCCACCCACCCCCCAGCCGACTTCTTTTGGACACAATTCTTTTTCTTGGCACAAAAGTGGTACCAATCTCTCAAAATAGATGCAAATAGTATGCAGTGATAGCAATGCTACAAATAACAGAAACTGACAAATCCTGAGGATCGAGAAGGTCATGGACTCAAGCAATGGGGGTGGGGGGGTGGGACAGTGCGTCTCTTTTGTTGTGTTTCTGCTGCTTTCTGAGAGGGGGAAAGGTGTTGTGTGGGCAGCACAGGGCAAAGTGCTGGAGCCAATCTGTCTGTCTTGCCAATGGATGGATGGATGAATGGCGGCTAACAGATTGAGGTTGAATCCTGACAAGACAGAAGTACTGTTTTTGGGGGACAGGAGGCAGGCAGATGTGGAGGATTCCCTGTTCCTGAACGGGGTAACTGAAGGACCAGGTGCGCAGCCTGGGAGTCATTTTGGACTCACAGCTGTCCATGGAGGCACAGGTCAAATCTGTATCCAGGGCAGCTGTTTACCAGCTCCATCTGGTACACAGGCTGAGACCCTATCTGCCTGCAGACTGTCTCGCCAGAGTGGTCCATGCTCTGGTTATCTCCCACTTGGACTACTGCAATACGCTCTACGTGGGGCTACCTTTGAAGGTGACCCGGTCCTTAAAAGAAGGACCGAACATTTTTAATGTATGCAACAACGGCAGCAAGGATACTCATCGCTAAGCACTGGAAAACTCAAGATCTACCCACACTGGAAGAGTGGCAGATGCAACTGATAGACTATATGGAACTAGCCGAGATGACCGGCAGAATCCGAGACCTGGGAGAAGAGAAGGTTGAAGAAGATTGGAAGAAATTTAAGATTTATTTTAAAAAGCATTGTAATTTGGTTGAATGTTAAGATGGAGGCTAGATCATAAATAATTGACCACCACTAAATTAGATGCAATTAGGATGATAAGTGAGATTGAGGAAAAATCATAAACCTTTGGGAGAACCATTAGATTATATTCTAAATGAATGGGACATAAGAATGTAAACAAGATGATAAATTGCGGGCAAGAATTGACAATGATGCAAGTGGGAGCGGAAGACGTGAGGGAGTCCAAAGAAGTTAAGAAATTATGTTATGATATATGTTACATTGTTTATTATATTTGCATTCATATTTAAAAATCTTAATAAAAATTTATTTTTTTAAAAAAATGAAGGTGACCCGGAAACTACAACTAATCCAGAATGCGGCAGCTAGACTGGTGACTGGGAGCGGCTGCCGAGACCATATAACGCCAGTCTTGAAAGACCTACATTGGCTCCCAGTATGTTTCCGAGCACAATTCAAAGTGTTGGTGCTGACCTTTAAAGCCCTAAACAGCCTCGGTCCAGTATATCTGAAGGAGCATCTCCACCCCCATTGTTCTGCCCGGACACTGAGGTCCAGCTCCGAGGGCCTTCTGGCGGTTCCCTCACTGCGAGAGGCCAAGTTACAGGGAACCAGGCAGAGGGCATTCTCGGTAGTGGCGCCTGCCCTGTGGAATGCCCTCCCATCAGATGTGAAAGCGATAAACATCTACCTGACATTCAGAAGACATCTGAAGGCAGCCCTGTTCAGAAAAGTTTTTAATATGTGACATTTTAGTGTATCTTTCATCTTTGTTGGAAGCTGCCCAGAGTGGCTGGGGAAACCCAGCCAGATGGGCGGGGATGAAATAATAAATTATTATTATTATTATTATTATTATTATTATTATTATTATTATTAAGTTAGTACCATGCCAACCTTGTCTCTACATTGCCCCTCTTCCTCTGTCTCCTGGTAAAGGTAAAGGGACCCCTGACAGTTAAGTCCAGTCGCGAACGACTCTGGGGTTGCGACTCTCACCTCGCTTTACAGGCTGAGGGAGCCGGCATTAGTCCACAGTTTTCTGGGTCATGTGGTCAGCATGACTAAGCCGCTTCTGGTGAAGCCAGAGCAGCACATGGAAACGCCATTTACCTTCCCGCCGGAGCGGTACCTATTTATCTACTTGCACTGCATGCTTTTGAACTGCTAGGTTGGCAGGAGCTGGGACCGAACGACAGGAGCTCACCCCGTCGTGGGGATTCGAACTGCCTACCTTCTGATCGGCAAGTCCAAGGGACACAGTGGCTTAAACCACAGCGCCACCTGCATCCCTCTGTTTCCTGGTATGCAAAGGTAAAAAAAGAGAAGGTAAAGGACCCCTGGATGGTTAAGCCCAGTCAAAGACGATTATGGGACTGCAGTGCTCATCTCGCTTTCAGGCCAAAGGAGCCAGCATTTGTCCTGCTTTCCAGGTCATGTGGCCAGCAGGACTAAACCGTTCTGGTGCAATGGAACACCATGATGGAAGCCAGAGAGCATGGAAACAACATTTAACTTCCCGCCGCACTGGTACCTATTTATCTACTTGCACTGGTGTGCTTTCGAACTGCTAGGTTGGCAGGAGCTGGGAGAGAGCAACAGGAGCTTCACCCTGTCACAGGGTTTTGAACCGCTGACCTTCTTCTGATCGGCGAGCCCAAGAGGCTCAGTGGCTTAAACCACAGCACCACCCACCTCCAGGAAAGATGCCTAGGGCAGGGTAATTTATTACGTAACAACACCATGTGGACTGGATGTGCACTAGATGCCCTTCAAAGCTGCTGCTTTGAGCTCCGTGAAGGAATTCTGGACAGAGAGAACTCCGTTAAAGAGGAAGCCATCTATTTAATGCTTAGTCAAAGGGAGTACCTAAAACACAGACACTATGAATCAATGACATGATGAACATCCGGCGGCAAGTGATTAGTCTCTTCCATATTTGTGCATGTCAGTGAGAAGCAGAGACTCATGAAGCATGAACAGAAAAAACCTTGGGATGGCAAAGGAGGACAACAGTGTGACACCAAAGACAGGAGAGTGATGAATGTGCCCCTACATATGATGACTAGTTTAAAGGGAAATAAAAGGCATTTACGAAGCAAAGGGTGTGTGTAGGATCACCATCACAACATTGTTCTGCCTGGGTTTTACTTATGAAAAGTGTCTTCAGGGGTCTTGGGTGTTAGATAAAGCGTAACGAGGAAAACAGATTCTTTCTGGACTCTGGAAGGAAGATAGAAAGGCCCAAGGTTAGCGGCGACATTTTTTATTTTTATTTTTTTGCATCAACTTGTTAATTTATGAGGTCTCGACTTGCCCCGTCGCTGTTGTTGTTTATTTTAAAAGGTCCTGAGCTAAAGATGTGTGTTCTTTGCAGGTTAAGATGGAATAATCAGTGCCGGAGAACCCCTTATACCAAGGGTGCAAGTAGGTAATTTTAGATGCTGGATTAAATCCTTACCACAAGGGAGTGAGCTTTTCGTATGGTTATGTGTAGTGTGTGTGTGTGTGTGTGTGTGTGTGTGTGTGTGTGTGTGTGAGAGAGAGAGAGAGAGAGAGAGAGAGAGAGAGAGGTCTGGGGGAGAGATATTTACTTGCTTGCAACAGAATTAGACACAATGGTGATTGCTGCAAGCACCTTAAAAGTTGGTTAGATTTACATCTGCCCTCATCCACTTTTAAACAAACATTCCTCACAAAAAAACATAGGTTAGACTGAATCACAGACACCTAGGGTGGATCTACACATGGGGGGGGGCAGATGCTATAAGCAAGTCAGAAATTAAATTGCTACAACAAAAGGGAAAAAAGTGCTTTGGAAAATCATGTAGAATTTTTTTTTTTGCTCTCTTCTGCCATCTGGTGTTGCATGTTTATAATGCATTCAAAATGTGAATATTTTGTTCACAGAGTTTCCAGAAGTTACATCAAACAAGTCTCCATCTGCTGGCAGCAGAGCCACCAACTTGCAAAGGTGACTGTGGTGGACAACATGAGATTCCTATTGTACTCTGTTTATGCTCAGAGGTTAGTCTAAAACAGCCAATCACTGTCTTTCAGTTTAACCTACCTCAGAGGGTTGATGTGATGATAAAATAGGAAGTGGGGAGAGCAATGCATATTACCTTGAGCTTCATGGAGGAAAACTGGGATAGAAATGGGGGAAAAGTAAGTTCAGCCATTTCTAAAAGATGCGTCCATTAGATAGAAATTAATCATTTTTTCAATGAAAAGATTTGACATATCTTGCTGGCTTAGGGGTTAAACTGTTAGGCAATGTGCTTTGTCTAAATCCTAGAAGTATTCTATTCTGCTGGGTGAATATATTAATAAGCACATATACAATAGCAGTAGTGGCTTGAGGCAGACTGGCTTTTCACCTGAAATGATACAGACATATTTTAAAACTTTTCTTCCACATGTTTCCACTAGAAGCATAATGAAACTCTAAATTTAATATGTAAAATGCCATTCAGTTACATTACATTATTAGCTGTGAATTGAGAAAATTGCTACCATATAGGCACTGTAATTTTTCCTACAATGTTTCACATTAATTTTCTTCTTGATTAAATTTTGTGCAGGTGGTATACTGTGCTGGGCGATGAGAAGGTATCAGTTCTGTATAAGTAGTTCATGGAGATTTATAAAACAGAGCACCGACATAATTAAATAAGTATTAAGTGGATTAGCTGGTTAGATCCCAAATCCCCAATATGGTTTTTCACAAGGACGGAATGCAAAATGAATTCAGAGTTGATGACACAAGCATTGTGATATCTTATTTTCTGCTGTACACAACATTATTCCATAATATTTATGAAAATGCAACTATGTTATACTTATTTTCCCCCCAATTTTTTGTGTGGATATAGGAAGGTCTAGCACAAAGGGGATATCCTAAGCCAGAAATTGAAATAATTGGTGATAAAATCAGGGCTTTGGAAATACTATTTCCCAATTTCTCTCACTAAAATCTGTATTATGTCTTTAGCTTGAGGCATGGATAGAATATGTGAAACAAAGAGAGGTTTCTGTATTCTTTGCATATACAGGTCTATCAGCAAACATTAGGGTACTTTTGCTAATGTGAGTGCGATCGAAAGAAAGGACTGTCACCAATGCTAGTTCATCATTTAAACAATTTATTTGATTTATCTAGAAAATATACATATAAATGGCTTAATCAATATATATATATATGTATTCATGTATGTATGTGCAATCAATGAGCAAAAAATAATATGAAATAATACAGATAAAAAAGCAACTTTTTTTTTTTAAAAAAATAATTTTTATTAACTGGCCAATCACATCAAATTAAATCACATCACATACATTCCAAATTACAAAGCCAAATTTTTAAATTTTGTTGGGGGATCCCATACTTCAAGATCCAAAGGGGGATTCAGATCATCTTCTTATTACTGCGTTAATGTCCAAATCAGTCCCAATCAGTGCAGACAAAGTTCATAGTTCTATCCAGTCTTATCTTGGTGTTTCCACATCATATCTTGTTCATATAATTTCTCTTTTTCCTTTACGATCTCTTCTGTTAGTCTCCTTAAGCCGATAAACAAGTATAATAATCCTGTGTGGATTTCCCGTTCCTCCACTAAGTCCAGATGGTTTCCATATATCTTCTTCATAGATAACATCGTTCTTTCCATCATAAATTTGGCATTGTCGCTCTTAAGTCCCACCGAGAAGTTGATCCACGATATGTAAACAACTCTATTTCTCTCTTTCTCCTCCCAGACCCAAGATCTCCAACAATGCTTCCCAAAATGGCGACGGCATTTTTAACTGCGTCATTCCAAAACTCTTAGCTTTCAAGCTTCATCTTGAAACATTGCTTTGGATCGAAAGTTTATCTCCACACAGCCTTAAATCCACAGCTTAAGTCCTTAATTTCTGACTCATTAGGGGAGGTGATTCTTGTTAAATCACATGAAAAAAGGGAAGGCAGGTTTTCCCCCCCTCCCCCCTCAGTCATTTGTCGTAGCGTATCTTGACATATCTTCTCATATTTTATTCTTGTCTTGTTATCAGAGATCTCTTCGGTCAGCAGTCTTTACTCCCCTTTTTCCTTGAAGCATGTGCAATTAATCTCGTCCAAATTGTTTCTTTTGAAGATCCTTGCAACTAGCGGCGCGAATCAGGGACGGCGTCCAGGAGTGCCGGAATCCCACAGGAGGGCTTTGTTCCTAGTGCCCCCACCCCCACAAATTCGGGGGTGGTATAGGGCAAAGCAGGCAAGGGCCATCCCCCCCCCCAATCCTGGGGGGGGGGTTAAGGAGGCTAATTACCCCCATCATAGCCTCCAAATTACCTCGTGTGGGTCGGAGAGATGTTATTGTCAGCCATCTTCCGATGCGCCACCTAGTGGCCCCCAAAACCAGCAACATTTTAAAAACAAATATTATTAAAATTTCTGAAATAAAATGGGGAAAAGCAGGTGTCTAAAAAGGGACGCGGGCGGTGCTGTGGCCTAAACCAGAGAGGCTAGGGCTTGCCAATCAAATCCCCATGACGGTGGTTTAAATCCCCATGATGGGGAGAGTTCCTGTTGCTCGGTCCCTGCCAACCTAGCAGTTCGAAAGCACGTCAAAGTGCAAGTAGAAAAATAGGTACCACTCCGGCGGGAAGGTAAACGGCATTTCCGTGTGCCACTCTGGTTTGCCAGAAGCGGCTTAGTCATGTTGGTCACATGACCCGAAGCTGTATGCTGGCTCCCTCAGCCAGTAAAACGAGATGAGCGCCACAACCCGAGAGTCATCTGCGACTGGACCTAATGGCCAGGGGTCCCTTTAGTTTTACCTTTAGGTGTCTAAAACAGTGGGGTGAGCAGGGGTGCCAACTTGAATAAAAAATGGGGGGGCAGGTTAGCCCTGTCCCATATAATTGATCAAATTCCGTAGGACATACATATCATTTGAATGGCAATGCCCATTAACTCTGGGGGGGGGGGGTGAGGACCTAGAGCCCTCAAATATTTTATTGGGGGGGGGGGTGAACAGAATCCAGCCCCTTGGAGTTGGTTCCTATGGTGCTGCATGTTCCTGTTACTAGGCAGAGAGTTAAAAATCATAGGTGCAGATTCAGAGCAAATACTACTGTATTGGCCCAAATATAAGCCGCACCTTTAAAATTGATTGGGGGGGGGGGGAGAAAAAATACGCGAATATTAGCCGCTCCCTTCCTCGCTGCTCCTGGCTGTGTCCTGGGGGGGGGGGGAGCCACGCTGTGTTGCCAGTGGCCTTTCCCCCTCCTCGCTCTCTCCCTTCCCTGCCTTGGAGGAGAGGATGGGGGACTTTGCACGGGGCAGGCGCCGCTTTGCCGGACTCCTGGCACTGTTTGCCCTACACTCCTGGCTGCATACCGTAAGGTTGTGAATATAAGCCACACTTTAACTTTTCACGGTCGGAATTTGGGGGGAAAGTGTGGCTTATATTCAGGTCAATACGGTATATGGCAGCAGTAGCAGATGACTAACTGGGGTGTTGTCACTCACTGAACCTCTGATCAATCAACTTGTTGTTGCTTACCGGGAAAGGGATGCAGGTGGCACTGTGGTCCAAACCACTGAGCCTCTTGGGCTTGTCGATTGGAAGGTCGGCAGTTTGAATCCCTGCAAGGAGTAAGCGCCCGTTGCTCTGTCCCAGCTCCTGCCAACCTAGCAGTTCGAACGCACGCCAGTGCCAGTAGATAAATAGGTAAACAGTGTTTCCATGCGCTCTGGCTTCCGTCACAGTGCCCCGTTGTGCCAGAAGTGGTTTAGGCCTGCTGGCCACACGACCCAGAAAGCTGTCTGTGGACAAACACCAGCTTCCTCGGCCTGAAAGAGAGATGACCGCCACAACCCCATAGTGGCCTTTGACTGGACTTAACCATCCAGGGGTCTTTTACCTTCTTTACCTTTACTTAATAAATTGCCCTGCCCTGCCTTTCCCTAGGCATCTTCACCATAAATGGTAGTGATTGCAGTGTTCCCGGAAGCTATGAATTCTGCTGCAAAGCTCATACTCTGCAGGGAGGGATAGTTGGGAAATGGACTTAACAGTTGAGGCCTTCTGGGTTCTTAGTAGAGATGGCCAAATCTTTCAATTTCATTTTCTCTGTTTTTCATTTTTCCACCCTTAACTTCAGTTCCCCATATTTCCGAATCACTTTGTGATTATCATTTCTTAAATTCCTCATGGAAAATTGTCAGTATTTTGTTGTGCATTTCTCTTCATAGACTCATTTTGTATGCAGTTGTGCATAATATAAATATTTTTGCAACTTTTTTGCATGTTATTTTCAATAACCTATGCATTGATTTTCTTACTTGCCCTTAATATGCGTGTTTGGATGCACATTTTTTTTTATTAGAGAACTGAATTGCAATATTCGTAAAAGAGCAAATTTAGAAAGATGCCTGTGTTTTGGTTCATGCACTGTTCCATCCTCAGTTCTGAGAGCTCCAATGGACTCCCTCTCTATTTTCATTAAAATGAAGACATTTTAATTTTAGTCTGCTTTTAATTAATGCTTTTGTTGCTGTATGCTGCTTTCAACGGGTGAGAGTTAGGGTTTTATATTTTATGATCAGCGAGCTGTCTTGAAATGTTTTTATTATTTTAATTGTCATAACTGATGTTAGTTTTAAAGTGTTTTATTATATTTTGTAAGCCATTTTGGAAAGATAAAGGTAAAGGGACCCCTGACCATTAGGTCCAGTTGTGGCCGACTCTGGGGTTGTGGCGCTCATCTCGCTTTATTGGCCGAGGGAGCCAGCATACAGCTTCCAGGTCATGTGGCCAGCATGACTAAGCCACTTCTGGTGAACCAGAGCAGCGAACGGAAACACCGTTTACCTTCGTGCCAGAGTGGTACCTATTTATCTACTTGCACTTCATTTCTTTCGAACTGCTAGGTGGGCAGGAGCAGGGACCGAGGAACGGGAGCTCACCCTGTTGCGGGGATTCGAACCGTTGACCTTCTGATCGGCAAGTCCTAGGCTCTGTGGTTTAACCGACGGCACCACCCATGTCCCTAAAAAGCAGCTTAGAAGTTTCTTGAATAAAATGAGCTTCCCTACACAGGTGCTTTGTTTAATAGTTTGTTTATTCATTCATCTCTGGTAGTTCACCACAGGAGTCTTCATATATTAGAAGGAAGCACTGAAACATGGTGCACAACTCATCCAGTGCTCTCCTTTGGTTTCAGTGTAATGCCTGAAGGGGAGAGGTGGTCATGTTCCTCCACATATTTGTGAGCTCTGCATATGAGGTTCACTTAAGCAACTCTCTCATTATGAGGGAGACGTGCCAGAATGGAACAAATTCAATTATTTTACAAAAGCACTTTTCAAGGCCCTTTGAATAAGGTACAGGAGGAGGTGGCCATATTTTAACATTTAAGATTGCTGGATTGATTAGGGAGTCTTTTCTGATGTATCAAACAGACTTTTCAAAGCAAGCTTAAAGTTCTGTTTCAAGTACAGAGTCTAGGGCCTCTCTTTGCCCAGACCTGAGGAAATCGGGTGTTGGTCTTAGACAGACTCCTTGATCCCCTCTCGCCCCCCATGACGGTATGCCTGATCTTGTATTTTAATGCAATACACTATATAAACCATATAGGTGAAGAATATTATGTTAAGAAGGTAGGTAACAAAGCAATTCTTCACTTCAACATCTGAAGAACTTTCATCCTGAAAGGCACTGCTGAAGAAAGACTGATTTGATGAGGCAAGAAAATACAGTGTTGGAGCCACGATAGGGTGGGTACAGGAAATAAGTTTATAAAGTGGATATTTTATAAGGAGAGGTCTCCCAAGTTAATTATGCCTCTGGGTGATCAGCAATAACCAGTGAAGTTAGCATTCTACTGAGCAAGTTTGAATTTTCATGTATTTGTGTATGAAAATATCAAAGGTTTGGGGCATGTCTGAAGATCATTGAACGTCTGGCAACGTTGGGGATGGTAACTGGCTCAAATGCTTCTCTTTTGGACATTTAACCCATTATTGTCCTTAGAATAATTTACATCACCTTATTCCTTAGGTAGAAAAATTCCACATCGTAATTGTCCTTGCTGCTTCAGTAGTTATAAGACACCAATATTTGTCCCACATGGACCCTCAATATGATCTATAAAGCCTCCCAGTCGATGTTTAGGAGCAAAGAACACCTGTCATTAAGTAACTAGGATGCATTAACTGATCACGTACTTTCTGTATAATAAACAACATTATCTTTACATGAGACAAGTTAATTATTTCTCGGAGACAATGCATCTTGTTTTATAAGCAACATTAAGATGGAATTATATGGGAAACAAAGGGATAAATCACAAAATAGGATAATCAAACAAAATCGATACTGATAAATTGCAGTAAAATGGCACACTTGAGGCAGCACGTTTTTAGAGAAGCAGGCAAAAATGGCTATAATAAATTACACTATTTTAATCACTTGGTAAATAACTGGAAAGTTTGTATAGAATTTATATTGTCTTTGGAGAGGCATTTTGATAAAAAAACACCACACACCACCCAGCTCATTAATACTGTACCATGGCAGTGTTGTAAAAAGATGTTATCTTCATAGTGTCTACTTCAGGTTTTTTTTTTTTTTTAATATAGCTCATTATTTGTTTTATAGATCAATTTCTGAAGTTACTTTCATGGTTCTAAGTAATCACTTATTACTTGCTCTTTTGTTGAGAAAGAATAATGTGCAAAAGGAATTCTGGAATGTTATGAAGCGTGACAAAAAGTCTTCTGTTTTAGGGGACGTTTTATGGCTTCAAAGACCAAATGGATCAGCCCATTCGTAATCCAGATCAATGCATAGGATTCTAAAATCTCTCTAATAATAATAAGAAGAAGAGTTTGGATTTGATATCCCGCCTTTCACTCCCCTTCAGGAGTCTCAAAGCGGCTAACATTCTCCTTTCCCTTCCTCCCCCACAACAAACACTCTGTGAGGGGAGTGAGGCTGAGAGACTTCAAAGAAGTGTGACTGGCCCAAGGTCACCCAGCAGCTGCATGTGGAGGAGCAGAGACGTGAACCCGGTTCCCCAGATTACATGACTACCACTCTTAACCACTACACCACACTGGCTCTCAAAACCTCTCTAATGTGTTTCAATCACTTATTCTCCCCTATTCCATAGAAAAAGTTGATGTCTATAGAGGTAAAAAGTATGAAAAAACTATTGCACCATCAATAACTTGAATACCTGGTTCAAACATTAACTGTGAGCAGCCACTCCATTCATTTTGCTGACCTCTTGGTAATCCCAGACATGCTTCTCTTTAATGTGTGTCTAGTTTCTGTCGTTTCTGATTTCCTTTTCTGGTGTTTGTTCATCTACATGGGAGATATAGCAGTAATATAGATGAGTGTGCATACACCACCCTCTCTGTTATGTCCCTAGTCATCCTCTGTATGTCAGAGGGTGATTCATGGAGGGAGCCTTCTCTACTCGTGTAGGTTTCCTGTGCATTTTAGAAGCCATTTTGAAAAACAGGGAGTCCGCACGAGCAGAGCAGCCCCCCACTACAGATGGCTGCCTGCCAACTCAAGGAGGATGACTGGGAACACAGCTGAGAGTGTGAAGTCAGCACATTCCAACTTCCTCCTCTAACGTTGTCCAATTCTGGGCACCATAATTTAAGAAAGAAGTTGACAAGCTGGAACATGTGCAAAGGGGGGCAACCAAGATGATCGAGGGTCTGGAAACCAAGCCTATGAGAAGTGCTTGAAGGAGCTGGGCATGTTTAGCCTGGAAAAGAGGAGACTGAGAGGAGAGGAGACACAATAGCCATCTTCAAATATCTTAAGGGCTGTCACATGGAGAAGGGAGCATGCTTGTTTTCTCCTGCTCTGGAGGGTAGGACTCGAACCAACGGCTTCAAGCTGCAAGAAAGGAGATTCCGAATAATCATTTGGAAAAGCCATGGAACAGACTCCCACCAGAGGTGGTGGACTCTCCTTCCTTGGAGAAGGTTGGGTGGCCATCTGTCATGGATGCTTTAGCTGAGATTCCTGCATTGCAGGGGATTGGACTGTCGGAGCCTCTGTAAGAACGAGCTGTAATGGCTACTCCTCCGGCCGTATCTTCAGAACCCCATCCAGGCTCTCCTCCGACTGTGATTAACAACCTAAGCCGTTGAATGAGACTTCAGGCATGCTCTCCATTGCGCAGACTACTCAGACAGCACGGAAGGAGTCAGAAATATGTGCTACATTGCTACTTTATTTCTAACTACGCATGACAGAAAAGAATATGTGTCTGCTCTCTGTGAGAGGCAGAAAACAACAGTACAAAGAAACAGGAAACCAGTAACTTCAACATCTGTCTCCCGTGAAACTTCCAACAGTCTGGAATGTCAACAGAGTCTTGTGACTCCAAGATCTGCACAGTGGCATAACAGAAACCTAACATGGAGTAGATGACCCTAGGGGTCCCTTCCAACTCTAAGATTCTTTGATTCTTTGATTAACAGTGTGTGTTACAACACACATCTGACTAGAACTCTTATTTCTAATGTGCCCATCAGCACCTGCTTGTGCATTTGGGTCCCCCCTTCCTCTGCAATCCATGAAATGGTGTGGTGGTGGGTGGGGACAGGAGAACTTCCAGAACAGGGTGTGGGCAGAGGAAAGAAGCAATCATTCCCTTTGGCAAACTGCAATGCTTCTACACACGAAATGTCCATAATAGCCCAATGACGAAGTCCACCCGTGGATTCCAGACTTATAGCACCATAGTGAATGCACATTAGAAAGTGGAAGTGAGAGCTGGACCATAAAGAAGGCTGATCGCTGAGGAATTGATGCTTTTGAATTATGGTGGTGGAGGAGACTCTTGAGAGTCCCATGGACTGCAAGAAGATCAAACGTATCCATTTCTCAGGAAATCAGCCCTGAGTGCTCACTGGAAGGATAGATCCTGAAGCTGAGACTCCAATACTTTGGCCACCTCATGAGAAGAGAAGACTCCCTGGAAAAGACCCTGATGTTGGGAAAGATGGAGGGCACAAGGAGAAGGGGATGACAGAGGACGAGATGGTTGGACGGTGTTCTCGAAGCTACAAACATGAGTCTGACCAAACTGTGGGAAGCAGTGGAAGACAGGAGTGCCTGGCGTGCTCTGGTCCATGGGGTCACGAAGAGTCGGACACGACTAAACAACAACAGCAACAGTAAATGCATGCAAAAATTCCATTAGGCAATTTTTGCTTGGGGGTATCTACAAGCTGCAGCCCTGGCTTTCAAAAGGCTGTGAAGACTACCAATAGCAATTTGCAACTTCAGTTGTCTGAAGTACAGTGGTACCTTGGGTTGCAGACGCTTCAGGTTACAGACTCCATTAACCCAGAAATAGTACCTCGGGTTAAGAACTTTGCTTCAGAATGAGAACAGAAATTGTGCGGCGGAAGTGGGAGGCCCCATTAGCTAAAGTGGTACCTCAGGTTAAGAACAGTTTCAGGTTAAGAACGGACCTCCAGAACAAATTAAGGTCTTAACCCGAGGTACCACTGTAATAAGCTGTTCTTGCTCAAAGAAGCCAGACATTTTCCCTCTGGCCTCTTGACAACACTTGAGAGTCCCCAATGATAATTGGATCCAATGACAGAGGAAGAGATGATTCCTGTCTGAAAACAAGCTGAGATCCTGGGCTTGTGCTACACAATAATAATACACTGTTGTCGGCAGAAGAGTGCCAGCTGCCTGCCAGCAGCAAATGGCATACTCGGATGTGAAAGAAGCACTGGCCATTCATCTTAAGTAAACAACCTGGTATCACTGATCAGAAATGAAGAGTGCTTGTAGCAAAGGCCAAGGTCTATGTATAATTCAAGGAGTGTAGTTGCCCCTGAACCACTGATAACTTTTGTCCGTGCTTCCTCCTGTCTCCCGTCTCTTGCCTGTATGAAATTTATTCAGCACACTAGAAGTGCTCTGAGCAGTTTCAGCACAACCGAACTAACGGCTTTCAAATGTCAGCAAGGAAACCCAGCTCATTCACAAATGACAAGCACCGGGCATTGTGGTCCGCTCTGTTAAACTCCAGATAGGCTGTTTTGGCAGTGTCACTCAAAAACTCGTCAGTAACAAGTCTCTGGTCACACATTCTAGGAATCATCTCTGAAGTGGAGCCCCTTATGGCTTCCTGTCTCACATTTATATTCTTTCCAGATCATATTGCCGCCATTTGTTTTGCTGCTAATCTCAGCTGACATTTCCATGTTGTGCTAAATGCGGATAAAGCCTGTCTACAATTCTGAATCACAGACTGAGTATCCTAGCTAGCAAAGAAGGATATAAGCAGTGACCCAACTTGATTCTCCTTCTCCGATTGAGAGGCGCTTCAACACACTGACAATACACAAAAGTACTCATATTGAGTGATAATAGCTTATGTACCGGTCATGCTTCTCAAGGCGTTTTGGAGAACAACATGCACACTTACTGCACCACAGAGCTAAAATGTATACAGTCTTTTTGTAGGAAATGATGTCTGATTCATAGATGGCCTTATTTCAGTTTGGAAACAGAAGGGAGGAATTTGTCATTTGACTTGTAATCAAAACTCATTTGGAATTATCCACATCAGTGCTGCTCTGTTGCTACGTGTTTACTTTTTGGATTGATCTGATTGGCCCTTTTTCTTTTTAATCTTTTAGAGGTTTTTTCTTAAAATGCTGCATTACTCAAGGTGGCTTATAATGGTTACAATCACAACTTAACAATAAAATAGAATTATGAGGGCTGAGTTGAATGCACTGCCCAGGTGATATTCTGTGGTTAGGAGGGGGACAGAAGTATGGGAACAGGGAAAACCTTTCTGAAGACGAGGAAGAAGTGATGTTTGTGGGGTGGGGACCAAACTAAGGCAGGTATATGGTAAATCTATAGTACCACAAGATGATTTTATCCATTTTTTTCCTTTAAAAAGTCCTTCAAAATAAGAGACATACCAAGAATCTAGGAAGCCTGATCGCCATTGCACTCTTGCCCCACTGATTTCAATGGGAATGAAGTTCTGGATCTAACCCAGAGCTTTACAAACTTTTCATGTTGGCGACAAACTTTTTAGATGTGCTTCATTTCGTGACATAGCAATTCAGTTTTACTAGCAAACCAGAGGTGAGGTTAAACCAGGGGTCAGCAAACTTTTTCAGCAGGGGGGCAATCCACTGTCCCTCAGACCTTGTGGGGGGCCAGAATATATTTTTTTTTGGGGGGGGGAATGAACGAATTCCTATGCCCCACAAATAACCCAAAGATGCATTTTAAATAAAAGAACACATTCTACTCATGTAAAAACACATTGATTCCCGGACCATCCCCAGGCTGGATTTAGAAGGTGATTGGGCCAGATTCGGCACCCGGGCCTTAGTTTGCCTACCCAAGGGTTAAACTAACCCTCTTCAGCCCATTCCAGGAGTGTGGGGAGCTTTTGTGTGACACACCTACACACTGCAGCCGACACACTAACATGTCATGACACACAGTTTGGAAAGCTCTGATCTAACACATGGTATCCACAGCTATGTGTTAGATGGAAATGGACTGAAATCATTATATCCACACTTCTACCAATGAGGATAAACAGGACATCCACAAACATGTAAATCAGGGTAAGATTCAACAAGTGTTGCTTTTATACTTACAGGTCATTTCCCCCCATCTGGCCTTCACTCCTCTGAATGGTGTGATGCTATCCAATGCTGGATCTTTTCCGTAGCTGACTCATGACTACCATTGTACTGTAGCTTCCCTTATATGAAGGCTGAAGTGACCAAAGTATTTTATGATGTGTGATATTCAAGGGAACATGCAGGTTAAGTTCATTGTGTATTTTTCCCCGAGACATCTTAACAATATGTGCACTGTTCAGTCTGCATCTCGTCACTGGTTTCTGGGATTTGCACATCACCAAACAGCTCTAGAGTCTGTTGTGAGACTGGTCTGGACCAACTTACATGATGTGTACAAGTCTCTCTCTCTCTGTGTCTCTCTCTGGGAATCTGAAGTCCTGAGGAAATTTCATACACATTTACTGATGCTCATATATCTACAAGGAAGTTAGAAGTTTGAAAAGTGTGTGACACTCTGTGTGTGAAAGAGAGGGAGAGAGGGAGTGTGTGGAAACTAATGTTGGGTCATTAGTTAATCTGAGTAAAGTTCTATCATCCACAGAGCAACCTGGTAGTAAATAGTGATTTCATTCAATGATTTCAGAGTTTAATTCACTGCTTTAATCTCACCAAATTCACATACCCCAATCTTGTTGCAGAAAGTTTGAGAAAGTTGTGAAGAACTTTCCTGTCCCCCCCCCTTATTTTTTAGTATATTGTGATAAAAGGCTCCCATTATTTAAAGGCCAGAACTTTCTTTTGAAAAAGTTTTCATTCTGGGCTTGCTAAGCAGTGATGAAAGAAGAACATTATGGGGTATATAAGATAAATGATGCAATACTTCTTAATGGTGGCATTGTAAAAGGAAGAAATATGCTCACCTGTGCACCACATCACTATAATAAATCACTTAGTTTTTACAGCCAGATCTTCCACCATTTTATACATACGTATAAGAATTATTATTTTTAAAGAAGATACTTTTTAGTTGCCTTCTCCTCATATTCCCTGGCTCCCTGATCCAATAGTCCTACACACTAAAATAGATGCTTCGGTTAAAAAGAATAATGGGGCATGTGCTGGATCCTTTGTAATAATCCCTGCTTCAGAAACAGTGTCTGACCTTGTCATCTTACACAAGGCCTCTTTTCAGATGTTACAGGCTGCAGGAGCTTATTACTAGAGCTATCCATTGGCAAGGACATCTGTTTTCAAATGCTCTCAAGCAAGAGGACAGAGCTGCCCTCAATTTCTACACACACACTCACATATGCACAAGAGAAATTTGTAGATTTAGGTGATGTTTTTAGTTACTGAATGTGTGTGTGTGTCTCTTTGTGTGTTTTAAATGTATTTAGTTATAATGTTGAGATTTTAATTCCTGTTAGCCACCTCGAGCGTAGGATGAGGCAGGACACAAGATGCAGGGATTATAAGTAGACAGATGAAGATAGAACAAACTTTTGTGTAAATGAAAAGCCAGAGAACAGGCTGGTTGGTTCAGTGAGGGAAACTCTATTTTCTGATCCTGTTGTGTTTTGGTTATCTCATTGTTCCTTTCACATTGCAAGATCACAATGGCGTAGTGACATTAGTTTAAAAAAATATGGAACACCTAGTGATGACTTCCATAGGCCTCCTTACTCTATAGCATGCAACTATAGCAGGATATACACAACTGGCTTTCCTGCAGGTCTTGTGTGCAGACAATGAGCTGCTTTGTAAGGAAAGTGAAGCCAAATGATGACTTAATGTGGATGTGAAGGTTTCTGGAGAGGAGCTTATGATAACTTTGCTCTTCCTCCTGCTGCTGTGAGTTCAGTTATAGTTTGACTTACTGTTACATGCAGAACACCTCAATACACCTGCCTCCAGAACCTCTAATTGCCCCTATTTTCCAGGGACAATCCTGGATTTATAGAAGCCCTCCCACTTTCTGATTTGATCCCGGAATTTCTACATCCTAAGGTCCCACTTTTCCTTGTTGTTGTTGTTGTTTTTTAGTCATTTAGTTGTGTCCGACTCTTTGTGACCCCATGGACCAGAGCATGCCAGGCACTCCTGTCTTCCACTGCCTCCCATAGTTTGGTCAAACTCATGTTAGTAGCTTCGAGAACACTGTCCAGCTATCTTCTTGAAAATGGGGAAACATGGTAAAATTGATGTCTTCACACACCCTAAGTCAGGCATGGCCAAACTTGGCCCTCCAGCTGTTTTGGGACCACAACTGCCATCATCCCTAGCCAATAGAACCAGTGGTCAGGGATGATGGGAACTCTAGTCCCAAAACAGCTGGAGGGCCAAGTTTGGCCATGGCTGCCCTAAGTTATGTATGAACCTACTTAAACAGTAAGTAGAAAAAGAGGTGTTGGAACTCACCATGAACACCTTCCTTGTTCTCTTATGATGGCAATGGTGCCTACCTGAGAGGTGCCAGAACCGAGTTCCGGCAAGTTCCGGCTGAAAAAAGCCCTGGTTACTACCACACATTGCAACTGTAATCACATGTGATAGAGTTGTTTACATACATACCAGTTAAATCTTAAGCCAGCCTTTCCCAACAGATTCCCTCCAGATATTATTGAACCACAATTCCCATCCTACTTGACCCATGGTCGCTGAGGCTGTTGGGAGTTGGAGGACAATAACATATGGAGTCACTTGCTCGCCACCTCTTATAGACACACTTAACTAGGTCTAAAACTGGGGTGTACCTTTGCTATGCATGGAACTGCACTGAATGTTAATCATGTGAGGATGCTACTAAAAAGTGTATCCTTTAAACTACAGGTTCTTTTTAAACTTGGCCACACCAAAGTTTTCACAAATGAAGCTAGCGTAGAGTCTTTTGAACAGACGGCAGTTCTGCATTCTCTGAGTCAAGTGCTGTATTTGCTTTTAGGTCTCAATTATTTTTTTGCTTATTTGTGTTTCATCTAAGGGAGGGGGAGAAGATGCTTTTCTTCATGGCTGTGAGTACGGGAAAGTGGTCGAGCAAACGTGGCACACAATCAAACCAAATACAATAAAAAGCAATTTTACAGCCTTCTATCATGTTGTGCCATGCATTTCTGTTTCATAAAAGAAAATAAATTAGAGAAATGCTTTCAGCGGGATAATTTTTGATGACGATAAGAGTGAGTCAGGCAATCTTTTGTGCAGAATCCTTTTCCCTCCTCAGTCTTCTCTGTCATGGCTCAGACCATGAATATAGAGAATCTGTACTTAACGTATTTTAGGACTGGTCTTGCAGAGCTTATGTGAATTATTCCATTGACTTCCTTCCCATGACTCACATCAGCTAAAATCAGTATATTTATAATGCATTCATGGTGAGTTAATCTCAATAAAAAAATTCCTAGTCCAACTTCGGATACTAAATTTGGACTCATGCTGGACATGAGTGGGTGTTTGATACAATGTGAGGGAAGCAATGCATGCTTAAAAAAAGAAGAATGAAAGGTTGCTTTAAAGCGAATAACATTTATAAGCCATTTGAACATGACTGGGAGGAGTTCAAGTAGGACAGGAGACTGGCATCCAGGGTGAGGGCCTCATAAACACCATAGCCTAAATGTTCAATCACAACAACAACAACAACAACAACAACAACAACAATTTTTTATTTGTACCCTGCCCATCTGGCTGGGTTTCTCCAGCCACTCTGGGCAGGTTCCAACAAAGATTAAAAATACAGTAAAATGTTACACATTAAAAACTTCCCTAAAAAGGGCTGCCTTCAGATGTCTTCTAAATGTCAGGTAGTTGTTTATCTCTTTGACATCTGATGGGAGGGCATTTCACAGGGCAGGTGCCACTACCGAGAAGGCCCTCTGCCTGGTTCCCTGTAGCTTGGCTTCTCGCAATGAGGGAACTGTCAGAAGGCCCTCGGCGCTGGATCTCAGTGTCTGGGCTGAACAATGGGGGTGGAGACGCTCCTTCAGGTATACTGGGCTAAGACCATTTAGGGTTTTAAAGGTCAGCACCAGCACTTTGAATTGTGCTCGGAAACATACTGGGAGCCAATGTAGGTCCCAGTAAGTCCCAGTAAGTCCCAGTAGGTCCCAATGGTCTCGGTGGCTGCTCCCAGTCACCAGTCTAGCTGCTTCATTCTGGATTAGTTGTAGTTTCCGGGTCACCTTCAAAGGTAGCCCCACTAGTGATGGAAAAGAATTTAGGAAGTGTGTGAGAGAGACTGAGAGAGTGAGTGAGAGATATAGCAACAACCAGACCTTCCCTCATTTTCAAACACTGCACTTATTGCTATCCAAACTAAAATCTCTTTGAATTGCACCTCTTCTTCTGAACAACCGCTTCTAAAAAAAATTACCTTTTACCGGTAGAAGTGAAGAAGGGAACTCACAAGGGCAAGGAAAGGCTCCTCTTTGGTCTTCTTTAGTTTCAGCCAGGACCTTCCCAGGGTAAAGTTCCCTGGGAATTGCAGTTTGCAATCCAACTGCAGGATGCCAGAGCCCCTGGAAGACTATAACTCCAAAAGATCTTTGCATGGGATGCTGTCGTTGGCATGGTATTAATAAAGGACGGTCTTGGAACTCTCGTTACCTCCGGAAGGCAAGATTTGAGTCAGAGGAAGTGAGATAGGTGACTTTCAAGGAGGTTGAGCTAGGAAATGATCTGGGAGTTGTCTTGTTCCCAGTAGTGTAATCAGTAGCATAATGAAAGAAGATCGTCAAAATGGAGTGGACTTTCCAATGAACTAATACAGGCAAATTAAGTCTAAATAAGGATCATTTTAAAGCAATCAGAGTGAACAAAGCTTACAGGGTGACCTTGTGTCAGTCACCAACTCCCAGCCCAACCTGCATCACGTGGTTGCTGTGCGGATATTATGGGATGTTAGGGGAGCCATGTATGGCACCTTCAGTCTTTGGATGAAAAGTTTGGCAAAGGGTTTAGGGCAGTTAGATGTAGAGTACAGGGATCCTGAAGCTCTTTAATAGTTGTGCAGAAGAGGGAATTTCATCTGGACAAGCTATACCTGCTGAAATCCCCCCTTACAAAAAGGGAGTGGGTGGTGCTGTGGTCTAAACCACTGAGCCCTTGGGCTTGCCGATCAGAGGGTTGGCAATTCAAATCTGCATGATGGGGTGAGCTCCCGTTGCTCAGTCCCAGTTCCTGCCAACCTAACAATTCAAAAGCACTAAAAATTGTCCAGTAACTCTTTAGAGACTGCCATGGTATTGATGGAGAATGAAGGGGAAGAGGAGAGACAGGCAGAGGAAGGGGGCAGGAAGTGATGGTGAAGGAAAGAAGGGAAAGTGAGGACGAGGGATGGCTCACAGATGTTAGGACAGAGCCTCAACACCGCACAGGAAGCTTCAGCACGGACAGTGAAGCAATGCCTGTTCCATCTGCCCAGGAAAGGAGGGTGTTAAAGAGGAGGGGACAGAGACATCACATGAGAATTCCACGCCTTTTTTGCTGGAGAAGGGGCGGACGTAAGACACTCCAAGAATCTGAGCCAGAGGATTCGGATGCATGATTATGCGTGCTGCGTGTATATATGTAAAATAAAGGATGTATATATGTATCTCTGAGTGAGCAGAGGCATTTCTTGCAGAGAGCGTTCACAAGCCATCACAGAGACCAACTAAGTTTGTTCTTGGTATGAGCTTTTGTGTGCATGCGCACTTCTTCAGATACACATGAAAGCTTATACCAAGAACAAACTTAGTTGGTCCCTACTGGACTTTTTGTTATTTTTTTATATATTTCAACTGCGTCAGACCAACATGGCTACCTACCTGAATCTAGTTCAACAGCACACCAGCTTAAGTAGATAAATAGGTACCTCTGTGGAGGGAAGGTAAACGGTGTTTCTGTGCGCTCTGGCACTCATCATGGTGTCCTTTTGTGCCAGAAGTGGTTCAGTGATGCTGACCACTTGACCCGGAACAGCTGTCTGTGGACAAACATTGTCTCCTTCGGCCTGAAGTGAGTTGAGCACTGCAGCCCATAGTCAAGTATAACTGGACTTAACCATCCAGGAGTCCTTTACCTTTACCTCTACAAAAACTCAAACTGTCCTAATTGCAATGTATTTTTTATTCCTGCAAAATGGCACATGGTGCTATCACTGTTGAGAGAATCAATGGTGCACTGGGCTTCTAAGAGTCTCTGGGGCATTCTAAAATTCAGTTTCCCCAATCTATCTAGGTGATACATGCAAAGGAGAAGCTTACATACACAAGGTATCCAAAGGTGGATGAGAAATCATGTGCAAAAAAACTGTGGTACATGGATGGTTCCTTTCATTAATCCAGTCATGCAAATGGAATAGAAAGCATCAGCAACATAGATATGGAATAGAAAAACAATAATCAATTGTTCAGTTATTCAGGAGAGAGAGAGCAGAGAGTTAAATTTAGAAACTGCCTGCCTTACTCTTCCATACTTGCTGAATAACTGTTCAGCACGAATACTGTTTTTTCAGAAAGTGCTCTGCCTGGTTACCTGGGCTGCTGTGTTTATATACTATTGAATTTGGTCCGGTATTATAGCTTCATTGGACCTGTACGCATGTATGTAAGTATATACTTTGTCAGATGATTATAATTCGAGATACTCTTTTCATTCCTAGGATATTCTAGGTTTGTACTTTTGTGAATATCATTCCGGCCTGGCAAAATTAATGCAGATGCCAATATACTACACACAATTCAGGAGGGTTATGGCCCAGACATAGATGAGGAATTAATGTTGGTCGCAGACGTCTCATATTTCATTGGATGAAAGTCTACAAATGCCATCTCTTTAAGAACAGCAGACTGGAGTGTTTGACAGGTTGGTGTCATTCGGAAGCAGAGAGCGCTTAATTATCATTCAGCTAATCCCATAAGGAGACACCATTTGATTTCATTAGTGAAGTATAATTTTGCTCACTTTATAGCAGCCGCTCAGCTGTGCCCTGTGATCTGCTGACTCTACAAAGTACCACATGCAACATATATATTTAACCTCTTTCCCCCTGACAACGAAAAGGTAAAGGGAATGAAAAAATGGGTTGAGGTGAAGAAGTCTAATCGGGAAGATGCTGACAATTCAAAGCAATGCAACTGTTTCAAGCGAGTGCTTATCTCCCATTTACATTGCCCCTTTCAGAACAGCTTGTGAAAAGAACTGACAGCAGTTAAATAAAATAAAGCATACAAGGAATAGTATACAATGTAAAAATAGAAGAAACAGTGCTTGTGTAATTATTCTGCTACAATAACAATTAGTCGCAGTCATGGCTGATGCTGTATTTTATTGTATCACAAAGTGTATTGCAAAGTGCTCTGTGAGCTTGAAGATCCTAAGATCTTGACGAAGAGCAGGGTATAAACAAAACTGAAGAATTCATAAATTAATAAATAATACTGTGGAGTTGAATCATGGCCAATAGAACTGCATGTTGTGCTGCTCATAGAAAATGCAAGGTTTATTTGAATATGTTAACCCTACAATATAAGGAATGAAAATATTATATATAGTCTCTTTGCAGTTCCTCCACAGCACTCACACCACTACCAACATCACAGGCCTGATCACCTAAATATGAAAGGCACACCTTTCATAGAAAGGTGTTGAGGTTGGCACTGTGCAGGCACACTGGTGGGAGTGATGGATCGACTCCAATGGTTGGCCTATAACAGGGATGTCTAACAGGTTGTTTGCGATCTACTGATCGATCCCCAGGAGATTTTTGTAGATCGCTGTCAATCGCTGGCTCCTCCATCTGGTCCCTCCCCCTCTCCCTGCCCTGTAGCTCGCTAGAATGGAAGATGGAGCTCGTTTCTTCTTCTTTATTTGGATGTATCTTTTTTAATGTTTTTATTAACAATTTCAACATAACAAATTCTCAAAACATATCATATTCATTATTTCCCCCCCTTTCCTCCCATCAAACCCTCCCCCTGAGACTTCCCTCAGCTCTGCTCTGTGATTTCTCAACGCATATTATTCTCTGCATGTTATAAAATTATACATATCCTTACATTGTCTATCTACCATGTTATCTCCCCTCCCCCCAAAATATTGGTTTTCTCTTATAACACACAGACAAAAACACAAAAGAAAAACATTACATTTGACACAACATAAAAACTTAACAACAATAAAAACACATAAAATAAAAGAAGAATTTTTTCCTTCTTGTTCCCTGGTGTATTTACATTGCTAAAAGACTTCCTCGACATCCTCCAATCTGGATTTCATCATATCACATATTTAACAGTTCCCAATTAATCTACCATGTTTTCAACCAATAAGTTTGTGTATGTTTATTCAAAACCTGCCAAGGAGTCCAATTCATTTTGTTGTCTTTTTGGATAAATTGTAAATAAAAAACTCCCAATCTTCCTTAAAGTCACAGTTGTCCTTGTCCCGCAATTTGTATGTCAATTTAGCCAGCTCTGCGTAGCTCATCAATTTTTCTTGCCACTGTTCTTTCGTTGGGATTTCTCATTCTTCCATCCTAGTGCTATCAAGACTCTTGCTGCTGTTGTAGCATACATAAATAAGTTCTTTATTTTCCTTGGCAGGTCTACAATCCCTAACAGAAATGCTTCTGTTTTTTTTTTTTTTACAAATGTCATTTTAAACATTTTTTTCCAATTCATTATATATAATTTCCCAACTTTTTTAAACTTCTCTACATTTCCACCACATATGATAAAAATTCCCTTCTTTTTCTTTACATTTCCAACATGTGTTTGACCCAGTTTTGTACATTTTTGATATCTGTAGTGGTGTAATATACCATCTATACATCATTTTCATATAATTTTCGGAAGACGGAGCTCTTGCTGCGAGGCTGACTGTTTAATTAGCGATCTCTTGGTGAGCGGCTTTTTAAGTTTTATTCCTTTGCCTCCTTTCCTCCCTAAAAATAGCTCAACAACTTTGTCCTGAACACCCCCAAAAGGGGTAGATCACTGCCAGTTTTTAATTGTGTGAGTAGATCGCAGTCTCTTGGAATCTGGCTGTCCCTGCCTATAAGACGCCAACCTCCGTACAATCTCCTCACTCTCCCACCAGCTTCTGTTGGCTACAGAAGTCACCCCAGAGTACATTACCGTATTGGCCTGAATATAAGCCTAACTCCCCCCTCCAAAGCCGAACAAGAAAAGTTAAAGTGCGGCTTGAATTCACAACCTTACAAAAATGGGCTTTTACGATATCGCTGCTGAAACAGACATATGGTAAAACAAAACAGGTGTGGTTGCCTGTGGAATTTTAAGGGAGTGGCTTATATTCGGATATTGTCTTTCTCTCTCTCCCCCCTTATTTTTTTGGGCAGTGTTTCTAACTTATTAATTTTATTAAGTACAAAATAGAAAAACATACATATTTACAACAAAAGGAAATACAAAAGAAAAAGAAAATACATATAACCAAGGAAAAGATTAGAGAATATTTTGTCTCTTTTCATATTTACAGTTATTTATACCTCTATAAAATGCTATTCACAATAAAGAAGTGAAATGAAAAGTAAGATATCTGGAAAAAAAGAAACAGTAAGATATCTGAAAAAAGAACAAAGAGAAAATAAAGAAATAGAAGAAGAAAATCAAAAGTAAAGATTTTTAAAAGTAGATAAGTATACTATACATTTCTATATTTCCAATCTATATTTATATTCGAATATACAATTTCATCTTGTCCTCACTGAATTTTAAAGGTGTGGCTTATATTCAGGTGAGGCTTATATTCGGTTGCAGCTTATATTCGGGCCAATATGGGAAGTCCACCAAACTGTGGGCAAATTGAGGGAAAGCAACAACAGCTCAGCCTTCTTTGTGGGAATGGTGCTTTCTAGTCTATATGTGAGCTTCAGGGAGATCTGAACTCAATAATCTCTCACCGTGGAAATTAACTAGTGATCCTTTCGGGAGCCACTAACAACCGCTGATCTAAGTCAGCGCAATGTATGGGCTTCTCCAAGACAAAGACGATGTTAGAATATAATAAAAAGAAAAAAAGAAAAACTGGCAAAAATGAGGCAAAATTTCTGGACTAGGTTTCCCTACCATTCTCACCTCATTTTATTTCACATATGTGTGTGTGCACATGCAACTTTGCAGGGACATGTGTGTGCATATCTTAGAAGTGTAAAAAAAATAAATAAATCCAGCAACATTTCATTCATTCATGCATGGATCTACTGTTTAATACAGCATTTCCCCATTATAATGAGCCACCAGAAACAGAATTTCTACATCAGCTGCCAGGTATATGGTTCCATTAGCCGAGCAAGTGAAACATGAAAGAAAATCCCTCAATAATACTAGACTCTGCTCTTTAGCTTGCAAAATAATGTTAAAGAAAACACAAAGCTAGGACAATTCCTTTTGATTATACACGCCTGAAAGTGAGTTCCTAAGGGGAATAAATAGGTGCATGTTTATTTTCAACGCTGTCATAAAGACAAAAATCCTTTTACTTAACAGCGGGGTTTCTAATCCCAAAGGGTTTCCCTATGGCTAAAATTACTACTTGATTGCTTTTTGATAGCACAGTGCATATGAAACGGATTACATATGTAAGATCTCTCTTTACACCTCTCAAACAATAAGCAGCATTTGGAGGGGGGGCAATTAATCCCTGGGGGTCATAGTAGATTCTCCAGTAAATGCTGATTACCTCATTCTAAATACTTTTATTTTCTTTCTATCTTATTATATTCATAGACCTACAGAGGCACACGAGTTAGACTTTTTGGCTTTCCTCTGCTACGGAAAGCACACAGCTAAAATCCATCATTCCTCTTTTACGCCACCCCCAAATTCAAATTTAAATGTAGGAAATTGCCTGACTTCAGAATATCTGTAAATATGTGTCTTGTTTCTCGGCAAGAGTGCACACCGGGAATCCTTGTTGCGAAGCAGTGAGGAGGACCAAATGACGCCGGGAAATGTGTTTTCTATATAATTCCACCACTTTCAACCACTTAACGGTGTAGCATCAGTTCTTGGGCCCAGCAGTCAAGAATCTTACAGTCCCCTTGGAGAAAATAAATAAATAAGTTCTGATGGAGCTACCGAAAGGAGGATGGTAAATTATTTGAAATCTCCAGAGTCCTGTTCACTTCAAATGGCTCTAAAAGATGAATGATAGAGTCTTAGACCCGGACAATCCCTTTTTGTTCCCCACGGAAGCTGCTGCCCAATAAAGGTAAATAGCTGTGGTGAAGTACAAAAAAAGGGTAGTTGTCAAGAGCTCCTGTAAAAATTTTGTTTATAAGACTGTGTTCGGATTTCAGCCATTACTCTGGGGCAAAAAGGACCTGCTGAGGCGATTATCATTTAAAGTATCTGAAGGGGCTGCCTGTTGGTCTCCTCATGCCAGCGATATTTTTCATTTACCAAGGACATATTGAGGTCTCAATTTACAAGAAGACTAGAGGAGGAAAGAAAAAACATTTATGAGATGGGATGCTCTCTTGCTGTTACTAAATAGCAGACCCATTAATATCTCTTTGCTGGTATTCAGCTCAGAGGTTGTTTGCCCCCGTGATGCATTACTTGTGTACTGTATTTCAAAGTTGAAATTACTAATGTACAGCTGAATGAGAGGCATGTGTTATTTTCTGCACTAGGGGTGTTTAATCTCAGATACGTGTGTATAGAGTTTCATACATGTTTGTCTTTCTGCTTTTTCACAGAAAATGGAAGCACTCCCTGTATGAGCTTCAAACAAATGTCTGAAAGCCAGAACTTTAATGACTTGTGTAACCATTTGGTTGTCAGGATAAAAAGAAAAAGAAAAATGCAGAAGGGTTGAATGAATGAATTTATTATTTCGGTCACAGACCAGTTTCAGCCCACATATAGTATCAAGGAAGTCATAAAACACGATAGGGATACATTTGAATTTGCAATTAAGGTATAACAGAGACAATACAGATATAGCAACAATTATACACACACACACACACACACACACAGTCACTAACATATAACCTGAAATTATCATTTAAGTTTTATGGCAATCACACAGAATTTGGCTACCCTTAATGTGATTTGGCTACCCTTAATATCCTTCACTGGAAGGACAGATCCTGAAGCTGAGACTCCAATACTTTGGCTACCACATGAGAAGAGAAGACTCCTTGGAAAAGACCCTGATGTTGGGAAAGATGGAGGGCACAAGGAGAAGGGGACGACAGAGGATGAGATGGTTGGACAGTGTTCTTGAAGCTACCAGCATGAGTTTGACTAAACTGCGGGAGGCAGTGGAAGACAGGAGTGCCTGGCATGCTCTGGTCCATGGGGTCACGAAGAGTCGGACACGACTAAACGACTAAACAACAACAACAATGTGATATCAGGATCCTTGTCCTCTACCAGGAAATTTAGACATTGAAGTTCGGATTCATTTGGAGATTTTTGCATTTGTTGTTGTTGTTTAGTCATTTAGTCATGTCCGACTCTTTGTGACCCCATGGACCAGAGCACACCAGGCACTCTTGTCTTCCACTGCCTCCTGCAGTTTGGTCAAACTCATGCTGAATAAATACTGAGCGTATATCCCCGTAGAAACGACAGCGTAACAAGGCATGAGAGACAGTTTCTACCTCCATCAAGCCACAGGAGCAGACTCATTCTGAGTATGGTTTACCCTCTAATCTGCCCTGCAATGAGGCAGATGGCAGCACGTTGAATCTTGCGAGGGTAAATGACCATCTGTCCACAGAAGGGTTGTAGCCAGTGGCTACATGAAGCAAAGAACTGTAGGGCTGGAAGGGAATATGAGGGCAATCTAGTCCAACTCCCTGCGATGCAGGAATCTTTCACCCAAAGTGGGACTCAAACCCAGAATTCTGAGATCAAGAGTCTTATACTTGTTATAAGAATTTTAAGGTCATATATATATATATATATATATATATATATATATATATATATGCAGGTTTTGGTGTCCTCGGGTGTCTTCCCGTGTAAAAGTTGGGGTGTCTAGGCGACGTTTCGACGAGGTCTCACTCGTCATCTTCAGGCTGGTGCTTTCGGCTTCTTGTTACTGGAACAGAGCGGGATCTCAATGTTTGAGTTCCTATAAATACTGTAGAGGGGGTGTGGTGTCTAGCCTCCAATGTTCTGGGCAGAGAGGAAGTTCCCAGGCTAGTGTGCCTTTTCTTCTTTTGTTCCTTAATTACTTGAGAGATACCTTGAGTGATTTCTTGAGTGATATCCTGAGTACCACTTAGGTGGGTCATTAGGTGTGGATTAGTTGCTAAAGTCTTTGTGTCTTGACCTCTTGAACTTTGTGAAGAGTTTTCCTGAGAAGATGGCTGTATTGCACTTAGTTGTGCTTTGGCTTGGCTTCGTGTATAGGGGCGAGCTGTGGTTTTGTGGCTTGTGTCAGCCAGATCTGTGTAGGGATTGCAGGGGGGTGCAGCATCCGGAGGTGCCACCATGGATTGGCTACTGGATGGTGTCAGTAATTCATCTGTGGAGAGGGTCTGGGTTTGGGTCTGGTGTGGTTGATTGGTGTTGGCGTTCTGTGTGCCTCTGGATCTGGTGTCAGTTTTTGTGGGGAGGGCTAATTTCCAGATGTCTGGCAAGCGGGATGTGTCGTCACGCTTGTTCATGTTGTGAGGGTGTTTCTCTATCTCGATGGCTTCCATGATTATTCTCTTGTGGTGATGTTCCGTGTTAAAGAGCAATTTGGAATCTGCAAAATTAATTTCGTGTCCTGTTTCTTTCATGTGTTGGAAAAGAGAGGAAGTTTTTTCTTCTTTTTTGACGGCATTCTTGTGTTCTGCGATACGTGCATTTATTCGTCTGTTTGTTTGTCCAATGTACGTGGCTGGGCAGACTTTGCAGGGTATTTCATAGATCCCTTGGTTTTCCAACTGGATTTTATCCTTGGGGTTTCTGAGGATATTGGCTATTTTTTGGTTGGTGCAAAAGGCTGTTTTGATATTGTGTTTATGGAGGATTTTGCTAATTTTATCTGTAGTGCCCTTGATATAAGGAAGGAGGGCCATGCCATTGTTTTCTTCTGTGTCTTGGTTTTTGGGGGGTGTTTCCTTTTGGATTAGCTTCGTAATCCTGTTTTGCTGGTATCCATTGGCAATTAACACCCTCACAACATGAACAAGCGTGACGACACATCCCGCTTGCCAGACATCTGGAAATTAGCCCTCCCCACAAAAACTGACACCAGATCCAGAGGCACACAGAACGCCAACACCAATCAACCACACCAGACCCAAACCCAGACCCTCTCCACAGATGAATTACTGACACCATCCAGTAGCCAATCCATGGTGGCACCTCCGGATGCTGCACCCCCCTGCAATCCCTACACAGATCTGGCTGACACAAGCCACAAAACCACAGCTCGCCCCTATACACGAAGCCAAGCCAAAGCACAACTAAGTGCAATACAGCCATCTTCTCAGGAAAACTCTTCACAAAGTTCAAGAGGTCAAGACACAAAGACTTTAGCAACTAATCCACACCTAATGACCCACCTAAGTGGTACTCAGGATATCACTCAAGAAATCACTCAAGGTATCTCTCAAGTAATTAAGGAACAAAAGAAGAAAAGGCACACTAGCCTGGGAACTTCCTCTCTGCCCAGAACATTGGAGGCTAGACACCACACCCCCTCTACAGTATTTATAGGAACTCAAACATTGAGATCCCGCTCTGTTCCAGTAACAAGAAGCCGAAAGCACCAGCCTGAAGATGACGAGTGAGACCTCGTCAAAACGTCGCCTAGACACCCCAACTTTCGTAGATTTTCACGGGTACAGGAATGCAGGTTTTGGTGTCCTCGGGTGTCTTCCCGTGTAAAAGTTGAGACACCCCAACTTTTACACGGGAAGACACCCGAGGACACCAAAACCTGCATATATATATATATATATATATATATATATATATATATATATAATGTTCATAAATGTACCAATGTCTGCAGCAGCACAGGAAGACCTTCCTGAAACCATTTTGACTCCCTGAAACCACTTTGGAACTGACCAAATGTTTTCTCTGCAAGGAGGGAGGGGGTGAGGGAGCTTTCCCATTGTCTCAGGAAGTGGATAATCACCAGGTAATCAGATAAGGCATTATCAGAAAAACCTGCAAGACAGGGAAAAAAACCACTCAAATTTCTGTTGTAGACCGCCTTTTCTGTGATGTAGGTATGATGTATCTGGGGCGTGGTCTTGGGCTATACCCCTTCTGTGATGTATGGAGGTGTGGTCTTGAGCTCCAGGGCAAGGAATTTAAAATGTCTATATAAGGGCAGGCACACCTTTGTTCGGTTTCCTCCTCCTTTCCTGCGTGTGAGGGGAGCACCCTGTTGCAACAGATCAATAAAGATCAGGCTTACTAGCTGCTTTGCTTCTCAATATTCTCTGGTTGGCCTCTGTTATTTTCTCCTACCAATAGGGAACCTATGTAAGGACTCTATATGGGCTCTTGGGTACCCCATAAGGGAAAAGGGCAGATTTTGTTTACAACATACTCTACTGACTGAGCTATCCCACCATGTTATGGTTGGAAGGGAGCTTGGAAAACTGATATCTTTGCCCCAAATACTCCTCAACCTTTACCAAAGGGCGAGAGGCCTCTCCTGAACAATGGAGGCTGCGTTTTCCTGCGTTGCTGGGGAGTGGGGAGCCCGATATAAAAGAAGAACATATGTATTTCTGCTGACTGGAAATGCCTGGCCAATACTGGACTGACATGCTGGGATGGTCAGGCCCGTCTATAATCAGAAATATTAGGCAGCACTGCTGGCATTCATTTTACCTGATGAGCATGTCAGAGCAACCCGCTCATGGTTTCACGATTTTGCACGCTGTCCAATTTTCTCTAAAGAATCAAAGCGTTTTCTATTAAGAATCATTTTCTTTTATCAATTTTAAATGTGTTGCCTTTGGCTAATTGCCAAGCACATTGTCTCTTAACTTTCCTAATTGCTATTATATCTTCTTCTTCCCCACTCTGATATAAATTTGTTTCCTTTTTCTCAGCTTCTAGTGAGCTCCATTTTCAAGAGCTGGAGATGGTTTCCATTAAATGTACCACTGAAAAAAGATCTCATAATGATTGATAGAGGGCGATACAATATCTAGGGAGAAGAGAGCATTCTGTCCCAACCAGACTTGCAACCCTTTCCTAAAGCACAAGATTTTGCACCTATTTCCTTCCCCAATAAGAGGAGGATACACATTGTTGTTGTTGTTGTTTAGTTGTTTAGTCGTGTCCGACTCTTCGTGACCCCATGGACCAGAGCACGCCAGGCACTTCTGTCTTCCACTGCCTCCCGCAGTTTGGTTCAAACTCATGCTGGTACCTTCGAGAACACTGTCCAACCATCTCGTCCTCTGTCGTCCCCTTCTCCTTGTGCCCTCCATCTTTCCCAACATCAGGGTCTTTTCCAGGGAGTCTTCTCTTCTCATGAGGTGGCCAAAGTATTGGAGCCTCAGTTTCACGATCTGTCCTTCCAGTGAGCACTCAAGGCTGATTTCCTGAAGAATGGATAGGTTTGATCTTCTTGCAGTCCATGGGACTCTCAAGAGTCTCCTTCAGCACCATAATTCAAAAGCATCAATTCTTCAGCGATCAGCCTTCTTTATGGTCCAGCTCTCACTTCCATACATTACTACTGGGAAAACCATAGCTTTTACTATACGGACCTTTGTTGGCAAGGTGATGTCTCTACTTTTTAAGATGCTGTCTAGGATACACATTAGCAGATTGTAAAATATGCTGCATGTTGCTTTTGCTGCTCATGCAAATATCAGTAACAGATTGTGCCAAAACAACAACAAAAAGCCAGTGTCTCTTACTGTGTCTTTATTTTAGATTGGACTTTCATCAGGACATCTAGCCATCATTTACAAGGTGCAGAATTGCCTTTCATGCAGCTCCATTGTTCACTTCTAAACCGAAAAGCCACAACAACAACAGCAACAACAACAATTTATTTATACCCTGCCCTAGCCACTCTGGCTGGCTCCCAACATAATAATAATAATAATAATAATAATAATAATAATAATAATAATAATAATGCAACAAAACATCAAACATTAAAAACTTCCCTAAACAGGGCTGCCTTCAGAAGTCTTCTAATTTCCTTGACATCTTATTTCCTTGACATCTGATGGCAGGGCGTTCCACAAGGCGGGTGCCACTACTGAGAAGGCCCTCTGCCTGGTTCCCTTTAGCTTCACTTCTCGCAGTAAGGGAACCGCCAGAAGACCCTCGGAGCTGGACCTCAGTGTCCCGGCTGAACGATGGGGGTATTGTCAAATACTTCAAAGCACTTGATGCACAGGACAGCAGTTGCTAACCTTGAGTTCAGGGGCTTGATCCAGCCTCCCAAGCATCTTCTCCCTTCTGGAGGAAGATCCCACTGGTTTGGTGGTGGCAATAATACACTGTATTTCGCTCTGTAAGACGCACCAGACCATAAGACGCACCTAGTTTTTTGAGGAGGAAAACAAGAAAAACAATATTCTGAATCTCAGAAGCCAGAACAACAAGAGAGATCGCTGCACAGAGAAAGCAACAATCCCTATTGCTGTTTTGGCTTCTGGGATAGCGGCACAGCCTGCATTCGCTCCATAAGATGCACACACATTTCCCCTTACTTTTTAGGAGGAAAAAAGTGAGTCTTATAGAGCAAAAAATATGGTATGTATTTAATAGTAGACACAGTCCTAGGGTGGGTAGAGCCAAATCCACTGACACAGATACTCACTGCCCTCCTGCTGGGTCATCAAATACATCATTTGATGAGTAGAGAGGTGACAGTAACGTCATCCTGATCATCAGCTGAACTTCATAGGCATTCACTACCCATGATAATGTTTTAGACTATTTTAGTCAAGTTTCCTCTTGCTGTAATATATACAGTTATAATACATTTTATTTTATTAGATGAATATATATTGCTTGTATCCATACAGTAGTCTTTATGGCATGAATCTGAAAACCTCCTTTATTGCATAGGTTTATCTCTGCATTTTTCTGAACAAGGAGCATACATATTTAATGCTAATGTATCCTCCACAGAAATACCCAGAGTATATAAAGACTTTAAAGTGGTATGAGTCTGTTAAAGATGGGTCTCCTGGGCATGCTTGAGTGAGGTCCAAGGAATTCCCCCCCATTTCTTCAGCCTTTTCTCACTTTAATTATTCTAATGCAAAATACCATGTGCAAAAAGCCTTATACATCTTTTAAATGGTCCATGCATACACTCGGTTGCAATAAATGTGATTTGCACCTTGTTAAAAACAACAGCAATGGCAACAAATAATTGTATGAGAGGTGCAATCTAGATCTTGCAGGAACAATTTCACACCTAAATAATACAATGGTAGGGACCTTTTAAAAAAAGTTATACAATGGTTCTTAGGGTTACAAACGCTTCAGGTTACAGACTCTGCAACCCAAAAATAGGAGCTTGGGTTAAGAACTTTGCTTCAGGATGAGAACAGAAATCACACGGCGGCAGCGCGGCAGCAGCAGGAGGCCCCATTAGCTAAAGTGGTACCTCAGGTTAAGAAAAGTTTCAGGTTAAGAATGGACCTCCACAACGAATTATGCTGTTAACCAAATTTGATTGAAATCTGTGCACGGTAACGTAAGTGTTATGCAGATACACACCATACATTTAAATGACCAAACCATCGGGTCCCTGGATTCCTTTAACGGAACACCCTTCACATAGGGATGGCAAGAGCGTTCTCCCAACCCTATCACCTGAACCACAGCCTATCCACAACCTTACAAGTTGTGACGATTTGCTACATGGCAAGTGAAACACAAATGGCAACAGCCAATCAGTGAAGTGGGGAAAATTCCTGCTGTGCCCCTCTCCCAACGACAGACAACACACGATGGCATAGCAAGGTCAAGTGCAAAGCCCTAAAAGCAGGGAGAGGTGGGCGGGTGTTCCGAATGCACGTGTTGAAAGAGGATGCTCTGGGTCACATCAAACGGTTTGGACTGCGTCCCATTGGCCAGATTACACCCAGCTAAGAGGGACCTACCAATCGGGTGTTGTGGCTAACCGATCATACACAACCACAACACAGGGTGTCGGTTTTCCAGGTCTTACCGCAATACGTGCCCTCTTTAAGGGAGAACCTAATTTGTGCTATGGTGATCATTCCATGGGTGCAAGTATTGCAGCTTGTCAGATGGAGTGATCCCTCCCTTCTCCCCTATGTTCTGGGTGCTCTCTTAACTCTGCGAGAGCCAATTCTAGGGGGGCTCCCATGGCGTGGGGTAATTGCACACACAGAAGCCCTGTTAGGTGAACCCCACACTATGTGTTCAACAGCTCAATGAAAGTGCTGAAAGCAGTTACCAAAGTATGCATCTAGACCTGTTACATTTGAGGAATAACCCTGTGCTAATCAGGAGTCCCCCTTCCATAGAGGAGAGATATATGTGCATCCTGAGTTTGAGCTCTCAAGTGATCCTCCCTATGTGTGTCAATTCATACATTGGGCTGGTGAAAATGTTTAGCTAAGTGTTTCAGGTGAATTTCAAGAATCCTTGGGTACGCCTTAGCTTTCCTGATTCCGAACACTTCAGCAGGACTCTCTAGAGTAGGTGTTTTCCTTAAGTACACAGGAAACAAGAGAACATATCTCGGTTTCTGAGTTTCATTCATGTTATTTGGTTCAATAAAATGTTATACACTTGATAGTAGGCTAAGACAATACTCCAAGCAACTCTGACAGATAGACAGTAACTGAAATGTTTTATGCCACATACGGTAGAAGCTGAAGGTCAGCTTTCAGATTTGGCTTTCTGTGTCACGAGCCTTTGAATCCAATTCATATATAAGTGACAGAAACACAGTGTGTCACAACAGCAAGATTGTTGAAGCAGGTACATGGTAATGAATTTGTCAGATAAAGTCAAAGGTAGACAGAGCCATCCCAGGCATCATAATATGCTCTCGTTGCCTACTGGAACATGTCCTTGGGCTGGGGAAACTTTGCACCATGACTGGTTCTGAGGAAGACAGCAGGAGACGGTTCCAGGAGAATAGCAATGTTTCTTATTTACATAGGACATTTGAAATGGAACACCAATAATTTGATAAATTACCATTCATTAAACTCCACATCATGTATTCATGAGTAGCAAGCAAAAATTAAGGAAGTGATTCCCATTTCACCCTATATTGACTTAGAAATAACAAAGTTGCCTTTGCACACAGCCGCCAGCTTAGAAAATATCGTGACACTTGTGGGGTTGACTTAAGCACTCCCTGTTTTATAACACATTTATCATGACCGTATCCGGATCGGCGACCAGGCCTTATACCGGAATGACGGGGTGCATCTCTCAGACCAGGGGAACAACATTTGGCTAGATAGTGTCATCAACAGCATTTGGGATTGGTTACAGCTGTGAGGGTATTGGCGGCGAGCCTTTTTCGGCTCGGGTGGCGGTTAGGCATTGGAATAATGTGTTGTGGTGTGTCAAAGGGCTAGGTGTGGCCATCGCCTATGCCTTCAATTTTTGGGTATTCCGTTAAAGGAATCTGGCGGTTATGTACTCTGTCCGATGCCTGCTTGGCGGGAGGCCATGGCACAACCCTTGGTGACATCAGGGGAGAGCCTATAGTTGGATTAGCATCAACAGGCTCCACCTACTGGTGAATAAACCCCCTTGTTTTAGACATCCAATGCCTAAGCCAATACCTTTTCACTGCTGTAATCAATAAAGTTGTGGCCTTTTCTTGCCCATTAACCTTATATCATGTGTCCTTGCGTACTCATTTCACATTGCGGGGGTTGGGTCCTCGAACCACAAGCACTCTGAGAGAACAGAACTGGGTATTTGTGTGACAGAGAAGGTCGTCAATACTAGTAGCATGGCACAGAATGCAGAAATAAAATAAAATCCTGAGTTGTCTCAGTCATCACAAATCAGTTAGCAGATCAGAACCTCCAAAAGGAACTGAGCATTCCAAGCACATTTGAGTTCAGAAATGACCCAAGAATGCACATTTCAAAGGCTCAAAATGAAAATATGATCATGCCCACACAGCCATTCCCTACACTCCTGGTTGGTCCATGCAATGCTTAGTATTTATAGTAAGTTTTATATTTCTGTTATGAGATTTAATGGCCAATTGCCCAGGATGGGTAGCTAGATCTGCTAGGGCTGCTAGGGATGCAGTTTTATTGTTTTAATGCAAGCCACTTAATGTTTTTCAAAATTATATTAAGAAGTATACATTTTTTAAAAAACAAAAAACACATAAATAAATAAAACTATTTACTTGGCAGGGCAGTGGTGAAGGGTGGAATCAAGACAAGAAAACTCTACAATACCACCAGCAAATTAATATACTGATCACAAAAATAAATCCAGAGGTTCATTAAAAGTACTAACAAGCAATAGCTTTAATGAAAACAATGAATATAAACCACAATTAAAGCAAGCAACAAATTAAATTTAATGCATTTATTTATTTAATAAAGTTTATACACTGCTTGATTGTCAAACAAATGAACAAACAAACAAACAAACCTCAAGGCAGTTTACCTGTCCAGATCCAACATTTGAAGATTATAAAGGGCTTTTTTCCAGCTTTCTAAGTGCCCAGGTTTTAGCAGGTAAGGCATATGGGTTCACATCAAGTAAAATCTGTAAGGTTATTACAATCCTTACATTGCAGATGAAAAGTGGTGGAAGTGAGGCTAAGGGATACTGCAGAAAGTCTGTGGTCCACTGGATATTGTCAGACTCCAACTCCCATCACCAATGGTCAGGGATGGTGAAAGTTATAGTTATAGTAATACAATATCCAGATGAGGAATGTATAACAAATGTTCCTTAAAAGGTTGGATATGTTTCCCAATGAAATACCTTAATGGGAAGCCATTTGGTCATAAAACTGCATTGTGAGCAGACTATCCAAGGCAGTTGATGGTCATGTGAATATTGTAATGCACTGTTTCAAGAGTGCACAGTCTAACCATCGGTTTCCTCCACCCATCCACATGAATTACAAGGATCTTTCCATTTGCATGCTTCAAATGTGAATGGGGGAAATGAGTAAAACTGTTGAAAGCTGTAGGGACACAGGAGGATGCCCTGTATTGAGACAGACTATTGAATCATACTGCTAAGTACTATCCACAATGGGGCACATTTCGGATCCAACATGAAGATGCTGGGGACTAACTCAGCAGGTGCTCAACCACTGAGGTGTATCCCTTCCCTACAGCTCATGGCAAACTGCTTGCATGTACCTGTTAGGATTTCATTCCTCCACTGCTGATGTGTGATTGCTTTCATCACATGCCTGTGTTGACATTCCATACCATTGGAGTCATGAGAATGGAAGTTCAGTTACACTGTTCCATTATGTAGTACTGTTGTCTTTTCCTGTTCTCTCTCGGAGGAGGAGAAGAGAGGAGCCAGGTTTCCTTTGTTCTGCAACACTTGATCTTGTACGTAATAAATTAGCTTAGTTTCCACACCTCAATGCCTAGTTTCTGCTTGGACTCTGCTCCAGTATTGTTTGCACATATCTTGGGATATGTGTCGCAGAAGCACATCAGGACAGAAGAGTGATGAATCATCCCGAGGGGCGCTCCACTGGGACACACACAACTGCCTGGTGTTTTCCCAACAGTACCCACCAAATAATGGGTTGGAACATTACTGAACAATGGTGCTACTCAAGATTTTTCTGCGTTGGTTCCACAGCTCTGAAATTGTCAGTTGGCCTCCAGAAATCCAACACCCACGCACCCACTCTAATCATTTAGAAGTGCTTTAAGAACTGAAATTTTGTTTTCTATTCTGGGATGGATGTGTGTGTTATAGTATTGCTTGTTTATTAAAGTGGTGGGTGTCTTGTAGAAATGGTGTGTTTTTACTCTATTAATCTATTTATTTTAATGTTTTTGAAGCTGCAATGTTGAATTATCGTTATGTAAACGACCTTGGGATTTACTCAGAAAGGCAGCCTATAAATATTGTAAGCAAAAAAAAGAAGCAAACATTGGTAAAAAAAACTCCCTGCATATTGCAGTGGATTCCCACAACCACTTTGTCACATTTTACAATAGGGCCTGTACGGGAAGCGCACTACATGCACAAGAGATTGTGCAAATAGTACTTTATATATTGATGCATGTTTGCGCTTTGAGGCCCCCAAGCCCCTCCCCAAAATAACTTCATACTGACACATACATTTTAGTTTAAGTTATTGGGCAAAATTTAGGCCACAGCTTTATTGTTTACAGCAAAGTGAGTGGTACTTGCTTAGGCATTGGCAACAAACTATAACTGACTCTTGACTCTCTGGCTGGAAGTCTGAAAGGGTAAACACCAAGCGAGGGAGCAACATCGATGAAGATCGATCAGAGCTCACCTCGGGGTTCCTGTGGTCCTGGCATGGCCCTAGCCCTTCAAGCGGACTTGGACAAGATCCAAGACCCCCAGATTCCTTTACCGGAATACCCTATTCCTGGAGGGGCAGGTGATGGACGCATCCCCCTTCCTACACATTTCAATAAGCCAATGCCTAACCACCAAACCTTACAAAGGTGTGATGATTGCTATGGGGGTAGGCGAAAACCAAGTGGCTACAGACAATCTGCCAAGTGGAAAAAAATTCCTACCCAAAAGGGTGGAGCGATCGAGGAGGCCAATAAAGAGGGGTGTAAGAAGAATGGGAACCCTAACCTGACGAAGGGGGTGTCTCAGGGGCCCGCGCACAACCAGGACCCTCACTAAAGAGGATCCCATTTGGCGAACTATCACACGGTTTTTAACACACTATTTTTGATGCAGAAAGTGTATGTAAGAGAAGAGGTGACAGAAAAATAGTATAGGCATACAATTGGCCGTTAGCACAAAATGAAAGCAAAACACGGTATTCATACATTTGCTGAAGATCAGCCCTTTCAAAATTCATGCATGCATTGTCTCCAATTCATTGTTTCCAATGTTCATTTTCTTTCCCCCCAACCCTAGTTCCCTCAGAATGATTTGAAGCCATTGGGCTGTCTGCTTATTATCTTCCGAGGGTGAGCATTAAGACATTTGCAAGAAACAAAATTAGGGCAGGATGAAAGGACCGATAAAATTTCAGTGATGGAAATGAATAAAGGCAAACTACAGGCAATATAGTAAAAGAACTCAAATAACCATCACAGGGGAAGAAGACACTACGTATTAATAAAAAGCCATTTCTTTTTAGTTTGAAATACAATTTTCTCAGCATTCAAAACAATAATAATGGGCCTTTTCTCTGCTTTAGAGTGTACACAGCACTTTTACAAGGACAATCCTAGGGCTTTATGAGGGTCTCCTGCTGCTCTACTGCTGCTGTATTAAACTCAACAGGCCTGTTTAGAAGATGCATGGATTTAGCTTGCCATATGAGGAAAGGGGAGATGATAGACAGACGATAGATAGATGATATAGATAGATAGATAGATAGATAGATAGATAGATAGATAGATGATAGATAGATAGATGATAGATAGATAGATAGATAGATGATAGATAGATAGATAGATAGATAGATGATAGATAGATAGATAGATAGATGATAGATAGATAGAGATAGATAGATACATAGATGATAGATAGATAGATAGATGATAGATAGATAGATAGATAGATAGATAGATAGATAGATAGATGATAGATAGATATAGATAGATAGATGATAGATATACATAGATGATAGATAGATGATAGATGATAGATACATAGATGATAGATAGATATAGATAGATAGATGATAGATAGATAGATAGATGATAGATAGATAGATAGATAGATGATAGATAGATGATAGATATAGATAGATAGATAGATAGATGATAGATAGATAGATAGATAGATAGATAGATAGATAGATGATAGATAGATATAGATATAGATATAGTTATAGATAGACAGATGATGATAGACAGACGATGATAGATGATGATGATGATAGATGATAGATAGATAGATAGATGATAGATAGATAGATGATAGATAGATAGATGATAGATGATAGATAGATATGATAGACAGATGATGATAGATGATAGACAGACGATAGATAGATAGATGATAGATAGATAGATAGATAGATAGATAGATAGATAGATAGATAGATAGATATAGATAGATAGATAGATGATAGATAGATGATAGATAGATAGATAGATAGATAGATAGATAGATAGATGATAGATAGATGATAGATATAGATAGATAGATAGATAGATAGATAGATAGATAGATGATAGATAGATAGATATAGATAGATAGATAGATGATAGATAGATGATAGATAGATAGATAGATGATAGATGATAGATAGATAGATAGATAGATAGATAGATAGATAGATGATAGATAGATAGATAGATAGATAGATAGATAGATAGATAGATAGATAGATAGATAGATAGATGATAGATAGATAGATGATAGATATAGATAGATAGATGATAGATGATAGATAGATGATAGATAGATAGATGATAGATAGATAGATAGATAGATATAGATAGATAGATGATAGATAGATGATAGATGACAGATGAAATTGAGATAATTGTATGTGTAGTGCTTAGGGACAGTTATTTATAGTTACCTATGAATCATAGAAATGATTATCATTCCTGGTATGAAACATCTGCTTTGAATTTCAAATGCACCCTGATCTATTTTGTCCAGTTCATGGGCTTGAGAGATTCACACATTCCTTCAGCTATAGAAGAGAGATTTTAGTAGCAGGCCCTTCTTGATGCTGACACAGCAAATGCAAATGAAACTGGTAGTCTAAAATTCAACTGTACCCTTGAAAGCTATTGCATCCTAGGTTCTCTGATTCATGTAGGAGAACTAAGAGACTATTAGGATCATTTATTTCTATTCTAACGAGCTTCTGAATACTATGTGATTTGCTTAATAAGGTTCTTTTTACTTAAGATACAGGATTTGGGTCTGTAACTTTGTGAAGTTCATTGCACTTATGCCTTGGAATGAGACTGTCTAGATTTTGAATGAGATTTCCTAATGGCTTGGTAATGTGCTCCTCATATATGCAGTAAGGCTAACTGGAGATGGCCCATGCAGGAAGGCCTAAAAATACCTAGGCTGGTCTACAAAATGCATATCAAGCCATTATCTATACTTCAGGCTTTATGTTTCTAAACAACTGGTTTCTAAACAACTGGTTCTAAACAATTGGTGGTAGCAACCATTATCTAGCCAACCTGGAGATGACTATCTTTGAGGTGGGACACCAGATCAGTTACGCATGATTGGTAACCATAACAGATGGGAGAACAAGCATATTGTGTTGGAACTATTGCCAAAATCTGCAATCCAGTGTAGTTGGCCCCAACTGACCATTGACCAATGCTTACAATATTGGCTTGTTCCTAAGAATGCTGTGAACTGCACTTTGTTAAGTGTTGTTAAGAAACCCCTCTGTTTTATCACATGTGGTGGAATTGTAAAGTAATCAAAAGCTATTGGGAAATGATTTATAATGAAATGGGAAAAAAATGTTTAAGACAATCTTTGTTAAAAGACCAGAAGCTTTCTTGCTAGGTGTTATAGGTCAAGACTTGCCAAAAGAATGGGGAAAAAACTATTTACGTACGTTACAACAGCGGAAAGGATATTACTAACCCAAAAATGGAAAGATGACAAGATACCAACAAAAGAAGAATGGCAAGCAAAACTGATGGAATACGCTGAAATGGCAAAACTCACTAGAAAACTCAGAGACAAATACAATAGAGACTTTTTAAAAGGATTGGGAACCGTTTATGGTGTACTTACAGAAACATTGTAAATAAGTGAATACTAGTGAATACTTTCCTCATATTCAGTCAAGCTGATCAGATGAACTATTTAGCTAAATGCTACCTATTATATTCAGAATAAGAATGCAAACTTTCCTAAGCAGGACCTAGTGGAACATAAAACAAGCCCCTTTGGGCAAGTGTTGGCACGAAACAATATTAAGGGAGCCCGTTAATATCTCCCAAAGTTTAAAAGTTATAGTTCAAAGCTAACAATGTAAGTAACGTAGACATTAGTTAAAGGTAAAGGGACCCCTGACCATTAGGTCCGGTTGTGGCCGACTCTGGGGTTGCAGCGCTCATCTCGCTTTATTGGCCAAGGGAGCCGGTGTACAGCGGCTGGTCATGTGGCCAACATGACTAAGCCACTTCTGGTGAACCAGAGCAGCGCACAGAAACGCCGTTTACCTTCCCGCCAGAGCGGTACCTATTTATCTACTTGCACTTTGATGTGCTTTCGAACTGCTAGGTTGGCAGGAGCAGGGACCGAGCAACGGGAGCTCACCCCGTTGCGGGGATTCGAACCGCCGACCTTCTGATCGGCAAGTCCTAGGCTCTGTGGTTTAACCCACAGCGCCACTGGTGTCCCAAGTTACCGAATAACAAAAATGCATTAAATTGACTGTGCATTGCTGTAGTCAAATGTTACTATTGTTCCATCACCAATGCTAGGTACTTCTCTGGTAAGAAAAAAGACAAAGACTCTCCTCCCTGCAAGAGAGGGGAGTGGTTGTGGGCGGGAGCCCAAGCTCCGCCCCTAGCAGGGGGCGTTAGCCCCCTGCCATCACCTCACCTGGCTGGCGCCCACGCCCCTCAGCGGGCATCCAACCAGGTGCCTGAGGGGGGCGTGTTCAGCAGTCTTTTGCTGCGGCGGCAGCCTTCGCCCGGCCTCATTCTTTGTCCTCTCACCACGAGTCACCCACCCTCCACTCCCTTTTAGTTAGGGCTTAGGTCACTGGCCTTGCTATGGACCTTAGGTTGGTCACCCTGGTTGTCTAGGGGGCCTGGTAGGAGTTTTTCCATTTGGCATTAGGCCTTTTTGGTTTTTTCGCCTACCTCGTAGCAATCGTCACAACTTTTTGTGGTATTGGTGGGTAGGTTAGGCATTGGAATAATGTGTTGTGCTGTGTCGAAGAGCTAGGTGTGGCCATCGCCTATGCCTTCAATTTTTAGGGGTATTCCGTTAAAGGAAGCTGGCGGTCGTGTATTCTGTCTGATGCCTGCTTGGCGGGAGGCCATGGCACGACCCTTGGTGACATTAGGGGTGAGCCTATAGTTGGGTCGGCATCAACTGGCTCCACCTACTGGTGAATAAACCCACTTGTTCAAATCCAATGCCTAAGCCAATACCTTTTCACTGCTGTAATCAGTGGCCTTTCCTTGCCCATTAACCTTATATCACGTGGCCTTTCCTTGCCCATTAACCTTATATCACGTGTCCGTGTGTATTCTTTCCACATTGCGGGGGTCGGGTCCTCGAACCACAAAGTCTCTGCCCCAAGAAATATCCCATCCACTTAAGCATTTTCTGCAGATCAAAGTAGCTTGGAAATATTGCAGTAAAGGAATACTTGACACATCTACACTTTATATGAAGACTGAGAATGATGCCAGAGTATGATCTGCAGCCAAAGGTCAAGATGGAGTCAATATTTTGATACAGCAGTCATTATTTTGAATGCGTCATGGATAGTTTTTATATATTTGCTGTTAGTGGTACTAATGGAAGTATGGGTCAATGGAGTCTAGCTGCTGGGTGCCTTGGATACTGAATGCATGATGTATGATGCTGTTCAGAGAAGCACTTATACAGAAGTTGTAGACAGTTCAGTGTTAGCAGCTGACAGTCAACATTAGTCGTCCACAGATGAAATAGCAGCAGCATGAACCTGTCTGTATTAGGGTATTTGATTTATTCTCCATCTATTAATTAGAACTGATCAGGGGAGCTAAATCAGATAAGACAAGAACCAGAGAAATGAGTCATTGTTCCTTCAAGCACATCAACTCTTTGCTTCAGTTCCTTTGACGCTTGATTGTTAGACCAATGCTAATGTTCCAGACATGCCAAACAGTCCTATCTGCTTCATTCCATTTTCTTTAATGGTTACAAATGACAATCAGGGAGGGGTGTCCAGGCCTTTGGCACAGAGACAAAGACTATTGCATAAGAATAATATTTGAAATATCTGATCTGTAACGAGCACTCACGCTTTACATTGTGGGTGCCCTTTGTGCGATTGTGCGCGGTGCTACAGTTCCCAGGGAGCTTAATGGCAAACAGGGATTGGCCTGCCTCTCAGTTTTAATTTTTGGAGGTTCACGCCCAGCCTCTGTAATCAAGTTTCTTGCTGGGAGGTGGGGCCCCATTTATAAATAGGGGGTGGAGCCGACAGTAGCCAGGCAGTTGGCTCTGGAGATTCACCCTCCCTCCCCTCCCTTTGTTTAATGATTCTTGTTTGCAGGTTAACATTTTCTTCCTGTTTAGCAGGCACTGCTACGGTCTTTGACTGGTTGCTGTTGAAAGACTGGGAAGAAATTTTCCTGTATTGGCAGGTTTTGTCTTCCCCGTAGCAATTTGTCACAACTTTGGCTGTTTATGGCCTTGGGTGGAAGTCTATCTTCCCTATAATGGGGTGGGGGTGGGGGTGGTGACTCACCCCCCTGCGGCAGCGATCCCAGAGTCCCCTCTTAAAAGGGGTTATATAATGGGTGTCACTGGCCATACACCGAAAGGTTGTCAGTAAACTACCCTGCGTGCGGGGATATGAGGTGGACTGCCTACATACACATACGTCTTGCAGTGCACCCCCATATCCCATTTACCCTGATGTTCCCCAGTTCCCCCTGCTGGGGGGGGGCTGGGAGGGATACATGCCCAAGGCCTAAGCCAAGGTCTTCCTACATTCAGAAGTTTAATAAAGTTGTGGCCTAATTTTAATTCCATAACATGTTGTCAGAGTCTTTATTCCTTTCTTATGATCCCTGGGGGCTGGGGCTGTCACCGCCTGGTCACACAATGAAGTGAATGACATAATCTGCAACACAAAGAAATTGTGGCCATCCTTCATACTCACCCATGGTGTAATCCTATGTGGCTGTGTTCTCTGTGTGAATCAAACCACCATATAGGAGAGCTCATGTGATCAGCTACCTCCATGTGGTTCCATAATTAATGTGCAACCCAGAACGTTGTAAGATCACGCAATGTGGAAGTGGCACCTTTGCTTCTGTGGCTACTTGTGAAGATGGCCTAAAAATTGAGTTCATTTAGTCCCATTGAAGTCCAGCTCAATAAAAAAATAAATGAACAAAAGCAAGAAAGCAGATGACATATCATTTTTAATACAGTCTGAAGTCACATGACATAGCAACCATGCTGGAAAGCTAAGCAGGTCAGGGTTGGGTCAGTGCTTGGATGAATGATTCCTTCAGAATCCTGTGGACACTGCATTGATTTCTATTGAAATATAATGAGTTTTTCTTGGCTGGTGCTGCTGGTCTCACTACAATTCTCTTACTGAGCCAGAACTGAGGACCTGACTTTTCTCAGGTCATCAGTTCGAGACCTCCTACTCATATTATGAACTCTTCAGTCTGATCCTACAACTGGGAGAATCATAGAATCATAGAATCATAGAGTTGCAAGAGACCAACCCCCTGCCAAGCAGGAAACACCATCAGAGCACTCCTGACATATAGTTGTCAAGCCTCTGCTTAAAGACCTCCAAAGGAGACTCCACCACACTCCTTGGCAGCAAATTCCACTGTCGAACAGCTCTTACTGTCAGGAAGTTCTTCCTAATGTTTAGGTGGAATCTTCTTTCTTGTAGTTTGGTACTTATTCTAATAAATTGCAACTCTTTGTCATTATTTCCACATAATCAATAATTATGTAGTCATGGCAGCATCAAAGATCAAACTCTGCCAATAGTGTCCTTATAGTATTTTGACATAAATGGAAAGCAATTGAAACACTTATTTGCCAGGTCATAATTTATTTATTTTAAAAAAATTCTTCTACTTACCGTGTGGCATACAAGCTAATTTTACATACCTGTTAGTGTTACAAAACTTTGCACATAGCGATCAACATTTATTCTGTCATGAACATCAAGGAATCAGGGTCATTTCGGCTATAGCATGCGCTCATGCTTTTCACAGTAAATACATAGTGATTTTATTTACTAAAATTGGGAGTGCTTAAATGCATTAGGTAAAGGTAAAGGGACCCCTGACCATTAGGTGCAGTCGTGACTGACTCTGGGGTTGTGGCACTCATCCCCCTTTATTGGCCGAGGGAGCCGGCGTACAGCTTCCAGCATGACTAAGCCGCTTCTGGCGAACTAGAGCAGCACACGGAAACACCATTTACCTTCCTGCTGGAGTGGTACCTATTTATTTACTTGCATTTTGTCGTGCTTTCGAACTGCTGGTTGGCAGGAGGAGGGACCGAGCAACGGGAGCTCACCCCATTGTGGGGATTCGAACCGCCGACCTTCTGATTGGCAAGTCCTAGGCTCTGTGGTTTAACCCACATGGAGTGTATCTTATAACACTCTCCATTATTGTTTGGTGTGTGAGTGACTTGAGTGTAATGGCTGCATCTCCATGAACACTGAAGAAGAGACAGAGTTAGATAGCTCTTCTCTCTAAATGCAATAGAGGAGAGGAGTGCTAATGTTTCTGTGTGAATGTATGAGACAGAAAGCACAGAAGTTGATGTTCTCCTAAAGAAGCAGGGGAAGTCTGTTGGAAGGAGAAAATAGAAATCTCTCAGAAGGGACTGCATGCCCTGGCTGGGTCACGTACAAAACTGCAAGTAGCGAAAGAGAGAAAGGCATTACAGTGGTACCTTGGTTCTCAAACTTAATCCGTTCCAGAAGTCCGTTCCAAATCCAAAGCGTTCCAAACCCAAACCCATAGAAAGTAATGCAAAATGGATTAATCCGTTCCAGACTTTTAAAAACAACCCCTAAAACAGCCATTTAACAATTTACTAACAAGACCAATGATACATAAAATGAAAGCAATAAACAATGTACCGCAGTCACACAATCAATTAATCAGTAGCTGAACTGGGTTCCACACAGTCACACACACACACACACACACACACACACACACACACACACACACAGAGCCACACACACACACACACACAGAGCCACAAAAACAAAAACGCAAAATAAATAGCAAAAACAGACAAACTTCAGCGTAGCTTTCAAAACAGAAGTGTGGCACTCAAAACGGAAGTGTATTTGTTTGAATGTTTAAGGAAGAAGCTGTAGTCTTCGGTTAAGAAAAGCTAAGTCCATGCTTGGATAAGCATGTGAATGTAAATACTTTGCATATATTATTCTTTAGCTATATGTTCTGCAAGTGAAAGCTTTTTGAATATTTTAACAAGTTTCAATTTCAAGGAAAGAGTCAGTATTGCACCAGATTTGGCTTCCTAGCTGCGATTGAGCTACTCTGCCAACAACTGGCTCTGCCTCCTGGACATCCACATCTTGCCATGGATGTCCGTGGGAACAACAGTTTCACAGGAGCAGTTTGCTGGTGTGTAGGTTTCCACGCAGTTGGAACTGGTATGCAAACAGGACTCCCAATTAATGCATGTGGATGAGCAATCACTGAAACCCTTTTCCAATGTTACAAATTAAATTAATGTGTGGGGCATGGCGTGGGTGTGGAGAACCATCTTGGCAGCAAGCTTCTCCCCCAATCAGCAACGTATTAATTGGTAGAGAGCATTCATACATAAGTTTTAAACCTGAGACTGTCTACACATCCTCTCCTTGTTAACACTCTGAGGTCTGGAAAGAATCCTGAAAAACAAATTTACCCATCCTGCACAGAAAAGTTATCCATCTATTTTAACACATGCTCTTCTTATTGCCTTCAGAACTACACATATCTTTATAATCAGCTCAATGAGAATAACGTCATTTTGAATGGAGCTCGCGGTTGGTTCACATACGCATGCATGCATGTCACTTTATTTCTTTTAAAAAAGTTTTTAATTTTAATTCAGTGGGTATGCCATTTGGTTTCTAATCTCTAGATTATTCAACACTTGATAAGTCTCGGCTGAAAGTATATGCTGCCTCATTGGAGAGTACTAAGAATGAATTAATCTCTTTTCAAATTTTATTAAGGGCTAAATGAGTGTGCAGGATTGGAAGACATTGTACCGACAGGCTCATCTTCAACCCCAAGGACATGAATTAAAAACTGTGTTGATAGACTCATTTGTGTAGTCATGGGGCTCTTTGCATGTGTGAGAGCCAGTGTGGTGTAGTGGTTAAGAGCAGTGGACTTGTAATCTGGTGAACTGGGTTCGCTTCCCCGCTCCTCCACATGCAGCTGCTGGGTGACTTTGGGCTAGTCACACTTCTCTGAAGTCTCTCAGCCTTACTCACCTCACAGAGTGTTTGTTGTGGGGGAGGAAGGGAAAGGAGATGTTTAGTCGCTTTGAGACTACTTAGGGTAGTGATAAAGTGGGATATCAATCCGAACTCCTCCACCTCCTCCTCCTTCTGATGCATGGGTGTGAAACTATTTTTCAGCCCAAGGCTGCATTCCCTTATGGGGAACATGGTATGGGGCACATGCTAGCGATGGGCAGAGACAGAGATAAAAGTAGGTAGGACAACAGATATGAGTCTTACCTTTGTACAATCGGATACACTTCAGCCATGCAAAAGTTAGACGTTCCTACATACAGATCACTCCATCCAGGCAAACATGATCACCATTCAATGACACTTTCAGCCAGGCAAAAGAACCTGAGGAATGCATGGAGCAGGGTTTGTGAGAGGCGCGGTTTGGGAAAGGTGCATGGCCTTTGGAAAGTCCCAAGGGCCATATTAAGACATATGGAGGGCTATATTTGCCCCACCCCCAGCCTGGGGGTGAAATGTCCAGTCACGAACGACTCTGGGGTTGCGGTGCTCATCTCGCTTTTCTGTCCGAGGGAGCTGGCGTTTGTCTGCAGACAGTTTTTCCGGGTCATGTGGCCAGCATGACTAAGCTGCTTCTGGCAAAACCAGAGCAGTGCACTGAAACGCTGTTTACCTTCCTGCTGGAGTGGTACCTATTTATCTACTTGCACTTTTTGGTGAGCTTTCAAACTGCTAGGTTGGCAGGAGGTGGGACCAAGCAACAGGAGCTCACCCTGTTGCGGGGATTCGAACTGCTGACCTTTTGATCAGCAAGCCCTAGGCTCAGTGATTTAGACCACAGCGCCACCCGCATCCCTTGAGAACTTGAGGAGCACATGGAGCACGGTTAGTGAGAGGCGCGGTTTGGGAAAGGTGAATGGCCTTTGGAGAGTCCCAAGGGCCATATTAAGATTTCTGGAGGGCTGCATTTGCCCCACCCCCAGCCTGGGGGTACCCAGCCCCCATTCTAATGACTGAAGATCAGTAGAGAATTCTGCCATTGCAATTGCCATTTCAATTGCCCCATTAGTTAAGCTTTCAATGATACCTGAAAAGGGCTTCGTTGATTCATGTGAGTAACTTACCACTTACAGTCAACATGATGAACCATGAATTGGTGACGAGGCCCATGGTTTATACACAAAAGCAATATTGTTCTGGCATAGTGGTACAATACCCAACAAACACTTAATTGCTGTTGCAAGTTCTCATTTGATTAGTCACTCTGTGTATTGTTTAAGCCAATGGAGCTGAATTGACTTCCAGGTAACCAGTTCTCCATAACTTGATTGTTGAATGAGATGTTGTTGTCTTGCTGTTCAAGAAACTCTGCATTAGATGAAGCATTAGATGAAACAATACAAACAAATATTACTAAAATGTTCCGTGACCTTGAATCATGACCTAGCTTCACAATGACTGATTATTTGTAAAGCAACACTTCCTGCATTGTTGTGCGTTATTTACATTGTTGTGGGTGATAGAGATTCATCCATTTTATGGCAAAACCCAAAATGGAAAGAAAAAAAAACACCCAAACCCCAGAATAAGACTTTGATAGTGTGCTATGTTACTTTGAAAAGTAAAGACTTTAATCGCCATATTTTCTGAAGGATTTGAGATAAATAAATGATTTAGGTGGGGGTGATTGTTGTTTTTTTGCGAAATGAAAAAAGATGTAGGACTTAAGTATTATTTTTAAAAGTTTTGTGGCTTTGTTAAAGGTAAACTGAGAACAAGACATTTTAAACAACAAGCTTAAAAGGTTTTCTAGTTTTCCCCTTATTGATTTTTCTCCCCTGCAAACCACAGATACTTCCTGACTCTTCCATTTCAGTGCTTTTGACAGACAGCAGATCATATAGATAACATTCTGACCTAGAGTAGGTCACAAAGATAAAATAAATACCTGCCAGAGAAGACCCAGTAATCTTTGTGTTTGTACTGTTTGTTGTTTACTCTGTACTTGTGAACCTTTGGACCTCTTCATGCTGAGGGGTTGACCGGGTTTTCTTTTGTTTCAAACATAGTCTGTGCAGGCTAATCCATACAAGCTGTGGTGAACTGAATTTCACTTTGCGAACTTGGACTGAACAATTTTGACTATTCATAATGATGCTTACATGCATAAATTTATTTGTTTGCCGCCTTTCCGTAGTTCAAATATTGCTGAAGGTGGCTTACAACATGGAAAAAAAAAATCACATCATAACGAAAGTAGTCATAAGCAATAATTAAAACATGAAAATACTCAGTTTGAAGGACAGGTTCTTATTTCCCCACTGTATCCTCTTGCCTTTTTTTCATAATATGTTTTCTGTCTTGCAGAACCTTCATATTCTGTACTGAAACTTTTACGTTGCCCTTTCTTGGAGCATTTTCTTAACAAAAGTCCAATTTGAAGAAAAGTTGCTGCCTCGCTGGCCTCTGGCATCTTTTTTTGCAGGGAGACCAACAAAGACTCTCCTCCCTGCAAGAGAGGGGAGTGGTTGTGGGCGGGAGCCCGAGCTCCGCCCCTAGCAGGGGGCGTTAGCCCCCTGCCTTCACCTCACCTGGCTGGCGCCCACGCCCCTCAGCAGGCATCCAACCAGGTGCCTGAGGGGGGGCGTGTTCAGCAGCCTTTTGCTGCGGCAGCAGCCTTCGCCCGGCCTCATTCTTCGTCCTCTCACCACGAGCTAGGTGTGGCCATCGCCTATGCCTTCAATTTTAGGGGTATTCCGTTAAAGGAATCTGGCGGTCGTGTATTCTGTCCGATGCCTGCTTGGCGGGAGGCCATGGCACGACCCTCGGTGACATTAGGGGTGAGCCTATAGTTGGATCGGCATCAACTGGCTCCACCCCCTGGTGAATAAACCCACTTGTTCAAATCCAATGCCTAAGCCAATACCTTTTCACTGCTGTAATCAATAAAGTTGTGGCCTTTCCTTGCCCATTAACCTTATATCACGTGTCCGTGTGTATTCTTTCCACATTGCGGGGGTCGGGTCCTCGAACCACAAGTGTAACTCTCATCTTGATGAACAGGTTTTAGTGGACATGACCCAGCAGCCATTTCAAGCATAACACATTCTGGGGCAATGGCAACAGCGAGACTATAGATGCCATGAATGAGCCAGCCCCCAGTGAAGGTTTGCAACCAGCTGAATAAAGCAGTCAGGAACAGAGAAGGTTAACTGCCAGGCAAGATGAGCACCGGCAAGTGCCAACTCCCCTGCCCCTTGGAATGCCAGGTGATAAGGGAATGGCTAAGAGCGGGCTGGAACCCTGCCAAAGCTCTTGTGGGTTTCAAACAGGAGCAAACAGAGAAGGAAGTAGTGTCTCAGAAAGGGAGGAGGGAGGAGCTGATCCAATCCCTTCTGAGAGAAAGCTAAGGGAAGTAAGCGTCGCAAGATGCAAAAGTTCTCTATCTTCTGTAGAACCCGGAAGGAGTCTTCAGAAGGGTCATCTTGATTGATGAGGTTGGAGGCCGTGTTAGAGCCATCCAGAGTTCTCTGTTTGTTTTGACAATAAATCATCCTTTTTAATTAACTACACTTACTGTGTGATCAAGCCAGGGACTGGACTCCTGACAATAGAGGTAGTCAGCAAAGCTTAGAGAGTCTATGGTGACCCTCAAGCTACCAAGGGAGGGCCAAGGATGATCAAAGCAACTTCTGATGTTAAGGCAACAACTCACTATTGTTTAATTCATGAAAGCTGGATCCAGAAAAAGGTACAGATCTTTTCTTGACTTGTGATGCTCATCGACCCTGAGATCTTGTGATAAAGAGTGGTATAAAAATCTAATTTAAAAAAGAATAAAGTTATTAGTCAGGATTCCCCTTAAAAGAGCAATATTCACAAGCAAATAGGGCTCACTCACACAAACAGGACTTCCTCTTAGGCCTGCAGCTATTGCAAAATATACATGCTGACAGAAATGGTAAGCATCTGATGAAATAAAAATACATTTACAGTGGTACCTCGGGTTACAGATGCTTCAGGTTACAGACGCTTCAGGTTACAGACTCTGCTAACCCAGAAATAGTACCTCGGGTTAAGAACTTTGCTTCAGGATATGAACAGAAACTGTGTGGTGGCGGCGCGGCAGCAGCGGGAGGCCCCATTAGCTAAAGTGGTGCCTCAGGTTAAGAACAGTTTCAGGTTAAGAATGGACCTCTGGAATGAATTAAGTTCTTAACCCGAGGTACCACTGTATTTGCCTTCAAAATCCAACAGAAGTTGCAATATTGGAAGAGCTCATAAGAGAATTGATTCAGAGGGTTTGGTGTAATCACCCAAAAGGCCATGCTGTGGGTGTTAAATGAATGTCACTCACTTTCAGCTAGAAGTTACATGAAGGAATGAGTGAATATGTCAATTCCTGTTTCTTCCCATTTCTCATTTTTCAACTCTTAAGTTCTCCACATTTCTCCATCAGTCTGTGATTCGTTTTTTTTAAGTCTTCGAGAATATTCATCAGCATTTTAGTGCGAATTTCCCCAAATATACACATTTATGCAAATCAATTTTTGTATGTTATCTCCACCAATATATTAATTTATCTGCACACCTAACCCTTCTTTATGCATTTTGAGTACATTACTTGGCTGAGAGAAAGTGCACTGCAAAGTTCAAAGATGTACAAAGTTGGAAAGATGGCTGTGTTTCAGAACATATCTTGTTATGGAACATGTCAGTTATGCAAGTTCACCTTTAAAAATGAACTGAATCAAATTCTTCCCCTGCCTCCATCCCTGGTTACATGCAACTGGATCTCCTTAGTAGATCTTGGTTAGACCTGGTTTGCAGTCATTCCCACAACCCAGTAGAAGAAACTATAGTATCTACGTACCCAGAAAGCTACTATTTCCTTGGCCTGGCCTACATATCTATGGAAATTCTTTCCTGTTACTCAGCAGAATCCCACTTAAACTGGTAATGACTATATTATCTTACACGCTGCAGCATCTCCTGGGATAAATTAGTCAATCCATCTTTTCATTCAAGGAAACATCCTTCTAATTTGTGTTGCTGCGGTTTTATTTCACATTCATAACAAACACACTCACACATGAATAATTTAAATTCCTGCTTAATCCATTCTTTGTATTTGTGCTATGAAATGTCTTGTTTCATTTTATGATTTATCTCAGATTTTTATTTGATCTGCTTTAGCATTAGGAGATAAATCCATTCTAATAAAAAAGCACATGTTTTAACTTCATTGCGCCATGCTGCTTGCTGCTTTGCGATAATTTGTGTAACATTAACGATCTATTTCCTTGCACGTATTATGCATCCCCTGTGTAACATCTGCAGATAATCTTGCCATCTCAAGCTACGTTAAAAATGTGCTGTGGGAAATATCAGTAGTATTTCATAAAACTGATGCATAGAAACTTTGTACAACAGAAATATATTTATGCAAAGAGAAGGAACAAAGAATTTTAGTTTGTCCAGAATTTCTTTCTGTGTAATCAAGACTTGGCTCATATATAATGTTTAAAATATTATCTCTCTCTCTGTGTGAATAATGCTGCAATCCTGTACACACTTACCTTGAAGTAAGCAAATTCAGTGAGACTGACTTCTGAGTAGACATGTATAGTTTCACAGTAAATGAGTTTTGTTTCAGAAGTGTAAGCCAGATACAGTGGTACCTTAGGTTACAGATGCTTCAGGTTATAGATGCTTCAGGTTACAGACTTCGCTAACCCGGAAGTAGTACCTCGGGTTAAGAACATTGCTTCAGGATGAGAACAGAAATCGTGCAGCGGCAGCGCAACAGCAATGGGAGGCCCCATTAGCTAAATTGGTGCTTCAGGTTAAGAACAGTTTCAGGTTAAGAACAGACCTCCGGAACGAATTAAGTTCTTAACCTGAGGTACCACTAGCCACTTGTAAATGTCATAGTGGAAAAATGTAATTTATATTATTTTAATTTAGGGGGGGCTGTGTAATTGGATTTGGGATCTCTGAAAAAGACTGTTCAAGATTTCTGAATATTTTGATCTTACATAGTAATAAATTGTTTTGCATTACCAATACATTATTCATTATCTTTACCAGCAAACCTGTGACTCAGAGGAAAAATGTGTTCTGTATCCCCATAGCTATTAAGGAGTGACATGCTTTCTATGTTGCTCTCATACAGAAATTCCCCTTTGATTATTAGATTCCTGGAGTCTTCATCTGTAAACTAGATCCAATCTTGAATCCACAATGAAAATCACAACCAAGTTCTGAATATTGTGAAATTCCATGCAACCTATTGCAACCCAGTTGGGATTGTCTGTTGTCAGGGGCTGATGGATTCTAATGGATTTCTAATGGCTCTGGACAATTTCTCAAAGAATAGAGCAAGTGATCCTGTCAAGGTTGTTGTTTTGCTGTGAAACAGCAAGATGCCTAGGACCATTGACACTGTAGTTCTCAAGGGTACTTTCTGGCAGCATGAAGAACACACTGCTGCTTGATATTTTGAGAAGCTACCATTGATGAAGTGGGCTACATGAAGACTGGAGAAGAAACTGTGGAAATCTCTCATTGAAGCTGACCAAACATGTGTTAGGATGCACAATGGTGTTACTCACATGGCAGTGAAGGCAGCAACGAATTAATGCTTTGCTGCATTCATAGGGTTCTTCAGGAGTTGGCCAGGAGCGTTGTTGTGTGTGGTCCAGAGATTAGTTACTCCAGACTCTCAGGGGTCTTTGACCATGGAATCCTCCTGGATCCGCTGTGTGGGATGGGTGTTAGAGACACTGTATTATAATGGTTCTGCTCCTACCTGCATTGTCAAGTCCAGAGAACAGCATCTGAGAGTGTTTTTTGCTCCCCTGGAACTTGAGCTATGGGATTACATAGGAAAACATTTTGTTTCCATAGCTCATTTCCATAGCCCGTTAATGAAGCCACCAAGAGGAGTCATTAGGAGCATGGTGTTGTCAGTACGCTAATGACACACAGCTCTATTTCTCCATAACTTCTTAACCAGAAGAGACTGCGTGAGCCCTGGACTAGTGCCTTAGCACAGTGCCAGAGGGCCAAAATGCTGTGCTTGAATCCTGTGAAGACAGAAGATCTGTTGAACTTTAAAAGGAAACAATCTAAGGACATGGCAATCCAAAAATAATCATAGCCATGGTGGCTAATCTGCAGGCCTGATTTTTTTGCCCTAAAGTAATGTAATCAGGTGGCTGTCTGTTCTGCTGTATAACATTTGGATGAGTAGGTCCAGTGTGAAGGAGATGACATACCTACTTCCTCTCTTAAGCATGGGAAGTACTGTAGAACCACATCTTCCATGCTTCCCACATGGACCTCACCACCATTATAAACTTTACTAGGACACTGTGAGCTATAACCAACCACTCAGAAGTAGGAACTGTGCCACCCTCTCTTAATGTAAGACTCAGACCTTCTATATGTAGCTAGGAGGGAACAATAATCATGCAATGGCTCTCCATAGGCTCTGTCCTTGAACCTACATTACTAATACACAGCTGGTGTTCATGTTAATTCACAGTCAAAAATGTACATACGCACATACAGATGCCATCTGTTTGGCAACAACATTGTGATCCTTCAAGTAATTCTCAAATATTTTGACAGACTCTGAATCAGCTGTGGCTATACCTCAGTAAAGCCCAGAGAGTGTTATATATGTTTTTCTTAAATAATAAGCAAGCCTTTGGGAAGCCTGGGGTTAGAGTATTAAGCATGTCTGCTGTCACCGAGGGTGGGATCTAAGTGGGGGGAGCAAGGGGCTGAGAGCCCCCCCCCAATTTTTCAGGGAGGGTTCCGGGCCCCTCAATATTCCATGGTAATATGCTCACGCTATGCACACATGCCACATGATATGCTAACTTCACTCACACATGCCTTGTAGCATGCGCATGACAGGTCAGCACATCACATGGCATGTGTGCACAGTGCCTGCAAGTCACATGGCACCAGCCCCCTCAAGCGCTGGTGCACTTGACTGTCACCTTCCCCCCCTCGCACTGCCATATCTGGGACTAGATTTTTATTTCATTCCTACCACAACTGCTTCTTAACATGCAGCGACGAGCATCTTAACATTTCTTTACTGTTCACAGAGTGCCCAGTGAACTCATGTGATGAAGTTCCCACTAAAGATGTTTGTGCAAACTGTATTAGATTACCTGCATCTCTAAAATTTAGAGATAGGTGTATAGGTAGAAAAAGATAAAGGACCCCTGGATGTTTAAGTCCCCTCAAAGGCGACTATGGGGTTGCAGCACTCATCTCGCTTTCAGGCCGAGGGAGCCGGCGTTTGTCCACAGGCAGCTTTCTGGGTCATGGCCAGCAGGACTAAACCACTTCTGGCTCAACAGAACACTGTGATGGAAACCAGAGCCCACGGAAACACTGTTTACCTTCCCGCTACAGTGGTACCTATTTATCTACTTGCACTGGCATGCTTTTGAACTGCTAAGTTGGCAGGAGTTGGGGCCAGTGGCGTAGCGTGGGTTGTCAGCACCCGGGGCAAGGCAAGTAATTTGCACCCCCTAACCCATGGATTTGTGCCCCCTAACCCGTGGATTTGCGCCCCCTAACCCTAACCCCCAGATGTTGCGCCCGGTGCGGCCGGCCCCCCCTGCACCCCCCCACGCTACGCCACTGGTTGGGGCTGAGCAATGAGATCTCACCCCATTGCGGGAATTCGAACCTTCCGATCACCAAGCCCAAGAGGCTCACCACCCATAACATCCAGTGACAAATGCAGCAGCAATGAAAGGACAAACTGCTGCTGTTTGATGGACATAGAGCAAAGTTTGTGCTTTAAAGTTTGTAGTCCTAGCTGGCCAGGTATGGCTGGATATGTTGCCAGTTTCCATCACTTCAGGTTGGCAGATTCTTCCCATGCAGGGCCTTATAGTCAGCTCTGTCAGGCATCTCAAAGAGTTCCCAGAGAACTACACACAGCTTTTTCTGTCCTATTCTCCTATCCTACACAAAGCTTCAGCTTCACCTCTGGGGCTGAGTATTTTCTTCAGATTCTTCACTTACCTCAGACTTACACACTCACTGACTGAACTCTTCCTCACCCCTGCAGATCATGATATGCTTTGTTGCCTTGGCAACTGGCTCTTGACCATCTCCTGCTTTACACTGAAACATTACATGTTTCTAACAAAAGGGACGGTTTGGGGGGCAGTTTACACCCAGTGTTGATATGCTGATTGGATGCATGGTGGGGAAAAGCCTTAGTTTCATATCACTTTCTCCACATTGCACAGCAACTTTAATGTGAAACGAGGTTTGGTGCATAATTCAAGTAAGGGAAAATGGCCCCACTCACACATTTTGTGGTGATTAGATTTCATGGGCAGTAACCGCTGTTCATTCAGTATGACTTATTTTTATTTATTTAAAAGCATTTTTAAAGCACTTAATATTTCAAAAAATCTCTGTGTGATATACAAAAACATAGAAACAATAAAACAGTATAAAAACAGATATTAACTTCAAAACCCGTAAAACATTATTATCAAAACAGTATTTACAAAAATGGATAAAAGCAGGGCTTTTTTTCAACCAGAACTCACTGGAACTCAGTTCCAGCACCTCTCAGGTGGGTGCCATTGCCATTATAAAAGAACAAGAGAGGCGTTCATGGTGAGTTTTGGTACCTCTTTTTCTTAAAAAACAAAGACCAATTGGATAATGAATTTATTGGATTTTATTGTGCTAGTCAAGGACCACAGTCACAGCAGTCGCTACACATGCAGTAAAACTATGGTCAAATCAATTTGATCAAAGATAAAAGAATATGAAGGATATAACCAATGCATACCTACTTTGATGTAAGAATAAGTGAACTTGGTGAGAGCTTCTTTAAAAAACAACAACAATCAGGCAGTGAGACAATAAAAGTTAAGACCAAAGATGAGATCCAGCATTGCACTGGTGTACGTGAGAGGATCCACTCTCTTTTCCCCTTTTCCTTGCATGTTTCTGCATATCCTCCAGACAGTCCCCAAGGATAAGTCCTGGTTGTGCAAATAGAAGTGCATTGCACAAGTAGGGCACCAGAACTAGAATCATAGACTCATAGAGTTGGAAGAGACTACAAGGGCCATCGAGTCCAACACCCTGCCAAGCAGGAAACACCATCAGAGCACTCCTGACATATGGTTGTCAAGCCTCTGCTTAAAGACCTCCAAAGAAGGAGACTCCACCACACTCCTTGGCAGCAAATTCCACTGTCGAACAGCTCTTACTGTCAGGAAGTTCTTCCTAATGTTTAGGTGGAATCTTCTTTCTTGTAGTTTGGATACATTGCTCCGTGTCCGTTTCTCTGGAGCAGCAGAAAACAACCTTTCTCCCTCCTCTATGTGACATCCTTTTATATATTTGAACATGGCTATCATATCACCCCTTAACCTCCTCTTCTCCGGGCTAAACATGCCCAGCTCCCTTAGCCGTTCCTCATAAGGCATCGTTTTCAGGCCTTTGACCATTTTGGTTGCCCTCCTCTGGACATGTTCCAGTTTGTCAGTGTTCTTCTTGAACTATGGTGCCCAGAACTGGACACAGTACTCCAGGTGAGGTCTGTGGATGTCATCTCAAAACAACAACAACAACAACTTTTATTTATATCCCGCCCTTCCCGGCGAGACTGAGCTCAGAGCAGCTAACATCAAAATATATAATACACTAAAACATTGTCAAACAATTGATTAAAATACAGCTTAAAATTAGATAAAAAGCAATATAGAATCGTATGGCAACCTACAAATTATAACTGTGGGTTGCATCGCTAGCTGAACGTTTATCACTGCTGTGGAATTCCCAGTTATGTATTTTAGCCCCAGTCCAAGTATAGCTCTTTGAAAACAAATACCATTAAAATCAACAGGTGTTAGTTACGACTAAGCTTTACATGTGCTTGCTTTTAATGTAAGATAGCCATGACTACCTTTCAGGCCCTCAAATTCCATGCCCCAAGTTTGTGTATTGCAAAATTCTAAATGGCTCGGAATGCTCGAAATGTACGAGCCAGTCTATTTTAATAGGGAATATCGCTTGTCAAAAATTAAATATTGCGACTTATAGCACTCTAAATGGCAATTAAGCATTCTCTTTGCCTCCGGGTCGGAAAGGTTAACAACATCTAGGAACGAAATGTTCCAAACGAGGTAGAGATCTGTATTGTTACCACTAACGAACATGTCAAATGTTATAGCGTCAGTGAGCCATAGTCCCTTCAATTTTAGATGAGATAAAGGTACACAATCAGTAGCACTATTAGAACTCTCATGTTCTCTTTGTCAATCCACGGCACCCATTTTTGTAGACCTCACTGGGAAATTAAATAATCCTGACTGACAACTGACACATTAATTGCCTTTGAGGGAGCACACCTTTAAAAAGTAGTAATTTAAAGTCTTCTGCTTTGGTGGAAGAACCAATTTACAGCATCATCAGTCAAGGTTTTGACATGTAGCTCTGCACTTGCCATTTTGTTAATAAAGAATCACACTCAAATCCTGAGAGAGAGTTTCCCCGAAGAGAAACTTAGATGTCTTTGTGAAATTAAGATGACTTTGATAGGGACATGTAATGAATGTTTAAATGAGTTATTAACCTTTCATGCCTTCAGTGAGTGCGACTGCGAGACAATTCATCACTGTATTGTCATAAACTGCAAAGAGGTGAATATCACCATACAATTTATTTCTCGAAACCTTTTATTTCCTGCTTTGTATTTCAGTACATTAAAAATACTAACAGCGCAATCATCTTCCTGTCTACTCAGAAGTAAGCTTCGTTCAATGGGGCTTACTCCCATGTAAGTGTTTATAGGATTGAAACCTAAATAACACACATTAGAACAAAAATGAGTTTATATTTATTCTAAGTACATAATAGCACGCAGTAAAAAAGATTAATTTTTCATATCAACCCCATTAAGAATTTTATTAGGCAACTAGTAACTGATCTGGATAAACTGCCCAGCTATATAGCATATGAGCTATTAATTCAGAGAAAGGATTATAAAGAGACTGGTCATGATTTAGTCAAAGTTGAGCACTTTTAGGATTTGTGTAGAATGAAAAAAGTCCTTCTGTTTCTCAATTTGAAATTTTGGACTGAAAAGTGCTTAACTTTGTCTGAGACAGACCTTTTTTCACTTTTTAGAACCATTATTCCAATTATATAATATAATTTTTGTAATAAAAAACCCAACAACATGCATTTGATTTTAATTAAGGCGATAACTTAATAACCGTGTAAACCACCTTAGCCCTGTCTCAGAGTTAAGAGTCAGTGAAACGACTTTAAGATGCTATTTTGTGATATTGTACGAACTTCTTTCTACATCAGCAAACAATCAAGGCGAAATCTCACAGGCCTTTGTGAACCTGGAGGTCATTCTACAGAATTAATGACTGAGAACTGTATAAGCAGCATCATAACTGAGTATCTAGCTATTTCTTCAACAAGGCACAGATTATATAACGTAATGTCAAGTGTGATCTAGGCTGAATACCTCCATTCAGCTGAGCAAGAGACAAGAACAGTTCAAGGACACATTCCAACCAGTCAAAAACATTTGAGGAGGGCATGGAGTGGGACCAGTGACGGGTGAGGGGGTGATGACTGGCAATAGATCAAAGGTGATGCCTGATGTTAGGGGGTGGACTGAGGAGGAATGGTGGGAGCCACCGCCCCACTCTCTACACCTTCCCAAGAAGAAGAGGACATTACAGATTTAGAACAGTGTATAGTTCAGAGCAGGCATACGCAAACTCGGCCCTCCATATCCCTAGCTAACAGGACCAGTGGTCAGGGATGATGGGAATTGTAGTCCCAAAACATCTGGAGAGTCGAGTTTGCCTATGCCTGGTTCAGAGGCTGCCGAGGAGAAAAGCTAGAAAATATTGGGGGAGGAGAAGAAGAAGAAGAAGAAGAAGAAGAAGAAGAAGAAGAAGAAGAGGAGGAGGAGGAGGAGGAGGAGGAGGAGGAGGAGGAGGAGGAGGAGGAGGAAGGAGGGGAGGAGTAATTTGGATTTGACACCCCGCTTTATCACTACCCGAAGGAGTCTCAAAGCAGCTAACATTCTCCTTTCCCTTCCTCCCCCACAACAAACACTCTGTGAGGTGAGTGAGGCTGAGAGACTTCAGAGAAGTGTGACTGGCCCAAGGTCACCCAGCAGCTGCATGTGGAGGAGCGGGGAAGCAAACCCGGTTCACTGGATTACGAGTCTACCACTCTTAACCACTACGCCACACTGGCTCTCAGCAGCAGGAAGGAGAGGCACCAGAGGAGAGAGAGATAACAGGCTCAGTGTCTCTTGAAAGCATTCCTGACCACCCTCCTCTCCCAAATCTAGACGGGCCCTGAGAGTAGCAGAACAGAAATCTCAAAGACAGGAAGCACTGACCAGCCAGCGTAGGAATGACGTAGATTGGGACTGAAGGGTTGAGACTTTACTTGGAGCAACGCCATTCTTTAATGGAGAAAGTGTTCCTTTGTCTCTGTGTGTGAATACTGAATAAATTACGTGATAAGCACGCTTTTCGGTTATCTGCTTTTTTGACTGCCACCGGGGGGGGGGGGGAGGAATCATAATTCCCTGAAGCCTTGACACCTGGAGGGCTTCAGACCTGAGGCTTCCCATCCTTTGATTTATTGATTCTCATTCATTAGTGGTTCTGGAGGACAATAGCATGATGAGGCCACCATTACAAGATGATACAATATCATACCTTCAAACTTCTGGAGACCCTAACCAGGACATGGGTCTTCCAAAATGTACTCCTGGGCAAATCATATGACCCATTCCTTGCTCTCATCCCCCCCCCCCCGAAAAAATGCTTTTTTGGAATAAGATCATGCACGGCACCCAAAAATGCATGCATGCATGTAACTTTTTATTAATGTAACCTTTTTATATGCATCTGTTTATTTTTGTAATATTTTCTTTAATTTGTCTGTTGTTGCTTCAGTTTTTGTACACTGCTTAGAGATATTTTAAATATACTAAGTGGTACAGAAATTAAACAATCCATCCATTACAATATAGAAACCATTGCTTTGTTAGCAACCTCAAGGTGGGGGAACCAAGAACCAGGCTGGAGATGGGGTCATTGGACAGCAGGCAAGATCTCTTATATCTGGTTGCCAGCCCTGCATATTTATTGTTTTCTATAAAGTTGTGACCTGGTTTGGCCCATACCTGGCTCTAATTGCCCTTCTCTTAGAAACAGGGCACCTTGTATATGACATACAAATGCTCATACAGTAATACTTTGGTTTTCAAACAGAATGTGTTCCAGAAGTCCATTCAACTTCTGAAACATTCAGAAACCAAGGTGTGGCTTCTTATTGGCTGCAGGAGCATCCTGTAGCCCATTGGAAGTTGCGTAAGTCACACCAGATGTTTGGCTTCTGAGGCAAATTTCGCAAACTGGAACACCTACCTCTGGGTGTGCGACGTTTGAGTTCTGAGTTGTTCGTGAACTAAGCTGTTCAAAAACAAAGGTATGACTGTATAGTTATGCACGTTTGGAAGTAATTTAGCAATCATCTTAGTGTTTAAGATGAGGAAAATAGGCTGAAGATTGGGCTGCTTCAATGCCAGAGTGGTAGTGGGGAAGACTATGCTGAGGAATTCACTTTGGCTCTTCTGAAAGATGTGCTGTGGAACTTTCCAAACTTCACTAACAAAGGAAGATAACAAAGAATAGATTAAACAGAAGAAGCCAATATTTGATCCAATAAGAATTGGCAGAGAAGAGTTAACAGGAGTTAATTCCCAGGCCTCCTAATAACAGGCATAAGAAAAATGTGTGTCAAATCAAAAGGCCACACATCGATCATATAACTGTAACAGTCTCATTTCAAAAGAAATCATTTCCAGTATTTGTTTGAGAGAGAACTGGATGAGAAGTACAACACATGCTTTTTTTTGTAGCATCGATGCAGATGCGTATTCAGGTCTGCATTAAGATGAAGATATGTAGTTGCCCTTGGAGTAACGACAGACTGGCTGTCCATACGGATTTGTTTTTTGTTTTTATAATAATATTTTATTAGGTTTTCACAATAAAAGAAATTCCAAGCCAGCAAACAGAAAAAAGAAAAAACACCAAAAAATATATGAATATAAAAGCACAAAAATACAAAATAACAAAATACAAAAATACAAACATTAAACATAAAAAGAAAAAAGAAAAAAGTACATAAAAAAGAACAAAAATCCCTCTTTTTTAAATTTCTCATCTTTAGTTAACTTATTTTCCTGACTTCCTCACGCCCTCCCCTTTTGTATCCCTTTTAAAAATTGGTTCAGCAAATTCATATCCTATTAGTTTATCTATTATCAATCCAATCTTACATTTTACCTTGTTGCTAGAACCCCTTCAATTCATTTCAATGTCATCAACATTCAGATATTTTACAATGTTTCAGTAAATAAGTTTTAAATTTCCTCCAATCTTCTTCCACCGACTCTTCTCCCTGGTCTCGGATTCTGCCAGTCATTTCCGCCATTTCCATGTAGTCTATTAATTGCATCTGCCATTCTTCCAGAGTGGGTAGGTCTTGTGTCTTCCAATGCTTTGCGATGAGAATTCTTGCTGCTGCTGTAGCATACATAAAGAAAGTTCTATCTTTCTTTGACACCAATTGGCCAACTATGCCCAGGAGAAAGGCCTCTGGTTTCTTCAGGAAAGTGTATTTAAGTACCTTGTTCATTTCATTATAGATCATCTCCCAGAAAGCCTTAATCCTTGGGCACGTCCACCAAAGGTGAAAGAATGTGCCTTCAGTTTCTTTACATTTCCAACATTTATTATCAGGCAAATGATAGATTTTTGCAAGCTTGACTGGGGTCATGTACCACCTGTACATCATTTTCATAATATTCTCTCTTAGGGCATTACATGCCGTAAATTTAATCCCAGTGGTCCACAACTGCTCCCAATCAGCAAACATAATGTTATATCCTATATCTTGTGCCCATTTAATCACGGCAGATTTTACCGTTTCTTCCTCCGTGTTCCATTTCAACAGAAGATTGTACATTCTTGAATATGATTCATGACTGCCTTCTAACATGAGTAACTCTCACTATAGTTTTGAAAGGTACATTGACTCAGTGCTTTAAGATGCATCAGTGTTGAGGAGACCTTTTCCCAAGATTTGTCAGACATGTCAGCGATACCATTCCTGATGACATCAGACCTCCCTATGGTTATGTCGTATGTTAAGGATTCACTAAAGAAAGACTTCAAACGGTAGTGGGTCCTCAGCAACCAAAGAAGATAGGGAACCATTTGAACAGCAGACTCCTTGGGTCAGCTTTTCACTAAAGCAAACAGAAAGTTCTGGTTCACCACTGAGTCTCCTGCTCAGACTCCTTCTCTCCAGGCTGAAGTTTATTCTCTCCTTTCTTCCCCTCAAACAAGAACTGCCAGTTCCAGGCTCCTGTCCAATCCTTTCAACTCTTCTCTTGAGGTTTCTTGATAACTCCAACATGTTTCCTGTACCTCTTGAGAGTCCTGAGCATCACTGTGCTCAGATCATACTGAATAATAATACAGTGGTACCTTGGGTTAAGTACTTAATTCGTTCCGGAGGTCCGTACTTAACCTGAAACTGTTCTTAACCTGAAGCACCACTTTAGCTAATGGGGCCTCCTGCTGCCACCGTGCCGCCAGAGCATGATTTCTGTTCTCATCCTGAAGCAAAGTTCTTAACGTGAAGCACTATTTCTGGGTTAGCGGAGTCTGTAACCTGAAGCGTATGTAACCTGAAGCTTATGTAACCTGAGGTACCACTGTAATCAGTGCCGGATTTATGTATAAGCTAAACCAGATATAGCTTAGGGCCCCACTCTCTTGGGGGCCCCCCAAAAATTTAAAGATAAAAAACCGGATGTACATTTCCAAAATATAAGAAAAAAACCTACATACAGCAACAGTGTTTTGTGTTGTGTAGGCTCCTATGATGTAAGCAATGGGCCTCGCCTGATAGCCTGCTCCCTAAAATATCACTGGTTTGCACATTTCTATATATAGGGTTGTATTTCACTATTAATATACTTCTTATTAATTGTATTTCAGTTCAACAATTACTTTGATAAAATACATATTTGTTATGTGCAAATGGCTTTAGATACCTATTAGGTCCATAAATGGTGACAGCAGCCACAAAATTAAAAGACGCCTGCTTCTTGAGAGGAAAGCAATGACAAACCTAGAGAGCATCTTAAAAAGCGGAGACATCACCTTGCCAACAAAGTTCCATATAGTTAAAGCTATGGTTTTCCCAGTAGTGATGTATATGGAAGTGAGAGCTGGACCATAAAGAAGGCTGATTGCTGAAAAATTGATGCTTTTGAATTATGGTGCTGGAGGAGACTCCTGAGAGTCCCATGGACTGCAAGAAGATCAAACCTCTCCATTCTTAAGGAAATTAGCCCTGAGTGCTCACTGGAAGGACAGATCGTGAAGCTGAGGCTCCAATACTTTGGCCACCTCATGAGAAGAGAAGACTCCCTGGAAAAGACCCTGATGTTGGGAAAGATTGAGGGCACAAGGAGAAGGGGACGACAGAGGACGAGATGGGTGGACAGTGTTCTTGAAGCTACCAACATGAGTTTGACCAAACTGCGGGAAGACAGGAGTCCCTGGCGTGCTCTGGTCCATGGGGTCACGAAGAGTCGGATACGACGAAACGACTAAACAACAACAACAACAAGGTCCATAAATTACCATATAGCATATATTCAACACAAAAAACAGAGACAATTTGTTGTTGACCATGGACAGCAGGACATATAAAGGGCCCCATTACCTTCAGTAGCTCAGGGCCTCATCAAACCTAAATCCTGCCATAATAATAATAATAAGTGGTACTGAACTAAGTGTTCCACAGAGTAGACCTATTGAAATCAATAGGTCATGTTCCTTAATTTCAAAGGTTTACTCTAAGTAAAACTTAGTTTAATACTACCTAATAAATAGTTTCAGGTGACGTACAGTGAAATGCTTTTAATACTAAGAGGACTTTGAAAAACACTTTGCAATATGGCTCACGACACTGTGTTCAAGGGGGTAGGAAGTCAGAAGTCCCATTGGGAATGTTTAAGCCATTCTCTGAATCCCAATTTATATTAATTATACATGATGTCACTTGAGCCTTTGGGAAAGGGTGATTAAAATTAATAATAATTGTAATCAAAAGTCAACTCTGTTCAAAAGCTTTGTGTGTTTGTCCAGTAATGAACTACTGAATGTTATATAAAGGGTACGCAAATTAAATTTAAGTGAGTGCACTAACAAATAACAGCTCACATATATTGTCCTATTAATTAATTTTCAAAATACTATGAGTTTTGAAAATGCGAAGGAAAACAGAAGGGGGTGACGAATGGAAAAGATTTGGCATAGCTTCTAAAGAAGATGTTCAGTGTGTGTAATGGGGGCAGAGGGGGGAAACATATTGGGGAAAACACTGATATTTAGAAATGAAAGCATTAAACAATAATCTAGAGAAATCAACAGGATTATAAAGCAGGGAAGCATTTTCAAAGAGATGTAAAATTATGCTACTCAGTTGGAAGTGAGGCCTGAACAAAGGTGCAAGGCAATTATGAACAACAGGGAGTGTGTGTCCATTTGACACAATCCTGTGACAATTACACGAGGAATGTTGCCCTTTGCTGAAATGCGTTTGTTCTTGTTATTTGTCATTTTTGCCATCATGTCAGCTTTTTCAAATTTAAAAGTTAAATCATGGCAAATTGTCACAGTGGTAGTTCAGGCAGTGTTAGAACTACATTTATGTGATTGTTTTAGTAAATGGCTCATTGGAAAAATATTTTCTGCTCAGTTGAAAGTTTTGCTGCAGGGGCAACAGCATATGAATCTGAAATACAAATTCAAGCCATTCATGTGTAAAGATTGACCTTTCCCTGATATATACTTAACTAAAATATTCTCTAAGTTACCTCCACAAGGAAAGTTGCATTGAGTGAAGGAAATTCAAGCATTTTTTCTTTACCCCCACCAACTTTAAATTCTTACAACCTGTTCTGCTTGTGATTTATTGTTCAGAAGAAGATGTATAAAGTCTATAGCAGTGACTCAAATATTTAATTAGAACGTTCTTACATTTTTGTAGACATTTCTTGCCTAAATAGGTTCCACCAAACAACGTTCAATCATATGCTGAATATTTCTACAGTTTTAACTCCTTCCCCACCCTTTTCGTTTGATACCAATAAATTTTGTAGGTAGTCCCTCAATATTTTAGCGATGGGGTGTGGGAAAATCCCAGCTACCCATGATTTATTGGATGGAAGGAGGGAGGGTTAGCACACCCTGAAGACCTAATGACGTTTGTCACAAGTGTGTGTGTGTGTGGTTGGGTGAATAAAATTCTCCATCTTTTCCTTCACCCTTGAAAACCTTTACAGGCCACCCAACTACAGTGGTACCTTGGTTCTCAAATGCCTTGGTTCTCAAGCAACTTGGAACCCAAACACTGCAAACCCAGAAGTAAGTGTTCTGGTTTGCGAACTTTTTTTGGAAGTCGAACGTACTCCATTTTGAGTGCCACACTTCCATTTGGAGTGTTACACTGAGGTCTGTCTGTTTTTGCTATTTATTTTGCATTTTTGTGGCTCTTTTATGTGTGTGTCTGTGACTGTGTGGAACCCAGTTCAGCTACTGATTGACTGTGTGACTGCAGTACACTGCTTATTGATTTCATTTTATGGATCAGTTGTCTCGTTAGATAGTAAAATTCATGTTGAATTGCTGTTTGGGGGATTGTTATTAAAAGTCTGGAACAGATTAGTCCATTTTGCATTACTTTCTATGGGAAAGCGTGCCTTGGTTTTGGAACACTTTGGTTTTGGAACGGACTTCCCGAACGGATTAAGTTTGAGAACCAAGGTACCACTGTACTGGGCTGCTCTACCCAGTGTATGCTGCTACTACTGCTTTTGTTGTGCCCTGAAATGACTCAAATAAAAGTAATTAAACCCAACAGTCACTGTTCCTTCATGACTGTCCCTGCCAGTGCTGGTTGACAGCTTAGATTGATGGTCAAAATGTTGGTGGGATTTTGGTCCACAGAGACTCCTGAGCTGTACAGGAGAGGATTAGCCATTAGGATGGCTCATTTTTCACAAACTGAAAGATTCAAAGGATTTCTGGATAGCCCTTAAAAAGGTAAAGGTACCCCTGCCCGTACGGGCCAGTCTTGACAGACTCTGGGGTTGTGCACCCATCTCACTTAAGAGGCCAGGGGCCAGCGCTGTCCGGAGACACTTCCGGGTCACGTGGCCAGCGTGACATCGCTGCTCTGGCGAGCCAGAGCCGTACACGGAAACGCCGTTTACCTTCCCGCTGGTAAGCGGTCCCTATTTATCTACTTGCACCCGGAGGTGCTTTCGAACTGCTAGGTTGGCAGGCGCTGGGACCGAGCAGCAGGAGCACACCCCGCCGCAGGGATTCGAACCGCCGACCTTTCGATCGGCAAGTCCTAGGCACTGAGGCTTTAACCCACAGCGCCACCTGCGTCCCTTAGGAACATCCTATTAGTGTGGCGGTTACATTGAACGATTTCCTGGTGGCACTTGGGGGACTCCTAATGGCATAGTGGTCATTGCAAAGCTCTAGTTGACCTTGGAGATGAAGAAATGTCCCAGATGTTTGACATGAGTTGTCCTAGGCAGCCTTTCCCATTGACAGGAGTACTCATAGAAAGCCACTTGGTTCCATGCCATATTAGGAAGGGTAATGAGAAAAGTGGGAATGGTAGTTAGAGCATCAGTAGAGGAAATATCAGGTTGAATCTGATCAAAATCAGGCTAGAGCTCATTTTAAGACCAAGTCAATCCCATTGATGGCAAATGAAGTTTAATTTTGGGCCACCATACTATCAACACAATACTACCCAGTACAGATATTCTGAGTAGGAAGGACCATTTTTGTACTTTGATTCCTGAAAGAAGGGGAGGCAGGAGGACCTTTGGTGACCCATTGTGACATTTTCATGGCAGTAGAGACCGATATGGAAGAGACATGTTTTATTGCAGGTGGGGAAGATGAAGGTGTCCAGTTGTATTGCCACAGGTACACCATTGAGTTTCTCCTCCAAGCAGAGATGTTCCCTCCCAAGCCAAGATTCCCAGCAGGTTCACACTTCTATCTCAGGGATGTCTACACTGTCTTGGTCATCTACACAGAAATGAAGATGGCAGGACCCTCAAGGATGTGCTGTTCATATTTGGCACTTTATATATAATTTTAAATATCTGAAACCTCAAAAGCAGAGTAGCAAAAACCACCCAGTCTTAGTTCTAATGTATTAGATCTATTATATACATTAGCAAGTGAGCTGTTAGATTTGTTAAGTTCATTGCTATGCTTAGTGCGAAAGTATTTCATATTCAAAGTTCTGGTTATGACTTACAAAGCACTACACGGCTTAGGCTTAAGCTGTTTAAAAACCGTATTCTCTCGTACATTCCCTCATTCTGAGTTTTGAGATCTTGGGGGTAGAGACAGACAGAGAGAGAGAGAGAGTTTGGATTTGATATCCTGCTGTATCACTACCCGAAGGAGTCTCAAAGTGGCTAACAATCTCCCTTCCCTTTCTCCCCCACAACAAACACTCTGTGAGGTGAGTGACGTGCATGACGGATCTCGTCTCCAGTTCTCCTTTTTCTGTGAACCGTCCCTTGGATCTTTCCGGGCCCCAAGCTGTTATTTGTCACTGCTCAATGACCCACCCTTGCATCGTGGTGTTCCCCTTCTGTTGCTAGATGTATTGGTTTTTATGCTTCCGTGCTTTTATGTTTGTACATATTTTATGGGCTAATAGCCGTAAATAAATTTGAATTTGAATTTGAGGTGAGTGAGGCTGAGAAACTTCAGAGAAGTGTGACTAGCCCAAGGTCACCCAGCAGCTGCATGTGGAGGAGCGAGGAAGCGAACCCGGTTCCCCAGATTACGAGTCCACCGCTCTTAACCGCTACACCACACTCTTCTCTTGGTCCCACCACCCTCACAGGCTTACTTGATAGGGATGCAGGACAGGGCCTTCTCCATGGCTACTCCTCTAGAGAAGCAGGACTGCCTCCCTCCTTGCTGTCATTCCACTGGCAGGTGAAGACTTTTTTGTTGCAACAGACATTTGGGAACAGGCTACTTTTCATGAAAGGGCTGGTGCCATGCTGCTTCTATTGTAATTATTTGTATGGTTTAAATAGATTATATACATATATGTAGTTTAGATTCTATCAGTGTTTTGAATCAGTGGTGCATGCATGTCCTTCTGGCTTGCACTCCTTCTTTATAAAGACTTGAGGAATGAGGTTATCGCCAATCTTTTATTGTCCATTCCGGGTCGCTCAGCCACTACAACAGTGTCCTTTCTCTTGGCAGATCAAGATGAGCAGCTGACAGCAAAGTTGCAAGGTTTTTAGCTGGAGCAATTAGAATAAGATCCACTATTTGACCATTGATTGAAAACCCTAAAATGTATTTTATATCATTGACTTTTTACTTCTATTCCTTGTATATCGTATTGTTCTTTTATTGCTATTGCCAATGGCTGACGCAAATAAGGATTCATTCATTCTAACAGTGTTTAATTGTTTTTAATGATAGTTTTCCCCCATGTTTTTATTGGTTCTTCTTTTTATATGTAAGCTGTCTTGAGTCCTGGCAGGGAACAAGGTGAGCTCTAAATGAATACACACAAAAAATATTTTGGGCTTTGAGTTGGTTTTTTTAATTTAAAAAAATAATCTAATTGGAATTGGGCTACTGGACCCTACTGAAGTCTATAGAGCAAGGTAAGGTTTTCCTAGATACAACATTCAGGAGGATACGAACTTGTGTTCTGGTTGTAGGTCTTTGTTCTATATTGTATATATCCCCCCAAGGCAGACAGGTGGCTGTATTTTAAAGTCAATTGACAGGTTCAGCTTGCTGAAAGCATTTTCTGCTGGGAGTTCAAAGACTTGAAAATACAGGAGACTATTTTAGGTTTTCTCTAATAAGTCACCTCTCTGAACTGTCTTTGGAACTCTTCTCAACTATATAACATCCAGAGATTTGACAAAGTCGTTTAAACATGTACGTGGAGCTAGACTCTTAAGAAGCTCTGCTCTGAACATAGCTTCCATTTCATTTTGCCCTGCATAAAATTCAGACACCTGAAGCTGAAACTCACACTTAAATATTTACCAGCCATGAAGAGTTTTGATGTCTTCTAGTGTTTTCAAGTCCCTTTAAATCTTGAATTGAATGAACTATGTTGAAGGAATACAAAGGCCTTCAATGCTGTATTAATGTCCACATAAGATATTAGAAAAGGGATGGAACAGAAAGTTAACACCGGTCTTTCTCAACTTAGTGCACTGCAGATGTGATGAACTCCAACATCCATCAGCCCCAAATGCATTCCGCCCAGTTATTTATCCGATTCGTAACTCATGTTGGTTATATCGCAAATTTTGTGACCAGGCTGTTATTTTGAGAGCCAGTATGGTGTAGTGGTTAAGAGCGGTAGTCTCGTAATCTGGGGAACCGGGTTCGCGTCTCTGCCCCTCCACATGCAGCTGCTGGGTGACCTTGTGCCAGTCACACTTCTTTGAAGTCTCTCAGCCCCACTCACCTCACAGAGTGTTTGTTGTGGGGGAGGAAGGGAAAGGAGAATGTGAGCTGCTTTGAGACTCCTTAAAGGGAGTGAAAGGCAGGATATCAAATCCAAACTCTTCTTCTTCTTCTTCTTCTTCTTTAGTTGTATTTCACAGAGGTGGAAATAGCTCTAAGATTTCCACCTTTCTGAGATTTTGAAAAGGATGTACAATACCAAAACAACAGCAATGTTCAGGTTACTCCCCACCCCCAGACAATATCTTTGTTTCAAATGTGCTGAACATTGAAATTTGAGAATACCCAAGAAGTTGGGCTGTGGAACGGTCTTTAGGTTGCTGTGTTCAGTAATGTTCCATTAATGCTAAGAATACAGTGACCGCTAAATATGGTGTACAATTTGTTGTTGTTGTATAGTCGTGTCCGACTCTTCTTGACCCCATGGACCAGAGCATGCCAGGCACTCCTGTCTTCCACTTCCTCTTGCAGTTTGTCAGCAAGGTGATGTCTCTGCTTTTTAAGATGCTGTTTAGGTTTGTCACAAGAAGCAGGCGTCTTTTAATTTTTGACTGCTGTCACCATCTGCAGTGATCATGGAACCCAAGAAAGTAAAATCTCTCACTGCCTCCATTTCTTCCCCTTCTATTTGCCAGGAGGTGATGGGATCAGTGACCATGATCTTAGTTTTCTTTTTATGTTGAGCTTCAGATCATATTTTGCACTCTCCTCTTTCACCCTCATTAAGAAGCTCTTTAATTCCTCCTCACTTTCTGCCATCAAAGTTGTGTCATCTGCACATCTGAGGTTGTTGATATTTCTTCTGCCAATCTTAATTCTGGCTTGGGATTCGCAGTGCTGTGCAATATCACCTAGAAAATCTGGATACAAATAAAATCAAGACCTATAGAACAACACAAATATTGTAGCCAATAAATGTAAGAACATTTCTAAAAACCCAATCCTAGGACTGTAAAATTAATTAAAAGGTTAAACAAAGGCACCAGCAAATTGGGCCAATTTCCACCCTTCCCCCTTTTGCTTTGTTTTCTTTCCTTTTTTTAATCTGATCAATTAAACTACTGAATAGTATATTGATCATCTATGTTTACCTATGTTGCAGCAAGGTTAAACAATGCCAGCCACAGGACAAAGTGATAATACTTATTGACTCATTGTATCTACTTCAAGGTTTTGAGGATTTCTAAATCACTTGGGTTGTGTGGAATAAATTCTGCTGTGTCCTAAATTAGTGCTATTATCCCAAAGTAATGGGATACATTATACTAAATCAGAGTGGAATTAAGGCCAGTAAGACAGTTTCTCAGAAAAAAGCTCAGTGCAAGTTAGCAATCTTTAGATATTAATTGCCTTTTAATTAATTCAGCTAAAAACTATTTTGGACAGTTACCTCAAAGATAGCATCCCATGCAATATCCCCAATGTGACAATATGAGATTTGCTTCTGAGTAAAGCTGAAGGGTACAAGGCTATGAACAAACACATTTGGGTTTCAACTAAACGAAACTGAATCATTGTGGGAATTGAAACCATAATTTCTTGGTTGATGGGACTTCAGCCCTGCACAGAAGTTCAAATTGTGAGCTCAGAGCCTTAGTACATTGGGGTATACATTTGTAGAAGATATAATCAGCACATAGAGGTTGAGTGTAGAGCAAGGATGTGTCATTTCTGCTTTTCCCAGAAGTATGCACTTCTACAGACCTATCTGCACAGGACTTAAATCACAGCTACATTTAGTTACATGGGAGTCATGCTGTCTATACCCATTGCAGTATTTCAGTATGACTTAAATGTTATATAAACATATAATAATTTTATAGATGCTACAAGGACAGTTTTCATGGGGAGAGGTTTTTCAAAAAATGAAATGAAATAAAACTTCCTGTACCTACTAAAATATTATTTTCCACACAACTATGGAAGATAAAAGATCTCTTTTTCTGTATTTGCTCAGCCATCTGTCTCTTACCTCCTTTTTAAAAAAGAAGATCATTGTAGTTCACTTTAGCTTAGCATACAAACCCCTTGTAGGTTCTGACTCTCTTCTCTTTGGTGATCACTTGTAGCTGAGTGAGATTGTGACTGTGGAGGCCTATTCTGAATCCACATGTCCTTCCACAGTGGGGACATAGGTTTCCAGGCAGGAGTTGATCATGGTGAGGGTTTGCAGAGCGTGCCTTCCTCTTAGCACGTTTCTCCCTTTTGTCCTGAATTCAAGCATTTTCAAAGCCCTTGATCCCTTTGGTAAAGGCTGTTCTTCAATTGGAGCACTCACAGGCCAGTGTTTCCCAGTTGTCGGTGTTTATACTACATTTTTTTTAGATTTGCCTTGAGAGGGTCTTTAAATTTCTTGTTGACCACCAGCATTACATTTTCCTAAGGTTCTGACTAGAGATGTGGACAGAAATAAATTCATTTCAGAATCTGCTTTGGATAGTAAGTTGCTTTGGTTTGGTGCTTGGGACTGACATCAAAAATAAAAATAAAAATAAAAAATAAAAATAAAAAGTAAAAATAAAAATAAAAATAAAAATAAAAATAAAAATAAAAATAAAAATAAAAATAAAAATATATTATTTATACCCCACCCATCTGGCTGGGTTTTCCCAGCCACTCTGGGTGGCTTCCAACAAAAGATTAAAAATACATTAAAACATCAGTCATTAAAAACTTCCCTAAACAGGGCTGCCTTCAGATGTCTTCTAAACGTCGGATAGTTGTTGATTTCTTTGACATCTGATGGGACGGCATTCCACAAGGCGGGCATCACTACCAAGAAGGCCTTCTGCCAGGTTCCTTGTAACCTCACTTCTTGCAGTGAGGGAACTGCCAGAAAGCCCTTGGAGCTGGACCTCAGTGTCAGGGCTGAACGATGGGGGTGGAGATGCTCCTTCAGGTATACTGGGCTGCTGTTTTGGGCTTTGAAGGTCAGCACCAGCACTTTGAATTGTGCTTGGAAATGTACTGGGAGCCAATGTAGGAAATGTACTGGGAGCCAATGTAAGACCGGTGTTATGTGGTCTCTGCGGTTAGGATACCCTTTGAAACTGCTATCTACTTGTTTTGTATGTGGACTAAATGCATCTGTGACAAATAAGCCATATGAATTACCTGCAACTAGGACAAATTGCTGACATATGTAGGGAGAGCTATGTGCAATTTTCATTCAGTTCATTATATGCATTGAATATCTTCCAGGCACCATAATCCACTACGGTTGCAGTCCTAAGGTGTGAGTGTGTGATTTCAAGGCAGTTTAACCACCCAATCCAAAGTCCTGTTGGACTGTTGCTTGTAGGGCACTGTCAGAGACCAGGCTGAGGAGAGCTATTCTGATGAGGAATGGTGGGGGCATCCCCCTCCCCCTCCCCCTCCCCTGCTCCTGACCAGGATGCTGAAGCTGCCCAGGATCAGTGGAGCAGTATAGATTTGGAGCAGTGGTTTGCAGAGGGGCATAGTTCGGAAGACAACAGCTGGGAAGAACTGAGTGGGGAACAGCTAGGAGAAGAAGCACAGGGAGAGAGAGACTCCTTTTCACTGGAAAGTGTCCAACCAGACAAGTAGAGCAGATAAGGTAGCTACACAGAAGGCCAAATGTTTGCGAGATCACGTTGCCAGACGAGGAAGTGACGAGGGTGGCTCGAGGGGAAGTGGGTGGAAACCTTAACTGGGAGCACCTTTCCTCTGAGAATGGAGTCTTTGTTCTTTCACTGTGAACATTAAAATCTCTTGCACCGGTAAGAGACTATTTCCGCTATGTTCTGCTTAAAGTAAAGGTAAAGGTATTCCTGACCATTAGGTCCAGTGGTGGAGGACTTTGGGGTTGTGCTCTCATCTCGCTCTAGAGCCCAAGGGAGCTGGTGTTTGTCTGCAGACAGCTTCCAGGTCATGCGGCATGACTAAGCCACTTCTGGCAAACCAGAGCAGCACACAGAAACGCCGTTTACTTTCCCACCAGAGAGGCACCTATTTATCTACTTGCACTTTGACGTGCTTATAATTCTTTGCTCTTTTACTTTTGGGGTGTGCATGTCAGGTGTCTGGGAAGACTATGAAATGCATGACATCCCACTCTTCTCCCAATTGCCTCCAAACCAATGCCACCCCTGCCATACTTTTTTTTTTTTTCTTTTACTCTATGCTTCCATAGCTTTGAGGTAGGAGAGATTCAACTTTGGCTCTCCAAAGCTGAAGAAGGAGACCTGATGTTTCTTTGCAGGCTAAGAAAATAATGTTAGTTACTACTTGAACAAAGTTCTAGGGGAAAGTGAACCTGTCAATATATGTTGGAAGTTCCTATTTACTGATATTACGAAGAACTGGATAAACAAATAGCAATTTCCATACCATTAACATCCATAGCTATTCATTGTGTTTTCTTCTGGAAAGGAAACAAAGGATTTCTAAAGGTTTTAAGAGGAGCTTTAAGAACAAGTTAAATTGTTTATTGGTAAATTAAATATATTGGTAAATAGAGAGGCCAAATATCCCAGTGCCACTATCCTTCTGAGCCAATGGGGAGTCTTGAAAGAGGTTCTGGATTTTCAAAGTAGCCTCTGGAGTTTCATTTCATGTTGAGAGAGAGCATTTTCTTACCACTAAACATGTTCTCAAGTGTGCTTGCAACATTTGATTTAACATTCTTGTCAAATAAAAAGGTTTTAGAGTCTCTGCTACAGATCCAGATGTCTACTTTATTCATTAAATGCCCAATCTGACTAGCTGTTTCCTTCTGGGAATATGAAATCACACTTCCTTTAATATTTCATTCTAAAGACCAAATTACACAGCCTATAATTTTTGCTTATTAACTGAGGCACCACTCTTCCCAGTGTTAGCTGGCATCTGTTAGACATAGCTGGCCATGCATGGATTTTAAAAAGGCAAGACTGGAAGAAATGTGGGGTTGTTGACATTGGGGTTGAATAGACCTAGGACCCTTTCCGAAGTTAGTGATGTGTCAAATCTTGCCCTCGGATTTCTACATAATATTCACCCAATGCCCTAGAGACGGGCCTTTGTCGATTTCCTTCTCTGATGTTTGAAAAAGCTGCTTTGCTTCCTGTTGGGGCAGTGTTACACCCTGGCCACAGGCTCTCCCTGTGCACAGTGGGGGCATATCAATGCCCCCGTCTCAAAGGGGATTCCTGGTTGCATGGCCACGTGACCAGGAATCGCCCTCTCAGTTTCCTGCTTCGCAGATCTCCCACCCTCCCACTCTCTTTTCATGCATCGTCATATTGGCCTAGCTATGGACCTCAGTTGGTTGCCTGTTGAGTGGGCCCAGTAGGAATTTTTCCACTTGGCAAACTGGCACCAGCCACTTGGTTTTCGCCTACCTCATAGCAATCATCACAACTTTGTAAGGTTTGGCGGTTAGGCATTGGTAAAACCTGATTCTGGGGAGGGAAGGTGTGGCCATCACATGCCCCTCCATTTTAAGGCTATTCCATTAAAGGGATCCAGGTGTGTGGATATCATCTGAAGCCCAGGCAGGGGCTAGGGCCATGCCATGACCCCATCAGGGACTGCAGGGGAGCTCTCAGTTTATGTACATCAACAGGGGGACCCGTACTGGTGGTTAACCCTTACTGGACTTCCTGTATGGTGGGCAGGAGTCAGATATAGTCGGTTCAATTCCAGTGCCTAAGCCAATACCACTGACATTCTGTAACCAATAAAGTTGTGGTCTTAATTCACCCATTAACCTAAGATACTGGCTTTCATGTGTTTTATTATTCAACAAATGGGGGGGGGGGAGCTTGGGGCCTTTATGCACAAATTTATATCTTCATTCTGGCAAAGTCTGCACTTACCTTATTTACAAGGTGGTCAAGGTTTCTGTGAATGAGTGTCCTCTTTCAATGAACAATCATTGAAGTATCCCTTTAAGGTATTACCAATATGACAGATGACCAAACTATTTCCCTTCCTTTCTCTAGTGAAATCTCAATCATTTTGGTATGATTAATTTCTGCAGCCAACTGCAGTCATCTCCGTGATTTCCAATTTTACAAATCCATAATGTTTCTTTTTCAAAAAATAAAATAAAATATGGACCACGCAATTTACAATCATACAACCATCCATCAAGGAATTACCCTTCTTTTTCATGCTATATATATTATATATATGCAAACCAGAGCTTTAAAAGTTAAACAGGAACTACTTCAAAGTGAAATTTTGAGTGAGACGATGAAATTTGTAAATAATATGCACTAAATGCTGTTGCGTCCATACTAAATTACTTTCACCCAGTTCCCACTGAAATCAAATGAATTTAAGCAATGACTAGCTTTTCACGCTGACTTTAATGGAACCTAATTGAAACTCCCTTAAGTCTGGATCTAGCCCATTTCATTTAGCAGAAATGTGCTCATCAGCCAGCACTGATTGCACATGTTTTATAAATAGAAACAAAGAACCAACTGAGAATTTCTGGTCAGTTTAACCTGCTGGATACATTTAAAAAGAAAATCTTGTTTAGCTCCTGTTGTTCGGTAGACTGGTAAGCAGGTTTCCAATTTTGATGAAACAAAATAAAATTGTAGCTGCCTTTTGCAGTGAATAGAAGGTTTTCCTAATGAAAAATCTAAGGCTCTTCCAGATAAATATTGTGGCATTGTAGAGCATTTTCAATCCTAATGATGCCAGGACATTTAACTTATGTTTGTGGTGTTTTCTTTTTCATTTTTACTTGACCAGTAGTTTTAAAAAGTAATAGAGAGAAGAGGTTGAATTTTCAGCAGGTGAGTACTGGCATATTTCTCCTGCAAATAAAACTTGAATGAGAAGCATTTCACTTCAATGCAACGCACTGACATACCTGCCCACAAATCCAAGATGTAGCAAGCCAGTTTTCTTTTTCTTTTTTCTTTCCTTTTTTCTTTTCTTTTATGCAAGTTACAGTAACATAAAACAAACAAAATAGGCAATGTCAAAATTATTAAGAACAAAGGTAGTGACCATATAAAAAAGGGCGGAAATGACAAAATTATGCAAAAAAGGAAAAAAGAAAAAGAAAACATACAAAGAATACACAAAATCTTGACTTCCCTCCACCTATCTTTGACTTCCTTCCCTTCAATTTATTTTAATTGTTTTGTTATTTGTATCACACTGTTTTTAAACCACTTATATCCAATTTTTCATTCTTTCTACCCTGTAAACTTCATTCATTACATATTGATATGGTTATCCCAGAACAATGTTTTTTCATATACTCCTTTACACAATCCCACTCTTCAATTAGTTTTTGGTCCGTTTGTCCTCTTATCGCTGCCATGAGTCTTGCTGAAACTTTGAAACTTGTGAAACTTGTGAAACTTTGCAAGCCAGTTTTCTTCCACAGTATATGCAGTCTTCTATTTTATGTGTGTGAGGGTGGTGATTGTGGCATGAATTATTGTCTTCCAGCTGCTCTGGAAGACAAAGTATTAGTGACCTAGTACCAGTCAGTTTGCCAGCCTGTCTGTTGATACCAGCATGTTACTCATGGCTCCAGCTAAGGATCTATACTCGATGATCAACAGGGGCAATTATACCCTTCTGCCCTTAGAAAAGCTTTGTAGCTCAGTGGCAGGGTTTTCTGCAAATATGCTCGGTGTGGTGTAGTGGTTAAGAGTGGTAGTCTCGTAATCTGGAGAACCAGGTTCACGTCTCCGCTCCTCCACATGCAGCTACTGGGTGACCTTGGGCTAGTCACACTTCTTTGAAGTCTCTCAGCCCCACTCACCTCACAGAGTGTTTGTTGTGGGGGAGGAAGGGAAAGGAGAATGTTAGCTGCTTTGAGACTCCTTAAAGGGAGTGAAAGGCGGGATATCAAATCCAAACTCCTCCTCCTCCTCCTCCTCCTCCTCTTCTTCTTCTTCTTCTTCTTCTTCTTCTTCTTCTTCTTCTTCTTCTTCCATCCCTAGAATCTCAAGATAGGATTGGAAAGACTTCATTTAGAAACCCTACAGAACCACGGCCAGTTTAGATGACACACACAGGGCCAATGTTCTGACTCAGGAAATGGGAAGCTTCCTATGTTCCTACCTATTGATTTTCCACCATTTTCTATGAGGTTGGGAGACTTGACAAGTGTGTTGACAGGTGCTTCTAAAACAGAATTTTCAGAGAGAATTTGTGGGCAATTAGTATACTCTTCCCCTCAGATCCCACAAGAGGAGCCCACTCTAGAAAGTTCACATGGTTCAAAGACTTTTCTTTTCCACCCTCCTTAAACCTTAATCCACTACATGTGATGCATGTGTGTGTGGAGGTTTCTGAAAAGCAGGAAGAGGGCAATATGTCTTGCATTGCCTTGATCCTAATCTCTATCTTCAGAAACCTTATTGCATGGCAAGGCCCTGATCCCTCCCCCAATTCTTGGAAATAAAACACACGGACACCAATATTTGGGGTTAATGGGACAATTATGGAAACAACTTTATTGCTTAGAGATTTGAGTGGCATTGGCTTAGGCATTGGAACTGAATTGACTATATCTGACTCCTGCCATCCATGCAGGTAGTCTCGTAAGAGTCAACCACCAGTAAGGGGAGCCCTGTTGATGTATATCAACTGCAAGCTCCCCCAGAGTTCCTGGCCCTAGCCGCTACCCGGACTTCGGACAAGATCCACATTCCTGGATCCCTTTAATGGAATACCCTTAAAGAGGAGGGAGAGGTGAAGGCCATTTTTTAAAGGTAACGGTAAAGGGACCCCTGACCATTAGGTCCAGTCGTAGCCGACTCTGGGGTTGCAGCACTCATCACGCTTTATTGGCCAAGGGAGCCGGTGTACAGCTTCCGGGTCATGTGGCCAGCATGACTAAGCTGCTTCTGGCAAACCAGAGCAGTGCACGGAAACACCGTTTACCTTCCCGCTGGAGCGGTACCTATTTATCTACTTGCACTTTGACATGCTTTCAAACTGCTAGGTTGGCAAGAGCTGGGACCGAGCAACGAGAGCTCACCTAGTCATGGGGATTCGAACCACCGACCTTTTGATCGGCAAGTCCTAGGCTTTGTGGTTTAACCCACAGTGCCACCCACACCCCAAACCAGGTTTTAGCAATGCCTAACCACCACTCGAGCCAAATGGCTCGCAACCAACACCTGATGCCCTCCATGATATCAGCCAACCAAACATTGTTTCCCCAGTTGGAAAGATGAACGCCTCCTTGTCAAATGTTATGGCTGGGTGCGGAATCATCTGGCCCTTCAACATTTGCACCTTCCATGCCACCGCTTGATGTGTTTCCTGGCCTTATTGGTAGTAGCCGGGCAGAGGCTGTCTCGCCAAAAATGCCTCTCTAGGAGTTGCGACCAAATTAATGTCATGTTTGGGAATAGGGCAGCCAACTCACCAGAGTCCTTTTTTAAAGTTCCATGTCAAGCCAATGCCTTTTCTAAACGCCAAGTTGTTCTCCCCAAGCTGGATGGTCATAGCATTGGGAGGGCCCAGAGAAACCGCTTTGGCTTTCACGACTGGCAAGAATGCTTCCCATCTCATTCCATGTCTGGAGATCCAGGAAACTAATGTATTCAGGTAAACCCAGCCTGCGTCCTAAGCCACTCTCAAGGGAACGCACACGGGCCCAGTGGACAATGCTTTGTCCCACGATCCAAATATGGACTCCCAATGGCTTAGCCACGCCCGCCCCCCGTTCACGGAGAGTGCCCGAGACCTGCCTACAGCTCTGCCCCTCTGGGAAGAGGAGCGACCTTATAAACTTAAGGGCTTGAACAGGCCAATTCTCTCTTCCTACCCATGGTTCCTTTTAAAATCTGTTTTTAATTGACACCTTCAACATTCTATGACTTCCCTCAATATCCCATCAGTCCTAGCATCTCAGAGGACCTTGTGGGGCCATATTTGTGGGGGGTAGGGGAGTAGACATTTTTCTTTATTTTGTTTTTAGGGCTAGTGCAAAGCAAATATAGGAAGACCATGTGGTATGGAACTTTCAAAGACTATGTCCTGGTGGTGGTATACACAGTAGAACATACCCACAAAGCTTGGATTTTATTGCAAACCCTTCAGGGGAAAAACAACATCATAGTTAATATTTATTAGACCTTCACTTTGTTTTATAGCAACATATCGGATGACCTTTTTCACTAGTTCCAATGACATTTTACAAGCCATTTGGTTCAAGGATTTTATGCATCTTTGGAAGACATAATAAAGATATGCACAGTCTTCTTCAAAATAAACAAATGGAATATAGTGTTTATGGTGAAAACCTGAACACCAAAAGGGGAAAAAATAAAAGCCCCCCCTTTTCAACTGATGAGTATGGGCATTCAGGAGCCTTCTGCTAATGAGAAGACCGTAATTCATGAATAACAGAGTTGCAAATGTTCATCATTTTTAGCTCTCCAATACATATCTGCCATTTTAGTTCTAGCACCTGACATTACCTCCTTGTTTTCACCTTTTTGATTTTAAAATTTACATCTTTCTTCTATATCAAAAGGTCGCACATTTTGAGAATAAAATAGAAGTTGTTCAATTAACTTGTGTCTGAAACAGACACAGACAGTTGATAGAATAGATGGTTTTAAGATGACATGTGAGTATCAGGAACAAATGTATTTCTGGCTGGCTCACTGGTGTGATAAACTATTGCTTATAAATGGGTATAAGATGCCAGCTTATTTTACTGCTTTCAAAGAGACAAGTGGCCCAGAATAATGCATATTCACTAGTGAGCAAGTCCTACTGATATCAGTGAGACTTACAGATAGGATTGTAACATCTGTCAATGTCTTTCTGAATTCTGTCCATTAGGTAACAAGATAAATTTAGAATTTTTTTGCATCTGTGCACACAATGCTGGGAAATTCTGTCTTAAATCAATCAATTCCTTTTAAATCAAAATAATATGATATATTTCTCTGGCCAATTTATCCATCTTTCTCAATGGGAAAAATGTTATCAAAATTAACATTCATCCATTCATTCCCTGTACTCACTTATACACCCTGCAGCACACTTACACCAGCATTTTTTAAAAAATCAGTTATAATAAATGTATTATTTGTACCCCGCTTATCTGAGTGGGTTGCCCAGTTAAGATTCTTTCTTGAAGATCAAGCAAATGACTGGTTCGCAATATTCTTAGTATTTAATGAACCCTGCATGGATTCATTGATTCATGAAACAAGGAGACATCTGCCTGTATTTCTACAGTTGGGCTAGCATAGGATAAGTCCACGACGTGAAGTATTCTATGATCCTTGGTACAATTTTGTGCAGATTTATTATTGTGTGTTCTGGGAAATGTTGTTTTAGGTTAAGAGGAATGTCTAGTATGTGCTTTACCTATGATTGTTTAATATGCCTGAATTGTGTAACATGTTTTTAGCTTTTATATAAAAAAGGGCATTAATGTTAATCAATAGACTTGTTTATTCTGCTGCTGCTAGGCAATGATTTCTGACCAACCTTAGCCTCTGGAAATGTAGGTGTTTGCTGTTCCTAGGCAAGTTTCTCACAAACTAGGGCTCTGTATTTACAGTTCAGACACACCAATATATCATAAGTTAATTGCAGAAAGATCTGGGGAGAAGAAATTTCGGGAGATGAGTTAAGAGAGTTTGGTTGAGAGGCATAGCTTGGTTGCCAATTGTGTATTTGTATCACTGCATGATAGCTTCAGTTGCAATAGCTTCTACGTGTCTGTTCCACTGACTACACAAATCTGTATTAGTCAGTGATCTGTCCAGCAGTCGTCGGCATTTGTAAAAGCAATCTCCTGCTCCTTGAAAGATTCCATCAAGGGTGTCTGAAATTTTTTACATATTATTGGGAAGACAGGGAAACTAATACCAATGTACTGGAAGAAGCAAAGATAACCATTGTTGAAGTAATGATTCTTCAACATCAACTTCATTGAACTGGTCATGTTGTGCGGATGCCTGATTATCATCTTCCAAAGCAACCACTCTATTCCGAACTTAAAAATGGAAAGCATAATGCTGGTGGTCAACAAAAGAGGTTTAAAGACTGTCTCAAGGCAAATCTAAAAAAATGTAGTATAAACACTGACAACTGGGAAACACTGGCCTGTGAGCGCTCCAGTTGGAGAACAGCCTTTACCAAAGGGGTCGTGAGCTTTGAAGACACTCAAACACAGGATGCAAGGGAGAAACATGCTAAGAGGAAGGCACTCTTGGCAAATCCACACCATGATAAACTCTCGCCTGGAAACCGATGTCCCTACTGTGGAAGGATGTGTGGATCCAGAATTGGCCTCCACAGTCACTTATGGACTCACTGTTTATGGAAGACAATCTTACATGGTTACGGGTGATCGCCAAAGAAGAAGAGGAAGACACAAATCTGGCACAGCGCCAATACTCTGCCTCTGACAACCATCTAGATCCATGGTATTGGTGAGGCTGGAGCTAACCAGCAGAGAGAATATCATACCCCATCAATATTGCTTAAATGACACATTTGTTAAGAGCATGTCCCTTAACAGCAGTAATTCCCTGGCATTTTGGAGCTTGAATGAACATGGAAAACCCTTAACACAACATGTTAAAAACAAAGGTTCCCTCCCCCCTTCCCCCGCTAATTAAATATTTCATAGATGAATGAGTTGCTAGAAATCTATAAATGGAATGAGTAAACTCTGTACAACTGGGAAGGGCTTTTAACATTTGATCTTTGGTTCTGGTTCAGATAATATTGGGCCTAACTCACTCACACAAATAATCACTCGTGCAAGTCTTCTCTACAAGTAAGGTTAAAAGAGGTGGCATTTGCTAGATCACAGCTCTTCACTAATTGGAAAAACTACATATTGTGATTTTACATTGTTCACAAAATCCCACTCTGGACTGAGCAGTAATTTGAGACTGCAAACAGCTCAAATATTGTGTGAAGCAAATCAAAATTTCTTCTCCCTACTTTTTTTTTTGTAATAATAAGATAATACTTCTGCTGCCTTTCTTGAGTGTTGTAAAAATGTACAGGTTGGTAAAATATACAGAAGATTAAAGTACTGTGTAAATTCCAATGATATTGGGCACCAAATGAAAAGCAGTGAAAGATAGATTTCTTACACCAACGAACTCTGTCATTTCTCTTCTTGAGTAGTAAAATGTACACTTTCCTCCTGGGATATTATATTTCCAATGAACAAGGTAATGATTTTTTGCAGAATTCAGCAGGGTTCACCCAAATTTTACCAGGGGAGCTTATTAGGGGAACAGATACAAGATAATGAATAATACATTTTTGTTACTGAAGTTGAGTTATAGCTCTGTGATCTCTAAACTTGGAATTCATGTTTGCGCTGTTGTTTTCCTGAGATGTCTCTTTTAAAAAGTGATTCATTTGCAGCTGAGAGAAGGTTAGCAGACATTTATTATTAGCTTCTACATGAATGGAAAAGAAAGGCAAATACTAAATAAAGTGCTAACATCTCAAGGGTGGTGTTAAAAATGGCAGCCAGCTTGCTTGAAATGCTCGGCTGCTTTCCCCCTGTAGTGGTTTAATAAAATTTACTTTTCCTACAATGAATGATTGAGAACGTGAAAGAGCAGTTAAATATATACCCTCATACCCAAATGAGATGGAGTAAAGGTTTGAGAGCAAATTGCATTTGTGAAGACTAATGACCAAATTCTATGCACTGATGCACTAGCAAAGTAATGCGCAGGTTTCAATACAAGACCCCCGACATTGACATATTACAACACATGTAGCTTTCTGCCAGCATTTGGCATGACTGTGGAAACAGCACCAGGTCTTGGGTGCTCCTGAAGTAGCCGTTGAAAACCGCAGCACATATTCAACAGCACACCTGGAACACAGGTAGGAATAGGAAGGTGATACAATTGTTAACAATGCAGCATAGTAGCTAAGTGATTTGGTCATTCAGAATAAAGCTGATTCACTTTGGCTGTGTTGCTTTTTCTTACTCTGCTCTACATTCCAGGATTAGGATTAGACCACCACAGCAGATAGATAAGATTGGACTACCCAGTTGTGATCCTAATTATACTTACTGGAAATTGAGTTCAGTTTGGAAAGTATTATCCTAATTTCACTTATCCCCAAAATACGTTCTAGAGCAATTTGTTTTTAATGCTGCTTGTGATTCGAGGACCCGCCACCCACTTGAGGATAAGAAAGACACATGGACACGGTATATTTGGTTAATGGGCTAAAAAAGGCCACAACTTTATTGATTACAGCATGTGAGAGGCATTGGCTTAGGCATTGGATAAAACAACAGAGCGTGATTCCACCCCCTCAGGTAGGGGTGAGTCTATCAAGGGTTAACCACCTGTGGGAGGAGCCTGTTGATGCAAATACAACTGAAAGCTCCCCTTGATGTCACCGGGGGCTGTACCATGGCCCTAGCCACCAGCAAGGGCATCGGACAGGATCCACGACCGCCGGATTCCTTTACCGGAATACCCATAAAATGGAGGGGTAGGTGATGGTCACACCCTGCCCTCCAGCACACAACCATATTCCAATGCCTAACCAGTTACTTTAGTTCACAAATGAAACTGATCTGTAGAGCATGTAACTTGAAAAAAACAACAACATTACTTTTGTAAACCAAAAAATCTTTAATAAAAAATTATGTGGGGTTTTTTATTTAAGGAGTACATTATATGAATGCACTGTATAAATTTCTCTCTGACATGTTAATGCGGTCAGATTCTGCTCCCAGTATACCAGATATAATAATGACATATCTGGGTGTTGCTGTAAGAATGAATACAATAAGGATTGTAAAAAATGTATTATGAATAAAGAATATTTTGCACATGGTACTCAATGGAGAAAACTAATGTAAACTGGCATATTTGTTAATAAAAGTGATAGATGCTTTCATACCAAATAGCCATTTCTCCTTAAATAAAACTTGGTTTCCAAACTCAGGATACCTGTAATGATACTTCTATATTTTGCCATTTTCCTAAACAACCAAAACCTCAACAGATGGCTTAAATTCCTCAAATAGTGAAGACGGCATCTGTATGTCGATGCAAGCTGGCATAATGCTTCTGAATATACTAAACAAGATCAATTTCGAGACAGTTTAATCCTTAAATGATAAAGATTTATGCTTATTTTACAGTGACTGATCTTTAATTAGAACTATTTATGCATTAGTGATGGATAATCAAAAAGCAGAGCATTCCAAGAAGTCTGTCATTAGGATGCTGAAATGATGCACAGCAAAAAAAAAAAAGTCCTTAAGAAATGGAAAATATAATATTGCTCTGAATTAAGCATTTTGCTCTTTGAAATGGAAAGCGATAGGCTCAGAAAGCAGAATTATTTGTTTTGTGTGCGCAGATTATTTGAAGAATAAGGATTCGTTGACACACGTGGGGGTCGGGAACAGAACTCCCACGCAGCTTGTAATCTCAGTTGTGTCAGTACAGTGGTACCTCGGGTTACAGATGCTTCAGGTTACAGACACTTCAGGTTACAGACTCCGCTAACCCAGAAATAGTACCTCAGGTTAAGAACCTTGCTACAAGATGAGAAGAGAAATTGCACAGTGGCAGCACAGCAGCAGTGGGAGGCCCCATTAGCTAAAGTGGTACCTTGGGTTAAGAACAATTTCAGGTTAAGAACGGACCTCCAGAACGAATTAAGTTCTTAACCCAAGCACCACTGTAATCAGGAAAGATGCCATATCCTAAATTTGCTGTGGGTGTTTATATTTAAAACCAATTCCTTTTTTGTTTTGGAATGAGGGGGGAAATGCCATTGAGTTTATCAGCTTGCTTTTTGTAAAGAATAAAATGTGCATCTTTGTCAAAGCAAATGTTTGGCAATTCGAGTGACAAAAATTTAAGGGGCAAAGCTTTGGAATTCATGATTGGAATTCATGTTAAAGGTCAGAAAATGAGGAATGTTTGAGGTGTTTTTCGGTATAGCGATGCCGACTGTACTCAAGCATAGGAAAGCAAAACACACACAGTCACATGGACATAACAAATATAAAAAAAACATTATACACATAAGCAGATAAAAGAGGTGCAGCCACCACAAGTGACATCATCATGAGGGATCCTGGAGAGAATCATAGAGTTGGAGAGCTGGAAGGGAACAGGATGATCATGTAGTCCACTCATGGGGCTTGAATCCACAATCCTGAGATTATGAGTCTGAGCTAAATATGGATAAATATGGTTCAGTGCATAGGTAAAGCTAAAGGGACTCCTGACCATTAGGTCCAGTCGTGGCCGACTCTGGGGTTGCGGCACTCATCTCGCTTTATTGGCCGAGGGAGCCGGCGTACAGCTTCCAGGTCATGTGGCCAGCATGATTAAGCTGCTTCTGGTGAACCAGAGCAGCGCATGGAAATGCCGTTTACCTTCCTGCTGGAGCAGTACCTATTTATCTACTTGCACATTGACGTGCTTTCGAACTGCTAGGTTGGCAGGAGAAGGGACCGAGCAATGGGAGCTCACCCCGTTGCGAGGATTCGAACCGTCGACCTTCTGATCGACAAGTCCTAGGCTCTGTGGTTTAGCCCACAGCGCAACACCCGCGTCCCATGCATATGAGCACGGGTTCAGTGCATATGAGCATATAAAAATGAAGGCAGTTTTCTTGTCATTCTGGGATACAGCTCTATAGCTTTGGGAAATGGCAAGGGTTTACTGGCCAGGATGCCAGGCAATTACCTCTTCTCCCACAAGAGGCCAATTTTGACAGGTTCGCTCCTCTTCCCTGGAGGGTGGCATTGCAGGAGGGCATCTGGGCCTCCTGGTGACCCAGCTGTGGGCAGAGGGATGCCACCTGCATCATTGGGACTCCTGGCCATGTCACACCCCCGGCTGACCAATCGGGATGCCCGGGGGCGTGGCCACCTGCTGTCAGTCATCCGGCATCATGGTGATGCTGCATTTTGAAGCCCTGATGGTTGGTACGTCAGAGTTCGGTGTGAGTCTGAAAGCCTTTTTTGAGTAACCCCATGCTGCTCTTTGAAACCTGGAGGTTTAATAGGGCAGCGTGGAGCTGTTTAGAAAGGCTTTGAAACAGCCTTATGCTGTTCTTTGAACCTCTGGTTTTGGGGGTTCTCAGAGCAATGAGGGGCTCTTTCTAGGTCCTTTGCAAGGAGCCGTGCACAGTTCTTTCAAACCTCTGAAAAGTGAAGGTTCAAAGCAGGCATAGGCAAACTTGGCCCTCCAGATGTTTTGGGACTACAACTCCCATCACCCCTGACCGCTGGTCCTGTTAGCTAGGTATCATGGGAGTTGTAGTCCCAAAACATCTGGAGGGCCGAGTTTGCCAATGCCTGGCTTAAAGGAGTAGCACGGGGCTGCTTTCAAGAGCAGCACCGGGAGAAGGAAGTAGTTTCTCCTTTACCCTCCTTGAGGCACCCATGGGTGGGTGGGAGCGCAGCTTGTTCCAGCAACGGAACTATTGGGAGCCATTGGCTGTTCTGGGTGGAGCTTATGGGAATTGGAGGACCACAGTTCACAGAATCTCAGAAAGTCACAGAATCACAGATCTGTAGAGTTGGAAGGGATCATCTAGTCCAACCCCCTGCAATGCAGGAATATGCAGCTGGTCCATACAGGGATCGAACCTGCAACCTTGGTGTTTTCCACATCCCTAATTTAGGCTGGAGAACAATGCTGTGTTATGAAGCTCCTATTTGACTGCAGTGACATCCAAGAGTCCCCCGGTGTTCCAGTTTTCTTAATCCCCACTTGACCATATATAAATTCTTTCTTTGTCTTTGTAAGAGCATGCACTCTGCATGAGAGTTTCTCCTTGAAGTCCCTAGGATATCAGAAGCCCGCTCCACAGTGATTTGGAGCAGAGAAACAGCTTCCTTGTGGATATTCATCAGGCACTTACTATTTGTAGCTTCCAGTTGAAGACATTTTTCTTTCAACAAACCTTTCCACCTGGCAAAAAGATTTCTGTCATAACTGTTTATTCCAGGCACCCCCAACCTGCAGCCCTCCAGATGTTTTGGCCTACAACTCCCATGATCCCTAGCTACCAGGACCAGTGCTCAGGGATGATGGGGATTGTAGTCCAAAAGATCTGGAGAGCCGAAGGTTGGGGATGCCTGGTTTATTCTCTATTGTTTTAAAAAGCATATTTAGTTGTCTTTTTTGCAATGTTTTTTAAAGCTGTTTAAAGCTATTTTTGTGTAAATCACCTTGAAACCAATGTGGAAGGTGTAATAACAACAGCAGCAGCAGCAGCAGCAAGAATAAGAATAATTCTGCAAAGCTGAGATTTCTCACATATAAAACCAACAGCAATTTTATATGACTGTCATTCTCGCTAAATTACACTCTATTTCTGCCTGGCAAAGGCATGTAGATAAAATGTGGTTGGCTGAGAGTATTATTTATGCCGACATTGCTTCTTCTCGGGGCTCCTGACTTCCTCACACATCATAACATGCCCTGGGCATGTTATAAATAACCATTTTTGCTGCTACCTACATATAGCAGATTGCCCTATTTTTCTACTGCCAAATGATGCTAGGAAGCATTACATAACCATATACTCTTGGCCCAGTGCCACAAAACACCCATTTATAACTCACAAAAATCTTCAGAAGAATAATGCAAGTTTATATATCAGAGATCATCGTGTTATATAGATCAAGTTAGTTCCTTTACTCCAGTGATGGACTGGACAACCTTTCTTCTGCTGAGGGCTATATTCTCTTGGGGTAATGTGCATTCTCTTGAGACACATTATTATTATTTTATTTCTCCTATCCCTTAGGCAAAAAATAAGCTTCAGAACTGTTTAGAGTGTATAAGACCCCATTAGGCAGACATTAAAATATAAACATCTATAATTAAAATACACAATGAACCAACCCCATTAAAACATTAAAATATAAGCATCCATAATTTAAATACGCAACAGAACAAATCCATTAAAATAGTAATTAAAAGATGAGATTCAGGTTGAGGGAGCAAGGAAACGCCTATCTAAACAGATGTATCTTCAAAAGTCATTGGCATGCCAATACAGATATGGCCTCTGGTATTTCAGCAGGGATTGCATTCCATAATTCATGCCACCAGGAAAAAGCCTATCACTACAAGCCGATAATCACCAGGCCATGGAAAGGCTAACCAATCTGTTGAGCTTAATGCCCTTATTGGGCAATAAAGGGGAAGTCCGTCTTCCATGTAAATACAGGACCAAAGTTGTTTAGGACTTTATATGTAAGTAACAGAACCTTAAAGCTGGCTTGGGTGGACATGTCCAGAGATCAGAAAGTTCTGGGACATGATCCATGAAGAAATAAAAAATGTTACTAAGGACTTCACATAGTTAAAGGCCAGAAACATATCTTTTGGGAATATTGAGCAGTGATATTCCAAAAGAAGAAACTAAGAAAAATCTGTACGCAACATCAGCGACGAGAATTCTGGTGGCTAAGTACTAGAAGGGTAACCAGGTACCGACCAAAGAGGAATGGTTATGTAAATTATGTGAATATTTGGAACTGGCCAAATTGACGGATATAATAAGGATAATGAATACTGTCAAGAAGGAATAATTATACCAAAACCTAACAAAGACCCTACTAAATGTGCAAATTATAGACCAATATCACTAATGAACGTTGATGCAAAGATTTTGAATGCATTTTGGAAAACCTAGATTGAAGTTAGACCGGTCAGTTGCAAAACTACATCACTCTCTTTTTGCTGGCCTCTCCTCACCCCCCCCTCTTTTTTTCTTTAGAGAGAGACAACTGGGAGGGTAAACTTAGCCATTTTTAACAGACAAACTGTGTGACTGTCTGACACCGTCTGCATTCACTGGAACTCTGAGGTGGACGTGAGGCATTGGGAGATGTCCAATTCGCTTTTAGGTGCTTTGGATAAGTCCTGCTTCATCCCACATGAAGTCAGAATGTTTCAGAAGCAATCAACTTTTGATCTTGATTTTGGGTTTTCCCTAGCATCCCTAGCAGTTATATTAGCCTAACCAAACATGCTGTGATAATAAAGATAGAATACCCCCTGCTCAGTTTTTAAATGGAGGAATGTCAAGCTTCTTAACTGTTGAAAGCTTCTAATCATGACCTATCTCCCAAGGGTAGGTGTTAAATGCAGGACTGATGAGTAGAGATAATCAGGTAGAGAGATCAGTTCACTAATTTATTTTTATTTATTTATGTATTTATTTTATTTTTAAAAATACCATTGTAAAGGACAAAAAGGAAGTGACATAGTAATTAACCCCCAATAGTGTATAATGGTGATATTTTTTAATAAAGGAATTAGCTAAAGACATGACTGAGGAGCAGTTCTATCAATGCAACATAGTAGGTTCAGATTCAGTCCAAATTGCTATGAAAGATTAACGCTTGGAACTTCCCCAACACCTGAGAAATATCAAGGTTTAATTAACAAGTCATGCAATGTTGTGTAGAGCTTTTGAATATTTATGATGACATTATCATTTTTGGTAGAGACCAAGACATGCATGACAAGAAACTGGGAAATGTTTCAAATGTTTTCAAGACAGACAATTAATGCTGAATGCAGAAAAGAGGGATGAGATAACAGACTTCAGAAATTCCACTGAATGGAGTGGTAAAAAAAAAAGGTTTATAATGTTGGAATGGTGGGGTGGGGGGATGATTCTATGCTCTGTTCTGTCAAGGCATTTTCAGTCACTTCTTAGGGACTAGGCTACTTTGCACGCAACAAATATAAGTCTGGTACTGTGAGTCTGACATTATAGCCTTCAATTTAGTCCTCAAATCCAGAAGAGCTAAACAACAACAACTACATCCACACCACGGTGTACATACATCAGACTACTTACAGTGGACTAGCTGGAATGACATCAGTGGCACTGAATAAGAATAAGATCTACTTCACAATTTTCTTTTTCAACATGGACATGAATTGCTAGAGGTCCAGGAGATACACATTCATATTATCATCTCAATAAAATGATGTGGTAGAGTAAGTACAAGGATTTAGAGATGTCCTGGGCATGCTTGGAACTCATCCAGTTGGAATAAATGGCAAAGCTGTCTGCTGCTCTCGATGATATGACTATGTAGCGCACATTAGATTTTGGCTCAAAATTATCTGCCGCCAACAGGAGTTCTGCAGAAGACGTGCACGGGTTCTTGGGCAGACATGTTGACTTGGAAAGAACTCCGCAAGATAGAAAGCTTTGAAAACACCTGTTCTCCAGTAGGATGTGGCTGTGTAATAATAATAAAGTAATAATACTTTGATGTCCTGCCATTCTCATTTCTAATGGTAAAGATAAATATAATGGGTTGATATTTATTTTATTTTTTTGCTTAAAACATTTGAAGTCAAATCTTTCAAATCTGCACACTCTGAATCAATGTGAGATCCGAAGCATAGCCACACTTCAAAATTTGTACTTTTCCGAATTTTGCGATGTAGTTCGCCAACCAACCAAGGTGGCCAAGTATTGCAGTCTCAGCTTCAGGATCTGTCCTTCCAGTGAGCACTCAGGGCTGATTTCCTTAAGAATGGATAGGTTTGAGTAGGTAGCCAAGAGTAGGTAGGGCTAAAAATGTGAGTCTTACCATTGTGTCAAGGACACGCACGAGTCAGTGCACTGGTCAACCCTCCAGACATACAGTCAAGCACATATAACACAGCAATCCAGAAAGGCAGGATTGTTCACTTTCCTTCAGTTTAGCACAATTTTCATCCTCCCCCATCAAAAAAATGCTCCCAGGTGATGAGTTACAGGGAAGAAGAAAATTCTACCCTTCTCAGTTATACATTGAAGCTTCTGAATCTCGACTTTCTTTGTTGTTACTGTGCTTGGGTTTTTTAATTTAATTTAATATTTCTGCCTGAGTTCCCTTCATAGAATTTGTTGGGGTTCCTCCTCCCCCCGCCTGCGCCCCAACACAGGCAAAAACATTTCCTTCATTAATTGGTCCACCCAGCATTTTACTCCCAAAGCAGCTTCTAAACATTTAGTTTAATAATAACGACAACGACAACGACAATAACAATAACAATTTATTTATACCCCGCCCATCTGGCTCGGTTTCCTCTGGGCAGCTTCCAACAAAATATTAAAATACAGTGGTCTGTTAAACATTAAAAGTTTCCCTAAACAGGGCTGCCTTCAGGTGTCTTCTAAAAGTCTGGTAGTTGTTATTCTCTTTGACATCTGATGGGAGGGCGTTCCACAGGGCAGGTGCCACTAGCGAGAAGGCCCTCTGCCTGGTTCCCTGTACCTTGGCTTCTTTAAATTTAGTTGTGCTTGAAGGGAATAGGAAGGAGATAAAACTCTCCCCCCCCCGACTGTGCAGGAAAGAGCACTATGGTTACACTTTCTCCTCCCCTGACCCCCCCTTTCTGTGTGCAACAGCATTGAAAAAGCAATGAGAACCACAATACACAATAGTAGGAAGCAGAATGCGGCTAGTGGAAAAGACAGCCAGGTAAGGGGGCACAGAAAAAGTTTGGGGCAGGCTGGATTCAAAGAACTGAATCTGGCCCATGAGCTAAAGATTTTCTACCACCAGCTTAGCGTTTAGACCCAGAAGGTAGCTTCTAGGATGGAAGGATCTCTAGATCCCAGCCCTCTCTGTTTCTCATTTTTCAAATAGGTTCTCCACATTTTGCAGCAATTTGTGAACTCTTTTAGAAAAATCTTCATGAAAATTCGCCAGCATTTTAATGTGATTTTCTCCTAATAAACACATGTTTGTATGCAGCTTTTGCTGATGTTCACAAGCAGTTTCTCCAGATGCAATGCACTTTGGTGTGTTATTTTCATGAACATATTCATTTTTATGCATTTTTTCTCCTACTATGTGTATTTTTTAAAACCTTCTGCTGTCGTTTAGAATCAGACTAAACGACCAAACAACAACAACACTCTTGGCTTTACTCTGGCCCTACTCCCTACTGCAGGCATAGGCAAATTCGGCCCTCCAGATGTTTTGGGACTACTAGCTAACAGGACCAGTGGTCAGGGATGATGGGAATTGTAGTCTCAAAACAGCTGGAGGGCTGAGTTTGCATATGCCTGCCCTACAGGAATGTGCCCCCCAGAGCTTTCCTACGTTGGAATGTGGAGCTCAGGGTGAAAGAAGTTCCCTATCCCTCCTCTAAACCTAAGAAGTTGCATGAACATGGAACTGGACATATTGAGTATATATATATAGCCAATGTCTTTGTCTGCCTAGGAGCAATCTTCACTGAGGAGAGCAGGACTTAGTTCTGCATAAACATACATAAGATGCTTGTATCCCCTCCCTTGTTGTTTAGTCGTTTAGTCGTGTCCGACTCTTCGTGACCCCATGGACCAGAGAACGCCAGGCACCTCTGTCCTCCACTGCCTCCCGCAGTTTGGTCAAACTCATGTTGGTAAACTTGAAAACACTATCCAACCATCTCGTCCTCTGCTGTCCCCTTCTCCTTGTGCCCTCCATCTTTCCCAACATCAGGGTCTTCTCCAGGGAGTCTTCTCTTCTCATGAGGTGGCCAAAGTACTGGAGCCTCAGCTTCACAATCTGTCCTTCCAGTGAGCACCCAGGGTTGATTTCCTTCAGTATGGAGAGGTTTGATCTTCTTGCAGTCCATGGGACTTTCAAGAGTCTCCTCCAGCACCATAATTCAAAAACATCAATTCTTCGGCGATCAGCCTTCTTTATGGTCCAGCTCTCACTTCCATACATCACTACTGGGAAAACCATAGCTTTAACTATACGAACCTCTCTACTTCTCAAGATGCTGTCTAGGCCTGTCATTGCCCTTCTCCCAAGAAGCAGGCGTCTTTTAATTTCGTGGCTGCTGTCACCATCTGCAGTGATCATTGAGCCCAAGAAAGTAAAATCTCTCACTACCTCCATTTCTTCCCCTTCTATTTGCCAGGAGGTGATGGGACCAGTGGCCATGATCTTCGTTTTTTTTTGATGTTGAGCTTCAGACCATATTTTGCGCTCTCCTCTTTCACCCTCATTAAAAGGTTCTTTAATTCCTCCTCACTTTCTGCCATCAAGGTTGTGTCATCTGCATATCTGAGGTTGTTGATATTTCTTCCGGCAATCTTAATTCCGGCTAGGGATTCATCCAGTCCAGCTTTTCGCATGATGAATTCTGCATATAAGTTAAATAAGCAGGGAGACAATATACAGCCTTGTCGTACTCCTTTCCCAATTTTGAACCAATCAGTTGTTCCATATCCAGTTCTAACTGTAGCTTCTTGTCCCACATAGAGATTTCTCAGGAGACAGATGAGGTGATCTGGCACTCCCATTTCTTTAAGAACTTGCCATAGTTTGCCGTGGTCGACACAGTCAAAGGCTTTTGCATAGTCAATGAAGCAGAAGTAGATGTCTTTCTGGAACTCTCTAGCTTTCTCCATAATCCAGCGCATGTTTGCAATTTGGTCTCTGGTTCCTCTGCCTCTTCTAAATCCAGTTTGCACTTCTGGGAGTTCTCGGTCCACATACTGCTTGAGCCTTCCTTGTAGAATTTTAAGCATAACCTTGCTAGCGTGTGAAATGAGTGCAATTGTGCGGTAGTTGGAGCATTCTTTGGCACTGCCCTTCTTTGGGATTGGGATGTAGACTGATCTTCTCCAATCTTCTGGCCACTGCTGAGTTTTCCAAACTTGCTGGCATATTGAGTGTAGCACCTTAACAGCATCATCTTTTAAAATTTTAAATAGTTCAGCTGGAATACCATCACTTCCACTGGCCTTGTTATTTGCAGTGCTTTCTAAGGCCCATTTGACTTCACTTTCCAGGATGTCTGGCTCAAGGTCAGCAACCACACTACCTGGGGTATACGAGACATCCATTTCTTTCTGGTATAATTCCTCTGTGTATTCTTGCCACCTCTTCTTGATGTCTTCTGCTTCTGTTAGGTCCTTTCCACTTTTGTCCTTTATTATGGAAATCTTTGTACGAAATGTTCCTTTCATATCTCCAATTTTCTTGAACAGATCTCTGGTTCTTCCCATTCTATTGCTTTCCTCTATTTCTTTGCATTGCTCGTTTAAGAAGGTCTTCTTGTCTCTCCTTGCTATTCTTTGGAAATCTGCATTCAATTTCCTGTATCTTTCACCATCTCCCTCGCATTTTGCTTGCCTTCTCTCCCCCGCTATTTGTAAGGCCTCATTGGACAGCCACTTTGCTTTCTTGCATTTCCTTTCCATTGGGATGGTTTTTGTTGCTGCCTCCTGTATAATGTTACGAGCCTCCATCCATAGTTCTTCAGGCATTCTGTCCACCAAATCTAAATCCTTAAACCTGTTCCTCACTTCCACTGTGTATTCATAAGGGATTTGACTTAGATTGTATCTTACCGGCCCAGTGGTTTTTCCTACTTTCTTCAGTTTAAGCTTGAATTTTGCTATAAGAAGCTGATGATCTGAGCCACAGTCAGCTCCAGGTCTTGTTTTTGCTGACTGTATAGAGCTTCTCCATCTTTGGCTGCAGAGAATATAATCAATCTGATTTTGATGCTGCCCATCTGGTGATGTCCATGTGTAGAGTCGTCTCTTGTGTTGTTGGAAAAGCGTGTTTGTGATGACCAGCTTGTTCTCTTGACAGAACTCAATTAGCCTTTGCCCTGCTTCGTTTTGATCTCCAAGGCCAAACTTGCCAGTTGTTCCTTTTATCTCTTGACTCCCTACTTTAGCATTCCAATCCCCTATAATGAGAAGAACATCCTTCTTTGGTGTCACTTCTATAAGGTCTTGTAAGTCTTCATAGAATTGGTCAATTTCAGTTTCTTCAGCACAAGTAGTTGGTGCATAAACTTGGATTACTGTGATGTTAAAAGGTCTGCCTTGGATTCATATCGAGATCATTCTATCATTTTTGAGATTGCATCCCAGTACAGCTTTCGCCACTCTTTTGTTGACTATGAGGGCCACTCCATTTCTTTTACGGGTTTCTTGCCCACAGTAGTAGATATGATGGTCATCCGAACTGAATTTACCCATTCCCGTCCATTTTAGTTCACTGATGCCCAGGATGTCAATATTTATTCTTGCCATCTCATTTTTGACCACCTCCAACTTACCCAGGTTCATGGTTCTTACATTCCAGGTTCCTATGCAATATTTTTCTTTACAGCATTGGACTTTCCTTTCGCTTCCAGGCATATCCGCAACTGAGCGTCCTTTCGGCTTTGGCCCAGCCGCTTCATCAGCTCTGGATCTACTTGTACTTGCCCTCCGCTCTTCCCCTCCCTAGTTGGGTTTATCCCCTCCCTAGTTGGGTTTTTATAGCATAGGAATGTCCACACTCCACAGATGAGTCTTGTATAGAGACAAAGCAAAGCAAAGCAAAGCAAACCAAACCAATCACTAAAATAAAATAAAAAAGCACAACAAGATACATTGATATTATAGGGCCCTTCCTAGGTTCTTAGCACACTTGTATTTATTATAAGTAAGAATGCACATTCATCATTCCCCTGAAACGTGCTGAGATAGTGAAATGATACTCTGAGTGGTGTTTTCCCCCCATACCATACAAATGTCATAATTAAGCACTACATATTGGTGAAAGAGGAGCTTGGAAGACTGTATCTATGGCTGTGCTATGATCTTTGTATGCCAATGATCCCAATTAGATAGCAAAAAGAAACTTCAGATAAGGGTTGAAAATAGGCACCTGTGGAAGGGCAGATAGATGGCTGAGCATTCAAGCAGGCACACGCTTTTATTTTTAGTATCTCTAATGTTATTCAACAGAAAGCTCCAGACTGAATTAGAATAATTAATTACTGCAGTAATAAATGTGTTTGTCTTTAAAGCACTACAAGGCTCTGTTGTCGTTGTTTTTTGCTGCAGCAGGCTAAGCGCTCAAGTAATTATTCCACTATTTCAGTTGTCAGACTGGATGACAAGGCAGTAACACAAATTTCACAACAGCATCTTTTCATAGCAGATTTTTTAAAAACAAAACAAAAAAAACGTGCAAGTCTGACAAGAGTCTTTGTTTTCAAGTATGCAACAACGATGTTTCCTTAGCATGGGAGCATCAAAAATAAATGACGGTTGAGATGATATATACAAGAAGAGTGTCAGGCAAAAGGAGTGGCTTGGGATAGACAAAGGGGAATTCCCATCTCCATCCATAGGATACAGTATGTAAAGGGCTAGAGCGGGAACCCACAGAACATGGTGTCAACAGTGGACTCACCTGATTTGATTTGGGCACATCATGATCTGGATTAGATCATGAGTCCACATTAGAATTTAGAGTTCTGGGGTTCCATTGAGAGGTGGTCTTCAAGGGTGTCAGCTCCTAGGGGCTGAGCCCTTTTGCCCCCCTATATTTTGGGGTAGGAGTCGCCTGTCCCTCAATGTCCCAAAAGTGTTGAGGTAGAGACTGGGTCCTTCTCCTTCTCCTCCGGCCATGGAGGGGAAGGAGGTCAAAGCAGCCTCCCATTGGTAGCAGTGCCAAGAGAAGCCAGACGAGGAGCCACCAGCCATTGAGCTGCTCGGCCATCATGTTTGGCTGTGGCCTCGGCTCCTCCAGATTGCCCTCATAAGCTGGTGACTCTGGTGGCCTTAGAGGTGTAGTGCTGCCCCGGTCTTCGAAAAACACTTCCTTTTTAAAAAGCTCCAGAATAGCATACAAAAACCGGGAGAACTATATCTCCCACACCCATGCAGTATCTCTCTCAGGGGAACATGTTGTTGTTGTTTAGTTGTGTCCGACTCTTCATGACCCCATGGACCAGAGCACACCAGGAACTCCTGCCTTCCACTGCCTCCTGCAGTTTGGTCAAACTCATGTTAGTAGCTTCAAGAACACTGTCCAACCATCTCGTCCTCTGTCATCCCCTTCTCCTTGTGCCCTCCATCTTTCCCAACATCAGGGTCTTTTCCAGGGAGTCTTCTCTTCTCATGAAGTGGCCAAAGTATTGGAGCCTCAGCTTCAGGATCTGTCCCCCCAGTGAGCACTCAGGGCTGATTTCCTTCAAAATGGATAGATTTGATCTTTTTGCAGTCCATGGGACTATCCAGAGTCTTTTCCAGCACCATAATTCAAAAGTATCAATTCTTTGGCAATCAGCCTTCTTTATGGTCCAGCTCTCACTTCCATACATCACTACTGGGAAAACCATAGCTTTAACTATACGGAGCTTTGTTGGCAAGGTTATGTCTGTTTTTTTAAGATTTGTTTAGGTTTGTCATTCCTTTTCTCCCAGGAAGCAGGTATCTTTTAATTTTGTGACTGCTGTCACCATCTGCAGTGATCATTGAGCCCAAGAAAGTAAAATCTCTCACAGCCTCCATTTCCTTCCCTTCTATTTGCCAGGAGGTGATAGGGCCAGTCGCCATGATCTTAGTTTTTTTGATGTTGAGCTTCAGACCATATTTTGCACTCTCCTATTTCACCCTCATTAAGAGGTTCTTTAATTCCTCCTCACTTTCTGCCATCAAAGTTGTGTCATCCGCATATCTGAGGTTGTTGATATTTCTTCCAGCATTCTTAATTCCTGCTTTGGATTCATCCAGTCCAGCTTTTCGCATGATGAATTCTGCATATAAGTTAAATAAGCAGGGAGACAATATACAGCCTTGTCGTACTCCTTTCCCAATTTTGAACCAATCAGTTGTTCCATATCCAGTTCTAACTGTAGCTTCTTGTCCCACATAGAGATTTCTCAGGAAACAGATGAGGTGATGAGGCACTCCCATTTCTTTAAGAACTTGCCATAGTTTGCTGTGGTCGGCACAGCCAAAGGCTTTTGTGTGGTCAATGAAGCAGAAGTAGATATTTTTTCTGGAACTCTCTAGCTTTCTCCATAATCCATGTTTGCATTTTGGTCTCTGGTTCCTCTGCCCCTTTGAAATCCAGCTTGCCCTTCCAGGAGTTCTTGGTCCACATATTGCTTAAGCCTGCCTTGTAGAATTTTAAGCATAACCTTGCTAGCATTGTGATATGAGTGCAATTGTGCTGTAGTTGGAGCATTCTTTGGCACTGCCCTTCTTTGGGATTGGGATGGAGACTGATCTTCTCCAATCAGGGGAACATGCTCTGTTGTAATTCAAAGACAAATGTCACTTTCTCAAACCATGAATTCACCAAACTTTCTGAATATATTACTCTCACTCCTGAGAATAAGGTCAAATGTTATAATGCCAATATGGGGCAGGAAAAGTGAGTGATTCTTGCATCATGCTCTTTGTACTTGTTTAGTAACAGCCAATGCATAATTTCTACATCTCTCACAAAAGTGAAAGACAGGAAATGCTTCTTTAACTGGAGCTCGTGCATCTTCAGCTTGCCTCTGGTTCTCCATAGATTCACATTCTCAATTTATTAGTTGCATCAGTCCTTGCTAACTGATCCCTTTGGGATGTTTAATCTCCTGACAGCTGCCTGGATCCTTTTGCTACTGTAGCTGAACAACCGATAACAACTTGCCTCTTCAGTCTGTGACAAATGCACCTTTAAACCATGTAACTATTGATTTCTGCAATATTAAAATAGATATAATTACTTCTATATAAACCACACCCAAATTGAGAATCATTCAGTCTTATGACAAACTCAGGTCGTGAAAAGCAAGAGGGAGGTATGAGCATACTAAAAAACCCAATGTTTGCAGAAGTGCAAAAGCAAAACAAAACACTTTTTTTAAATCTCAGAGGGGCAACTTCCTGAAAAACAGCCCAGTGATGACTGAGCATGCTCAGTAGCTACAAAATGTTAAGTGACAGGTGGGAAAGATAACTGGAAAAGGTGGTGAAAACGCCCTGTGTGAACCTCTAACAGTTTGTGATAGGACTTGCTAACCTCCTGAGGCCTTTCCTGTGTCCAGAAGGTCCCTTCCCCTACTTAAATTAGGCTTGAGAAGAAGAGAGAGATTTGGTTGTAGTCAATAAAATACATTGTTGTGTGTATGTGGAACCTGTAATAGTTTCTGCGGTTTGCAGATGTGCTCATGGGTCCAAAAAGTTGGCAACCTCTGGCTTATGGTATCCTGAAGGAGTTCTCCTGTTAGCAGGTGAAAATGATAGGCTGCAGACAGAATAGAAAATTTAGGAAAAATTTAGGGGAGAAAACTTCGATAAGAGATACAAGAGATTGATTTTGTTTTCTTCTAAGGAGCATAGCAAATTTACTTTGCCTTAAATTCATTACAGTGGCACCTCAGGTTAAGTATTTAATTCGTTCCGGAGGTCCATACTTAACCTGAAACTGTTCTTAACCTGAAGCATCACTTTAGCTAATGGGGCCTCCCGCTGCCAGAGCACGATTTCTGTTCCCATCCTGAAGCAAAGTTCTTAACCTGAAGCACTATTTCTGGGTTTGCGGAGTCTGTAACCTGAGGCGTATATAACCTGAGGTACCACTGTACCCATTTCTAAAAGCAAGCTGCAATCCTATATACCAGGGAAGTTTTGGCCCTGTGGAAATTGGTGAACAATAGTTCCCATCATTCTTGTCCATTGGCCATGCTTGCTGGGGCTGATGGGAGTTGTGGTTCAGCAACATCTGGAGGACCAAAAATTCCTCACACCTGCTATACACACTTATTTGAGAAAAGGTCCTATTGAACCCAGTGGGGTTTAACATCTGAGCTTATATGCCTAGGGCTGCCTCTAAGGCAGGCATAGGCAAACTCTGGCCCTCCAGATGTTTGGGACTACAATTCCCACCATCCCTAGCTAACAGTACCAGTGGTCAGGGATGATGGGAATTGTAGTCCCAAACATCTGGAGGGCAGGAGTTTGCCTATGCCTGCTCTAAGGCTGCCTTGTTAATACGATGTTTTCTAGTACCAATTTTAAATAAAATTTAAAACAAAACTGTCAATACCTTCCTTTCTCCATTTTTCAATAAGAGTAGATTTAGATTTGGATCTCCTTAACGTTATTCAATATTTCATGTTAATTTGAAATGTCATTTTATTCATTTTTTTATGTTACTGAAATTGTCAATGAGCTACATACGGTTTATAGTTGGCTGTTGTCCACGTATAAACACATTACCCTTAATTATATAGCAATAACTTCTTATTGATGCAAACTTTTTCCCTTGGCAAAACAAAAACTGCCATCTCCCTGTGTTATGACTTCTGAAATAATTCACAAAGGGAGATTAAACTGTCAGATGTATTTCCTTATGGTATAAGAAACAATGGAGTATGCAAGCATAGAGCTGTTATTCCAAGATTTGCATGATGCTATGTAAATTATGGTTGAACTAAATTGAATTTATTCTTTATCAAGTATTCAACAGATGCTCTTAATACCCATCAAATTCACTGTATGCAGGCTCATATAATTTTTATGTAAAAACCTATAAAATATTTATAAGGTGATGATGCAACTGTACGTTTAATTACGTTTGTGTCTTTCTGCTCCATTTAAAATATTTATTGTACTATGAGAAGATATGTAAATTGGCAAGACTGAAGGAGGAAAAAAAATAAAACAACTTTTAATGTGCATATAGATTATGCTTACATCAATACCTTACATTATTTTATCTAATTAAAGCATATTGTTGAAACTTAATTGGAAAATTCTTAGGTTTATTATCTTATGAGAAGTAAATCCCTTTCAGGATGCCACAAAGAAGAGGATTTGCAATTATTGGACTAAAAATCCAGTGTTTTCTTAAATTGTTTGCTCCTTGAAAATTCTGCTCACTGAACCTTTTAGAGAATGCATTAAAACAGGCAGACTTTACTTAGCCGGTGACTTCTATCATTTCTTCTAAAGTACAAAACAAACATATAACTTCGCTGCTGAGTGCGGTGCCTTTTTGTGCAAAGTAGTAAAGTGGGGTATAAATATTGTTTTGGTCACTCAAATATCTATGGGTTTACATTACAGGTGGATAGTATTGCATCTTAATAGTAAACCGTAGACTTTATATTCCTGAAATGTAACAAGAGTGTGCCCAGCATGGGATCTTGTATTTATAAATAGGAAACACTGTGAAAACTTGCAGTCATAAAGGAAAAGAAAAGCCATATTGAACTAAACAAGAACAACAGAACATTTATTTATTTTATTTATTGAATTTATATACCGCCCTACACCTAGAGGCTTCTGGCGAACCAGAGCAGCGCACGGAAATGCCGTTGACCTTCCCATCAGAGCGGTACCTATTTATCTACTTGCACTTTGACGTGCTTTCGAACTGCTAGGTTGGCAGAAGCAGGGACCGAGCAACGGGAGCTCACCCCGTCGTGGGGATTCGAACTGCCAACCTTCTGATCGGCAAGTCCTAGGCTCTGTGGTTTAACTCACAGCTCCACCCGCATCCCTATATGCCTGCTACCATTTCCTAATTAAACCATGCTCAAGCAAGTATTAGAAGTCACTCCAGAAGTCGCCCTACTAAACATCTTCCATGATAATAATACCCACTCACATCACAAAGAGCTCATAACCCACCTACTCTCAGCAGCCAGAAATGTCATAGCCAGACAGTGGAGAGACCTGTCAGGAGTAAGCATAGACCAATGGTATCAAATAGTATGGGAAACAGCTTTATTAGAAAAAACTAATAAGCAAACTGCAACTGACATGGGGACAAATAGAAGAAGACACCTTCACCCCAGTATGGTTCCCATTTATCACATACACAGCCCAACAAGACAACAACAAGAACCCACTGACAGCATACAAATCAATCTGGCTAACCTGATCCAAACACACACACACACACAAACAAAACTCACTATAGCCAGCCAAAGACAACCAACCACACCCTAGGCCAACCCCAACATCTCTGACCACCAAAGGAATACAACAAGTGAGTAGTAAAGAGAACCCACACTGACACAAAACCCCACACATACACTAAGTAGAAGTAAAGAAGCATTGTCACCCAACCCCTCTCAGCATTCCCCCTCCCTCTGTAGAAAACTGATCTGTAAAATACACAACTTGAAAAAAGAGACAACACACATATTTTTCTAAATTAAGAAATCTTTAATAAAAATATACTGTATTTTTCCATCTATAAGATGCCCCCATTTGGGGGGGCTCCAATTTAAGAAAATGGGGGAAGATCTATCTGTGCATAAGATGCCCCCAAATTTTGGACATTATTTTTAGGGGGGGGAAACCTAGTCTTATACGTGGGGAAATACGGTATATTTTAAATAAATTAAACCATGTTGAAAGTGGCTTTCAGTTTCAATTATTTTGTACATAATTCACTCTAACAGTTACAACATACAGTATAACAGGATGATGATGATGATGATGATGATGATTATATGCCACCCATCTGACTGGGTTGCCCCAGCCACTCTGGGCAGCTCCCAACAGAATATTAAAAACACAATAAAGCATCATTTCTTCTTATTATTTTTTAAAAAATTAATGCCTTCACATGCCTTCTAAAAGTCAGATACAGTGGTACCTCGGGTTAAGAACTTAATTTGTTCCGGAGGTCCATACTTACCTGAAACTGTTCTTAACCTGAAGCACCACTTTAGCTAATGGTGCCTCCTGTTGCCGCCACAGTGCCAGAGCTCGATTTCTGTTCTTATCCTGAAGCAAAGTTCTTAACCCGAAGCACTATTTCTGGCTTAGTGGAGTGTGTAACCTGAAGCATATGTAACCTGAAGCGTATGTAACCCAAGGTACCACTGTAGTTGTTTAATTCCTTGACATCTGACGGGAGGGTGTTTCACAGGTGGGTGCCACTACCGAGAAGGCCCTCTGCCTGTTTGATTTCAATAATCATTGCCCAGGCAGGCAGAATCTGTGGCCCTGTGGGAGGCAGGGCAGAGACATTGGGTGAAATCATTACTGACTACAGAGGGAAGCATGGTTGGCATGGCAGAAGCGCAAGGATCAGCTCCTCATTGCACTCAGCTCTTGCTGATGGATAACACTCTGTTGGTGTTGGGAGGTGCCCAGACAAGCCACATCTTCTGGGTCAAGTGTAAGAGAACCCTGCATATAGTAATCCGGCCTTGAAGTCACCTACTGACGAACTATGGTCAAGACTACTGATGAAGGACTACTGTCATCTACTTCATCAGAACACTACGACTGGTGTTTAGCAAAGGATATACAAATTTACAGCCAAAATTGCAGATGTTTTCACTTAATTAAACTACTTAAATTAGCTGAATTTGGATCGCTCCTCAACTTGTCTGTCATCTATCTAATTTTCATTATGTACTGTATGTACTTCTGCCTATATATTTTCTTATACATTTGCCATGCTTCTCCTGGCTATGTTTTTGATCCATTGTAGCTTTCTGTTAAAACAATATTTTTCTATCATTAACCCATTCAAATCTATGTGTATAATACTGTCCCTAATGTCTTTGTAGTAAGTCCAAGTGGGCAGTCAATTCCAAGAAGTGAGTTGCTTCAATTAAAAGAGAAAATGAATGGAGAGTTGATGTAGGATTAATACATTATATTTTAATCCACTCCTATTTACCACTTCACAGTTTTTGCACTTGGAATTTGAACATTTTTCTCTCTCCAGCTGATCCAAAGCAGCTTTTCTCACTATTGTCTTCTGAAGCAATTATCAGCTCTTCTTTCCAACACAACCAAATGCTCTTTATGCCTAAATCTGCTTGCTTATATCTCCAGCTCGTAGTTTAGAAGCACTGATCCAGAAACATTGGTGTAACTATCCTGGCTGCTGCATGCTCAGAAGAAGAAGAAGAATGAAATGGACCTTCTCTGTATGAAACTTCATATATTTGAGATTCCACTGACTAGTAGACACTGAAACTGGGTTGGGTTTACAGGCTTGGTAATAAGAATACCATGTATTTTAAAATCAATATTCACATAGTATAGACATAAGGCATTGGTGGGGAACCTGTGGCTTTCCGGGTATTGCTGAACTACAACTCCAGCCAGCCTGGTCAGTGGTCAAGGATCCTGGAAGCTGTAGGTTAATAACATCTAGAGGGCAACAGGTTCCCCAATCCTGACATAGAAGATGATCTACATGTTGCAACTGTTGCCTAAACACTGTTGAACCCAAGTGGTGAACTACATTCTAAACTTGTTTTCTTATACAATCCTCCTGCTCTCAGTTGTGTGCATGATACTACCCTCTCCTGACTGTATTTTGTTTTTATTTTTTAAAAAACACCTTAATTAAAAATTAGCTCACCTCCAAGACCAGATTTAGGATGGGTGATCCATGCATGGGTCGGTTTGGGTTGTCCCAGTTTGTCCCATTCCCAATTTGAGCCCCAATCTGAGGTGTGAGGCTGTGCACAATTCTCTAACTCTTATTTAGGAGGTTCACCAAAATTGCTATGAACTTCTGTTTTTCATATGCCCCATTTTTGAGCGTGCTCTGGAAAGGCAGTAGCCACACTGTGGTGAGCTCCATATTATAAATGCTGAAATTCGTGCGCACGTTTTCAAAATATGCTAGATCAGTGCATGACTTTTCATGTTGCTGATCTGGAAAGGAATGGAATCTTGAAATGGAGTCAAAGGTGGTAAGTGGCTTGATGTGGACCATGTGATGAATGCAAAGGGATAGAATTCGAGTCAGATGACAGAGGTTTGCCTGACAAGGCCAAGACAGTCCTTCAAAATGAGTCCAGCTGGGGATATCAATCAAGTGCCTCTGCCATTACATGGACAGCAGCATGAGAAATAAGTCTCAGCAGTCCTCATGCTTTTACCCTCTTCACATTTTTGGAAAGAAGAAAATGGCATGGCAAGGGAGAATACCAGACATAACTCTTATTTTGGAAACCCTGATCCGATGCCCATGGGATAACTGGTGACAAACTCTTATGTTTAGAGATGGGACTGACTTTCAAATTCAATGGATGGGTTTGAAATCTATTTATTTACTTATGTAGAACTGACCACCCAAACGACAAGTCTTCTGGGTTGTTCAGTCACAATTAAAACAATACACAATTAAAACATTAAAATATATTAACCATTAATGATTTTTTATTAAAACTTTGAAAATCTCCAAAACTCCACTCCCAGCCTACATCTGGCCCTTTCTCCAGAACTTCCAAAATAAGACTTAAAATTCCCCAATACAAACCTTCACTGTCCCTTTTGTTTTTATAGAATTGTAGAGTTGGAAGAGACTTGCAGGGTCATCTGGTCCAACCCCCTGCAATGCAGGAAACTCAAATAAAGCATCCATGGCAGATGGCTATCCAATCTCTGCTTTAAAACCTCCAAAGAATGAGAGTCCACCAACTTCTGGGGGAATCCATGCCACTGTTGAACAGCTCTCACCATCAGAAAACTGATGTTCAGGTGGAATCTCCTGTCTTGTGACTTGAAGACATTGGTCTAGGTCCTGCCCTCTGTATCAGGGGGAAACAAGCTTGCTCCACCACCCATGTGCCAGTCCTTTAGATAGAAGATCTCATTCTCTTCTTTTCCAGGCTAAACACACCCAGCTCCCTCGAATGTTCCTCAAAAGGCTTGGTTTCCAGACCCTTGATCATCTTAGTGGCCCTGCTCTGCACATTTTACAGCTTGTCAATATTCTTCTTAAATGGTGGCACCTAGAACTGGACACACTACTCCAGATGTGGTCTGATCAAGGGAGAATAGGGTGGTACTATTCTCTTGATCAAGGTACTATATTTCTGTTGATGCTGCCTTTTCTCTCTTTTTTTGCTGCTTTATCACACTGTTGACTAAAGTTCAGTTTATGGTCTCCTAATATGCCTATGCTGGCTGCACTGCCAGCTATCAACACTGATGGCTTTTATGGTCTGTAAGTGGACCAAAATCTCCTTTAACCAGGTCCACCCCTCCAGGCCACTGACTGGCCCATTGAAATTTTTAAATTATTTTCCAGGCAATCCTGCCAGTCACACCATGGCCAGCCAAGGCTAATCCTGACAGATCATGTGAGCTAATTGTCTGCCTCCCTTGGCTCCCTGGCAGGCCCTGATTGTCACCATCAGAATTACGGTAAGCAGGAATGATATCAGGAAAGTTGGGCGTCCAGGCAGACTACAGAGTGCCTTGACCACTTTGCAGTGAGAAGTTAATTAGAGCCCCTTGCTCAGCAAAATTCTTACAATAATGATTTCTAAAGAAATGGTAAAGCACCCTGAAAATCAGGCAGAAAAGCAGAAACCTCTTTTATGGGCAAGGAAAAATTAAAGAAATTAGAGACAGGTTTCAGCACAGCATTATTTTGAACTGACCTGGGGAAGAGCTGGTTCAGCAGGACTCCCCTCAATCAGTTTTTGCTCTTGGTTGTATCATTGGAACTTCAGTGTCAATGCCCAATTTTTACTTGGGGTGTTTGTGGTTATTTCATATTGGGTGATGAGTTCTGTCATGGATCGGCTTTGATTTAGAGTGTTTTCCATTGTATCAATGAAGCCGTTTATGGTTTTTATGTTCCATTTCTGCAAGAAGATATAATATTGGACATTCCAATCAGCAAAAACAGACATTCCAAAGCTTTGATGCTGCAAATATCAAAACTGATGCGATATGAAAACCTCTGCTGAAATGTTCCAGTTTAACATTTGTGTGATACCATTGATTTGAATTAAATTAAGTATGCACAGAAGCATGCTACTGGACCAATCCCCTTGGGTTTAATTATCTCTCTAAAAATCTATGTTGAATCTTCCTTTTTAACAGGAATCACTATCACACCCTTCAGAAGGCAATGAAACAATGATCCATTCTTGAAGCAAGAAGTGCTGTAATTAGTAGTGGGGAAATAAATAAAATGATTGTTTTTTAAGGGGGAAAGGTACCTTCCTGAATTACAATGTAGATTTTATATTTTTCCCTGTGTCATGGAAGCCACTAAACAGGAGGCAAGTTGTGAAAGAATCAGTATTTTAGCCTTGGCATGAAAGAAATTAACATAACATTAAAAAGTATTGGGGATGACAGACGTGATGAATGTGCAAGAAGAATTGAATGTGATATATTTGATAGATAATAATTTTAAGTTGCCAGAAACTGAACTTAATTGTATAGTTTTATTTTAAAACATTAGTTAAGGTGGGGGTGGAACCCCTAGATAGAAAATATGACATGTTGTCAAGCAAAGCAGAAACATAGTAGCAAATTAGATGTTTTGTAATGCATGTAATGAAGCCCTGGCATTCTGTGTGTGTGTGGGGGGGGGGGTTAAAAAAGAATGAGGAGGCTGTAATTTGGAATGAAAATGGGGAGGAGAGGAGAGATTTCTTAACGTTTCTGTTTTTTCTTAGAATACAATAAAATTGTAAGGATGTTGTCACGCTGAAGTTCCTACGGCCACCAACAGGCAGCCATGAGAATGGCAGCATGACGCAAAACAGCAGGTGGGTGTTCCAGTAAGTTCTGATTCTCCTCACAGGTGGGCAGGTGGAGCAGGCAAGTACAACAGGTAAGTGCATTGGGTAGAGGGAACAAAGAGGGTAGCCACCTCGCAAATACTGTGTTTACCTGGGCTCCACCAGAACCAGCAGCCTCTGCATCAATGCTAAGCTGGAGAAGCATATTAGCAAGGAACCTCCAGCAACAGCTCACCTCTCCAAAAGGGCATGGGAGAAAGTAATGCTAAAGTCCAATACCAAGATGGAGGTCTATCAGGCTTGTGTGTTGAGCAAACTGCTTTATGGAAGTGAGGCGTGGGAGTCAAGGAGGAGGAGGCTAAGTCGGCTATTATTAAATGGGCCCAAGATCTAGGCCATACCACAGAGATGTCCCAATGGGAGAATTTGTGGAAGGTAATTTGGAGGTTTACTGCCTATTACTCCATAAGGGAAAACCTGCAAAAAATGTTATATCGTTGGTATGTGATGCCACACAAATGCTCCAAGATGTAAGAAAATATACCAGATGTCTGTTGGAGATGTGGTGAAACAGGAGGTATCATGTTTCATATACGTTGGACCTGCAGGAAGGTCAAAGCGTTCTGGAATGACATACACTCAGAACTAAAAATAATGTTAAAGCTAAATTTCCCTAAAAAACTAGAAGCTTTTCTTCTGCGTATTACAAGCTTTGACATCCCCAAGGGTATAAGGGGGGGGGGGGAATTGTACGGAACTGCAGCTGCGAGGGTGCTTATTGTGATGTATTGGAAAAATGACAAACTCCCTACCAGAGTTGAATGGTTACTCAAATTGACAGAACAGGCAGAATTAGCCTCACTTTTGGAAAGAATCAGAGACAAGCCTAGACAGGAGTTCATTTCAGAATGGGACAATTTCAAAAATTATTTGAAAAGCAGCTGTAATTGAAACACGGTAGTTGCCTTTGAATGACTTCTGTAAATAATACAGAGGATGGAAAACGATATTGAAATAGAAAAGAGAATTTTTACAAAATAGTAATGATAAATTAAAGTAAGATGTTTAATATAAAGGGAAATATGGAGAGGCTGGGATGTCATAGGTTCATAGTTGAAATTATATGTATCGTTTGTGATATCTTTATTTGACTGGCCGAAATGAAGATGACTACGTGTTGTATATATATGGAAAATGAATAATAAAGCATTTACCTGAAGAAGAAGAAGAAAGGAAGTGAGTCGTGGGCAACTTTCACCCACCAGGAGCAATGCCTCAATACCTTCCACATGCACAACATCAGGAAATTTTGGGCATCACGTAGCAGGACAGAAGATGTGCTCTCCCATGTTCTGCAGAAGTAGCTTCTCCCATAGAAGTGACTTCTATGATGGCTTAGTCATGTCCATAGACCAAAGGATTGCAGGATCCTCAAGGATGTGCTCTACAGGGAGGTGGCTTCAAGCACCATTCCTGCTGGCAGACAACTCTGCAAATGGGACATGAAGGCTGGCAACATTAACCCCACCATGTGAGAATCCCTTGCAGACAAATGGGGTCCTCCTAAATCAAGGGTCCTGGTTACACTCAGGACCCTTAAGCCCCAACCCCTATGCGGTGTGTTGTTGCTAGGCATCGCCCAAGCCTTGTCTGTTGGGCCCCGGCTGTTTGGGCCAATTGGGGCAAGTGGCGTGATCCTGGGGACCTATAAATGCAGCAGCACGATGGGGGTGGGGCACTTGCTTCGCGCTGCCAAACACCCTCCCTCCCTCCCTATTTTTAGGTTGTGCTGCTTTGGCCTTGCTATGGATTGGGTTGCCTGCTTTGGAGCAGGGGCTGGGTAGGAATTTTTCCATTTGGCAGATTGGCTTTAGCCACTTAGTTTTCACCCTTAGCAATCGTCACAACTTTGTAAGGTTTGGCGGTTAGGCATTGGCTTATTGAAATGTGTGGAAGGGGAGGTGTGGCCATCACCTGCCCCTCCAGGAATAGGGTGTTCCGGTAAAGGAATCTGGGGGTCCTGGACCTCATCCGAAGTCTGCTTGAGGGGCTAGGGCCATGCCAGGACCACAGGAACCCCTGAGTGAGCTTCATTCGATCATCACCCATGTTGCTCCCATGTTTGGTGTTTACCCTTTCAGACTGCCAGCCAGAGAGGCAGGAGTCAGTTATAGTCCCTGACCAATGCCTAGGTCAATACTGTTCAATTTGTTTTGCAATCAATAAAGTTGTGGCCTAAATTTTGCCCAAAAACTAAAATTATGAGTCCTTTTGAAGTTATTTACTGGGAAAGGGCTTGGGGGCCTCGGGGCGCAACTGCAGCACATGGAGCCAGTCAGTCAGGTTGTGTAACCACAGCAGTGACCAGAGGAGGCAGGGATTTATGTTTGATGAGGCCCTAAGCTACTGAAAGTAATGGGGCCCTTTATATGTCCAGCTGTCCTTTGTCAACAACAAATGGTCACTGTTTTTTGTGTGTTGAATATATGCTATATCCTGAAGCTGAGACTCCAATACTTTGGCCACCTCATGAGAAGAGAAGACTCCTTGGAAAAGACCCTGATGTTAGAAAAGATGGAGGGCACAAGGAGAAGGGGATGGAAGAGGACAAAATGGTTGGATAGCGTTCTCAAAGCTACCAGCATGAGTTTGACTAAACTGCGGGAGGCAGTGGAAGAAAGAAGTGCCTGGCGTGCTCTGGTCCATGGGGTCACGAAGAGTAGGACATGACTAAATGACTAAACAGCAACAACAACATATGCTATATGGTAATTTGTGGACCCAATAGGTCTAAACCACAGAGCCTAGGGCTTGCTGATCAGAAGGTCAGCAGTTCGAATCCCCGTGACGGGGTGAGCTCCCATTGTTCAGTCCCAGCTCCTGCCCACCTAGCAGTTTGAAGGCATGTCAAAGTGCAAGTGGATAACTAGGTACCGCTCTGGAGGGAAGGTAAACAGCGTTTCTGTGCGCTGCTCTGTAAGTACATTAAAGGTACCCCTGCCTGTACGGGCCAGTCGTGTCCGACTCTAGGGTTGCGTGCTCATCTCGCTCAAGAGGCCGTGAGCCGGCGCCATCCGAAGACACTTCCGGGTCACGTGGCCAGCGTGACGAAGATGCAGCTGGCGAGCCAGCACCAGCACAGCACACAGAAACGCCATTTACCTTCCCGCTATAAAGCGGTACATATTTATCTACTTGCACTTAAGGGTGCTTTCGAACTGCTAGGTGGGCAGGAGCTGGGACCGAACGATGGGAGCTCACCCCGCCGCGGGGATTTGAACCGCCGACCATGCGATCAGCAAGTCCTAGGCATGGAGGTTTTACCCACAGCGCCACCCGTGTCCCTGTAAGTACATTACAGCGAAAGAAATAAGACTGTCTTCCATTTCCCACACTCTTCTCAGAGAGGAATGTAATTTGCAACTATCTCATCTGCACATCGGAGGAGTGAAATTGCTAACACATCTGCCCCAGCTGCAACAAAGCATCTCTCTCCTTTATTAGTGTCTACAGCCACAGCAGGCACTGTAACTCTCCAATGGTTTGATTTCACCCCTGAAGACACACTCATTCATTGTCTCCCAAGACAAACAGATGCCAACCATGTATTTCAGAACATGCTGTACCAGAACATTCATAGGTGATATTTTATGCACACGGAATATATTACTTTGCTGGAAATTATCTGTCTTCAGGCAAAGGCACTATTTTTTATGAACAACAAAAGCCTGGTTATTAAAAATAACTATCATAGAATTTAAAAAAAAAAGGTTGAAAAAAGCTATCTTAAAGCCATATTCACTGCAAGTTTTCAAAAAGTAAATAAAGGGCTGAAAATATGTTCAGGTAGTAAATGGAAGCAGTACAAAACAGCTCCAAAACCAGTGTGTGTGTGTGATTTGGGTTGATACCAGGTTTTTATTGCTCCAAAACATATTCATGCAAAAATGGCTATGGAAATGTGATTTTCACATAGTTCTCCTTATGGTTCCACACTCTAGGTATCCTCTCAAATTGTATTAGAACATGGTCTCCACTGTTCTAGTGTGGAAACAAGCCACAAAATCCACTATTTTCAAGATACAGGTATATAAAATTGCATATCTTGCTGTTAGCAGGGTGTTTAGATATGAATACTGAGTAAAGTATATTCCATTAGGTTGGTTCACAGTAGCTTTAAAAACAATTAGCTATTTGACATCTGCTTGGCCTGCAGGAAACAAAATGTTCTTTGAGATTTTTTAAAAAATTGATAGTCTAGAAAGAAAGAAGGAAAGAAAGAAAGAAAATATGCAATTCCATGGTCATCTGCCTAACACTTCTGCCTTTCATAGCAGAGAATTGCTTATACTATATAAAAGATTCTTTGGTTGGGTTGTTTCAGCAACCGGAGGCAAAATATTCTCAATGTGAGAAATGAATTGGCAGATGGATATTGGAGACAGGTGCATCCCATGTTATAAAGGATATACCTGCAGGATAGATGCCCTTTTCCAAGAAAGCCCTTACTGAATTTGAAAAAAGGGAAGGGTGTTTTTTATATCCAATAATGTTTTTGAATCTATAGTCTTTAAAACTAGTGACAGCTTTGTAATTTAGACCCTGTATTCCAGCTAAAGTTAAGTGTCACATTTCTGTAAGTGTAAACACTCAGGTGATATTGAGTGGGCAATTCTCCCTCCAGCACATCACCCATTTACAAGGGGACAGGAGGCGGGCAGGTGTGGAGGACTCCCTGGTCCTGAATGGGATAACTGAGCCCCTGAAGGACCAGGTGCGCAGCCTGGGAGTCATTTTGGAATCACAGCTGTCCATGGAGGCGCAGGTCAATTCTTTATCCAGGGCAGCTGTCTATCAGCTCCATCCTGTATGCAGGCTGAGCCCCTGCCTGCCCGCAGACTGTCTCGCCAGAGTGGTGCGTGCTCTGGTTATCTTCTGCTTGGACTAATGCAATGCGCTCTACGAGGAGCCACCTTTGAAGGTGACCTGGAAACTACAACTAATCCAGAATGCGGCAGCTAGACTGGGAGCGGTCTGGTGACTGAGAGCGGCTGCCGAGACCACATAACACGAGTCCTGAAAGACCTACATTGGCTCCCAGTATGTTTCTGAGCACAATTCAAAGTGTTGGTGCTGACCTTTAAAGCCCTAAATCGCCTCAGTGATTTACACCAGTGTGGTGTAGTGGTTAAGAGCGATAGATTCGTAATCTGGGGAGCCTCCGTTCCTCCACATGCAGCTGCTGGGTGACCTTGGGCCAGTCACACTTCTCTCTCTCTCTTTTTTTTAAAATACATAATTTTTATTAATTTTCCAATAAAAATAAATGCACAATAAAACACCAAATTCTCTTCACATATCTAATTTTCTTTTAGACTTCCATCAACCTGACTGGTAGTTTTCCGTATTTATCACTTATCCTCACATTTCTTAATTTTATATTGCACTATATATATATATATATATATATATATATATATATATATATATAATCTTACCTTATTATTTAAACAATATTTCTACCACCCCTTCTTACAGAGCTTCCTGAAAACTTACAAACGTTATATTGTTATCACAAAAATTTCTAATATACTCTATAAAATTATTCCAGTCCTCAGTGAATCGTTGGTCTCGTCAGTTCCGAATCGAATCCTCCCTGTTAATCTATCCATTTCTGCATATTCCATTAATTTCACTCTCCATTCTTCTATCGTAGGCATTCTTCTTGTTTCCACTTTTGGGCCATCAAAATTCTCGCTGCTGTTATTGCATATAAAAATAGTTTCTCATCCTTCTTTTTTATTTCACAGCCTACTATTCCTAATAGAAATGTTTCTGGTTTTTTAACAAATGTATATTTCAACATTTTCTTCAACTCATTATATATCATTTCCCCAAAACACTTCACTTTTTTGCACTCCCACCACATATGATAAAAGGTCCCTTCTTTGTCCTTGCATTTCCAACATTTATTACATCCTTTATACATCTTGCTTAATTTCACTGGTGTTATATACCATCTATATATCATTTCCATAGCATTTTCTTTTATCGTGGTACATGCCGTAAATCTCATCCCATCCTTCCACAGTTTAATCCACTTATCAAATTGAATATTATATCCAAAATCTTTGGCCCATTGTATCATAACCGATTTAACCTCTTCATCTTTCGTATGCCACTCTAATAACAATTTATACATCATTGATAAGTTTTTAATTTCATTGTTCAATATTTCTCGTTGAAACCTAGATTCTTTTTCATAATAGCCTCTTTCTGCAACCTCTTTTCTAAACATTTCGTTAATCTGAAAGTAATGCAACCAGTCATTTACATATTCTTTCACTTCTTCATATGGTTTCATTTTCCACTTACTTCCCTTTTTCTCTATTAAACTCCCATATGTTACCCACCTCCCAGTCATGTTAATCTTTTTAATGCTCATCACTTCCTATGGTGACAACCAATGTGGTATTTTTGGTTCTAACAGGTTATTTATAACTATCCCATACCTAAATCAGAGATTTTTGGATAATGTGGTTTTCAAAACCTTTATGCACTCGTTTTTCCCCATACCATAAATATGCATGCCAACCGAATCTATTATCATATCCTTCCAAATCTAACAAATCCGTGTTTTCTAATTTTATCCACTCTTTCAACCAACAAAGACATGATGCTTCATAATATAATTTCAAATCTGGCAGGGTGAAGCCTCCTCTTTCTTTTGCATCTGTTAACAACTTAAATTTTATTCTCGGCTTTTTTCCCTGCCAGATATATCTTGAAATTCCTCTTTGCCATTTCTTAAATATTGTAACTCTTTTAATTATTGGAATTGCTTGAAACAAAAACAGCATTTTCGGTAACACACTCATCTTTATCGTTGCAATCCTTCCCCAAAATGATAATTTCATCCTCCCCCACACCTCCAGATCTCGTTTAACTTTATTCCATAATGGTACATAATTGTTTTGAAATAGATCAATACTCCTGGGAGTAATATAATCCCTAAATATTTCACTTCCTTAACCGCCTCTATCTCAGTCTGTTGCTGTATTCTTTCAATAGTTTCTTGCTCAATATTTCTCGTCATTATTTTAGTTTTTTTCTTATTTAACTTAAAGCCTGCCACTTGTCCAAATTCTTCTATTTCTTCTAATACCATTTTTACACCCTTTAAAGGATCTTCAATCGTTATAACCACATCATCAGCGAATGCCTTTACTTTATACTCATTACGACTGACTGACACACCTTTTATTAATTCATTATTTTTTATTGACCTTAGTTGGACTTCCAGGACCAAAATGAATAACAGTGGCGATAAAGGACACCCTTGCCTTGTACCTTTAGTAATGGCAATGTTCTCTGTTATTACATTATTTACAATTAACTTTGCTCTTTGTTCGGAATATATTGCCTTTATACCATTTAGGAAAGACTCGCCCATATCCATAGCCTCTAAGTTTTTTAACATAAATTCCCAAGAAATGTTATCAAAGGCTTTCTCAGCGTCTACAAAATCAACATTGCCTGTTTATCCTTCCTGTTAGTCAGATATTCCATAATATTAATTATATTTCTTATGTTATCTTTCATCTGTGTACCAGGAAGGAAACCTGCTTGATCCTTATGTATCATTTCCTTTAAAATCCTTTTCATCCTGTTTGCTAAAATATTTGCAAACATTTTGTAGTCGTTGTTCAATAGTGAAATCCGTCTGTAATTCTTGACCTGAGTCAAATCTGAATCTTGTTTTGGGATAAAAGTTATATAAGCTTCTTTCCAAGTTTCTGGTATTCCAAGTTTCCCTTTCTTAAAGTATTATTCATTACCTCTTTTAATGGTGTTAATAGGGTGAATTTCATTTCCTCGTAATATCTTGCACTAAATCCATCCAGTCCCAGTGTCTTTCCATTTTTTAGTTCTCTTATCACAGATTTAATTTCCTCCAGTTCTATCGGTTCATTCAATTTATTTTTATCACAGTTCGAAATTTTCTGCACCTCTTTCTTCTTTAAATAATCCTCTATTCCTTTTATATTACACTTCTCCTTTCTTTTGTACAAATCTCTATAAAAATCCACAAATCCTTTCCTGATCCCTTTCGGGTTTTCTATGTCTTGATCCTCTATTCTTATTTTATTTATTGTATTCTGCTCTTTCCTTTTTTTAATCTGCCATGCTAACCACTTTCCGGATTTATTTGCAAATTCAAAGTTTTTCTGTTTCATTCTTTTTATGTTCCATTCCACTTCTTTGTTAATTATCATCGCGAACTGTGTTTGCAGCATTTTTATATTTTGTTTCACTTTTTCATCCTTGGGTATAGTAACTAATCTTTTTTCATTCTCCATTAATTGTTTTAGGATTTCCTTTTTCCCTTTTCCCCTCATCTTATTTTTAATTGCATTTTGTTGAATAAAGAAACCCCTCATCACTGCTTTACTAGCATCCCACACCATGCTCACCTTTGTTCCTTTATTCATGTTATTCACAAAATAGTCCGTAAGGCATTTCTGCCCCCTTTCCACTATCTTCTGATCATCCAGAAGATTTTCATTTATTCTCCACTGGAAATATTTTTCTTCATATCCTTTCAGAAAACATTTAATTGCATTATGGTCAGAGAGGACTTTTGGTTGTATTTCAATCTTTAGGATTCTTGATGTTAATTCACACTCACCTCACAGAGTGTTTGTTGTGGGGGAGGAAGGGAAAGGAGAATGTTAGCTGCTTTGAGACTTCGGGTAGTGATAAAGCAGGATATCAAACCCAAACTCTTTTTCTTCTTCTCAGCCCAGTATACCTGAAGGAGTGTCTCCACCCCCATCATTCAGCCCGGACACTGAGTGTGATGGCCTGGGATTCCGATTCAGAGGACGAACCAGAGGAATCCCAGCCTGCACAGGAGTCCCTGCCTCCAGGGCCGGCTGAACTGGGGCAAGGCCTAGATGCTGAAGAGCCTGTACCTGTGGCAGAGCACCAGGAGCTGGCCCCAGGTGAAACCCTTCTGGCCCCAGAGGGGCTTGAGGACTCAGTGGCTACAGGTGAGCCTCCTCCAGGGCCCAGTAACCCTTCGGCCTCTCCTGATCTGCAGAGGCTTAGGGCAGAGAGGCGAAGGGAACTGGTTGCTCCCAGGAGGAGTGCTCGACTTAAGGTCAGAGGAGGCGGGGCTCCTGGGGGCCGGGACCGCCCCTGGCCTTAGAAGAGGATAAAAGCCCAGTCAGCCCGGCCCCAGGTTGCGGGAGCAACGTCGTTGTTGGCTTCGGACCTTCCTGTGTTCCTGATCCCTGCTCGGCCTCCTGTTCCTGACCATCCGGTGCTCCTGTTCCCTGCTCGGCCTCCTGTTCCTGACCATCCGGTGTTCCTGTTCCCTGCTCGGCCTCCTGTTCCAGCGTTCCTGTTCCCCGCCCGGCTCTCTGCCTCGGACCTCGCCCCTCTTCGTGTGGACTCTGCTTACGCCCACGGTACCTTACCCCCGGGTCCAGCACACTGAGGTCCAGCTCCAAGGGTCTTCTGGTGGTTTCCTCTGTGCAAAAAGCCAAGCTACAGGGAACCAGGCAGAGGGCCTTCTTGGTAGTGGCACCTGCACTGTGGAATGCTCTCCCATCAGACGTCAAAGAGATAAACAACTACCTGACATTTAGAAGACATCTGAAGGCAGCCCTGTTTAGGGAAGTTTTTAATGTGTGACATTTTAATGTATTTTTAATCTTTGTTGGAAGCTGCCCAGAGTGGCTGGGGAAACCCAACCAGATGGGCGGGGTACAAATAAATTATTATTATTATTATTATTATTATTATTATTATTATTATTACTACTACTACTACTACTACTACTACTACTACTACTATAGCAGTCAATAGGTTTGTGGGTCTTAAACAGGGAGCGTTGTCCTACTTGTGGAGACTCCTCATGCGTTTTGGAACCATACATGATCTGGGATCTAAATTGCATTTGCATTTCTGGCAAAATGTTGCATGACATAAGGTGCCACTTCCAGTAGTATGTATAGCCAGAAATATCCAGGAGTACTTGTTCCAATCTGTACCCAAAACCATGCAGACCCTGAAGTGTTAAAGGCACATGTGAATCCACCTTCACAGATATGAGTGTTGAACAGAGCACTTCAGCTAAATAGGCTGGTAACTGTTCATTTGTCACTGCGCAAATGAGAAGGATTTTATTCCAGTGCCTGGGTGTCTTCATTCATAGATAGATGATGCTGTTCAAAGACTGCAACCAAGTAATTATTTTATTGTAACAAGCTTATTAGTGTATTGATTTATATAGTATTAGGCTTCATTGACGTTATATATCATTTGCAGCATATTCTTGCACTGAAGAATGATAGGATGATTACGAGCAACCATTGGCATCTGATTAAAATGTCACCATTTGCAATGGGATGGTTAAGGACCTGCCAGTTTTTACATTTTCAATTCTCTTGCTTCAATGGCCTTTTATAACTTGGCTATTTGAAAAAAATGATTCCAGAATGCAAGGCTATGCCATCAGTTGTTTTCATCTGCCAATTTAAGGGTGACTTTGTTTCTTCCAAATAGAAGTTGTACATGTAAAAGCCTTGTTATTTCAAAACAACAAGCTTCAAGCCTTTTATCACCATTTCTATAGATATTGCTTATGGCTTCCTTTTCTCCCTCCAAATTTGCCTTCCAGTCTTAGCTTTCTCCTCACATTTCCTCAGTAACAGACCAAAGACCCAACTTATTGCCCTCTTCTCTGCAGACTTCTCCAGCTTTCTTCATCCATGACCCCCTCAAGTGAACAATCACATGAATAGAGACATCTGAATGCACTCAACATGTCTTTCTCTAGCAGCTTGGGCTACTGATTCATTTCAGTGCTCCATTCTACATAGTGATTGTGACCTATAAAGGCTAATGAGGCCCAGGACTTTTAATACCTCAAGAACCACTTCTCCCAGTATGAATCTGCACAGACCCTGCGATCATCATTAGAGGCTCGATGTTCTTTTTAAAAAAAATATACATTTTTATTAGTTTTTTCATATATTTTCCAAACAGAACATCACATCTCATCTTATACAACATTTTGGCTATTTTAGCCGGAGACTTCCATCAACCATGTCTAATAATTTTCAAACCTTAATCTTACATTTGTTATCCTAACTATTACTTTAAATAATCCGTAACTTCAAATCCCTTCTCATAAATCTTTTCTGCAATATTTCACATAGTTTTCCTTACGAAACTACAAGCGTAGTCAGTTGGTTACAATTGTCTTTCAGATAACTCGTATATTTACTCCAATCTTTCAAGAATTTCTGGTCGCGCTGGTTTCGAATTCTCCCTGTCATCTTATCCAATTCTACCTAGTCCATCAATTTCATCTGCCATTCCAAGAGGCTCCATGTTCACCCTCGCAGAGAGGTACAGAGGGAAGCAACAGGAGAGTGGGCATTTTCAGTGAGGATTCCCTGTTTGTCCCCAGGAAAACATATCACCAGAATTTGCTTTTAGGTGCCAAGCTAAGACATTACTATTTGCCCAGGCTTTTGAATCTCCATGCTGGCCTATACCTTTGTATGATTCCAGCCTCTGCTCTGGTTCTTACATTTTTCGTGGGATGGAATAAGATTTTCCCTTTTTATAGTATTATTGGATGGGCCCCTCATTTTTTATTTCTTTCTCTGTGCTATCTGGCTTCTAACTGATTTTAGTTGTTTCATACATTACACTGTTGCAAGTTTTATTGTATCAGGTAAAGATAAAGGGATCCCAGACCATTAGGTCCAGTCATGGCCGACTATGGGGTTGTGGCGCTCATCTGGCTTTATTGGCGAACCAGAGCAGCGCACGGAAACGCCGTTTACCTTCCTGTCGGAGTGGTACCTATTTATCTACCTGCACTTTGACATGCTTTCGAACTGCTAGGTTGGCAGGAGCTGGGACAGAGCAACGGGAGCTCACTCTGTTGCAGGGATTCAAACCGCCGACCTTCTGATTGGCAAGTCCTAGGCTCTGTGGTTTAACCCACAGTGCCACCCGCTATCCAATAAATTCTTCTTCTACAACTACTACTACAACTGTAATAACGGTAGTAGTGTCACCTTTTCTAGACATTTCTCTGAGCTATCCAGGTGCTAAATATTGCATTCTACTTATGTGCTGGTCAGAGCAAACCTCCAAGATCTTTCTGGTTGGATGCTGCATTATACTAGGCAAAATTGTATACAATATGTGAAAAGTGGGGGAAATGGACACTTAAATGCTGAGGACTTCGCTTTTTAATTGCAAATTGATTAGGAAATGCTGCTAACTGAACTGAGAGAACCCCAAAAAGGCAGATCCATTCATCTATATTGGCTACCCAAATGGACACTAAGCAAAGTGGAACTGTTCAGTTGTCATTGTACACAAAGGCTTTATTTGCCTGTCTTACATGTAACTCCTTATCTGCGAAAGGTTAATTCATATTTGTAATACTGGTCATATTACAGGTACTGTATAAGGTTGGCATTTATTTTCAGACTGAAAGAACACTTCACAGGTGCTACTGTAAATATTTTACAGCTGTTCTGCAAGCTCTAAGCAGAGTAGCGCTTTGGAAACAGTGATGATTGGCACACAGACCTCTTCTAACTCATCCCTCTGAAACCTTGTTTATGTGTGATGCTCTGGAATACCAAAAAATTGTAAAACATGATTTGTATCCATTTGTGATCACACCGGTGCACTGTTTTAGAAGGCTTTATCTCATAGAAATGTATTGCCTCAGAATACCATTTCTTCACATTTGTCATTAACTTGAAAACTTACGTTAATGGTGCTTCCTTAAAAAAATACTGAACACACATGAGATCTGAGTTCCCAAACATAGAATAGTCTCTATACAACAGCCCTTTAAGCATGGTCTTCCAATTGTGTAGACTAAGTGTATGGAACAGAAACAGGAATGCAACACTGTCTATACCTCTACGCACGACTGTTCTCACATGCATTGCGTGGCTATTCCCTCCCCCACCACAGGTAGAATAAATAAAGACACCGGACACAAGTATTATGGTTAATGGGCGAAAATGGCCACAACTTTATTGATTACAGGGAAGAGAGGTATTGGTTTTAGGCATTGGCCCCTAACCGACTATCCGGTCTAACTGGGAAGGGTTAAACACCAACAGGGGGAGCTACCCGAGATGTATATCCCTAGACGCTCCCCGAGGGGTTACCGCTCGGGGGCGCGCTTTAGGCCCTAGTCTCCATAGGTTTCGGACGAGGCGTCACCCCTCGGAGTCCTTTAACGAACTACCCTTCAAGCATTGGGGGAGGTGATGGCGTTCCTCCCCCCCGATCTCATTTGCATGACAATACCCCGGCCAATGCCTACCGCCAGAACCGAGGAAGTTGTGACGATTTGCTACGAGGTAGGCGAAAAAACCAAGTGGCTCCAAAACCAGCCAATTAGCCAAATGGAAAAACTCCTACCCGGCCCCTAACGGCGACCAGCCGAAGACCATAGCAAGGTCGATGGCAAAACCTAAAGGGTGGGTGGGTGGGAAACGCGTCCACTGTGAGGGAGAAAAGGGGCGAGCCAAGGGCTGCCCCGACCTTAAGTGGCCTCTGGAAGGCCCTCCCCCATCGCCAGCCGATTGGCTGGTGCCGCGGGAGATGCAAATGAAGGGGAATCCCTGCTTCCCACGAGGCTGACGCCAGCCCCGCGGGAGTGTGGGCGGGGTCGTGAGCCCGCAACCCCCCCTCCTCCTGAGTTCGGTAGTGGCATTAACATATCTCTGTACAACTTTAATATGTGTAGATTTTCTCCATGCGGTCAAAGACCCTGTTTTCCTTTCCTTTGTGAAATCACACATTCAGTTCAAATATCACATGAAAAGGAACCATTCTAATTTCTATTTTTTAGAAGGAAAGAGGGGGAAATCAGAATTTAATCCAGAGTAGCATATTATTATTATTATTATTATTATTATTATTATTATTATTATTATTATTATTTTACATAAGCAAATGACTGGATTGAAATAAAAATGAATCCCTATTTCTTGGACAAATGGCAGTAAGTTTGATTCTTCCTGCAGAAGTCTGTCTCGGTCTATGAAGTTAATGAAAGCAAATGTATCTAGGCATCATTATGAGCTCATGGGGTCTCTCTTTTACGAAAGATAGCCGTTGAGGAGGAATATCAACACCATCATTACTCTCACTTCTACAAAAGCTGATAAAGTGGCTTATGCAAAATTGACGCAGTACAACATCAAAGTACAAGACAAAAGACAGTTGAAAATGAATTAGCAGCAATTTAAAAAGCAGGCAACACAATAGAAGATTGGGAGCAATAGGACTGCACTCCTCTACCCTTCTCTGCCCCCAATTTCTGCTGCTCAAACAGGATTTCCTCTTTACCAAGATTTGAATACTGGACCTGAGGCTGCTTCCATAGTGAAGTAAGCTTATTAATGTTAACTGTGGTTATAAAACTGAGGTGAGCTCCTGTCACTTTGTCCTAGTTTATGCCAACCTAGCAGTTCAAAAGCATACCAGTGTGAGTCGATAGGTACCACTGTGGCAGGAAGGTAAACAACATTTTTGTGTGCTCTGGTTTCCGTCACGGTGTTCCATTGCACCAGAAGTGGTTTATCATGCTTGCCACATGACCCAGAAAAGCTGTCTATGGATAAACACTGGCTGCATTGGCCTGAAAACGGAGATGAGCACCACACCCCATAGTCAATTTCTACTGGACTTAACCATCCAGGGGTCCTTTACCTTTACCTTATAACATTCATGTTGATACTTCATCTGTGTATACAGTGGAACCTCAGGTTGCAGATGTAATCCGTGACGGAGGCACGTCCGCAACCCGCAGCGTTCGTAACCTGCAGTGCTACATCTGTGCATGTGCGTGATGCAATTTGGTGCTTGTGCACATGCACGAGTGGTGAAACCTGGAAGTAACCCTTTCCAATACTTCCAGGTTTCCCGCAGTCCACAACCTGAAAACATGTAACCCGAAGTGTTTGTAACCTGAGGTACCACTGTAGGTGCACCAGTCGATTCACCGTGCCTACTGATGCTTTTCCCTAAATCTTTTAGTTGTTACGTTGGTTCCACCTCTTGTGTTTTGTCAGTTGAATATTTGTTTTGAAATTTTCTTACTTAACCTAGAACTGTGGATTAGATGGGTGGTGGGAAGCAATAATAACTGACCCAATAATGTAGGCTTATAACCTGTACTTGTTTGACCTTATACAATCTATAATGAAAGTGGGTTTCGTGGCTGAAATATCAGCATTTTATTAAGATTATAAAAATAATATATGTCAAGAAAATGATTTGCTAAATAATTATTTTGATAAAACTTCTTGCCCCAATTTAGCATGAAAGATGAGAGTATTGTGTCATGCATCCAGCAAAACCAAAAGAGTTTGGCTATCCCTCTGAGTTATGACGTCCATTAGGATCCTATTCCACTGACTGAATATACCTGAATTGTGAGAGAATCAGGTCAGACAACATGAGGTACTACCTCACAGTGTATAGCATTTGCTCTCACAAGATATGACGACAGTCACCAATATATATCAAATTCACATGGCATGTAAGGCTATCTGTGGCTACTAATGATGGTTATGTGAAGCCATACTGAGGAATTACAGACTTAGAGTGGCCTTCTTCACCTTTTCCTAGCTCTAGAGATCATTCCAACAAGGTAGATAAACACAACTGAGAGTGAACTTTGTGGAATTCTTCATTCCACAAAGATTCACAAGGGTTTAAAGGTAAAGGGAACCCTGACCACTAGGTCCAGTTGTGACTGACTCTGGGGTTGCGATGCTCATCTCACTTTATTGGCCGAGGGAGCCGGCGTACAGCTTCCGGGTCATGTGGCCAGCATGACTAAGCCACTTCTGGCGAACCAGAGCAGTGCACGGATATGCCGGTTACCTTTCCTCTGGAGCGGTACCTATTTATCTACTTGCACTTTTGTGCTTTCGAACTGCTAGGTTTGCAGGAGCAGGGACTGAGCAATGGGAACTCACCCCGTCACAGGGATTTGAATAAATAATAAATAAATAATAGTAATAATAATTTGAATAAATAATAAATAACACTGGGCAACAATTTTTTTTACTTTTTGAATGTTGTCTAGATTTCTACAACTGATTTAGGGTATTTTTGCACTGCTGAATCAGGAAATGGCATCCGTTTCTCTCCATCAGGTCAGGTTTACTGTAAACTGAATGGTGGGCATTGATAAAGGTAAGTACACGTAAATTGCATGTTGCTTCACCATTTTTCAAACTTCAGGGCTTGAACTTCCGTTTCTTGGAACTCCTGGAATGCTCAGCGGCAGGGAGGTCTCTCTTCAGAGTCAACAGTAGTCAGCCATCACGACTGCTTCCCAGCGACCTTGATACTTGGTCTCCATCTCTTTCATGTCCTGATGGAATCTCTCCCCCTGCTCGTCACTCATTGAACCCAGGTTCTCAGGAAACCGGTCCATATGTGAAAATAGGTAGTGCATCTTGTCGCTCATGTTGCAGCCCAGGTTTCTGAAAGTAGTCAGCATGTTGTTGACAAGTTCTGCGTAGTTTCTGGCCTTATTGTTGCCCGGAAAGTTCTTCACTACCAGAACAAATGCCCTCCACGCTTCCAGTTCCACTTCGTTCATTGAGTTTCCGAACTCTGGATCTCTGATGAGCTGACGGATCTGAGGACCGTCAAAGATGCCAGCTTTCAACTTCTCCATGGTCAATCCTGGAAAAGCCTGGCACAAGTAAGTGAAGCAGTCACCATCCTTGTCCAGAGTCTTGGTTAACTGCTTGATTAAGCCGAGCTTGATGTGCAGCGGTGGGAAGAGTATTCTGTCTCTGTCCACCAGAGGGTCGTTGATGATGTTCCTTTCTTTGCAAGGCACCAGTTCCTCCCGCACAGGCCAGTCCTTCTTTGTGTAATGCTGAGCACGATCCCTACTATCCCACATGCACAGAAAACATGGGTACTTGGTGAAGCCAGACTGTTCTCCCAACAAAAAGTTCACCATCTTCAGGTCAACACAAATAAACCACTTATGCTGATCATAACCAATTTTCTCCAGCACATACTGCACCGCTTCATAGTTCTCCTTCAGTGTAGTTGAGTGAGCCAGGGGTATAGAGGCAAACTGGTTGCCGTTGTGTAGCAGAACACATTTCAGTGATCACTTGCTGCTGTCAATGAACAGTCTCCAATCTTTGGGTTCGTACTGTGGCACTCCAAGCTTGAGCAGAAGCTGCGCAATATCTGCACAGTAGACCAAGTCCTTCTCTTCCAAGAAAAAAATGGAGGTACTCTTGATGCCTGTTGTGGAAGAAGCTGATGTGAGCACTGTCAGAGAGGAGGTTTTTTTCCTTCAATCTGGATGCCAACAGTTCGGCAGAGTCCTTTGAGGTCGCAAACTAGATCATTCAACTCCTTTTGGGAAAATGGATGTGGAGCACTTCTTCTTCTTCATGTCCTTCAACACTGGAGGCATTTTCGTCACTAATGTCAGGAAGTTCTCCGAAGATAGGCACTGGAATTTCATCACAATGAGCTACAGGACGACGTGCTGATTGAAGATCAGGATACTTCGTGGGGCAGCTGCCCCATTAACTTAGTTTTGATCCCCCAACTTTATGCCTTGCCGCACCAATTTATGGAAGATTTCGAGGTTTTATGACTTCAAACTGATCCCTTTTCGACATAATCACCCAGAACTAGTGGACCTGAATACTTCTTGTCATTAAAATAATCATTTCCAATCAAAACAATTATTTGACATGGCATTTTACCCCCACCAACTTCTTCTAAAATGCTCCACACAAGTGTACATGTGAACAAAAATGTAAAAAAAAAGACATGGGGATATAGCTCAAAAACCTGACCTGATTGAGCAAAACCAATGTGATTTTTGGATTCAGTGCATCAGATTCATCCTAAATCAACTGAAAAAATGCAGACAACAAATTTGTTGTTGACCAGTGTAATAATAATGAACACATCACTTTATTCTTCATTCCACAAGGATTCACAAGGGTTTATCTTTCATAATTTGTCTAGTGCCCAGTCTAGAACTAAGTAACCATTCCAGTAGTGCAAGAATGTCCATTTGCTCAATGGACTTCTCCATTTCCTCTTCCTGTAACCCCCTAAATCTGTTTGGGGTTTCCTCTCAACTCCCAGGATCAGATTCAGGGAGGGCATGGGGTACACACTGCGGAGTATGTGAAAGTTGAAATCCTTGCACTGAAATGATGCTTACTTAGTGCTACAATGGATACAAGTCACTTAGATAGACATGTGCACGATTTGTGATGCCTGATCATCAACAGATGCCGATCAAGCTTTTTCCTGACCACCATGCATTGATTCATACATCACAATTACACACATAGCTCTTGTTTCTCAGCTGCTGAGGGATAATTGTCCTCACATTCTGCCACTTCTCTTGGCATGTGGTTAGCTACAGTGGGAAGGAGGACACTGGTTTGATCCAGTGGGGCTTTTCTAATGTTCTTATGGATCTTTGATGTTGCATCTGATTAGTTGCCTCTAGCTAGAGTTGGGGCCTCTCTCTTATGCACGCTGTGTTGAATTAAATTCAATCCATCAAAATTACATAACATTGTGACTTTCTGTATAATCTATGGAAGGATCAAAAATATAGCTCTTATGTTCTTTGTGCAGTATATTTTATGGAAGAATAGACTGACTGCATAGAACTGTTAATATTTCATGCCAGTGGATAGCACACTTTAGTTTTTATGATCATACTAAGTAAAAAGGAGATGGGCTTTGGTTCTCTTTATAAAACGTTTCTTCTTGTTCAGGCAGAAATTTATGGACGTGGTGCATCAGGGATGAAACTGTACATTTAGTAGTGGATAAAAAATGTATTTCTTTTTTATATATAAAAGATAAATACGACCTTAAGTATATTTACAGAAAAGTAAATCCTTCTAAATTTATTGTTACTTACTCCCTGGTACAACTGTTCAGCACTGTAGCATTAATCTCTGCAGGCTTCCCAACCATTCTTCCACCATCCTTACCCTTCTGATGTGACAACAGAGGCACCAAATTGCACCCAAAATTGAGGGGGGCATCGTGCATGCGTGATGTCACACATGCACCCCCAACCTGGCCAAACCGATTCAGCTCGCCACCCCCCAACCAACTACCGTCCACCACCTTATCTTCATATGGTGCCACTGCTGCTGTGAGACTGAGGCCACCATGGCAAGACCATCTCCTCTTCCTCCACAAGGTCCACCAAGGCACCACATTTTTTTAAGATTGCCAGGGCGCCTTCTGGAAAGGCGCCCTGGTAATCGAGAAAGGGATGCACCAAGGCAAAGACACTTTGCCCCACCACGTCCCTGGCAGAGATCGCTAGTGTGCCTTCCATGTGCATGGTCACTGCAGAATTTTGAGGGGACCCAGCCCCTTCCTTAACATTTTTTTGGAGTGGGTGGGCTTTGACCCCCTGGCCCCCTAGATGGTGCCCCGTGTGACACTGTTTTCCCTTGCGTGGCACTGTGTAAAGCAGAGGAACAACAGAGTGGTATTACATTTCCAGGATCCAGTCCTGCCCTCCGGAGAGATGGGGAGGAAATCTGATTCAGTTCACATTTCAAGGAAAATCTACCTTAGTTGCATATTCTGAAACAATATGTGAACAGTCATCCTTCAAAATTTGCACTTCTCAGAATCTTCCAGAGCAATTCCCTCAGCCAATTAGCATTTACAAAAATGCATATATCGGTGAAAATAACGTGGGCTGATGCACTATCAGGGGAAAGTGCTTGCAAAGATGTATTAGGAGAAACTTGCACTAAAATGCTGATGGATTTTCAGGGGGACTTTTAAAAAAACAAGATTTGCAAATTGATGTGGAAACGGGGAGACTTGAAGTTAAAGGTTGTCCCTAATGACAACTCAGAAACCCATTGTTTGTTTCTTCCATAGCTTAGTTAGAACTGCTTTCAGTTTAGACCCAGTTCTTTATTTAAGTAATAACTAGTTCCTGTCCTTTTCTGGTTGGTTTGAAAGTCTTCCTCCAACCAGGGCCCAAGCATCATTTTTCAAGGGAGGATTGTTATAAACTTGAAACATGGATCCTATTTTCATACTGCCAGACTATTCCACATAAACTTATGAGCCATGAAAGAAAAGTTCCTATTTTAATAATTGTGTTATGTTTTTCAAAATATAATTCTAGCATGAATAAAAGTCCTCTAAAGCTTAGTGACCATTTTTTATTTGTGCGATTGGTCCTAGTTTGTAGGGTGCTAGAGCCTGACTGCAAAAAAGCCTTGTCAGTTGTGAAGAAAACTGGAAAATTGAATTGTGTCCTTTTGCCTTATGTTTCTGGCTGCCTGACTTATGGTTAGTCATCTTGCAAATGCAAACACAACATGCTGGCTAATAACTGTTAGTAAATATATAATCAGTATGATGTCATTCAAAATATATGAATAAGACACTTCAGAATAATATATATATCATACAAGTAACTGCAAGTTGTTATATGTATCAGAGTCAAACAAAGATTTAAACAACCAATGAATAGGGAGGAACGCCAAACCGTCTCTCAAAGGAAGACGTCTCACAAAAGTCTCAAAGGAAGACATCTCTCCCAAGTCTCAAAAGGACAGTGCATCCGGAATAGTTCAACTGTTTCAGAATAAAGTCTTCATCAGCGAATAATTATCAATGAAATATACATACTAGTGAAGATCATACTAGTGGATCAGTGCTCACAGGATAATGTAGCTGCTGACAGTTATTAGCCAGCGTGTTGCGTTTGCATTTTTGTAGATCGTTGCATTTTGCAACACAGGGGTTTGTGTTTGTTCAGATTACGGTTAGTCATGGCAGTATTGAGTGGGGCTGAACTACACAGTTATTCACAAATGTTGGTGAGACCAGCAGAGTCTGCTGTTGCTGTCTTCGTGGCTGCTTGGGAACCTTTGAATGCTTCCAAAGCACTCATTCGTACTCTAAAAAGAAACCAAACAAAGATTTCTGAGCACTCCAGGTAGAGAGTAAGCTGCCAATCTAAGAAGAGATCACCAGTGATATGGAGACGGAGAAGGGGCATGTGTTGGTGTCAGTGTTAAGGTAGTGGGATTATGTGCTCTGTGTGAGTCTGCCTGTATGTGTCAGGAGTTCAGCCTACACTCGAGTAGGACCCTGGCAGAGACACATGCCCGACTGGCATGTTCTCTCCCCCTGGTCGATCATTTGGGAGCTTCATAAGCTTTCTTCAGCCCGAACATCACAGTGAGCGATGCCAACCAACACCAGCACACTTAGGGATCCACAGAGTATGCACAGTTGCGTAACAGACCTCAGCAGCTCAGCATTTTGGCTAATCTACTTTATTTACATATAAACACACACGGAGCACTGCAACATGGTTCCCTCTCTCTCTGGCATCAGACAGCAAAGAGAGAGAAAAAGGACAATAGTCCCACTTCACGGAACACAGTAAAACAAACATCTTGTCTCCATCACTTCCCACTCTGTGGAGTCAAAACATATAGTGTCATGTGAAAGACAACAATCCCATGACTGCAATCATAGATCAGGAATTCTAACAGTACACATGTTGTGGTGGTGTACATGATGCAAGTGTGTGTTTGGAAAAGAGAAGGGTGGTCACAGTCTCTTTTGCTTTGGACATGCCTGCCCATGGAGAACTGACCAAGGAACAATGCAGCCATTGTTTCAAAAATGGCTCACTACCACAATCTACATTTTAGCCCTACTGGGACATTCATTCTCCACATATGAAGAAGGATAGGTGAGGAAGATCACAGGCATGTCCACCATCTCTGGCACATCATAATCCCAATCTTTTCAGTCATCCATGAGTTGATGGACGTTGTTCTGAGTATGGAACCTCTTCTACTCATGAACATTGACTATGATGCATCTGAAGTGGTGGGGGTTGCCTGTATGCCCCTACTCTCCTTTGTGTAGCTTTCAGCACATGTGAGAAATGAACACCTGAATTCAGCTTTTGTTCTTTCATGGTAATGAGACTGCTCTGTGGCTAGAGCCTTCTGAATCTCCAGGCCCCAGCAACTTGTACCCACTGCTTGCATGGGCCTTGCCTCAAACTCTGTCCACTGGTCTTCCTTTGTGCCCGCTTCCTATTCCTATAGAGACTTTCCAAGTATTCAACAGTAACTCTTGAGGGTTTAGTTACAGATAGGTAGCCGTGTTGGTCTGCCATAGTCAAAACAAAAAAATTTCCTTCCAGTAGCACCTTAAAGACCAACTAAGTCAGTTCTTGGTATGAGCTTTCGTGTGCATGCACACTTCTTCAGATACACGGAAGAAGTGTGCATGCACACGAAAGCTCATACCAAGAACTGACTTAGTTGGTCTTTAAGGTGCTACTGGAAAGAATTTTTTTTGTCTTGAGGGTTTAATTGATTTGGGGGTTGACTATGCTTGCCCAACCCTAAGTATAGCTCATCCATCATGTTGTCAGATGGACCATAATCCAAAACATTCATACCCCATCAGTTCAATCATGCAATTTTGCATTTCATCGACTTTACATTTCATTGATTTTCACGTCAAGGAGTGTTAAATCCCCCTCACAATAAATTATATGTTTTTGATATTTCATTTCTCATTATTCCTGATTATTAGATTTATTAGATTGGCCATGATTTTCTTCCAAACATACTAAACATTATTTAGTCCAGAAGCTGTTCTTATGAGTGTTGTGTATACAACTGAGAAGGACTCTTAATGGCATAATTTTAGGACAATTGAACAAGCCCCATTCCAGGCCCACCCAATCTATGTGGGACTGATTGGTGTGTTAAGGGTTCCACCCCACATCTTGAATTCTGTGGAGGCCCATGGGAGAAAAGCTCTCCAGCAGGCCCTAACAAAAGAAGGGTAGAACTCTTTATAAGGCTCCCTCCCCTACAGAATTTGGGGCCATTTTGCCCCACGAGCTTTTTGCCAATACACCCTCAGGTTAGAGCCCTCACTGGGCAATTTGGATCGCTGGTTGACAGGGTAGGAAAGGAATTTTTCTTCTCAATCTGATTGGCGATTGATTGAGGGTTTTTCACCTTTCTTCAGTGACACTTTATGGCTTTCATTTGTTAGGCAGAATAACGATTTTGTAAGTTCAAAGGCAAAATGGTATTGTGCAGGCTCAGCATAGTGAAGGGGCTGAGGGTAGGATTGGCCATGACGTCCTCCAAGCTAGATGTGGGGCCTCTGGCTGGCTGGAATCCAGACCTTGCCAGCTTGGCTTGCACCATGATAAGGTTCAACACTTTTATAGAACAGGTCTAACACAGTCCAACCTCAGTGCATCCTATTCCACCAGCATGGGTTGTTTGAAATGTTGACCTGATCCTGGCCTTACTGCCATGCCAACTTCTATCCTGTCTACAGACAATAAAGACTTGCCCTGATTTCATCCCATAACCTGGTGTCCTGTCTAGACATTTTTTTGCTCTTCTGGAACACAGAATGTACCTGCTAGGCTAATGCATTCTTGTCTGAATCAAAGCGAGCAAGCAAACTCAGAATTCTAACTTTAAATGCACAAAGATTGCTTTTTTCTATTTTTTAATATTGTTGTATTGTTGTTGTTTAGTCGTTTAGTCGTGTCCGACTCTTTGTGACCCCATGGACCAGAGCACGCCAGGCACTTCTGTCTTCCACTGCCTCCCGCTGTTTGGTCAAACTCATGCTCATTTTTTAATATAATATTGATTTATTTTCCATTTAATAATATACGTTTACATCATTACATTCCACTTTACGTCTCTGGCTCTTTAGAGCCTGTCGACTTCCTTCCCTCCTGCTTCATGGCTTTCAGAATTGACCTTCATACCATAGCATTTTGTACGTTTTCCAATTCTAATTACACACATTGCAAAATAATTCAAAATTTAAATAAAGGTAGAAAGGTAGAGAATTTCTCATTACAAGTCTTCAAACAACCCTGCTAGTGATGTTAATTGCTTACAATAATCTTTCAAATATTGTATAAATTTACTCCAGTTCTTTCGGAATACTTGATCTTGCTGGTTTCAGATTTCTCCTGTCAGCTTCGCCAGTTCTGCAAAGTCCATCATTTTCATCTGCCACTCTTCTTTCGTTGGTACTTCTTGTTGTTTCCATTTTGGGGCTAAAAGAATTATTGCCGCAGTTGTTGCATACATAAACAGTCTTTTAGCTTCCAAAGTTTGATTTTTTCTAATTTGCCTCCCCCACCACACTCCTTTGGAACTCTGTTACCTTTCTCAGTTTTTCATTCACAAGGTCCATAGGAGGAATATATATGACAACATGGTCGTTAGCAGACATGGCAGAAAGCTCAATCAACACTGCTGTTAGAAAATTGGGGCTGAAACAGAAGCAGGGAGCTCATTGGATGAAAGAGCTAATACCATCTTTTCGCCACTACGAGTCTTAAGAAATCCACTACTCATCACAATCAGCTGTGTAAGTTGCAGCCCACATAATAAAGAGGCAAATAACTTTGGATGCAAGCACCTGGTATTGTCAGAAGAAAGAGCTTGTCTGTGAGTGGACTTAAATATGCATCACGTGAAAATCAATCTTAGCCTTCTCAAAATTATGACATAATTTTAAAAAGAAAGACACAAAGCATTAATATATGGCTGATAGAAACCAAGATAAAAATCTCTACCCAAAACTGCTGTCACTCACTGGGGCGACATTACAACATAATTTTTAAAAAAATGATGGGAGATAATCATTTCTGAAAGAGTCTCTTTCACAACTAATAATTTAATTCACATTTCAAATGGCAGCCTAAGGGGGAGTATAATCTCTTAATACGTCTCTTATCTTGGTCCACCCACTAGTCATGGTTTCTATATTTGCTTTCATTGTACCCACTCCTGCCCTGTACTGTAGCTAATTCTTCCGGAAAGGAGCTACTTGGGTAATGAAATCTGTGCGTATGAGAGTGGAATTTTGATACGGAGAACAAAATATCTTTCTGAAAGGGAAGATGTGATGATTGATAGCTCCGGCTCTAGGAAGAGATAAATTGTTTGGCATCCTTCATTGCTATTTTTGTTTCAGCAGCTAAGCTGCCCCCATAACTGAGGGAGGGGTAAGAGGTGATTGCCCTTGTTCCTGATCGGGCTTACTAAATTACAGCTTGCTATGCATGCTCAACTCTTTTACAGACTAGGCTACTTAATTATAATGGGCACTGGTTTACAGTCAAGATATGATCCATTAAGGCATCCATGTGATTGCGCAGACTATTTGGAACAATTAGATATTTGGTCTAAGGAAATATAAATAAAGCTCCTAATAATCTAATTAACTGGAATATAAACTAGCTTCCATCCTATTAAACACTTCAAATGCCAAGGGACAGTCACAGACAATAGCAGCACAAAGCATGTTCTCCTTCATGGAGAGCATGTGTTGCGGTGGGGGCCGCCAGGACACTCCAAAGTTTGGGGCAGGCTAACTGACCGTTGGCCACTGATGCGATTGGGGCTTCCCTTGTTGTTGGGAAGAAGTTAATGTTGCCATTTATTGATTGACAGCCAGAAATACTAAAACTCCTTGCACGAGGCTAGGGCTTCCCCTTTTCACCCGTGCATCGGATTGCCCGTCCCTCCCTCCCTAGAATAGGGTTGTTCGCTTTGACCTTGCTATGCCTGTCATGGGGTCATCTGCTTTGGAGCGGGGGCCTGGTAGGAATTTTGTCCATCTGGCTGATTGGCTGGGGCCATTTGGTTTTTGCCTACTGCGTAGCAAATCGTCATAACTTGTAAGGTTTCGGTTAGGCATTGGTTTATGGTTTGGTTGGTTGACGGGCATGGGTTGGCTGTGCCTGCCCCTCTAATGCTGCTGCTGCAAGGGATTCCGTTAAAGGAATTGGAGGCTAACTATTGCTTGTCCACTCTGTCAAGGGGGCTCGGGCCATAGCAATGAGCTCCTGGTTGCATTTGGGGTGAGGGCAGGTTCCCTGCTCTGTGTAACCCCCAAGTGTATTCCCCCATTCTGACTTTCGCATCGTGCGGAATGTCAGTCTGTCCCCCATGGTGGGGGCAGATAGTCGCAACCAATGCCTAAGCAACCACTCACAAATTTGTATTTTAATAAAGTTGTGGCCAAAATTATTGCCAAAAATCTTCAACAAAAAATTCTGTGTGATGTGTGAGTTATTGGGGTGGCCCTGGGGACCTCGACACGCAATAAAAACTGGAACTAAAACTTACTAACAAATACCTTGGCATTTTTCAGAATTTGAACAAAGTTCTCTCGCCACAAAGTGTAATTGGTTCTCAATTAGCAAATCAGCCATTTCCCATCCCACTATTCAACTAAACAAATCTGGGTCCCCCCCCCTGCTGCAACAGAATAACACAGCTTCCTCAACGTGACTTTATTTTAATGATAAGCTAAGCTGGTGCCTGTTTTGGTGTCACCATTCCTCTCCGGTAGACTGTGAATAGATGTGCTCAATAGTTGTGTTAATTAATTCAGCCTCATTCTGTTTTGATTCTTCCATTGGGTTTCTGGCTGATTTCATTAACTAGCTGATAGCCCCCAATTGTCATTTTCCACTGACACAGTAAATATTGATTGTTATATGACTTTAAAAATATTGGCCTGCTGTTGCTTGACTTCCTGACTGGCAAGTAATTACAGTTGCTCATTTGCTCTGGGAAACCTTTCTCTGTGTGTTGCCATAAGAAAACAATGTTATTTTCTCCCTGCCATCTCAACACTTTAATACCTTCCTCAGATGAATTCAAATGCTTATAGGATGCTGTCCTGAACCAAGTCATGCCATTGGTCACTCTAGCTTTCTGTTTTGGGACTGAATTCAATCACGATTCAGGTTGTGCGATAAAAACAGATTTGGAGTGAAGCAGGTATGCAGATGACACAACTTTGATGGCAGAAAGTGAGGAGGAATTAAAGAACCTCTTAATGAGGGTGAAAGAGGGGAGTGCAAAATATGGTCTGAAGCTCAACATCAAAAAAACGAAGATCATGGTCACTGGTCCCATCACCTCCTGGCAAATAGAAGGGAAAGAAATATAGGCAGTGAGAGATTTTACTTTATTGGGCTCCATGATCACCTCAGATGATGACAGCAGTCACGAAACTAAAAGATGTCTGCTTCTTGGGAGAAAAGCGATGACAAACCTAGACAGCATCATAAAAAGCAGAGGCATTACCTTGCCAACAAAGGTCCATATAGTTAAAACTACGGTTTCCCAGTAGTGATGTATGGAAGTGAGAGCTGGACCATAAAGAAGGCTGATTGCCAAAGAATTGATGCTTTTGAATTATGGTGCTGGAGGAGACTCTTGAGAGTCTCATGGACTGCAAGAAGATCAAACCTATCCATTCTGAAGGAAATCAGCCCTGAGTGCTCACTGGAAGGACACATCCTGAAGCTGAGACTCCAATACTTTGGCCACTTCATGAGAAGAGAAGATTTCCAGGAAAAGACCCTGAGTTTGGGAAAGATGGAGGGCACAGGGAGAAGGGGACGACAGATCACTGCACAACAACAACAACAACAACAGCAGCAACAACAACAACAACAAATCCGCTCCACTTTACCGTGGGGAGGTGTTGCGATTCACCACGTGGCTACCCACTCTCCTCCAGGAGCAGGGGATGAAGTCCCGCATTGCCCATAGGATCCCAGCTACATCAGCAACCAGCCAGCCACTCGGCTGGCTGGGGGCCATGGCCGGGACACATTTAAATGGAGGCGCAAGCCGAAGAGATTTCTCTCGGCTCGCTTCCTCAATCTCCTGCCCTCCCTCCCTATTTTGCAGGTTTTCTTCATTGGCCTTGCTATGCACTTTGGTTGGTCGCCATTGAGGGGCCTGGTAGGATTTTTTCCACTTGGCAAATTGGCACTAGCCACTTGGTTTTCGCCTACTTCGTAGCAATCGTCACAACTTTGTAAGGTTTGGTTTTTAGACATTGTTTGACCTTATGATGGGGGAGGGGAGGTGTGGCCATCACCTGCCCCTCCAAACCTAAGGGTATTCTGTTAATGGAATCCAGGGGTGTGGATCTTGTCCGAAGCCTGGGGCGGGGCTAAGGCCATGACAGGACCCTGTTGGGAACCCTGGGGGAGCTCAAGTTGGTTTGCATTGACGGGGCTCCCCCTTCTGGTGGTTTACCCTTACCGGACCCCTTTGCGCAATGGGCAGGAGTCAGATATAGTCGGGTCCATTCAATGCCTAAGCCAATACTGCTCACATTCTGTAATCAATAAAGTTGTGGTCAAAATTTGCCCAATAACATTCACCTAATATCTGTGTCCTGGCATTTTATTCTTCAACAAGGGGGTGGATACGGGGTCTCGACACGCACCACCACCAACAACAACATCAAGAACTTATTTATACCCCCACCCATCTGGCTGGGTTTCTCCAGCCACTCTTGGCAGCTCCCAACAGAATATTAAAAATACAATAAAACATCAAACATTAAAAACGTCCCCTACATAGGTAGGGGAAATACTGCAGAGATTTCTGTGGCAGCAGAGAGAAGGCAACTGACATTTGCTTTTCCTCTCTGAGGTGGGACCTTTTTTTGCTCCACCGATCTACCCTGGCATAACTGCCCAGGAATTGAGGGTTCATCCTTTTTGCCAAGGTACTGGGGGTGGGGAGGGGGCACCCATTAGATTAAGGTAAAGAGACCCCTGACCATTAGGTCCAGTCGTGGCCGACTCTGGGGTTGCAGTGCTCATCTTGCTTTATTGGCCAAGGAAGCCAGCATACAGCTTCAGGGTCATGTGGCCAGCATGACTAAGCCGCTTCTGGTGAACCAGAGCAGCGCACGGAAACTCCATTTACCTTCCATGCTTTTGAACTGCTAGGTGGGCAGGAGCAGGGACCGAGCAATGGGAGTTCACCCCGTCGTGGGGATTCGAACCGCCGACCTTCTGATCGGCAAGCCCTAGGCTCTGTGGTTTAACCCACAGCGCCACCCACATCCCTTATACCCATTAGATTAGTTACCTGTAAATGGATACCCATTTGTGAACTGCCTTATTTTTCAAAGCGGGAACACGGGGTGTCAGCTGCTGCTCTCTGAAATGATAACACCCAAGGGCAATATATTCTCGTTGTTCCTCCATTTAGTTAAAATGGCGCAGTTGCATAATGTCACTCAAGCCTTTTCATCACAAAATTGTTACAACCTTGTCACTCTTTGCCAATAGCTGCTTCTTTCCATTTATCATTTATATTGCTATGTGCCAAATGTTTCTCCAATTTGTCTGTAGGATGTGACCCTTATAGAACAGAGCTGTCATAGTTGATTTCAAAGAAAGCCCAGTCAGATAAGCCAAAATCGGTAGCTTTGTAAGAGCTGCAGCAAATTTCATTTAAAATAAAATAAAATAAAGTGCTGCGTATACCAGTGTAAAATGGCACTCTCTTCAAGTTTTTGGTTGTTGGAATCTTTGTAAGCAGCATCATCAATAGTTAAAAAATAATAATAGAATGCATTTAAAACTCCACTCAAAGTGGCTAGAGAAACCCAGGCAGACAGGTGGGGTATATCATCTTCATCATCATCATCAATGAAATAATTGTATTTTCTGAGCACCCCCACCATATTCTTACACTTTTTTCAGGGGGGAGGGGGTTGAAATTTCTTGTTGGAGTAAAAAAACTGAGAAACAATAACCACAAAATTTATTCCCAGTCTCTGTTGCACTGAGTTTTATTAAAATAAGATCTATTTATTTAATAATTTTTGACTGCTGACACCATCTGCAGTTATCATGGAGCCCATTTCTTCCCCTTCTATTTGGCAGGAGGTGATGGGACCAGTGGCCATGATCTTCGTTTTTTTGACGTTGAGCTTCAGACCATATTTTGCGCTCTCCTCTTTCACCCTCCTTAAGAGGTTCTTTAATTCCTCCTCACATTCTGCCATCAGTATTGTGTCATCTGCATATCTGAGGTTGTTGATATTTCTTCCGGCGATCTTAATTCCCACTTGGGATTCATCCACTCCAGCTTTTCTTAGGATGTCCCTATTTTCATCAGAGAAATGTTGGAGGTCTGGTTCCATGGTGAAGAGGGCTGATGGGAGATGGGAGTCACAGGCTTCCCACCTCTCATCAATAAGGTTTCAGTTTTAAGGAACCTGCCTGTCCTAATCACAAGGCCAATCCCAAAGCTGCATTCCTCCTTCTGTTCCTACCCCTCTTCCTGGTTCTGCTACCAAACTGAGGAACTGAGAAGGGAAGAACCATTTGACTAAAAGAAGACAAGGCCATGCATGCAGATGGTGGCATTAGACCAAGTTGAAGAGCTGGCTTGGGTAATGTTAAATTGGCTGAACACAAAACCAATGTTTGTGTAATTAGTATGCAGTCGACAACTCTAACAGTTCACTGAAAGGCAACATATTTTGTATACACTGAGTAACTTATTACACAATTACTAGTGTTGAGACTGGTCAAATGGTGTTTTTAGGCCATGATAGCTATATGCAGACTCTTACTCTTCTGCCATAGACTCCAGGCTTCTCTGAACAGTGGTAGGAGGCGAACTTGCATTGCTTCTCTATTCACAAAAGAAATAATAATAATAATAATAATAATAATAATAATAATAATAATGTTTTATTTGTACCCCACCCATCTGGCTGGGTTTCCCCAGCCACTCTGGGAGGCTTCCAACAAAGATTAAAAATACATTAACATGTCACACATTAAGAACTTTCCTAAACAGAGCTGCCTTCAGATGTCTTTGAAATGTCAGGTAGTTGTTGTTCTCTTTCACATCTGATGGGAGGGCGTTCCACAGGGCAGGCGCCACTACCGAGAAGGCCTTCTGCCTGGTTCCCTGTAGCTTTGCTTCTGCAGTGAGGGAACCACCAGAAGACCCTTGGTGCTGGACCTCAGAGTCCGGGCAGAACGATGGGGTATAGAATCTGCTTCAGGTATACTGGGCCGAGGCTGTTTAGGGCTTTAAAGGTCAACGCCAACTCTTTGAATTGTGCTCAGAATTGTGCTGGGAGCCAGTGTAGGTCTTTCAAGACAGGTGTTATATGGTCTCGGCGGCTGCTCCCAGTCACCAGTCTAGCTGCTGCATTCTGGATTAGTTGTAGTTTCTGGGTCACCTTCAAAGGTAGCCCCACGTAGAGCACATTGCAGTAGTCCAAGCTTTGTGTGTATCGCTAATAAATCTGATCCCTTCAAGCATAAAAATATGCCTGATTTAAGTGGATTTCAATGTAATAGCAACTTTATTTATCAGGCATGGGATAGCAAGAGATTATGCTCTTTGCAAATATCAGAGCAACTTAGGCAAATTAAATCTTTGCATATTAGATGAAGAACATTTCCCCATAAATGTATCATGTGTTAGGTTCAAACGTGGGTTATAATCCTTACATGGCAACCACAGGAGCTTATTCTGTGCAGTGCATCTCAGCAAAAATTAGCAAGAATTTCAGGATCTGTTGCTATGTGCTGGACTACATTTGGAGCTTTATAAGTTACTGGTGTTAATTGTGTCTTCCTCCAGCTTTCATGGGTCCCCTCTCATTGGTCAAATTGTCCTTCTAGCTGTCTATCACAATCACCCAGGTTAAACATCAGAAAGCAAGGCACCGTGCCCCTATCTGGGCAGGGATAGCCTATCTATTGTTGACTATGCTGTGGCAACCTCAAGGTTAGATTACTGCAATGTGTTATACATAGGGCTGTCTCTGAAGGCGGTTCGGAAACTTCAGCTGGTGCAGAATTCAGCAGCCAGATTGCTCACCGGAGCAAGACCATTTGAGCATTTTACACCGATCCTGGTCCAACTGCACTGGCTACCAAATAGTTTCCGGGCCCAATTCACAGTGCTGGTTTTGACCTATAAAGACTTAAATGGCTCAGGACTGCAATACCTCGAGGACCGCCTCTTTCCATATAACCGACCCCGTCCCTGAAATCATCATCTGAGGTCCTCCTTCATGGTCCTCCTCCTCAAGAGGTTCGGAGGGTGGCAACACGAGAACAGGGCCTTCTCTGCAGTGTCTCCCCATCTGTGGAATGCTCTCCCCAGGGAAGTTGGCCTGGCACCTTCATTATTCCTTTTTAACCAGGCCTTTTGTTGATTTGATTTACATCCTATGCCCTTTTAAAGAGCTGGAGGGGGCTATTGATTGTTGTTTTTATTTTTATTAGGTTTTTTGTGGTTTTATATCTTGATTTTATTCTGTGAACCCCCTGAGACCCCCGGGTATAGAGCAGTATATAAATTAAATAAATAAATAAAATATTTTCTCCGTCTTCTTCCAGAAGAGGCTGTACAGATGACCACAGGTGGAAGTGTTTGCTACATTAGTTTGCCTAGGACTAAATAATTATTTGTTGTGGTCTACCTTATAATTATTAATTAAGGAGTGTTTTTTGTCGTAGATATGTGGTTTTTATTGGATTTTGAATTATGTTACTTGTTATTGTGACTAGGACCTTAGAGTGAAAGACAAGTAAAAAAAAATCTAAAATAAAGAAGCAAATAAATAAATTTGTGCAGAGAACCCCAGAGTCTCTGCTATAGCACTAAGTATTGATTCTGAAAGAGAGGGAGAGATTCAGTTTTCACATCCCTTCTTCAGCTGAATCATAGGATTAGCACTATTACAAAGATTTCAACTAGTGAAATGAGTGAGATATTGAATAAATCACTACACTTTCTGTCCTTAATTGCATTTATTGTACAGAGAAATAAGACAGTGATAGCACTGAATATCTGCATTAGGATAACCTTGGAAAGTGACAATATAGTTGACACAACACCTTCTGTCATTCTGAATGATCCCTTGTATAAGTTAACGGGGGGGGGGGGTGTTAGTTTTTCTAGAATTAGCTGTGTCAGACTTGTATATATTTGTTAGCATTGACTAACAATTACAACACCATGGAAGGACAAAGATCCTCCCTAGATAAGAAGGATGTGTCCTGTTTCAGAAATCAGGAATTACCAAAATTTATTCATATATGTCATATTTTTTTGTTTGCTGGCATCAACACTGTGTTATTTTTTATTCACAGAGCATACAGTTCAATCAAGATGGAAACCATTCTTATTGCACGTCTTAAGATATTTACTGTCTGTTCTTTAATTACATGATTTTGTTTGATTTTATTCACAGAATAATTAGCCTCAAACCTTTTCATTATTGCTACGGCATGCATTATACTGATCGTTCCTAATATGCAAACACTGTATTCGTAGCATCTGATACATTTAGCGCCCAAACTGCTAACTGTAATATCGTCTCTTCTCTCATTCAGTAACTATGCGCTTAAATTGCTTTTCTTGGCAAACTTTTCAGTGTTTTTGTTTTTGTTTTAAATAAGATGTTTGTAATTCCTTGTGTAATAGAAACATTGTTCCAAACAAAAGAACCAAAGGAGCTTGGATAGCTCAGTTGGATAAAGCGTGGTGTTGATCATGCCAAGGTTTGGGGTTCAATCCCTGTGTGGGACAGCTGCATATTCCTGCATTGCAAGGGTTTGGATTAGATCATGGTTAGGCAAACTAAGGCCCGTGGGCCGGATCAGGCCCAATTGCCTTCTGGATGCGGCCTGCGCATAGCTGTCAACTTACAGATTTGAAAATAAGGAACCAGCAGCCTCGAAAATAAGGGATCAGCAGCCAAAATAAGGAATTTTCAGAACACAGGTATGTTCAACTTCTGAGCCCCTCCGAGCCAAAGGCAGAAAGCCCAGCCAGCAGCCAAACGAAGCCTCAAGTGGTGGTTCCCACAGCGCAGCAACCCGGCAAAGGGGATGCAGCAAGGAAAACCACTGTCACCTCTCCGCTGGAAAGCGCTGAGCAAAGGCGAGTCCCCAGGCAATGCGGCCGATTTGATCAGCACAAGGCATGCAAGCTCCACCCCCCCCCAGTCGTTCTTAGACTCCTTATTGGGTGAGCAACACAGCCAAGCAACACAGTTGGAGCCTCCCTCCTCCCTGGCTGCAGGGAGGAAGGGAGAGGAACTGCTTCCTTTGAAACCCGGGAAATTTAAGGGACATGATGAATAAGGGACAGCAGCGGGAGACGGCACTGGGATTAGGGACTTTCCCGCCAAATAAGGGACGGTTGACAGCTATGGGCCTGCGGACGGTCCAGGAATCGCCACATGGATCACCAGTGCTTGCATTCTTTCCCGCTCCCTCCCTCTTCCTCACACGGCGTCAGTGGCATCTCCTCCCTCCCTCCTCCTGGCTTCTCCCTGCCCTGCCTAGAGGAGGAAGGGGGTTGGGCTTTGTTGGTGCCAGGAGCAGCAGCCCTCAAACGGCCACCATTTTAAGCAGCCCCTCTCTGGAGCCCTTTTGCTCATCGTCCCACCACAGCCACTGCCAGTCCCTGCTCCTCGCAAGACACAGGTAAGCATGAGCCACCGGGGCTCATGGTGCTCTTGCATCATTTATTATTATTATTATTATTATTTTATTTTCAATGCAAAATTACAACAAAAATTACAAACATAAAGTCCAAAACAAAGCAGTACAAACAAGAAGAGAGAAATAATAATAATAAATAAACACAAACACAAAAGGGGAAGGAACACACATCTACAAAGAAAACCATATCATCATACTAATCATTACGTCCATATACACATATTGACTTCCTTTGTTCTGAGACCTCAATTTTTAAAATCTTTTTAAATTGTTATGTCTAATGTAAATTACCTCTATCTTTATACTTTTTGCACTATTTTTCACTTTCTTTAACCCTGCAAAGCTTCATTCGTTGCATACTGATATACTTACTCCAGAACAATGTTTTTTCATATATTCTTTAACACAATCCCAGTCTTTTACTAATTTTTGGACCGTTTTTTTTCCTTAAGAATGCTGTGAATCTTGCCAGATGTATATATTCACTAAATTTAATTTGCCATTCTTTCATTGATGGGATTTTTTCCCCTTCCCAGTTTTTTGCTATAAGCATCCTGGCAGCTCTTGTCACATAGAGGAATACTTTCCTTTGATTGCCAGGAATATCATTTGTGATTATACCTAAAAGGAATGCCTCCGGTTTTTTAATAAAAGATATTTTAAACATCTATTTGATTTCTTCATATATTTCATTCCAAAATTGTTTAATAGGTCGGCATTCCCACCACATGTGAAACATTGTCCCTATTTCTTTCTTGCATCTCCAACGGGTTTTTGATTTTAATTTGTAAATTTTAGCCAATTTCACCAGAGTTAAGTACCATTGGTACATCATTTTCATCAAAATTTCTCTGATTGTGTAACATGCCGCAAATTTAATATCACATTTTCATAATTTCTCCCATTGATCCAGCGAATTGTGTAACCTATTATCGCATGCCCATTTAATCATAACATCTTTTACTTCTTCATCTTTAGCTCCCATTCTAATTCTTGCATATATATTTTTCCAAAACATAGTCCGGCCTCCCCACAAGGTCTGAGGGACAGTGGACCGGCCCCCTGCTGAAGGTTTGCTGACCCCTGGATTAAAACGTCCCTTCCAACTCTACAATTCGATTCTATGACAAAGTTAGTGTGCTGGTCCCGGGGGGGGGGGGGTACCGTGTGGCGTGGTCTGAGTCTGGTCCTGGGTCGAGGGTCTGGAGGCTGTCTGTCAAGGGCGAAGTGGGGTCCAAGGCAAGGAGCCAGGCATGGTCAGGAACTCCGGAAGAGCAGGTCAGGGTGCTGGCAGGAACAGGTTTCCTGCGATGTTGCTCCTGCAACCTGGGACTGGGCTGACTGGCCTTTATCTCCTCTGGGGCCTAGGGCAGTCCCGGCCCACAGGTGACCCGCCTCTCCTGGCCTTAAGGCGAGCACTGCTCCTGAGAGAACTTAGTTCCCTCTGCCTCTCTGCCCTGAGCCTCTGCAGCTCAGGAGAGGCTGGAGGGTTACTGGACCCAGGCTCTCCTTCCCCTGACTGGGCTGGGAGAGGAGCACCTGCAGGCAACGGGTCCTCAATCACCTCTGGAGCCAGAGTGGATTCATCTGGTGTCTGCTCCTGAGGATCCGGCATAGGTGCGGGCCCTTCAGATTCAAGCCCCTGCCCTGGCTCAGCCAGCCCTGGAGGCGGGGACTCCTGTGCAGGCTGGGATTCTTCACGTTCAGCCTCTGAATCAGATTCCCAGGCCATCACAGTTAGCTTTCTACAGATGCTACATGTGAGGTTTCCTTTAGATTGCAAGGAGCAGGGAGAGAACTATGTGGAATCCAAGCTCCACCTGGAGAATGGGGATCTTGGGAGTCATGTCCACATTAATCACCAAATCTCTCCCACTTCAGTTTGCTAACTGTAAATTGGAAAAGACATTTGCTACTACTGTATATGCATAACGGGAAGGATGACTGGCCACGGTTGTCTTGAACTGCCCTGTGGGATCTGAATATTCCTTGATGTTCCGAAGCTCTCTTTGCTTCTTTTGAAATGATCCTTCCCAGGGAGGGCGTGCCAAAATCTGCCTCAGATTTGTTGTTGGCCTCAAAGTTACGGGGGCTGGGAAGAAAACATATGAGTAGGGTGCATCACCCAAAAAGGAAGCTATGGATGAGAATGTGGAAGTTAGGCAGATATCCCATGCATTCAGTGTCATAGAATCCAGGTGCACATGCTGAAGTCTTTTGAGTCTATAGGAACCCACATGCAGGCGCTTCCTTTAGGTCCTATCACACACTGCCCAGTTGGTGCAGGGCCTTTTCAGTGGTAGTGCCACAGTTGTGGAATGCCCTCCCTGGTGAAGTGAACTTTCAGGAGGAATATGAAAACATTCCTGTTTATCCAGACATTTGATTTATGAAGAATACTGTTCCAGACCATCATGAGAGTCCTGGATGAAATAATATTTTTTAATAATGTTTTTAACTATTTTCAGAATGTTTTAAACTATTTTAAATTATGTTACTGCTGCTGTTACTGTGAAGAATACTAGCAGTGGCAGCAAGAGTTTATTGGCAATGAATTATCAATTAATCATTTCTGTAGCTTTGTGATATTTTATCCCCATTCAAGCAATTTTTCATTTAGAAATAGCAACACAATTGTACTAATTAATGGCAAGTGTCATTATTTTTGCACCTGCAGTTTTGAGTACATTTCTGAATGCCATTATTTTTTTCCTGAATGCCAGTTTTTAAAAAATGAGCAGTTGTATTTCTGCTATCTCTTCCACAATCCAGGACAGACAGAAAATAATGCCAAGACTACATTTGAAGGGCTTCTGAGAAAATGCAGAATCTCAGCAGAATAAAGATCACTGGTGTCTTCATCAATATTCCCTGAATAAAATTCCCAAATAAACAGTGAGTTTACTTTCTGAGTTTTTAGACTCTAGGTCAACAAGGAGCAGTGATTACTGTTGAAAGAGAAGTATGTTCAGCCCCCACCCCCAAGGAGGAAAGTGTCTCATTTCAATCAAGAACGGCCCCTCTGGAAAGGAAAAGTTGGCATTGATGGACTCCAATGGGACTTCCATCTCCTCTGTCTTAGCTGAAAGGCCAGTGACCATGATAGGTGACTTGTGATGAGGGGAAAGTATAAGGGAGTTGACAGGCATAAAGCTAGCATGAAAACAAGCAACTACGTTGATGATGAAAACATAGATTTAACACAGTGATAATAACCTAGCTGCTTATTTGCGTCCATGAGGCTGAAATGGCTCTAGATAAGTGATTTGGAGGTCACTCAGGAATCAGAGTTGGTTCAGGGTCCAGAATTACTTTAACACGACAAAGTTAAAGAAAAGAAGGATGTTCAAGTTTGATGAAGAAGTTGCCCAGTGGTCAACAAAGAGCCTCAATATAACCCAACACAATGTTCAAGTTTACTAGTTGACTGGCTAATGAGAATCGAATGGATGGTCAACATCTAGTAGCTAAATTTGAGGCAAACCAAAGCCTACAATAAAATTAAAACTAAAAGAAGATAAACCCAAGAAGAAAATTCAGGAAGAAATATATCGGGGTTCCAAGTATGGTTTATGTACAGTGGTTGCAGTTAGGCTGAAATACTGTACCACGGGTTACATGGAATGGGGGAGGATGTTGGGAATTCCATTCCACCCTTTGCTGCAGACATGGGATTGTTACATGTCACATGTCTTTTAACATTCCAGCACAGATTGCTGGCGTGAGCGGAAAATCCGCTCTGTATCGTTTTTGCTTTTTCGTCTCTCCCCAAGAAGACGGCAAGGAAAGATGCCATGTTTTCTTTGTCCTGATTTATGTGTAATAAATGCGTAGTTTAGTATGTGTCTACAGCCTCAAGCCTCTTCTGTTGCATCGTTTACACTGCTGAGTAAAGTGTGCTCAAGTCTGCAAGCTTGAGTCACTGATGTACGTCGGAGCAGAGGTCGATGGATCTCCACAGCGGCAAGGCTGAGAGGGAGACGCTCCAGCTGGGGCTGAACCAGCTGGCTTTCCGACCCCCTGATTCCGATAGCTCACTGGGTGACCTTGAACCGGCCACTACTTCTCAGCCTAACCTACCTCACAGGCTTATTGTGGGGATTAAAAGAGGAGGGGGAGAAGCATGCAGGCCACCTTAAATTCCTTGGAGATAAAGGGTGGACTATAAGCACAACAAAGTAGCAAAGTAGCAAACCAATAGGACAACTGTCCAGAGAACCGAGACACCTAAGGACAGTGTAGCATAGAGTAGCACCCATACAACATGATTCCAGTTTGATTAATTGTATTTTTAAGAAAGGGGATTAAGCATGCAATTTGATATAGTCAGTAAATTCAGTGGACAAGCATGCCTAGGATTAAGCTGCACATTATCTGTTGCGGCAGCCACATCCCCTGACCTGGCCACACATTTATTACTCCCAAGAAACTGCACTTGCTTTCTTCATCAGCAATGTTAGGATCATTTTATCCCTGGATTTTTCTGTCCTCCTTTATACTAATCTTGCATATCCTCAGATAATCTGTCCAATGGTTTCACTCTCAAGGCAAATCCTGAAAATCTTTGCAGCTGCAGGAGTTGTTTTTTTTATGGATGGGGAAGCCCCTTAAAAAGCAGTGACACATCTGTAAGTTACAATCTCATCTGTAAATGGACATTGGGGTAAAACTGCATCATGCTACCATTTCTGAGCACTAGGGGAAATGGATGCCTATCAAGAGACGTTGCGAATGACCCTGAGAACTGAGAATGAAGGGCAGTATACAAATTAAATTAGTAATAAGATAACTAATAATAATTTAGGTTTTTGAGGAGGGTTTAGGGCAGGGGTCAGCAAGCTTTTCTTGTCTCGGGCCGGTGTTTCCAGCAACGATCGTGCAGCGGGCCAGAGGGCTGGGGACACACGTCCAGGTCGGAAGAGCACCGGAAATACCGTTTGCACATGTGTAGGAAACCATGCGTACACGCACAAGCTATTTCTGATGCTCCTCCAACCCAGAAGTGGGTCCCTGCACCACGCTGCGCTGGTAAGAGCGGGTGGCAGGGGGGCAGGGGTGGTCACCACAGGCCAGATAAACAAGGGTCTTGGGCCTTATCCAGCCCCCGGGCCAGACGTTGGTGACCCCTGCTTTAGGAGGACTGTACTCTACCATTTTCTACAGCTGAGGATGAGGTTGTACATCTGTTCAAAAACAAAAGCAAGTCTCCCAGATATCTGGGACACTTCTCCACAAAAGCAGATATGCATATCACTCAACTGTCCTGAATTGAGCGGGACATCCCGGAATTACAGAAGCCATCTTGGCTTCTGATTGGATCATGGATTGTCCCATATTTCAGTTCGGTGGTATGATGTGAGTCAGTTGGCTCCCACGACAGCTCCAGAGCAAAAGACGAGCATCCCAATTTTGATCAGCGGGATGTTGGCGGATATGGATATGCAATATTCATCTCAGGCTTTACAAATCACATATCTTTTTTTAAAAAAATGCAATTATTTTTCCGTCAACAATTCCCTTAAATAATTAACATGGCATCTGTTTTTTAGAAAGAGGACACTGTGCTTTGCCTGTTTCAAAAGGCAGTGGCACATTTGACTTCATGACAAATCGTGTTCCCATTAAAAAGGATCAATAGGCTACAAGGTGAGGATACAAATCCCATAGGCAAATAATAGAGGATAAAAATCCCATAGGCAAATAATTGAGTTTGAAAAGAACACTGTATATTTTATGCTGGTTGTAATGAAATTCAGCAATATATACAAAAGCAATCACACTTACTTGCTAGCCGTTTCTGGACATCTTTGCTATAATATCCTTATCCAATTTTGCCATGCTGTAGATTGCACAATTCCAATTATTTTTAGATAGCTGTGTCTGATATTGATTGCCAAGTATAGTCTATGCACACAATACTGATTTAAAAGGATAAAGCCTGATTAGATCTGAGAAATATTTATCTTTCCACTTATTAGCTTGCTTTTTCTAACCAAATGACATGCATTTAGATCTGCATGTGAAGTATATTAATACAATAGGCATTTATAAAAAGCCATTCTCTACTTGCTGTTGTGAAGGAACCATCTTATCAGATACAGATAGGTAGCCGTGTTGGTCTGCCATAGTCAAAACAAAAAAATTCCTTCCAGTAGCACCTTAAAGACCAACTAAGTTAGTTCTTGGTATGAGCTTTCGTGTGCATGCACACGAAAGCTCATACCAAGAACTAACTTAGTTCATCTTATCAGAATTAGCTTCATCCTATCTACTGTATTGTCAAACCAGCACGAAAAGGTATGGTTTGCAGACATATCTAGTGAATGTCACCTCTGCCCTGTCGGACATCCAGAAATTCAGTTTTGTAGTCTCCCAGTTAAACTCCACTTTAATATCCACAATTTTTTTGTACAAATGAAGAACCAGTACAACTGACATACGCCAGTGGATAATTTTGACCCTTGAGATGCTGTTGTACTGCAACTCCCATTATCCTTGATCATTGATGATGCTGGCCTTGCCACACACTGTTCTGTCATTTATTTATTGGTAATTTGTGGCTCTTTGTAAATGTAAAGCGTATCTGAACAAGAAAGGAGAACTTCACTGGCCTTCCTTCCGAGAGTTGCACATGTAGAGGTTAAGACCCTGCCAGACTGGTGACTCTTGGCAAAGGAAAATATTGGCATCTGGTTGAAAGGACTGCAGCCTCTAATGTCTATCTACCTTTTGGTGGTCCTTCTAAGGGCTAACATTGTATAGAAAATATTCTCCTTTGGCTTTGCTAACGGGAAGGATGTGAATTTGTAGAATTTGGTGCATCCATCTCTTTAAGATGGAATCAAGTGCAATGGTTGAAAAGGGGTTATTTGTAAATATATATATATATATATATATATATATATATGCTTATATATATATATAATTTGTTTTAAAAGAGACAAACACTTTATTCTATACTCCAGCATCTTTTGCATCTAACATTACATGTATATTATACACATTCTTTAAACGGAGCCATTGCTCTGAGAGGTTGCAGGCTGGAACACTTTGGAATTAAAATCTCTCAAATTTTCACTTCTTTTTAAGTGTTTTTCAAGATATCCAGACCCTCCAAGGGTCCCTATTTTCCAGGGACAGCCTCAGATTTACAGAAGCCATCCCCAGTTTCTGATGTGATCCTGGAATGTCTCACTTTTCCTTAGGACGTCCCTATTTTTATGTTGGAGGGTATGGAGTATGCAACCCCCAAACCATAGAGATAAGTAACTATACAACCTTTAAAAGACATCTGAAGGCAGTCCTGTAGAGAGAAGTTTGTTAATGTTTAATGTTCTACTATGTTTTTATATATGTTGGAAGCTGCTCAGAGTGGCTGGGGCAGCCCAGCCAGATGGGTGGGGTATAATGATGATGATGATGATGATGATGAATAATAATAATAATAATAATAATAATAATAATAATAATAATAATAATAATAATAATAGAATAGGACGTCTCTCTTTTCATTAGATAGGTGTTGGATGGTATGGGTATCAATGCTAAACTATATTTTTGGTGCTCCAGAGTCTCTGATCCATAAATCAGGCAATCACACAAATGCACAAACACAAATACTAACAATGTCTGCCATGTTTATTGGGCTATTGGAATGCTACCTTCTAAATGCTAAATGCTAAGGGTTGTTCCACCTGGCCTTTGGCTTGGAATCAACTTGATCCCCTTCCCCTCTTTCCTTTTTCTTTTCTCCTACTGTGATGGAACTCCTATTTGGGGACTTCCCTAGCTTTTTTCCTGGCCCACGTAGGACCAGTCTGGATAGTTGGCCTTGGTGAAGATTTGACGTTTTCATCCCCAAAAAGTTTTTGATTTGAGTGTCTACTGAAATGAGGCTGCATTTTAATGTTGTATTTTAATCTTGTTTTTAAGTTGTATTTTAATCAATTGTTTTTATACCTGGTGTTAGCCGCCCTGGGGAGGGCAGGGTATAAATAAAATTTATTTTTATTTTTATTATTATTATTATTATTATTATTATTATTATTATTATTATTATTATTATTATTAAAATCTCAGTCCTAAGCTTGGTATTGGCCTGTCCATCAACAGTTTCCTGATGCATGTAGATCACACACATGTACTCACATTGAAACAGATATGTGCATGGTTGTGATGGTTGATCATCCACAAATGGCGATCAAGCTTTTTCCTGCATGGACATGTTTCCTCTGTATGGGAAAAAAAAACAACCAACCCCAAACCAAGAAGAACTATAGCATATGGCAGCCCTTAGTGCTGCAGATAAGGTCAGCCTTCCTAATTCCTTCATTCATCAGAATGGCTTTGTAATTACTATTTCTTCCACCTCCTCCCTTTTCTACCTCTTGAGATGTCTCTGACAAGGCAGATTAATAAGTTCGAAAGAGAGCACCTCGCTTTATTCTTCTTGCCGCAAGGATTCACGAGGGCTTTATTTCATTACCTCAGAATGACCATCCCTCTGTGCTGTTGTTCAGGGCTATTAATCAATGCCTTAATGAAGGATGCAAAGGATTTGCTTAATATTTCACCCTCACCCATTTCACTTCAAGGACATATTCAGGATAAGATTTTTTTCCCCTCTTTTTTTTTTTTTAACCTTCTCCTACAAAATTCCTTTAAATTAGTAAATCTTCTTATGAGACAATGCTGGAAGCAAAGAAGATGGACATTCTCTCTCTAGCTCAATTCTGCTCACCCTACATTCACAAACCAAGCATGTATTTCATGCTGGAGAGAAAATAGAAGTGTTTTCAATGACTGCTCAATTTTGCCAGCAATTTGGACCTACTCTGAATGGGAAAGGGATGTTGCCTTTCATACATAGCTAGAAAGGCCCCCACAATTTCCTGTTAGCTGAGGACTTCCTAAAAGCGTTTGGAAGAGGAAGGTAATAGCATAGCTTCTGTTCATAAACAATCCTGCTCATTTCCTCTCTTTTTTTATAGAATCCTTCAATACCAAAAGCAAGTCCATGTGGAGTTTGCCATTTTAAAAAATAAAATAAAATAAAAATGGAAGCTGAACATGTGAAAGGTACTTCAGCATTATCCATGTCTAAGGACTTTCATGATTACTATATATATATATATATATATATATATTATGTAAAGGACCCCTGACCCTTAGGTCCAGTCATGACCGACTCTGGGGTTGCGGCCCTCATCTCACTTTATTGGCCAAGGGAGCCACCGCACAGCTTCCGGGTCATGTGGCCAGCATGACTAAGACGCTTCTGGCGAACCAGAGCAGCGCACAGAAATGCCGTTTACCTTCCTGCAGGAGCAGTACCTATTTATCTACTTGCACTTTGACGTGCTTTTGAACTGCTAGGTTGGCAGGAGCAGGGACTGAGCAACAGGAGCGACACCCCGTTGCGGGGATTCGAACCGCCAACCTTCTGATCAGCAAGCCCTAGGCTCTGTGGTTTAACCCACAGCGCCCCCCCCACATATATATATAGTATTTTATTGCCATATGGTTTGAATTCTATGGAATTGTATGACAATATAAGAAAAGTGCAGTTCAAAATCATAAAGCATGTAGCACAGCACATTGCAATTGCTACAACTGGCAGAAAATATCATTGAGTGGTCCCCCAAGGCCATCAACAATTTTCAAGTACTGAACACTATCCCAGGTTGGTCAAGATCATGGGACCCAATTCAGGGATATTTCGCAGCTGAGCAGGAATCTAATATTGACACCACCTTCTCCAGCTGGCAATAATGTATCCATCAACAACTGGAACGTGGAAATGACTTATAGGGGTGGGGAAGAATTTTGATTCATTTAAAGGCACACTTGCCTAGCTTGTACTTCCTGAAACGATACACGGACAGCAACACAGCTATCCTTTAAAATTTAACACTTCCCTTAATTCTGAATGCAGTTCACGAGCCAACCAATGTGTACAAAAATCCATATGCTAGGTTGGTGAAAATTATGTACAAACATGCATCACAAAATGTGTAAATGCATAAAACCGTGTATATAAGGAGAAATCAGTCCCCAAATGCTGATGATGATGAAGAAGAAGGGTTTGGATTTGATATCCCACTTTATCACTGCCCTAAGGAGTCTCAAAGCTCCTAACATTCTCCTTTCCCTTCCTCACCCCCAACAAACACTCTGTGAGGTGAGTGGGGCTGAGAGACTTCAGAGAAGTGTGACTGGCCCAAGGTCACCCAGCAGCTGCATGTGGAGGAGCAGAGACGCGAACCCGGTTCCCCAGATTACAAATCTACTGCTCTTAACCACTACACCACATTTGGCTTCGATCACATAGCTGTCAATGTTTTCCTTTTTTTAAGGGAAATTCCCTTATTCCGAATAGGATTCCTCGCAAGAAAAGGGAAAAGTTGACAGCTATGCTCATCGAGTTGGAAGGGACCCTGAGGATCATCTAGTCAAGGCAGGTCCAACAATGAGGAGCTTGTGATCTACAATTCAGTTTCAAAAACTGGCAGTGATTTACCACCCTCCGAAGTCATCAAACAAACAAACAAATGGATCTTTATTTTTGTGTCAGCATCCCCAAGCCCTTACTCCACCTCTCTTTCCCCTACTGTTGCACATTAAAGCCTTCCCCTCGCTCAAACTCATGGAGCACTAAGGGGCTTTTCCCTGTGTGTTTTGTTCTTTGCCTCCCTCGCTGTTTGTGGAGGGCAGGGAGCTCCTTTCTTATTTCTTTCTTTGCGTCCAATCCCCTGCAATGCAGGAATCTGCAGCTGTCCCAGACAGGGATTGAACCTGAAACCTTGGCGTGATCAACACCATACTCTCACCAACTGAGCTGTCGAGGTGCTTGATGGAATGTTTGATGGAATGCTGACAATTAAGCTTGGAAAAAAGGTTTCTCTCCATATGTTTCGCAATACGTTTCCAAGCACAATTCAAAGTGTTGGTTCTGACCTTTAAAGCCCTAAACAACTTCGACCCAGTATACCTGCAGGAGCATCTCCATCCCCATCATTCTGCCCGGACATGGAGGTCCAGCTCCGAGGGTCTTCTGGAGGTTCCCTCACTGCGACAAGCCAAGTTACAGGGAACCAGGCAGAGGGCTTTCTCGGTAGTGGCACCCACCCTTTGGAACACCCTCCCACCAGATGACAAAGAGAACAACAACTACCAGACTTTTAAAAGACATCTGAAGGCTTAGGGAAGCTTTTAATGTTTAATAGACTATTGTATTTTAATATTCTGTTGAAAGCTGCCCAGAGTGGCTGGGGAAACCCAGCCAGATGGGTGGGGTATAAATAATAAATTATTATAATATTATTATTATTATGGGGGCACTGCTGGAAAAAGAAGAGTAATCCTTTCCTTCCTGAGCTTTCACCCAGTGGCGTAGCATGGGGGGTGCAGAGGGGGCCGGCAGCACTGGGCGCAACATCTGGGGGTTAGGGTTAGGGGGCGCAAATCCACGGGTTAGGGGGCGCAAATTACTTGCCTTGTCCCAGGTGCTGACAACCCACGCTACGCCACTGCTTTGACCTCCCCCCAAAAGCACCTCTCCTCTATTATAATAAGAACTGAAAGAAGTCTTCTATTGTAGCCACAAGAAATAGGCTTGGAAACCATGTTGCAGCACAGTGGAGTGTTTTGGCAGAGGAATCGTGGCTGGACCACCTCCCCTTTCCCTGAAGTCACAACTTTCTGCAGCAGTTATGCTTGAAAACTCCTTCTACTGACTACAACAGAGGACTTCTTTGAAGTCTAACTTCAGTGGAGGGGTCGGACGGGACCCTGCATGTTCCAGCAAAGGCTGTGCTCCTGTGGGTGTCTCACTGGGGACCCATAATATGGCTACAGGTGAAGAAGTATTGTAAAGATGAGATCTTTCATACCGGTGAAATTTCCCTGGGAGTCTATTTGGCTCAACAGCACACGGAAAGGAGAAATGTACTGTATTCTGAATACAGATTGTGTCTTTCCCTTGCTCTGCCTTGTGTTTCCTTGTCACAAATGCTGAATAGGAATATGTGCTGTCCATCATAAATACAGAAGTATGACTAAGCCTTTGTTTCTTTTCTTGGAGAGTCTCACAAGCATACTCGCAGCACTGAAAACCATAATATTGCATTGTACCTATGTAATCCATACTGGAACTTGGCTATTTCTGGATAGGTTAGAGTTTTCTTGGGGGCAGGGGGGTTGTTCTGTTTTGACTTTCATTGAAATCTGAAGTTGTCTTGCAGGGATGGTGAGACTGACAAAAGTTTGGGGAGAGGCAAGGTGTGTTTGCTATGCCTGTGCAACTGATCCAGCAAAAGCTTGGATTTTGAACCAAGCGGGCCAAATCAGGACTGATCTGAAGCACTGGATTGGATCTCAGATTAGATTGGGGGATGGTGCACAGCCCTAGTATTTGAGAGGAATGTGAAATAAAGGGAACTTTTGACAATCTGAAGGTCAGTTGAATAGGCTATCACGCTCTCTTCCAAGATATGGGATCATGCCCTCTGGTGCAACGCAGAGGCAACTTCTCTACTTGGCAGTCATTAAATGCATGTTGAAATTACAGTTTAATCAGTCCGTCTCCTCCATGGTTTTGCCAATGTTTTCATAAATCAGAGCGTCTTTAGCTATGTAAATAACCTGGGAAGAGTATGCTTGCAGTTAATGCCCCGGACATAAATTACAGCGAGGTGCTACTCATGGAAATTGTTTTCTGGGTGACTAATCTGTTTCCAGAACATTGTGATTTAAACAATCCTCGGACAAGAAAGAGATTAAACGAGTTTGCTACATAATATATTGCTCCAAATTATTCCTCCAGATGTACCAGAATTCTCGTAGCTTTAATGGACAGTTCTGTATTAGTAAACAGATCTCTCTTGTGAGGTTTCCTTCCACACTGCTGGTGCCCTGTTGCTACTTTGATTGTGTGTTAATGCTGCCAAAGGTCACTCTTTTGTTTTTAAATCACTGGATTTGACAGTTCCATTGTCTAATATTATTCTTCTCAGTAGGCACCTTGTTTTAATGGACAGCAGGAGACGGTTTGGGAGTTCCTCTCCTTGGAAGCCTTCAAACAAAGCATCTTTCCAGGACTGGCTGGCTAGGATGATTTTTTAAAATCTACTCAGTCATGTGCTCCTCAGGTTTTGGATTAGTTCTGTGCATTAAACAGTCACGGATTTAGACCTTCGGTGGATAAATCTCTATTTGTAACCAACAGCAAAGGTTTCAGTTTCTTTAAAAAAAAACCTTAAAAAAAAAAACCTACCCAAATCTTTTATCTCCATTTTTCATTTTCTCTTCTCAAAGGTCAAATGCTAGTCATATAAACCTACAGTGCTTGTCAAGCAAACATTGCATGGAGCAAGCAATCTAGTGGTCAGTGGGACTGCAGTTGCATCATGCTATTTGAATTCCAACTCAGAAACAGGGGGAAAGAAGAGGTGATCTTGTGGGCATGGAGCGAAAACGTTGCCTCATTATGTTATGGGAAAGGGGAGTTGAAACAAATGACGATAGCAGCTTGCAAGAACCAGTCCAGGAGACTTGGGTTTAAATCCGAGTTAGGTACAGTGCATTATGTTCACATCACCACACTTAGTGGTGTGCATGCACTATAACTTAAAAGCGTGTTCAAAGCACATTTTTCATCTCAAAGAATTCTGGGCAGTCTAGTTTGTTAAGGGCTGGCAGTAATTGTAACTTGAAGGGGTGAAATCACAGAATTATTTGAGGGGTGGGGATGTTTTATAGTGTGTACACAGCTACTGTTCCCAGAATTCTCTGGGGGAGATGATGATGAAGAAGAAGAGTTTGGATTTGATATCCTGCTTTATCACTACCCGAAGGAGTCTCAAAGCAGCTAACATTCTCCTTTCCCTTCCTCCCCCACAATAAACACTCTGTGAGGTGAGTGAGGCTGAGAGACTTCAGAGAAGTGTGACTGGCCCAAGATCACCCAGCAGCTGCATGTGGAGGAGTGGAGACACGAACCAGGTTCCCCAGATTACGAGTCTATCACTCTTAACCACTACACCACTAATAATAATAATATACTGCCCTATATGTAGCCTATGGTGGTTAGATCTCATCTTCCTCGAGGCAACATAGTCCCTGCCATGGTTTAAATGAAGAGGAAGGCAAGATAAACAAATGGAACTTCTTCTTTTAAGCAAAACAAAACAAACCCCAAACTTGTACTTGCCAAGTTGGCACTCTGGGAATTCCTGCTGCGAAAGGAAGAAAGATACCGAGACAAAGATATTTAGCATGCTAATTTATTTAGCAACACTTTTTCTCTTTCCACATAATGGTGGATGATGCTTCAAAGAGCTCCCTCTCTCTGAGGGAATCTATGTAAACAAAACAGTAAAAAGGGTAAAAAAGAGGGGGGGGGAGGCTTGCATCTTTAATATAAGCTACTGACTTCATTAGAGCAAAGATGACACTGTTAATTATTCCTAAAGGGACAATTTCAGTCCTATTTTAGATGTTAAATGCAGTTATATAAGGTATACGGAAGACCTCTTTTGCCTGTGCCATATAAATGCAACATATTACATAAAGCAACTCTCCCTCCCAATTGCCACAGATATCAAAAGACAAAAACAGATAAACCGGATTTGAAACGAAATCGACAAAGGATCACCGAACAGAGATTCAATTGTCCTTCTACCATTTCAAAAGGACCTCTTTTTGCAGAGAGAGAGAGATGAGGGCGAGGCTGCTGAAGATGCATTGCAGATGGCCTCGAAAACATGTGTTTGGAACCCTGCAGTGGGAACACCAGAGCTGAGGGCCATTTGGAATAAAAAAGGGGTGGGAAGAAGAATTAAGCATCTCCTTCCACTACTGAGCTTTTGATACAGACGGGCGGCTCTGTGGTCTAAACCACTGAGCCACTTGGGCTTGCCAATCGGAAGGTCGGCGGTTCAAATCCTGGCGATGGAGTGAGCTCCTGTTGCTCTGTCCCAGCTCCTGTCAGCCTAGCAATTCAAAAGCATGCCAGTGCAAGTAGATAAATAGGTACCGCTGCAACGGGAAAGTAAATGGCGTTTCTGTGCACTCTGGCTTCCGTCACAGTGTTCCGTTGCATCGGAAGCAGTTTAGTCATACTGGCCACATGACCTAGAAAGCTGTCTGTGGACAAATGCCGACTCCCTCCTTGGCCTGAAAGAGAGAAAAGCACCACACCCCATAGTCACCTTTGACTGGATTTAACTATCCAGGGATCCTTTTTTTTTCCAGGCATGTGCTTCCATAGCATTTATTTGTGTTGCTGGTACCTTTTCATGAGTACACAGTGGCAGCAGAACATGGGATCCAGCACTCTGGTTCTATCTACAGAACAATGGACCATCTCCTTGATTCTCTACCATGAGCCTTCACTGCCCTCTGCTAAACTTGACATCAGAATGGCTGCTTTTGTGCTTACAACTTATGAGGTGTGGCTCTGCTGCATAAGTGTTTTCTGGGTTTGGGAGAAAGTAGTGTGGCTGCTGACTGTCCCCTGTGACAAACCCAATAGCTCAGTCTGTAGAACATGAGACTCTTAATCTCAGGGTCTTGGGTTTGAGCACATTAGGCAAAAAGATTCCTACATTGCAGGGGGTTGGACAAAATGGCGCTCGTGCTCCCTTCGTACTACATTTTCCAACATTACACCATTGAGTTGGATTTGTGGTGCTGCAGAGGGGTTATTTTGTATAGCGCTTTGGTTTTTTGTATGTTGAGCAATAGGCCAAGCGCTTTGTAAGTTTCTGTGAATATATTTAGGATGGTTTGGAGGTCATCCTCTGAGCGTGCACACACTATGTTGTCATCAGGATACTGAAGCTCTATGACGGAGGTTATGGTAACCTTACTCATTGCTTTCAGCCTGCTCAGATTGAAGAGCTTTCCATCTGTTTGATATATGATTTCTATCAACAAGTACAAAATAACCCCTCTGCGGTGCCACAGATCCAACTCAATGGTGTAACATTGGAAAATGTCGATCACTTCACCTATCTGGGCAGTTATCTTTCCACAAGGGCCAACATTGATGCTGAAATCCAGCACCGCCTGAGCTCTGCAAGTGCTGCTTTCTCCCCATTGAAGTGTAGAGTGTTTGAGGACCAGGACATTCGCAGGGAAACCAAAATGGTTGTTTACAAAGCTATTGCATTACCAACCTTACTGTATGCTTGTGAAACATGGACCACTTGTAAACGCCATCTCCAACTCCTTGAAAGGTTCCATCAATGGTGTCTCTGAAAATTTTTACACATCACTTGGGAAGACAGGCAAACTAATACCACTGTACTGAAAGAAGCAAAGACCACCAGTGTTGAAGGAATGATTCTTCAACATCAAATTTGTTGGACTGGTCATGTTGTGTGGATGCCTGATTATCATATTCCAAAGCAACTACTCTATTCCAAACTTAAAAATGGAAAGCGGAATGCTGGTGGTCAACAAAAGAGATTTAAAGACTGCCTCAAGGCAAATCTTTTTTTAAAAAAAGTAGTATAAACACCAAAAAATAGGAAACACTTGCCTGCAAGCGCTCCAATTGGAGAAGAGCATTTGCCAAAGGTGTCATGGGCTTTGAAGACACTCAAACTCAGGACACAAGGGAGAAATGTGCTAAGAGGAAGGCACGCTTGGCAAATCCACACTATGATCAACTCCTGCCTGGAAACCAATGTCTCCACTGTGGTAGGACACGTGGATCCAGAATATGCCTCCACAGTCACTTATGGACTCATAGTTAAAGCGATGTTTATGAAAGACAATCTTACTCAGCTACGAGTGATCACCAGATAAAAGAAGAAGAATTCTAGTATTCAAGAGCAATACCTATGCAAGAAACATACTATAGTAACTGGAATTGGGGGACCAGACAGCACAGCCCTGTGAACCCCCTTTTTTTTTAAAAAAAGAATTGTTGTTGTTGTCATTTTCTATACAGAATGGTTATTGACATAAGCATATACAGAATGCAGTAAGAACAATGAGTGTAAGAAATGAGGAGAAAAATAGAAAAATAATAATATTCAATAATATCCATGTGCTGCTGACACAACCCCTACGCTAACATGAGGAAATAGAATGAAAGAACAACACCCCCACCTCTCTCGCTTTCCCCTCTCTCCCCTTTCTTTTTCTCCCTATCGTATTTCTCTGATTTGCAGCACAAGAAATCTTTATTAATATTTTTTTAAAAAATGAGAATACAGTGGGGAGGGGAAAACAGGGAGACAACTGAGAGTGCAATGCCACATGCAATGATCACATATAAGAAGAAAAGGCCGAGTCAATTTAGTTCTCAATAAAGAATCTCCACATATTTACCTGTGGAGCAGAGGGTTTAGTGGGCTGTGCAGATGACTTAACATAGGAGGAAAGCTTATACTGTACCAAGTCAAATAAAAGAGGTCTACGGACTCTCTGTTTGCATGTCAGGTGTTCTGACAGTGCAATGTCCCATAGTTTCACTATTAGGAAGGAGGTGAGTCAGATGTCCAGTGGGAAGCCACTGACTTCTGGCCGCAGCAAGAAGCATAAAACACAAGGATGTCCCTGTCCCACTGTGTTCAGTGGGTTCTTCACCTGAATGAGTATTATAGGATTATGGTCACAAAGGTGAGTAGAACTGGTTAGCTCTGCTTCCCTTGTCAGAGAAAAGATGCCTGTTTGTATTGCAGCAAAGCTGCAACTTTGATACAGGGTTAGGAATTCATGCAAACACTGTGTTTAAAAGCAGACCAACTCATGGTCTCTGAAATTTGTTTTACACATATTTATGACGCAGGTGGTGCTATGGTCTAAACCACAGAGCCTAGGGCTTGCTGATCAGAAGGTCGGTGGTTCGAATCCCCGCGATGGGGTGAGCTCCTGTTGCTCGGTCCCTGCTCCTGCCAACCTAGCAGTTCGAAAACATGTCAAAGTGCAAGTAGATAAATAGGTACCGCTCTGGCAGGAAGGTAAACAGTGTTTCCATGCGCTGCTCTGGTTTGCTAGAAGTGGCTTAATTATGCTGGCCACATGACCCGGAAGCTGTACGCCAGCTCCCTCGGCCAGTAAAGTGAGATGAGCACCGTAACCCCAGAGTCATCCGTGACTGGACATAATGATCAGGGGTCCCTTTACCTTTACCTTTATGTTATCTATCCTCTCTCTCCCACACACGCTTCTTTCTCTAAAGATCATTTAATGAGCCGTATCCCAGTTGCTTCATGATTTTAATGGAATTTTCAAGAATTGTTTTAAGAGAAATACACCCTCCTAATGGGCAACGGGGGGATATTTTATTTCAGTGATTAGGTTAAATTAACAGATAAACTGTCAGCTGCTTAAAGAGTAAGCATGCCTGGGCGTTATTATTTTCATCACATTTCCAGTTAAAATGCATGCATGCTTTCAGTATCTAAGAGACAGAGAAACATACATTGTGTTTAACCTCTTGGCCTGCTGCAGATGGTCAGAGATATTTCCCTCACCATGCTTTTTGACTTCTTGCCAAGGCTTTCTAAAGCACACGGTTGCCTAAATATTAAATCCTTACTTTTGTTCTTCATGAAATAAGTTATGCATAACAATGCTTTTGATGTTACAATGGAAGGACCATTGGAATGATAAGCGAGAATTTGAATGAATCCTGCAACTGTCTCAGCAAGAAATACATGGGCAAAAAGCAAAGCGAAATCCTAGTTTCTTGTCCATATGTCCTTTTGTAAGAACATTTCTGGCATGAATACCTCAGGTTTTTACATGTATACCTAAACCACTATTCATATAAGGTACATTTAAAAAAAATATATCCAAGGACATTTAGGAAATGTAGCTCTGTGAGGGGCATTATCCATAACGTACGGCTCCCAGTACGTTTCCGAGCACAATTCAAGGTGTTGGTGCTGACCTTTAAAGCCCTAAACGGCCTCGGTCCAGTATACCTGAAGGAGCGTCTCCACCCCCATCATTCTGCCCGGACGCTGAGGTCCAGCGCCGAAGGCCTTCTGGCGGTTCCCTCATTGCGAGAAGCAAAGCTACAGGGAACCAGGCAGAGGGCCTTCTCGGTAGTGGCGCCCGCCCTGTGGAACGCCCTTCTAGTAGATGTCAAAGCGATAAACAACTACCTGACATTCAGAAGACATCTTAAGGCAGCCCTGTTCAGGGAAGTTTTTAACGTGTGATATTTTACTGTATTTTTGGTTTTTATGGAAGCCGCCCAGAGTGGCGGGGTATAAATTATTATTATTATTATTATTATTATTATTATTATTATTATTGCCATACCATTGCTTTTAGGCTCACTTGATTCAACTATCCATTTATCTTTACAGCTATGTATTTTTATCACCTGCATTTGTAAGTTGTTTGCTGTTTCAATTGTGCTCATGGTATCAATAAAGTTGCAGCTTGAGTCACGCGGAAGTGTGCAGTAGCTAAGAATTTAGCTGAGCACAGCTCAGAACATCTACATTAGAAAAGGAGAGTGGCCTCTGTGCCCACTGAAGTCAATCAAGGCTTCCATCTTTCAGTTCTAAACAACAGCCACAATAAAACACGTTTGGTTCCTCTCAAAGCCAGGTCAATTGAAATGTACTCATGAATATTTGCCTCTTTCTCTACTGATGAGCAATGACAGTCAGCTCTCAAGGATAATGAATTCATTTGATGCCTCTCATCTGAACTCTGAAACCTTCAGGTCTTGACACCAGAAGACTGTCAGAAAGTGTGCACAGCAGTGTCTCAGCATGCATCAATGGCACGGTTCTCAGAAATAATACCATTTGGCATTAATGCTGGAATTTTGCATGGAACCAAAAATTGACAGGTCTGTCCGTGCTTAAAGCCACGCATTAAAGCCAAACCAAAAGAGAAAGCATATAAGCATGCCAAAGTTATACTATCCCAGGCAGCAAGTCTGCAAAGGTTTGCTTAGAGAAACCTGCAGTTCACTGAATTCTAGCCATCTTCAGTTTTTGCAACATGGAAAACTGCAAATGGAATCTGATGTACAATTCCCTGCAATTTGGTGAGAGCCACTGAGGTTAGAAGTAATTTCAATCCATTTGCCCATTCTGGATTCTACTTCTTGAACTTGCTAGACAAAAGTAGCATATATCTACATCTATATTGGGTGGAGAATTCCTTGCCAGAAGGCTAAATTTGTCCGATTGGGCCTCCCCATTTCGCCTATGAGGACATTTTGGCCAAACCACACCCACCTACCCTATACCTGATGTCAGGTGTGAGGCTTGGCTAAAAGGGGCTTTGCAAGGGCCGACAATTGCACAGACCCCTGCACTGTGCTTTACAAGCACCTATATACAGTGGTACCTTGGTTTTCGAATGTCTCAGAAGTCGAACATTTCAGTTTTCGAAGCTTTTTGGAAGTCGAATGTGCCACGTGGCTTCAGTATTGAGTTTTCCGTAAGTAAATGCTTCTGGAAGAAAATGCTTCGGGTTTTGAACGTTTCAAAAGTCAAATGTTCTTCAGGAACGGATTATGTTCGAAAATCAAGGTACCACTGTATTGGGAGCTCTGTGCAAATTATTTTGCAAGCCTTGTGCTCAGCACTTCTCAAATGTCAAGCAAAGCTTACAGCAGTGCTTGAGAGTCAATCTTGTCCCACTTAAATAGCCTGTCCAACTAAGTGCAACAACAATGTAGCTAAGAAACTTACATGGGTTTTTGATGTTCAGGAAACATTAAACCAAAGAAATGACCATTATTAAATGAAATGAAATGAAATAAAACTCAAGACAGTTTTTAAACAAACAAACAACAGAGAAACTAAAACAGTTAAGAAAAATACCAATTCAGATAAGATTGAATATTTTAAGATGCAAAAGCTAAAGGAGTAATTTATTTAGGGGGAGAAAGAATGCATTGAATCTGAGTCATAATCTATGTCCATTGATTCAAATGGGTCAAATTTTAGTATGACAAGGTGGATACAACACAATGGGATCAAGAGCAAACAGACAGAAGAAGGACAATGATGATCTTCTCAGAAAAAGCCCATAGAGAGAAAAAATGCTACCGATATCAAACCTTATTCTATCACGAAAGGATTAGGAGTAAGAGGGAAGGAAGGGTAGAGGAAGGAATCAACAAGAACAAAATGAAAGATGATCAATTGCAAAAATAAATAAATAAACAAATAAGGCTGCATAGCAGACAAAAGAGCAGAAAGGAAAGAGATAGATGTATAAATAAAGAAGGCCAGGAGGTCTCAGGGCTTATGCTAATGACATTCAGTAGCTTAGTAGAAGAACAAAGATCTCACAAGGAAAGTTTGATCCAAGGCCAAGATGAGGGTGGATGACAAAAGCAAACAGAGAGAAGAGCTGAAGAATCAATTCTAGTGGAAAGAGCAAAGTTAAATATTGTAACAGCCTTGGCTACGGGAAGGTACAGAAAGAAAGAGGATAAATAAGGGAGTTAACTGAGAGGGAATAGAAGTGGTCTCAAGGGCATGTAAATCCCTAGAGCATAAATATTAGACTTAAACAAAGTGAGAGTCCAGTAAAGGAAGAGAAGACGTCAGATAGGCAACGGGAAGGAAGAATGAACAAAATCAAAGTTAGAATGAGAGGTAGCAAGAGATCCCAAAAAGCGACCCCTTTGACCTCTTTCACTTGCATGGCTTGCTCTTAACAAGAAGAGAAGAAGAGCTCTGCTGGACCAGGTAAAAGTCCCATCTACTCCAACATCCTGTTCTCAGTGGCCAAACTCAGTGCCAGATTTATGTATAAGCTAAACAAGCTATATTTTAGGGCCCCACTCTCTTGCCCCCCCAAAAAAATTAAAGAGAAAAAAAACCCTGGATGTACATTTCCAAAATATAAGATAAAAAAACAAATAAAATAAAACCTACATACAACAACAGTGTTTTGTATAGCTGTGGCCTGTTGGCTTTGCTAATAAAGTTTTGATTGATTGAACAGTGTTTTGTGTTGTGTAGGCTCCTGTTTGTTATCTGCAAATGGCTTTTGATACCTATTAGGTCCATAAAGTACCATATAGCATATATTCAACACAAAAAACAGCGACAATTTGTTGTTGACAAAGGACAGTTGGACATATAAAGGGCCCCATTACCTTCAGTAGCTTAGGGCCTCAACAAATGTAAATCCGGCCCTGGCCAAATTCCCTCTGCCTTGAGAGAGTCTGTGAACCCTTGAGTAAGGGTGTGTGAGTGTTTTGCAGCAACTGTCTCCTTCTCTCGGGGATGGTTGGTGATGAGCTTGAGCATCTTTTCTGTCACGTGCCTTTCTCACCATTGTGTCTTCCTCTTCCCACCATTACCAGTGAGCCCCACTGCCCAAAAACCAAGCTCAGTTTAAGCTTACCTGCTCTGTCCTTACCTGCCCCACACTTTAGGCCAGACATGTTGTAACCAGGCAGGGTTTGGAGAAAACAGCCTTGTATGCCAAATTGGGACCCGTCCTGGGTTTAATTAGACCTATAGGCTAGAGGCTTCCTGCATAGGATGCCTGAGAACATTTCTCTAACACAGAGGTTAATGTCTGCGTTAAATAAAAAGAAGTATGGAACAGGCACCAGAGAGCAAATACACTGAGAATAAATCATTTCTCAACATCAGCAAAATCATGCCAAATACCCACTGTGTTGCATCAGCTCCAGAATGTTCCCACTAGAACTCCGACAGAATATAGTTTATTTTTTGTTAATATTAATATCCCTTTCACAACATGGAGCAGGGACAATGATGCTTGCAACTTCTCTACATTTGCATAAGATTTGCTGAAGTCGGCCATTTTAATTCACTTGTTCCCCCTCCCCCTTCTCTCAACATTAGTTTTAAAAGTAACATGAAATATTTATTTAAAGAAAACAGAACTGCATTCCATGGCTCTCTTTTTTCTTAACAGCTCTATTCTCCAGCACAAAGTTCTCTAAGCCGAGTAACTGGATAGACTTCATGACAGTGCAATCCCTCAAGTAAAACTGAGATGAAATTAGACCCATTAAAGAGCAAAAATAGCATCTCATGAAAGAGGCTTTAAAATTATACCTATTGAGAAAACTAGTAGTAAGACCAAAATGTGGTAAGCTAGTGAGAGCTGGACCATAAAGAAAGTTGATCACCGAAGAATTGATGCTTTTGAATTATGGTGCTGGAGGAGACTCTTGAGAGTACTATGGACTGCAAGAAGATCAAACTTATCCATTCTTAAGGAAATCAGCCCAAAGTGCTCACAGGAAGGACAGATTATGAAGCTGAGGCTCCAATACTTTGGCCACCTCATGAGAAGACAAGACTCCCTGGAAAAGACCCTGATGTTGGGAAAGATGGAGGGCACAAGGAGAAGGGGACAACAGAGGACAAGATGGTTGGGCAGTGTTCTCGAAGCTACCAGCATGAGTTTGACCAAATTGCGGGAGGCAGTGGAAGATAGAAGTGACTGGTGTGCTCTGGTCCATGGGGTCACAAAGAGTCGGACACGACTACATGACTAAACAACAACAGTGGGATCTATTACAGTGAATAGTGGTAGTGGTGCATATTGTGGAGCTGGACTGTCCTCCTGTTACTGGTTCCAGTGCTGATTTCATGCAAGGGGCTGCTAGGAGCAACTTCCTAACACTTCAAGCTGTTCAACAGTGGCCCATACTGCCTCAGGAGGTGGTGGGCCCTTCTTCAATTGAGGTATTTAACCAGAGTCTGGACCTCATATTGACAAGCTGGGTGTCAAGGAGCTGTCAACGAGGCAGGTCAACCACAGGGCAGGTACACACACAGAGAGAAAGCATGGAAAGGAAGTAGCTCATTATTAACAGCAAATACCAACACAGCAGAGTCCTCTGGTTTGCCTTAATCCAGCTAAGACGCTGCTGAAACTGACCACTAGCTCCACACTTCACCCTCTAGTCTTTCCCTCTGGATCCGCCTTCCCGCCAGGCTGAATTGAGGGCCTGTCTGCTCAGCAATGTGAGGGGCTCTCCTTCAGCGGGGTGTCAGGGGGAGAGGCAAGACAGCAGGACTGGAGCTGTCCTGCTGCAGAGTAGCAGAGCCAACCTCTGACTCTTCCCTGTCTGAGTCTGTGCTCACACTGTGACTCTCAGTCTTTAGCCCTGTCCTAGAATACCCTCTCCTCCTGACCCCTCATTGATCGCTCAACCCTTCTAGCATCTCCCAGCTCTTCTCTTCCGCAGACTGCTCTTCAGCATCCCACCACCATGATCCAGAGTCTAAGCTATTGTCTTCTGTGCCCTCCCTGGGGGAGATATTGGGTGGGGGGGCTCCCACCAGTCTTCCTCATCCAGCCAGTCCCTGACGCTGGGCATCAACAATGTAGAATGGACCCATTAAATCAGACTGTCAGTTGAGCAAGGCGGTGGGCTAACTGACCTTTCTCTACCTGTGGCTCCCCAGATGTTGTTGAACTACAACTACCATCACCCCTAGCTAGCAAGGCCAGAGCTCAGGGATGATGGGAGTTGTAGTCCATCAACATCTGGGGACCCACAGGTTGAGAACCGCTGTTCTACAGTAAAGATACCCCCCATCTCTTTCTATTTCCCCACTTTCATGGCCAAAAGCAGCTTTAGGGAGGTTATTTACATCAGGGAAATGTCATAGAGCCTGACCTGCAAGATTCACTGTGAACCATGAAGCAGGCTTGACAGCCAGTGGCTAGAGTGTCAGAATAGGAGCTGGGAGGTGAGGGTTCAAATCCCCATTCAGCCATGAAACTCTGCGGGAGACACTGGGCCAGTCATTGTCTCTTAGACTGACCTACCTCACTGGGTGGTTGTGGGGATTCAAGAGGGGGAGGAACCATGTATGCCATCTTGAACAACTTGAAGAAAAACGTTGGATATAAATACAATAAACAGATAAAAAAAAGTCATTTACTCCCTATCACAGCTTCTTCCAACCTGCAGTGAGAGAACGATGAACTGCCTTCGCTTTGCAATATTCACAAGCAGGGCTATTTTTACACATTTCACACTAAATAAGAACTAAGAAAGAGAAGGATTGAAGATTAGGGTATAATTTGGATACAGGGCAATATATGCGAGTACGTGTTTTATTACTTCTATTATTTCTCTCTCTTCTTTCTTTCCTTCCTTCCTTCCTTCCTTCCTTCCTTCCTTCCTTCCTTCCTTTCGTTTCTGCTTCTGCTTCTGCTTCTGCTTCTGCTTCTGCTTCTGCTTCTGTATATTTCGGCTTGGATGATTTTGTTCAGATTTGCATAAATTCCTTTTATCTCATTCCATTTCATTTCTTTGTATTCATTAAAAGAAGGACTTTCTAAAAAGGGGGCACGTTGTGATGTGACAGGGAAATCCAGCCCTTTTAAGTTTGTTTATGTTGTATTTTCTTCCTATCTAAGTTAACCTCTTCGATGTTACCTCGTGTTGCTTTCATACTGTTAAACTCTAGCGATGGTCTGATGACCAGTCACAAATAAATTAATCTGAATCTCTGCTAATTGTGAGATAAATCTACCCAGATATTCTTTGTACTGGACGGTGAAAGATTTCGTAATCTCCAAGTGTCCTGATTTTCCAGGGACAGTCCCGGAATTAGGAACACCATCCTGGTTTCTGATTTGATCACAGAATGTCCCTATTTCCCTCATCAGTGCAGTTGAGGCTGAGCTCGGGGGGGGGGGGGGGAAGATGAGCGGAGGGCAGGGCTGCCTGGGTGGGAAGAAAGGGGGAGTGGAGCGGAGCACAAGGAGTCTTGATTTTGTTTTTAAAAAATGCTTTTGTATACCCATGTCTAATCTTTCCCCTTTCTAAAAAAATCATTGGTGTGTGTTTTTCTTTTTGTAAATTTACCAGTGAATAAAATAAAATAACATAAAATAAATAAATAATTTTTTATTTGTATCCCACCCTCCCTGGCCAAAGCCGGGCTCAGAGAAGCTAACATCATATAAATAAGACAATACAGTGGTACCTTGGGTTAAGAACTTAATTCGTTCTGGAGGTCCGTTCTTAACATGAAACTGTTCTTAACCTGAGGTACCATTTTAGCTACCACGCCACCACGTGATTTCTGTTCTCATCCTGAAGCAATGTTCTTAACCCAAGGTACTATTTCTGGGTTAGCGGAGTCTGTAACCTGAAGTGTCTGCAACCTGAGGTATCACTGTATGCATAATACAATGTACAAGATGCAAATAAAATAACATTCAGCATTCATTAAAACAATATTGAATAATATTAAATATCAGCATTTCAAAATTAAACAGAAAACCACTCTTAACAGTCAGTGACGTAGTGTGGGTTGTCAGCACCCGGGGCAAGGCAAGTAATTTGCGTCCCCTAACCCTAACCCCCAGATGTTGTGCCCGGTGCGGCCGCCCCCCCCTGCACCCCCACGCTATGCCACTGTTAACAGTTACAATAGGTAATTTCTAAACTCCAATCAATAAAACACAGCAAACCACAGTGCACAACCTAATACAATACAAAATGAGAAGCAGAGACTGGAGGGTGGGACAAGGCAGGTGGAAAGAGGCCTTGCCTGATGAAATCTCTCTCCTTACTGTTAAGGGGTTTCCTTCCTTCCTTCCTTCCTTCCTTCCTTCCTTCCTTCCTTCCTTCCTTCCTTCCTTCCTTCCTTGATATTTCTGACCTCATTTGTTCCAGATATAATTTTATTGTATTGCAAAAACTTTAATAAAACTTTCTGCACACAGAAAAATTCTGCACAATTTTTTTGGGGGGTGGCTGTGTGTGCATTTGTGGATAAAGTAGTGCCAGATGCCGGCTACAGTCAGCTCTCAGCCTTCTTCTTTGTTGACCTTAATAAATGGAGTCATAAATACACATTAATAAACAGCAGCACTCTTACAAGTGTAAGAGTGGGTGCTTGATTTGCAAATGCAAAATCTCTGAGTGCCAGCCTCAAGTAGGTGGCGGTCCTTTGCCATGAAACTTTATTGAGTCTTTAATTGGATTTTTCTTGTGTCCCTCAATTGGCACTCACTTAATCCATGGATTTACATTATTATTTAATGGAGACATCTTAATTTGGTCCAGGCACTTAGGGCTTTTCCTCCGAAGTGCCGTTTGTGAATCTACATAAACATAAAATAATGTTCAGAACCACAATATGCAAATGGAGGAAAATATCCACCACCAATGAGAGAGAATATTCTTCCAGAATAGAAGCAGAGTACAGTTTTACAGCTCTGTGATGAAGAATTCAAGGTTTCATGTTTCCCCGCTGAATTTCAAATAGATGGAAATCATTTTCATAATCATGTTAGTTTGATAAGACAAGTAATTTTCTGCTAAAGAGCAACCTTTGCTCAGCTCTCCCCCTACCCCACCTCACATTTCTTTCATTTTACAAGGCAGGCTGCACCATATTATCTCGACATCAGGTGCATGCTCAACTTTGCAACACTGTTGAGATTCTGTCGGAAGCTTTTTATGTCTCCATTAAACATGATCACAAAAATGATTGCTCCTTGTCCCTGCACAGAACTAATATAGTTCTTTAGGATTAAGTCTCCATTTAAAGAGAGAAAACAGGCATTTGCATATTCACCTGATACCATTGGCCCATCGTCAACACTGACTGCTACCAGCTTTCCAGGGTTTCAGACAGGGTTAAATCCCAGCTCTACCTAGAGACACCAGGGATTGAACCTGGGAAACTAACAACAACAACAACAACAACAACAACAATAATTTTTAATTTATATCCCACCCTCCCCAGCCGAAGCTGGTCTCAGGGCGGCTAACAATAATAAAATAATACAACATTCTAAAATCATCAAACGATGCCTTATGGGGAACGGCTAAGGGAGCTGGGCATGTTTAGCCTGGAGAAGAGGAGGTTAAGGGGTGATATGATAGCCATGTTCAAATATATAAAAGGATGTCACATAGAGGAGGGAGAAAGGTTGTTTTCTGCTGCTCCAGAGAAGCGGACACGGAGCAATGGATCCAAACTACAAGAAAGAAGATTCCACCTAAACATTAGGAAGAACTTCCTGACAGTAAGAGCTGTTCGACAGTGGAATTTGCTGCCAAGGAGTGTGGTGGAGTCTCCTTCTTTGGAGGTCTTTAAGCAGAGGCTTGACAACCATATGTCAGGAGTGCTCTGATGGTGTTTCCTGCTTGGCAGGGGGTTGGACTCGATGGCCCTTGTGGTCTATTCCAACTCTATGATTCTATGATTCTATGATTCATTTCATTATAAAATTAATTGGGAGTCAGGCTGTGCCCTGGCCAAAGGCCTGGTGGAACAGCTCTGTCTTGCAGGCCCTGCAGAAAGATGTCAAGTCCCGCAGGGCCCTAGTCTCTTGTGACAGAGCGTTCCACCAGATTGGAGCCACAGCTGAAAAAGCCCTGGCTCTGGTTGAGGCCAGCCTAACCTCTCTGTGGCCTGGGACCTCCAACTCTTCATGCAAACTATGTACTCTTCCACAGAGCTAAGCCATTTCCCCAAACAGATTTCCCATCCCTGGTCCAGATGCTCAAGAATTTCACTTAGAGAAGTGAAGACACCTGGAGACAACCGGGGATTTAACCAGAGATCTTCTGCTTCCAGAACAGGTACCCTACCTCTGAGCAATCTTCCTTCCCTTAAGCTTGATGGGGACTTTATATGTAGAATTTATATATGAAATGCTCTCCATTCACAACCACCTGAGGACAATACCAGACATGACATTAAATATATATATTTGCATGTAATGCACAGGTTTCGAAAAATGCAAATTGTATCAGCTTCAGGGGGCAGTGATAATTAATAGCATTTGGACAAGTGTAGAAGGGAGATTAAATCATTTTCTCTCATGCTGTGGTCCTGAGGAAAACCTTCTCTTAGGAAGTTGTTTTTTTCCAGAAAGAAACGTGTTCATTTCAAAATATGGCAGATTAAAATAAAATAAAATCAGATACAGTTTTACATTTTACAGAGGGCATTTCCTTTTCTGGTGCTGAGTTATGCGCCTCTCTGGTTATCATGGAATCAGGGGTGATTTGTTTCTTTTATTCTTTTGACAGGGAAAGAATTGTTCGGATTATGAATATCAGCTGTGTGCTGACAAGTGAAAGACACTTCCAGCTTTCAGTGCCTGACTAAACTAAAATGGGATTGACCTTGAGAGAAGAAGATACCAAAATAGAAAGTTCAATACATTCTTTTCCACATGACACTTAAAAATTCAATAAATCCTCCCAACTGACAGGCACCTGTATGTCATCTTACTACATAAGTATTGTTCAAGTCCTTTCAGACACAGACATATTTCTTTGACTCATGTTTCTATATGACAAGACACATCATTACAAAATGCTATTGCAATCTTTCTTTCCTACATTCCTGCCTATGTACGGTACCTATTGACTATCCAAGGAAGACTTGTAGTGGAGCATAAGGATTTATAAGACCTGCTTTTTTTATCTTGTTGAAGTTATTTCTGCCGTTCCCTGTATCTGCATTGCATGTCTGGGATATCATTTGGATTGGTCATACCTTGCGTTTAGCAGGCCAGCTAAAATGGCTAGCCGGGTGTTTTCTAAACAGCAAGGAAAGAGCCAGATCTTCCTTTCATCTTCTCAATGGATGATTTCAACCAGAGCTAAGATACCACCCTCAGCTAAGGATGTTGCAAGTGATATCTGTGGTACTAAGGAAACAACAGAAGCAAGAATGGGAATAGTGGGAGAAACTGTTGTTTAGGAATGAGAATTGGAGACAGTGAGGTGAGGACACCAAAGGCATATTGAACTGCTGATTAGTCACTGGAGAGCCAGTGTGGTATAGTGGTTAAGAGCGGTGGACTCGTAATCTGGTGAACTGGGTTCAATTTCCCGCTCCTCCACATGCAGCTGCTGGGTGACCTTGGACTAGTCAAACTTCTCTGAAGTCTCTCAGCCTCACTCACCTCACAGAGTGTTTGTTGTGGGGGAGGAAGGGAAAAGGAGATTGTTAGCCACTTTGAGACTCCTTAGGGTAGTGATAAAGTGGGATATCAAATCCAAAACCAAATGTCACAAGTCTCATTGTTCTCTCCTTCCAAAAGAAACTAAGCCAGGCTGACTGATGCCCCTGAAACCTCTTATTTCTTGGGGGAGTAAAAAGTGCATGCCAGAACATCAGAAATAGTGTTTTCATAAAGTAATGATAAGAATGGTGGTGATAATAATTTTATTATTTGTACCCTGCCCATCTAACTGGGCTGCCACACCGACTCTGCACCCCTCCCCCCCAATGCTACACCCCTGGGTGGTGATGGTGTATGTGTATGATCAGAGCCGTCTTTCCCATTGGGTTTAGTGGCATGTTGCGCCAGGGCGTCAGCCTCTCAGGGGCACTCCATCTAGTGGGGGAACTGCACAGCTTTGCAGGTGGCCTCCCCTTTCCTTCCTGCATGCCCACAAGCTACGCCCCGTCAACCATATGGCTGGCGGGCATGCAGCTTGCCTTCCAAGCCTCCACAGTAGTAGCACGATCCATGCAGAGGATTAGGATGGAAGCTGCGCCCCACCAACTATATGGCTGGCAGACGTGCAGCTTCCTTCCCAAGCCCCCGCGGGAGGAGAGCGATCCCCACAGAGGCTTGGGAAAAGGTTGACAACTCTGGGAAACAGGGGGTGGGGCGCCGGAGGGATCTTTGCACCATGGAGCCAGATATGCTTAAGATGGCCCTGTGTATGATGTATGATGTATGGTGTATGATGTATCAGTCCCCACAAAATTTGCTTGGTTATGCTAGCATCTGACACTGGTGGAGCTCCAATGTTGGGAAGCATGATGTGCTTGTCCAAATAGCAGAAGTTACCACTGGTGGCATCCCCAGCTGAGCCGTACAAACAAGCTGCGTTGTCCCAGCCCAATAGGCATTGGGGTGAAACTCGGCACCTCGCAGGCTGAGTCTGATGCACAAAATCATGGTGTATCGCCAGACCGTGATGTTTGGCTGGTGATATACAGTGGTACCTCGGGTTACAGACTCTTCAGGTTACAGACTCCGCTAACCCAGAAATAGTACCTCGGGTTAAGAGCTTTGCTTCAGGATGAGAACAGAAATCACACGGCAGCACAGCAATGGGAGGCCCCATTAGCTAAAGTGGTGCTTCAGGTTAAGAACAGTTTCAGGTTAAGAACTGACCTCCGGAACGAATTAAGTACATAACCAGAGGTACCCCTGTACTGCAGTGCTGAAAAGCTGATATGGGCTAGCCCTACTGGTGGGGTGGCTTGGGCATCAATAAATATAGCTCCTTTTACTGAATCAGTGGAATGTAATGAAAGCTTGCAGATCTAATGGACACATTTCAGCAGAGGCATGTTTCATTAAGAGCAATTGTGACTAGCGCTCAGTGCTATTACACCTTGTACAGTTATTCACACCAATGCAAATCATGGCATTTAACTCCTGGATTCCTTTTATGCAGTTAATTACCATTTTCCTGCTAAATAAAGGCAAACTCTGCTTGTCAAGTACTTTCAAATATGCTGAAACTATCACCCAGAACTGGATGTTCTTCTATATAAAGAACAGTTAATTCCTCCTTTTCTTAGAAATAATATCAAGCTCATATTGCGAGATCATTTTAATATAATCAGATTCTACTTTTATTAATTTTTTATTTGCATTATCTCTGAATGACTAAGCAAAAAAGTAGAAGTTATGTTTGAATCAGCTCTTTTCTCAATAACAAGGGTTTGGGGAATGTGAAAGAAATGGAGATGCCCTTTTTGAACTCACTTTATAGAGAATTTATAAGGGAACATAATATTTGGGTTAAAATATGCAAAGAACCATATCATCCAAGAAGGCAGAAACAATGGCAAATAAGTCAGTTTTATTTAATGTATGCATTTTGTGAGTTGTGATCATGAAGCGATGTGTTTTATGCATGTTTTGGGTTTGGAGAACTGCATCACAGAATTCTGAGAAGTGTGAATTTGGAAGATTGGTGGTGTTTTCATATTGTTTCAGGGAATGAAAATTGGGTAGAGTTGCATTAAAATGGTGAACCAAAACTAATTTGGTTGGTCCTGGCAAGTATTAACCACTTTCAATTTTAACCTGAGGATTGTCATTTGTCCAGTTTTAACTTTAACTTTAATTTATTTGAATTAACTTTGGGATGCATTTTAATCAATCGATTGCTTGTTTTTATGCATATTGTATTATTTATATGATGTTAGCTGCTCTGAGCCCGGCTCCGGCTGGGGAGGGGAGGGTACAAATTATTATTATTATTATTATTATTATTATTATTATTATTATTATTATTATTATTATTTCTCCATCATCCCTCCATACAACCTCAAACTTGCTCCTAGACATGGACAAATTGTTCAATCAATCACTTTGCCATGTAGTCACTCACATGTTTGTTATGTCCCTCTTGCATCTTAATCTGTGATTTAAAATGTACCCATCACGTTTACATATGCCCCTCTCTGTGCCCTTGGCTGTGGCCTTAGAACACTATGTTAGGCATGTTTATCTGGAAGTAAGTCACACTGTGTTTAGCAGGGTATTGCCAGGCTCCAGGGAATCCAGTCTCTCCCATGGCAGCAGCCAAGAAACAGAGAAACAATAAAAGTTCTTACCACGTGATTTATTAATATTCACAGAGAGAGACGAAGGAATGCCTTCTTCCCTAAATAATAGTGTTGCTCCAAGTAAAGTCCCCACCCACCTACGTCTCTCCTATTCTATGTCACTCCTGCGTTGGCTAATCTGTGCTTTCTGCCTTTGAGCTCTCTGTTCTAATACCCTCAATTTCCATCTGGTCCTGGGAGAAGGGGGGCCAGGAATGCTTTCCAAAGACACTGAGTCTGCCAGCTGTCTCTCCCCTGATGCTTCTTCTTCCTGCTGTTTCTCTTCCAATATTTCCCAGCTTCTTCTCACTGCAGCCTCTGAACTATGGGTAGGCAAACTAAGGCCCGGGGGCCGGATCCGGCCCAATCGCCTTCTCAATCCAGCCCGTGGACGCTCCAGGAATCAGCGTGTTTTTACATGAGTAGAGTGTGTCCTTTTATTTAAAACGCATCTCTTGGTTATTTGTGGGACCTGCCTGGTGTTTTTACATGAGTAGTAGTAGAAAAAGAAGAGTTTGGATTTGATATCCCGCTTTATCACTATCCAAAGGAGTCTCAAAGCGGCTAACATTCTCCTTTCCCTTCCGCCCCCCACAACAAACACTCCAAAAAAATATAGTCCGACCCCCCACAGGGTCTGAGGGACAGTGGACTGTCTGAAAATGTTTGCTGACTCATGCTTTGAACCATGCCCTTCTGCAAACCACTGTTCTAAATCTATACTGTCCTCCTGTTCTTGGGAAGGTTCAGGAGAAAGGGGCGGGGGCGGGGGTGGTCCCCATCAGTCCTCTGTTGGGAATTCCATTCCACCTGCACTGCAGATATGTGGGACTGTTACATGTCACATGTCTCTTTACATTCTAGCACAGATTGCTGGAGTCCGTGAGCGGAACTTCCGCTCTGTATTGCTTTTGTTATCTCTCTCCCCAAGAAGAACGATAAGGAGAGAGGTCATGTTTTTCTTTGTCCAGATTTATGTATAATAAATGCGTAGCTTAGTATCGTATCTACGCCTCGCACCTGATTCTGTTGTGTGATTACCTGCTGAGTAATGTGTGCTCAAGCATGCACTGCAGCCTGAGTCGCAGATGCACGTGAAAGGAGGATGACGGATGGATCTCCGCAGTGGCAAGGCTGAGAGGGGAGACACTCCGGCTGGGGCTGAGCCAGCTGGCTTTTCATCCCCCCCCCCCCCAAGTGTGCAGTCTTAGGAAAATGCCATGAGAAGGAAGTGTGGGTCTAAAGGGGACACAATGCAGCGAGGAAGGGAAGAGGGAGGCTAATAAAACACACAGAGAACACATAATGCGCACTCATGCATGTATGCTCAAAACTAAGCCCCAACGAAGACAATGAGACTTATTCATGATTCATAAGCTCACAACCTTACAAGGCATATATATACTGTTTTCCTTTTCAAAACATGCACTTTAAAATCCATTTTGATTTCCTGTTTTAGTCGAGAACAGTGTAGGGAGCTTGGAAAGCATGAAAACGGGGATAAATAAATTCCAATCTGTATATTAGTGCCAAAGGCATGGATCAGGTCTCTTCATATCAGAATCGACAAAGGCTGACCTTCTCAAGCATACTTAATTCGCTCCATAACTCAAATGTTGAGTTGCCCCATGAAAAAACGTAATGGTAATGAAAAGATGTTACTGCATTTGAAGAATGTGTTTGCAGGCACTGAGCAAGTAAGTTCTCATTGTAAGTGTAAGAGGATCACATGCTGAAGGATTATCTTGTGTGGTGATACTCAGTGACATAAAGTAACATAAGTGGATTTTCAGCAAGTCTTCAAAAGCGTATCGGGATTCCTTTAGGCCTCGATTATACTTCCCATACAAGTACTTCAACTAAAGGCCATCAATTCATCTTTCATGCAGATACAGATTTAATGCGATGTGACTAGTTAATTATTTTGTTTATATTGATATTATTCATTTATTTTGTGACAGTCAGCCTGATACCCAGAAAGTGGCAGTTTGTAAGCAGCCTTTACAAATCATTTTCTATCGAAAGGGCATTTTCACGAGGTACAGTGGTACCTCGGGTTAAGTGCTTAATTCGTTCTGGAGGTTCGTTCTTAACCTGAAACTTTTCTTAACCTGAGGTACCACTTTAGATAATGGGGCCTCCCGCTGCCACCGTGCCGCCACTGCATAATTTCTGTTCTCATCTTGAAGCAAAGTTCTTAACCAGAGGTACTATTTCTGAGTTAGCGGAGTCTGTAACCTGAAGTGTCTGTAACCTGAAGCGTATGTAACCTGAGGTACCACTGTAGTTGCTATCCACCAACAACTGACCACCAACAGAAGGAGTCTGTTAGTGGAACAGAGAAGCAGACAATTTTCTGTGATTCCTCCCTCTTCTCTACAGCTCTCTTGCCTTCTGAATATTCTCCAGAGGGTCCACTAACCCCTCTCAGCTTCTCTTAGCTGCCAGTGTGGTGTAGTGGTTAATAGCGGTAGACTCATAATCTGGGGAACCGGGTTCGCGTCTCTGCTCCTCCACATGCAGCTGCTGGGTGACCTTGGGCTAGTCACATCTCTCTGAAGTCTCTCAGCCTCACTCACCTCACAGAGTGTTTGTTGTGGGGGAGGAAGGGAAAGGAGAATGTTAGCCACTTTGAGACTCCTTTGGGTAGTGATAAAGCAGGATATCAAATCCAAACACTTCTTCTTTTTCTTCTTCTTTTCTTCTTTGATAGGGTTACCCACCTCCACACCTCCCCTCAGAGAGTGGACATTTAATCTTATAACTGTTGTTGCATTTGCCTGGGTCCTCCAGGAATTTTATTTTACAACAAAAGAGAATGATAGAATCACAGAATTGTAGAGTTGGAAGGCACCCTCTCGGTCATCTAGTCCAACCCCCTGTGATGCAGGAATTTTAGGTAAAGCATCCATGACAGATGGCCATCCTACCTCTGCTTAAAAACCTCAAAGGCAGGAGAGCCCACCACCTCCCTAGGGAGTCTGTTCCACAGCTCTTACTGTCAGACAAACAAATACTATATTCGGAGGACAAGCAAGAGTCTAAACAAAAGCAGATGAAAAGCACTATCAGGGTTTTTCAACCAGATTTAATGTTACTCTGACATAACAGCTCACTTTATTTACTAATGCAAAATACATAATATTAGTAAAAATGCTAAAATTAAGTAAGCATTCAATTATCCTTTACTATTCTTGGAAAAACATCTGCTTCCTAAAAACAAAGTCTATTCAGTTAGTTAAGTGAATGTTGTCCTTAAGAAAAATACAAAACATTTTTAATTCCGCATAAGTTTAAATCACCATATGGGTAATAACAGGAGGTGCAATATGGGGAAAAGCTGTGCATTGTTGTAGATGAAATAAACACACAACATCATAACAACTTCACTTAAGAAACAGAAGAATGATTATTTCCTTTTTTCTGCTTTTGGCAATGAATGCCTCTGATAGCTGACAGGAGTTGAAAGAATCTGCATTTTGAAAAGAGGTCTTCTGTAAGTTTGTTGTAAAGGGCCCAGGATAAGAAGAAATCATCACTTAAATATAAGGGAATGCACAGACAATGACTGCAAACTGAGCAGTTACAGACTTGAGCTTGGAGATCAGGTTTTATACCAATCTTTTGACAAACCCTGAACTTCTTGTCACTACTGTTGGTGGGAGCTCTCAGCAGCCAGCTAAACTGAGGTCCGCATCTATATGTGCTTTAGATAGCATCTTGTTCCATTGGTCAGTCTACTGAGATTTAAGTGTAAGCGTTTGTGTTAAGTAGCTGGATAAGTTAGTGTATGTTGTCTTCTTACCTCCTGAGCTATTTTAATCTGTGTAATTATTTGGAGTTGTTCTCTTTTGTAGTATGATTTTATGAAATTTGGTCTGGTCTGAGTTCCTGAACCCAGTGTGAGAGTCAGTGTGAGAGTCAGAGTGTCAGTGTGAGAGTCCTGAACCCAGAGAGCCACTGTGGTGTAGTGGTTAAGAGCGGTAGACTTGTAATCTGGTGAACCAGGTTCGATTCCCCACTCCTCCACATGCAGCTGCTGGGTGACCTTGGGCTAATCACACTTCTTTGAAGTCTTTTAACCCCACTCACCTCACAGAGTATTTGTTGTGGGGAAGGAAGGGAAAGGAGAATGTTAGCCACTTTGAGTCTCCTTCGGGTAGTGATAAAGTGGGATATCAAATCAAATCCAAACCCTTTAATTTTATCCACGTTTTGTGTCGTCCACCACAGCATGTTAGCAAGAGAAAGAGCAGACTTAGGGGTGACTTAGAAAACTTCCCCAATACCATCACATAATGTTATGATGTCATAAGATGCAGAAGTCTCAGAAAGCCATTTCAGAAGAGGAGGTGAGGGCAAGCACTGTCCCACAAAAACACAGAGGGCTAATAGCTTCGCTGTACCCATAATATCTGAGAATCAATTTCAGCACGCAAAGTACAATCCTAGCACTCCACATTCTTTGCCGAAGGTAGAGTGTACACAGCTTTAACTATTTTGAAGTAAGTGAATCTGGATGTGAGAAGAAGAGGAAAGAAACCCTCTGCAAGCAAAGACTGCCCACCACCAACTAGCAACAGCTTATTGTAGTCCCTCCGCCTACCTGGCCTGATCACCTTGGCAATGCCTCCCCAAGTGGGATTGGGCAAGTGGCTGAGGTAGGCAGAGACCTCCAGGTATCCCACCTGGGGAAGGCGAAGCCAAGCCTGTGCTAAAGGTGCCGCATAGGGTCCCAGGGGCTGCACACAACCTAATGTGGGGGCGGTCATTGCCAGGGAACATGGGAAAGGAAATAAAGGCGCTGACAACATTATGGAACTAAAATTAGGCCACAACTTTATTAAACTTCCAAATGTAGGAAGACCTTGGCTTAGGCCTTGGGCGTGTACCCCTCCCAGCCCCCCAGCCAGGGAACTAGGGCACATCAGGGTAAATGGGATATGGGGGTGCTCTGCGCGACGTAAGTGTAGGCAGCCAGCTGAGCCCATATCCCCGCACGCAGGGTAGTTCACTGACAACCTTTCAGTTTATGGCCAGTGACACCCATATATATATATAACCCCTTTTAAGAGTGGACCCTAGAATCGCCGCCTCAGGGGGGTGAGTCACCACTTCACACACACCCCATTATAGGGAAGAAAAGACTAAAGGATTCCACCCAAGGCCATAACCGCCAAAGTTGTGATGAATTGCTACGGGGAAGACAAAACCTGCCAATGCAGGAAAATTTATTCCCGGTCCTTCAACAGCAACCAGTCAAAGACCGTAGCAGCGCCCGCTAAACAGGAAGAAAAAGTTAACCTGTAGACAAGAAACATTAACAAAGGGAGGGTAGGGAGGGTGAATCTCCAGAGTCTTCTGCCTGGCTAATACCAGCTCCTCCCCCTATTTATAATGATTCTGGCCCCACTTCCCAGGAAACGAACTTAAAGCTGAGGCTGGAAGTGAACCTCTGAATAATACACCGAGAAGCAGGCCAGCTCCCTTCTACTAGCAAGTTCCCTGGGAACTGTAGCACCACACATGATCCCACAAAAAGCACCCACAGATAGTGTGAGTGTTCATTGTAAACAGAACATGCCACTTACAACACATTGACGCATTTCTAGATAAAGTCAATTTGCCTTTGCCTTCCGAGAGGAATCAGCAGAAAAACATAATGTCCTAGTCTTAGCAATAGATTAATAAACTAATTTGAACCCTACATCTGGGAAGGCACCCAGCCCTGACAGTTTCAGGGCAGAGGTTAATAAACATATGATTAGGATGTCTCTCAGAAAATCCCAACACTTCATTTTGGAAAGGCTAACCATTTTAAGTCATCAAGCACAGCCACTGTAAAGTAATTCTTAAAATGACAACATAGCAGCCTTTGTCCTTCAAGAGTTTAATATGTCTATTATTCATTTTTTTAAAGTGCTATTGGTATTGAACTGGGAGCGAGATCTGCTACAATATTTTATAAACTGTTATTGAGGCTGGCTTTACTCTGATCAAAGCAACTTCATCCTGAAAAGCAGTTCACATGCAAACCTTTCTAATTAAAATCCATTTGGCTGCTGGAATCGCCTTTGCATTTGGTGTTCAGATGCCAAAGGTGTTTGATACCATTAGTGAGGCTAATTAGTTACAAAATGGCTGAATCTGGCTCAACGTCCTCACTTAGAAATCCTGCTACTGGAGAGCTATTGGCATTAAAAAAAATAAAAAATAAAAATATTTGCAAGTTGGTATCATTGTTCCAAAATGTAATGGTTATATAACACATAGGAATGTTTCATGAATTATAGCAGGAAAAAAACATTCATATATGTGCATCCTCAAGAACCTGCTTTTTAGATGAGGGATGGGGAATTTGAAATTCTTTTGTGTGATCAAGAACACTAAATATTGTTTAAAACTCATTTATCTCTCAGCGTCTCTCCAGCTGAATCTTTCAAAGAATTTTGAAGAAATTCAAGATGTAATTTCTTAGGCAAATTGTGAATACCCCATTCACAACAATGCAAGTGATACTGGAAAATTCATTTCTGTAACGAGCGAAGAACCTTTCGTCTAAGAATCTTTCCCTTCCCAACAAAACAAAAACATACCAGTTTTAACAAGGAGAAATAGCAGAGATGAGTACAACACAGAAGTTAACTGAAAAGCGAACATACTTGAACCTCATTCTCACTGTTTTCAGACCTTGTATTAAACTGCCACTTCAGTGTCACCTCTGTCATTGTTTAAAATCCCACCTCTGCTTTACTCAAACTTCTGCCTCTGATTTAAATGACCACTTTTCCCCCTTTCAGTTTTCCTCTTTTCTCACTGGATTCAAACCATTTCCCTCTTTCATTCCTCAGGTGCCTCCTGGGAGAGAAATTAAGTACGCAGATCCCTCAAATATTCCACGGTACTTTACTCAAACTTCTGCCATTGTTTTAAACCACCACTTCCCTTCTCACTCTCAGGCCATTGCTGTTGTGCAGCCTGCCTTCATTTTTGCTTCCCTACTGTACCCTGACTTTATACAAATCCAAGATTGTGACATGGCCCTACAAATACTCCAATGTGAAGTCATTCTTACATTTTTATTATATAAAGAGATATACGGAGGATACTCTCCCCAAACATCAAGGTAGTTATGATTACTAGTAGATGTCATGAGGCTCGGTAGAATATATATTCTGTGTCAAAGGTAACCATGTTGGTTGTACATCACTTTCAAAAAGTGCATGTCACCAAAATGAATTTAGGAACAAGGAACTTTGTTTATAACATTTGCGCTAGTTATGATAAAGGGAACCAGTTTTTGTACGGCCAGAAACTCTGCAAACCTTATGCTGCCTTAACCATCACTGGTAGCTTAGTTAAATGTCTGTCTATATAAAGCACAGAGAAGAAAATAAACTGATAGCCTATAATGGAAATTGCAAAATTTCTGTGGTTGCAGAAACTGAAGCAATATCCTTAAATGTCAAGAGTGACAGGAAAGATTATTCTAAAGTTGTTATAGAGAGAAGAGACTTATAGAAGAATGGATAAATGGAGTTGAATTTTGAGCAGGATACTATAACAAATAGGGCTCTTTTGAGATAAAAACTGATGGCTCACAAAGATATGCAGTTTTGAATATATCTGGCTTCAGAATTCTCATCATCAGCTGAAAACAAATGAGAAATCATCAAAGTAAATAAACAATTTGGGACTATATTACTTTAGCCTTCATTCCTAAAAAAGAAATGTAGAATCGTGGTTCTCAGATTGTAAAGAGAAACGTTGTCAAAACTGTTATTTGGGAGTAAGTTTACTTCTGAATAAATATGCATACCACTGTAAGGTAAAAGCTAAAGGTAAAGGACCCCTGGACGGTTAAGTCCAGTCAAAGGCGACTATGGGGTATGGCGCTCATCTCACTTTTCAGGCCAAGGAAGCCAGTGTTTGCCCACAGACAGCTTTCCAGGTCATGAGGCCAGCATGTCTAAACCACTTCTGGTGCACAGAGGACCATGACAAATGCCAGAGTGCATGGAAACACCGTTTACCTTCCTGCTACAGTGGTACCTATTTATCTACTTGCATGGGTATGCTTTTGAACTGCTAGGTTGGCAGAAGCTGGGATAGAACAACGGAAGCTCACAGATTCAAACCACTGACCTTCTGATCGGCAAGCCCAAGAGGCTCAGTGGTTTAGACTACAATACCACCCGCGTCCCTTCATAGCACTGTACTGTATGTTAACTATACAGTTAATCTGCAATGCATTTTCGATTTTTTTTTAAATTCTTTATGTATTTGGACTCCTCTTGAGATATTGTAACGAATTTTTGACTAATTGTTCCTGAGATCAGCGAGTAGGTTTTCATGTATGCTTGGATAGCATTTTGAATCAAGATGGCAGACTGAGCCTTTGGCTACCTCTTAAGATATTGTAACCAAATTTTAAGGTTCGTATAGTTAAAGCTATGGTTTTCCCAGTAGTGATGTATGGAAGTGAGAGCTGGACCATAAAGAAGGCTGATCGCCGAAGAATTGATGCTTTTGAATTATGGTGCTGGAGGAGGCTCTTGAGAGTCCCATGGACTGCAAGAAGATCAAACCTATCCATTCTTAAGGAAATCAGCCCTGAGTGCTCACTGGAAGGTCAGATCCTGAAGCTGAGGCTCCAATACTTTGGCCACCTCATGAGAAGAGAAGACTCCCTGGAGAAGACCCTGATGTTGGGAAAGATGGAGGGCACAAGGAGAAGGGGGTGACAGAGGACGAGATGGTTGGATAGTGTTTTCGAGGTTACCAGCATGAGTTTGACCAAACTGCGGGAGGCAGTGGAGGACAGAGGTGCCTGGCATTCTCTGGTCCATGGGGTCACGAAGAGTCGGACACGACTAAACGACTAAAAAACAACAAACCAAATTTTGGGTGGTGGTTCCCGAGATTAAACAGTAGGGTTTAGTCTATGTTTGGATACAGTTAGATGCCATTTTGAATCAAGGTGGTGGACTGCATATTTAAAAATTGCACTTTCTTTTTGTTTTCTCAGTTTTCCCAAGCAATGCTAGGGAAACAAAGTTCCTAGAACTTTACAAGTGCCTGACATTTAGCAACTGCACAGCAAAAGATATACCTAAGCCTCTTCGGAAAGCTTTCAGGTTCTGCATTTGGCATTTTTTGTGGGTGTGTAGCAGTATTTTCAGAAATAACCTATAGGGTCTACCTGGTCTCAGATGAGACCACAAAAGGAAAGAGTTGCATCAAACGAAGAGCAGGAAAAAGGTGCACCAAAAAGGAGGGGTAAACAGCAACTCTTTAGGACTCCTTTTGCTTGGTACCCAAATAACTCATTCATTCAGAGCTCTCAATTTGCTCATTGGCAGAGTAAGGCAGAAACAGCCAGCTTATCATGGCTTAGAAAGCTGCCTGCCTATTTTACTTCATAACTTAAGAGACTTACTTAAAAGAAAAAGAAAGCTCAGAGTCTGGACCCCCTTGTATACATGGACCCTGGTGAAATTATTTTAGCCTTATAATCCAAATTTTGAGATAAACCTTGAGGTTATTACTTTAGTCAGTGGTGTAGTGGTGGGGGGCACAGGGGTAGTTGCCCTGGGTGCAAAATTGTTAGGGGTCCAAAATTTCAACACCTGATGCTGCCTTAGTACAGCTGCACATTCCTGTCGCTGGGCTCCATTGAAAATGGCTTCTCCATGTGAACCAGGAAGTGACTTCTCTAGACAACAGAATGGCTTTTCTTTTCTTTTCTCTGTGTCTGTGATCTCCTGGATAATGTAGATGCTGTTAGGCAGTTGAATGTACATGCGTACTCCATCTATTTCCACGCAGCCCCGAGGACTGGCAATATGTGCTACACCACTAACTCTAGCACAATATATACAAGGAATAAAAGGGGATGCACACACACACACATTTAACAATATTTCTTATGAGACTTTTGCACATTTCAACTTGAGCCATGGAAAACCTTACTCCAAGTCATTAGTTGAGCTATTCTTTTGGTGTCTTCCTGCCTTTCACCAGCACTAGATGCCAAAACTGGTGAAGAAACTTTCCATTAAGTGGGCAAAGTTAGTGAGAATCGAGACTAGATTTCCTACCAAATTTCACTGAATGCAAAATTAGGTGCTTCATGGAAGAAGCAATGAGCAATTATTGGGGAAGCCAACGGCATGTTGAAAAGGTGCTGAAATTTCACAGAGGGTTCTGTACATGTTGACAGTGAGGAAAGGCAGAAGCAGAACTTAGAAAGCACGACAGCTTCCACTACTTGTCAGCACTGGATGAACCGGCTCTAATTAGGAGAAACTTTGAGGACCTACAAACAGCAGCAAGAAGACCCTAAGCTGAGCCAATAAATCATCATAATGTAGATTTCAAGTTTAATCAGATTCCTGAGAAGAAAACAGTGCAGACTAGCAAAATAATTTGATATTAAATAGGGCAAGCTTACAAAGATGACTTGGAAAATGAAGAAGAATATTGGAAGATGTTCGGTAAACCATTTAAATGTGAAGTATTTAAAATATTCTAGAGCAGATAAGTGTGATGCATACGTTAATGGCAACTAAGTATCAACTTAATGGAAATAAACATAGTCTAGAATTAATAGTCAGATTCATTTTGCAGATCTATCACTTAAAAAAAGAAAAGAAAAGAAAAGAAAACTACGAATTGCAGAGCCCTGCAGAGGAATATACAGAAATGCTTTATAAAAAAGACAAAAAGGGGTATTAAAAATGCAGAGAAATGAAATAGATAGCCAAGAAGAATGAAGAAAAATTGTAAAACAGATAAAAGGGATATTAGAATGGAAAGAGAAAATTGAAATAGATATTTGTATCAAGAGATACTAACCACATCTCTAAAAGGTTTTGAACACTGCAGAAGTAAGAGATCACTGAAGGATGAAGCTGAAAATTTTCAAGATGGAATAAGTAATGGAGTTTAGAAAAAAGAAAAGGGAAAGAGCTAAACCATTCAATTAACTTTTCTTCTCTATGCTGCACAGTATTTATGAGGGAACAATGAAATCATGTCATCTAGTATTAGCTGGGTGTATGGGGTCTTGAAGGTTTTCAAAATCTATGAAGAAGAAATATTGTATTTGGACAATCGACTCGGCGCAAAGTCCTGAGGATGAAAGATAAATAATTTCAGGATGCAAGTACTAAGCCTTACCTATAACAATGGATATAGCTTTAAAATGGCTCAGTGCAGAGTAGTTAAGTGCTGACATACAAAGTGGGCAGCCCAATATTTAGGCTGGTCTTCCCCAGTCTGGTGCCTCAGCCAAATGTTAGGGGTGATGGGGGTCTAAAACATCTGGGGAGGGCACCAGGTTGGGGAACACTGATTTACACCAATGTCAACTTAAATGCAGCCTGATGAATGATTTGATACCTGTATATGATGAGATCCAAAAATTTAAGAAGATACAGGAACTGTCACAGCATTCAAAATGACATTCTAATTCTTGGGTGGAGGCAAATTTGCCACACGCCTCCGCCCCTGAGAAGAAAGCAAGTGTCTTCCTTCTGTAGCATGTTATTTATTTGTTACATATTTCTGTACCGCCTTTCATATGCAATAACAAAACAGTGAAGGGAAAAGAAAACATGGGTAGTATAGGATTTCTCTTCGGTGAACTGTTTCAGCTCTTTTATCTGTTGCACTTTTTGTTATTGTACATCACTTTTTTAATGCTTAGCAGCTTACAAATATTGCAAAATAAATAAATGAAATTACAATTCAGAATAAACTAACAGCAATGGCATGCAAGTTCGAAAGAACCCATCTGGTACAGTGGTACCTCGGGTTACATACGCTTCAGGTTACATACGCTTCAGGTTACAGACTCCGCTAACCCAGAAATAGTACCTCGGGTTAAGAACTTTGCTTCAGGATGAGAACAGAAATTGCGCGGTGGTGGCACGGCAGCAGCGGGAGGCCCCATTAGCTAAAGTGGTGTCTCAGGTTAAGAACAGTTTCAGGTTAAGTACGGACCTCCGGAACGAATTAAGTACTTAACCCAAGGTACCACTGTACTAATAGCCAGGAAAGGTCACAGAAAAAAATAAGGGGATTCTAGCAAGTGCCAAAATGCATGATGCATAGTTAGAAGAGTTCCACAACCCCACACTATTTTGTTGTTGTTTAGTTGTTTTGTCATGTCCAACTCTTCGTGACCCCATGGACCAGAGCACGCCAGGCACTCCTGTCTTGCACTGCCTCCTGCAGTTTGGTCAAACTCATGTTGGTAGCTTCGAGAACACTGTCCAATCATCTCGTCCTCTGTTGTCCCCTTCTCCTTGTACTCTCCTTGTACCCTTTCCCAACATCAGAGTCTTTTCCAGGAAGTCTTCTCTTCTCATGAGGTGGCCAAAGTATTGGAGCCTCAGCGTCAGGATCTGTCCTTCCAGTGAGCACTCAGGGCTGATTACCTTCAGAATGGAGAGGTTTGATCTTCTTGCAGTCCATGGGACTCTCAAGAATCTCCTCCAGCACAATAATTCAAAAGCATCAATTCTTCGGCGACCAGCCTTCTTTATGGTCCAGCTCTCACTATTTACATCCAGTTTCAGCTATCAGCCTTTTCTTTAAGACACTGGTCAAGTATGTGGACTTATTCCAGACAGTATTATTGTGTTTTTAATATTTTGTTGGGAGCTGTCCAGTGTGGCCGGGGCAACGGAGTCAGATGGGTAGCATATATGTATATACTAATTATTATTATTGCAGACTGTATTATTGCAGACTGTTTTATCAGTTTCTGTATGCCTCATAGACCCAGTGGGACATATTTCTATCACCTGGCATTCCTTCCTTCCTTCCTTCTCACCAAAAGCCCTATTTGGCTTTTCTACTCATTGCTAAGGAGAACACATAATTGGGAGGTTGGTCTGTGCTGAATAGTCTCTCCCCTGGCATCTACAAAAACAACACAAATATCTGAAGGGAGTTATCCATTCCTCATAGAAGCTTCCATGAAGTCTGGAACCCTAATTTCAGATCACACAGAAGCACCATTTTCTGAAATCAGCAGATCAATCAAAGCAAGCAATATGTCTTGATGACATTTTCTCTTCTGTTCCTCGCATATGAAGTCCGGAAAATCATGAGGAAACTATCCCTGAGAAATTTTAATGCTCATTAGTGGGATTTGTAATTTAGGTTCTACATTGCAGGACCAGTTTTGCTTTTTTCCTATTCTCCAACCCAAATGTCTCTGTTGCCAGTCAGGTTGAAAAGACCTGGATTCTAAATATCAATGTATCACAAAGTTGGTGAATGAGTTTTAGTACTGCTACCAAGTCCAACAAAACTCATCTCCCTTCTCCATCGCAGACCTTTTAATTTTTCTGCAGATCTGGCTTTCTTTTCATCCTCAAGTGATTCAAATGTAGGGTTGCTTCTTGCACTTAAAGCTACACTAGCACTTGTCCTCTGATCTGCATTGCATAGATTGGAAATATTGCGTGAATGATCTCTTTCATGAGAGTCAATTTGCATTCTTCCACTCACACATATAGATCAAACTCAAAATGCTTCTGTTTCCCCTGGGCTTCTTCTTTTGCTTCATTTTATAGCTGTAAAATAAGCCACAGTTTTCATGGCCTAGTTAGTGTATTGCAACCTGGATAAAAGGTATTATCTTTGCTGTATACCCTGTGGATTTCCCCCGAAACTACAACTAATCCAGAATGCGGCAGCTAGACTGGTGACTGGCCGCCGAAACCACATAACACCGTTTTTGAAAGACCTACATTGGCTCCCAGTACGTTTCCAAGCACAATTCAAAGTGTTGGTGCTGACCTTTAAAGCCCTAAATAGCCTCAGCCCAGTATACCTGAAGGAGCGTCTCCACCCCCATCATTCTACCTCGACACTAAGGTCCAGTGCTGAGAGCCTCCTGGCGGTTCCCTCACTGCAAGAAGCCAAGTTACAGGGAACCAGGCAGAGGGCCTTCTTGGTAGTGGCACCCACCCTGTGGAACACCCTCCCACCAGATGTCAAAGAGAACATCAACTACCAGACTTTTAGAAGACCTCTGAAGGCAGCCCTCTTTAGGGAAGCTTTTAATGTTTGATGCATTGCTGTATTTTAATATTTTGTTGGAAGCTGCCCAGAGTGGCTGGGGAAGCCCAGCCAGATGGGTGGGGTATAAATAAATTATTATTATTGTTGTTGTTGTTGTTGTTGTTTTCTTTCTTTATTTTTTTACTTTTTACAGCTATCAAGGTTTGTGTGCATGCCAAAGGTTGTGTGCTTGCCCCGGGAGCATGTGCTGATACCATAGGGTTGTGTAAACTTGTGTGCCCATGGATGCATGCACAGGATGGAAATATCTTGCCACACTAAAAAATATGAAGTTCTCACTTTTTTAAGCATCTTTTGTAGCAGGGATAATTTCTTTCATTTCCATTTCTACATTCACAATGGAAGAACACGGAGCTCACTGTAGAGTTTCTCAATTGCTGTTAGTAGTATCCCATCTCAGGGTCCCACCACAGTGCCAAGCCAGCATCTTATAGATTTATTTATAATTTTATCATATGTTGATTTCCCCTAAAATCTTTCTCAAATTGGCTTGCATAAAATGTGGTGTACTTGCGCTCACAGCAATGGGGGAAGGAAATAAAAGGTGTCAGTTCACATTTAGACACCTTTACAATGCTGTTGGGTAATTGAGAAACCCGGCGTTCAATACATCCCTGTGTTTAGGTCTCTCATATGTTGATATCTGCTATTTAATTAGCTTAGAAGCTGTGTCCCACAATGTATATAGGGAACAAAAAAAATCTAACTGTATAATTCTGATTAATAAAATAACACTATATAAGCCATTATGAGAGAGAATCATTCAGTAGAGATTTATAGAGGGAGAAATGGTTACAATTTTTGTTGTATTGACATCAGTACAAACAAATGAAACAGTTATTATGAATACATAATGGAACTGGAAGAAATATGACAAAGTCACTTAGAATCATAGAACTGTGGATTTGGAAAATTCCATGAGGGTTCTCTAGTACAACCCCCTGCAATGCAGGAAGATTTGGTTCAGAAAGATACCATTGTCAATACCACTGTAAGCCACTGGGAGATTCAGTACAATTTATAAGCTCAAACTAATAGTTCTGTAGTTTTTGTCCATGGAGTTTTCTTGTCAGGGATACTGGAGTGGCATTCTGGTTCTTGCTCCAGGTGGATCACGTTTAGTCGAAACTCTCCACTATGACCTGTCCAACCTGGGTGGCCCTGCATGACATAGAAGAGATATCAACAACCTCAGATATGCAGATAACACAATTTTGATGGCAAAAAGTGAGGAGGAATTAAAGAACCTCTTAATGGGGGTGAAAGAGGAGAGAGAAAATATGGTCTGAAGCTCAACATAAAAAAAATAGAACACGTCCACTGGTCCCATGACCTCCTGGCAAATAGAAGGGGAAGAAATGGAGGCAGTGAGAAATTTTACTTTCTTGGGCTCTGTGATCACTGCAGATGGTGTCAGCAGTCACGAAATTACCGTAAAAGACGCCTGCTTCTTGGGAGAAAAGTGATGACAAACCTAGACAGTATCATAAAACGCAGAGGCATCACCTTGCCGACAAAGGTCCATATAGTTAAAACTATGGTTTCCCAATAGTGGTGTATGGAAGTGAGAGCTGGATCATAAAGAAGGCTAATTGCCAAAGAATTGATGATTTTGAATTATGATGCTGGAGGAGACTCTGGAGAGTCCCGTGGACTGCAAGAAGATCAAACCTATGCATTCTAAAGGAAATTAGCCCTGAGTGCTCACTGGAAGGACAAATCCTGAAGCTGAGGCACCAATAATTTGGCCACCTCGTGAGAAGAGAAGACTCCGTGGAAATGACCCCTGATGTTGGGAAAGACTGAGGGCACAAGGGGAAGGGGATGACAGAGGATGAGATGGTTGGACAGTGTTCTCGAAGCTACCAGCATGAGTTTGACCAAACTGCACGAGGCAGTGAAAGAGCCTGGCGTGCTCTGGTCTATGGAGTCACGAAGAGTCGGACACGACTAAACAACAAGAACAACACCAGTTCTGCTTCAAACCCCATCTGTAAACCATACATAAAGAACTAAATAAGCAAATTTACCCATAAGTGCCTCGAGTTGTCTGCTTGAGGACTTGTTCCAAAATAGTACAGGCCTGTAACTGACAAAGGCAACAGAATCCAAAGGTGGTTTCTTAAGCAGATTGCTTACCAGTTCCTCCTCCAAGTCTGAAGGTAGATGTCTCCCAAACATGCATTAATCACCATGCTGACAGGGCATGCTATTTGCAAAGAAGGACAAGGACTGAGCCATAACTCAGCCTTCTCCCCGCACTTTGTTAGCATTATGAAGCAAAATCAGCTGAAGGTTATCCAAGTCACTATGAGTAGCAGAGGCCAAGGAGACTTTTGGTCATGAAGCAACTGTGCCATCTAAGTAGTAGCAGATGCAAAGGACTTCTGTTTCACAAACTTTGCAAATGGCTCTCGCAAAGCTACAAGTTCACCAGCATGGACTGTACAAATCCCTTAATTTGGAATCACTCCACTGGATTGCAATGTGCCGGCACAATGTTGGCAGAGAAGTCTGTCTTGTTTGCCACCGACACCATTTGCAGCGTACATCTTCAAATGGGGGCCCAACTGCCAATCAGATTAATTGGAAATAAGCCACCATCTGCACTCTAGGCATTGTCCTGTTGGAAGACAGGGAACCACCTGAAGCTGTGCCCATTAAAGATGAAGTCAGGAAGCAAGCGTGCCAATTGCCTGTGTCAGCTCTCTGTTCTAAACATTACCGATGATTTTTGGGCCAGAAAAAGTTCCAAATCAACTGAGAAATCCCAAAGGGAAGCCTAGAAACTTATTAAATTTGGCAGCCATCAGAGGAGATAATCCAAACAAGTTTCCTGCATTGCAAAAGCTCCAAAGCTCTGTGATTCCAGCCCTAAACTAGCTGTCAGGGTGGGGTGCATTTTTGGCATGAAGGTATATCTTTTTCACAAATACAAGTGGGATACTGTTCTTTCTTATATGGTGAGCCCAAATTACAGGGCTAGTGACCATATATGTATGGTAGCCACCAAAAATTACATCAACACCAGGCTTGCGGCCACGCTCCACCCACATGAAGATGCCGCCACACAAAGGCTATGTACATGGCTCCTGTAACATCCTGATAATGGCTTGCTGCAGTCTCAGTCCCCTTTCATCCATATAAAGTCCACACGTAGTCACCAATAGGAGTCTATAGGGTGGTGGCTTGGTTCATGACTTGGTGGCAATCACCAGGTGGTTGCTGACTGCATATATGAGCACTTACACATGAGCACTGTTAATATTTCCATAGCCATAATACTAGTATATCCAACTTGGATGCCAAGAGCTGGGCTTGCTACCCTTATGCGAAGAGGAAATATCATTAAACTCATCCCTCCACATCAGACCATGCATTCTCTAGCAGTTCTGTGTAATTCCCTGGGAGAGCTTATCAGAGGCTTCAGAATGGATAACAGAGTTCTGAAAGCACAGAAGCCAAACATACCTGAATATGGTCTCAAAATTCCACTTGCATATACAGCTTTGGGGAGCAACCCAATCCATTTCAGAACCACATTATGCCTTTCTAATTATACTTGCTATTTAGGAACAAATTTGATGTATTTGTTTACCCTCTTTCATTATATTGGGAAACTTTTCTTTTCTCCTCACTGAAGCGGATGAAATTTGCAGGCATAGCAGCTACCCCCTCTAGTGGGGTAGGAGAGCTGAAAATAATAGCAATACATTTCACATCTGGCAACCAATGTGCCCCTTTGGTTTCAGATAGTACATGGGTAAGGTAAAGATAAAGGGACCCCTGACCATCAGGTCCAGTCGTGACCGACTCTGGGGTTGCGGCACCATAGGCGCCGACTCCACGGGGCCTGAGGGGGCCCGAGCCCCCTCAAAAATTCGTTTGGGGGGGCTCTGCCCCCCCAATAATTTAAGAGCGCAGGGGCAAAAATAAGCAAAAATCAGGCAAAAATAAGATCGGTCGGTCGGGCGGAGGGAAGGCGGAAGCTGCTGCTTTCCTGCATTCTGCCTCAGGGTCTTACTGCCCACCGGCTTCTGTTGCTGCGTTTGCTCAAACTCAACAAAGAGCAGGGAATCCCCTGCCCTCCTGGCAAGCAGAGGGTTAAGGAAAGGATTGAGTCCTTCCTTCTAATTCTTTCCTAGTCACACTGCGTGCAGGCTCCAGCCCACCACCTCCTCCTCTCCGTGCTCTAGGGATGCAGGTGGGAGAGAGAGAGAGAGGGCTGGCTTGGGGGGGGGGACTTTTGCCTTCCTTTCCTCCCCACACCCCGTTAAACTCCTCCCCTGCATTCTTAGCCAGCTGCTTCTCCGCACATCCCTCTTGTGCTTCTTGTCCCTTCTGTGTTTTTCCTTCCCTCCCCATTTAAAACGTGGTGACAAAGCATGGATCCACATGGATCCTCAGGATTTTTGCATTGGGTCACCCCAAATTCACCATCAGATCACATAGCATGTTCATGGCTACATCTTGCACCAAAAAAATCACGCACCCACTGTTGCCTAGGGTCACAGTGGTGCAAAAACGTGGTTATAAAGCACGGATCCACATGGATCCTCAGGATTTTTGCATTGGGTCACCCCAAATTCACCATCAGATCACATAGCATGTCCATGGCTACATCTTGCACCAAAAAAATCACGCACCCACTGTTGCCTAGGGTCACAGTGGTGCAAAAACGTGGTTACAAAGCATGGATCCACATGGATCCTCAGGATTTTTGCATTGGGTCACCCCAAATTCACCATCAGATCACATAGCATGTTCATGGCTACATCTTGCACCAAAAAAATCACGCACCCACTGTTGCCTAGGGTCACAGTGGTGCAAAAACGTGGTTACAAAGCACGGATCCACATGGATCCTCAGGATCTTTGCATTGGGTCACCCCAAATTCACCATCAGATCACATAGCATGTCCATGGCTACATCTTGCACCAAAAAAATCACGCACCCACTGTTGCCTAGGTTCACAGTGTTGCAAAATCGTGGTTACAAAGCACGGATCCACATGGATCCTCAGGATCTTTGCATTGGGTCACCCCAAATTCACCATCAGATCACATAGCATGTCCATGGCTACATCTTGCACCAAAGAAATCACGCACCCACTGTTGCCTAGGGTCACAGTGGTGCAAAAACGTGGTTACAAAGCACGGATCCACATGGATCCTCAGGATTTTTGCATTGGGTCACCCCAAATTCACCATCAGATCACATAGCATGTTCATGGCTACATCTTGCACCAAAAAAATCACGCACCCACTGTTGCCTAGGGTCACAGTGGTGCAAAAACGTGGTTACAAAGCACGGATCCACATGGATCCTCAGGATCTTTGCATTGGGTCACCCCAAATTCACCATCAGATCACATAGCATGTCCATGGCTACATCTTGCACCAAAAAAATCACGCACCCACTGTTGCCTAGGGTCACAGTGTTGCAAAAACGTGGTTACAAAGCACGGATCCACATGGATCCTCAGGATCTTTGCATTGGGTCACCCCAAATTCACCATCAGATCACATAGCATGTCCATGGCTACATCTTGCACCAAAGAAATCACGCACCCACTGTTGCCTAGGGTCACAGTGGTGCAAAAACGTGGTTACAAAGCACGGATCCACATGGATCCTCAGGATTTTTGCATTGGGCTACTCCAAACTCACTGTCAGATATTAAAAATCTTTATAAAATAGAGAATTAAATACATACAGAATGTTAAATTTTCAGTTTTGAAATATTAGTACTAGTTTAGTACTGTATTTCTATATTACTATAGTACTGTATTAGTTATTTTCAAATACTTAAATATTTTTAGGGTGTAAGACCCAATTAAAGCCCGTTATTTACATACAGTATTACAGTATTTACATACAGTATTAGGCATACTGTATTAACTTTATTAACTGTATTAAAGCATTAACTTTAAGATATTATATGTATTTAATGAACCCTCAGCCTTATTCAAAGTAAGTTTAAATTAGCTATTTCACTTATTAATCAAAGTGCTATTACTGTGCGACAGCAATATTTTATGTTTTATTCTTTTAATGATAGTTTAGGATTTATTTAAATATCATTTCAGTCTTTTCAGAGCTATATATTCACTGCTCTGTAATAGTCTATAAGCATAATTGTTACTGTAAATTAAATTAGCTTTTTACGAAAATACCGTGCGTGCTTTTGTTTTGTTTCTTTTTTCAAAGCCAAAAAGTGTTTCAGGCTTGTCGAGTTTCCCGGAGTGTGGAGTTATAGAGAGTCGAGTTTTCGGGGTTCTAATGTTGATCATATGACTCTAAAATACTTTTAAAAAACTTTAAAACTCACTAATTTTCATCTAAAATTTAGAAAACTTCCCGGGGCAGGACCCCGGTATGGGCCCCCCCAATATTTTTTATACGTCGGCGCCCCTGTGCGGCACTCATCTCGCTTTATTGGCTGAGGGAGCTGGCATACAGCTTCCAGGTCATGTGGCCAGCATGACTAAGCCGCTTCTGGCGAGCCAGAGCAGCGCACAGAAACGCCGTTTACCTTCCCACCGGAGTGGTACCTATTTATCTACTTGCACTTTGACGTGCTTTCGAACTGCTAGGTTGGCAGGAGCAGGGACCAAGCAATGGGAGCTCACCCTGTTGCGGGGATTCGAACCACCGACCTTCTATCGGCAAGTCCTAGGCTCTGTGGTTTAACCCACAGCGCCACCTGCGTCCCTTCAGTACATGGGTAGATGAGTCTAAAAAGCCCAGGACACAAATTTTCACAGCCCTTTAGTGACAATGCTTGCTCATTTACCAGAAGTAATGTATTTAGCATCAACTCTGGAAGTTTATATTTGATTCTGATTAAACTAAGCCTACTAGAGCAAAATATACATCAGGAGGCTCAGCTGTGTCCCTGATCTGACTTAAGACACCTTGTTAATAGTGCAACCTGATTTGAAAATGTGTGGACCTCACCTGGATCCCTCAGAGGGGACATAGCTTTCTGGGCAGGAGTTGATCATGGTGAAGATTTGGCAAACGTGCCTTCCTCTTAGCTCATTTCTCCCTTTTGTCCTGAGTTTGTGCTTCTTCCAAGTCCATGACACCTTTGGCTGAGGGTATTCTCCAAGTGAAGCGCTCACAGGCAACTGATTCTCAATTATCTGCGCTTTTGCTGCATTTATTCTCCCTTCCCCCCATTTTCCTTAAGAGCAGCTTTAAATCTCCTTTGTTGTCCACTGGTATTCGCTTTCCATTCTTAAGTTGGGAATACAGTGGTACCTCGGGTTAAGTACTTAATTTGTTCCGGAGGTCCATTCTTAACCTGAAACTGTTCTTAACCTGAAGCACCACTTTAGCTAATGGGGCCTCCTGCTGCCGCTGCGCTGCCAGTGCCCGATTTCTGTTCTTATCCTGAAGCAAAGTTCTTAACCTGAAGCACTATTTCTAGGTTAGCGGGGTGTGTAACCTGAAGCGTATGTATCCGAGGTACCACTGTTTGTAGACCACATGTGGGGATGAGAACCCTACACTGTTCTCATGAAGTGCATTTGCATTTATGGAAGGGTTCAGCAAGATGAAGATTGTGGCCACACTCAGGAACTGAACAAGCTGCTTTTCTCTGAACGAAGAATTATAGTGGGGAATGTCCTTTACAACAAGGGATATTTGAGAGCATGGTAAGAGAAAACATATTTATGAGCTTCCTCCATACTGAGCGTCTGGTTAGGGATGCTTGAGGTGATATTCCAGTTGCAAATTCTGATCTGCTTTAGGGCCTCGATGGAGGCTTCGGACAGTGTGGGACAGCTGGTGACTATACTTTCACAGGATGATTTAAATTTTGGTTGAGGGCAATAATTTCATGTGCATTCATCTCCTTGTCACTTCTAACTTGGCCAGTTGTTTGGGGTTTTTTAATATAACCCCCCCCCCCACACACACACACAGATTTATGCATTTGATGATCTAGGCACTGGCAAGGAACAAGCTGGCTGGCAAAAATGTTAACCAGCTTGATATTTGCATGTTTTCAGGCCATGTTAATGGCTTGATTAGCGTAAGCTAGCTACAGTCCATAAAGTTTCAAGTGTGCATATTGTGAATTAATTATTCTATGAGCCCTGTGGATAGCTTTGCCATGAGACTCTTAATCTCACGGTTGTAGGTTTGATTCTCACATTGCATAGTAGGGGGTTGGACTGAGTGGCCCTTATGGTCTCTTCCAACTCAACGATTCTATGATTCTATGCCAGAAATTTTCAAAATATTACCCTTTGAACATCGGGGCATCAGGTTGAAAAGGTTTCCTCACCTGTCTAGAGAAACACGGCTCAGAAAAGTGGATCACAAAAGGTGAAGAAAGTCACAGTGCTGCTTGTACGACAACATTTTGGAGGTTCCAGGTCGCAAGGTGGTTAGATTGGTCTCACCTAGGGCCAGGGCCTTTTCAACTCTGGCCCCGGCCTGGTGGAACACTCTGTCACAAGAGACTAGAGCCCTGCGGGACTTGACATCTTTCCGCAGGGCCTGCAAGACAGAGCTGTTCCGCCTGGCCTTTGGTTTGGACTCAGTCTGACCCTTAGGTTTCCCTCCCCTTATGATTTTGATCTATGGGCTACTTTTAAAATGAGGCTGCATTTTAAATTGCATTTTAACCAGTATTTTAAACTGGGTTTTTTCCCCCTTCCCTATTATGTTTTACTGTAATTTTACTGGTGTTAGCTGCCCTGAGCCTGGCTCCAGCCGGGGAGGGTGGGGTATAAATAAATTATTATTATTATTATTATTATTATTATTATTATTATTATTATTATTATTATCTTCCAAAAAGAGGTGAAGAAAGCCACAGTGCTGCTTGTACGAGGTGGATGTGCGGGTGATTTTAGCAGTTCAGTCACAAAGCAGCTGTGCTAGACCCTGTCTAGCACAAGAGAAGCCATCATCTGAGAGAGAGTTAGAAACAAACCATATGCTTAGACTCTCAGTTTGGGAGACTGGGAGTCTACTCTCAGGAGGCTGAGCTAAACCCATTTGTCTGATAGTCTCAGATGAGAGTGGTTTCCGCAGAGAAATTAGATCCCAAGAGAAAAGGCTTATTTTGCATGCTGCTTTCTTGAAACATCCCCCTGTTTAAATTTGCTGGGGGCAGGGACAGAAGTACAAAGAATGTGCTTTGGAGGAATCACCCCACCTTATTTGCTTTGAGGTGTTGGTGTGGCCATAGGACACAGTGCTGATCACCCTTGGAGTACTTTTCAAGGAATCTCTACTTAGGCCGATACTGAGGTTGCTGGTTAGCCTCACAAAAACCGATAGAGTGGAAGCCAACATAGTGGGGCAGACTTGCAGGCAGTGCACACTGTCCAGACAGTGACTACATAGTTTTTCTCTGTAATAAACAAAAAAATCTGCCCTTATTCCCTTATGGAGGACAGTAGAGTCCTTTGCAGGTTCTCCATCGGTCGGAGAAAATAACAGAGGCCAACCAGAGAATATTGAGAAGCAAAGCAGCTTGCAAGCTTGATCTTTATTGAACTGATGCAACAGGGTGCTCCCCTCACACGCAGGAGGATGGATAAGGACCCAGAATCAATGTGTGCTTGCCCTTATACAGTGGTACCTTGGGTTACATATGCTTCAGGTTACAGACTCCGCTAACCCAGAAATAGTACCTTGGGTTAAGAACTTTGCTTCAGGATGAGAACAGAAATTGTGTTCTGGTGGCGTGGCTGCAGCAGGAGGCCCCATTAGCTAAAGTGGTGCTTCAGGTTAAGAACAGTTTCAGGTTAAGAACGGACCTCCGGAATGAATTAAGTACTTAACCTGAGGTACCACTATATAGATATTTTAAATTCCCTGCCCTGGAGCTCAAGACCACCCCTTCATACATCATACATACATCACAGAAGGGGTGTAACCCAAGACCACCCCCCACAAACATCATACCTACATCACAGAAAAGCTGGTCTACAACAGAAATTTGAATGTTGTTGTTTTTCCTGTCTGCCAGGTTATCTGATAATGCCTTATCTGGTTGCCTTTCCTGGTAGTCTGCCCATTCCTGTGAGATGGTGATTACCCACTTCCTGAGACAATGGGAAGGCTCCCGCACCCCCTCCCTCCTAGCAGAGAAAACATTTGGTCAGCTTGGGAGTCAAAATGGTTTCAGGGCAGTCCTCCTGTGCTACTCCAGACATGTGGTCCACACATCTATGTATGCACTTGGTTGGTACATTTATGAACATTTAATATATATTGTTGAATAGTGGGTAGACATGGCAGACGACACAGCGATTTCTCCAAAGCAGCTCTTTATTTTGTAAGCTGGAACAGAAAACTGAACTGCAAACAGCTCAGCCGGCCTGCTTTTATAGGCAGCCGGCTGTCAACATTGTAGCAACAACAACCCAGAGTTTCCCGCCTAAAATAACTGACGTGGACCTGAGTGAAAACTATCCACAGACCTGAGTGAAAACTATTTACAGTATCCCCCTGCTGGCCCAGGGTGAAACTTCACTACATAACATATATAATTATTATTTTTTATTTTTTTATTTTTTTTATTTCACCTGATTACAGATGCATGGGAAGGATCTCTTAGCCACAGCCATACTTTCGGACTGGGGTAGGCTGAGTGCTGCAGAGACTTGATTGGCCAGGAAAAGAGTTGATTGACAGAAATGTGAACATAGCACCTCTGTGTTCAAATAGAAGTATACAATGTGTGTGACACAGGAAAGAGAAAACAAACAAAAAAAAAATTCCTTCCAGTAGCACCTTAAAGACCAACTAAGTCAGTTCTTGGTATGAGCTTTCGTGTGCATGCACACTTCTTCAGGAAAGAGAGTGTGCCTCTACAGTTTCCCTACAAGTCTGAAGGATGCAGATTCTGTGGCTCTGCCCCTGGGCCAGCAGCCTTGTTCACTAGCATCTGTCAATCAGCAATTATTCCTAATGATTGGGGCTTAGAGATAATCGTACCACTATGTAAGAAAGGGAATAGATCTGAACCACCTGATTATAGACCAATTCGTCTTTTTAGTATAATTAGTAAACCATACACTGCCCACCTCTGTAATAAACTAGTGGATTGGATGAATCAGGAACACATTCTAGCAGAAGCACAAGTCAGATTTAGGGTGGAGCAGTCAACCACAGAGGGACGCAGGTGGTGCTGTGGGTTAAACCACAGAGCCTAGGACTTGCCGATCAGAAGGTCGGTGGTTCGAATCCCCGCGATGGGGTGAGCTCCCGTTGCTCGGTCCCAGCTACTGCCAACCTAGCAGTTCGAAAGCACATCAAAGTGCAAGTAGATAAATAGGTACTACTCTGTCGGGAAGGTAAACGATGTTTCCGTGCGCTGCTCTGGTTCGCCAGAAGTGGCTTAGTCATGCTGGCCACATGACCCGGAAGCTGTACTCCGGTTCCTTCAGCCAATAAAGCGAGATGAGCACCACAACCCCAGAGTCGGTCACGACTGGACCTAATGGTCAGGGGTCCCTTTACCTTTACCTTTTAGTCAACCATAGAGTTGTGCTTCAACCTCTCATGGAAAAGTATGCCTTTATGCAGATTTTGTAGATTTTAAGTCCATCTTTGATCTTATACCCAGAGATAGACTATGGGAAAAACTAAGTGACACAAATATAGACAGACGCCTCTTGATTCTTATTTGTAGCTTGGATGAAAACACATGTCTCCAGATTAGATGTGATCAGAAGGGACACTTAACTAAGCAAATCCATGTCCATAAACGAGTAAGGCAAAGCTGTGTCCTTGCACCCATGTTATTTAACTTTTATACTAACTCCCTAGTTGAAAGTATGGTGATAGAATGTGCCCATCTGCCAAAATTCAAAGTGTTGGTGCTGACCTTTAAAGCCCTAAACGGCCTCGGTCCAGTATATCTGAAGGAGCGTCTCCTCCCCCATCGTTCTGCCTGGACACTGGCAGTTCCCTCACTGCGAGAGGCCAAGTTACAGGGAACCAGGCAGAGGGCCTTCTCGTAGTGGCGCCCGCCCTGTGGAATGCCCTTCCATCAGATGTCAAAGCGATAAACATCTACCTGACATTCAGAAGACATCTGAAGGCAGCCCTGTTCAGGGAAGTTTTTAATATGTGACATTTCAGTGTATCTTTTATCTTTGTTGGAAGCCGCCCAGAGTGGCTGGGGAAACCCAACCAGATGGGCGGGGTACAAATAATAAATAATTATTATTATTATTATTATTATTATTATTATTATTATTATTATTATTATTAAAATAGGCCCCTTCTGGTCCTTCTGTATGCTGATGATGCTTACTTACTTTATCTTACTTTATCAAACCTTTATTAGGCATTATGGAAATAAAACCTTAAAAGAGAAAATAACATATAAAAGCCTTGAAATATATATAAAAAAGCAGCAGTTTGCTAAATGCATATATATATATACATATAGAGTCAGTGGTTTTCCTTGTTATCCTGCTCCTTGGAGGACTGCTACCAAAAACTCGGCTACCCCCGCCGTTACCCTTTGGTCAACGTCGGATAGGTAGAAACCCACACATTCACCTTGCTGCGGTTCCAGACCACCCAAAAGAGGGGACAGCACGCGTTGACGGAGCGTACTGTACAATGGGCAATGAAGGAGAATATGCTCTACAGTGTCCGGGACATTCATAGAGCATCTGCAGAGTCTCTTGTTTCTAGGAATGTTTTGATATCTTCCCCTGACAAATGCTGAGGGAAAAACATTCAAACGGGCCAGCATAAAAGCCCTACGTTGGGCTGGGATTATTAGTTTAGTGACGTAATTGGCTCTGCTATCTAAGATATTTAATTCATAGAATATGGGGGAGCAAATTTTGTTTACAGCTGCCATAATATTTTGTCTCTCGACATCCTTTAGTCTAGTTAGGATATTATGGGAGATATATTGCTCACTAGAATTGTACAGGGGCTCCAGCTCGATGCCTAAAGATTCAATCTTTTTTTCGAGGTGCTGATACCATCTTGATTTATAGGAGTCTTTGAGCAAATCAGCGAGCAGACTTGATGGAGGGCAGCGAAAGTGGCAGCGTAACCAATACTTTATTGAGGTGGACCATGCCCAATATTCCATTGTGTGTATGCCTATTTCTGCACACATTGTTTCATATTTGATCATAGCTGGGAGTCCAAGAATACGTCTCAGAAAGCTAGAGTGAATCTTTTTTAAATCATTGTTATATGCTTGGACCCATAGCGGGATTCCATAGAATATCTGGGATTGCACTTTTGTTTGAAATATCTGATTTGCCGCAGGAATAAATTGATTACCTTTCTGATAATGAAAACGGGCAACTGCTGATGAGATGCACTTTGCCTGTTTTATGGCATTTGTGCGATGGGTTGCCCACCCTAAATTGCTCTGGAATAAGATTCCCAGATACCTATATGTCAGGGGTTCAGAAGGAGAGACACAGGAGGGGGAGCAAATGGAGAGTGAGGAGGAGGAGTACGAGGGGGGCGCAGGCAGTGACAGTGGCCAGAGTTATTCCACAAGCCTCTCTAGCGAATCGGAGGACTCACAGAAGGGAGCGCCGGTGGCCAGAGCTAGGGAGAAACCTCAAGAGGGAGGGGCCAGCGGGGAGTCTCTGAACAGCAGCTGGAGATCAGGGCCAGCGTCTCCACCAGAGCGCAGTGGGGAGGGGGAGTCCCAGGAGTCGGGACCAGTGCCCTCACCACCAGAGGGAGGAGAGGAGTCAGGTTTGGCAACACCCACATCAGGAAGCGGGGAAACGGTCAGAAGGAAAGTCACCGGCTGGGCGCGCGCGCCAAGTTCAAATGTACAGGAGCGCGGCACAGCGGGGAGCCCGGGAAGGGAGCCAGGTCCTAAAGCCCGCCGGAGGGAGGGGCAAGACTCAGGAGGCTCCGCATCAGAGGAGTCCAGGAAGGAGGGAACCCCAGAGGGCAGAAGGACCCAACGCAGGAAAGAGCAGTGCAAGAGGTGGAGCCGGGCTAGAATCTTAAACTGGTGTGGGTGGAGCAGTGAGTCAGAGGGGACTTAGCCGGTCTAGCGTTAAGACGTGGGCCTGCGCGCCCAGAGCTTGGAAATGGAAACTAAACTTCAATAAAGACTTTTGTATATAATATCCACTGGGCGTTGGTCCTCTGTGAGCTGGGACCTAGCGGCAGTCCTGACAGTAAGTCCCCTCTCCATTTTCACCAATTTTGCAACCTCGTGGAGTGCGGGAAAGCAGCGAGGGGTGAAGATTGGTGCTTCGCGAGCTCACGAAAAACAGGGAAATGACTACCGAAGAGAGGATAGCGAGTTTGCAAAACGCAGTGACGCAGTTGACTGCAGAAATTGCGGCTTCCAGAAAGAAAGAACAGGAAGCAGCTGCTGCCTGCCAGGATCTGCGAACCAGGTTAGAAGTGCTAAGTACACAGAGGCTACCCGCCGCCAGACCAGAAGGGATTGGGCTGGGAAACAGAGGAGGGAGCCTGGTATCTCACTTCAATGGGGACCTGCAGGAGTATCCTAACTTCAGAGCAGATGTGATTTATGCATTGCAGCTGCTTGACAAAGACTTTAAAAATGAGGAAGAGAGAGTGGGATTTATTATTTCGCATTTACGGGGGGAGGCAAAATCGTGGCTGCGCAATCTATGGAGAGACAAGGATCCAGCCCTCCAAAATGCGGCTGCCTTCATTAAAGTGATGGATGCGTGTTTTTTATCTGAGATTGATGTGGATATCGCTAGGAGGGAGATTCACGGACTGAGACAAGGTAAAGCCACTGTGAGGCAATATCATTCACGTTTTTTCGGATTGGTGAATGTACTAGCCTGGGAGAAAGAATCGCCTGCCGTCAGAGACCTGTTCTGGGAGGGGTTGAGCGGAGCTGTGAAAGACGAGATCGCAAGGGGGGGAAGACCCCAAACCACCAAGGAAGTGGTGGAACGGGCACTCTCCATTGGGGTTCGGTTGGAAGGACGCCCTTGGGGCAGGGAGGAAGGGCATTTGGGACGCACGCCAGCGAGAGGACTGCCTCCCTTCCCCAAGGAGGCGGCGCGCGCTCGATCCATGCCTCCGCTGGGAGGGGGAGAGGAGCCGATGGAGATAGGTGGTGCTAAGGCTCACTCCACAGTCGGAGCCCTAACTCCGGGAGCAGTCAAGATGAAGCCTCCTAGAGGAACCAGGAAGTGCTACATCTGCGACAGTGCTCAGCATATGGCAAAAGAGTGTCCCCAGCGGTTTCACAAGCATACTGCAGCCACAGCGACAGTAACAGACGCAATTCAGCAGAGGGAGTCGCAGCAGGAAAACTCCACTGTCTGGCTGGAGATGGCGTCTCTGGGGACCAGCCAGACAAGTCAGTGAAGCAATCCCCAGGGATCTTACAGCCCACCGACCCCCTCCCACCCAAACCAGTAGTGCAGCTCACCGCATCCCTTCAGCTCCCCAATGGGCTACTTGTGGAAATTCCCATCACCATCGACTCGGGGAGCAATGCAGATTTTATAGACATGCAGTTCCTCCAGCAACATGGCATAGCCCTTCTGCCAGCGGCGGTACCTCTGAAAGTCGTCACAGTGGACGGCAGGGAGCTACTGGGAGGGCAAGTGCTACAGCAGACGCCGCCAATGGTGATGCGCATTGGAAACCACCGTGAGGTCATCAGCTTCAACGTCACCCGCCTGTCAGACACGCCCATAGTGTTGGGAATGAGTTGGCTGGATAGGCACAGCCCGGCATTAGCTTGGTACCAGCGGCAACTGACCTTCGGCTCCTCTTACTGCGCAGAACACTGCATCCTGGCGGACTTGGAAGATGAGGGGCACGAGGATGGACCACAGCTGAACTTGGGCATGTTGCAAGCGGTGCCTAACAAATACAAGGAGTTTTTGGAGGTCTTCTGCGAGAAAGAGGCGGATAAGCTGCCACCCCACAGACCCTACGACTGCAAGATCGACCTCCTGCCCGGGGCGACGCTCCCGACGGGGAAACTGTACTCCATGTCTGAGGATGAATTGCAAGAGCTCAGGGAGTTCATAGATCACAACCTGAAGCGGGGATTCATCCGGGAGTCCAAGGCGGCAGGAGGCAGTCCCGTGTTCTTTGTAAAGAAGCGGGACACGCCCCAAAAGAGGCTGGTCGTTGATTTCCGCTTCTTGAACCTCAAGACCAAGCCCTCAGCCTTCCCTATGCCCAAGATCGATGACCTGCTGGCGACGGTGAGGAAGGGTCGCATCTTTACCAAGTTGGATCTGCGCGGAGCGTACAATCTCATTCGCGTACGGGAAGGCGACGAGTGGAAAACAACCATGTTTACGCCGCTGGGCACTTATGAATACAGAGTTATGCCTTTTGGATTAAAAAATGGTTCCCACTGCTTTCAAGCCTTCATGCATCATGTCTTGGCGGGTCTCCTCTACAAGAAGTGCGTCTGCTTCCTGGATGACATCCTAATCTTCTCGGAATCGCCGGAGGCTCACGAGAGAGATGTTAGGGAAGTTCTGCAGAGGCTGCGGGAGCACAGGCTGTACGCCAAGCTGGAGAAGTGCCAGTTCGACAAGACGGAGGTGGATTTCTTGGGCTACAAACTGTCCGACAAGGGACTGGCTATGGACGGTGCCAACGTACGTGCAGTACTGGATTGGAAGAGCCCACGCAATAGGAAGGAAGTACAGAGGTTTGTCGGTTTTGCCAACTTTTATCGCAAGTTCATCAAGGGTTTCGCCATGCAGACAGCGGCCATCACCGACACCCTCAGTTCCAAGAAGAAGAGGTTCATCTGGACGGAGCAGGCAGAGCAGTCCTTTCAGAAGCTCAAGCAGCTCTTCGCTTCCGAAGAGAACCTACTGCACGTAAATCCCAGCAGGCCCATGAGAGTGGAGACGGACGCCTCAGACAGGGCCGTGGGAGCCGTTCTGTTGCAGCAAGACCACCAGGGGGACTGGAGGCCGTGCGCTTTCTACTCCAGAAAACTCAGCAAAGCGGAGCAGAACTACACCATTTGGGACAGGGAGTTGCTGGCCATACATGCAGCCTTCAAGGCGTGGCGGCACTTCCTCGTCGGAGCCAAGCACACGGTGCAGGTCCGCACAGACCATAAGAACTTGGAGTACTGGCGCACGGCGAGGTTCCTGAACCAGCGACACATCCGCTGGGCGGAGTTCTTTGCAGATTTCGACTTCAGAATTGAGTACATCCCAGGAAACAGCAACGTCTTGGCGGACGCGCTGTCCAGAAAACCGCAGTATCTGGAGGCAGAGGCACCGGCGGCGGCCAAGCACATTTTCACACCACAGGCGTGGGCATGCGCGTCAGCCACGGTGGACCTGGACGCGGTGCGCCGCGCGCTGCAAACGGACTCGTTCGCCCGAGCCAAGATGGAGGAGGTGTGCAGTGGCAAGGCGAGGGGCGACGAATTCCAAGTGCGCGACGGCCTGCTCCTACGCAAGGGAGTCCTCTACGTACCAGGAGACAGCCTCCGCGCGAAGGTCCTGCAACAGCTGCACGACGCGCCCAGCGCGGGGCACTTCGGCAAGGAGAAGACGGTGGACTTAGTAGCCAGAGACTTTTGGTGGCCTAAGATGCGGGGGGATGTCGCGGACTATGTCAATAGGTGCGACACCTGCCAAAGGGCTAAGCCTGTGCACCAGCCGCCGGCGGGCCTGTTGGAACCGCTACAGACACCGTTCGTACCGTGGGAGAGGGTGGCCCTGGACTTTGTCACAGATCTACCCAGCTCAAGGGGCAAGACGGCAGTGCTCGTGGTAGTGGACCTGTTCACCAAGATGGCCCACTTCATTCCGTGCGCGAAGGTGGCCACGGCCGAGCAGACCGCTAAGATGTTCATAGACCACGTGTTCAAGGTGCACGGCCTACCACGGTCTATTTTGTCCGACCGGGGGCGCCAGTTCATCTCCAACTTCTGGCAAAAGCTGATGGGATTCCTGAACGTCAAGGTCAGCCTGGCGTCGGCGAGACACCCGCAAACTAACGGGCAGGCGGAAAGGGTCAACGCCATCATGCAGCAGTACCTGAGATGCTACGCGAACCAGCAGCCATCGACCTGGGTGGACTATCTACCGTTGGCCGAGTTTGCCTACAACAACACGAAGCACGGGTCCACGGGGGTGACCCCATTTTTCGCCAACTACGGGAGGCATCCCAGAACCTTCCCGGGTCTGGACACAGTGCGGGAGGGGGAGCCACAGGGAGCAGAGGAAGTGGCAGCGGAGTTGCAGGAGATCCACGAGCAGCTCAGGAGGCAGTTAGAGTTGGCAAAACAGGCTTACAAAGTGCAGGCAGATCGACACAGGAGGGTTGGGGAGGACATCCAGGTGGGAGACTGGGTCTGGTTGGCAGCACAAGCAGTTCCAGCCAGATCGTTAGCCAAGAAGAAACTAGGGCACAAGCAGCTAGGGCCTTACCAAGTAGAGGCGCAGATCAACCCAGTGGCCTTCCGGTTGACACTCCCGGAGGGTTCCAGAATGCACCCGGTCTTTCATAGATCAGTGCTCACGCCCTACAGGGAGCCCCACAGGTTTCAAGCACCGGGGAAGGCGCCAGACCCGCTCAGAGAAGCGCCCAAAAAAGGGGGGTCGCCGAAAGGGGAGCCACTTAATGAAGCCACTGAGATTTTAGACTCAAGGTGGGGGGAGGACGGGATTGAATATCTTCTCGCCACAGAGGACACCCCGGCCAGCGCCAACAGGTGGGTGCCGGATTACGCAGTGGAAGAGCAGTTGCTCAAGGAAGAATTCCACACACTTTTCCCGCACAAGCCTATGCCGGCGGGCTTTTTCGAGGATTGTTTGTTCACACCCACACTCTCGGCCAGCACTTTCCGGGGTTTCTCGTCAGCTGAGGACTCGGCTCCGGGAGGCAGCTCTCCGGAGGGATCACTTTCAGGTTTTGGCACGGGGGGATCTTATTGGTGGGAGGACCAACCCGAAGTGGGCTGGCGCAGAGACATGCCGAAGGGGCCCTGGGAGGTGGACCCCCATCAAGCAACAGGGGGAGGAGGGCTCTTGGGTGATTTGGGGTCGAGCGCAGAGTTCGAGCACACCGCGCAGGAGATGGAAGCGGAGGAGGTCGTCGTCGACGAGCCCATGGGGGACTTCCCGGACTTATCTCGATGGTTGCAAGCCTCAGGGGACGAGCTGTATCCTGGACTCACCCCTACAACAATGGAGCACCCGGAACCCGCACCGGAAGAGGGGGAGGGGGGAAGGGGGGGCTTCGAGGGGGGGATGGATGTCAGGGGTTCAGAAGGAGAGACACAGGAGGGGGAGCAAATGGAGAGTGAGGAGGAGGAGTACGAGGGGGGCGCAGGCAGTGACAGTGGCCAGAGTTATTCCACAAGCCTCTCTAGCGAATCGGAGGACTCACAGAAGGGAGCGCCGGTGGCCAGAGCAAGGGAGATTCCAAGGGAGAAACCTCAAGAGGGAGGGGCCAGCGGGGAGTCTCTGAACAGCAGCTGGAGATCAGGGCCAGCGTCTCCACCAGAGCGCAGTGGGGAGGGGGAGTCCCAGGAGTCGGGACCAGTGTCCTCACCACCAGAGGGAGGAGAGGAGTCAGGTTTGGCAACACCCACATCAGGAAGCGGGGAAACGGTCAGAAGGAAAGTCACCGGCTGGGCGCGCGCGCCAAGTTCAAATGTACAGGAGCGCGGCACAGCGGGGAGCCCGGGAAGGGAGCCAGGTCCTAAAGCCCGCCAGAGGGAGGGGCAAGACTCAGGAGGCTCCGCGTCAGAGGAGTCCAGGAAGGAGGGAACCCCAGAGGGCAGAAGGACCCAACGCAGGAAAGAGCAGCGCAAGAGGTGGAGCCGGGCTAGAATCTTAAACTGGTGTGGGTGGAGCAGTGAGTCAGAGGGGACTTAGCCGGTCTAGCGTTAAGACGTGGGCCTGCGCGCCCAGAGCTTGGAAATGGAAACTAAACTTCAATAAAGACTTTTGTATATAATATCCACTGGGCGTTGGTCCTCTGTGAGCTGGGACCTAGCGGCAGTCCTGACACTATAGATTTTCACTTGTTGGATTTCTTGCCCTCTTATTTTCCATTTCTCTAATTTCCAACCATTCGAGAAGACCAAAATTTTTTGTCTTCTCATAGTTTATAGAGAGTTTGTTACATTCGCAATAGAGGATCAGTGAAGATATAAGACGTTTCAGACCCAAGCTCGTTAAGGATAGTAGGACAGCATCGTCTGCGTATAGTAAGAGAGGAACTGGTTTCTGATTAAGTTTAGGGGCATGTGATTCTATTTTTTGAAGGTAATCTGGCAAGTCTGATAAAAATAAATTAAATAGAAAGGGGGCAAGAATACACCCTTGTTTTACCCCTTTCGAGATTGGGATGTCTGATGAAAGGTGACCTTTGATGTTAAGTTTGACTTGACAGGTATTGGAGGAGTGTAGATTTTGCATTAGAATCAATAGGCGCTGATCAATTTTTAATTCTGCGAGTTTCCTCCACAACTTTGGGCGGTCAATTGAGTCGAATGCACCACGAAAATCTACAAAAGCAGCGTATATCTTAGATTGCCTTTGGGATCTGTATTTTTCAACCAGATGCATAAGTATAAGACAGTGGTCTAGTGTGGAGCAACCTTTGGAGAAACCTATTTGTTCTTTCCCTGGTAAATTTAGATTTTTCATCCAGGTAAGGAGTTTAGATAAGAGGTGCTTAGCGTAGATTTTCCCTATCACTGATAGAAGGCTTATCGGTCTATAATTCCTTGGTTCTTTTGGGTCGCCATTTTTGAAGATTGGAATAATTATTGATCTTAGCCATATCTCAGGTATGATCCCATATTTATCTATAAGCGTAAACAGTTGGGCTAAGGGTTCTGCCCACCAATCGATATAGGTCTTAAATAATTCTATTGGTAGACCGTCTGGCCCAGGAGATTTCCCCGATTTGAAATTTTTAACTATCTCTCTAATTTCCTCTTCCTCTACCCTTGGCCACTCCTGGAGTTTAATAATTTTATTTTTGGTGGTTTCATTTCCTTTAAGTTCACTGTGTAGATTGTTAAATACAGATGTAAAGTATTGGAACCATTTGGATTCTGCAATTGGTGGTAGAGTTAGTTGGTTTTCGGCTTTCAATCCTCCATACACTAGGTTCCAGAACGCTTTGTTGTTTTTGCTCTGAATTGAGTCAAATAATTGTAGCCATTTTTGGGTTGCGTATTTCTGTTTCTTTTCGGCCAGAATGTAATGATGATGATGCAGGTTTTCTCTCTCAGTTGTGGCTCTCTTAATGCTTGTCCGGAGAGTAGCCTGTATGAGAGGAGAAGGTGGTGGCCATTCAGCAAAGGGGCTGGGACACAGTGGCAAGGCCGGATGCGGGTCTGGGGTCCAAAACCCTAGGCAGCAGGCAGAGTGGGACAGGGATCTCTAAGCCGCTGGGACCACATAACACCGGTTCTGAGAGATCTGCATTGGCTCCCAGTATGTTTCCGAGCACGATTCAAAGTGTTGGTGCTGACCTTTAAAGCTCTAAACCAGTGTTTCCCAACCTTGTGCCTCCAGATGTTTTTGGCCTACAACTCCCATCATCCCTAGCTAGCAAGACCAGTGGTCAGGGATGATGGGAGTTGTAGGCCAAAAACATCTGGAGGCACAAGGTTGGGAAACACTGCTCTAAACAACCTCGGTCCTGAATACCTGAAGGAGCGTCTCCACCCCCATCATTCAGCCCGGACACTGAGATCCAGCTCCGAGGGCCTTCTGGCGGTTCCCTCATTGTGAGAAATGAGGCTACAAGGAACCAGTAGTGGCACCCGCCCTGTGGAACGCCCTCCCATCAGATGTCAAAGAGATAAACAACTACCTGACATTCAGAAGACATCTTAAGGCAGCCCTGTTCAGGGAAGTTTTTAATATTTAACGCTGTACTGTTTTTAACACTTGATTGGGAGCCGCCCAGAGTGGCTGGGGAAACTCAGCCAGATGGGCGGGGTATAAATAATAATATTATTATTATTATTATTATTATTATTATTAGGAATACCTGGTTCATGCCCCCTCAAAATTGTGCACCCAGAGCCATGGCCTCCTTGCCCCCCATGCCCCTGGCTACAACAAATAATATTTAGAAGTGCGAAGTTCAAGCTGTTGGAATCCATAGGGAAAAAACCATGCTATTTCAAATTCAGCTAAACTGGTTTGCAATGTGATCTTTCATCAATGCACAGGAAACTTGCATGCAAGTATTATGTGAATGGGGCTGTATGATATATTGCCATATGTTTTTGCTACTAAAAACATCCACAATACATATTATGTAAGCATTCTGCTTCCTTCAAAGCACAAGCCTGTGGTTTTTACTCACCCAGTTCAATTCACTGACTACTTTAATGGGCCTCAGTGAATGGAAGGCAAGGTATACCCCTTGATTTCAATGACATCCCACTTCCAAAAATTGTGGGAGTCAATTAGCTTTCTCAAGTCTGAATCCTGATTGAATCTTTGGAAGGAAAGATAATTCATTAACGTACATATTTGCTACAAGCTTTCTAAGGCAAGCAGTTGCAGTGACAGTCATATCGCAGCTGTCATGTGCAGATACAATTATATTATATATTGAATATATTTAAAGCTTCACTGGGCAGCGCTTCTTAATAGATTAATTTTCTGCGGAAATCTACATTCTTTCCTGGACTATGTGTGTGTGTGTGTGTGTGAGTGCATGCACACACACATACACACACACACACACATATATATATATATCGCAATCACGTTAGATAATCAATCTGAGCAGAAAACCAATTTGGCTTCAATCAAGTATACTTTAAATCAGGTTACATGAAATATCTTGCACAGGTTTCGGAATGTCAACCGGAATGTGACTAGCCTGTTCATTGATGTTTTAGCCAATGTGAGGTTGAATAGTCTAACTAATGATCTTCACCTCAGAGGCCTTTATTACTTTGAGAAAACTGAGTGAATTCCCATGTAACAGCATTGTAGCTGTTTGCACTAGAGATACAACTTCTGGGACCAGAGAAAGAAAGGCTTGCCTGTAGCATGCCAAGAAATAAATATGCTATATCCCCTCTCAGATTCACAAAGACAGAAGTGAAGAAATTGTTCGGTTTGCCTTCTGATCTATTTACTGATATATTCTCACATATGGCACCCGGTCCAGCTTCACAGTGGGTAAAACCAAAGCCTTGGTTCTTTCATGCACTGATGAACCATTACCAACATAGCTCAGCTGGTAAAGCGCGAGACTCTTCAGTCTCTTCAGAGACTCTTCAGGTGATTGGACTAGATGATCCTTGTCGTCCCTTCCAACTCTTATGATTCTAAGAACCCATGAACTGGTTGTTATTGTTTTTAGTATTTGCTGATGTCATGATTATTTCTAATTTTCTTTTTTATGGTTATTGCTCGTTTGATACATTGTGATTGTGAGCCACTTGGGGCACAATTTTGTGAATGAGTGGCATGTAAATAAATTGATGGTGGTGCTATTGGCAGAGTGGTCGCCTTTTATCCATCCTTTTTATCTTGTCCCAGAATGTATCTGATGAAGAAAGGAAGGATATTTCTCATTGTGGGATGAAATGGCTCCAGGCATATAGGGGAAGACTACTCCAGCTTGGGGTGGGGGGCAGCAAAAAAACTGTTTTGTATAGGAGGGGGGTTTAGAAAGGAGAAGTGATTGTCTCTATTATATCACTGACATAATTTATTATTATATCATGAAAAATGAGTGTATTTTTCACTTTTGAAAATGCTCCCTAAAGTATCAAAACTTGTCCCACGTATCTTTCCTCATCCCCTTCCCCTTTTGCCTTTCCACCACTCCTAAAAATCTCACAAAAATGTCAGAGTGCATTCAGCACACAGCCTACAAAAGAGGCTTTGCAGGCAAATACACATTTTACATTCTGGAAAACAATTTCCTGGGGAAATGATACTCTATTCATAATTAGGGATTGGCAATTCTGTCCGTTTCAGTTTCTCAAGTTTTTCATTCTTCTGTTCAATTCTCCACAGTGTGAATTTCTTTTAATGTGCACATTTTTGCATTTTGTATTCTACCCTCAATAGTATATGTATTTTTAATGCACGCTTTAACCTGCTACATGCATTTTTGTACACCTGACAAGTCTGGAGAATTGCATTGCAAAATTCAGAGAAGTGTGGCTTTTGAAGGATGGCTGTGCTTTAATTTGCACTTTGTTTTGAAAAGTGTGAATTAGATGGGCTTAGCCTACAAAAGTGAACTTAACTGAATTTATCCCCCATCCCTATTCATAATGCATTACAAGTTAGCCACCACTAACTAGGCAATTCGAAATACATCAACGTCATTAGTAAAAAGGGATTTGCTTCTTCACATAAAATGCTTAAAAAACCAGTGTAGTATTGTGGGCAGGGTATTGAACTAGGACGAGAAAAAGCTCAAGTTCAAATCCCCATTCAGTAATGGAGTTCATTGGCCAACCTTGTTCTTGTCAGTATCTCTCAGCCTTCCTCGGATTAGCATGTAATACATTTAATCCAGAGGATTTGTTTAAATGGTTAAAGCTCCTGCTGACCTATGAAGATGAACTAATTCTTTTCATCATAGCTTGTTTTTGCAAGAGTAAAGGGAACTAGAACTGTGCCCACCCCAGTACCCTGTGTTCACTGCAATGTTCCTCCAGAGACCCCCTGCATGTGAATATTCCCCATTCATGGGATGCGGGTGGCGCTGTGGTCTAAACCACTGAGCCTCTTGGTCTTGCAGATCAGAAGTTTGGCAGTTCGAATCCGCACAACGGGGTGAGCTCCTGTTGCTCTGTCGCAGCTCCTGTCTACCTGGCAGTTTGAAAGCACGCCAGTATAAGAAGATAAATAGGTACCACTGAGGCGGGAAGGTAAACGGCATTTCTGTGCACTCTGGTTTCCATCAGGGTGTTCTGTTGTGCCAGAAGCGGTTTAGTCCTGCTGGCCACATGACCCGGAAAGCTGTCTGTGGACAAACACTGGCTCCCTCGGCCTGAAAGCAAGATGAGCGCCACAACCCCATAGTCACCTTTAACTGAACTTAACCATCCAGGGGTCCTTTACCTTTATTCCCCATTCATATCAGTGGAGGAGGCAGCTCTGTGCATGGATCTGCTATCATGGCCTCTCCTTTGAAGGAAATAGGAAGGACCACACACTCACAGGGGAGTGCTCAGCCATTATTGGAACTTACTGGATTGTGAGGGAAATGTGCATAATGAATTATGGGCCCAATGATCATAAATTCCTTCAATGGTTGAAACTTGAGAATGGCAACGTACCCAGACAGACTCTTTATCTGGCATGCTGCTATGTTGGGGAACAAGGAGAATAATAATAATAATAATATCTTTATTGTCATTGCCCCCTCTCGGGGACAACAAAATTACTTGGCTGCTCCATCCACCCAGGTAGGGCACTCCACACAAAATCAAAACAACTATAAAAACACTAATTAAAACAATACAGTATAATACAGCAAGGAAGATTAGATGACTTTCAAAGTCCAGGCTTCCCATTCAGGGCCGAGATCGCTCTGGAGAAGAAGCTGTTCTTAAGACGGCTCGTTCTTGTCTTCATTGTCCTGTATCTCCGTCCCGACGGCAGGAGCTCGAAGAGACAGTGACCTGGATGTGATGGATCTTTTACTATGTCCAGTGCCTTCCTATGGCACCTTGTGGCATAAATCTGCTCTAAGGTGGAGAGTGGGCAGCCAACAATGCTCTCTGCTGCCTTAACAACTCTGCACAACCCCATCCTGTCCTGGGTAGTACAGCTTCCGTACCACACACATAAGCCATAAGTGAGCACGCTCTCAATGGCACAGTGATAGAAGGCAAGCAGCAGTTTCTGCGGAAGATGGTTTTTCCTTAGAACTTAGAAGAAGCCCCTTAAATACCTGGTCACAAGGAAGGAAGGAAGGAAGGAAGGAAGGAAGGAAGGAAGGAAGGAAGGAAGGGCCAGTTCACATAAACTGGGGCCAGTTTAAATGAAACATCTGCATGATTGTGAATCAACCCAAACTGTTCTCTAGATTGGGAGTTGCCGATGGCAGCAGCAAAAGGTCTGAGTAAATGTCCCCTCAAAATCTTACAGTGCATGATAGACATGCTCAGTCCTTGTTTGCAGTGGCCCACATTTTATTGGATGCTAGGATTTGATACCCATCCCATTCTGAACTGAGGAGGGTTGCAAAGTTGCAAAGAGCCAGTGTGGTGTATTGGTTAAGAGCGGTGGACTTGTAATCTGGTGAAGTGGGTTCGCTTCCCCGCTGCTCCACATGCAGCTACTGGGTGACCTTGGGCTAGTTACACATCTCTGAAGTCTCTCAGCCTCACTCACCTCAGAGTGTGGGAGATGAAGGGAAAGGAGATTGTTAGCTGCTTTGAGACTCCTTAAGGGAAGTGAAAGGTGGGAGATCAAGTCCAAACTTCTTCTTCTTCTTCTTCTTCTTCTTCTTCTTCTTCTTCTTCTTCTTCTTCTTCTTCTTCTTCTTCTCCTCCTCCTCCTCCTCCTCCTCCTCCTCCTCCTCCTCCTCCTCCTCCTTCTCCTTCTCCTTCTCCTTCTCCTTCTCTCAGTGAGCAAGCACATTGACGGCTGATTTAGGTGCTTTCCACTGATGGATGTGTATGTTTTGTGGCCCTGTCTCGTTTGCTGTTCCTTTAGACGTGGCAGACATGTTTTACTCCAACCTCACAGTGACTATTGTGTGGTGCCCCCCACCCACAACATTTTGTGATGGGCACCCAAAGCACTTCTTTGAAATCCCAAGTCTGCCCACTGAACCTTGAGACAATGTGAAAATGTCCACTGGTTTTTCAGGTTTGCAGTACCAAGATAGTTTTGTAAAATACACTTGTGATTGTTGCTTCTGTATGCTTCTGCTGGAGTCATATTCCTGGTGGGCACAGGTATGTACAAAACAGATGGGGCACTGTAGTTTTTTGGGAAAGGCGGGGGAGGCTGAAGGGAGGTTGGCACAGTGAAAATTGGACCAGATTGGCCCTGCCAGTGCCTCTGAACTGACCTCCAGACCACCTCACTCCTTCCACCCATTAAGCAGCAGTGACCTTCCTGCTGGGAAGCTAGCATACTCAGGAAGCTGCTTCTGGTGTGTATCACTATTGAATTACTCTTAGTAAATGTATTTCTATGGCACATCCATCTGAGTGGTGGATTAGATCGTGTAGGGAGTATGCCCTGGAAATAGCATTTTGAAAACAGAAAAATGCTGCTAGCTTAACCAAATGAGGCGCATGCATTTACGTTTGGGATCACAGACTGAGAAGAGCTTAGTGGTTTCAGCTCAGCAGTTCCGTAAACTGTATAAATGTGCTAAGTGGTGTGATGAACTTGCTGGAGCTATGAATGTGATGCTCGCTTTTCACAGACAATATGAAGTGTTCTTTCCTTGGTCTCTTTCTTCACTAACACCATTTCCCCACACACACCTGAAATAAGGCAAGCAGCTCTTAGAGCTCACCATGGATTTTCATCTTTGCTGTTTCTGAATAAAGTGGGAATCAGTTGCAAACGAATGGGAGATCAGTATCTCCTTTGCTGATTGAATTGTGGCCATGTTCTGTACTAGAAATGAAAACAAACAAACCACAGTCAGGGCTGGTATCAACACCTGGCTTTCTACGGCAGGTTCAAGGGCCCCAGTATTCAAGCAGGTTCAAGGGGCCACAATTAACATGGTTAACACCAATTAGGAATGGGAGCAACACAGCATGAGGGGAAACTATATATCAGGCATAGGCAAACTCGGCCCTCCAGATGTTTTGGGACGACAACTTCCATCATCCCTAGCTAACAGGACCAGTTGTCAGGGTTGATGGGAATTGTAGTCCCAACTAGGTAAAGGTAAAGGGACCCCTGACCATTAGGTCCAGTCGTGGCTGACTCTGAGGTTGCGGCACTCATCTTGTTTTATTGGCCAAGGGAGCCAGCGTACAGCTTCTGGGTCATGTGGCCAGCATGACTAAGCCACTTCTGGCAAACCAGAGCAGCGCACGGAAACACCGTGTTTCCTTCACACCAGAGTGGTACCTATTTATCTACTTGCACTTTGACGTGCTTTCGAACTGCTAGGGTGGAAGGAGAAGGACCGAGCAACGGAAGCTCACCCCGTCACGGGGATTCGAACCACCAACCTTCTGATCGGCAAGTCCTAGGCTCTGTGGTTTAACCCACAGTGCCACCCGCATCACAACTACCTGCTCACAACTACCTGTGGCAGATTATACCACTGCTGATGCCACTATCAACAGTTAAATCTTCCTAGTGCCATTGATATAAGATGGGGTCCACAAGAGACCACTTTTCCCCTCAACCATAGAGCCAGCTCTGAACTGTCAGCATTTAATTCCATGTATCTAAAATGCAAACGTGAAGCAGGTTTGTGTAATAGTTTCAAGTTTATTATATCATGTAAGTGTCTTCTACTTTCCATCGTAACAGATTGACCCAGAGGGAATCGCGGGAAGCTGGTGCCAATGTTGTCCTTTCCAATGTGCTGAACAAACAGTTGCAAAATCATTTCAACATGCTTTGTTTAAGTATCAAACAGCTTCAGTCTTCAGAGAAAGGGAAGCACCCAATATTCTACCCCTTAACAGATGTGTGTTTCCTGGCTCCCACTTTTAGACCTGCCTATTGGATTAATGGGAACAGAAGTTCCATTTCCCGGAGGAAGGATAATGTAAAAAGGACAAACTTTCTGTCGAACTTCCTTTAGACATTGTGCAGGCTGTGTGTGCTGAAATCCAGTGCAGTTTAGACAGGTGGGTTATATCAGTCTGCTCCTGAGGTTTGTCAGCCTTCTTGAGTCCACAGCTCCCTTGACAAAATCACATTCTTTCTGTGACTCCCCTGTGGGATACCTGGTCAAAACTTGTGTCGTTTCGTCATTTATCAGTTTTGTGCATCATTTTTTTAAGGCTTAAAATTCAAGCAGTAGAGCTTTGAAAGGGCTCTTTTAAAATATGAGTCATTCACTGCTCTGCTAAATATTATTTTTGTAAGCTGGCTAGGCTTTTGGGAAGGTGGCAGTGAGGTTTTGGACCTGTCAGAGAATTGTGCCTCCCTCCCTAAGCCAGGCATAAGCTTCCTGGGCTTTGGGAAAGAATCGCCATGAGAACATTTAGGGGAATAGCCTGGTCCCCCTAGTCCACTGACTGCACCCTCTCTTCCTCCTGCCAACCTTCCACTTTAAAGTAGAACCGGAGCTAACAGAGAAGAGCGAAAAAGTTTCCCTTTCTACTCCTTTCCCTCACCAGGGCTAGCAAGCATAAAGTGAGGCAAAGGAAGCCTTTGACAATTACACAAACCAGTTGTGTTTTTATCTTGTCTGCATTGCTGCAGCAAGAAAGGAGCTTGCATTCCCATTGGCCAGCAATTACCACTATTCTCAGCCACCATTGGATGTTTAGAATGCTTGAACACTTCAGACACATTGATTGGTCAAGACCATCAGAGAAGGAAGGGAAGGAAGGAGAGACAGAAGCCAGTGTTGCCTGCAGCACACCTGACCATCATTTAAGGCAGCCTTTCTCAACCTGTGGACACCTTAATGGACACCCTAGGGCACCTTAAATCAAAGGTTCTCAACCTGTGGGTCCCCAGATGCTGTTGAACTACAACTCCCATCACCCCTAGCTAGCAAGGCCAGAGCTCAGGGATGATGGGAGTTGTAGTCCAACAAGATCTCGGGACCCACAGGTTGAGAACCGCTGATTTAAGGTGTCCCAGGGTGCTGCAGCAGGTGGGCCAATAGAAAACCACTGGCCTAGTCTAAACATGGGCTCACCATGTTAATTGGATTTCATTTGATCATAAATATTTAAATGACTTGATGCCAATCAGCCCTTTTTGTTTCAATGCAGGCCAAGGTGAACTAGGACATATTAAGTCATTTCACTCTTTTGAAAACGTTATCTAGCAATAGGGGGTTATCAGACTGGTGCATATGCACAAGCTAAATGGATCTAAAAATAAGCTGGTGTTCCGATCTGACACGTTGAGTCTGTGCTCACTTGTGGATTCTGATGTTGCTTTGCCGGAAACCAGGGGATTTTGAATTATAGCTACAAGCTCACTAAAAAAGAGTTGCTAAGGGCTGGGAAGGAAAAACCAATCTGGAACAGTAGATATGGACCAAATTATAAAGTTGCATGAGGGACCAGCTGGGTCGAAGCAAAGTTGATTTATTTATGCATGGACAATGGATAGTTAATTCATCAAAGTCAATGCTTGCTTTAGGGCTCTGTCTAGAGTTGCCAAGTCAAAAAATCTAAAGGGTCAGGGGTTTTAAAAATATAAACTGCGAGGGAGCTGCAATGCTCTGAAGCTCAGGACATCCATAATGATCTATGAAGCTGTCATATTCTGGAAAAAGGGGCATTCTTTAAAAATAAGGGACATCTGTCACCTTCAGCCAAATTTTGCAGCCCCGCACAATAAAAGGGGCATGAATAAACATCCCTTGTTTTAATTATTTCCGCATGCCGCTCCTATCTCCTCCTGCTTGCTTGTGCGGCTGCTGGTAACTGGTGGCTTATTTTTAGCTGAGAGCGAAGACAATTTGTCTACCTTGAGGTGTGAGGAGAGTTCTCTTCAGTAGCCATCTGGTGAGGTCCCTGCCCTTGTGCTCACTGTGGGAGGCTGCTTGCTTAACCTGAGTGAGGAGAGCCACCTGCACTGAATCACTGACTAATTGAGCGTGTCTGGCCTTACTTTCTTTTTCAGCTGATAATCAATTCCACAGCTCAAATTGATTCAAGTGCCACTGGGCCAGCTTGCAGAGACCTACCGAAATAAGAAACCGTTGCAGTAAACAAGCTTCTCTTTAACAGCCTCGCAAAGATTAGCCAACAATATTGACAGGTCACCAACGTTTTTAAAACAAGTATCTCAATCAAAACAGAACGTGTGGACACCATGTGAAACGTAGACAGTTGGGCGTGTATGGTGTCACCATCAGATCGCATCAATGCTATTCAATTTAGTCTGTTTACATTCTGCATTCCTTGCGTCACGGAACTCAAGGCAATGTACATGGTGTTCCTAGGAAGTCTCCTATGAATAGATCTCAACCTGCTTAGCTTTAGCAAAGTGTTTGCGTTGTGTTCAAAAAGACCACGTATTGCAGGACGGAGCAGAACTATGCAGAAGGACCAAAGTTTGCCATTCATAATAATAGTAATTTATTTTTTATACCCCGCCCATCTGGCTGGGTTTCCCCAGCCACTTTGGGCGGCTTCCAACAGAATATTAAAATACAATAGTCTATTAAACATTAAAAGCTTCCCTAAACAGGGCCGCTTTCAGATGTTTTTTAAAAGTCTGGTAGTTGTTTTCCTCTCTGACATCTGATGGGAGGGTGATCCACAGGGCGAGTGCCACTACTGAGAAGGCCCTCTGCCTGGTTCCCTGTAACCTCACTTCTTGCAGTGAGGGAAGTGCCAGAAGACCCTCAGAGCTGGACCTCAGTGTCCGGGCAGAACGATGGGGTGGAGATGCTCTTTCAGGTATACTGGACCGAAGCCGTTTAGGGCTTTAAAGGCAGCACCAACACTGTCAGGAGCAGGAGTCAGACGTAGGTTAGCAATAAAAATATAAAGCACCCAATGTCAGCGAAGTTAACTTGTTTTCAAAGAAACAAAACAGCTCAGGCCTCGTGGTCACCACAACCCTTCCTGATAGGTCTTGCCCCAGTGAGGCAAGGACTGAAGGTCCCTGTCTTCCGACCATTTTTCTAAGGCTCCTTCCCCAGCAGCCTAAGGCTTCGTGGTCTTTTGTATGTTTTGTATGTATGGTCTTTTGTATGTTTTGAAGTAGGATTGTTAATTTTTCTTGATTTTACTTCCGTGGTGTGTTGTTGTTGTTTTTTTGGTAAACCACTTTGCAGGTTTTTTAAAATAATTTTCATTAAATAAATAAACAATAAATAGAAATAAAATAACACAAGCCAACACACCATCCGTCCTGTAGATTTAAGTATCTGTCCATAGTCACCTACTTGTTATCAGAGGCTCAGAATCCACATTCCTTTGTAAGAAAACATGAAATAACATCAAACCGTTTTTGCAGGCAAAAAATAAAATAAAAATAAAATCAATGTGTGTGTGTGGGGGGGTTTGACAAGAAATTTTCCACACCAGGTACCACCTGACCTTCTTACGCCTCTGCCACCACTCCCCTGGCTCTGAGCCTTCTTCTGCTAGGGCAGGGGTCAGCAAACTTTTTCAGCGGGGGACCGGTCCACTGTCCCTCAGACCTTGTGGGGGGCTGGACTATATTTTTTAGGGGGAAATGAACAAATTCCTAGGCCCCACAAATAACCCAGAGGTGCATTTTAAATAAAAGGACACATTCTACTCATGTAAAAACACGCTGATTTCTGGACTGTTCGCATGCTGGATTTAGAAGGCTATTGGGCCAGATCTGGCCCCCAGGCCTTAGTTTGCCTACCCATGTGCTAGGGGTTCCCCAGTTGATGCCTTCCACCACTCCTCTGCACCCAGCCGGTCCATGACACATTGACTGGGTCTCAACCTGCTCAGTATTAGCAAAATGATTTCATCATGTGCAATCACACTATCTCTTTGAGAACCAGTATAGCTCAAACTTGGATCACATGACCTGCATGCGCAAGGTTCCAGCTTCAATTCCTGCCATCTCCATTTCAGGTTGGGGAAAACACCTCTCTCAAACACTGCTGCTGCCAGTCAGTTATAATTCTGGACCAGCATCTACCTCTTTCATGCTGACCACAGTTAATAAAATGTCAGTCATGGTAATGCTTTGAAGGCAACTGCATTCCTGGGACTGATTTTCTGGTTCAATAAATTGAAGATTATTCATAGCATTGGTAATTAAAAATGCTCATCTCCAATTATATAATGAGAATGCTTTAAAAATGGCAGGTTAGTCCGAAGTGAATATTTTCTTGTGTGTATCTGCAGCACCCATTTTTCTACATTTATGAACTCAAGCTATTGTAGCACAAACAGTAGCAATAGTACAGCACCCATTTCACATTATTCTATCTCTGTCTTTTACTGTAATGCGGAGCATGAGAGAGAGAGAGAGAAGGAAGAGGACCTGCTTAACATTTTTTTCCATCCCACAATGGTGTTTCAAGCTATATCAGCTATAATATGTTGAAATCTTACATACCTTCATTATTATTTTGGAGAAAATAGTTTTACCACAGTTACTGGAAGCTTCCTGGGGAGGTGGGGGCCATTAATCCATTATGGCTGGGAATTAGCTACAAACATTGGCTCTGGATGAACTTATTTCATTTAGTTTTAATCCCTTTTTTGTAATTAAAGAACACCACTTCTGGAATTTCATGGTCTTTTTGGAGTTATCTTACCAAGTGAGAAGAAGGCATGCATACTCTTGAGAAATCAAGCCTATGCTAATTGAATACACATTTTTTTAGCAGTTTATTTCATCGGAGACTCATTTCTACTGTTGGTCCATCTTTAGCAAAATTTAATTGAAAGACAATCAATCTGAAGTAATCAAATATTCTTTGATTAGAATATCCCTTTCCCTGCTTAATACACTCATGCATATAGCTGTGGTATGGTCAACAGAAATATCACGAGATCCAGCAAGGTGATCTATAATGAAATGAAAAGAACGTTTAAGATAACCTTTGTTAAAATACCAGGAGCTTTTTTGCTAGGCATTACAGGACATGACTTGCCAGAGGAGCATAAGAAATTATTTATGTACGCTACAACAGTGGTTAGAATATTTTGTTGTTGTTGTTGTTGTTGTTTAGTCATTTAGTCCTGTCCTACTCTTCGTGACCCCATGAACCAGAGCACGCCAGGCACTCCTGTCTTCCACTGCCTCCCGCAGTTTAGTCAAACTCATGCTGGTAGCTTCAAGAACACTGTCCAACCATCTCGTCCTCTGTCATCCCCTTCTCCTTGTGCCCTCCATCTTTCCCAACATCAGGGTCTTTTCCAGGGAGTCTTCTCTTCTTATGAGATGGCCAAAGTATTGGAGCCTCAGCTTCACAATCTGTCCTTCCAGTGAGAACTTGGGGCTCAGGTTAGAATATTACTAGACAACGAGATACCAACCAAAGAAGAATGGCAAGAAAAATTGATGGACTATGTGGAAATGGCGAAGCTTACTGGAAAACTCAGAGATAAGGACAATAGAGATTTTTTAAAAGACTGGGAACCATTTATGTTGTACTTACAGAAATATTGTAAAAAAGTGGACTCATTAGCAGGGTTTGAGTAAACACTTACAATTAACAAATCAAATATAGAGATTACGATGTAATAATTGGATAATAATAAAGTGAAAGAGGCAAGGTGAAAACAATTACAGTGGTGCCCCGCAAGACGAATGCCTCGCAAAATGAAAAACCCGCAAGACGAAAGGGTTTTTCGGTTTTTGCGTCGCTTCGCAAGACGAATTTCCCTATGGGCTTGCTTCGCAAGACGAAAACGTCTTGCGAGTTTGTTCGCTTTTTTCCTAAAGCCGCTTGCGACGGACCGTGCTTCGCAAGACGAAAAACATCGCAAGACGAAAAGACTCGCAGAACGAATTATTTTCGTCTTGCGAGGCACCACTGTATGGTGTAAAAATGGCAAGAACAGAACAATGTTCAACTTTAATCAGAATAAGAATAATTCATTATTTATACCCCACTCATCTGGCTGGGTTTCCCCAGCCACTCTGGGCGGCTTCCAACAAAGTATTAAAATACAGTGATCTGTTAAACATTAAAAGCTTCCCTAAACAGGGCTGCCTTCAGTTGCCTTCTAAAAGTCTGGTAGTTGTTCTTCTCTTTGACATCTGGTGGAAGGGCGTTCCACAAGGCGGGTGCCACTCTTGTGCAACCTGCCTTCTCTTTCACTTCCCTGACTTCATACAGGATTGCAATTACAAATCCTCCATTGGGGCTGCGTGGTGACACTCTTCCTTTTTTATTATATGTAAGATATATACAGTACTCAAATACATTTACCAAGGTCATTTTGTGTCTATGAAAGTCTACCATGATAGAATCTGTCATTGTTATAATGTGTAACCATTGCTCCTTCGTCTTTTTCTTTTTTTTCTTTTTTTGGCATAAAGTAGGATACAAAATTGGGCCCGACTATTTGGATGTTACACAGAAACACTTTAAAAATGGGCAATATTTATGGGATGTCACCAGAGCTATTTTCATTGTCAGAATACGCACTAGAAAATGTGATAACATCACATAATTTCCCACAATTCTTTCCATGCATATTCCCTGGGCAAGTTTTGCATACTTTACTAGCACCCCCACACATCCTCTCCACCACAAAAAGGAACCGAATTTTTTTTTAATACAATGCACATGATTAACTCTGGCAGATGCACATGATTAAGGCTTGCAGAAGTAGAGACATACATGACTGGCTCCTAGCAGTTCCTCTCAGAATGCAGGGCACATTTTTGCAGCACATTTACTTTTGTGTGATGATAAATGATATTCCCTCTTCGTTTACTATCCATTTTCCTACTAATGTGTTAACATGGAGGCATTCAAAAAAATTAATTACATTTTGGCAGGCCATCAAACATAGCAATTATAGCTTGTGTGGACTTTTGGATGCTTGTAAGATGGCAAAAAAGTCGCCTATGAAAATCCTCCCTCCACTATTACAGAGTTAAATTGGTTGCCTCTCTCTCTCTCTTTAAAGGCATTTGTAGCAATTTGATTCAGCCACCCCAGAAAACACACATATTTTGGATGCATGGATCACAATCAAAAAGATACTTTAGCCTTGCCCAAGAATTTGGGCAGAATTTTTGTTGCTTTGTGTGTGATCAGATCATGTTAGTTTTATTCAATATCACAAAACACTTTTGAAATTCCATTCTATTTCCAAAGGAGTCTGTCATGTGTCACGATTTGGAGTTTGAAAATCAGAAGTCTAAAAAGAACTAGCTGTGTGTTTTGAAGTTTCAACCTATGAGTTTACATCTGACTGAATTTTATTCCGAGTAGACCAATTGAAATAAATAGACATAACTAAAGGTAAAGGACCCCTGAATGGTTAAGTCCACTCAAACTTGACTATGGGGTGTGGTGTTCCTCTCACTTTGAGGCCAAGGGAGCCGGCGTTTGTCCACAAACAGCTTTGCAGGTCATGTGGCCAGTACAGTGGTACCTCGGGTTACAGACACTTCAGGCTACAGACTCGGCTAAGCCAGAAACAGTACTTCAGGTTAAGGATGAGAACAGAAATTGTGCAGCGGTGGCGGGAGGCCCCATTAGGTAAAGTGGTGATTCAGGTTAAGAACAGTTTCAGGTTAAGAACAGACCTCCAGAATGAATTAAGTACTTAACCCGAGTTACCGCTGTATGACTAAACTGCTTCTGGTGCAGCGGGACACTGCGACAAGTGACAAAGTGCACAAAAACTCCGTTTACCTTCCCGCCACAACAGTACCAATTTATCTCATCCTGCTGGTATGCTTACAAACTGCTAGGTTGGCAGGAGCTGGGACAGAGCAACGGGAGCTCATCCTGTCACACGAACCTAAACTGCCGACCTTCCAATCAGCAAGCCCAAGAGGCTCAGGGGTTTAGACCACAACACAACCCTTTCCCTTTGGACAGAACTAACTTAAGGCCAATGATTTCAAGGTGGGGGGGGGGGAGAATACTGACTAAGGACACATCCACTCCATATATTTAAAGCACCCATACAATTTTAAAAGGCATAGATTCACCTGAAGAGTTCTGGTAACTGTAATTGGTTAAAGGTGCTGGGAATTTTAGCTCTGTGACTGACAAACTGGAGGACTTGTTGAAACAAAATTAAAAAATTCCTTCCAGTAGCACCTTAGAGACCAACGAAGTTTGTTATTGGTATGAACTTGCGTGTGCACGCACACTTCTTCAGAAGGACTTGTATCACTGCTCTCAACAATCTGTTGCCAAGCCTTATTCAAAAACTGGTTCTGAGGCGGAATTGTTGGTGAGAGACTCAGAACTGAGTTTCTGAGAGTTGGAAGGCTTTCTCGATTCCAGAGCAGTTTCAAATCCTCTGGACTGGAACTCCTTTCTGTGTGTATAATTCTGTTTAGGAAATGAATGTTTCAGTTTGACTCTGAAGATATTTCCCAATGCAATTACGAAACCCCAGGGGTTGTGTATGTAGGTGGGTATAATTCTATCTATCATTTATGAAATGATAGAGCACTGCAGGTTTTTAAAATGAAACTCCGCAACGCTGGGGATGCTATTCCTTTCTCCCCTTGGAAAAAAATTTCATTGTACTATCCCTGCCAGTAAGTGGACTGCTAGATATGCTTTCGTTGGCTGGAGGACCTGCCCGCCGTGACACTGAGAAGTGAACAACTCAAGCAACAATAGCAAGAAGATATAAGAACAGCCCTCAAGGCCTAAAGATGATAAATACTGCTCATTTTTGTTCTGGAGCACCCTTGAGATCAGAGGGAGATGAACCCGGCAGCTCCTTTGCTAACTGCGTATGCAAACAGCAGCCGATCAATTAATGAAGGGGGTTTGTTTCCCACAGCTGTGAAGCAGTGATTACAAAGTGGTTCACAACACAGCACTGACGGAGGAAAGACCACCTTGCCAACTTGACAGGGTCACAAGGAGACCAAGGAAGTCATTTATTATTGCTATTCATTAAAGAAAGGTTATAGTCATCTTTCTAATTACTTTCCTTACTTCGGACGGCAAAGTTTTCCCAGATTGCTTGTCACATTTACCGACCTCTGTTTAAATCAATACAAATTTGCATTTTTGGGTGTCCATTACACTGAAAGATGACACCAGTGGTGAATAAAACATGCCTTTGGTTCTAATGGCAGGCAGAAAAGCAAAGATTTAGTGGTGCATTCTCTGTTTGCATCCGTTATCCCCTCATACCTTTTACTTGCTCTCACAACAAAACAGGGTTATTTATTATATGGTGCTGAACTTAGGGATGGATGAATCTGTAAGCTTTCGTTTCTCTGATTTTCCCAGTCTTCAGTTTAGTTTGCCACATGTCTGCATCAAATTGCATTTGTGTGTGTGTGTGTGTGTGTTTTGGAGGGAGGAGTCGTCCTTAAAATTAATTGTCATTTTTTTATTTATTTTAGTGCACATTTTCCCCATTATGGTGTGGGATTTTGTCTAGTATACACGTTTCTGTTTGTTTTTTGCGCAAGCAGTTTTCCATATTATAATGCAGTGCTGCTGTTTTGCTATTTTCACAAATATATGCATTTACATTTCTCCTTGATATATGCATCCTGATGCACATTTTATTGCTTAACTGCATTGCAAAATTCGGAGAAGCGTGCATTTCAAAGGACAGATTACCGCACTTTTCTGTGTATAAGACGACCCCTATTTTTTTTAACCCTAACTTAAGAAATTTAATTGTTTAGCTTTTTGGGGTGGGGGGAGGTCACTTCTGCCAATCACTCACCCACCTGCTCACCACTGCCGATTGCACACCTTGCCGCAGCTGCCAATTGTCTGCCCGTTCACTGCCACCAACAGCCCACCCGTCCAGTTGCCGCAGCTGCCAATCACTTGCCTGCCTCACCAAAGCCGCCAATAGCCTGCCCAATTGCCTTAGCAACAGCCAATCACCAACAGGCCTTGCCGCAGCCACCAATCACCTGCCCAATCACCACTGCCAATTGCCTGTTTGCTGCTGCCATTAATCGCACGTCCCCCTGCTGCATTCCCTATCCGTATATAAGACAGCACCCATTTTTCTGTGTAATTTTTTTTAGCAAAAAGCATTGTGTTATACACAGAAAAAATACAGTATATCAGTTCATGATGGAAGTGCATGAAATTATGTTTATGAATATTATACTATTTAAGACAGCTTTGAAATAGTAATTATTCATGCAGTGCATACTTAAACTATGAAACTCACTTCTAAAGGGCACCAATTTTGATGGCTTTAAAAAAGGATTGAACCAATTTATGGAGGACAAGGCTATAAATGGAGCTGATGGTTATGAGAGTCAGTGTGGTGTAGTGGTTAAGAGCAGTGGACTTGTAATCTGGTGAACCGGGTTCACTTCCCCGCTCCTCCACATGCAGCTGCTGGGTGACCTTGGGCCAGTCACACTTCTCTGAAGTCTCTCAGCCCCGCTTACCTCACAAGAGTGTTTGTTGTGGGGGAGGAATGGAAAGGAGAATGTTAGCCGCTTTGAGACCCCTTCAGGTAGTGATAAAGCGGGATATCAAATCCAAACTCTTCTTCCAGGTGTGCATAGGACTTCTATGCCTGCTCAGAAGCAAATCAGATTGTGTTCCATGTGGCTTACTCCCAGGTAAGTGCATATAGGATTTCAGTCTTAGTTACCAAGAGGTCATCCTTTATTGAACGATATTGGCTCTGGTCCTCTGTGATGCGAACAGAAGCTGTTAGCATTTTAGATAAAAGAACATCCTGAAGTGTGATCAATATATGCCAAGGAGAGAAGAAAGTTAAAGCTTAACTTGTTCAAGGTGATCTATAGATTATTGTCTCCCTCTCCCAAGGGAGCTGACTTGTAAGCACCGAGCAAAAACAATGAACTTACAGAGAGTCTTTGTTTTCCTAACAGCTTATCATTGGAGGAATTCTGAGGATCATTTTAAAAAGCAAATAATGAATCCGAAGGAGTTTAATGTCTACATATGTTGCTAATTCCAAGTAGACATTTCAAAGGGGGTAAACAGGGTTGATACAACAGTAGCAGAAAGGAAAGGAAAGTGGCAAGTTTTTCCAGGTGTGACCAAGAGAGAATGATATTAGGATAACTCCCTGGACAGTGAGAAAACAATACATTTCAGACTTTTCATAAATCACAAGTCAGCAATCACAACATATCTGTTCTCAAAAACCTCGACATTTTTTATGATGACTGCTGGGTCTTCAGAAATTTCAAGGAGCTATCCATGGTACTGAAATCTCTTCTCCAAAGACAGGGAATAATATTCAGCTAAGTCGAATGATATCTGAGCTTTCAGCAAAAACACTTTCAGGTAGAAGAGTTGAGGCCAGAGTAAGGGTATTCCCCTGGGAATAAGCCTCACTGTATCCAATGGGATTAACTTCCATCAGACCTGGTTAGGTTTGTGCTGTTTGTTACTCATACTTTTGCCATGAACATGAGTAATGATTACCTTACGTCTCATGAAAATTAATGGGACTAAAGTATGATTAGTGGCAGTACAATTCCATGCATGTTTACTCAAAGTAAGTCCAAGTGCGTTGAAGGGGGCTTACTCCCAACTTTAACTTTGCATGTCAAAAGGCGAAATATTTTCTTTTTCTTAAATGCAAGACGCTCAGGCTGCTGGGATCTGCATCTAATAGCATAGTATGTGCTTTGTTTGTATTGTGTGAGTTTTTATTTTTTTGTTAAACATATGGTTTACATACGGGGTTCTTTGGGACCTGGCTTTTGTTTTTGATGATAGCTGTTCAAGCTAAATATTTTATATCACACTACTGGACTATTGGGCCCAATTAAAAGTGCTAGGTTTGAGTTATAAAGCCTTAAATGGCTCATGACCTCGATACCTCAAGGTCTGCGTCTCTCCCTATGAACCAACTCAGACACTGTGATCACCATCTGAGGCCCTTCATAATATATCTTTAAGTGACAAGCAAAAACATTTCTCTATAACCAAGCCTTTGGCTGATCAATATTCTATGGCTTTTTAAATGTGTTTATGGGAGGGGATTATTGATATTATTATTATTATTATTATTATTATTATTATTATTATTAATTTTGTTTATAGGTAGGTAGCCGTGTTGGTCTGCCCTGTGATCTGCACGCACACAGAAGCTCATACCAATAACAAACTTAGCTGGTCTCTAAGGTGCTACTGTTGTCTTAGTCCATGGAGTTTTCTTGAGAGGGATACTGGAGTGGCTTGCCGGTTTCTCCTCCAGGTGGATCACGTTTGGTCAAAACTCTCCACTATGACCTGTTCATCTTGGGTGGCCCTGCACAGCATAGCTCATAGCTTCTCTGAGTTATTCAAGCCCCTTCGCCATGGCAAGGCAGTGATCCACGAAAGGCTTAATTTTTTATATATATATATATTTTTAAATAATGTTTATTAGGTTTTTGTTTAACAATAGAGAACACATAATAACATAACATTTTCCAATATCCACATTTCATACACTTCCTTGGACTTCCTCGCACCTCTTGTTCCTGCTTTCTAAACTCATAAATTTTAACAGCAAATTATTAACTTAATTTAGTTTATATAATAAAATTTCCTACTATTAAAATCTCAAATTTTGAAATTTAGCAACTCTTTTGTTAAGACTTAATTGTTAAATATTGTTTATCTAAAATTTGTCTTTTCTTTCAATTACATTCAAATTTGTTTTCCTTATTACTAATTTATTGGGCACATGTTATTACAAATCTTACATCTTTCTTAGCATTCATACAATTTACAATGTTTTTGCAAATAGTCCTTAAATTTCTTCCAGTCCTCCTCCACCAGTTCTTCTCCCAGGTCTCTTTTAAATTATGGTGCTGGAGGAGACTCTTGAGAGTCCCTGCAAGAAGATCAAACCTATCCATTCTTAAGGAAATCAGCCCTGAGTGCTCACTGGAAGGACAGATCGTGAAGCTGAGGCTTCAATACTTTGGCCACCTCATGAGAAGAGAAGACTCCCTGGAAAAGACCCTGATGTTGAGAAAGATGGAGGTCACAAGGAGAAGGGGACGACAGAGGATGAAATGGTTGGACAGTGTTCTCGAAGCTACCAGCATGAGTTTGACCAAACTGCGGGAGGCAGTGGAAGACAGAAGTGCCTGGCGTGCTGTGGTCCATGGAGTCATGAAGAGTCGGACACGACTAAACGACTAAACAACAACAACAAGGTGCTACTGGAAGGATTTTTTTTTATTTTGTTTCGACTTATTTTCTTTAGGGAAGCTTTTAATGTTTGATGCTTTACTGTATTTTAATATTTTGTTGGAAGCTGCCCAGAGTGGCTGGGAAAGCCCAGCCATATGGGCAGGGTATAAATAAACTATTATGATTGTTGTTGTTATTGTTATTGTTGTTGTTAGTGTTATTTATTTTGTGTTTTTATGTTGTGAACTGTCCTGTGATCTTCAGATAAAGGTCAGTATACAAAGATGATGATGATGATGATGATGATGATGATGATGATGATGATGGTTATGTCTTTGTATTTCACATGCTTGGTTCAAGCCAGGAGAACCTCAGTCCTTAAAATTAAAAAGAAGTTACCTTATTTCTTGCAGGGCTAGCCCAACCATAGACACAAGAAAATCATAGAAAAGCACCTCAGATAACAAAATCCAATGGACACATGATTGTACTTTTGAGGAGGTGTTCAAAGGGAACTTAGTGGCAGCTGAGCTTGGTAATGTGATTGAAATGCGTTCCAAATTCATCCATTGCTCTGGGCATAGGCATAATTGTAAAGGGAAGGGAGCAAACAACAGTCTGACAATAAAAATTAACATGAAAAATTAATCAATCAAGTATACTGATGTACCGCCTTTCCACAGTAAAACTGTATTCAGGGTGGTTATCAAGAAACTAAATAACAGCAATAAAAATAGTATGACTCCTGATCATTAAGACTAGAACTCTCACCTGGGCGTAAGTTGCACTGAATTCAGTGGGGCTTGCTTCTAAGTAAAGCACTTATAGGATTATTCTGTTAGTCTGCTATGTTTAGGCTATTTGGAGAATTTAAATTTGCCTAGAGTGGCAAAATGTCTTTAGTAAGACATGTTTCAATGACCAAAGCTTTCCAAGCTATACATTGTGTCTACTGGTTTTAGCAGAAAATATTGTTAGTGACAGAAACTGGACCACTGCGTCCAGTACTGATTCTTATCCTAAAGGTTGATTGGTATGTAATGTTGACAGGATATTGTTCAACTCACATGAATTATCAATCACTGTAGGGTTTGTATTCCCTCCATACCAAAGTTAATATGATTTTCTTTTCTTTTTACTGATATATGAGCAACTAAGTGAGCTGAGCAGTGGCGTAGTGTGGGTTGTCAGCACCCGGGGCAAGGCAAGTAATTTGCACCCCCTAACCTGTGGATTTGCGCCCCCTAACCCGTGGATTTGCGCCCCCTAACCCTAACCCCCAGATGTTGTGGCCGGTGCGGCCGGCCCCCCCTGCACCCCCCACGCTACGCCACTGGAGCTGAGCAATAATTTCATGCAGTGTGTGTGTGTGAGAGAAAGAGTGTGTGCGTGCACACACAAATACGCACACTTACTTTTTTTAAAAAAGCTGGCACATTTTTAAATGATTTGTATTCATGACCCAAGCTTTAAATGACCCCTTGCAATAATCCATCATATTTCTAATTTTGCAGAAGCACAGATGGCTGTCCATTCTAGTGGCCCTAACATTAGTGAGCTTTACAAGGAATTGCATGGTTGATTAAAAATTGTAATCTTATATTACTGCTTGTAATTGTGATTAATACCAGTTTACTGTTTTCGAAAATAAAGGCTCTCCTTCCCTTCCTTCCTTCCCTCCTACTTCTTTATTTTTATTTTTTTGAGAGCAAAAAAGAATGGCAAAGAACTGGATCATTGGCTTAAAAAATCAGAGGAGACTTAAGGTCTAAACGAGGAATTCAATATTAATTGTAAAATGTGATTAGTGGTAGCCAGAGCTGTTTATTTTAGGAAAGCTTGGGAGGGAGACAGTTGCTATTATTTCACTGACAACTCTGTGGCTGTTTTTCCAAGCATTGGCAATTGCTCTTTAGAGGAAAAAGTGACAGCTAATAATTTTCTTGTGTGATATCTTTTCATACTATTTTAAATTTATTTGGCACACTGAGACTTTCCAGTGGTGCTTAGTAGCATAGCCTCCAAAAATTAAGGGGCGGTTTTTGTTGGGTTAAGAACAAGTTACTGTGTACGGAGGAATAAAAATCACACTGGACCAAACTAGCCATTCTGACTTGAATGGATTTTGAAACAAGACTTTCACACTGTCATGTCTTCTGTCATATCTCACTTGCTTGAGTCCTCTTGGGGACAAAGTGGAGGATGTATTGGAATGAATAAGTAAAATAACCCAGGCAAAGTTGCAATCAGTGGGACTTCAAAGATCTCCAATCCAGTTGAGAGTTACCTGAACTCCAAACCATTGACTTTAAAAACAAAACAAAAACCACCTTCAAAATACCTTCCAGTATCCTTTAACTTTTGACTTCATCATGCAGCCAACAAATATATTCTGACCTTATTTGGTTAGTCCTGGTTGTCTACACTGTGTTCTGATCCATGAGCACTATTATGTGTGTGTAAATGGTCACTTACTTTGTTGGGCTCCATGATCACTGCAGATGGTGACATCAGCCACGAAATTAAAAGACGCCTGCTTCTTGGGAGAAAAGCAATGACAAATCTAGACAGCATCTTAAAAGGTAGAGACATCACATTGCCAACAAAGTCTGTATAGTAAAAGCTATGGTTCTCCCAGTAGTGATGTATGGAAGTGAGAGCTGGACCATAAAGAAGGCTGATCGCTGAAGAATTGATGCTTTTGAATTATGGTGCTGAAGGAGACTCTTGAGAGTCCCATGGACTGCAAGAAGATCAAACGCATCCATTCTTAAGGAAATTAGCCCTGAGTGCTCACTGGAAGGACAGATTGTGAAGCTGAGGCTCCAATACTCTGGCCACCTCATGAGAAGAGAAGACTCCCTGGAAAAGACCCTTATGTTGGGAAAGATGGAGGGCACAAGGAGAAGGGGACAACAGAGGACGAGATGGTTGGATAGTGTTCTCAAAGCTACCAGCATGAGTTTGACCAAACTGCGGGAGGCAGTGGAGGACAGAGGTGCCTGGCGTTCTCTGGTCCATGGGGTCACGAAGAGTCGGACGCGACTAAATGATTAAACAACAACAACAACAAATGGTCAGTGCTGGCTCCATAGATTTTTCTCCTTCAAGTGGAGACCAAAAAGTTCTCCCCCAATTTTGCTGCATCACCAGGCACCAATTCCTGCCTTCATCTCTATCACCGCCTCTTGGTGCCATTTAAAGCACTTGCTCTGATGCTTGGCAGGTCCAGTCCTGAATATGGTTCTTCTTGGGCTTATAGAAATGGCAGCATGAGCAAAAGGGCTGAATGCCACTACTTGCTGCCATTTCAATATGTTAATATGGGGAGCAGGAGAAGAAAGTTTCCTTGTAATAATTGTAGGATGTTGCTTCTCAGCAGCAGGTGTTGGGCCAGGATTCATGGCGCCTACCTTCACCCTGGCTTCAGTACTGTCTAGGAAAAAGTTTTCCAAACTTGGGTTTCCAGCTTTTTTGGACTAGAATTCCCATCATTCCTGATCACTGGTCCTGCTAGCTAGGGATGATAGGAGTTGTAGTCCAAAAACAGCTGGGGACTTAAGTTTGGAGAACCATGGTCTAGGACAGGCATCCCCAACCTTCGGCCCTCCAGTTGTTTTGGACTACAATTCCCATCATCCCTGACCACTGTCCTGTTAGCTAGGGATCATGGGAGTTGTAGGCCAAAACATCAGGAGGGCCGCAGGTTGGGGGTGCCTGGTCTAGGACGTACCCTGGTAAGAACAGAGGTTTTCCACATTGGTTGCAATGAAGTAGAATTAGTTGGCTATAGAATTCTGCTCTTCACAGACCTTACCATTGTGCCACAAATATACGGTAGTGTTATGATTTCCTCTTCTATCTCTGTGAGCTTAGGAGTCATTTTATGACATGCCTACTATGACATTATTGAGACATGGGTATTTCCCCATCTGTTCTACCCCAGCTACTTCTCCCCATTATTGTTCCTCCATCTCGTGCAAGGACTGAAGAGGATGATGGAGATGTAAGCAGACAGGTGTGGGGCTACAAAGATCTCTCATTTGTGGTTCCCACCAAATTCATTGTCCTTTCAGACTGGCCAAATCAAAGAACTGCCACAGAAGATAGTGCTCACTGTTCAAAGCTGTATTCACAGGGTGGAGCATAGTCATGTGACTGCTCTGACCCATATCCTCCTTGGGCAATAATATTTGCCATTTTGAAGGACACTCTGGACATAGCAACCATAACACCAGACATCATGCGGAAAAAATATAAATGTACTATTGGATATGCCTTGAGTCAGGCATCCAAAGTGAGACCTGCAACAAAATGTCACTGCATGACGTTCAGGATTCTAACCAACCGGCTATGACCTTCCCCAGGATACTTCATTCCATTGCCAATACCCACATACCCAGTTTCCTTTTCCCCAACAGTCAATCAACATTTCCTGGCTGCTTAGGATGCTCAGTTTTGGATGGGTTTGGGGGTGCTTTGCCACTTTATCTTTTTTGAATGTATTTTTTGTTCTTCTGCAAACTTTGATTTTCCTTAAGCATGCTGACACATCCTCAAATGTGGGTGGAACTGTTTTGGCTACACAGATAAGGACGGGCACTTAGAGAATGAGTCACTATTAGTATATAAGATATAAACAAGACATAGACTCAAATGCCCTAGGCCTGGGAAAAGCAGCGTTCCATCAATACGTTGCCACCTGAAAATTGCAAACTTCACCATGCGGTTTATGATCACAGTGTCCATGTATAGATGGTATATTACACCAGTGAAGTTAGCAAAAATGTATAAACTTAGTAATAAATGTTGGAAATGTAAGGAAAAAGGGGAAACATTTTATCACATGTTGTGGGAATGTAAAAAGGTGAAATTCTTCTGGGAGATGATATATAATAAGTTGAAAAAAATGTTGAAATATACATTTATAAAGAAACCAGAAGCATTTCTCTTGGGTATTGTTGGAAACAATATAAATAGAAAGTAATGTAAGCTTTTTTTATATGCAGTAGCAGCAGCAAAAATACTATTGCCCCAAAAATGGAAGCAAGAAGCAAGAAAAATTACCAATGATGGAAGAATGGAGAATGAAATTAATGGACTATGCGGAACTCTATAAACTAACGGGAAGGATCCAAAACCGGCGGGACCAGAAGTTTACCAAGGACTGGAATAAATTTACGGATTATTTGAAAAGTATTTGTGACGACCAGACAACGTTTGTAGGTTTGCAAGAAGTTCTGTGAGGAATAATATTAGAAATATTGCAAAAATGGAGGAGACGTGTTATGTTAAGAGATGTAAAGGCAACTTGAAGTTAGAAAATGCATAAGAAGTGATTAAGATGGAGGATTATCAGAGGTGCTGATGGATGTCCAATAAGAATGTATTGGTGATAAATTGTGTGGTATGTTTTATAATTTTGTATGTTAAAAACCAATAAAAATATTTTTTTAAAAAAATAATAATAATATATGATCACAGTGGCCACCCTCACCACACCAACCCAAATCCTGACAGTCATGTGTCTTATCCTGTGGCAGCTAGTTGAGAAGGTGACCTGATTTCTTGCTGGCTATAAGTTTCCTGTAGAATTCTCCCTCCTAATGTCAGTATCGATCTTTGTTAAAGGTTCAGTGTAAAAGATGCAGTTTCAGCAACAAGATACTTAACATCCAAGGACTGATGTTTGTCCTCTCATGTTTTGTTTCATTAGCTTCATAAGCAACATATTAAACGTTAAGGAAATAATGTTTACAAATGAGTGTAAATAATGAATATATATTTCAGGAAGGCAGGCTTGTTCAATAACCAGTTTTAGCTGTTATACCAGGTCAGAAAACCTGATGTACCCACCCACCCAGAAGGGCTTTTTTGGTCCCCACAAAAGCCTACTGTTTGGGGGCAGCAACAAAGACAAAAACAAAATTATATAGTGCTGGGGTGGGCAGTGAAGTTTGATTTTTAAAAATTAATTTATTTACGTTTCTCATACACATTCAAGATTAGACATACATACAATTCCACATGAAAAGAAAAATAACAAGGACTTCTTCTCTTTCTTTCCTTCCCTGGTTCCTTTTGTTTCCCCTCTCACTCACATTTTCTAAGTTTTCCGATTCATTCTCCTCCTCCTCCTCCTCCTCCTCCTCCTCCTCCTCCTCCTCCTCCTCCTCTTCTTCTTCTTCTTCTTCTTCTTCTTCTTCTTCTTCTTCTTCTTCTCCTCCTCCTCCTCCTCCTCCTCCTCCTCCTCCTCCTCCTCCTCCTCTTGTTTTATCTTATGCTGCTGAATCTACTCAATTCCTACTGATCTTTTCACCTGTTTATACTGATTCTTCACATGTTCTATAATTTTTTCCCTCAAACGTAATAATAATAATTCATTATTTATACCCCACCCTTCTGGCTGGGCTTCCTCAGCCTCTCTGGGCGGCTTCCAAGAAAATATTAAAATACAGTAATGCATCAGACATTAAAAGCTTCCCTAAATAGGGCTGCCTTCAGATGTCTTCTAAAAGTCTGGTAGTTATTGTTCTCTTTGACATCTGGTGGGAGGGCATTCCACAGGGCGGGTGCCACTACTGAGGAGGCCCTCTGCCTGGTTCCCTGTAACTTTGCTTCTTGCAGTGAGGGAACCTCCAGAAGGCCCTTGGCGCTGGACCTCAGTGTCTGGGCTGAACAATGGGGGTGGAGATGCTCCTTCAGGTACACTGGGCCGAGGCCGTTGAGGGCTTTAAAGGTCAGCACCAACCATTTGAATTGTGCTCGGAATATATTTTATCATCTTGATCTCTTATCCTGCTGGTCAGACATGCTAATTTTACACATTCCAACATTTTAAGGTGCCACTCCTTCTTCATCAGAACTGCATCTGTTCTCCATTTTTGTGCAAGTAAAGTCCGAGCTGAAGTAGTCGCATACAATAACAATTAAAAAACAAACTTTGGGGGACTTCAGTCATTGATATTCCCCAAAGAAAGGCTTCTGGGTTCTTGGGAAATGTTATTCTAAACATTTTTTTCAACTCATTCCATATTGTTTCCCAGTATTCCTTAATTACTCTACAGGCTGGTTGGGCAGCAATGATTGAAACTCTCTGTTCATCCCAGTGCACTGAGGGAGATGCAAATTGCATCCTATCCAGTCATCACATAGATCTGTGATTTCTCCTCGGCTGATAAACAGGTAAGAGGAAATGCAACATACAAGCTGGAGGAAAACGTCATAGAATAATCATCTTTTTTTCAGCTGCAGATTTTCCCGCTATCTTTTTTATTTCCACATCTCTTTTTTTCTTTTTCTTTTTACTGTTTATAGGACACCTAGAAAAAAGTCCAGTGTTTTTTCTAATTAGCATGATCCAGTGCCAAGGGCCTTCTGGTGGTTCCCTTATTGCGAGAAGTGAGGTTACAGGGAACCAGACAGAGGGGCTTCTCGGTAGTGGCGCCCACCCTGTGGAACACCCTCCCTTCAGATATAAAGGAAATAAGCAGCTATCCTATCTTTAAAAGACATCTGAAGGCAGCCCTGTTCAGTTAAGTTTTTAATATTTAACGCTGTACTGTTTTTAACACTTGATTGGGAGCCACCCAGAGTGGCTGGGGAGACTCAGCCAGATGGGCGGGGTATAAATAATAAATAAATTATTATTATTATTATTATTATTATTATTATTTCTGGTTTTCAACAAAAGAGTGGTACAGTGGTACCTCTAGTTAAGAACTTAATTCATTCTGGAGATCCGTTCTTAACCTGAAACTGTTCTTAACCTGAAGTACCACTTTAGCTAATGGGGCCTCCTGCTGCTGCCGTGCCGCCGCTGTGTGATTTCTGTTCTCATCCTGAAGCAAAGTTCTTAACCCGAGGTACTATTTCTGGGTTAGCGGAGTCTGTAACCTGAAGCGTCTGTAACCTGAAGCGTCTGCAACCCGAGGTACCACTGTATCTGTAATCATTGCTTCATTTTGTTGTTCTGGTAAGGATTTCCAATCAGCTCTTTACCCAGGGGGTGGGAAAGGGCCCAGGAGTCCCGCAAAACCTGACAACAGGTATTCATGGAACACATGGAAGCACTGCCTCTGCTTCTAGGAAGGGAAATTAAAGCCTGAAGTAGATATTACAAAAGTTTTTCCATTTTATAGCCCTTGTGAGATCTTCCTCTGTAGGAATGAATACACCTTGCCTCCAGGTCCACTTCTTTAATTGGATACAGAGCAATTTCTGTCTTAGAATATTTCTGCTTTCCATTCCTCCCCCTTTGAATAAATAGAGCTGTACCAGTAATTTATATATATATGCAACAGTACTCCTTATTGTTAGTTGAGTGACATTTATATTCAGGTAGAGACTGGGGGGGGGGAGCAGTAAATGTAGGCATGCATCACATTAAAAGTAGAGATGTCTGGAAAAATGTGCTCATCATATCAAAACACTTCCCCCCATTTTCTTTCTTATTATTCTCTTCCCTCAAAATTCCTTTAGTGCTTTGGCCAAGCAGGAACTTCCAAATTTTCATATCTCAAGTCTTCTTTGGTGAGCACTCGTAGCCGAGTTAGATTGTCTTCCACGAACATGGTCTTAATGGTGTGTCAATAAGTGGCTGTGGAGGCCAATTCTGGATCCACACGTCCTTCCACAGAGGGGATATAGCTTTCTGGGCAGGAGTTGATCATGGTGAAGATTTGGCACACGTGCCTTCCTCTTAGCTCATTTCTCCTTTTCGTCCTGGGTTTGTGCTTCTTCCAAGTCCATGACGCCTTTGGCTGAGGGTATTCTCCAAGTGAAGCGCTCACAGGCAACTGATTCTCAATTATCTGCGCTTATGCTGTATCCCCCCCCCCCCCATCTTCCTTAAGAGCAGCTTTAAATCTCTTTTGTTGTCCACTGGTATTGGGAAAACATGTCACAAGGGCTTTATGACATCCTATGAGATTTAATATGCTATACATGACAGGGAAATAATCCATATTATTATTATTATTAAAAGATAATGGCATATAATGGCATGCATATTTGCATACAAGGCTTCTGAAAGGCTTCTAGGTGGGTGTTACGTAAGTATGACAAAATAGGAAAGAGATTGGTCTTTAAACTCATAAGATACCTGTTGATCCTAAAGTTTTTTAAAAAAAGGAAATGGAAATGCAATAACCTTTGGACTTGATTTGGGACCTTCCTTGAGTCTTTACCTTTTTGAATGCTAATAACCAGATCTATATAAGTGGAAGGAGCACAAAGCAATAACAATAACATGGGAATATTGAAATATTTATCACCTTAACTTTCTTCCCAAACTATGTGGCGTGTGTGGTATGAAGGTCACCGAAGTGTAATCTTTCAGTGAATCCCCCATGATATTTCACAGCCTACACATTCTATTATATATATTCTTAAAATGTTGTCTGTTAGCTAGCTAACTAACAAAAAGAAGGGGGTTGAAACCCAAGGCTGTTGGATTCTGACATCTTTTTCTTATGAAAACCGAAGGAGCATTGAACTGTATCCTGTAACATATAATATTTATACAATACCAGAGGGGCTGCCTGCAGAACAGCTAAAGACATATGGTCAAATTCATCCCCAGTGTAATTCTACTGTGTATACTAAATGCAGCTTTCAGTCCTGGTAAAGGGCATGGAAAGTATGAGTGATCCTTTTGGAGTTAGCTAAAAAAAAAACCATACTCTCTTTCAAATCTTTTAGCCTGATTACATCAAGGTCTCCTGTTCCAAACACACAAAGAACAACTCTGTGTGGGTTTCTCAAGCAATGACTGATTGCATACTCTTCAAATGAAGCTCCTTTATACTGAGTTGGAAAATTGGCAAACTAGCTCAGCACTGCCTCATTGACTGGAAGCAGCTTTCCACAGGTTTCATAAAGGAGCCTTTCCCAGCTCTTATCTGGAATGGTAGGGATTGTACCTGAGACTGTTAGAAAAGAAAGCATTTGAGGGGTCATTTTTGTCAACATGCAGAGGGGCTGGGAGGCCAGCTGGCAAGCCCAGTTCGGACGTCTCCATTCATCGGCCCGTGCTCTGACATAAATCAGCGACCCAAACTTCAAAAGCCAGAGCACATAATTAGCTCCAATATTTGGCCACCTCATGAGAAGAGAAGACTCCCTGGAAAAGACCCTGATGTTGGGAAATATGGAGGGCACAAGGAGAAGGGGACCACAGAGGACGAGATGGCTGGACAGTGTTCTCGAAGCTACCAGCATGAGTTTGACCAAACCGCGGGAGGCAGTGGAAGACAGAAGTGCCTGGCATGCTCTGGTCCATAGGGTCACGAAGAGTCGGACACGACTAAACGACTAAACAACAACAACAATTGCACACACAGAAGTAGGCGCGAGGCATATGAAATCATGCTACAGCTATAGATTTATTAAACATAAATCAGAACAAAGAAACATGTCGTCGCTCTCTCATGCGCTCATCTCGCTTTACTGGCCGAGGGAACCGACGTTTGTCCGCAGATAGTTTTTCCAGGTCATGTGGCCAGCATGACTAAGTCACTTCTGGTGAAACCACAGCAGTGCACAGAAATGCTGTTTACCTTCCCGCTGGAGCAGTACCTATTTATCTACTTGCACTTTGACATGCTTTCAAACTGCTAGGTTGGCAGGAGCTGGGACTGAGCAACGGGAGCTCACCCATCACGGGGATTTGAACCACCAACCTTCCGATGGGCAAGCCCTAGGCTCAGTGGTTTAGACCCCAGCACCATCACCTAAACACATTAGGGAGGGTGAAATTAGATAAGACAGAAACTTAAAATGCAATTGTATGTAATTTGAGTTATAGACATTGATGTTGGCTGAGTGGGAAGTCACTATTTTTGTTTAATTGGAATACAACAGTTGAGTAACAAATGTAACTTTCTAAACAGAAAAATAATAATAAAATATTATTACAAAAAAAGCAGGCTTGAGAAATCAGAGTTTGTGCTGCAAGCACAGTTTTCAAGAAGCCTTTAGGTCTAAACTTAACCTTTCAAGAGTTCAAGGAAGCGATTCAGTGTATGAGCTTTCCATGCAGAAAGCCCCATATTCAATTTTTGGCATGCTGCTTAAAGGAGCGAAATCCTGAGGCTTTTGAAAGCTACTCCTGGTGGAATAGTTACAGAAGACCACGTTAGCTAGGTGGACCAATTATCTGATTCGGTAAGGCAGCATCACATGTCCGTATATGCAAAAATCCATCCAAATATAGCAGTTCAGAAGAAGAAATTAAACAGAGTTCCAGTTACAGATAGGTAGCCATGTTGGTCTGCCATAGTCAAAACAAAAAAAATCTTTTCCTTCCAGTAGCACCTTAAAGACCTTAAATACCAAGAACTAACTTAAAGACCTTAAATACCAAGAACTAACTTAGTTGGTCTTTAAGGTGCTACTAGAAGGGGAAAAATTTTTTTGTTTAAACAGAGTGTGTGAGTCGCTCGATTTTATTCTCACATATGTGGATGGAGCAAACTTCATCATCAAGCAGAACATTCCAGACAAGTAGCCATCTTGGTAAAGGTAAAGGTAAAGGGACCCCTGACCATTAGGTCCAGTCGTGACCAACTCTGGGGTTGTGGCGCTCATCTCGATTTATTGGCTGAGGGAGCTGGCGTACAGCTTCCGGGTCATGTGGCCAGCAAGACCAAGCTGCTTCTGGCGAACCAGAGCAGCGCACGGAAACGCCGTTTACCTTCCCACTGGAGCAGTTCCTATTTATCTACTTGCACTTTGATGTGCTTTTGAACTGCTAGGTTGGCAGGAGCAGGGACTGAGCAACGGGAGCTCACCCTGTTGCGGGGATTCGAACCGCCCACCTTCTGATCAGCAAGTTTTAGGCTCTGTGGTTTAACCCACAGCGCCTCTTGCAGCAAAAAAACCGAAGAGTTGTGTGTTTCCTTAAAGACTAACAAATTGAATTTTGGGGCATAAAAATGTTCTAAATGAGGTCAAATTTCTCACACCCCTCCCTTTGAGAGAACAATGGGTATTTCCCAGTGGGAGGATAGTCACAAGGGCAAGAGTGTCTAATGAAAGTGGATGGTCCAGCCCAGCATGGCCCCCTCTTCTTCCCCACTTTTTGCCTTGTCATGCCCTTCCCCCCTTTACAGTGTGGGCTTCGATCTAATCACAATTCTAATAATTTAAAGATCTAATTCTAATTGCAAAAGGTTGGAAGGGAGGGAAGGGAGAGGACATCCCATTCAAATCAGGCTGGCAAAATAAATTAAGAGAGTATGCTGAGCTGGCGAGACTATCAGCAAGGTTACAAGATGCTACAGATGAAAAAATTATTAGAGAGTGGGTTATATGTAGAATTTATGTTAAAGAACATTGTTAAAATATCAATCCTTTGGCAGGTTTCGACTGTGTGTAAATAGGATAATTTTACAAAATTTAAAGTAAGTTAAATAACATGGAGAAAATAAAGCTAAGTGCGTACTCAAGGAATCCAATCTGAGAACACAATGAGAAGATCGGAGGTCATGTTAAATTTAATTACAAAATGATTTATAAAAGAAGTATCAATTAAGGAATGAATGATTGTTTATTTTTATCTTGTCTTTAACATCTATTGATTATTTCTGTTATACAGTTTTCAATCAATAAAGCATTCACACACAAAAACAGATAAAGACACACTAAAAAGATAAAGAAAACAAAAGACTGAGTTAAGCGTTTGAAAAATCTATTGAAATCAGACATTGTAAGTTCATCTTAGACTGGGTAGTTCGCAACTTTCTGTGGCCTTGCACAAGACTTTGTATTTTTCTAAGAAGGTATAATTATTTTGGTAATTATTGTGTGTATATTACTCACCAACGTGTTCCTTGAGTAGTACTACTATCAGCAGCACAGGCTGCATTTTCTTACATTACACAGTAGGGTATATTGTATTCATTTGGTGTAATTTGGCTGTTTGGCATTCAGTGCAGGCACATATGCGATGGTAAGACCTTGTAACATTGCCACCCTAAGGCATTATTGGGTTAAGGGGGTATCCTGAATTATTACCTCAACCTGAGGCTTGGAAGTACTTGTGGGTGCCCTTAAGGCCTGACTTGCGATTCGAGGACCCTCCCCCCCCACTTGTGGATAAGAAAGACACTCAGACACAGATTTAAAGGTTAATGAGCTAGAAAAAGCCACAACTTTATTGATTACAGCATGTGAGAGGTATTGGCCTAGGCACTGGAAGAACACCAACGGTCGACTCCACCCACAGGGAGGGGCGAGTCTAACAGGGGTTAACCACCACTAGGGGGAGCCTATTGATGCAAATACAAATGTAAGCTCTCCCCTGATGTCACCGGGGTCGTGCCATGGCCCCCTGCCACACAGGGCATCGGACAGGATCCACAACTGCCAGATTCCTTTAACAGATTACCCAAAAGGGAGGAGTAGGCAATGGCCACACTCTGCCCTTCCACACACCACACACAGATTCCAATGCCTAACCGCCAAATACCAGAAAGTTGTGACGAGTTGCAATGAGGAAGGCAAAAAAACCAATTTGCCAATTGGGAAAAAACTCCAACCAGGCCCCTCGGACAACCAAAGGTCCATAGCAAGGTCAATTGCGAGGAACTAAACTGAAGAGAGGGTGGGTGACCTGTAAGAAACCGGCAGCACAATGTGGGGAAGAACTGCCGCGGCCGCATTTAGGCGGCTAAACCCCGCCCCCGAGCTTCCCACCGATTGGAAGACTGACCGGGGGCGGGGCGCGTCAGCAATGATGATGGGCAGGGGGCTGGCACGCCCCCTGCAAAGCGTGGGAAAGACTCCCGATCGCAATCCAGCCCCTCTGGGAGGAGGAGAGGCTTTGTGTGAATGCTGGACAGCGGGGCCAGGATGTGCAAGTTGGTATCATGTACCCAAGACTCACATATCAAGGATCTCCTCCCATTCCTTGGTTGGGTAGCTAATCAAGCATCCATACACATGCATTGATTTCATCTGCCTGACCTTAATTATTTGGCAGCTCCTGAAATTTTGCTATATTTTAATATTTATAACCTTCTTACTTACCTTCTTAATTAATACAGAGGTGCCCTGCAAGACAAATGCCTCACAAGATGGAAAACTCGCTAGACGAAAGGGTTTTCCATTTTTTGAGCTGCTTCGCAAGAATTTCCCTATGGGCTTGCTTCGCAAGACGAAAACGTCTTGCAAGTTTGTTTCCTTTTTCTTAACACCATTAATACAGTTGCAACTTGACTTTGAGGAGCAACTCATAGAACGCAGTGTACATAGTAGCCTTTTTGGGGGGTTTTAAAGACTTTGGTGATTTTTGAAGCTTTTCCAAAACTTCTTTTGCAGCCATTTGTTAAGTTAAGCTTTTAAAACTTTTTTTTTTGGGGGGGGTGGATTTTGGGTTGGGGTGTTTGGAATTCAAGGACTTGGTGTTGGGGAGGGGTTTGCAAGAATCTGGAAGCTTGTGTGTTTTTTCCTGCATTTTTATGATTTTCTGTGACCATTGGGCCACTCTGCTGTTTTTTTAAAAAAAAAATCTGGGTTTGAATTTTGAAATGCTTTTTACAGTATGTGTGACTTTAAAGAGCACTTAATAAACTCTTGTTGTACCAAATTTGGCTTTGTTTGGACTTTTTTTGACCATAGGAACGCATTAATTGATTTTCAATGCATTCCTATGGGATTTCGTGCTTCGCAAGACGAAAAATTCGCTAGATGAAAAAATTCACAGAACAAATTAATTTCGTCTTGCGAGGCACCACTGTAATCAGGTGTGGGGGCAAAGAGCTCTAACGCTGTGAGTCATTCAGGTTTGTCTCACAAAATTGTGTCTTTTCATCCCAAAGGAAAAGAGCATATACTGTACTGTGCTACCTTGGTTTTAGAACAGCTTAGTTTATGAACAACTTGGAAAGAGAACACTGCAAACCTGGAAGGAGGTGTTTCGTTTTGTGAACTTTGTCTTGGATGCTGAACATGTTCCGCTTCCTGTTGAGTGTGTTCCGTTTGTAAATTGAGTCCCCTGCTGCTAATCAGAGGCTTCCTGTTGAGTCTGTTGGCTGTGGAGTCCCAAGCACCCACACAACACAGAGGAGATACAGTGGTACCTCGGGTTAAGAACTTAATTCATTCTGGAGATCCATTCTTAACCTGAAACTGTTAACCTGAAGCACCTGAGACAATGCGGCCTCATGCTGTGCCGCTGCTGTGCGATTTCTGTTCTCATCCTGATGCAAAGTTCTTAACCCAAGGTAATATTTATGGGTTAGCGGAGTCGGTAACCTGAAGCGTATGTAACCCAAGGTACCACTGTATTTGGAGCTTTCATTTTTGCTATTTTTGTGTTTTTGTTTGTGTGGCGTTTTCGTTTTTTTGACTGCGGCTTGTTCTTCATTTTAGGGAACTGACTTGTGACTTCGTTTTTGTGACTTGTTTTTGTGACTGTGTGAAACCCAGTTCAGCTACTGACAGATTGATGATTGATTGACTGCAGAAATGGATAAAAGCCCACCAATTAAACAATGATCAGTGCACGTAAGAAAAATGAATAATTTTAATTTTTATCATCTACAATATTGTCTTATTTTTTTATAGTACAGTACATTGATTATTGCTTTCATTTTACGTATCTTTTGCATTACTTTCTATGGGAAAGCATGCCTTGGTTTTAGAATGCTTTGGTTTTGGAACAGATTAAGTTTGAGAACCAAGGTACCACTGTACCAGCAACAGCCAAAGTTATACCTCTAGGAAATGCACAAGCAGATACTGGGAGGAAAAATAATAATAATAATAATAATAATAATAATAATAATAATAATAATAATAATTTATTATTTATACCACGCCCATCTGGCTGGGCCTCCCCAGCCACTCTGGGCGGCTTCCATAGAAACCAAAAATACACTAAAATATCACACGTTTAAAAACTTCCCTGAACAGTATCCTTCTTACTGACATTCCACTTTGTTCAATCCCAGGATTTAGCAATTTTAAGGTATAGTGCCTAGCCGGAATTAAGATTGCCGGAAGAAATATCAGCAACCTCAGATATGCAGATGACACAACCTTGATGGCAGAAAGTGAGGAGGAATTAAAGAACCTTTTAATGAGGGTGAAAGAGGAGAGCGCAAAATATGGTCTGAAGCTCAACATCAAAAAAACGAAGATCATGGCCACTGGTCCCATCACCTCCTGGCAAATAGAAGGGGAAGAAATGGAGGCAGTGAGAGATTTTACTTTCCTGGGCTCCATGATCACTGCAGATGGTGACAGCAGCCACGAAATTAAAAGACACCTGCTTCTTGGGAGAAGGGCAATGACAGGCCTAGACAGCATCTTGAGAAGTAGAGACATCACCTTGCCAACAAAGGTTCGTATAGTTAAAGCTATGGTTTTCCCAGTAGTGATATATGAAAGTGAGAGCTGGACCATAAAGAAGAATTGATGCTTTTGAATTATGGTGCTGGAGGAGACTCTTGAGAGTCCCATGGACTGCAAGAAGATCAAACCTCTCCATTCTGAAGGAAATCAGCCCTGAGTGCTCACTGGAAGGACAGATTGTGAAGCTGAGGCTCCAGTACTTTGGCCACCTCATGAGAAGAGAAGACTCCCTGGAGAAGACCCTGATGCTGGGAAAGATGGAGGGCACAAGGAGAAGGGGGCGACAGAGGACGAGATGGTTGGATAGTGTTTTTGAGGTTACCAGCATGAGTTTGACCAAACTGTGGGAGGCAGTGGAGGACAGAGGTGCCTGGCGTTCTCTGGTCCATGGGGTCACGAAGAGTCGGACACGACTAAACGACTAAACAACAACAAAGGTATAGTGCATTTGGAAATGGTGCTCTATATTTTTTATATAATGGGTGATGCTGTACTCCTTATTAGTACACCGGGGCTATGATCTGATTCTGAGGCAAGAAATATCCTAATGCAGTCCTACAGTGGAAAATGACTTGTCCCTTGGAGTAGCTGTTTTGTACATGTTCCAATCCATGACTAAATGTAGCACATTATTCATTCTCTCTCTCTCTCCCTTTTGGATAAACCAAAACAACAGAAGCTCTCAAAGATGTGAAGAGCCCTCCACAAATTTCTTCCAACTCGCCAACGTTTGTTTCCAATTGTTTGCAAAGTATTTACACTCCTAAAAGGAACACTGTCTGAAACACAGTTTGAACTGCATAAAAAAAAAGAAAAAAGGAAAATCTGCTTACGTATTTCAAGTCCCAGACTTCAAGAGAGAATTTCAAAGCATTTCAAACTGCAGGCATTATTTGGCTTTTCAAGTGGAAGGGAAACGAAAACAAATCCTACCAAATAAAGGGAAAACCTGATGAAAGAAACTAAACCAAAAGAAGGAAAGATAAAAACATAAATGCAGTAGAGTACTGTATCAATAGGCTATTAATGTAAAATGCCTGGCTCTTGCACAATTTAAGATATGTTGCTAGTTCATTTTGGCATAAATAAATTCAACAAACCTCACTGTACCAAAATGAAATCATTTCCCTTTCAGTTTGAAATGAATATTGGCTGAATCCGTATTAGAGACTGTCACTACACTCCAAAATACATTACATGAGGAAAAGTTTCACAAAAATCAATGCCATTCTGTATAATTTGGTTACAATCTGTGCGCTAGATCAGTTCAGACTTGTAAATATTCAATTAACTATTCCCTTTAAACACACTGCAGTGCTCTCTGCTTTTATTGATACCCGATCCTCTGTTGCCTGAGATCCTTTTTCTAGGAGGCAGAATAACTTTAATTCTGTCTAAAGACATATATAGTCAAATAATATGTGGGGCATCAATGACCTTGGCATCATAAATGCCAAGAGTGGCTAACCTGTAGAAATCCAGATGTTGACAGACAACTCCTGCCATCCCTGAACATTGGCCAGAAAGGTGGGGGCTTATGGGAGTTGGAGTCCAACAACATCTGGGAAGGTCCAGATCTATTGTGTGTGATGTTAATAACATTGTGTGACCAAGCAAAGTTGTCACTTAATATGGCAACACCTTCTCTAGGCTACTTTTTTTTTTTGGATGGGCAGCTGCTCTGCCATCCACACGATGACTCTTCTTCTTCTTCTTCTTCTTCTTCTTTCTTCTTTCATGATCACTCGTAGCTGAGTAAGACTGTCTTCCAAAAACACAGTTGTAACAGTGAGTCTGTAAGTGACTGAGGAGGCCAATTCTGGATCTACACGTCCTTCCACAGTGGGGACATTGGTTTCCGGGCAGAAATTGATCATGGTGTGGATTTGCCAAGCGTGCCTTCCTCTTAGCACGTTTCTCCCTTGCGTCCTGAGTTCGAGTGTCTTCAAAGCCCATGACACCTCTGGTAAAGGTTGTTCTCCAATTGGAGCGCTCACAGGCATGACTAGCGTAGCAGAGCCAGCCAGTTCTGAGATGGAGCAAATAGGAATTTCCATTCTTCAGTTGGGTGGAAAACGGAAATATTTCACTTGTTCGGTTCATTTGAATAGTTTGGATATGTACATGTCTGGTCACTTCACCTCAAAAAGTATATTTTCAGGTTCAGAAAGGGGCAACCAAAATGTTCAAGCAGATCAGAGGCGACCTGTTAGAATTATACATGGCATGAAGAAAGGGGATCAAGAAAAGCTTTTTCTCCCTCACTTGTAACCCTAGAAGTCATGGACATCCAATGAAACTGAATGTTGAAAGATTCAGGACAGACATAAGAAAATACTGAGTTAAATTATGGAATTCAATCCCACAGAAGGCAATGTTGGCCACTAAGTTGGATGGCTTTAAAAAAGTATTAGCAAATATTTTGCACTTTCCTAGATCTGATGGCTAGGCTCTGTGTCCATGGTTGGAGGCAGTATGCTTCTGAAGACCAATTGCTAGAAACCACATTAGGGCAGTGGATGTGTTGATATTATCATATCACAGATATGAAATAATATGATATCCGGTCACTGTTTCCCAAACTGCTAACCAACCACCCCAACAAAAATGAACAACATTTTGGAAACAGCTAAGAAGAAGATGTCCTTCGCCTTCAAAGTCTGGTTCGATATACAGTGGTACCTCGGTTTATGAACTTAATCCGTGCCCTTTCACTGTTCGGCTTCTGTTCAGCTTCCAAGGCAAAGTTCGCTAACCAAAACACCTACTTCTGGTTTTGTGGAGTTCGTATCCCGGATAGTTCGTTAACAGGGCTGTTTGTAGACCGAGGTACCACTGTGTGATTTTTAAAAGCCTTGTGGCATATGTCTTAGCATAAAACCTTTAGCCCATTGAACTGGAAAGACATTCATTGATAAAATCTGAAGTTCTAGCCCTTTAAACACCTTTATCAGCATAATGACCACTTTAGCAGAAGTGCTACAGCAATCTTTTAGAGACCCTGGCAGTCTTGTTTTGTGAGCTGAAATGTCACATTCTCAAAAGATTCCAGCTCCTATGTATCATCTGCGCCCACAGGAGGTGTGTTCCACACTTTGTGAAACACTGAATTAGCTAATGTTTTCTAATGCTTTTGAGAGGAAAACCACTGTATTATAATAAGCACAGAAGGAAGGTTAGAATTACTGTGATTATAGTTCACAGAACTTAATTGCTTAAAAGGTCACCCTGACAGAAATGCAATGCACATCCAGCATAAATCTCATTGATGTCGTCCGTGTTCTAGAATGAAATGAAATATTTCCAGTCACCTTCCATGTTGGTTCATACTTGTTTGTTGCCATTCATTTATGTTATTGTTGTTGCTGCCTAGGTATGCCTAGTTATCTAACTGAGCAACCTGAAAGCTATACCGGGACATTCAAAGGGAAACCAAAATGCTTGTTTACAAAGCTATTGTACTACCAATGCTATATGCTTGTGAAACATGGACCACCTATAAATGCCATCTCCAACTCCTTGAAAGATTCCATCAACAGTGTCTCCAAAAAATTTTACACACTTGGGAAGACAGGCAAACTAATATCAGTGTACTGGAAGAAGCAAAGATCACCAGTGTTGAAGCAATGATTCTTCAACATCAACTTCGTTGGACTGGTCATGTTGTGCAGATGCCTGATGATCGTCTTCCAAAGCAACTATTCTATTCCCAAATGGAAAGCTTAATGCTGATGGTCAACAAAAGAGGTTTAAAGGGCTGAAATGACTGGCAGAATCCGAGACCAGGGAGAAGAGTCGGTGGAAGAAGATTGGAAGAAATTTAAAGACTATTTACAGAAATATTGCAAAATCAATGAATATTAGAAAGATGTCGGATAGAAATTAAGTGGTTTCCAGCTGTAATGTTTAAAGAGAATATGGGGGGAAAAAGGTTTAGAAGTAGGTTAAAGTTTATTGATAAGGATTTGCTGAACTAACAATTTGAATTGGAATACAAAAAAGGAAGGTATGAGGAGGTCTGGGAAGTAAGTTAAAGGAAAATAAGTTATGGAAAATTTGTGTGTTTTTATTTATTCTTATTTTTGTATTTTTGTTATTTTTCTTTTCTTTTTTTCTTTTTGATTTTTACTGTATTAATATTGAAAATTCTAATAAATATCTTTAAAAAACAAAAAAAGAGGTTTAAAGACTGTCTCAAGGCAAATCTCAAAAAATGTAGTATAAACACTGACAACTGGGAAACACTGGCCTGTGAGTGCTCCAGTTGGAAAACAGCATTCACCAAAGGTGTCATGGGCTTTGACGACACTCAAACTCAGGACTCAAGGGAGAAACGTGCTAAGAGGAAGGCATGCTTGGCAAATCCACACTGTGATCAACTCCCGCCCAGAAACCAATGTCCCCACTGTGGAAGGATGTGTGGATCCAGAGTTGGCCTCCGCAGTCACTTATGGACTCATTGTTAAAACCATGTTTATGGAAGACAGTCTTACTCGGCTATGAGTGATCGCCAAAGAAGAGAAGAAAGAAGACTGCTTAGTAACTGGACTATATCTTTCCCCCATTATTCCAGGTTTTAAAGTGGGGTGCATTTACCTCCACCTCTGCCCTTTTTACAAGGGAGCATGGTTCCTGAAGCGAGAGGATTCTAGGAGGAAACACCTGGGAGCTGGTCTGCCAAAAAAAAAAAAAAAAGCTTTAAATGGTATAGATACACTGTTGGACAGACTTACTTTTCTAGAATTTGGTAAGCTTTATCCACACAGAAGAAGTAACAGCAGCACACCAAACACAGAGGTGACATGCTGGGGGAAGAAACATGAAAATGGATGCTTTGGGGAGTGTTTGCACCCTGTTTGGTGCTTGGGTTGTAGGAGCCCAAAATTCTGAAGAAAAGGGAAGTGAAAGGATCACATCATTGTTGATAACTATACATCTGTATTAAATTTGCAGCCGAGTGAAGTTTTTCATGTCTGCAAACAAATCCATTTTATTAATCTGTTTTATTAATAGCACAATTTTTTTTGGCCCTGTAATCCTATTTCCCCCTCGGTGAAATCCTATAAGATCCAGGGCAGCTTTGTCAGAATGGCAATATATTTTATGTGTCTTAAATAGGCAAAATCGCCAAGAAAGACACTGCCAGCATGGGTCACCTGGATTTTCCCCGACATTTTAGCAATGTCCACCCAGACACTGCTTCCAACTGCGGTATTCTGGCTATGTCCAGGAAATTCCTGAACATTATGGCAACCCTATATCCAATTGTAGGTCTAAGTCGTTAATATTTGCATTATAGCTAACATTATTTATATTAGCTAATTATTTATATTAGCTAATATTATTATAGGGGGCATTATTTATGTTTGTTACTGTGGTATGTATTTTTGTGTTTTTTAGGGTAAACCACCCTGTGATCATTGGATGAAGGACAGTATAGAAATTTAACTAATAATAATAATAATATGTTTGGAAACTTCTACAGTGGTACCTCAGGTTAAGTACTTAATTCATTCTGGAGGTCCGTACTTAACCTGAAACTGTTCTTAACCTGAAGCACCACTTTTGCTAATGGGGCCTCCTCCTGCTGCTGCTGCTGCTGCACCGCCGGAGCACGATTTCTGTTCTCATCCTGAAGCAAAGTTCTTAACCTGAAACACTATTTCTGGGTTAGCGGAGTCTGTAACCTGAAGCGCATGTAACCTGAAGCGTATGTAACCTGAGGTACCACTGTACTTAGAAAAAGTTACAAGAACGTTTTCCTCAGAATACTGACTGGAAGAGACATGAAGCTTTGTTTTTCTTTAGCAGAATTCAGATTTGGACCTCAATACATATTGGTCAGCCAGGGCCCAAGTGTTTCTGGCCTAACTGAGATATTTTCTGAAGTGCTGAATAATGACCTAAACTAAAGGTTGTGATTAGTGCAGTTTCCAATTCTTTAATGGGTCTGGGTTGGGAAAGCTGTAGGAGATACAGAATAGCTGAAGCATCCAGGAATCTGTCCTAAGGCAAGGCCTCTTTAAATTCCATTGGTAGAAAAGGTAGCGTGGGCATTTGACGATATGACAAGAGAACTTTTCTTTACAATTGTTTTGCTCTCTTGCTGAATGTTCAAATGAATTCCTTTCTGGCAGTCCAATTACTGTGCTCTTTTACACACTGGGGAACAGAGAGGTTTCCAAAAACTGTTGACATTTGCTAGTCTCAGGTGTGCTGCATCTACTGTACAGATGTTGCTCATAAAAAGTTTATGTTGTTTTGAACGGGTCTAGCATATTCCTTTCCCAGGTGCAGTGCAACAAAATGTAGCTTGTTACTTAGAACAGAAAGGTAAACCACAGCTAGGCTTGGGGAGGTTCTTTATTATTATTATTATTATTATTATTATTATTATTATACACAGAGAGAGAGAGAGAGAGAAGGAGAAAGAGAGAGATTTTTCTGGAAGGATGCAGGGGTACGCATACAATACCCCCAACCTTTTTGTGAACGCGTTTGGCCTCATTGAGGGACAGTATTTCAATATTGTTCATCCTGGACCTTCATCCCCATCATTCAGCCTTCTGGCTGCAAGAAGTGAAGTTACAGGGAACCAGGCAGAGGGCCTTCTTGGTAGTGGCGCCTGTCCTGTGGAATGCCCTCCCATCAGATGCCAAGGAAATAAAAAAACTATCTGACATTTAGAAGACATCTGAAGCCACCCCTGTTTAGCGAATTTTTTAATGTTTAATGCTGTATTGTGTTTTTTAATATTCGGTTGGGAGCCGCGCAGAGTGGCTGGGGAAACCCAGCCAGATGGGTGGGGTATAAATATATTATTATTATTATTATTATTATTATTATTATTATTATTATTATTATTGGAAAATCAGAGTACCACTAAACATTTTTTAAAGAAAAAAAGTGCTGTTATCCCAAAGACAACGGTCTAGTACAGCTTGTTAAATTGTTAAAAAAGCACACACACAATTTTATATTATCATCAATTGTACATTATCCCCCAGTTCATTAAATCCCTGGCCATTCCTGCTCAGGTTTGTTCACAAGGAAGTTTCAAAGTATTTACTGTGACTTATGACGTGCATATTTAGAATTATGGTGCTGGAGGAGACTCTTGAGAGTCCCATGGACTGCAAGAAGATCAAACCTCTCCATTCTGAAGGAAATCAGCCCTGAGTGCTCACTGGAAGGACAGATCCTGAAGCTGAGACTCCAGTACTTTGGCCACCTCATGAGAAGAGAAGACTCCCTGGAAAAGACCCTGATGTTGGGAAAGATGGAGGGCACAAAGAGAAGGGGGCGACAGAGGACAAGATGGTTGGATAGTGTTTTTGAGGTTACCAGCATGAGTTTGACCAAACTGCGGGAGGCAGTGGAGGACAGAGGTGCCTGGCGTTCTCTGGTCAATGGGGTCACGAAGAGTCGGACACGACTAAACGACTAAACAACAACAAAATGACGTGCATAAGTATACATACAGTAGGATTTCACCCTTAGTGAGGGTAGAATCATGCCATTTAAGGCGATCTGGTACCATTTTAAACAGTATTGACTTCCCCCAAAGAATTCTGGGAGCAACAGATTAAGGGTGCTGAGAGAGTGTTAGGAGGTCCCTCACAGAGTTGCATTTCTCAGAGTGGTTTAACAATCAATCTCTCTCCACGGGGAACTCTGGGGATTGTAGTTCTGGAAAGTGAATGGGCTATCCTAACAACTATCAGTACCTTTAACAAATTACAGCTCCCAGAACTCTTAGGGGGGAGGCCATGGGTGTTTAAAGTGGTTTCACGGTGCTTTAAATGTATGGTACTAATGTGGCCTAAGTCTCAGCAGTGTGTGAGAGAGATTGTTCTTTTTACAAAGGGTATTACATTCATAAATACAGCTCAGGCACATAAACATTATTCTCCCTATATCTGTAGTTTTCAAGCTGCTAATAAATGGAAAGAAATCTTGTAATTTTAGGTCAGGTTGCCCATGGCTGGGGTCAAGTACCATCGTGGCAAAATAAATGTTTGTTTCTGCTCCTGTTGCACCTTCTTAACAAATATTGTCAGTCAGCTCTTGTTTTTACAGATCTAGGCAGCAATTACTGACTTCCAACATACCTTGTGCAGTGCAAAAGAGCAAAAAGGGTTTAGGTTTTTCTTTCCCTGTGATTTCCCTCTCAATGTGAAAGAGTGTTGTCTGGGTTAATGGAATTATTAGTGGCAGATTAGTGTGCCTCACTTTTAAATGATTGCATTTTAACTGTGGGTTAGTAATATGTAACTGTTGTACAGTGAATTGATTTTTATTGCATAGTTTCATTCATTTGAAAAATGTCGGGTCTTTTAATGAATGTGAATTACAGTCCAATTAGATTCAATTTTCAAATAATCTGTTTTTGCTGTGTAACATTAGGATGTCACCATTCTCTACAGAACGCTCTGTGAAGTAGTCTTAATTATTTGGGGGGAAATATTCTACATGCTGGTGATCATATATTGCAACGCAAAATAATCTACACATTTAAATGGCTTTTAAATTGCATTCTCTATAATGTTAATTTGTCTAAAGGAAATCACTTCACAATCCGTACAGTCTTGGTAGCTTCAATGGTTTCTGCCAGGAAGTGTACGGTAAATTGTAAATGTAAAACATTATGGTAAAAAGGTAAAGGTACCCCTGCCCGTACGGGCCAGTCGTGACCGACTCTGGGGTTGCGCGCCCATCTCGCTTAAGAGGCCGGGGGCCAGCGCTGTCCGGAGACACTTCCGGGTCACGTGGCCAGCGTGATGAAGCTGCTCTGGCGAGCCAGCACCAGCGCAGCACACGGAAACGCCGTTTACCTTCCCGCTACAAAGCGTTACCTATTTGTCTACTTGCACTTAAGTGTGCTTTCGAACTGCTAGGTGGGCAGGAGCTGGGACCGAAAGACAGGAGCTCACCCCGCCGCGGGGATTCGAACTGCCGACCATGCGATCGGCAAGTCCTAGGTGCTGAGGTTTTACCCACAGCGCCACCCGCGTCCCTCTAAACATTATGGTACCATTCTATTATTCTGCTGGCCCAGATTCCATTGTTGATATGGTTTTCATGGTTCTGTTTTAAGAAGCCAATTTCCTCCTCTTTTATTGTCAGGTTTATTTATTTCTCTTTTTTCTTGTGATTTATCTGTTTTTATTTGTAAGCCCCCATGACTTCTTATTTCATCATCGAATGGTGGGATATAAACTAATAGAACAATACTTAGAACTCAGCTCCGAGGTTTTAACTAGATCTTCTTCCCTACAAAATCTGTTTAGGATTGCAGCTTGATTTACTTCTGGGTAGACATCAAAGGACTGTGCTGTACACTATCTGTATTTTTCCATATTCTGCTTTTTCTGAGATTCAGCCACATTCTACCAATCAATAACAGGCTGACCATGGCCAGAGGCAAGATAGTAGATTACCATTGTGACCATTTATTAAAGGATTTCAGGTCACAGAAGATACAGCCTTCCTCCACGACATTGACTATACTGTGCTATTTTCCACACTCTAATTGTATAGGAACAAAACCACCTTATCATATGATCCAGCTGCGATGAGACTTAAAACTGGACAACTGACTGTGCCTAGTGGTTGGAGTCCTTGACCCATCTTCTGGGCATGGCTTTCCCCAGCTGATTGCTCTCAGACTTCTTTCAGCCATGTCAGACAGAATCACAAGCTAGCTCCCCTTTGAAGGAAAAGCACTTGCCAAATTATGTTTCATGATGACAGCGATAACAATTTAACAAGCTGTACTAGACCGTTGCCTTTGGGATAACAGCAAACTATAACATACACCCACACTACCCCATATTGTTTCTCTATCTATCATCTATCTATCTATCTATCTATCTATCTATCTATCTAATCTATCTATTTGCGTGTTCAGACCCAGAAACCTCCCCCCTAAATAAATTCACACTTGACTCAAATTTTGGTTTTGGTTTTTGGCAGAATTTAGGTCACAACTTTATTGATTACAGAAAGTGACTAGTTGCATCGGCTATGGTTCGACCAGCTCCCTGCCATGCAGGTAGTGCTGACCAAGGGTTCCAGTATAGGTCAGCCAAGGGTGAACACCTGGGTAAGCGGAAAGCTGGGAACGGGCTAACTCCGCCACCCAAATTTCCCCCTGCACTCAGGCATGGGCACAACCCCCTCTCAGGGGTTGACCAAACCATCGAGTCCCTGGATTCCTTTAATGGAATACCCTTCACATAGGGACGGTGAGAGCCTTCTATTCATTCTTAAGGAAATCAGCCCTGAGTGCTCACTGGAAGGACAGATCCTGAAACTGAGGCTCCATTACTTTGGCCACCTCGTGAGAAGAGAAGACTGCCTGGAAAAGACCCTGATGTTGGGAAAGATTGAGGGCACAAGGAGAAGAGGACGACAGAGGACGAGATGGTTGGGAAGTGTTCTAGAAGCTACCAGCATAAGTTTGACCAAACTGCGGGAGGCAGTGGAAGACAGGAGTGCCTGGCGTGCTCTGGTCCATGGAGTCACGAAGAGTCAGACACAACTGAACGACTAAACAACAACAATGTTTTATATATATTGGAAGCTGCCCAGAGTAGCTGGAGCAACCCAGTAAGATGTGTAGGGTATAAATAGTAAAATTGTCATTATGGAATGGGGCGTCCCTATTTCCATCAGAGAAATGTTGGAGGATATGCTTTAGATGAATGAATGCTTCATGGAACTGTCCGACAAAAGAAGATGTAATGTATATTTCCCCCTATTTGTCTTCCTCATGATTCCTGCCACTGTGGAACAGGCAGAAGGTGTGCCCTTTGGGTTCTAAAGCTGGCTTTCTTTCTGTAACTGTGTTTGATTCTGTGTAATTAATGTAGCCAGACCACCTTGTTCTTTAATCCATAGGTTAGTAAAGAGGAAAAGGCCTAATGGGATTTTCAATAGCGACAGACTTTCACAAACATTATCTCAAATGTCTAAGGAGCCACTTACAGAGGGAGCTGCAAAGGTCAGAACAGTCTATTCCAATGTGTACTCTCTCTCTTTCCCCCCCCCCCCTTATTTCTCCTCCAGTACAGAACAGACCTAGCAACCTTGATCTCTCTGGAGAACTGCTCTTTACTTCTTCATTCCACACTTCAATCTGTGCTGAGAGCTGAACAAATCAAGGCTTTTTTAAAAAATAAAAAAAGTTGAAACACACCATAGGCAAGCCAAAAAAACATTTCCCATTCATGATGAAATTCAAGTAGAGGCCCTTTATTTGTAAATGTTGCCATTCACAAGTTAGGAGCTGTTTCTTTGTCTTGGGAGAGAGGGGACCAGTTGGATGTGGAAATTGCAATGTTTGCTTTTCCCAGTCCTTTTAGCAGCCACGTCAGAAAGACTCAAGCTCCTGCCAAGATGCTGTTGACAGATTTGCTTGATTTTGAACAACTTCAGTTTCTATGATCCCTGAATGTGTCCAATGAAGCCTGCATGCCCAGGAACCCCTCCTCCTCTTTTTTCCCATGGGTCTTTCACCCCTCTGGCCACAAATTATACCCTCTACCCTCATGGCTGGATTTAAGTTTGATGAGGCCCTAAGCTACTGAAGGTAATGGGGCCCTTTATATGTCCAGCTGTCCTTTGTCAACAACAAATTGTCACTGTTTTTTGTGTTGAATATATGCTATATGGCAGAGGTGGCCAACTCCCAAGAGACTGCAATCTACTTTCAGAATTAAAATCTGGCAGTGATCTACCCCCCTTTTTTAGGGGTTCAGCTCAAAGTTTTTGAGCTTTTTTGAGGAGGAGGAAAGCCACGTTTTTGGGGGGTTAAGGTGCAGACTTTTGGGGGGAAGGGAGTTCCATTGAGGGGAGAAGACACGGGAAATTGGATTTAAGTGACTCGCAGAAGCATCACTACGGATGAAAACAGCCACACAGGGGGAGCTCCATCTTCGCTTCCTCAATTCAAACAACAATGGAGGATGGGATGAGGAGGCAGGGTAGAAGTCAGATTTACTGCCGCAGAGGAAAGGGAGCCAGAGATTGACTGCAATCTACCAAACCATCGCGGGGATCTACCAGTAGATCCCAATTAACCTGTTGGACATCCCTGCTATATGGTAATTTATGGACCTAATAGGTATCTAAAGCTATTTGCACATAACAAGTAGGAGCCGGCACTACACAAAAAACTGTTGTTGTATGTAGGTTTTATTTTATTTGTTTTTTATCTTATATTTGGGAAATGTACATCCAGTGGTTTTTTTCCTTTAATTTTTTTAGGGCCCCCCAAGAGATTGGCCCTAAGCTTGTTTAGCTTATACGTAAATCTGGCACTGTTCCTGCAGCCCCCAGGCTGCAGCAAAGATAATGCAATAGCATTGGAAAAGATCCTCTCCGCTGTCAAAAAGGGCACACCATTCTGAAAGGCCTTTTCATTAATTCCCTCCTGATCATGGATGGATAGGGCCTTGTTTGTTGTCCTCTTAGACCTCTGGTAAGCAGTGTGGAATGGGAGTCCTGTCTTGGGTAGGACAGGAAGGCACAAGGTACAGTGAGAATTTGACACCCCGTCACATTTCCATGACCTGATCAGAATGAGCAACATGTGAATAGCTTGTGTCTCTTCACCTGGCCACCCAATTGGACACCCCATATTTGGAGTTCTTTTCTACCTAAGGAACTCCCATGATCTTTTTCAAGGTGTCATCTTCAATCACCTTCCAGCTGGCTCTGGGCAACCTAATTCAATCTATACCAGCCTCTGCTTTACACCGGTATGCATTCCTAAACTCTGTTAATGGGGTAAGGGACCCTATGAACGAGTGCTACGTGCTCCATTCACTTATTAATAATGGTGCTGTTATTGTTAGTTGAAAAGCAAAAGGATACAGGAATACAGAGAAAAAGCATACAATATGGAAAGGCACAATTCTAAATTCTGGCTTCCCATAGGCATCTGGTTGTCCACTGTAAGAACAGGATGCTGGGCCAGATGAGCCTGTTAACTATAATAGTTTAATTGACACTGAAATGAGAATGCCTAAATGTGTATTGGTGAAATGGTGTAACATGGGGATTTTCCATGAGCTCTTGCTGAGTTGATAATTAACTGACTGATTGTTGTTCTCTGGTAGCTAACATATGAGTGTTGTAACCTTAGATCACATGATGAAGGTATTGGGTTGCAAATCTCCATTTTGAAGCCTTTGAGTATTTTGTCTCCCAAACTCCATTGAGTGAGGATGTACTGTAAATGAAGCTCTCCAGAAGGGAAAGGAAACAGCCTGAGGCTGGAAAGTAGGCTGTGGGAAGAGATAGCTCTCTGCTTCCAGGTCTGTTTAGATTATTTTATATTTTCTAAGGTACTGAGCCTGTGCTGGACATCACAAGACATTGTATGGATATTTTTGATGCACATTTGATGTTTTAATTCTGTTATGAAGAAAGTTCTACCAATAAAAGTTTGAATAATAATTTTATTATTCAAAACAATATTAATATCTGCAACAGAGTTTTTGGCCTGATACAGGAGAGCATTTCTTAAGTTCTTATATCCATCCATCCATTTCTGACTTCTGACTTCTCTCCCCTGCTATATTCTGTCACCACACTGAAAGCTGATTTGGAAACGTTTCTGAGTTTTAACAATCAGAGTCCTGCAGACTAGGAAAATGAAAAACAATGAGGCCAGAGCCCCACTGGGCAATCTTAGTCAGAGTTATGGTCCAAGCTGTAATGGGATGGATGATGCCCCATTTTCAACTGAGCATTCCCATCACCATTGGATGAAGGTTGAGAAGATTTCACTGGTGTGCTATGAGAACAGCAGCAGATGTAAAAGATGATAAAACAAGATGGTCTGGCACTTAGTGCATCCAGTGATTATACATGAATTAAAAGCTTGACATGTTTGATCAAAGGGAAAACACTAGCAAATGCAATGCATGTGAGCAGAGATGGCCAGTAATTGCTGCCACCACGGCGTCAGCTTTGGAAGGCCAAGCTACAGCTGCTGGCAGGAGAGTTAGCCATCACTCTGGAGGCTCTCAGAATGATTTAATTTCACATGAATGGCCTAAATAATTCTGTTTAAAACAAAAGCACAGGGAGAGAGCATGCTGTAGCATTGCAATACGGTCTAAAAGGGAGCTTCATAACAGTAGACACAATGTGCTTGCAGTATATTACTCACAGGCAAAATTACTCAAATGCATTAGCCAAAGGCTGTCTCGTTTAGTTCAGCAAATCCATCCACTGCCACAGACTTTGAGCATAGCAGGATGAACATTAATACTGGTTGCCTAAATCCTTTAGAGGGGGATCAACCTCTTTGTTGGACAAGGGTAGGGCAAACATAAATTTAATGTAAAAATCATAATGATCAGGTCAGTGAAGCACAGTTCCTGCAGCTACTTCACTGCAAAATAATGAATTAAGACATGCAAATGAAAATCTGTTTGCATCCTTTTCACTGTTATTCTATACTGTCATACTATACACAGACATAAACACACACACAAATACCCCCCCCCCCATTTTATTTCCCTCCCTAGGTTTGATTGCCTTCTAGCTTCTCTGACTGTAAGGAGTCATCAAAATGGCAAGGGATCTGACTACCACCGAAATTCTTTTGCATGGATTTCACAATAGGCATCTTGGGCCTAGCTTTCCTTCAGGGCATTCTTTTTAAATGCACTTCAAATTATCCTAAAAACAGAGGAAATGTTTTACAAGGAAAAGTGAATCATATTGGAAGAAACTGCAATCCAATTTAAGCAACTGAAATTCCTGGCTGCTGTCAAAAAGCCAAAACATGAAACAGAAAGAAAAACAAACTACTGTAGAAAAATGACTTCCTGTGGCTCCATTAGAATGAAAATTTATTATTATTTCCTGTATTTCTGCCTGACCCCAACTCCTGGCTCTGTGTAATAAGCCAAAGTCTCTTTCCCCTACTTCATCTAATTTGTTCAAATTAGCAAAAAGGTAGTTCTTATCTCTTGACACTTATCATAAAGGAAGGTGCAGGTATCACTGACTTTTATAACAGGATATTCTCTACAACTTAGTTTCTACATTCTACAGCAAGGATAGCTTCATCTCCGTTACAACTAATGAGCAGGGATCCAAGAGGAAATATGATGAGTGGGAGGGTACAGAGTAGACAAAAAGGTTGAGAATTAAGATACAGTAAGAGGATATATAGAGTGAAATATGATGAAAAGGACAGAGATGGAAGGGAATAGCAGCAAGAAGGTAAAATCATATCAGGACCTCTGAGTTCATCATATGCCAGTGAAGGTCAAGTAAGGTGGACTATGAGGGGAGAGAGGAATGCTAGGACCTTTTTGCCCTGTGGGACAAGGCCCAATGAGCTGCAAATGGGAGCAGAGTTCCCATGTCATGAAAAAACTCTCTTGTGGGTCACCGCAGGAAGGGTAATTAACATTTATAAGGTTTTCCCCTTTGGAGTTTGGGGCCATTTTGCCCTTTTAGCTTCTCGCCCATCCAGCATTGGGCATTGGGCCTTCACTGAGTGTGGGTGGCGCTGTGGTCTAAACCACTGAGCCTCTTGGGCTCGCCGATTGGAAGGTTGCCAGTTCGAATCCCCATGATGGAGTGAGCCCCCATTGCTCTGTCCCAGCTCCTACCAAACTAGCAGTTTGAAAGCACACCAGTGCAGGTAGATAAATAGGTACTGCTACGGCGGGAAGGTAAACGACGTTTTTGTGTGCTCTGACTTCAGTCACGGTGTTCTGTTGCACCAGAAGCAGTTTAGTTATGCTGGCCACATGACCCAGAAAGCTGTCTGTGGACAAACGCCAGCTCCCTTGACCTGAAAGCGAGATGAGCGCCGCAAGCCCATAGTCACCTTTGTTGTTTTTTTAAAAATAATTTTTATTAAATTTCCATTTAACAAACCAATCATATCACATTAGTTATTCCGAATTATACCAATACATATCATAAACTCCAAATATTTTGTCAAATTTTAATTTTTTGTTGGGGGTACCATGCTTCGAGTTCAGTAAGGGTCCGATCATCTCATATTTCTGCTGCTTTAATATTCACAAGTCCCATCTTCCCATCTCCTTGTTGTTATGGTTCCCATAGTCACCTTTGACTGGACCTAACCATCCAGGGATCCTTTACTTTTACCTAACTGGTTGGCAGTGTTGGAGTGGACAGTGTTGTTCTCTCAACCTGATTGGTAGTTGGTTGGGGTTTTCTCATCCTGGCCCTCAGCGAACATTATGGCAGAAGAATGGCTGTCTAAGGGTGGAAATGGCATTGGGCAAGGTCAACATAGTAAAGGAGTGGCTCCTAAGGGGCCTGAGAGGGAGCTCGGTCATGGCACCCTCCCAAGCTCCTCACCTGGCTGGAATCCTCACCCTGGTCAGAGCCTGCCAGCTTGGCTTGCACCACAACAGGGTTCAGCACTGGCCAACTCACATGGAACAGGTTTGTCGCTGTCCAATCTCCAGAGGATCCCATTCCACCGGCATTGGGCGAGTGGAATGATGAACTGATACTGGCCCTACTGCCATGCCAACCCTTACCCTGCCTGCTGCGGTTAATAAAGATTTGTCCAAATTTTATCCCAACACCTGGTGCCCTTTGCTGCTCTTCTGGGTCACATAATAGGGCTGCCAGGGCAAAAGGGCTATCCAAATGCCATAATGGAGCTTTGTCTTACATGCAGGAACCCTAGGGAATGCGTCAGAGCTGGCAGACAACAGCAAAGTTGGCAAAATTTAATTTTTGTCCTGCTCTATTTGAAAGCAATTGAAACTATCTCTTTTGTCCTCCCCCCCCCCTTAATCTATGCAGTCTGCATACCATAGGAAGCAACAGTGGCAAACGCGAAGGCAGATCAAATGAGGAGACAAGAGATGACGAGAGCTCCCCAAGCTGGTTTTGAAACCTTGCACGCAATCCCTCATATGCATACAGACTTTATGAGCTGACGTGTTTGGTCAAGGTGAAAAACACTTGCAAATTCATGTGAGCAGGCAAGGGCCAGAGATGTTGCCATGTAGGCTTTGGCAGGGATTGCTAGCGGCAATATCACACTCCACCCCAGAGGCCCTTGCAGTAATTTAGCAGCAACAGCAGGAGAAAAGCCAACTTGGAGACGACACAAAAGCAAGTGTCTTTCCATAGAAGAGGGAACCTCTACAGTAAGTGCATCCCATTACTGTAAATATAGAACTCCAGCATATTTATTAAGGTATAATTTTGCATGTGCAGGGAAGGTATCAGGACATGACTTATTCATTACAGAAAAGGCCAAGGCTGTATATTAAGAGAACCCAATTGACCCTGTCGTGGGCAATATTTTTGTTCCAATATGCATACATTGCTTGTGTACCTTTCCCCTTTATCAGTCAAATTGACCCTTGCCTCATACTTCCAACTGCTTGGAAGCCACCTTCGATAAAAGAAGAAATGACTCTAGCCAGTTTCAGAGACAGAGACGCAAAATATAAAGGGGTTTCTAAATGAAGCAGCCAGCCATCTGATGTCTTCACTTCAGAGCACTTTGGAACGATCCCACGTTATTTCCTCCAAAATGGCTCCAAAGCAGAGTGATTTTTAGGTGAACCATCCTGAAACCTCTGGGTATAGGGCGGTATATAAATTCAATAAATAATAATAAAAAATCATGATTGGTTTTGGAGCATTATTCATGAAGAACTGAATTCACACCCATATATTTACTATAGTCCTTGCAGATTCCCATTTTTTAAAAAAATAATAACAGAAAGGTCATTCACCTGAGTTAGTAATAAAATAGGTAAAGGTAAAGGGACCCCTGACCATTAGGTCCAGTCGTGGCCGGCTCTGGGGTTGCGGCGCTCATCTCGCTTTATTGGCCGAGGGAGCCGGCGTACAGCTTCCGGGTCATGTGGCCAGCATGACTAAGCCGTTTCTGGAGAACCAGAGCAGTGCATGGAAACGCCGTTTACCTTCCCGCCGGAGCGGTACCTATTTATCTACTTGCACTTTGACATGCTTTCGAACTGCTAGGTTGGCAGGAGCAAGGACCGAGCAATGGGAGCTCACCCCGTCGTGGGGATTCAAACCGCCAACCTTCTGATCGGCAAGCCCTAGGCTCTGTGGTTTAACCCGCAGCGCCACCCGCGTCCCTAAAATAGCTGTTTGCTAATGACTTTTATCCCCAGCATCTTTCATGATCTTCAGTGTTCATTTCAGAACACTGGATGGTGGGGGAGCTGCTGCAGTGACTTGCAATACCCATGTCATGTTTGTCTTCCTGCCTGAAAATGTGCAAAACTATACTTGCAGCAGATGCAAGCTGGTTGCTCAGCTGGAAGATAAGGCACAGACTTGCGGCCATCCTAGTCACACTTCGAGTTATCAGGCGAGATGAGGAATTTCTTGATAGAACAGAGTGGAGGAAGAAGCTCGCCCAGTACAGATTACAAACCCCTGGAGGAACATGACACACAAAAGCAGGAGCCATGCTGTCTCACGAGAGCTGCAAAATCCATTCTATGCTCTCATCTCACACACCAATTCTGGGCTTGAGAAGCAAGAACCTGGTTAACTTTCTCAGTGACAAGTTGCAGAGATGGGGAGGAGGCAGTAGTGTGAAGCAACAGCAAAATGTTAATACTATTCCAGGCTGCATCACCAGAAGTATAACATCCAAATCAAGGGAAGTACCACTCTATTCTGCCTTGGTTAGACGACACTTGGCATACTCTGACTAGTTCCGGGCACCATAATTTGAGAGGATATTGACAAGGTGGAACATGTGCATCTCTGGGTTCAGCCCGGACACTGAATGCATCGTTCAGCCCGGACACTGAGATCCAGTGCCGAGGGCCTTCTGGCAGTTCCCTCACTGTGAGAAGTGAGGCTACAGGGAACCAGACAGTGGGCCTTCTCGGTAGTGGCGCCTGCCCTATGGAAAGCCCTCCCATCAGATGTCAAAAAGATAAACAACTACCTGACATTCAGAAGACATCTTAAGGCAGCCCTGTTCAGGGAAGTTTTTAATATTTTACACTGTACTGTTTTTAACACTTGATTGGGAGCCGCCCAGAGTGGCTGGGGAAACTCAGCCAGATGGGCGGGGTATAAATAATAAAGTATTATTATTATTATTATTATTATTATTATTATTATTATTTGTAGAGGAGGGCAACCATGATGCTCAAAGGTCTGGAAACCAATCCTTATGAAGAATGGTTGAGGGAGCTGGGTATGTTTAGCCTAGACTGAGAGGAGACTGAGAGGAGATATGATAGCCATGTTCAAGTACCTAAAGGGCTGTGTTTTCTACTGCTCTGGAGGGAAGGACCCAAGCCAATGGCTTCAAGTCAGAAGAAAGGAGATTCTGACTAAACCTGAGAACGAAGTTTCCGACAGCAAGGGCTGTTCAACAGTGGAACTGACTACCAGGGAAGATGGTGGACTCACCTTCAGTGGATATTTTAAAGCATGGGTAGGCAAACTAAGGCCTGGGGGCTGGATCCGGCCCAATCACCCTCTAAATCTGGCTCACGGGCGGTCCAGGAATCAGCGTGTTTTTACTTGAGTAGAATGTGTCCTTTTATTTAAAATGCATCTCTGGGTTATTTGTGGGGCATAGGATTTCTCTCAAAATATAATCCACTGCCCCCCATAAGGTCTGAGGGACAGTGGACCAGCCCCCTGCTGAAAAAAGTTTGCTGACCCCTGTTTTAAAGCAAGGATTGGATGCCATCTGTCATGAATGCTTTAGTTGTGATTGCTGCATTGCAAGATCACTTCCAACTCTACAGCTCTATAATTCGATTATATTTTACATTCCTCATAGGCAAGGGCAACTAATATGGATAAGGAAAAGAATGGAGTTCAACAATCCCCCAAATTTCAAAATACATATCAGGAGGATTTAACCTGAAAACACCCAGTACTTTCATCTCCGGAGGGCTCCATCCCTGATTGCTTACACAGATCTCTTAAGGTCAATAACATCACCCAGATACACACACAAAAGATCGTGCGTTTATACCTCTTTTATAAAGAATAAATATTTATAAAGTTGCTGATGCCCTAAGGCATCTGGATGCCTTTCACTTTTTCTTTCATTTGTCCTCAGGATTTCCTTCCATTTGTGTCTTTTTTATACCCTTCTTTCTTTTCCACCTCACTAACTTTCTCTTCAAAACCCTTGTTGTGTTAGTGACCTTCACTGGCTGTCTTTCTCTTGGATTCTCTAGGTGCTCAGTTTCCAGCTGGGTGGATATTTTTACATAGATCCTGACATGCAATTTAGGAATAGCTAATGCGTAGTTTGGATTTGAAATAATGCATTGAACACTGCAATGAAATATCAACTAGTAATACAATAAATATAATTGTTACACAGGATGAGCTAATCTCATGATGTAGATCAGGCATAGAGAATCACAAGTCTAGTGGCTGGATGCAACCCTTGTAATGACCTTTTACATGATTTATATCTGTGGTTCATGGCATTAGAACAGCAGGCATCAATTTTCTTGAACATGACCTGGAAAAAACAGCTAATATCTCAAACCCAATCATTCAAAAAAATTATCTGAGCACTAATCCTTGTCTTTGCTAGGAAATTTGTTTTACTGGTTATCAGCTTCCTATGAGCAGGAACCAGACTCCAATCAGACAATCAACTTTGGGAATTATAGATATAAAGAAACGGTAAAAGGTAAAGGGACCCCTGACCGTTAAGTCCAGTCGCGGACGACTCCGGGGTTGCGGCGCTCATCTCGCTTTACTGGCCGAGGGAGCCAGCATTTGTCCTCAGACAGCTTCCAGGTCATGTGGCCAGCATGACTAAGCCACTTCTGGCAAACCAGAGCAGTGCACGGAAATGCCGTTTACCTTCCCGCCGGAGTGGTACCTATTTATCTACTTGCACTTTGACGTGCTTTCGAACTGCTAGGTTGGCAGGAGCTGGGAGTGAGCAATGGGAGTTCACCCTGTCGCGGGGATTCGAACTGCCGACATTCTGATCAGCAAGCCCTAGGCTCAGTGGTTTAGACCACAGTGCTATCCATGTCCCTAAAGAAATGGTATTCCCATTTTAATGTTGTGTTCTCTTCACTTGAAACCTAACTCACAAACGGCAATAGTAAAGCAGAAGGAATGAACAACAGCTCAAAAGGATTTAGCATAGCAAACTGTTTTCTCCAAAATCTTTAGAACATTTTATTTTTATAATGTTTAGTGTATTAACTCAAATTTGCTTAAAGGGCAAATTAGGGTTTCTCCTGCTCTGCTCTCCATGTGGCATTCATGACATGTTTTTTACCTTGCAACAGAAATCAGGTTCGCTTAGGCCATTTGGGAAATTCTGTAGAACTTTTCTGACTGTCCATTTCTGAATGCACCAAAATATATTGCTAGTACACTTCTATCAAACACAGAGTGGGAGGGACTTCAATAAACAGGAACTCAAAGCATGCATGTGATTGAAAACTTAAGCTTCCATTTCATAAACAGCAGAAGAAAGAAGCCATCTTTTACCTCCATTTTTCGAGTCAGGACTCATCCGCATCCCTTTCCCACCATTTGGTGGAAAACCAAGTTACGCACAAGCCCCTAGGCACAAGACAAGGCACCTTAATTATTTTTAGAGGGTACTTTTTACAAAAGAATTGCTGAGTTGACTAGAAAATCCTCCTAGATAATGGGATATAAATATAAGGACAGTGGCTAAAACAGCTAGTTTACAGAGGTCATCAATCAGAAATATCCTGCTCTGCCAGAGAGTCTATTGTTGTACTAGTAGAACTGCTTAAATAAACAGGAATTTTAATCCTTTACTAGAATTGCGGATAACATATCTTGTATAGCAAGGTCTGTGTATAGCAAATATTGAAATTAGAAAATGGTGTACAGTGTTAATATTTCTACTAAAATATTTCAGCACAAGCTTATCTTGAAAATGAGTTGGTGTCTATTCCTTTAATGATAATGATGAAGTAGTTTTTATTCTTAAGAGCAAAAGAATAAATTCCACTGACTTCCAATCTTTGAAAAAAGCAGTGGTTTCCTTCCTGTTTTCCCTTCACTGGGATTCCATAGTGAGACTTAGCAGCTATATAAATTAAGTTTCCTTATTTTAAGCAACAACATAACAGGTTTCTCTGCTTATGGTTAGAAGTCAGGGTGAGCTGAAGCTACTCACTGTTTTCGGTGAACATTTTTGAATATTTTTCAGCCTTCTGACAAAAATGTTTGCTTCACGCACACACTCTTACATATTTCACCTCATGCATCCTCAGTAGCATACAGTGACACCTGGTTGCGTGATCATAACACCATCCCACTCAATATTGGGATCCTTGATTGGATGGGATTGTTCTCATAGCTAATGCCGATTGGAGAAGAAGCCAGGTGAATAATTTGTGCATAAAACAGAATCTATGGAAAAGCCATGGCATCCAACAGGACTGAGATAGGGCTCCTTTTGGAGGAAGGGCAAGACGACAACAACAACAACAACAACAACAACAACAACAACAACAACAATTGTATTTCATCTGTTTTCAATCTGAAAATTGGAACTGAAGACAGAAATTTGGTGAGGCCTTAATTAAAAATCACTCTAATAGCCCAGTGTTTATCTCTCTTTTTTGTGAGGGGAGAGGGACCTAAGTGGTATTGCATCACTTTAGAAAATGAACTAGAATAATCCTGTGGTGTTGGCAGTTATGAAGGGTCTACACACTTTCTGATGACAGACTGAGTCTGCTGAAATAATCGATGCTTCTTCAGATCTCTGTATGAAAAAATGATTTGTATCCCTTTTGAAATAAAAAGGGGGTGGGAGTCAAGGAAGCTGCCACTTCACACCTTTTTATTACCCTCCCTGCCCCAGTATACATATGAAAAGAACATTTTCACCACAGGAACACAAGCGTTGTCATAGGGGAAGGTAGTTGAGAGTCATCTGGGGAAAGAAAACCATTAAAGGCTGGGAGACTTTAATATCAAGTGAGAAATGGAATAAAATGAAAATAAAATGGAAAGAGAATAAGAGGTTACTATGGATAACTGGGGAGAGAGAGAGAGGAGATCAAAGTGAAATATAATTCCCTTTGTTGTGAGTAAAGGACTAATGTTGAGAAAAACCAGATCCCCCCTCATCAACTTTTCAGTACAGTACTTTAGTATGAAAATATATAAGTAGAACAGATTTTCAAAGCTGGGTAGCTACTTGGTCATATTGAGGCGACATCATTTATTGGTTTATTCTCGGCTAAGATGGCTGGTGTGCTGAAAATATCTAACAGTGCCAGTACGTTCTGTATTTTAAATTAAAGCTATCTAATTGAAGACCCAATCTTACACAACTTGTAGCCCATCAAGACGTACAGAGCAAGTATTCCATCAAACTTTTTTTTTAAACAAAAACTAGGAATCTCAGGAAAGGCAGACTGCTCCACAGAATAGCTGTGATGGCAATATCAGGCCCCTTCTTGCTTTTGTCCTTGAATTCCATGCAGGCAAACACGAGGCATTATGGGAAGACGGCGAGCATGTGTGGAAACAGGGATGGATTAATCATTAAGCAAAATAAACATGTACTTAGGGCATCAAGGGAAGGGGGCACCACAGAAATTTACCATTGCCGGAATTTTAACATTAATGGCCACAAATTCCTCAGCTGAGTGTTCATTTTCTCAGTTGAAGTCTATTTTTAAAATCCCAACAGAACAACTATGCAACAAGGCAGGCTGGATTCCTTACGTCTGCAAAGTATAGAAGCAGATGTGTTACATAAGATTAGTTTTGAGGATCTGATCAGCGGCTTTGTGATTAGAAAAAGTAGAAGAAAAATTATTTAAATATGAATAAAGTGAAAGTATACAAAAATAAACATTGTTTTCCATCTTCCTGTAGGTTTTTGTTTTCCTTTCGAAAAAAAAATATTTATTTTACAGATTATTATTGCTTATATTTTGAAATATATATATACATATATACATATACATACATATATACATACATTATATATATATATATATTCAATGCAGAATTACAACAAAAATTACAAACATTAAATCCAAAATAACACTATACGAACAGGAAAGAAAAACAGAACACACAAAAAAGAAAACAAAAAAGAAAAAGAAAAAGCATGCATCTATAAATAAAACCATATCTTCATTCTAATCTAGCTATTATATATATACATATAGACACACATATTGACTTCCTGCCTTTGTTCTAAGATAAGACTTCAAAAAATTTACTCTTTCTAAATTGTTGTGCCTAATGTAGATTACTTCTCTTTTTATACCTTTTTACGCCATTTTTTCTTTTTCTTTAACCCTGTAAATCATCATTCATTACATACCGATATGCTTACTCCAGAACAATGTTTTTTCATACACTGTAACACATCCCCCTTCTTTTAATAATTTCTGGTCCGATTGACCCCTTATGAATGCTGTGAGTCTTGCCAGATTTATATATTCACAAAATTTAATTTGCCATTCTTTCATTGATGGAATTTTTCTCCCAGTTTTTTGCTATAAGCATCCTGGCAGCTGTCGTTGCAGAAAGGAATACTTTGATTTGATTGTCAGGAATACCATTCGTGATTATACCTCAAAGGAATGCCTCCATATTTTTTTTTACTGGAAGATATTTTAAACCATTTTGGAATGAAATATTTTGGATTAGATATATATGGGGGAACCAAAAGTACTTAGAGCCCCTAAAGGTCTTAATCCAGTTCTCTGTGGAAACCAGCCAACAGTGAACGGTACAAACCTTGTACAATGCTCCTGATTTCACTGGCATGTGGCCCCTGGGAGGCTGCCAGAATGGAATGTGGCCCTCAAATGTAAAAGGGATCCCCATACCTGTTATAAAATAAAAAGTTTTGCTGAAGAAATACCAACGTGCCTTCTGGTCAGAGTGTAGCAGGGACTGGTGCCAGTGGTACCCAGTGCTTTACAGTTAACATGCCACATTAATAAGTCCCAGAAGCAATGGCTAACACAGCCATGATTTGCAAGGCAACTTAAAAATATATTTTTACATTCTGGCTTGTTTACAACAAACAAAGTTAGTTGGGTGGAAGAGCATTGGGACATACAAAGGACCCACAGTTAACACTGGTTTGCTTAACATTGCATGTACAATCTTATGCTGAAATCATCATCATTAAGCCTATCCTCCTCGAGGAGGGGAGGGGTTGTGAGCGGGAGACAATTCCCGCTTCATGCAGGGGGTGCTCCGCCCCCTACTTCAACTCCACGGCTGGCGCATCATGCCCCTCCCCGGTTGGGCACCCAATAGGGAAGTTCATTTTTTTTAAATAAATTTTTTATTGAGGATTTTTTTATTACAATAGAAAGGAAAGAAAAAAGAAAAAAAGAAAAAACAACATAACAGAAGACAAACAATGTTCCTTCTCTTCATTATTGGACTTCCTCACGTCTCTCACTCCTACTTTCCAAATTTATAGAACCTTAACCAGCAAATTATCACCTTGTTTCCATTCTTATTGTACACTTTTCCAATAATTTGTCCCTAACTTTGAATATTTTTATCTAAATCTTAGATCTCTAATCTTACCATAATATTTATTCAAAATTTATTTTTCTCATAAAATTCACTCATTCTCGCAATCTTTTCACCAAATTTTATGGTGCCCAGTTGTTTTCAAATCTCTCATCCTTCTTAACTCTCATATAATTTACAGTGTTTTTGTAGATAGTCCTTGAATTTCTTCCAGTCCTCTTCCACTGCTTCCTCTCCCAGGTCTCGAATTCTGCCAGTCATTTCTGCTAACTCCATGTAGTCCATCAGTTGCATCTGCCATTCTTCCAGTGTGGGCAAATCTTGAGTTTTCCAATATTTAGCAACGAGTATCCTTGCTGCTGTTGTTGCATACATAAAAAAAGTTCTATCATTCTTTAACACCCTCTGGCCGACAATGCCCAAAAGGAAGGCCTCTGGTTTCTTAGGGAAGGTATACTTAAATACCTTTTTCAGCTCATTATATATCATTTTCCAGATGGTCTTAACCCTGGGGCAAGTCCACCAGAGGTGAAAGAACGTTCCTTCAGTTTCCTTACATTTCCAACACTTGTTGTCTGACAGGTGGTATATTTTTGCTAGCTTGACTGGGGTCATGTACCACCTATATATCATTTTCATAATATTTTCTTTTAAGGCATTACATGCCGTAAACTTCATACCGGTGGTCCATAACTTTTCCCAGTCAGCAAACATAATATTATAGCCAATGTCCTGTGCCCACTTTATCATAGCTGATTTAACCGTTTCATCCTGTGTATTCCACCTCAGCAACAAGTTATACATTCTTGAAAGTACCTTAGTCTTAGGTTCTAACAATTCTGTTTCCAGTTTCAATTTTTCCACCTGGAATCCTAACTTTTTATCCAATTTAAAGACCTCTTTGATGTGAGCATAATGTAGCCAATCTCGCACTTTGTCTTTTAGTTTCTCCAAACTCTGCAATCTCCAATTGTCTCCATCTCTTTCTAATATTTCCCAATATTTCGGCCATTTGACCTCCATATTGGGTCTTTTCACAGCTTTAGCTTCCATAGGTGATAACCACCCCATTAGGGAAGATCAGCGGGGGCGTGGCTTGCCGCTCAAACGCGGCCGCGCCAGCCATTGCACACACATGTTCTTCGAGCCTTTCCCGACAATTTTGGGCTTTCCGCTAAATGAATCTGGCGGTTGTGGATCCTGTCTGATGCCCGTGTGGCGGGGGACCATGGCACGACATCAGGAGAGAGTCTATAATTGTATTAGCATCAACAGGCTCCCCCTACTGGTGGCTAACCCCTCCTCTGTGGTCCAATGCCTAAGCCAATACCTTCTCACATGCTGTAATCAATAAAGTCGTGGCCTTTTCCTTACCCATTAACCTTACATACTGTGTCCACATGTCTTTATTCCCCAAGCGGGGATCGGGTCCTCGAATCACAAATTTAATTTATATACTGCTTATATACCAAAATGGCTTCTAAGTCACCCACAGCTATAAAACCCATCATAAAATCCACCCCTAATTAAAATGCACAGGAAGAATTTGATCAGAGCTTTAAAGCATCCTTAACTGAAATAATTAATGTGCCTTCTATGAAGCACTACTTTTCATACTGAAAATCTAAGTTGGGGGTGGTGTTGCCATGGGATATGTTTGCATAAAGGGCAGTGTCCAAATGCCTTAAATAAATATCAAATGATCTCATGTGGGAAAAATAAACAAGGATATTTGCTTTGCTAGAAAAACTTTAATAATAATAAATCTAGCAGGAAGGCAACAGAAAGCAATTTGGTAACACGTTTTTAATGTCTTTGTTTAATGTGCTATTCCTCAGAAGAAGGATAGCGTTATAAGATATGCTGCTGGATCTACCCAAAAGAGCATCCCAGAGTAATGTGAGTGTCTGTTGTGTGACTTGCATATGCAACTAAAACCATTTAGACTTTGCACACAGAGTGGAATACACTCTTTATGACCCATGCTATCACTACAACCCATTATGTAAAACAAACCCATTTACCTAAGTTAATGACAGCATAGTAGGGCCTACTGATGCTGAATTAATGACAGTCAAATGACATCATGCTATATTTTAATTAAGCCTGGATTGAAAGCTCTCAAAGCTGTTTTTGAAGATCTGACAATATTATAGGTCTCTGGGGCTAAAATGTGTTCTCAGTACAAATCCCAGCAGAAATCTCCCACTAGTGTTGAGGCTAATATCTTAATAAGGTTAAAGATCTTCAATTTAAGGATTTCCATTCCCCCCCCTCCTGTTTATTGCATTGCATATCATATATGACTTTGGAAAGAATAATTCACAATTTCTTAGACTGAACATGTGACAATTTAATATGTGAAATGGCATGGGCTTTAGAAAAGTTAATTACAAAGATTCCTGAAGAAGGCATAGCATCTACAATTCCTATATCTAACAATTGCAGTATTATTCTTTAGCCAATTCCAGCTAAAAGGTGGACTGTGACTCTATTATAGGGGGTTTCAGATGATCATCCCATGCACTGAAAGAGTACACAAGGAACTGGGTTGTATAGGTTAGCTTCACTCATGACTTCAGCATTCAGTGCATTTCAAAAGTGGATGTGCAGCAGGCAGGGTGCAAACTTACCAGTGGAGCCAGTTCAGCATTTCTGCCAGTGCATTTGCACTGCACCAACTTCACACTTTACCACTGTGCTCCTGATAGCTGTTGGGAGGTTAGGTGAGTAGTGCCAGCCAATTGTATTGTCTATTGCTGCTTGAAGGCATCTAGCAAGAGGAAGCCCACTCCTAATAATAATACTACTACAGTGGTACCTCAGGTTACATATGCTTCAGGTTACATACGCTTCAGGTTTCATACTCTGCTAACCCAGAAATAGTGCTTCAGGTTAAGAACTTTGCTTCAGGTTGAGAACAGAAATTGTGCTCCAGCAGCATGGCAGCAGCAGGAGGCCCCATTAGCTAAAGTGGTGCTTCAGGTTAAGAACAGTTTCAGGTTAAGTACGGACCTCCAGAACGAATTAAGTACTTAACCCGAGGCATCACTGTACTACTACTACTACTACTAATAACAATATAATTTACACCCCACTCATCTAGCTGGGTTACCCAGAGACTCTGGCTAGCTTCCAACACACATAAAAATATAATAAAACATCAAATATTAAAAACATACTGATAAAGGGCTGCCCTCTTCTAAAAGTTGTGCAGTCCTTTATCTCCTTGACATCTGATTGGAGGGTGTTTCACAGGGAGGGTACCACTGCCAAGAAGGCACTCTGCCTGGTTCCCTGTAACTTTACTTCTTGCAGTGAGGGAACTGCCAGAAGGCCCTCGGTGCTGAACCTCAGTGTCCGGCCTGGACAATAGGGGTGGAGATGCTCAGAAATGTACTGAGAGCCAATGTAGATCCTTTGGGACCAGTGTTATATGGTCCCAGCAGCCACTCCCAGTCACCAGTCTAGCTGCTTCATTCTGGATTAGTTGTAGTCTTTGAGTCAACTTCAAAGGTATTATTGCAGTAATAATTAGTCAGTTTATTGAACTGAAGTGTCAGTTTGTCTATTAGCTTGGTTTATGATGTGTATTTGCAAAATTAAAGGCGCTCAAATTATTTTGCTTTTCAAATGTTCTTTAGATAAAGTCCATTTACTCTTTCCCTGATCTAATTGTGTAAAACCAAGTTAGCTCCTTCTCAAAATACCCCAGGCTATTGCTGTACCTTTTCATTGGCTCATAAGTTTGATACCCTGTCCACCCAACATTAATGACATGGTGTCATAATATTGGTACTCAGTGTTTGAGGTAAAAAAGGTGAAGGACTCCTGAACGGTTAAGTCCAGCCAAAGGTCACTATGGGGTTGTGGTGCTCATCTCACTTTCAGGCTGAGGGAGCCGGCGTTTGTTCACAGACAAACACAGGGGACGTGGGTGGTGCTGTGGTCTAAATCACCGAGCCTCTTGGGCTTGCCAATCGGAAGGTCAGCAGTTCAAATTCCTGCAACAGGGTGAGCTCCCGTTGCTCAGCCCCAGCTCCTGCCAACCTAGCAGTTCGAAAGTACACCAGTGCAAGTAGTTAAATAGGTACCACTGCGGCAGGAAGGTAAATGGCATTTCCGTGAGCTCTGGGTGTTCCGTTGTGTCAGAAACGGTTTAGTGAGGCCACATGACCCAGAAAGCTGTCTGTGGACAAACACCAGTTCCCTCGGTCTGAAAGTGAGATAAGCACCACAACCCCATAGTCGCCTTTGACTGGACTTAACCACCCAGGGGTCCTTTACCTTTTTACCTTTACTCAGTGTTTGACTGTCTGCCCATTAATGAAGATTTGCACATGTAAATAAAATCTCAGGAAATCACATGTGCATAGCTCTTGTATCAGCTGTGGCCAACTCAAACACTGTACTGTTCAGAGCATATAATGCACACATTCAGTTAACAGCAGTATATATGGCTGAACTGGTTCACAGAACCATAGTGTTCAAAGAGTCTTCTCATCCAGATTTCTACATTGGCATGATTTCACCCTTTCTAAGCCATTACTAAACTGGAAAAGAGATGCATAGGAAAAAGAATTGAATCCAGATTTTCAGACGTGTGTTCGTTAAGAGATTCCTACCCCAATTCCTAGTGAGCTTTTATGCAAATGTCTAAGGATGACAAGATTTTAGGGATACTGGGGTTGCCAACTTCCTTATATTTTGAAAAGTACAGTCTATGAACATAGCACACGCTTGCTAACATTGAACGAAAACACCACTAGAAATCCGGATGAGTGATATTCAAATTGCAATAGGAAAGGGGGGGAAATCAATCAGAACTAGCTTGTCTCAGCAGACCTCATAAGCCCAGAAAACTTTATGGAATGCATCTTGAAAAGCCACATAATAGAAGTACATGCATCATGGGACTTGCTTTCCTAGTAATTGTGTGTTTTCATTTTAGACTTATTTATTTATTTAAGCTTTTCCTCTTTTGATCCAGTCGACATCTGGAAACAGAGAGGAAAACGAAAGATATCACCTCGTGTGAAGCAACACAGGCAGCGTGTGTGAAATCTGGTCCCATGGAGATCTTCTGACAAGCTGCGTACATACTTCAAAAGCTCCTGTGAAATTAATGACCTTCCTGTAATTCAGGATACAATTATCAGCCCAATAGGGTGGAGCACCTGCATTCTCGCAAAGGTTTTTAGCAGAGGATGTTTTGCAACCTGAGCAAATTCCTTTTTAAAGGGACATAGCATTGTGTTGTTAAGGGAATTGTTGCAAACTGCACTTTGTTCACTCCAACTAAAGTTATTCTTTCAATAATGTATGAAAAGGGCACTTCTTTTAAGCAACATTTTTTGTTTAGTCGTTTAGTCGTGTCCGACTCTTCGTGACCCCATGGACCAGAGCACGCCAGACACTTCTGTCTTCCACTGCCTCCCACAGTTTGGTCAGACTCATGTTTGTGGCTTCGAGAACACTGTCCAACCATCTCATCCACTGTCATCCCCTTCTCCTTGTGTCCTCCATCTTTCCCAACATCAGGGTCATTTCCAGGGAGTCTTCTCTTCTCATGAGGTGGCCAAAGTATTGGAGCCTCAGCTTCACGATCTGTCCTTCCAGTGAGCACTCAGGGCTGATTTCCTTCAGAATGGATACATTTGATCTTCTTGCAGTCCATGGGACTCTCAAGAGTCTCCTCCAGCACCATAATTCAAAAGCATTAATTCTTCAGCAATCAGCCTTCTTTGTGGTCCAGCTCTCACTTCCATACATCACTACTGGGAAAACCATGGCTTTAACTATACGGACCTTTGTTGGCAAGGTGATATCTCTGCTTTTAAAGATGCGGTCTAGGTTTGCCATCGCCTTTCTCCCAAGGAGCAGGCGTCTTTTAATTTCGTGACTGCTGTCACCATCTGCAGTGATCATGGAGAAGTAACATAAATAATAATAATAATAATAATAATAATAATAATAATAATAATAAGAAGAAGAAGAAGAAGAAGAAGTTATACCCTGCCCATCTGGCTTGGTTTCACCAGCCACTCCCAGCAGAATACTAATATTAATATTAATACTAATACTAATGTGATAAAACATGAAACATTAAAAATTTTCCCTAAACAGGGCTGGCTTCAGATGTCTTTTAAAAGTCAGATAGTTGTTTATTTCATTGACATCTGATGGGAGGGCATTCCACAGGGCAGGTGCCACTACCGAGAAGGCCCTCTGCCTGGTTCCCTGTAGCTTCACTTCTCGCAGTGAGGGAAGGCCAGAAGACCCTCAATGCTGGACCTCAGTGTCTGGCCTGCACGATGGGGGTGGCTTAATCCTTTGGGGGCATATGAACACTGTGTCAAGGAAGCCTGGTGCACTAGTTCCACGCCTCCTGGCTGGTTGCTCCTCTCTGCTACTACATAAGGATTTCTGGCTGGGAGCCAGCAGATTACCTTTGTGCACCCTGAACCTGTGCTGTGGAGGAGCTCACCCTGATTGGCTGCAGACTGGGATGGATTGTAAATGTCACAATCAAAGGATAACATTGGGTAGCCAGCTGACTTGGACATTGGAAGAATGTGTGTGGTGGAAATAGGCCAGAAGCAACATAGCAGCTGAGGATCTACCTAAAAATGAACCTCAAGACAGCTTGTTGTGTTGGATAGGTGAGAAGAGACCTAGTCAATAGTGGAGACTGGTTGAGTAAGTCCTGGAGAGACAAGGCCTCTCAACCAGTTCCAGGAGATGTTTGGGAGGATATGATTTTGTCCCATGCAATAACAAGGAGGAGCTGCTTGGGTGCCACCTTCTATGAGGACCAGAAGACCAAGAACAATCCAATGGGATGTATTTACCTGTTAGCCTACCAATAAAGAAGAAAGCATTTCCATTTACCTGGTCAGATGAGTTAGTGGGATGTCCTGAAGGTTTCCCATAGTTACAGTATGGCTTCATGTCCTTCATACTACTACTTCACCTTCTTCTTTAAAGGGAAAATACTATCCACAACTACTAAATGAAGTACAACAAAACAAAACACCACAGTCTAAAAACCACCGAGTGAGCAAAAATGAGCAAGAAAAACACGACTGCCTAAGGCTAATAGAGACCTGATTGATGATGTCATGATGACAAATGGACCCTCATTTGAAATTCTGTCTGCAAAGTAATTAGTAATGTCATTACTAGCTCTTCCTTCAACTTCATCACCAAGCTGTGCTCATTGCTCATCTTCCAGCCATCCCTTTTATCTTTTCAGTCATGGACTCTTGAACCTCAGAGGAACATGTCTTTAGCTGCTACCCAGGGGAGCAGGGAAAATTGCTTACCATGCAGCAATGGTCTCTTACTAAAGGTCAAGCAAACTTTTATTGGGAATTGCATTGGCATATTTTTACGTAGTCATTTAAAAACGATTGTCTGGAAGTGAAATAGTTTCCAGTACAGATTTTATTTTTTTTTGCTGAAATCTCGAAAGATTATGAAATGAATGAGCTGTCACATTCACAGCCTGTCAAAGTGATAGATGGTGGAGGAATGACTTGGGGGTAAGAGGCAGTGTGTCCAAGGCACATTGCTTCTTCTCATGGTTATCTGGCATGGTTTTAGGAGGACAGAGGGAAAATGCATTCCAACACTGCTCCCTTCAAACTTATCAAGTACTTGGATAGCTCAGTTGATTAGAGTATGGTGCTGTTAAGGCCAAGTTTAGAGGTTCAATCCCCATATGAGAAAACTGCATATTTCTGCATTGCAGAGGGTTGGACAAGATGATCCTCAGAGTCCCTTCCAACTCTACTGTTCTATAATTCTATTACTTTTGTGGGGAGATGATGGTGTGGCATGGGTTTCCTTCTTTTCATCTGCCAGTTCCAGTTTATGTAAATACAGTGGTACCTCAGTTCTCAAACTTAATCAGTTCTGGAAGTCTGTTCCAAAACCAAAGTCTTCCAAAACCAAGGCATGCTTTCCCATAGAAAGGAATGCAAAACAGATTAATCCATTCCAGACTTTTTAAAACAACTCCTAAAATAGCAATTTAAAATGAATTGTGTGGAAACACACACTAATAACATTAGTAATTATTTTATATTTGGCCTCATCAGGCTGTGAGGTAATATAGTTTTCAGTGGAAGTAGAACCGTGGCAGAATAGTTGCAATGAACACGGGTCAACCTTGCTAACTTTATATTTCTCTACACTGTACTGGGGTGTTTACAAATGTTTTGTCGGTACTAATAGGAACTGCTAAATGAACAAATTGTGGATTTGTGTGAACAAGAGTTTATAATCTGCATGGTTGAATTAAATAGACAATTTTATTTGCTAGAATATGGAAAGAGCAATAATTTCACAAATAAAGGAGAGAGATCGCTTGTGTAGGAGTGTTTGTGTGAGTACACACCACACAAGCACACACATCGTAGCCTCAGGACAATCTTTATTCAGCTCTTTTAAAATTCCTTGTTACACATGCAAAAGATTAAAGAGCATTGACATTGCAGGCCTCTGGGTGGTTCAAAGTCCCAATGCAATTCTCTAGGTGACAAACTCAATGGTTTGGAACTTGGAGCGGACAGACAGGCCAATAAAGATGAAGTCCAATCACACCTTTAGCTTAGCTTGTTTGAACAAGCAATAAAGAAATTCTATGGCAAATGGGATTAAAACAGAAACAATCTCCTCCTTTTTAGCAGAGCTGGGTACTACTGATATCAGCCTTGTTCAGGAATATCTGCTTAAGAGAGGGTAGCTGCTATCTGAAAAGGTTCTCTGTCCTCCCCTCCCTTCTGCCTCCTTTTTTCTCCTTAATTAAAAACCACATAGCTGAGAAATAATTAATTCTACATAATCTACCCAGAGAAATGTTGTGTGATGGAAAAAATGTCCAGTATGTTATTCTTCTTTCTGATCCAAGTAATAGAAACTGTTTGCAAATCCTCTATGGATTGGTGGTTTTTGTGTGTGGGTTTGTTTTTTTTTTGTGTGTGTGTGTTTATTATAAAATCCCAGCACAGTTTTGTGTGTGCTCATCTCTGAAAACAATGAGACATATAGCTAAGTCAGATCTCTTCATCCACAGCTCCACTTGTGGTCTTGCTCTGTTTGTGGGCTGCCCAGAGCCTTCTGGTTGGCCACTATGGAACCAGAATGCTGGACAGAATGGTAAACATTTTTGTGTGTTCTAGCATGATTCTTCTTATGCCATTCATTTCTTAGAAAGTGTCATTCAGGAGTGAAGAACAGAAGGGAAGCTAAGAATTCTGGTGCCAAGAAAAGCTGGGTATGCTACAAAGTGGCGTCTAAAATAGCATCAAAGAAGGCTTTCATTTCTGCATGTCTGCATTCAGCACAAAAAAAAAGGGAAGAGTTGTGGCTCAATGGCAGACCATTTGCATTGCATACAGAAGGTCTCAGATTCAGTTCTTGGCATTTCCATGTAATGCTTGAAATAATAGGCAAGATGGACCAATCTTCTGACTCACTATAAGTCAACTTCTTAGGTTCTTGGAATGTAAGAGGACCATTGCTGGATCAGAGCAAAGGTCCATGAAGTCCACGAAGCATCTTCTTTTCCATGGTGGCCAGCCAGATGTTTTCTTAGAAGCCTCAAGCAGGATGCCTAAACAATAGACCTGCCCCATTGTTTGTTCCCTGGTAACTGGCACAGCCTCTCAACCTGAAGGCTGTATTTAGCCATCATGGTTAGCCACGAGGGTTATCTCTCTATTTCCCCACTGAAGTCATCTAAGCTGGAGTCGTGGCTCATGACTATGTACTGAACCACACTTGATTTAGCATGTCTAATTCTCCTCTGCTCTGTTTGATTTCCTCCCATCTCTACGATGCATGATAAATCTCAGATCTCTCCCACCTTGTCATCTTCTGAAGGGAAAATAATTGCAGATAAATCAGTTTCGGACAGAATTTTCTTTAAACGTTAAAGAAAGAAAAGAAAAGAAAGAAAGAAAGCCAATGTCAATCACCCCACTCCAGTTGCCATCTATCAGCATCTGTTTTAAATAGGTTCGGGTCCAAGAGTTTATCAAATTTATCTGGAAGACTGGATTTCTCCAAGGCAATATCAAAGGGGCAACTTTACTATGTGGTAGCATAGAAAAGGAAACTGGAGTGACAATTTGGATGACACCTTAATTATGGGTTTGGATATGCCCCATAAACATATAGCACTTAGCCTATGAGCACATGTCCCTATTCACACTCTTTGATGGTACCGCAGAGCTTGTAATTAAGTTTTGCAATGTACTGTGAGGGAGATTAATGTGTTGTGTGTTGTGTGCTACCTTATCTGTTGGAGGCAGAAGGAAGTTCGGTGAGAAAATGTAGCGTCTGTCACACTGGGAAGTATCTCGCTATGTAGGTACTTCCTCATAATGAAACGGTATACTGCAATAATATGAGCAAACAGGAGATATACAAGCATTTGTGATAGCGAAAGAGATGTCTCAGGAAACCTGCCTAAATTATTTTCATTTTTATATATATATATAACTGTTTTTAACTTATATTATAATAACCTTTGTATTTGCGGGAAAAGAACTCAAAAAAAGGATGTGCTAAAGTCTGCAGACTCTACAGTTTAAACAAACTGTTTGTGAGGAGGGGGTATGGAATATCTAAGTGCAAAGTTACTTGGATATATTCTTTTGCTCCTTTTTTGTTGTTGTTCTCAAGATGCCATCAGGTATTATGGAAAGTGGGAAAGGCACATGTTCAAGGCTGCATTCTTATAAACTTACCTGAGAGTAAGCAGTAGAAGTTACTTTAGCAGGAATACATAGAATTGAGTGGCAGGTGATTTGAGCCTCCACTTTCTGGAATTCTGATGGAACATCCAAGATGATAAGCACCTTGCTTAGTCCTGGCTGAGCACTGCTACACCATTCTTGCCCTTTCCAAAACAATGTGAAAACAGGAACACAGTCATCCTTTGAATTTTGTACCTTTCTGAATTCTGCAGTGCAGTTCAGCCAAGCAATGTGCACAAAAATGCATACACTAGAGTAAAGTGTGCACTGAACCCTTTGTGCATGTTGATGACAAAAAACTGGGTTCAACAAACATAGATGGGCAGGGCATAATTAATAAAAATATTGTTATCGTTGTTAAATAGAACATCCCTATTTTCCTCGGAGAAATGTTGGGAGGTAAGCACCTTAAGAGGCTTGAATAAATGTCTGAAACTGGAGGGAGGCCTACAACATCATTTCAGTGACCTCACTTGTAGCCCTGGACTCTTCTCCCCCTCTGAACCAGAATATAAAAGACCAACTTTTACATGTCAGATGGACACTACTGCAGCCAGTCCTCCCAACAGTATTTTCTTTTATGCGTTTCACCAGATTCCCATAAAGACAGACTGAATCCGAAGAGCCTTATTTGAAGAGCCTTTTGTACTTCTTACCTCCACTCAATAACTCCAGAGGGGGGGGGGGGAAATAGGCATAATTAGATAATTTTAGACCCTGGTTTCAATGGACTTGTGCCTCTTTAGATGGGAATGTTGCCCGCAGAATTCAGTTTGAGCTGTTTGAGACAGAAAGTATGTAGAGAAGATAAGTCCTTGTTGTGCAGACAAGCCCCTTCTCCCCATCACGAAGAGAGGAGGGATACAAATTCGAATACCTTAAAAGGAGCCTTTCAAACTGGACTGCTCCAAGAAACCACCAGGCTTTTGTATTAAGGCTGTAATCATACGATAACTTACCAGGGAGTAAGTCTCACCAGACAGTGTGGTACTTATGGCTCAATAAACCTGCATAGGGTTATGTTGTAAAGCTAAAGACTGAGAGATATGAGTCCCTGGTTGGCAGTCTGTCAAAACAGAGAAGGAGATGTTTTCAAAGAACATTGATTTGCAACATGAATTCCTTGCATGCCCACACCACTTTTAGATGTTCACATATGTGTGAATATCTCTCTCTCTCTCTCTCTCTCTCTCTCTCTCTCTCTCTCTCACACACACACACACACACACACAGGGGTGGGGGTTGGGGAGAGAAACACAGAGCAAACAACTGTCCTGCCTTCTTGACACCCGTTTTGGAAGGGGACAGAATTAAGCACCTTGCCAACAAAGGTCTGTATAGTAAAAGCTATGGTTTTCCCAGTAGTGATGTATGGAAGTAAGCTGGACCATAAAGAAGGCTGATCGCCAAAGAATTGATGCTTTTGAATTATGGTGCTGGAGGAGACTCTTGAGAGTCCCATGGACTGCAAGAAGATCAAACCTATCCATTCTTAAGGAAATCAGCCCTGAGTGCTCACTGGAAGGACAGGCCATGAATACTTTGGCCACCTCATGAGAAGAGAAGACTCCCTGGAAAAGACCCTGATGTTGGGAAAGATAGAGGGCACAAGGAGAAGGGGACGACAGAGGACGAGATTGTTGGATGGTGTTCTCGAAGCTACCAGCATAAGTTTGACTAAACTGCGGGAGGCAATGGAGGACAGAAGTGCCTGGCATGCTCTAGTCCATGGGGTCACAAAGACTGGGACACGACTAAACAACAACACTCTACGCACCCTCTCCTGTTTAATGAATAATTTAAAAAAGTTTAACTCCTCACATGCTAGCTTGATTCCTGTTTACTCACAAGAAAATATAAACAGCACCTTGCTTAGTCCTGGCTGAGCACTACTACACCTTTTTCGCCCTTTCCAAAACAATGTGAAAAGTGGAACACAGTCATCCTTTGAATTTTGTACTTTTCCGAATTCTGCAGTGCAGTTCAGCCAAGAAATGTGCACGAAAATTCATACACGAGGGTAAAGTGTGCATTAAAATGCCAATATCTGCAAAAATAACATAGAATGAAAAGATAGCATATATTATGTAAAATACTTTGTAAAAAACCTCACATACATTAGGGGAAATTCACACTAAAATGCTGGTGAATTTTCTAAATAACAAAATTGCACACTGATTGGGTAATGAGGAAAACTTAACCAAATATTGGAAAGATAAGGAACTCAGAGAAACAAAACTGGCATATTGACCCATCTCTGCTCTGAAAATTACCTTGCTGAAAATAATTTCTACCACTTTAAGCTTTTTTCAGCCAGAACTCACTTGAACTCCGTTCTGGCACCTCTCAGGTTGGATGCCGTTGCCATTATACGAAAACAAGGGAGGTGTTTGTGGTGATTTCTGGCACCTTTTCCTAGAAAAAAACAGAACTAGTTGCAACTATAGGGCACATAGAAACCATATGGTTCAAAGAGAGGAATATCTACCCTATGCAAGAGGAACATCACTGTTACAGTCACATGAGCAGTCAAGCTGGTAAAGGTTAAGGTTGCATGATGGATGTTTTTGATCATGCGCAAAAAGAGTGTTAAGTGCCTGGTGACATACAAAAATGCCACAAATTCCTGTTAAAGACTTGGGGGGGGGGGCAGCCAGAAATAAAATTTGTGATGGCATAGATCGACATCTGTTTGGAAATAAGATTGACATTAACTCAAAGCAGCTTGAGCTCAGTCTACATAATTTCACAAACGATCAAGCAGAATGTTATAATCAACAGTGTCAAAAGTGGCACTCATATCAAGCAGAATTAAAATGCTTGAACAGGCCAAGTCAGACTGCATTAATAAATCATTATAAGCTGTAACCATAGCAGGTTCTGTTCTGTTATGCGAATGGATTCCTTAAAAACAACAGCACTCAGGATGGTTATTTGTCAAGGAGGTTATTTCTTCCTAGCCAATGCTGCAATCAAGAAACAGTGATTCTCTCCCAAATTTTGCCCAGACATGGGAGGTTGAAAAACATAGTAACTACAACATTACCACACATTTTTTCCCCATAGCAGATATATTTGCAAGTATGCAGGTAAGAGGTGAAATAAGTGGTACGGACACAAATGAAAAGACCTCTGCTGTCAAAGAACACAATTTTTAAAATTAAGTGGACAAATGTGGAAAAAAAAACATACATCATAAAGAGATAGTGCTGAAATAATCTATATTCCTTTCCGCAGTCTGTCTGCTGTAAATAGGAAAATGAAGATCACATTCGAATAACAACAGCACTTGGTGATTTCTAAAAAGCCAGGGATACTGATAAATTGACTGTACTGTCCTCTACCCACGTTCCAAAATCTTTTTAAAAATTCATTACCTTTTTCAACAGAGTGTATCAAAGCTTCATCCCAACTCAGGTAATGTATCTGTAATTTCAAAGTCTGCCATCTGCATGCCAGTCTTTTGCTAAAAGCTTTCATATGCCTGAGAGCGTATTTATGTCAAGGAGCTGTGTGCATAAAATTAATCGGACAACCACAGCCACAGTATCTATATCAAGAACAAAATTCTTCTCTTGGGGCAGTCTGCCAGCATATTCTTCAGCGTGGGACTGTAATGGCTGCCATTTCATTGGATGACACTGAAATAGTGTTATCATTTGCTCTTTGTATAAGCACATGGTACATCATGGTGTGGGCAGTGGTGATGGTTTATTATTATTATTATTTTACACTTTGCATTCAAACAGAATCCTTGGGCAGCATCCAATAATGCCCACCTACTGTGCCGGTCCTGGGGGGGGGGGTTTACCGTGCGGCGTGGTCTAAGTCCGGTCCTAGGTCAAGGGTAAGGAGGCTGTCGGGGCAAAGTGAGGTCCAAAGTGAGGAGTCGGGCATGGTCAGGAACTCAGAAGAGCAGGTCAGGGTGCCGGCAGGAACAGGTTACCAACGATGTTGCTCTCGCAACCTAAAACTGGGCGGGCTGGCCTTTATCTCCTCTGAGGCATAGGGTGGCCCCGGTCCACAGGTGACTCGCCTCCCCTGGCCTGGAGGCAAGCACTCCTCCTGTGGGAACTTAGTTCCCTCTGTCTCTCTGCCCTGAGCCTCTGCAGCTCAGGAGAGGCTGGAGGGTTACTGGACCCAGAGGCAACCTCACCTTCCCATGACAGGGCTGGGAGAGGAGCACCTGCAGGCAATGGGTCCTCCATCACCTCAGGGGCCAGAGCAGACTCAGCTGGTGTCTGCTCCTGAGGATCAAGCACAAGCGACGACCCTTCAGATTCAAGCCCCTGCTCAGCCGGCCCTGGAGGCGGGGACTCCTGTGCAGGCTGGGATTCCTCAGGTTCAGCCTCTGAATCAGATTCCCAGGCCATCACACCTACTTTCTGGAAATCCACTTGTGCAGAAGGATTTCTGGCTTCCCTTGTCTACACTTCAAGCAGTGAATCTGCCTCCTGAAATTTGCTCCAGAGATTCCCCAACGCTCCAGTGCATTTTTTTCCCCTTGAGGGGGTGAGAAGATGCAGGAGGGACCAAAGGAAGGAGACTCCCCATTGTGTGACCAGATGCCCGATAACACTATGTCACTCCATCTTTGCTTTATTCAAAACTCTTTTTCTCTCTCAATATTCTGCCATCCCTTCTTGACTCAAACCTCTGCTGTTGTTTAAAAACCACCATTTTCTTCTCAGTGATTTCCTGCTGCTTTACTCAAAACACCTGCCATTACTTGAAGTCACTACATTCCCCCTCTCAGTGCCTCTCTTGTATTGCTCCTATTCCATGGTTACTGCTGTTGTACAACCTGCCTTCACTTTTGCCGCCCACTCCTTTCCTGACTTCATTCAAATATAGTGTTGCGATACGGCGTTACAAATCTTCCAATGACATTCTTACACTTTTATTATACAGAGAGAAAAATGCTTTTCTTTTGTGATCTGGTAAATTGCTTCCAAGGTCACAGAAAGCCTCGATGTCCACATGATTATACCAATGAGACAATATCCAGCCTTTTATATTCCCAGTTCCAAAGCTTCTGAAGCATGAAGTAGCATATTATTGTCAATTTAAGCCTATTTCATAACCAGGTCAAAAAAAAAAAAATACAGCATAAACTGTGAGTCAAATGCTAACACTACTGAATGCAATGGGAGTTTGGCCACTGATGGTAACAATATCCAAATTTCATCTTGAATGGCTCACTGTTTATTTCAGTAATTTGTTTAATTTTAAAAAATGTATTCAAAAACAATGATGAATTATCACAGGATTTCCCTCCTATATTAGCATTATTTGTGTTTTTGCATTTCACTGGTTGCTGAAGTTTATATTTTATTTTAAAGTGAGTTGCCGCAGGACGTAACACAAAATGACGCAACATAAAGCAGATGCAACACGAGGTATGACTGTATTGCAAAAAACAAGCAATTATCTCTGGTTGGCTCGCGCAAGCCCCCATCACTCAGTTGACCCTTCTGAGGAGTTCTTCCTGTGTCAACAGAAGAGATTGAACCTTTGACCTTTATGTTTCTTATTTTGCTTCCTGTCTAGCAGCCTTCCTATCCGCCTATGCCTCGGACTTATTCGGTCAGCTGCAGCCACTTCCTCTTCCGAAAAGCTGTCTCTGTGGCTTTCTGCACCTGTTTGGGCTTCCAGGGAGCTTTGGCTGTGTTCCAGCCTACTCTCTATTCCTCCCTTATCAGCCCAGCAAGGTCAGGGGGAGTCAACGCTGGCAGCTGCAGGCTCTCCTGTGCCAGCATGAAAGCCCAGCCTCCCTGTTCCTGACTGCATTCTGCAGCCGGCTGCGAAATTATACTTGGAGCTGGTGTGTTCATGACAAATACAATATTCCAGGCAGTGGCACAGGAGTCACTTCAAGCCAACCCTTGTGCAAGACAAGATGACTGCATCATCGGCATACAATAAGATGGGGAAAATGAGAGTTCAAGAGTGACATTCCACACCCCCTGAGAAGAGGGGCTGATATACAAGAATTGGCTGCATGTCAGATAAATCTGGAAACCTTATATGACTTTGTTACCCATTTCCCAATTACCAGAGCCAGACTGGAATCCAACATTGCTTCAAGGCAAACCCAAAAGGATAACTCTATTCACAGCAAACTGAAAGCAAATCTGTAGCAACCTCTACCTTCTCAGGCTTGTGAGAAATTACTCTTGAAATCAAATTAAGCAAGGTAGGATTTGAAAGTGTATAAAAATAGAATAAGCATTAAGATGGATTCTTTGAATTGACTCTTTGTCCATGATAGAATGACTTGATTGTTTTGGAGAAGGGATAAACAAAAGCCATGAGGCCCATGATGTTCTTTCTGACAGAAAGCTGTCAGAAATAATCATGGTTCATTATAAGGATGATGGGACTAGCGGCAGGTCAACAAAAGCAGAAATTCCATGCAGGATGCAATGGTAAAGGACACGCAGAAAACAAAAATGGCTGATTTGCATGTTGTAAACTATGCTTAGGGCCTCCACTGTACAGTAGCAGTTACAATATTTCTGTTTTCTTGCCTTTCATACACCTTTAGGGTCTGATCACTAATTGACGCATGAGGATAGTACCCATTAAAGTTAATGGAATTTGAAACTGAAATTAATAGAAGATTAACCCCTTTAGATAGCAGCCTAGCCCTAGTTTGCAGATTACTAAATCATTATAGGTGCAATGTGATACATGAGAATAGAGCATTCATAAAATCTATCAGACAGGAATGTATTGATTTTCCTTTGTTGCCTCTTGTCCCATACGTCAGAGGCCTTCGGTGGTCCTTGGCCTAGAGGCGATGGAAGTTTATCAGTGCCATCACCAGATGTAGTGCTGAAAGCTTGATACTTTAGGAATTTGGGAACACACGGAATCGTCATTTTTTTGGGAAAGTCACTGGTCTGTCCTATCACTTGTTTGCTTGGTTTGCTTGATGCAAACCAAACCTTACGAAGAGCTCTTGAAGGAGCTAGGTATGTTTAGCCTGGAAAAGATGAGACTGAGAGATATGATAGCCATCTACAAATATCTTAAGGTCTATCACATGGAAAAGAGAACAAGCTTGTTTTCAACTGCTCTGGACGGGAAGGACTTAAACCAATGGCTTCAAGTTACAAGAAAGGAGATCCCGACTAATAATAATAATAATATATATATATTTTAAAAAATTATATCCCACCCTCCCCAGCCGAAACCGGGCTCAGAGCAGCTAACAACAGTAAAAATAACACAGTTTACATAAAATCACAATCAATTAATTGAAATACATTCTAAAATCAACTCATTCTAAAATCAATTCCAAGTCAAATTAATGGCAACCATTGGGGTAGAGTTCTATGAGGATTACAAAAGGAGAGAGGGGGTCAGACTGTGCCTTGGCCAAAGGCCTGGTGGAACAGCTCTGTCTTGCAGGCCCTGCGGAAAGATGTCAAGTCTTGCAGGGCCCTAGTCTCTTGTGGCAGAGCATTCCACCAGATTGGGGCCACGGCCAAAAAAGCCCTGGCTCTGGTTGAGGCCAGCCTAACCTCCCTGTGGCCCGGGATCTCCAAGATGTTTTAATTTAAAGACCATAAGGTCCTCTGTGGGACATGCCAGGAGAGGCGGTCCCGTAGGTACGAGGGTCCTAGGCCATATAGGGCTTTAAAGGTTAAAACCAGCACCTTAAACCTGATCCTGTAGTCCACTGGGAGCCAGTGCAGTTGGTATAGCACTGGGTGAATGTGATCCCGTGGCGAGGAACCCGTAAGGAGTCTAGCCACAGAAACATCAGGAAGAACTTTCTGACAGGAAGAGCTGCTTGACAGTGAAAGAGTCTCTCTTGGGAGGTTGTGGACTCTCCTTCCTTGGAGGTTTTTAAGCAGAGGATGGATGGCCATCTGTCATGGATGCTTTAGCTGAGATTCCTGCACTGTAGGGGGTTGGACTAGATGATCCTTGGGGTCTCTTCCAACTATACCATTCTATGTCAAACATGCAAATATTCTGCAGAAGGAGAAAGGGCTTCACCATTGCTTGACTTGCACAAACACTTATCAGCATAAAACTTGACTATTACAGGGAAGTTCTCTCTTAACGACTTATAGTGGATTTCAGGAGAAGAAATTGGTATTTTGACCAGCAAATGAACCAGATGACTAAAACTAGACACAATTAAGTGAAGCTTTCAGTGAGGACATAGATTAGTCCTCAGTGAAACTGCATACATGAGACTAAAGACCCTTGTACACAGATTTAATTTATCTGGAATAAATGGCACATTCTGGTTCCATTCACACAACTGCTAATGAAAGCCAAATTCTGACTTCAGGCATAAGCATGCATTGGCATGGTGAAATAAAATCAATTGTTTTATTACTCACGTGGTACACTGAGTACTCAAAATGCTAACTTGTGAACAAGGCATTGTGCGTTTTCTATGGGAAATTGCTCTGGAGTTCAAAATAAACAATGCAACCAAACTGTTTCAGATACAAATTGCAGTATATCCATAAAAAGATTAAGCATTAAAACTGTCTGTGTGGAAGAATTACTTGCTTATGTTGGAGCAAGGTAAATAGGTCATCCCGACTCAGAAAACTGTAGGCAGAAACAAAGGTTCATTAATAAGCACAGGGGTGGTTAAGGGCATGAGGAGTAATGAAGCTGTGTTAAGTGATATTGAATATGAACCTCAAATGTACATTATATAAATTATGGCTGCCTCTTTGTAAAAACAGATGATGAATGGTACATTACTGCCACAGGTGAATGATGTCTGCGTCTGGCACAGGGAGGACCAAAAGAATGAACACACGATAGACTGGTATTGGGTTGTCTTAGGCTGCATTACCGGATTACAGGTAAGAGTAGGTTTGGCTAAGGCTTTGGGCATGTACCCAACATCAGGCAGCTTCATGTTACCTTACAGGGACCCAGTGGTATCGACCCTGTCCTGGACCCAACTAATGGAGTACCTCCGCAACTAAGGATCAAGCCCAGTGCCTTATCCACCAAAATTGTGACAGTTGCTTTGAGGTAGGCAAAACCCTGTAAGCCAGCCAATTGGCTTACGGGGGGGGGGGGGGAATCCTCCCTGGCCCTGAATATGACAACTGAGTAAACCAGGCATAGGCAAACTCGGCCCTCCAGATGTTTTGGGACTACAACTCCCATCATCCCTAGCTAACAGGACCAGTGGTCAGGGATGATGGGAACTGTAGTCCCAAAACATCTGAAGGGCCGAGTTTGCCTATGCCTAGGGTAAACCATAGGTAAAGGTAAAGGGACTCCTGACCATTAGGTGCAGTCGTGACCGACTCTGGGGTTGCGGCACTCATCTCGCTTTATTGGCCGAGGGAAACAGCATACAGCTTCCAGGTCATGTGGCCAGCATGACTAAGCCGCTTCTGGCAAACCAGAGCAGAGCACGAAAACACCGTTTACCTTCCCGCCGGAGCGGTACTTATTTATCTGCTTGCACTTTGATGTGCTTTCAAACTGCTAGATTGGAGGAGCAGGGACCGAGCAACAGGAGCTCACCCCTTCGTGGGGATTCGAACCGCCGACCTTCTGATCTGCAAGTCCTAGTCTCTGCGGTTTAACCCACAGTGCCATTCGCGTCCCTAAACCATAGCAAGGGTCATAAGCAAGTTTGCCTGCTCCTCCGCTGGACAGACCCCTCACAGACTGGGTGGGTGATGATCAGTAAAGAGGGTGGCCTACAGCTAGTCACCCCCTTAAATACCCCAGGGGCAGACTGGGCACAGCTCCTATGCCCCCTATCCTTGATTGGCCTCATGGATAAGGCCCACACCACCTGGAAGGTCTGGCGTGTTCAGAGATGGCTGGCCCCAGGTAGACATCTCCTCTCTGGCTGCTCAGGAAGATGGCGGTCTCCCAGGACCAGTCACAGCTGTGGCATGCGACAAATGCCATGCACCACCCCCAGAGCCTATGTGACAAATGACACCCCCCAATCCTATAAGCTTTTACACACAGTAATACATGGGACTGAAGAAACCTAGTATTTTTCTGAGTTCTTTTTTTAAAATGCTAGCCTTTTTAGCAGTAGGCATTTGTAGAAAGAAAAAAATGCAGAACAATAGGTCAAACTACATGTTTGATACAGGGGTCTGATACAGACTGAGATTTTCTATACGTAGGCTTCACAAATCCAGTATCCCCATTCTGTTGAGATCAGTATGCTTTGAAGCTGAATTGACATCCTGGTTTACTCAATGGCTTATGCTGGTATGATTATTCATTTACCCAGTAATCTAAGATTTCAGACTCACTGCTTCTTTGCCTCCATATAATGTCTGAATAAATATTAGGCAATTAGTCTCATTTTGCAGCCAGTGCTTCTCAAACACTCGGTTCGATAGAATAGAGGCTGGCTTAAGTTTGGTTCCTTACATGAAATATTTCACATATTTGAGCGTTGACTCTCCTCTTTGTCTGGTTTCCCAGGGAGGGGATCTTTCCTGTATCCCAACTCACAGTGACGGCATTGGAAAAGAAGAGCAAACTGGTTCCTTTTCAGTGCACTTCTCTGAAATTGGAAGGAAAAAGTCAGAAACAAAACAAGTTGATGGGTGACATTTCAGGTGTTTTGACATAAGGATCTCACAAGCGCAGATGAAAAAATATCTCAGGTTCTTATAATTGAATCGTGAAGATACACACAGGTAGGTGAGTAATACCGACCATCAATCATTTCTCACGAAGTTGCCAGAGCCAAACGTTGCTTCAAGTCTGTCTGCTGAAACCAAGTGAAGCCAACAGCCATCTTTCATGGGAACCAGGGAATAACTCAATAGTGTCCATAACCACGAGGGCTTGATGGGTGTGTGGGGATGCTGAGAGAGCTGGTTTGATCATCATTTCTAAGTGACACAACCTGATTTGCGCTTGTGATTCGAGGACCCGATCCCCGCTTGGGGAATAAAGACACGAGGACACAGTATGTAAGGTTAATGGGTAAGGAAAAGGCCACAACTTTATTGATTACAGCATGTGAGAAGGTATTGGCTTAGGCATTGGACCACAGAACTTTAGACTCCACCCACTCGTAGAGGGGTGAGTCTGAGGAGGGGTTAACCACCAGTAGGTGGAGCCTGTTGATGCTAATACAACTATAGGCTCTCTCCTGATGTCACCGAGGGTTGTGCCATGGCCCCCCGCTACACGGGCATCGAACAGGATCCACGACCGCCGGATTCCTTTAGTGGAATACTCGAAGAAAATGTGTGTGCAATGGCAGGGATGGCTGGCACGGCCGCATTTGAGCGGCAAGCCACACCCCCGCCGAGCCTCCCTACTGGATGCCCAACTGGGGAGGGGTGTGGCGCGCCAGCCCTGGAGTTGAAGCAGGGGGCGAATGCCCCCTGCATGATGCAGAAATCGTCTCCCGCTCACAACCCCTCCCCTCTGGGAGGAGGTGAGGCTTTACCAGACTAATACCCTGGGGTGGGGAACTGAAGGCTTGGGAGCAAAATGTAGCCCTTCACACATCTCTCCCTCTGGCCCTTGGGACTGTGTTGCTTTCTAAGCCACACTTCTCATTGGCCCCACTCACTGCCTGCCTCAAATGTGTTGCCTTGCTGGAATGTGTCTTTGGACATACAAGGCTCGAACCTGCAAACCTTGTCCTTATCAACACGATGTTCTAACCAACTGAGCTATCCATGTCTGGAATGTCATGTTGCATCTTGTCTCCAGAAGCATTTTCAACGCACGCAGCAGGCGTTGCACTTTGTAGTTGCTAAACATTGCCAAGTTGCTAAAAAACTTTTTAATATATATTTTTTAAGTTAGCCTTTGGGGGGACCTTGTAAAACAAGAGTCGTTGAAATGTGCATCAGAAAGGTTCGGTGAACTGAAGAATAATCCACAAATGCATGTTTTGATGTAAGTACTGGGCTAAAAAACAGGTAAATTCACTCTGAAACATAACATGGACAAAATGCTCAAGTACCAACCTTGGGTTAAGAACTTAATTCATTCTGGAGGTCCATTCTCAACCTGAAACTGTTCTTAACCTGAGGTACCACTTTAGCTAATGGGGCCTCTTGCTGCCACCGCACAATTTCTGTTCTCATCCTGAAGCAAAGTTCTTAACCCGAGGTACTATTTCTGGGTTAGTGGAGTCTGTAACCTGAAGTGTCTGTAACCCGAGGTACCACTGTACATAAATATACCACCCTCGACCCCACACAAATACTCAAGTTTGAAACACCTTAGTGGCATACTAGCCAACATGGTGACCTCCAGATGTGATTGAACCCTGAAACCCATCAACCCCAGTCAGTGTGATCAATTATCAGAGGTGATGGGATCTGGGAGACAGTGTGCCGTGTTATTGGTACGGTGTATTGATAGGAGGCCTCTAGCTTGCTTTTCAGGGCATAAGTGAGCCATCTAAAATAAATAGTATAGCATTCAGCATTTCTATGACCCAGTAAAATATGTCAGATCCTTGTTAATCTATTTCCAGTAGTAATAGATGAAACACCCCTGTCATTGATTAAGGGCTGTTCCATCTTTTGTTCTTAAAAAAGAAAGATATGAAAAATGTTGGCGAGTTGAGAATGAATTGGTTCTGAATTCATAGATCAATAAACAGAAGGAGATCCATCTTGTAGCACATTAGTGGGTCTTTGTTTAGCTTTTTCAAGGAGTTTGTGCGGACACCTTTATTTCTATAACCTAGAAACTGTGCGTGTTCAATTTACATAGAATATATATGAAAATTGGGTGAATTATGCAAATGCAATTTGCCCTAATAAATCAGCTGCACTTGATTTATTGGACACAATCTCCATTCAGCATTACCAGAAGTGGCAACAGTCTATTTGAGACTATGGTACCACTGCTTAGCTTAGATGCTTACTGAAATCAGTAGAATAATAGAAAGGAAAAAGGAAAAGTGAATTTCCCTCGGCCTCATTCAGAATGGAGCTTACTTAGTTGAATTAATTTGGGGTCCATTTGAATGGGATCCAAATTAATTAATTGATGTATTATTTTGTTTCATATTTTTTAATAAAAATATGGACTGCACTTTCAATAAAGACATATAAAGGGTGTACATTTTTTAAAAAAACCAAAAACCACCCAAATAAACCCTGACAATGCAGCAAAACAAATCTGACAGATCCGAAGCAACAACAAACTATCAAAGATGTAAAAAAAAAAAAAAAAGAGGTTTACTTGACAGGCATAAAAGCATATTGGTAGCAAAAATATACAGTTTGGGAGGTTGTGCATGGGGCAGTGATGAACTTCTGAGATTCATTTCTCAGTAGCCTCTCCAGTGTTGTCACTACATGAGCTATTGGTGAGGAATAGATAGCAGAAGCCTAGAGATGTTTTACGCAGAAGAGGGAAGTAATTAAGAAGGAAAATTGAAATGTCCCTCCCCTGGGAACTGAGAACTTCTGGTACACCACTGCACTGGCACAGTCTCAACTTGAATTTCATAAACAGATTTTATTCTCTTTTCTTTCCTCCAGAGTCATTCTACTCCGCAACCAAAAGGATTTCAGATCAATTTACGGACCAGTTGCTTGTCAAGGAAAACGTGCTGCGAAACGTCCAAAAGGAAGTGTTCCTTTTTTTCAGAGCTTATAATGTGGCCGAGACATATAATACTAATAATAATAAAGCAAAGAGAAAGAAGAAATCTTTTGAATGAGAGTAAACAAATAGCTTTTGGCTGAATGGTTTGCTTGCCAAGTTCCAACACAGGCTGGATTTTTTACAGTTCACTTACAGTAAAACCACCTGAAAAATGATGGCTTCATGAATGAGCAGAGAAAATATAAATAACCCTGCCGGCTTTCGCCTTGCTTAACAGGGGTGTCTGGAGGCAATGCAACACTGTTCTATAATTAGGCAGTGCAGGGCTCCCAGCCCCCAGTTATATGTTCTTCTTTAGCTAGAAACAGGAATATTAGCTCCCAAATGCTCCACATCACTGCTCACTCTTTCTCTCTCTTACTCTCTAAGTAATACCCTTAGGGAAATGAGGACCCAGGCCTCTGTGCTTCTATCTTTATCCCATTTCAAGCTCTGCCTCTTACCCACAAGGCTAAGTAATGCACATGGCTTAATATAGCCAGGACGACGATGTTCGTTCCCTCTCCCCAGCCCCATCGCTGCAATAGCTCTCCCGAGCTCTGAGCTCTTTCTGACAACGTGCTTTGCAAAGTGATAAAGAGACATCAAGCTGCAATCCTTTACCTGTTTACCTGGGATGGGAGAAAGCTTCGCTGAACTCAGTGGGGCTTGCTTCTGAACAGCCATGCACTAGATTGCACAGTTATTTGATGCTCCTGCAATTGCCCTAGTTATTAAAAAGAAAATTTGCTGTCTCTCTCCCCCCCATTGAACTAAAGCTGCAGTCCTAGACATACTTCCCTGAGGATAAGCCCCACGGTGGGGTTTGCCCCTGAGTATACTTTCATCGTAGGACACAGGTGGCGCTGTGGGTTAAACCACAGAGCCTAGGACTTGCCGATCAGAAGGTCAGCGGTTCAAATCCCCGCGACGGGGTGAGCTCCCATTGCTCGGTCCCTGCTCCTGCCAAACTGCTAGTCAAAGTGCAAGTAGAAGGTAAACGGCGTTTCCGTGCGCTGCTCTGGTTAGCCAGAAGCGGCTTAGTCATGCTGGCCACATGACCTGGAAGCTGTACCCCGGCTCCCTTGGCCAATAAAGCGAGATGAGTGCCGCAACCCCAGAATCAGCCACGACTAGACCTAATGGTCAGGGGTCCCTTTACCTTTATACTTCCATTGGACTACACTGTAAGGAACGTTGCACGATTCCGGTGTTTTTAATTAACATTTTTGTTTTCGGCTCCTTGGATTTTCTTCTCCCACTTGCATATTGACTTAACTGGAAATGGCTTTGGGACACAAATATGATGATTTTTATTTAACATGCCATTTGGAGCAAGCAAAACATACTGAATATAGCTTACCTATAAATGGCCAAAATGGTCTCTCACTGAATCCGAGTTACACACACACACACACACACACACACACACACACACACATTTCTCTTTGGTGGAAAGAAGTATGTGCTTGGGGAAATTCTTTTTCCTGGTGTTGTTTTTTTGTTCATGTTACAGCATTAGTCAGAGTGCCAACAGCTTTTATACCTAGCTGTCTCGGGAATGTAACATTTTCTGTTTGGTGACCCATTTACACAATACAGGGTTGTTCTATACACAGCAACCTTCAACACAAACTTTATGTGAAAGTTGCAAATAGCTTACTGTTTTTCACATATATCGAAAATAAACATTATTTCTATGCAGATAACTTACTGTGATAAAATGCAAATTTACACAGAAGACAGATAAAAAATAAAATAAAATCCAACTGCAATACAGTGGATGCTCTGTATATTTTCTTGTTTTGTCTTTGATCATGTGTTTATATTAACATATATGTCCATCTGCCTCAACTACAATTTCATCAGACAGGTCTAGATATACCATATGTAAAGATACTTAGGCTTTTTAAAAGCAGAAACTTAACTTTTTTCCTTAAACACGCACACACACAAATATTCACTTTTGGTCTTTTTTAAAGATACAAATTTAATATGCAACAAATGTAATGATTATATGCATTGAAGTTTGAAAAAAGAAAAGAAAATTAATGTACAGGTTTGTATTTGCAAAGTAGAAAAGTTTGTATTAGGTATGAGAAATTTCACTCTGGCAAATGCAGAAGAGTTAGATGTTTCTGTTTCAGTCTTTAGGAAATGTGTGCAGGAAGGTGAAACTTGAGATCTAAGCTTCTTTATTACGGATGGACCCAGCAGGAGCAGTAGCAGTAGTAGTGGCTAAGCTCCGTGAGCATGATACCAGCAAACTGCTTAGGATCTCTCTCTTTGGGACCAGAGAGAGGAAAATTCTTGGATTGTGTTAAGGGCAAGGAAGACGGGACTGCATTGCTTCCTTCCTTAAGAGCAATGTGTTACTTTGTATCATGTATGGCTTATTTGTAACAATTTCAAGACTGTTTGCAATAAAGTTTAAAATTCATTTCTTGTGCTGGTGAGAATTTATTTCTACTCTGAAAGGGTCCAGCTCTGGCATTCTGCTGCAACAACTCTGGTATTCTTTATTTCTTTTAATAGTTTTATCCTTTTTGTACAAAATCATCAGTATTGAAATAATAATACTGACCTACCTCATAGGGCTGCTGGAAGAATAAAAAAAATATATGTTTGAAACACTAAAAACCCTCAAAGGAGAATACTATAAAACTGCTAACACACACATATCTTTATTAAAATTTAAAGCTTAATCAGTGGCTCAAGCCTAAGTAAGTATTGGGACATGGATAAAGATAATTGAGGTGTTATTGAGAAACAACATCAGAGAAAACCTCAGGAGGTAGAAAACATTAATCTTTGGTCTAAAGGGTGGGCTAAAATGCAATTAAAATGATTTCTGCCCTGCAACTTAATTACTTGTGAGTAACAGTTTAAAATAATGTCCTCGGAGAATTCTTCATTGCTTCATAAATCTACAAAGGCGGCGGCGGGGGGGGGGGGGTTATTGAAGGCAAAAATGAGGTCTGATAATGAAACTCAAGAAATGAAGACAAATATTTAATAGTATGCCCACGTCGAAAATGATGTCCAATCAATATTAGCAGCACTTCTTCACTTAAGTGGTTCAGAGGTGGAATCAATGTCATGGGGTCAAAAGCGAAGAAACTCAAATCCCATGACACCTTGCTTATAGGAGGCAACCACATCCCTCTATGCACAAAGGCTCTCAGTTGGTGATATTTGCTGAACTGCCTTTGACCTCGGAACATGCACCCCCCAAATCTCCATGTGCAATGGTGAAAACAAATGGAGATTTAATAGGCCACATAATTGGGGCTCACAGAATTGATCCCCATCCCACATTGTGGTACCCACGTCTCTCCTGCAAATCCTTCCCTCCTAGAAATGTTTTGCCTCAGCTGACCTTCCCTCCAGGTAGAGAGCTTTTCTTAGATGGCTAGGGTGGATAAGGCAGGCTTAAAATTAACCTAGGAGAAGCACTTTTAGAGAACAACCTTTTACAGTAGGGAAGGGAGACCTGTGGCCCTCCAGTTGCTGTTGGATTAAAATGCCCATCAGTCCCAGCCAGCATGGCTGATGGTCATGGAAGATGAGATTTCTTTCTTTTCTTTTTTTTTAAGATAAATGAAATGGTTTACTTACATTTCAATGCAGGCAGCAAATACATCCCACTTGAAGTTGAGAGTTTTAGTGCAACAGCAACTGAAAGATCACGGGCTCCCTGCTTCCATCCTGCAGGCAGGGAAGATATAGCACCATCTTCCATCCACCAGTTCTGTCATGCAAGGGGAGTTATGATGTCTCGCCCTGATTATTTGACAGGAGCGGTAGCAGTTTAGTCCTTCCCCTTCATGTTTACTTCATAACTCTTACATGTGCAGATGTTTCTGGATTGCAATCATACAATTATTAATTAATTAATTAATTTTATTTATACCCCATCCTCCCCGGCTAGAGCCAGGCTCAGGGGGGTTAATACCAGTAAAATTACAGTAAAAACATAATGGGGGGGCAATTTAAAATACAGGTTAAAATGCAATTTAAAATGCAGCCTCATTTTAAAAGTAGCCCATAAATCAAAACCATAAGGGGAGGGAAACATAAAGGTCAGACTGAGTCCAAACCAAAGGCCAGGTGGAACAGCTCTGTCTTGCAGGCCCTGCAGAAAGATGTCAAGCCCCGCAGGGCCCTAGTCTCTTGTGACAGAGCGCTCCACCAAGTTGAGACCAATCTAACCACCTTGCAACCTGGGACCTCCAAAATGTTGTCATTTGTGGACCTTAAGGTCCTCCGTGGGGCATGCCAGGAGAGGCGGTCCCTTAGCCTCTTCTCTCTCCTGAAGATATCCTGCAAGTCAGCAGATACATATCTGTGTGTGCTTTTGCATTTAAAACGTAAAATAGCATACTAAAGAATTGTATGACAAGGTGGAGGAGCTCTTTGCAAAACAACAACAACAAACATTGGCAGCCAAAGGATGGGTTTCCTTCCTTCTCACACTTCCCTTCACAGAAACAGGGCTGCCAGGTTGTGAGCCAGGGAATTCAACTGTACCTTTAGCATGAACCACGCTGCAGGCTCCGGATAGTATGTGGTGTTTTGTTTCAGTTTGCAGTATTTATTATAAATGAAGAGGCTGATGCTGGCTGGGCCAGTCCCATCCCAAGTGCCATTAAAATTTCATTAACTGCCCCTAAAACAGAAAGGCGTTTTCTTTTTGTTTCTTCTTAGTCCACCAGACGGAGCAAGGCTGTTCCAATGGCCTTCGAGATTGCTGATAAAGAGCTGTCATTGTCCTGCTAAAACTGTGCAAACACCCCTTTCTGCAGTGCATGCCTGCAGAAAGAAAGAGAGGGAGAAAAACAGGGGATAGCAGCCTTGCTGCAACAGTGAGGCTATTGAACTTTGGAAATCAGGTCAAGTCCCGAGGCAGACGTGAAAGGAATCACTTATGACTTTGCGCCAGCTCCGAGACATTTACTGTACCTGAGTCCTTGCACAGCAGCCCCTGGAAGCATGGGATACATAGGCCCTTTTGGAAGCTGTCCCTGCCCATGCCACAAGGAAGCTATTTTTAAATTTAAAATAAGTTGTCCGCTGATTTGTGACTACGTTTGTGGAATGCCCTCCCTGGTGAGGTGTCTTTCGGCCTCTTTCTTTATTAACTTTCAGGATGAAGCATTCCTGTTGATCCAGGCATTTGATGGCTGAAGGTTTCTCTCCTTGGCAACCTTCAAAACATTTTAAATAGTCTGAGTTTTTTATTTCCTATTGCATTTCTTTATGCTGATGTGTTTGCTGACATGGGTAACTTTGGGAAGAAGGGTGGGGTGTAAATGTGGGATTGCAGCAGCCTGAGTGGTGGAAGGAAAACGGCTCCCTGATGCAAGGCACATTTCCACCTGGCCTAGGGGGCGGGGCCCAGACTCACCTTGAACAGCTAAAAGAGGCTCCTGGAAGGCTGGAGGGACATTGCTGGATTAACTCTTGGGTTGGGGCAACTGGCTAAAATGTTTTAAATGCTTCTGATTTTGGTTCCTCTGTTTTTCTTTTTGTCAGGTTGGTGTTGGTTAAATGTTTAGTTGGGGCTGGCAGTTATTTTAATTTGGGTATACAGTGGTACCTCGGGTTACAGACGCTTCAGGTTATAGACTCCGCTAACCCAGAAATAGTACCTCAGGTTAAGAACTTTGCTTCAGGATGAGAACAGAAATTGCGTGGCGGCAGCGGGAAGCCCCATTAGCTAAAGTGGTACCTCAGGTTAAGAACGGACCTTCAGAATGAATTAAGTTCTTAACCACTGTAACGGTAAACTGTTTATTATTGTTGCTATCATTATTATTGTTATTATTAGTTTGTGTTGGTTTTATTGGTTTGTTTGTTGCTTGTATAGGATATTCTGTTCTTTAATATTTGAAGTTTTGTTGTGTTTTTATATGTGCTGTAAGCCACTCAGAGTCAGTGGAGGAGGAAGGGGGTGTGGGGGGGGTGGGCAGTCCCAGGTGTCACCACTGAGGGGGGTGACAAAATGCTGGCCTGCACTCACCGTGGGACCTGTAGCATGCCCGAGCCATGCATCTCTCCTGGGAGTGACATGGTGGCTTAGGAGCCCACAGGCTGTGCACTGCCCAAACGGTCTGCCCGCCACCTCCCCCTCAGCTGTAGGGCGGCTGAGTGGGAGGAGGCAGGCAGACTCCTCAGATGCCCCATGGAGTGTCCTGCCCCGGCTGGCCCCAGCCCGCGGGCAGCTGGCCTTACCCCTGGGTGCAGGGCACGTGTGCCACCCCAGGCGCCCAATCAGGTTGCTCTGCTGCTGCCCTGAGTGGCTAGGGAAACCCAGCCAGATGGGTGGTATATTATTATTATTATTATTATTATTATTATTATTATTATTATTATTAGATAGATGATAGATAGAGAAAGATAGATAGATGATAGATAGATAGATAGATAGACAGATAGATAGATAGATGATAGATAGATAGATAGATAGATAGATAGATAGATAGATGATAGATAGATAGATAGATATAGATAGATAGATATAGATAGATGATAGATAGATAGATAGATAGATAGATAGATAGATATAGATAGATAGATAGATATAGATAGATAGATGATAGATAGATGATAGATAGATGATTGATAGATAGATGATAGATAGATAGATAGAGATAGATAGATGATAGATAGAGAAAGATAGATAGATGATAGATAGATAGATAGATATAGATAGATAGATAGATAGATGATAGATTAGATAGATAGATGATAGATAGATGATTGATAGATAGATAGATAGATGATAGATAGATAGATAGATGATAGATAGATGATAGATGATGATAGATGATGATAGATGATAGATGATAGATGATAGATGATAGATAGATGATAGATAGATAGATAGATAGATAGATAGATAGATAGATGATAGATAGATAGATAGATAGATGATAGATAGATAGATAGATAGATAGATAGATAGATAGATAGATAGATACTGCTTCAGATTCTGGCCTCATGGTGGTGGCTAAACAAGTTTGTTAACATGGACAAATGTACCATTTTGGGGCAGGAATGCTGGAGAATTCTGGGGGGTGGCGAATGGAAATTGTCAGAACAATGGTACCACAGGTTACAGACGCTTCAGATTACAGACTCGGCTAACCCAGAAATAGTACCTCGGGTTAAGAACAGTTTCAGGTTAAGAACGGATCTCCAGAACGAATTAAGTTCTTAACCCGAGGTACCACTGTATCTGCTTATTCATCCCATGTCCAGAACAGAAGTTTATCCAGTGAAATCCATCAATGTTCATTGTTTTGATGCTTCCAGTCTGCAAATGATATGCAATTGAATATATTAACTGCCCCCATTTCCATTGTGTTTCCTTTGCAATTAAATTGGTGATGGACTATGCAAATTATGTAATTTCATCACAGCACACAGTGAGATGAACACCATAGTTTTTGGTGGAAGAACAACTGCCTATGGAATGGAAACAATGCTACAACGAGAAATACAGATAGAATGGGATAGGATGCATTCTTGCATCCTTACTCATAGCACTGGTCTGTACAAGATTTCTCCTAGCCCAAGGGAAGGTGGTGGGTGGTGAGACAGGAGGCTGGGAAGCTTTTATGGGGATATTGCATGGCTGTTAATTCACTGTGCATGAATACAATACAATAAGGACTCAAATGTGCTGAGTGCAATGCCAGTTCTTGCCATTTATCCTATGCTTACAGCATGGAATGAAATAAAATGCATGTGGTGTTTTGATGGTTTCTAAAGTGGGGAGAGCAATGTGGCTCCTAAAATCCTCCAAGCTAATTATATTGCTGGGGGAAAGAAAAAAAAAAAGAAAAGAAAACCACCACCTTGTTTTTAAGATGCAATGGATGTTTCTCACATTATTTATGATTGCAAATTCTGTAAAGTATCCCAATCCATTACAATCCTGTCATCAGTTTCCCAGAAGGTTAAAAAGATATGTTACCACAACTCTGGTGTTCTGCTGGTCTAGCAGCTCTCTTCACAGAACAGTAACCTTCACGTTCTTAAAATTAAAGCAAGCAGTTGTGCAGCGCTTCCCAAATGGATCTTTTAGTTTGCAACTTCCAGTCAGCTTAATGTGTCTTCTTAAAATAAACAGAATGTTAATGCATTCGATGCTATAATTGCGGTTTGCATTTTGATGCTAAACTATCGTTTAAGAATCCATAATGTCTGCCATTAAACCCAACCTAGGCAATTGCTCCAAGCACCCAGAGAAAAAACAAGCATACAAAATGTAACACCAAGGCATTGCATTGTTTCTATTCACAGCATTTGTGACCTACCCCTTCTCCAAAAGCTCAAAGTGAGGTTTGTAGCTTCACAATAATGTTGTGAAGTAGGTTGGACTGAGACTTGATAGATTTGAACTTTCTCGGTTCATGCTAGCAAATCAGTCTCTTAAGCCAAGAAACAGTATTCTCTAAAATATTGAATATCAATATATGTGTCAAGATTTTGAGATTAGACCACTGAAGAAGCCCAGAAAACTATCTTGGGAGTGTGCTACTTGCAAGCCCCAGTAAAAGGGCTCCATCGGGGGCAAACAGCATCCTCTTGATTACTTGGACTGCCAGGGCAAAACAGGTGCAAAATGCCGGCACCCTGTCGTCTACAACTTTATTGTCTACTACTTTATTAATATTGTTAATATCTATCTACAACTCCACTAGCATCTCTTGGTCTTGTGAATAACACCAAACTTACCTTTTGTTGGTATCTTCATGAACTTATCTAAAAGACTGAGTTAAGCATTTGAAAAATCTATTGAAACCAGACATTATAAGTTCATTTTAGGCTGGGTAGTTCGCAAATCTCTCTGGCTTTGTTTAATGTTTTGTATTTTTCTCAGAAGGTTGAAAAAGTATGTCTAATTATTGTTCTGTGTATATTAATCGCCAACGTGTTGCATGAGTCGCACTACTATCAGCAGCATAGGTTGCATGTTTCTAGCAGAAAGCAGAGGCGAAGCAAGGTGGGTGTGGTGCGTGTGGGTTGCCCCAGGTGTCACCTCTGAGGGGGGGTAAGAAAATGCTGTGCGGCACTCAACGTCTGCAAGAAATGCTGTGGCTTTGGCAAGCGTGGGCTTCCCGGTGCCAAAATTGTCCACCCGCCGGCCCCCCCTCAGCTGTAGGCATGCAAGCTGTAGGCTCCACAACTCTGGCTCCCCCCAAAAGCCCAACAACTTTGTCTCCCCAAATAAAGCTCAACAACGTTTGCTCCGAAAAAATATGAAATAAACCATTGTTGCAGGCAAAACAAACAAACAAATCAATGTGGGGAGAGGGGTGACAAGAAATTTTCCGCACCAGGTACCACCTGACCTTGCTACGCCACTGCTAGGAAGTCGCTTAAAACTGCAGATGGAACCCAGGATCTTTGCATGCTGTTGAAACCTGTCGCATTATTGTCATGACGATAGCTACCTTTCCTCATGAAGCTTGTTCATAACACTTGTCCACTAAAGCAGATGCACGGTAATTCTCTCAGAGATCTTAACATGTGAGGCACAGCTTGCCCACCTAGAAATACACTTTGCCCCATTTTTCCTGGTTCTGCCACACTTTCCATCGTATCTGATTCAGAATTAAGTTCCCTGGCAAAGCTGCATTTCTTAAGAGCTCCAAGTGGTGGGACACAGCTGGTGTAGGGTTCATAACACCGGGAAAGAAGGGAGGTGCATGAAAAGGCTGGAGAATAAATTTTAGAAAACCTGGAGCTTGCTTCATAATGCAGACAAACCTTACAGCCTGAAGAAACTTGCATACCATGCCAAATAATTATCGTTTCAACAGCCGTATTAGCTGAGATGCTTAACAGTGGTCCATAAACTACTGTACTTTTCCATGTATAAAACAGTCCCCTCCCCTTAAAAGCATGCTAAAAAGTTGGGGTCATCTTATACAGTGGTGCCTCGCAAGACGAAATTAATCCGTTCCGCGATTCTCTTCGTCTAGCGGTTTTTTCGTCTTGCGAAGCAAGCCCATTGACAGCTTAGCGGATTAGTGCTAGAGCTGTCAAGCGGCTTCCAGCGATCAGCTGTTAAGCAGCTTATCAGCGGAACAGCTGATAAGCGGCTTAGCGGCTTAGGAAAAGGGCAAAAAAAGCAAAAAAAAAAACCCGCCGGGGGACACAAGATTTTTTCGTCTTGTGAAGCAACCCCATTGGGAAATTCGTTTTGCGAAGCGCCTCCAAAACGGAAAACCCTTTCGTCTAGCGGGTTTTTTTGTCTTGTGAGGCGTTCGTCTTGCGGGGCACCACTGTACATGGGTTGTGCATAGGCTGGACGTTTGATTGGTTGCTATTGTGCATGCTATTGTTTGCTGTGTCAGTGGGTGGTGTTGATTGTCTGATGCTCCATCAGTTGGGCGGGCGATTGGCAGCTTCTGCCGGCGATGGGACAGACGGGAGGCAGATTTAGTGGTGTGTGTGGCTGAGAGATTTTTGACAATCCCCCCTTAAAAAAGCTCAACAACTGTGGGCAAACCTCTGCAAAAAGAAGCTCAACCACTGTGTGCCATCTCCTCCAATTTTCTTAAATTTGAGTCCCCCAAAATAGGAGTCGTCCTATACATGGGTTCGCCTTATAGATGGAAAAGGATGGCATTTTGGTTTCCTACAAATGCCCCATGATTTTCATCTCTAAATTCACCAAGGCATTTTACTTCGCATGCAAGCAACTCTTGTATAGTTCCTCCACCCCTATTTGTGCAAAAGTTAACAGAGGCTAACCCTGCTATATCTGTGAGGTAGCAGTAGGGGTTGGATCCGAATCACTTTGTGTCCTTCAACAAGAGTTTTCGTGGCCTTGTCATTCTCCTCATCTAGCAGGGCAACTCTATGCTCCAGAAAGTAGATGTGTCAATACAAAAGAAAGCTGATTTTGAATTCAGTAACTGAAATTGCTTCCAGCATCCTGCTGTATGTTCCCCTGGTGGATACCTTCTTTATATGAGGTCTCTGCTCTTTTCACACATTCATTGCCTGCTTTTGATTTTTCCTGGCTTTTAGTCCTGACACTGCTCCTTTCGAAATGCAGACGAGCATCCTTTGCAAAGGCACATTTGGCATGTTTTCTTTGCTTTGCTTCCCATCCGAAAGACTCGTCATATTTTTTTTGTAGCATCCACCCTGCCAATAATTCACTCTGGAGTATTCTGATTTTTAAAAGAGCAAGAAAGTGAGGAAAAGAATGCTTGGACATGTTTGCAAACGGCTTGATATAGCAGATGAAATATACATTACCTTTCCTCTGCATTTTGTCTGTGACTAAGGCACAAAAAGACACACAGTCATGTGTTTCTTTCCCTGTCTCTCTCGTTTTTCTTTTTGAGACTCTGAAAACAGCCTTGTGATTTAAAACATTAATTTAAGTTGGAAAACAACAGGAGCAAATAATGGCTGCTGAATCCTTTTCTTCTTTGTCTCTTTTTCTTCTTGAGATGTTCTCCCCCCCAGCTGCTTTTTTACCCATAGAAGAAAGGATATGACTATCGATATATTTTCCTGCAAGACTGGAAAAGACTAGTGGAATGTGTGTGCGTGGTTTTAGGCAGAAACACGTCTGGCATGGAAAAGATTCATTAGTCACTCCCTCCAGCTATTTATCCATTCTAAAATGCCGCCTACCAAGAATGCTTCCAGTTAAAAATAACGTTGGAGATTTATACTTATTAGGGCTCACCCACACCTCTGTGGCCCAATGCTTTTTACCCCCCCCCCCCCTGTTTGAAACACAGCACAAAAGGGAGTCAGAATGATCCTTGCGATGATGGGTGCGATGACAATTTTTCCTCTCATGCTGTTGGGCCATCTCTCACTTAGATAAATCGCCCCCACCTCACTGAACAATCCCTTAACCGAAGGTCTCTTTACCTTTCCCTTAAACTTTTAGCCCAGAGTATCCTGCGGGGGACCTTTGTGAGGGGATATTTAGTAAGTTGGTGTTGAATAGTGGAAAAGATGGACGAAGGACACAGCTCTGTTGGATTCACAGCTCTTTATTGCAGCAGTTAGAACTGCTCCTGGAATCAGACTGACTGCAGACTAGCTGGCTGCTTTATATAATATTAAGTAACTTGAAACAGTAACAACTCACAACTAGCTAACCAATCAGGAGCGACAGTTTTCAATCCTTCATTTACACACTGGTGGCCCTGAGTGAGAACTACCACTAATCTTCATACATAACAGTTGGAGTCTCAGACAGGTTTTATTCAAATAAACAATGAATTTAAGGCAAGATAGTATTTAACACAACTGGATTAAATTTAGGTTACTTCAGGAATACAGTGTGATTTCACTTTAATTTGCTCTCAGCTGTTTTTGCGTTATAGGTTTGGTTCCTTCATACAGTGATAATTTCTTTCAGTTACCCACCCCCTTTAACAATCCAGCTCCTAAGGTACCTTAAGCAATAGACCCAAGGAGTCTCCACACACACACTCCTTTCACTGGGTTTGGGAGTTTTTCTTTTTCTTAGAAGATTCTCTCCCCTCCAGATTAGATTTGAGTCCTAAGTAGGCTGTTCGTTTCCAGCTCCTACTTCTCCTGGCTCAACCTCTGATCCCAGTAAAATTCCGGTCTATTCCTATTACTGGACACCACACACTGTACTTCACAATACACTCAGAGTGGAAGCTGTTTTCCCCCAGAGCCAACTCTTCCTTGCATTCACTCTTTCTACCTCAACCTGTCTCCTAACCTGTCTCCCTACTTATCTCCCGACATCTCCAACCTCTATTCCAACCCTCTCCCTCACACTACCTCTCTCTGTCTCTCAAAACCTCTCCTTTTAAACTCTCCCTCCTGGAACCACAGCCAATCAGAGGCTTCCATTCACTAACCATATGATCGGAGGAAATGAAAGAAAAAAAGAAACACTGTTTGATCCAACCATTCCAGCAAAACCAACTTTTTCATCACAGACCCCCTACTGCATATTTGGTCTAATCAGGGCTAAGATCAATGACCATAACAAAATGAACATTGTCAAAAAGAATAGACAAAACTTCTCAATGCTCCCTGCTGGAACCAGCCATACAAGTACCTTGCCCCTCAAAGGGGTATTTGTAACCAGTGGCATAGTGGGGGGGGGGTAGATGCCCTGGGCACGGAATTGTTAGTGGGCACAAAATTTCAACAAACAGTGCTGCCTCAATACATCCATCTCTGGGCTCTATTGAAAACAGCTTCTCCATGAGAACCAGGAAGTGACCTCTCCAGACAATGGAACAACTCTCCAGGAGCAGCCAATCAGGCTCCTGGATGAAGTGAATCAGCAACCTGATTGGCCTACAGGAGCAGCCCAGAATTAGCCAATCACGCGGGGCTCATTGTGTAAATAATGTATATATAGCTAGACGTTTTGGGGAAAGGTTCATTCATTTCTACTACGAGCTGAATAAAGAGCATGAAATTCACACTCAACTCCAAGTATACTTCCCTTAGCACAGCCCTGGTCGGTGGCAACCCACACTACGCCACTGTTTGTAACTGAGCAACAATTGTTATCATCTTCAGTCTAGGAGACAACATAATTGCCTCCTTCAATGTATCTACCACTCCTTGTAGTAATCATCCCTTGGGTCCGATATGGGAAAAGGTTGACTACACAGGTAGATGGCTGAATGCCTCCAAGGAATTTGTCGACATTCAGGTCACCAATTTCTTCTCATTTACTCTATCGAAAGTATCAACATTGTTACCAAAGTTGGGTGTCTGTTCCTCTCTCTGCTGAGTGGTGGCAATTGCCCATGGGGTCCCAGGCACTCACACAGGGTCTGTGCCCCTTTGGAGAACTGAAGACACGGTGGAGACTGTCATGGCTTTAAGAAATATGGTTTATTCACCTATTTACACCTTCAGTTTGCATGGAAGGAGTCCAGATCTGACTGCATGGTCAATTCAAGAGGGGTTTGCACCCCACAGCAGCCAGCCCTGCAGCCAGCCACCTCAAAGATCAATCTCAGCCCTTCTTCCTGCTTCTCCCTCCCAGGGACCCTTGCTCGAAAACTCCCTTTTCCTCTCCCCTCAAACACACATCACCTTAGCAACTTTTCAAACCCCTGTCTCTGTTCACACCTGAGGCCGGGGAGGAGGAGGAGCCCTCTTGCATTGGCAATGGCCCTCAATGGCCTGCTATTGTTCCCTTAATGGCTCTAGCTTGGCCAGGCTACTCAAGAATTCCTCTGCAGCTTGTATTTCTCCCTGTCTACCCTGAATATAGTGGTACCTTGGTTCTCAAACTTAATCAGTTCTGGAAGTCTGTTCCAAAACCAAAGCATTCCAAAACCAAGGCACGCTTTCCCATAGAAAGTGATGCAAAATGGATTAATCTGTTCCAGACTTTTAAAAGCAACCTCTAAAACAGCAATTTAACATGAAATTTACTATCTAACGAGTCCATTGATCCATAAAATGAAAGTAATAAACAATGTACTGAAGTCACACAATCAATCAATCAATCAGTAGCTGAACTGGGTTCCCCATAGTCACATAAACAAACAAAAAAGCCACAAAAACACAAAATAAATAGCAAAAACAGACAGATCTCAGCATAACACTCAAATCAGAAGCATAACACTCAAAACGGAGCACATTCAGCTTCCATAAAAAGTTCGCAAACCAGAAGACTTACTTCCGGGTTTGCAGTGTTTGGGTTCCAAATTGTTTGAGTACCAAGGCGTTTGAGAAGCAAGGTACCACTATAATCACAATCTCACCATTCATTAATGTCTAGGGTTCAGGGGGACACCCCCAGAAAAAAGCCCTATAACACCATGTATAGTTTAGATATGACCAAGGCCATGTTGATGAATGACATTGTACTTTGCTTGATTTTTATTTTCATTTTTTTCATTCTGGATTGTGCTTGAAAGTTGCTCAATTAGGCAAATGTTCCATAACAGCAAACATACTTATACTCCTGCAGAGCAAATATGAAAGCTTTTAGTACTGCTGAACTATGTGCTAATTGAAGTGAGTACAAGTAGCTTCTGATTTTGCATAGTAATGCAGAGGCACATGCACACAGACACACACAAACCACTTAGAACATGCAATTCAATATCACACAATCTATTATTTTCCATATTTTAGCTTCTGCTAAATCCTTAGGTGACCATTTGTTTAAGTTTCTATTCTTCTTCCTTTTTTTTAAGCCAGCCAAAAGTCAATTGAAGGAGCTACTGAGGGAAAGAACAACATTGCTGAGATCCCCAATGACAAAAAGTGATAAATATTAAAACATGCTGCTTTAAATACATCACACAGCAGATTTTCATGATAGATTGAGGTACCATAGAAGAACAGGTGATAGAGACAGATGTATTTGCTTCCTTGATTCAAGAGTTTGTGTAATCCATCAGGTACAAAGTTGGGGGTAATAGCCATTTCCTTTCAGTTTTTAGCAAATGTGTTTTGGAGTTATCAATGATCTGAACAAGCATTTCCTACTCTTTTAACAAATCACGTTTTAAAATGCCGTTTGGGGAAGAAGAAGAAAAGCTTTTACTTAGATAATTTCAAAATAAATAGCCTTGACATTTTTTTTTTAATCTAAACCGAGTCTGTTTAACATTAGTTGCATATTTTTAGATTAAAAACCCAATGGTGAAACCTAGCATTTTTCTCTACAACAAGTTGGAGGCTGCAAATGAAGATTTCATAGTGACTGTTTTCAAATGGTAGCAAGTGAAGCCAGATTAATTGTTGGTGGCAGGCCTTTGGGTGTCTGTTAGCAGTGTGTGTATGGGGTGGTAACAGTTTATCTGCCCCCCCCCCGCCAACCAACCCCCCAACCTTCCAATAAATCTTCTTCTTCTTTTACCCCACTGGAAGGGGGCAAAGGAAGTGAAGTGTTTCTGAAGGTTATAAAAGTGAAAGAAGAGCCTACTGAAGCAGGGCATTGGCCCATTTAGTTCAAAATCCTTAGCTTTATGCTTATTTTTCTGTTGCTGGAATTTGTGCATATTGCTAGCATTTTTTTCTATTTTGAAAGGGTGTTTTAACTACTGTTTGTGTGGACAGCCAGAGTACCCCAAACCCTGGGTGCCCCCCCCCCATGTGGAATAACAACTCAAGACAACGTCCTACGGGATTAAAATTGGCCACAACCTTATCATATTTCAGATGTGGGTAGACCTTGGCTCAGGCATTGGGCGTTTATCCCTCCCAGTCCCCTGCCAGGGATCTGGGGAACATCAGGGTTATCCAGTGTGGGGGGGTGGGCTGGCTCTGGAGAACATATGTTCAAGCAGAGAGAGCCCACCCCCATTACGCCGCCGTCGCAGGGGAGAGCAATGACGACCTCTAGGCGTATGGTCAAAGCTTCCCCTCAAAACCTCCTTTAACGGGGAACCTTGGTATCGCCACCGCAAAGAGGAGGGGGCATGGGTCACCGCTGCATGCCCACCCCCCATTCATGGAAGATAGACTAAAGGATTCTACCCAAGGCCTGATACCGCCAAAGTTGTGATGTTTTGTTACAGGAATGGCAAACTTGCCAATGCAGGGGAATTCCTTTCCGGCCCTTCAACAGTGACCTTGACGTAGCAGTGCCCGCATACCTGTGGAGAAAAGGTTAACCTGCAAAATAAGACATTAACTGAGGGTGGGTAGGGTGGGAGAAGCTCTGGGGCCAACTGAGGATTCCCAGGTAAGATCCTTCCTCTATTGTGTGGGCAGGTAGTCCCTCCCCCTACCTGGCCTGATTACCTTGGCAACGCTTCCCCAGGCGGGACTGGGCAACTGACTAAGGTAGGCGGAGATCTCCAGGTCTCCCACCTGGGTGAAGGTGAAGCTAAGTCTGTGCTAATGTTGCCGCATAGGGTCCAGGGGCTGCGCGCGACCACGCAAAGGGCGTCCCCCATTTAATGTGGGGAGTGGTCATTGTAAGCCAACTTGAATCTCTCCAGAGGGTAAGGTGGAGTAGATTTTTTAAAAAAACAAAAGCACAACATGAATACAATGCAGAATGCCGTTTAGAAACTGCTTTTCTTCTAGAAAAAAGGGTCCTGGTACTCACCATGAAGTTGTTACAATAAGTGTCCACTTTTCCACAGGGCTTTTCTTCTAGAAAAAAGTGCTGCTGATTCTGTGTATCCCTGAGTATTCCCAGAAAAAACTGCAGCCTTTATAGACATTTTTCCAGTCCACATAATATAGAGCCACATGAGGACCCATGTGCAGGTCATTTAAATGCTCCCCCAGCCATACAGAACTTGCTCAGAGATAAATAGCTCAAATGCAACTTGAAAAGAACGAAAGGACACCCAGAAATCCAGGTTATTGTCCTGCCAAACGGTAAGGAGACCATTATCACTCCAGAAGAGCAGACAACCAGTTATCATGCTGTGATAAGTTACCACTTGATAAATGGTAGTCTGTAATCACCCTGTTCTCGTCAGAAGAAGAATTCACCTTGTTTTTATGTCTACACACTGTTAGCTTTCCTGAAACTACAGGATAGGGTGTGTTATAAATCTCTGGCAGCATTCCAGAAGCAGAGACTCACACATTCTGAATGCGCACCAGATTTATTTCTATAGTTGTCTTTGTTGTTTCGGAAAGCACCTACCAAGATTCCACAAACAGCTCTAACAGAGCAGTTCTAACCCTGGCTAGGGAGCAGTGGGGTAGGACAGAGCGATGGGGTAGTCACCTTATCCCAGGCCTTGTCCATCACATTGGTCAAGACAGAAGGCTCTTGTGTGTTTTGCTATGCCAACTCCAAGCTGCTGCAGTTTAAAAGCCTAGGACCCCTTGTTGGATTCATAGCATTCGGGAACTAGTGAATCTTTTTTTTTTTTTATGTGGCGGCTTTAATTCCTTTTTTTTTTTTTTTACAAATATCTTTATTGAGCAATTTAAAATATATACACACTTTGAACGGACAAAAAAGAAGAAAACGGAAAAAAACAGCATACAAACATACAACATACAACATACAAAGGTAAAAAAGGAAGAAAAAGAAAGAAAAAAGAAGAAAAAAAGCAAAAAAGGGGCCAAAAACAGAGAAGAAGCTAACAAATTTATGAACAATGGACCTCCGTCCAGCTCGGTTTAGGATTAAGTAATCTTATAATCTTTCTGCAGAAATCATTATACTAATTTTATACATCGTAGGAGTTAAGTACCGTCTGCTGTTATATTACTAATTCCTAGGTTAACTTCGATATAGCATATAAATTTGTTCCACTCATTTTTTAATTTTGCGTTATTATGATGCCTAATTCTTTGTGTCAGTCTCGCTAGCTCTATGTATTGAAACAATCTCACTTGCCAATCTCTGATCGAGGGTATGTCAGGGGATTTCCAGTTTTGCGCAATTAAGATCCTCGCCACCACGGTGGCATATTGGAAGAAGGTATGGTCTTCACTCCTAATTTCCTCACCGATCATGCCTAAGAGGAACGCCTCAGGTATTTTGGGGAAATTATATTTCAATATTTTGGGAACTAGTGAATCTAATGTAGCGAGAGTCTTCCCCTACCCCACAACACCTCATTTCTGCAGGTGGAAGAATTGCCGGTGTTTCCTACGCTGTCGTATACAGCAGTGGTGACACCTGCCGAGGGCTAACGGATGGTCATCTCTGCCTTATCTTAACCCATTCCAGTGTCAGAGATCAGAGGGTTAGGATTTTTCATGGTTTGTACCAGCAGTTTTGAGATGGGGCACAAAGGTTGTCCAAGTCAGGGGTCAGCAACCTTTTTCAGCCATGGGCCGGTCCACCATCCCTCGGACCATGTGGTGGGGAAAAATTTTGAAGGGAAAAAAATGAATGAATTCCTATGCCCCACAAATACCCCAGAGATCCATTTTAATTAAAAGGACACATTCTACTCATGTGAAAACACGCTGATTCGTGGACCGTCCATGGGCCAGATTGAGAAGGCGATTGGGCCACATCTGGCCCCAGGGCCTTAGATTGCCTACCCCTGGTCTAAGGGGATATGCCATCTGAGTATGTATGTGTCCCTGCCTCTTGCCCAGATTTTCTTTTCAAGAAGCCTGCTTTTTAACTTGGGAATGCTTTGTCAGGAGCTCAGCCTACACTCAAGTAGGACCCTGGTAGATACACATGCCCGACTGGCATGTTTTCTCCCTCCTGGTCAATCGTTCTGGAGTTTCAAAAGCTTTCTTCAGCCCGAACATCACAGCGACCGATGCTAACTGACACCGGCACACTTGGGGATCCACAGAGTTTGCGCCTCATGCGTGACAGACCTCAGCAACTCAGCATTTTGGCTACTTACTTTATTTACATATAAAGACACACAGAGCACTCCAGCATCTCTCTCTAGCATCAGACAGCAAAGAGAGAAAGAACAAAGGACAAAAGTCCCACTTCACGGAACACAGTAACACAAACATCCCGTCTCCATCACTTCCCACTTTGTGGAGTCAAAACATATACTGTCATGTGATAGACAACAATCCCATGACTGCAATCACGGAGCAGGAATTCTAGCATCCTTTACAAGCAATTTGATATCAATGGTCTGAAATCCTGCATATATATATATATATATATATATATATATATATATATATATAATCACTGTATTTACATTTCCAATCATCTCAAAATACCAGCACTTTTGTTTAAGCTTGGTGAGAAACACATTGATATAAATGAACTGAACATTTGAACAAATCACCAACACACACACACACACACACACACACGTAAAAGGCAATTAAACCTTAACACTAACCAGGTCACCCCAGTAAGGTCACAGACCTATGTTCTATGCATTAAAATTCATGAAGGGGACGATCGTCCTTGGCTTTTTTTTTTTTTTTAGCATTTGGCAAATCTCTAAGGACATGCTATGTCAACTGTGTCAAAAAGATTTTTACCCCCAAAAATAATACATAAGGGAATCTGCGGATGGCACCAGTCAAGTAAAAGTTAGACAGGTTGAAATTGTTATGACAATTGTACTAGCAAATCTCTTTTCCTCTAGATACTGTCACTGTTTCATTTGATAGAAATCATTTGAGTGACACTGTCATCTCTCCATCCATCTGTCTCTGGTCCCTTGTTCTCCTTCATCCCTCTACCTGAAATAAACAAAACGATGGAATCGCAGAAACACTGCTAATAAATTATCTCGCTGGCCAGGATGTAAAACGCAGTTCAGCATTCCTGGGTGGTGATCTATTTTAATGGATCATTGTTTCCTGTTAAAATGAAAGCTAGATACAAAGCGAATGTCAAGTGTTATGATGCGAAACATAGCCAATATTAGCCTTATCAATTTTATATATATATATATATATATATATATATATATATATATATATATATATATATAATAAATTCCATTTTCCTTTAACAACAGCAGTTTTAGGGTAGTGGGAGAAGCTTTATGAAACCTGTTCAGAATATCAATTCACATCTGCGCTTTGTTATCCAGCTTGTGGGACCACATTCCCCAAACTGCTGTCTTGATGCTTTAAGGCTTGCTCCAACTTGACAGAAAATGGATGGCAGCACAGGTTTCCTTTTTCCCTTCCACTGTAAACATTTCCACTGGAGCCCATATTGAATGCTGTTTAACCTTTGAAGAAACACAGCAGCACTTGGGAAGGCCTGTTTAGTATACAATAAATCACAATCCATCATCCTAATCTAAGATACATACAGCTGAGGAAATCTCCGGAGAGAACATTTCTCTTTTTTGGTGAAGTCAGCAACATTTAGATTACATGGTGGAGGGGGGTAAAGAAGAACTGGAAACAAAACAAGGATGCTTTATGCACTTTCGTTTAGCCTCGTCCTTTTGCCAGGATAAAGGATAACAAAACATTTTTGTTTTAAAGGATTTCCTTTAAAAAACCCTTAAGATCCTGTCACATGCACAGCAAACCTTTTATACCTATTTGTGTGTGTCTTTCCGTTGACTAGCGCATAGCCTTCAGCCACTTAAAATTCAGGTGGGTGGTTTTTTGCTTGTTCTTTTTAAGCTACCCACGCAACACAAAGCTTCCTCTGAGATTTTTCTTCTTCTTCACCAGGAAACAGCCCCCCCACCAAATCTCTTGTCACTACTTTCAGTATTTAACTATTGATGCCCTCTTCTAAGGAACATTGGAAGCGAAAAGCACTTGGGAATTCTCTAGACTTGGCGAATGTCATTTCCCCCTTTCAAAGACAGCTGTTAACTGTACAGCTAATTGGGCCCTGGCTTTTAAAATAGTAATGGCATAATGTAATATTTAAAATTGCATGCATTCCCACTCTGTTTGTGTGCGGAATTTTTTTATTTTATTTTAATGAGTGCAGAAGCTTTAATGTGTCATTAGCAAATGTTTACAAACTAAAATATAGGGATAAAAGTGTTTCAACCAGACTGAAGTGAATGGCTATTTATAGCATGTTTAGCTTGCAAAGGAAGTATAAAGAAACTAAATGCTTGTGGGTTGGGGAGCTGTTAGCGAATAGTTGTGGTTCCAAACACTGAGTTTGGAGAGCCTTTAAAAAAGCCAGAAAGCCTCCTTAGGGTCCCTTAGCCCAATTTTTGTTTATTTTGGGATAGACCTCTGCAGTAACATTTACCACATTGAGTCTATGTTCCCACCAAGACCTATAAGCAAAGAATGCCGGCCTGTATCCCATGATCCTTGTTCAGTGTCTTAGCAAACAGGCAGAAAAGAAACAATACCAGGGAAAGGAAGGAAAGTAGACTAGGGCTGGGTGATCTATAGTTTTCAACATTGCAATATATCACCAGCTAAACATTGTGATATACATTGGTACCTCGGTTTTCGAACAGCTTAGTTCTCAAACAACTTGGAACTCAAGGAAGTAAGTGTTCCAGTTTTTGAACTTTGCCTCGGAAGCTGAACGTGCTCCTGAGCTTCCGTTTTCACTGTTGCAAAGCTAATTTGAGCCCCCTGCATAGTAATTAATCCTTCCCCCCCTTACGTTTTTACTGTTGAGCAGCTCATTTATGTCCCCCCCCCCCATCGTAATTAAAGCCTTCCGTTTCTGATTGAGGTTGAATCCTGACATGACAGAAGTACTGTTTTGGGGGGACAGGGGATGGGCGGGTGTGGGGGAATCCCTGGTCCTGAATGGGGTAACTGTGCCCCGAAGGACCAGGTGTGCAGCCTGGGAATCATTCTGGACTCACAGCTGTCCATGGAGGCGCAGGTTAGTTCTGTGTCCAGGTCTGTGTCTGTCTACCAGATCCATCTGTACGCCATGGGAAATATAAATACTGAAGAAATGAACCTATGCTGCCAATTCTCATAGTAGACCAGTATAGAGTAAGCAGCACATAAGCGGCACACAAAACACTACCAAACCACTCTTCATTCTAAATCTTATATTAATGTTCCAGAATTGAGAGAGCTATGTACAAGATCTACTACAGAAGCCACAAACAGAAAATTCATTCAAATTGTGTCCAAAAGGAAGATTCGGTCTTTAAAGTTCCTTTAGCCAGGCTTCTGTAAATATCAACAAAGGTAAGTTTGATCAGACGAAGTGTTGGCGATGTTATGCACAAGAGTTAGACAGAGTGTCGGCGTTTGTCACCTGTTTTGCCCATGAAGAGTCTTGGGCTTCTTCAGTAAATTCTCTCTCACGGTTTTGATATATTTATAAACATTCAAGTCCATATGTTACATATCTTCTTAGCTTAAGCTACAATATTTGATTTCTTTCTTCAGGAAATTCTCCCTCAAGATTTTGGTGTATTTACATACATTCAACTTCATATGCTAAGTTCTTTCTTGACTTAAGCATTTATTCATTTACTAAGCCCGTGAGAGAGAATTTACTGAAGAAGCATTTTCCAATGGAAAATGCAGATAGGGGCAGATATACCCCTGCTTTAAGTCATTTACATACTGTCCTCTCTTGTATATTATTTACTACAAAGCTTGATGACTAAGCTCTTTAGTGATGAAACGTCAGATTACCGGAACAACGACCAAGCACTGAACCATTGGTATATCACACGTGGACTCTTAATTACAACATTTGCTATTGTTTAAAACAAAACCTATTTGGGAAAGAAACGACTTTTGGCGTTTTTATGGACATTTATTGTTTGTTTACAGATAGTTGCCTTGGTGATATTATCTTGTGTCATTGCAGGTTTCCTGCCAGTATCTGGTTCACCACTATGGGAGCATGATGCTGAGCTAAATTGGCCTGATCTGGCAGGCTCCTCTTATGACTTTTAGGTAAAGGTAAAGGGACCCCTGACCATTTAGGTCCAGTCGTGGCTGCGTGGTTGCGTCACTCATCTCTCTTTGTTGGCCAAGGGATCTGGTGTACAGCTTCCGGGTCATGTGGCCAGCACATGGCGAACCAGAGCAGCACACAGAAACGTTGTTTACCTTCCCGCCGGAGTGGTACCTATTTATCTATTGCACTTTGAGGTGCTTTCGAACTGCTAGGTTGCCAGGAGCTGGGACAGAGCAACGGGAGCTCACCCCGTTGCGGGGATTCGAACCACCAACCTTCTGATCGGCAAGTCCTAGGCTCTGTGGTTTAGCCCACAACGCCACCCATGTCCCCTTATGCCTTCTAGAGGTGGACAAATCAGGGCACCGGTTTGAATTAACTAAATATTGCTTTTTGTTTAATAAGTAGTTTTGTAAATTTTTCAGCTTTGTCATCGTGCATTTTTCCCTTTCTTTTTCTTTTGGTCTATCTCTTTTTACTTCTTTTATATAATCCACGTTTATTTTAGATTCTTGACAATCCAATTATGTATTCTGTAATAACTATCTAGAAATATCTAATGTATGATTAGTTTGTTTTTTGCTTTTTTGTATGTTATGTTTGTAATGTTTGTTTAATTAAAAAAATAAAGGTGGACAAATCTGTCAAATTTGGTCTCCTTCAGTTTTTAATTGTTGTTGTTTTTTCGATCTTAAGGCCAGTTTTCTACACTTCCACATCAGTTTGAGATTTTTTGGGGGATAGGGCAGTACTTACCGGTACAAATGATTGTCAGCATTTTAGTGTGTATGTTTCCTAATAGTAATATACAAATTCTTGTGTGCAATTTTGCAGAATGTGACCTCTTTTTCAAGCAGCAAAGTTGCATTGCAAAATTGCATCCCACTAAAGATCCAAATAGTAAAAGCTATGGTTTTCCCAGTAGTGATGTATGGAAGTGAGAGCTGGACCATAAAGAAGGCTGATCGCCGAAGAATTGATGCTTTTGAATTATGGTGCTGGTGGAGACTCTTGAGAGTCCCATGGACTGCAAGAAGATCAAACCTATCCATTCTTCAGGAAATCAGCCCTGAGTGCTCACTGGAAGGACAGATTGTGAAGCTGAGGCTCCAGTACTTTGGCCACCTCATAAGAAGAGAAGGTTCCCTGAAAAAGACCCTGATGTTGGAAGGATGGAGGGCACAAGGAGAAGGGGACGACAGAGGACGAGATGGTTGGACAGTGTTCTCGACGCTACCAGCATGAGTTTGACCAAACTGCGGGAGGCAGTGGAAGACAGGAGTGCCTGGCATGCTCTGGTCCATGGGGTCACGAAGAGTCGGACATGACTAAACGACTAAACAACAACAATACTGGATAAGTGGATACACTTAATATGTTGGGTAAGTTGCCTAATGAGATGATACTATCATGGAAGAAGGCAAAAAAAAATCTACAAAACCAAAGGGATAGTATTCATACATCTCCAGCCCACTGAAAGTTTCGCCTATGAAAAAACAAAAACAAAAGACAAACACTTACAATTGACAAGTTTCAGCTTATGTTCTCTCTTCTTCCTCTCTCTGGTTCTAAACAGCTCATCTGAAACATTACGGAATGTTTGAGTTGACTATTTCTTTTCATTAATAGCCAGAACACATCGTTTTAACAGAGGGAATGATGTGCCATCTAGCCTAAGAATATCAAAGGAATCAAGTGAAGCATAATATTTTTAATACAATCATCGCAAACCAAAGCTTGCCTTGGGGAGTTAAAAAAAGACCTGCTAATGTCAATCATTAGGTGTTTCTAAGGATCATTTCCTTTGACACTGTGATCAAAAGTAAGATAGGAAATGTCATGTCACTTAGGAGCAGGAAACCAATTTAGAGAGTGCAGATCTCTAGTGTCTTTTATTTAAAATCAAAATTAAGAAAGGCAAATGTTAAACAAAGTGTGATGAAAATGAATGCATTTGGAAGATGCTTTTTGGAATATGAATGAGGGCCTGACAATGATTGTTTATGTGATTTTCTCTCTGTGCACGTTCTGACCTGCCCGGTATTATAAGGGTCATGTTGGCTATTTGACGGTATTTAGAAAAGTATTCACATAAGCCTTATATGAGTTTGGGGTGAAGTTCAGCAAAAATTAAGCAGATTTCAAAACAATAGATTTCAGTGGCATAATTAAGCACATACTTCAATTAATGAGTGCTTAATTTGACTTGGCTCACTCCTTATATTTTTAGTAATTGTAAAGATTTTGAAAAGCCATATAAATCATCCATGCACTGAAGTCCCTGACGCCAAACTGCCATCCATCCAAAGCACTTTAGGGCCATTTACCTATCCTTGTTACAACTAATGAGCTAGATCTTCCCATTTTATGGATATGGAATTGACTACGGTATATCAGTTCAGTGCTAAGGAGGTAGGATTTGAATACAGAACTTCCAACATGAAGCCTATCCCTCTTCAGAATATAATAATTTGTTGTTGTTGTTTAGTTGTGTCCGACTCTTCGTGACCCCATGGACCAGAGCAGGCCAGGCACTCCTGTCTTCCACTGCCACCCACAATTTGGTCAAACTCATGTTAGTAGCTTCAAGAATACTGTCCAACCATCTCATCCTCTGTCATCCTCTTCTCCTTAATACTACTAATAATACTAATACTAGTACTGATACTAATTTATTTATACCCTGCCCATCTGGCTGGGTTTCCCCAGCCACTCTGGGCAGCTTCCAACAAAATATTAAAAATACAATAAAACATCAGACATTAAAAACTTACCTAAATAGGTAAGTCAGGTAGTTGTTTATTTCTTTGACATCTGATGGGAGGGCATTCCACAGGGTGGGTGCCACTACTGAAAAGGCCCTCTGCCTGGTTCCCTGTAACCTCACTTCTCACAGTAAGGGAACTGCCAGAAGGCCCTCGGAGCCGGACCTCAGTGTCCAGGCTGAACGATGGCAGTGGAAATGCTCCTTCAGGTATACTGGACTCATGCCTTCAGTGAGCAGGGCTCCACCAAAGTGTCTCCAGATTTTGCTGACATCTTCCAAGTTGTCTCACAAGATATCAGGGGCTTGTAAGAGGTGGCAAGGGGTGGGTCCTAGGCTGCAAAATGGCTTGGTCCATCCCTGATATATTCAGCTGAATGTGTGAAAGGAGCCCATACTAGAACACAGCCATACATGCTTATGGATGTGTTCACACATTCAAAGACCTTGGAATGGGGTGGGAAGAGTTCCGCCACTCTCACAAATCCACTGAACACATGAAAAGGGCTACTCTTGCTTTCTGGGAAATGATATATAATGAATTAAAGAAAATGTTTAAAAATACTTTTGTTTAAAAAAAAAACCAGAAGCCTTTTTGTTAGGAATAATAGTTGAAGAGATACCAAGGGAGGATAAAAGACTTTTTATGTGTGCAATGACGGCAGTGAGAATGCTACTAGCCCAGAGATGGAAAGAAGGAAAAGTACCAACAAAGGAAGAGTGACAGATAAAACTGATGGACTGTGCAAAGTTGGCAAAACTGGTGGGGAAGATCAGAAACCAGGAATATGATGTATTTTTAAAGGACTGGAGCAAATTCTTAATTTATTTAAAAGACCATGGTAAACAGTTAAAATCATTGGCAGGGATGGAATGACACTTGTAATGTGGAATTAACTATGGTAATTATGGATATATAACAGATGGATAATGGCAAAAGGTGCAAAAAAATAAAAATCTTAAAAATGGAACTCATGGAGGGAGGGAAGGGAAGGAGGTCCGAAGGTTCAAAAGAACCTTTTATTTTAATGTTTGAAATAGTTAAAATGTATAAAATGGTGTAAAACCAACCAAAAATATTATAGAAAAGAAAAGAAAAGGGCTACTCTCAAGCACCCAAGTCTTCTACTCTGCCTACATGCATTTACAGGAACAGTATGACTGCTACCGTTCAATCTGCTTTTTATAAGGGCCACCTGAGCTTGTCTCTTCATTTACCTAGAAATACATGGAGAAAGGGGTAGCTCTGCTCCCTCCAATGCAGTCGGGTGCAGTGAAAATTTTCATAGGGGAACAGTTTGGGCCAGAGGTGCCAGCTTGCAAGGATGGTTTTTTGGGGTAGGTGAGTGAAGTGATGTGCATGTGACATTGTGACATCCTGACATCGTGTGCATGAGCATTGTGCCTCCCTCCCTAAGCCAGGCATAACCTTCCCGGGCTTTGGGAAGAAGGTGCCAGGTCTCTTTCAGGGTGCTGCAGCCCTTCTGCTCCTTCCCAAAGCTGGGTGGACATAGGGAAAGTGGTGGGAGGAGTCTTGGACTGGACAGAGCCTCATCGTTCCCTGTTCTTGGCAGAAACGTCTTGGGCTTTGGGAAGAAGGCACCAGGTGTGCTCGCTTTGGCAGCACATATACTAAAATTGGGAAGAAGGCACCAGGGGAACATTTAGGGGAATAGCCTAGCCCCCCTAGCCTACAGACTGCACACCACTGTGCTGATGCATCCTTCCATCCTCCATGTACAGTGGTACCTCAGGTTAAGTACTTAATTCGTTCCGGAGGTCCGTACTTAACCTGAAACTGTTCTTAACCTGAAGCACCACTTTAGCTAATGGGGCCTCCTGCTGCTGCCACGCCGTCAGAGCACAATTTCTGTTCTCATCCTGAAGCAAAGTTCTTAACCTGAAGCACTATTTCTGGGTTAGTGGAGTCTGTAACCTGAAGCGTATGTAACCCAAGGTACCACTGTATTAGAGAAGAAACATCTATAGTGTTGGCCTGTTGTGTATTCATGGAGGCTTCCTACAGGATTCTAGAACCATGTGCAATCAGGGTTCTAAATCATGTGAGAACTTTCCACAACTATAGAACCTCTTCCTGTCATAGATGTTCACCTTCCCCTACCTGGAGGGCAATGGGGTTGAGCCCGTTCTTGCCTTCATCACGTGAGAGGAACACCTGAAAAAGTCTTTATTTGCTTACTTATGATTTCTTGCGCGTCGTTCTCTTAATAGTCCCTGATTCATCTTGGCAACCATCTGTCCTCCTTCCTTTTGCACAGCTTGAGAAGGTTTCTCCTCCTGCTTCTCTTTAAACTAGAGCTTGAAACATGTCCTCTTTATGGAAAAGGGAATCTGACAACCCACGCGTGCAATTAAACTTCTTTTAAAAGTGCATTTGCCTTAATCTAGACTGGGACCAAATGCAGGACAACTGACATGCTCTCTCTCAGGAGAGAAACAGTAACTTTGTTTTCAAACGTTGCGGAAGTACAATTACTCCCAAATCTTGTTGTTGCTTGATGGGCTGAATTACAGTCATTGGTGTGACCTATAGGCAGTGTCTGAAACTTATTATTTGAGAATAGTTGAGTTATAACCCCATGTTGAACTGGTGGTACAGGAGATTTCAAGATGCAGCAAGTATTTTTGTTTAGAAAAGACAGCTCATATTTGATCTTGATTGGATTAATATGGTGTACAAAACATTAAAATATGAACACAGCAATGTTTTATACATCAGGAAATTGCATGACCTTCCCAGTAATTTGAGGGAAAAAACAAGGATGTCATTTGTATTCAGTTAAGCGTCCCCTTCAGTTTGGGGACTTAAAAAATTAGTGATATTCTCAGATGCTTTAGAACTAATTGAGAATTAAATAGAAAATTTAGGAAGAAGGTTTGAAGAGTAATTTATAGTATATAGAGACAGATTAATCAGCCAAGACAGTTGATTAGGAATCCTGGGGATAAAAGGTCACAAGAAGATTACATTAATGCAATTTATTTGATTTTTTAAAGCAAGGCATAGAACATATAGGTGGGACCAACTTGTTTTACTATATAAATGAATCCAGATCAGACTGTAAATTTAAGCATCTTACTGAAAATAAAGTGCATTCCCACAAGTTGGGAAAATACAATAAAAATTCTAAGCAAGCATTGTTTGCATTTACTGCAGGAAGTGAAAGTCTGGGAACAGTTTAACTACAGTACATGATGACCTGTTTGTCTAGACTGAGCATATTTTAAGACCTCACTCACTATCAGAGTCCAAGCCAGGGATGTTTATACAGATTGATCTAGGACAGTCAAAGCTGTAGTGTATTGTTGAAGATATGCATCCAAGAGGAACATATTGGCCTTAGTAATAGTTATTATTATTATTATTATTCCCTCCGATGAAGTGAGGTTTTGTTGTTCTCCTGAAGCAGAATCGTATACCATCTCTCTCCCCAAATAATATGTTTGTTAATCAAACAGTTTTCTTATAAAATTAATGCTGCCTCTGGGCCTTTGATTCCTCCTTCTATAATTGCAACTTTACCACTGGAGACCACCAAGCCACGGAACACAAGCCAGTCAAGGATAGCTGTTTGATGGGATTCCGTAAACCATAAACAGCAAGTGCGCTATTACTGGGAATTCCTGTAGGTTTTCTTCATATTTTTTTCTGTAGAGATATTTACTGAAAGTGTATTAAATGAGCTCTTTCGGCTTTCGGTGAACTTTGCAACCACAGCTTATGATAAAACGAAATTATATTTATTATTCTACAGTCATTTTTACTTCGATTCCCCCTCCCTGGTGTTTTCGTTTCGCCCCCCTTCATCCTCTACAACGTATTTCCCCCACCCCTCCCAATTATTGGTATGCACTTTGGGTTTTTCAATTACCTCCATATAACCTATTTGGGGAGCATAGTTTTAAAGGTATATTTTAGCAGCGCAATTTGTTTTGACAGAATGATTTGTAGAGCTGCAGCAAGCTGTTCACCAGAGATTTGAAATCTGGTGCACAAACTCTCTAATCTAGCAAGTCCTAATTCACAAGCCCACTGCTGTTCGTCCATTAGGGTTGTGATGAAATGCAAATCAGAAATTGTGCTGGCTGAATTTCTAAGCAGACACAAAAAGAAAACGCCAGTCTCTTTCAAATATGGGAGTTAAGTGGAGCTACCCAAATTCTGGTTTCCTGTGGCATTCAAAAGTGGTGGGCAGGCAGGCAGGCAGGCAAGACAGACATATAATAGGCACAGCAGCATCTGATGACATACTGTGCTAAATACATTGTCAATGAAACTAGCCATTAAAAAGAATAATAGCAAATTGTAAAGCAGATTGTAATAGGATCAGGGAGCTAGAATTCCCAGGGCCAAACCTGGCCCCTGAAGAATTACCAGATGGCCTTTAGTTGCCCAGGGGCAAGAGAGGTGACTGTGGAATTTCTTTAGCAATTTAGTGGGAGGGGGGCGGGTTTTTTTGGGTGGAACTTACCAGCCTCCTTCATCTCCTCACACTGGTACTTCCATAAAAAGTAAACTAAGGCATTTAAAAGTGCATGTATAATGGTTTACAACGGAGGGGGGGGGGGATCAAGCCACTTTTTTTAACAACAACTGAGTTTTGAAAACCATCGCAAAACAGTAAAAAACAATAAAAGGCAGAATAAAAATGTCTTAAAATAATAACGATAATAACAAATTTGTATCCTAGAATCTAGTCCTTTACAAGTGCATTGCAGAATGGACAATGTATTTATTTAATACATTTTAATTTGCGGTTCCAAGTCCAAGACCATCTGTCCCAAGGTCATATCAAAATTTCTTATTTTCAGATCTGACTGTTTTGTGTTTTTTTGTGTTTGTGAGTTTAGTTCAGTTTATTTGTTAATCCCCCACAGAACTCCTCTTCAGGGGCAAATAATATGTTACGAACAAAGGCAAATCCTATAACGGCTGAGAATGTAACAAGATGCTATTGGAGAAATTATTGAAATTATAGAATGGAAATCGAAGTTTGTGTGATATGGATTGAGCGAGTGAAGGCTGCACTCTGAACATTGCATTTACAAGCGTAGCATAAGAAAAGGACAAAGTATCACGAAAACAGGAGAAACTGTTTGGAAGAAGAAAGAGGTAAGGTTAAAGGATGAAGGATGAAGCCTGTTGCCATGTCCGAATGTCATTGTTATGCCACATAACCTAGCCAGACAGAATAGCTGTTGTTTAAAGGTAAAGGACCCCTGACAGTTAAGTCCAATCGCAGACGACTCTGGGGTTGCGGCGCTCATCTTGCTTTACAGGCCGAGGGAGCCGACGTTTGTCCCCAGACAGTTTTTCCAGGTCATGTGGCCATGACTAAGCCGCTTCTGGTCCAACGGAACACTGAAACCAGAGCAGCACACGGAAACGCCATTTACCTTCCTGCCGGAGTGGGACCTATTTATCTACTTGCGCTTTGACATGCTTTTGAACTGCTAGGTTGGCAGGAGCAGGGACCGAGCAACGGGAGCTCACTCCGTCGTGGGGATTCGAACCTACTGATTGGCGAGCCCAAGAGGCTCAGTGGTTTAGACCACAGTGCCACCCACATCCCTCTGCTTAAAGTGTAAATATTGCTGTGTTTTTACCTGGTGCAGCACTTTCCTAACAGGGGTTAAGTGATGTCCATTGCAATGCTTTTAATGAAGATGTCCTGTTCTACTGACAAATTAGGGCTTGGGTTATTTTGGTCACCCAGGCTGAATCAGTATTGGTGTATTCCATTATTTCCTGAACAATGCCTTTACTAGAGATATATATTGGTGGCACTTAGCTTTCTTCCATTCCATCAAAACAATTTAGTTAACGAGAGCTGAAGAAATGCTGCACAATAAAAATAGCCCAAGATCTATGACTTTGCCAAAGTTTAGTACATCAATATCCATCTAGATGTTTCCCCATAAGGCTTCCACTGACAGCAACAAGCATCTGTTTAGTAGCAACATCTGCTCCATCTGCTGAACAGTCACTGAGTGACCCTCCTCTTTGCAACAAGCCTTTTTATATATACTGGAAATGTTCCAAGTGCCTTTCGCTTTGGACACTTTCTCTTCCCAGAGGGTAGCAGTAGTCACTGCATCAGCATTCCTATTTATGACCCTGAGGGCTCTCTCAAATAGCAATTCCCTTCTCCTGCTTCAGAGCCCCTTAAGAGGAAATCAGCATAGTATATTTCACATTTTCCAAGATTGTCCAAGTTGTACATCACAGAATCCTTTCTTTCCTCCACAAGTTCACTGAAGAGGGATTTTGTAATTCTGGAATTCTGGGAGGAGAGGGATGTCAAAGACCATTACTGGTGGAACAAAAATTGGCTTTGCCACTTTTCATAACCAAGCAACAATGGTGATGAAATGGGGATAGGGATTTCATGACCTTATTCCTGCTTTCTGGAAAGCTTTATTCTGAGTCCCTGCAAGTTGAAAGAAAGAGGGAGGAAGACTGCCTCGTTAAAGTCACCTAAGGGCTTTAAAGATGCAAAGATTTGCAGGTCTTTTTTAAAATGCAGAATTAATATATGTTTTCTTTCCAAAGCAAGCACCTTCATTCTTTGGGTTCCAGAAAATATTGTATGTGTGCATAATATTTATATCCTGATGTTTTGTCCTCACAATAACTGAAAACTGATAAATACTACTAATACTAAGAGCAGGCTTCCTCAACCTCAGCCCTCCAGATGTTTTTGGCCTACAACTTCCATGATCCCTAGCTAGCAGAACCAGGGGTCAGGGATGATGGAAATTGTAGTCTCAAAACATCTGGAGGGCCGAGTTTGAGGAAGCCTGACTAAGAGAATGGGGACTTATGAAGGGTGTGGGGGAACAATGATGGGAAATGTCCTCTTTCAGTCCTTGAATGTTGCTTCCTCACTCACTACACACACACACACACACACACACAGCACCCTATAAGGATGAAGGAAAACAGAATCTTATTCCACGTGGAAATATCATTTTAAAGAAACTGGAAGACTGGTTTTAGCACGATGCTAGTATGTAGTCATTTGATCACATTGACTATATTTATTTATGATGACCTGATGTCATCTGAGTGTCACCTGAGTCCAAAAACTTGCGGCCCTTTGGGGCCAGTTTGATGTTCTGTAGAAACACTTTAAAACAATTTCAGACCAGATTTTATTTCTGCACAGAACAAATGGTGTGCGCACAGAGCATAGTGTACACATTCCAAGCGTTTCAGATTTTTTAAAAATACACCTTTATCCCCATTTTATTTTCTTCCCCCACAGTAATAGATATATTTAAATTAAATTGTAATGTGAGAACTATCCACACTGAATGTGCTTCATGTACTCCCCAAACCTACACTTCAAATTACTTTTTAAAAAGATAGCGCAGAAATACACACTGATGAAACGTCTTTGACAGAAGAAAGTTCCCAAAGAGAGCCGAATGCCATTACCATGTCCAAATGTACTTTTCATCTCTAGAAGCAGATGATTCACAGCTAATGCAAACCACTGCGAGATAATAAGCCACTTACGGTCTGCACAGCTCCATTCACTGTCAGCCTGCTACCTTCAACACCATCGCACATACTGGGAGTGAAACAAATGACTTGCTTTGACTACCACTACCGCTGATGCTTGTACAGCCTTGCACACAGATCATAATAAACACTGGTATGTCATTCTGAGATGAAAGAAAGAGCTATGAAAAAGGAATCCCGTGATATTACACAGCAGCATCTTCATCCTGGCTTCCCTCCTCTGTGAAGATGACTGATCGAAAGGCCAGTGATGCCATCTACACTAAAGCCTATGGAGCAGAAGAAAGGGAAGAGGAGGGAAATGACAGGAAAACGATATGCAGTCTCTTCCAAATGTAATCCAGAGGTTTCCAACCTTTTTTGAGTCCACAGCTCCCTTGACCAACTGCAGGACAGAGAAGAGAAGTGACAGCGGTTTCTTAAAAATGTAATCCTGCGGTTTTCAAGCTTTTGGGGTCCACGGCTCCCTTGACCAACCACATTCTTTCTGTAGCACCCCTGTGGGGCTCAGGAGTCCAGTTATGTCACCCCCTTGCCTTCAGAGCTGACAGCCTCTCACCCTTTTTTGAACACCTTCCCTTGTGGAGTGTTCCCTCAGCCTCCTCTCCTTTCCCCTCTCCTTGGGAGGCCGCTGGGCAGTTGCTGCTGCCGTTCCTGTCTCTGAGCTGCCCCCACCCCCACCCCAAATAAAGATGCCTCCCAGAGGACCTTTCGCCTGCAGAGCCTATAGCCAGGCTGCTGCAATAAACAGCTGTGCAAGCCTTTGGGAGGCAGAAACGTGAGAGGTCATCGAAGGAAGGAGGGAAAGAAGAAAGGAAGGAAAGAGGGACAGAGGCCATGGTGCTTACGGCACACCCAGATGGCAATAATTCAGAAATATAGTGGTACCTTGGTTTACGAACTTAATCTGTTCCGGAAGTCTGTTCTTAAACTGAAACCTTTCTTAAACTGAGGCGCGCTTTCCCTAATGAGGCCTCCCACCACTGGTGCCCTTCCACCATTTGGATTCCATTCTTAGACAAAGGTAAAGTTTGCAAACTGGGACACTACTTCCGGTTTTGTGGAGTTCATAGACTGAATCATTCATTAACAGGACTGTTTTTTAAACTGAGGTACCACTGTATTGGGGAAGCATTGCTGATGTCATGATGCTGTCAGCTGGTTGCCCAGGAAAGTATAAAGACAAGGAAAGGTTTCTTATTACCTTTTAAAATTTCAATATTTACAGAGAGATGCTATAGAACCCAGCCTCTTGGATAATGGCATTGTCTCAAGGGAATTTCCACCCCCTGTCTCTCCCACTTCATTCGTCACTTCTACGGGTGCTGCTAAGTGCCCTCTGTCTTTTAGCTCTTTGCTCACCTACTTTTAAGGCTTGCCGGGTTCTGGGAGATGGTGGGTCTGGAATGCTTTCTAATGACACCGTGTCAGCCAACTGCTGCTCTGGTTCTACCTCCTCCTCTCCCATTATTCCCCAATTTACCCCTCACGTGCTTCTGGGCTGTGACCTCCCGCAAACCCCTGTTGTAAATCTATACTGTCTTCCTCTTCCTCCTTCCTGGAAGGGTCAAGGTGGGGAGGCAGTCTCCACCATTCCTCCTCTGCCCTGTCCCTGACAGCAGAACAGCTAATAAAGCAGAATGTGTGGTGTAATGTGCTATTATTGTGTCAAGAGATTCTCCCTTCCTGCCACATCATGGCTCTGCTTTTCAAAACACCTTTAGACGCCTTTCAGAAGTATGTGTGGATGTGCACAGGGAAGACTGACGTTGTGTTGGAAGCCTCTGCCTTGTCCTACACATCTTCATTAGATTGTCTGTAGAAGACACTGTAGAGATCTCTTTGTACAGTTTATTTATTATATTTTTGCCCTGCCCTCCCTTCAAGGAGCTCTGGGTGGGGTACACAGTACCCACCTCCCCATTTTATCATCACAACAACACAGGGAGATAGGTTAGTCTGAGAGACTGGCCCAAGTGAACTGCAGGTGTGAGTGGGATTTGAACTCTGGTCTACCCAGTCTTAGACCATCACTTTATTCCACCATGACTGGGAACCCTATGTTATGCATACTGCTATACATACGGGCAGTGGCGTATGTGGGATTAGGCACAGGGGTGGTTGTCCCAGGCACAAAATTGTTAGGAGCACAGCATTTCAACATGCCTTGATACAGCTGTGTGTTTCCATTGCGGAGCTTCGTTGAAAATGGCTTCTCCATGTAAACCAGGAAGTGACCTCCCCAGACAATGGAACAACTCTTATTTTCTTATTTCTGTAGCTACAATCTCCTGGGTGACGCGGGCACCATTAGGCAGTTGAATGTGCATGTGTACTCCATCCATTTCCCTCCTTCCCTCCCTCCCTCCCTTTGTGTGGCCCCAGGCACTGGCAACCCATGCTACACCACTGCATACAGAGGTTTCCTGCAGACCTTCTAATGAATGTGTGTATTAGCCAACCCTAGTAAGGTCCCTCATTGTGCTCCAAATAATATGGTTAACCTTAGTTTCCAACCCAAGTCACATTGTCCTCAATGCACCTTACACACACACACACACACACACACACACACACACACACACACACACTCCCCCCTTTTAAAAATCAAACTGGGGAGGAATGAACCACAGAAAAGATAACCTTAACTCCCATTCCTATAATACATATGTGTAAAATAAAAAGACAGGGAATTAGAATGTTGGCCATTTTCCTGAGCAAACTAAGAATATGTCAGGCTAGAAATCTTCTCAGAAGTATAGAAAACTTATAGACGTATAGAAAAAAATAGAAGAGTTCCACAGCAGAGTTAATGCCTCCTAAAGGGACTTAATCTAATTTCTTCTTCCACAAAAGCAACTATGTACCATGCAGGGCAGTAATGTTCAATCCTGACCTTGAAATACACACACACACACACACACACACACACACACACACACACACACACCATATATTTAATGAAACCAGTTCTAAGGTTGAACAATCAACATCAAGGCCTAAGATCTGCTCACAAAGGTAGTAGACGAGTGAACATACCTGAGGACAGAGTTTGACCTTTGGTAGCATCAAGCTGACAGTTGTCCCCAGTAGCATTTCTAATCTTCCTTTCTTCTCCATTATTTTTCTAGTCAGAATCACCTAAGTCTTGACCTATAAAACCCATAATGCTCCAGAAAACATTTCAAAGGGTGATGTTAAACATTTCCTTATTCCCGAATAAGAAACACACTGAATCGTTTCACTGCAGTCCTGTGCTGAGTTTTTCCAGGTATAAGGCCCATTGAACCCATTTCAGGAAGCCGTGTATGGGTCGTACCATTAAATGATGTTGACTAATGCTATTGTCCCCCCAAGTGCTATTGTACACTTGTTCCAATTGCCACCTCAGGGATACTAGAGAAGGCCCAAGCTATACATTAAATTTGCCTCAGGGAACATCAGTTCCACTAAATTTCTTAGACTCCATGAATTTTTTAGCATTGCTAATTTTAGGAATAGGAGTCCTCGCCTAGTAAGCTTCCTCACCCCTGTCAGTAGCTTCAGATAATGCGGAGAAGGGGATATCATTTCATTTATGGCTTATAGTGATTTTTTATTGTAATGTCCCAATATCCCCTGGCATAGAGTTCGGGTAGGAATTCATATAAAAATTAATGCCCCATGTTGTTCCATGGTCCCTACCTGTTCAATTCAGAGGCACCACATAAATTACATTTCACACAGCTTATGCTGTGTTTCTGTTGTTGGAAATACTCCAAACAGCTTCATTTATCAGAGTCAATGTTTCTCTTTTTGAGAACATGTACGTTCCCATGTTTTCACATTTTTCGTCCGCCCTGCCATCTTTAATATCATTATCATCTTCGGTTTATCATATGAAAGGGGCGGGGGGTGGGGAGAATGACAAGGCAACAAAAAATGACACCTTTGTGAGACAAAAGTGATGTGAAATGAGAAATATGAAGTCAGTCAAGTGAAGATTTATTACTCTACTCCATGACAACCCATGGTCATTGCCCTAATAAGTTATCAGAGCTACTGAAATATCAATTTGGCACATGGATTCACATGGTTGCCTGCATTCCTACTCCTGGCTTATTACTTAATTCTTCTGTCATTAGGAAATTAAATCAATGATTCTTGCAGAGACTGGAAAGATTGTGATATTTGTATTTAAACTGACTCTTTCATTATCGCCGCAGAAAACAATTCCAAAGCCTGGAAGATTTTTAATAGGCTGCTAGAATATATGAATAATATATTCCCTCCATTTCCGCCACCGCCGGGGGGTGGGGGGATGAACGACAACAATATGTAGCTGGTCGGCTTTTCATAGGGCACAGCGATTGATTTTCTTGAGAAAAAGAACACTTGTAGATGCTTAATTAACTGTAAAGAACAACCTATAGATTTTTCTCACTTCCAACTCAGTTGGCAGAGTCACCACGTGGGAAAAAAACAAAAACAAAAAAGCCAGCGTCTGATTTCTAAACTGGAAAGTGCCTATTAGTTGTGTTTATTTTACTTTAGACACCATTAAGTATGAAAGAATGTATGTTTTGTCACCTAACTAGCTCCTCCAGAGAGGCCGTAAGCTAAAGGGGGTCGGGGGGGGGGGAGAAAAATGGGAAGAAACAGCCAATCTTGAAAGGGCATTCACCAAAGCTGGATTTCATAGCTAACTAGGGACTTGCGTTGGGCTGGTGGATCCTTTAAGAGATATAAATGAAATGTTAAAACAGCATGAAGGAAATGAACAGGTTTTCTAACTTTTTGATAGAGTATCCCTAAAGGTTTGTTCACCGGAATAGTGTTTTTTGAAGAGTTAGTAGTAGAGGCAGGTTGCTACTTTGAATGGTGAAATCCCTGGGAATACGACTGAAGGGCACAGAAGCTTGGCATTTCCTGAAAGGCATTTCTCTGTGTGTAAACCAGTGTGGTTGAGATTCAACTAGACATAATAATGCTATTTAATGTTGATCTAGTATATACTGTCGTATCTTGGAAGTCGAACAGAATCCGTTCTGGAAGTCCATTCTACATCCAAAATGTTTGGAAACTGAGGCGTGGCTTCTGATTGGATGCAAGACGCTCCTGCTGCCAATCGGAAGCCGTGGAAGGCCTGTCAGACGTTCAGGTTCCGAAGAACATTCGCAAACCAGAACACTCACTTCCGGGTTTGCAGCGTTTGGGAGGCAAAACATTCGAGTCGCAAGGCGTTCGTCAACCAAGGTACGACCATATATATTTAAAAATTATCCCAGTAATTATAGTGAAGCATGTCCAGTCGTTAACCTCATAGTTTTAGAAATATTTAGGGATATTTATAGAATATACTATATGGCAGGATACTTTGATGCAATAGGTAGAGCATTGGGATGAGACCATTATTAATCAGATTCAATTTGTAACTCTTTAAAGAAATCCACAGCCCTAATTCACCTAACAGGGTTTATGACAATGGTAGTTGAGATCAACATTGTAAAACACTTTGTACACTAGAGACAACTGATGTAGGAAAGTTTCAGAAGGATCTCTGACATCATTTGGCCAGACCAAAGCAATGCATTTTCTCAGAAAAACCATATTCATTTTTGGATTTTGGCCAGGTTAATTTGTGCTGTTTATATGATATTATATTAGTCACTGTGGGCAACTGGGGAAACAATGCCTCCCCCCCCCCCAGTTCCACTGCATGGTGGATTTTGTAGTCTTACGGCATAAAGAACAGATACCAGCCAGGCATAATTCCTTCATCATCATGCAACAAGATAGCTCAGTCAGTAGAGAATAAGACTCTTAATTTTAGGGTCACATTGAGCACCACATTGGGAAACAGAGGAACAAGAGCATGCATGTGTTTATGTACTAATACAGGCTTCCTCAACCTCGGCCCTCCAGATGTTTTTGGCCTACAACTCCCATGATCCCTAGCTAGCAGGACCAGTGGTCAGGGATGATGGGAATTGTAGTCTCAAAACATCTGGAGGCCCGAGGTTGAGGAAGCCTGTACTAATAGCTAGAGCATGAAGATTCAACAAAATTTGTTACTTGTTTATAGATTTTATTTGACACTCCCCCCCCAAAAAAACCCCCTCAAATGCCCTATGAAAGTCTGTCAGAAAGAAACCATTCTTTACTTTAGACATACCTCAAGATAAATGTGCAGAAGGGTAATACCACAGTGTGTTTTCTAACTATTAGGAAGGGATTCTTGTAAGCTATTTGGTAGTAACAATTACTGCAAATTGCAGATTAAATTATTTTTATAGTCCACTAAAAAAGGAATCTGGACACATTATAATCACAGAAAGGGACAGGCTGAAGAAACAATAATAGAAGTGTAATTCAGAGCACCAGCTAATTCCCTAGTGTTTTGTGATATATATTAATATTCTCTGCCAAACATTTGATTTGTGTTTTGAGCTTCAACTAGAAGTACATGTATGTTGTAACAATGAAATATCAAACTGATCCTTCAGAGAAAATAAACATTTTTAAACAAACAAACGAGCTTTTTCCTCATAATAGTGGGGAGCCAATGCTATTTGGCAAGTCATCGATTAGGCACAACCATCTTTCCATCCCCTTCTATGATTCCATCTATGTTTAATCAGCAAACATCGCTTCCATACAAGACACAAACACATTAGCCACCTGCTACTTTCTTCCTGAGCACTTAAAACTATAAAATCTCTATAAAATGAAAAAGTGTCATTTATTTTCATTTGAAAGGATTAAGGAGATAAATCAAAAGTGGAATGAATGTGGATTGTATAAAGGTCAGCTTGCCACCCCTGTTCACAGGAGCAAAGAGAGAAGACATAGGAACTAGGAATTGAGTTAGACCGGTGGTTCCCAATTGGTGGTCTGTGGACCCCAGAGGGTCCATGTAACCCATCAGCCGGTCTGTGGCACCATTCACATAACAAAAACTACCATATAGTAGTAGCGGGTCTATGGCTTGGCTTTTGAAAAACAGGGGGTCCACAGTACATAGCTCATTAGGAACCACTAAGTTCAATATTGTCTACACCTAGAGTGGCTATGTTCTGGCTCTCCAAATGTTGTCCAAGTACTAGGGTCAATGGTCAGGAATCATGGGAGTTGAAGTCTAGCAACATATGGAGAACATCAGGTTAGGAAAATAAATACTTGTTGTGATTCGAGTACCCGTCCCCCGCTTTGGGTTAATAAAGACACGTGGAAACAGTATATTAGGTTAATGGGCTAGAAAAGGCCACAACTTTATTGATTACAGTATGTGAGAAGGTATTGGCTTAGGCATTGGACAAAAGCAAATTTGACTCCACCCACTCGGAGAGGGGTGAGTCTGATGAGGGGCTAACCACCAATAGGGGGAGCCTGTGGATGCAAATACAACTATAAGCTCTCCCCTGATGTCACCGGGGGTCGTGCCATGGCCCCCCGCCACACGGGCATGGGACAGGATCCACGACCGCCGGATTCCTTTAACGGAATACCCATAAGTGAAGGGGTAGGCCATGGCCACACCTTGCCTTCACCGCGCTGGATCGCTGGGCTGACTCGATAGGACGACAATGAGCAGGTGAAGCTTGACTTGCGAAAATTGGCAGCGCAATGGCGGGGAGAGCTGGAGCGGCTGCATTTGAGCGGCTAAACCACGCCCCCGCAGTGTCTCCCGATTGGGTGCCCAGCTGGGAGGCGTGGCACCCCAGCTATGATGGCAGGGCAGGGGGCAGAACACCCCCTGCATGACGCGAGGATCTGGTCCCACTCACAACCCCTCCCCTCCGGAAGGAGGAGAGGCTTTAGCAGTGCTATTTTTCTTTAAAAAGTGGTTCCAGAATGCACCATGGACATCTCCCTTGTTCTCTTACAATGGCAATGGCGCCCACCTGAGAAGTGCCGGAACTGAGTTCCGGCGAGTTCCAGATGAAGAAAAAGGCCCTGCTTGTTAGGAAAGATCCTCATTCTACCTAAGGTGGAGATACAAAGTGCCATGTTTTTTTTTCTCAGCGGGAGATGACCCAAAGATGTCTCCTCTCTAAAGGTAAGGATGAAGAAGGGAAGAGTAGGAAATGATGTCAGCAACCCAGAGAGTAGCACCAGAGGGAATGTCAGTACGGATTAAAGGGCAGCCCAGACAGCTTGGTGGTTCCTCTCTCTCTCCCTCTGCTTTCTCCTCATGCAGACCTACCAGACTTTAATTCAAGGTGACTTGGAACCCTTCCAACAACTGAAGCAAGAGCTGGTCCAATGAGGGCAGAAGGCTGAAACAACAATAACAAAATTCCACGTAGAAATCAGTTTGAAAGAGATTTCTCCTTAACTACAGCTATCAGAAAAGGGACGTGGGTGGTGCTGTGGGTTAAACCACAGAGCCTAGGACTTGCTGATCAGAAGGTCGGCGGTTTGAATCTCCGCAACGGGATGAGCTCCTGTTCCTCGGTCCCTGCTCCTGCCAACCTAGCAGTTCAAAAGCACGTCAAAGTGCAAGTAGATAAATAGGTACCGCTGTGGTGGGAAGGTAAACGGTGTTTCCATGCGCTGCTCTGGTTTGCCAGAAGTGGCTTAGTCATGCTGGCCGCATGACCCAGATGCTGTACACCAGCTCCCTCGGCCAATAAAGCGAGATGAGCACTGCAACCCCAGACTTGGCCACGACTGGATCTAATGTTCAGAGGTCCCTTTACCTTTACCTTATAGCTATCAGAGTGAACCATACCCAGCAACACTTGGGGCAATGACAGAGAAGGAAGACAGAAGAGGGAAATTCCGCTTACTTTTCTTATTATGTTGTTGCTGTTGCTTTGCTGAGAAAGGAAAGGAAGCAGGGAGGTTTGTTGAGTGACGTGGGTGGCAGCTGGAATGGCTTTGGCTTAGAGAGGGCAGAATGAGTGGGAAGTCTCTTGTGCCTGTCTAATCTTGGTATTGCTCCTGTTCTGTAAGAAGAAAATGGGAAAGGAGAGGGAGGGAGCATGTTTGGGGCATTGTAGAGCTGCTTTTGGGTGCCCAGATGGTGGTGTGATATCTTCCAAATGTTTAGTTTCACTCATGGATAATTTTGTGTTTTTCCAAAGGGGGGGGGGAGACTTTGGAGGAGTGGGGAATGAATAAAACCAAGGATAGCCTTGGAAGATTTCCCTATCTGTAAAACAGTGACCTCATTGTGGGAGTTTACTATAGATACCCAGGCCAAACGGAGGACATAGATGATGCCTTCCTGGAACAGATGGCCAAGCATGCAAAAGGAAGGGAGATAGTAGTAATGGGGGACTTCAATTACCTGGATATTTGTTGGATGTCAAACTCAGCCAAGAGCATAAGGTCAAACAAATTCCTCACTGGCCTTGCAGACAACTTCATTGTCCAGAAAGTGGGAGAAGCAACAAGAGGAACAGCCATTTTAGATCTGGTCCTAACCAATGTTGATGACCTGGTTAGTGGGGTAGAAGTGGAAGGATCATTAGGCACGAGTGATCATGCTCTTCTGAAGTTTACTATACAGCGGAAAGGAGCAGCCAAGCATACTAGGACTCAATTTCTTGACTTTAAGAAAGCCGACTTCATAAAACTTAGGGAAGTGCTGGGTGAGATCCTATGGACAGTAATACTAAAAGGAAAGGGAGTTCATGATGGCTGGGAGTTTGTTAAGAGGGAGATAGTAAAAGCACAACTTCAGGCAATACCAATGAGACAGAAACATGGAAGGTGCCTAAAGAAGCCAGGGTGGCTATCTAAAGAACTTTTAACTGAGTTAAGATTAAAAAAGTATGTGTACAAAAAATGGAAAAGGGGGGAAACCACCAAAGAGGAATTCAAACAAATAGCCAGCACGTGTAGACACAAAGTCAGAAAAGCTAAAGTATGGAATGAACTCAGGCTTGCTAGAGAGGTTAAAAGCAACAGAAAAGGCTTTTATGGGTATGTTCGTAGCAAAAGGAAGAACAAAGAAACAGTGGGGTCACTCAGAGGAGAAGATGGTGAAATGCAAACAGGGGACACAGAAAGGGCTGAACTCCTCAATGCCTTCTTTGCCTCAGTCTTCTCCGATAAAGAAAACAATGCCCGACCTGAAGAATTTGGAGCAAATGATTCAGCAGAGGAAACACAGCCCAGAATAACTAAGGAGATAGTACAAGAATACTTGGCTAGTCTAGATGTATTCAAGTCTCCAGGGCCAGATGAACTGCATCCAAGAGTATTAAAAGAACTGGCAGATGTGATCTCAGAACCACTGGCAGTCATCTTTGAGAATTCCTGGAGAACAGGCGAAGTCCCGGAAGACTGGAGGAGGGCAAATGTTGTCCCTATTTTCAAAAAGGGGAAAAGAGAGGACCCAAATAATTACCGCCCAGTCAGTCTGACATCAATACCACGGAAGATTCTGGAGCAGATCATTAAGCAAACAGTCTGTGAGTACCTAGAAAGGAATGCTGTGATCACCAATAGTCAGCATGGATTTCTGAAAAATAAGTCATGCCAGACTAACCTGATCTCATTTTTTGACAGAATTACAAGCCTGGTAGATGAAGGGAACGCAGTGGATGTAGCCTACCTTGATTTCAGCAAGGCATTTGACAAGGTGCCCCATGATATTCTTGTAAAGAAGCTGGTAAAATGCGGTCTTGACTATGCTACCACTCAGTGGATTTGTAACTGGCTGACTGACCGAACCCAAAGGGTGCTCATCAATGGTTCCTCAGTGGGGTGCCACAGGGTTCTGTCTTGGGCCTGGTCTTATTCAACATTGTTATCAATGACTTGGATGATGGACTCAAGGGCATCCTGATCAAATTTGCAGATGACACCAAACTGGGAGGGGTGGCTAACACCCCAGAGGACAGGATCACACTTCAAAACAACCTTGACAGATTAGAGAACTGGGCCAAAACAAACAAGATGAATTTTAACAGGGAGAAATGTAAAGTATTGCATTTGGGCAAAAAAAAAATGAGAGGCACAAATACAAGATGGGTGACACCTGGCTTGAGAGCAGTACATGTGAAAAGGATCTAGGAGTCTTGGTTGACCACAAACTTGACATGAGCCAACAGTGTGACGCGGCAGCTAAAAAAGCCAATGCAATTCTGGGCTGCATCAGTAGGAGTATAGCATCTAGATCAAGGGAAGTAATAGTGCCACTGTATTCTGCTCTGGTCAGACCTCACCTGGAGTACTGTGTCCAGTTCTGGGCAGCACAGTTCAAGAAGGACACTGACAAACTGGAACGTGTCCAGAGGAGGGCAACCAAAATGGTCAAAGGCATGTAAACGATGCCTTATGAGGAATGGCTAAGGGAACTGGGCATGCTTAGCCTGGAGAAGAGGAGGTTAATGGGTGATATGATAGCCATGTTCAAATATATAAAAGGATGTCACATAGAGGAGGGAGAAAGGTTGTTTTCTGCTGCTCCAGAGAAGCGGACACGGAACAATGGATCCAAACTACAAGAAAGAAGATTCCACCTAAACATTAGGAAGAACTTCCTGACAGTAAGAGCTGTTCGACAGTGGAATTTGCTGCCAAGGAGTGTGGTGGAGTCTCCTTCTTTGGAGGTCTTTAAGCAGAGGCTTGACAACCATATGTCAGGAGTGCTCTGATGGTGTTTCCTGCCTGGCAGGGGGTTGGACTCGATGGCCCTTGTGGTCTCTTCCAACTCTATGATTCTATGATTCTATGATCTAAAAAGGTAAAGGGACCCCTGACCATTAAGCCCAGGTGCAGACGACTCTGGGGTTGCGGCGCTCATCTCGCTTTAATGGCCAAGGGAGCTGGTGTACAGCTTCCGGGTCATGTGGCCAGCATGACTAAGCTGCTTCTGGTGAACCAGAGCAGCGCACGGAAACGCTGTTCACCTTCCCCTTGGAGCGGTACCTATTTATCTACTTGCACTCTGACGTGCTTTCGAACTGCTAGGTGGGCAGGAGCTGGGACCGAGCAACAGGAGCTCACCCCATCACGGGGATTCGAACCGCCGTCCTTCTGATCGGCAAGTCCTAGGCTTTGTGGTTTAAGCCACAGTACCACCCGCATCCCTTGTAAAACATCTAGAGCCACCCTAAAACAGAATGTTAAGGGAATGGGAAATGTAAGTACTTTCTTTAGTTTTATTTGTTGCCACTGCTCATATCTTTTTTTTTTACAAGGAGAAACCACACAGTGTAATAGGACAATCATGGAAAGACGTGGGGCTTCTATCAGCTCATGCAGGCTCCTGTTCAGCATAATATCCATGCAATGATGTTAAGAATTTGATTATTCCCTCACACTCTGCAGCTCCCATTAATCATCCTTTAAATAATGCCACATATCATATTGTGCTGTCACGCAAGGCGTACATGCAACCCTCCCGCTTTTTCTTTTTTCTTTTTTCCAAACTGACCAAGCAGTTCATTTTAATGACTTCACGTTAGGAATGTGTCACTCAATCCTAATAGTTCAAAAATCAGCAGGCTTGTCAAATGGGCAGGTTTACAGCTAACACTGAAGATGTCTGGCACACGAAGCAATGCTATGAATACTCATTTTAGTTGTGGATCAAACTATTTCATATATCAGAGTATTCTGGTACAAGTGGGGAGGATAAAGTAGATGTTTTAGTTTGAATTCCAGCTTCCACATTCATCCAACCTTACCTTCCAATACATTCAGGAATGTTTGAGAAATTCCATCTTTGTCAATCCCGATATGTGTTGATCTGAGCCACGTCGGATCAATGCGGAATTTCATTTGGTCCACATTTTAAAGCAGAGGAACAGAATGTGGATGGGGATCAGAGCATCATTATCCTGCAGTAGTACCATTTTACGCCTCTCCAAGTTTTACAGTGCAGTTCTTGACTCAAAACATACATGAAAATGTGAATTGTAGAATAACATGGGTGCATTCAGAGGAACCGTGCAGTTGAAGAACAACAAAATTGTGTTTGAATGCAGATGGGCAGAGCAATCCAAACCCTTCTGTGTTGGTGTTTGTGTTGGATTGGTCAAAGGCTCTCTCCACTCAGCGCTCTTGTCCTCACTACTGGCCATTGCCTACAGAATAATGCTAGCCAAGCATTCAGGTGGGTGGAAATGCCACTGGTTGGCAGTGGCACAGCAAGGTTAGGTGGTACCCAGTGCGAAAAATTTCTTGTCACCCCCACCACTGAATTTTTTATTTTTTATTGCCTGCAACAATGGTTTTACTTTATTTCATTGGGGGACAGAGCCAAAGTTGTTAAGCGTTTTGGGGGGAGATCGTGTGCCTTGCGACGAGGAACCTGCTGACCACCATACAGCTGAGGGAGAGCCGGCAGGCGGACCATTTTGGCAGCAGGAAGCCTGAGCACACCAACGCAACAGCGTCTGGGTGCTAAAGCAGCAGTTTCTGCCGCGCTTCCTTCTCTGTCCCCCGTGAGGATCTGGCTTTGCAGAGAGGCTGGGGAGGTGGGCCAAACAGAGCTGCAAATTTTTTGAAAGTGCCTCACCAAGGATCCCATTGGCAAGACACGCATTGCCTCGCTGGTGCATGCATGCATACCTCTCTATCTCCAGCACCGTGGCCAGAGGAGGGGGGTGGCATGACCCTGGTGCGTGTCAACCAAGGTGGAGGAGAAAGGGGGCAGCAGTTGAGAGCTACACACACACACACACCAAAGAGAGAGAGAAAATGCATAGCGATGTTGGGCTCTAATCTACATGCCACCCCTTCGCTCTTCATCCGCCTCCCTCATCTCCTTTTGGGGAGATTGCGTGCCTTGCGACAAGGAACCTGCCGGCCACCATACAGCTGAGCGAGAGCCGGTGGACGGACCATTTTGGCAGCGGGAAGCCTGTACGCACCAAAGCAACAGCTTCTCTCACAGCCATTGTCTGCGGCACAAGTTTGGAGAGGCAAGGATGTGCCCCTCTCCCTCCCCTGTCATGCAGTGGCCCAACATGGGCCTGATCAATGTGCTAGCTCTAGGCTGGCACAGTGATCTTGCTGCTGTGCAAGGCAGGGCAGGGCTATGGAGGTCCCATTGCTCCATACAACCCCACTGTGCTGTGTGTGCATGCTTGTGTGTGTTTCTGTGTGAGAGAGTGCGTGTTAGGATTATTTCCTTAAATTCATATTATATATATATATAGATGTACAGATGCAGACTTAAGGTGGGAAAGGGACAGAACAGACTTATGAATGGCCACATGTAAAATTGAGACAGACTGCAGATGAACTAATCTGTCCAATTCTACTTACGGATTGAGAGTCCAGTAATCCCATCCCACTGCACATCCTGTGAGCCTTTCCCTTGAAGCCAGTCAGTTCAGAGCCACTAGGTCCTTCTGAAGTTGGCCTTCTTCTTCTTCTTTGGCGATCACTCGTCGCCGAGTAAGATTGTCTTCAATAAACACGGTTTTAACAATGAGTCCGTAAGTGACTGTGGAGGCCAATTCTGGATCCAAACGTCCTTCCACAGTGGGGACATTGGTTTCTGGGTGGGAGTTGATCACGGTGTGGATTTGCCAAGCGTGCCTTCCTCTTAGCATGTTTCTCCCTTGCGTCCTGAGTTTGAGCATCTTCAAAGCCCATGACACCTTTGGTAAAGGCCAGTGTTTCCCAGTTGTCAGTGTTTATACTACATTTTTTTTAGATTTGCCTTGAGATGGTCTTTAAACCTCTTTTGTTGACCACCAGCATTACACTTTCCATTTTTAAGTTCGGAATAGAGTGGTTGCTTTGGAAGACAATTATCAGGCATCCACACATGATGACCAGTCCAACAAAATTGATGTTGAAGAATGATTGCTTCAACAGTGGTGATCTTTTCTTCTTCCAGTACACTGACATCAGTTTGCCTGTCTTCCCAACTCAAACTTAATTCAAATATTTCCTTTCGATGACAAAGGACGTATCATCTTAAGCCATGAATTCCCCACCATGGCTACATCTCTAATGTTTAACTAAAATAGATGCATGAAGTTATGCCTTCTTGTTGAGAATTTCCCATACACATCCACTTAGTCATCCATCCATCCATCCACTTAGTTGGCTGCCACTTAAAGAGAGGGAGAAAATGTGAAGCATGACAACATAACACCATATATCTACTTTAACTAAACAGTATACTGGAAGATATGGGAAAAACATATAGGCCAGCAGAGGCCTCATCTTTAAGGTTACATTGGTTTGACCATCAGTTTCAAATAGCTCTCTTGACTTTATTTCTAGTGGACTTGCTTTTCCAATGATGCAGATTTAGAAGGATGAAATATTTGGTAGTTTGCAAGCCCAAGGTCTCATTGGAGTGTCTTGACTCCACCTTTCCAGAACTTCTGTTTGAACCTAAGTGCTGAAATCACAGTGATAGGAAGTATCAAGTTTTAATGTTTCCCTCTCTGAGCAGCTAGTTTCTGATCTACATGTGTGTGTGTGTGTGTGTGGAAATTAAGTGTAAGGTGCTGTTACCCAAAGGGCATGTGTCCTAAAATTATCTTATCACTTTCTGACAGGAACAGATAGGTAGCCGTGTTGGTCTGCCATAGTCAAAACAAAAAAAATTCCTTCCAGTAGCACCTTAAAGACCAACTAAGTCAGTTCTTGGTATGAGCTTTCGTGTGCATGCACACTTCTTCAGATACATTATCTGAAGAAGTGTGCATGCACACGAAAGCTCATACCAAGAACTGACTTAGTTGGTCTTTAAGGTGCTACTGGAAGGAATTTTTTTTTCTGACAGGGGAGAGAGAGAGAGAGAGAGAGAGAGAGAGAGAGAGAGAGAGAGAGAGGACAGTTCATGGAAGGAATTTGCTTCAGCTTCTTCACCAAGGAAGTGTTTCCATAAAGTTATTCAAGCCCCTCCAGATATTTTGATGAGCACTTATGTGCAAACAACATGAAATCTGTTCAGCTAGTCCATGAAGCCCTGTCAACTTGACACGAAGGATTCGAAGTCTCAGTTGAACTACAATAGTTTGACTTCCTTCTGAAAACCCACAGAGAGTTTTTCAGCTTCACCCTCAAATATATTCAAAGAAGTACAGATCTGCTGAAACCAGGAAGTTTAGAATCAATGAGTCCTTCTGCTCTGAGGGGAATTCATTATTATTTTCCAAGAATAAAAAGAATTGGACATGACTTGCCGTTCATAGAGAGCCTTTAAAGAGCGATGACATAAGCAGCAGATACAGTAGAAAAGCTGGATGCAGTTCAGCTGAAATTGTACAACTTAGATCATTTCAGAAATAACCAAGCTCCTCTCTATCCAATTCTCTGGGGGTAGAGAGAGAAAGCCTTACATAAGAGTGTTCATAGTTTGGTGACAAGCCCAAAAGAGGATTAATGAGTAGGTACCATGGTACACAAAACCACCCACAAAACCAGGAATGCACAGTTCTCAAGCTGAGAGAGGGGGCGGGGGTAGGGGGCTGTGAAAAGAAATCTATAACTGCATATAAAAGGACCAAGAATATTAAAAACTGGTTGGGTCATATTGGCAAACATAGCCAGTCCTTAGTCCAATAACCCATTTTCAGCACAGCAACCGATTATATCAATCAAATATATCGAAACTATATACAAAGTGCAGTGAATGTTTATAGTGTTCTATAACTCTGTACTACAGTGGCAAGAGATCTGGATTCTCATTTTGTTCATCACTCATCTGACTCCTAATCTTTTTGTTCCATATTTATCCCCAAATACAGTGACACTGTCTTGATGACTCACCTGAGAAGCTCTCATGAGTCATGACCTCAAAGTGGGCCACTGCTCAAGAGCTTCTTCATCCTTTGTGTGACTCTTTTTCCAAGAAGAAAGATGCTTCAATAGTAATTTTGTCTCCATCTTATACGGCTCATGACAAAAGAAACAGACCTATTGAAAGACTTTTCACCACCTTGCACTCAATCTCATTTAACTTTTTTTCTTTTTCTTTTTTTGCAGCAAAGTGTACATCAAAAGGTGAAAGAAAGACACCTTCTTTTCTTGAACACTAATTCTTCTCTTGGTTCTGTTCTGTTATATTAAAAAAAAAAGGATTGTAAGGTTGGACGGTGTCCTTGACATTAGTTTTCCTACCATGTGGAAAGGTTGGACAGTGTCCTTGATATTAGCTTTCAGTGTCTTCAATCTTTCATGGAATAGTGCTGACAAGACTGTTGCTATTTCAACTATTCTTTGTTGTGATAAAGATGCTTTCTCCTCCTGCTTCCAATTTACAAAGCTTCTTAACTTCATATACATTTGTGGGGTCTTCTTGTCTCTAACCATGGAAATATGGGCTCCCCATAAACAGCTGAACAAGATATGCTGCTTCTATCTCCATTCTAGTGAAAAGAGGCCAAGCTTATGTGTTGTTGTTGTTGTTAGAATTTATATGCCACCCTATACCTGCAGGTCTCAGGGTGATTCACAGAATAAAATCAGAATATAAAACCACAAAATACAGTGGCACCACTGGTTACATATGCTTCATGTTACATATGCTTCAGGTTACAGATTCCGCTAACCCAGAAATAGTGCTTCAGGTTAAGAACTTTGCTTCAGGATGAGAACAGAAATTGTGCTCCGGCGGCGCGGCGGCAGCAGGAGGCCCCATTAGTTAAAGTGGTGCTTCAGGTTAAGAACAGTTTCAGGTTAAGAATGGACCTCCGGAACGAACATTAAACAAGCATGAGAAAAGTGAAAGATTTAATAAAATATTCCTTTCTACAACAGCCAAGAAAGTGGTAAATTGTTACAATAAAAGATATTGTGGCGCTGGAAAAGGTTCAGGAACCAAAATGATCAAGGGGATGGAGCGACTCACTGACTAGGAAAGGTTACAACAATCAGGGTTTTTTAGCTTAGATAAAAGATGAGTAAGTGTGGGCATTTGGCCCCAAAGCCTCAGGTTCTCTACTCCTCTTGTACTGGAGCCAAGCTGGGAGGAAGTGTGTGCAGAACAATAGAGTCTAGGGATTTAAGGCTCTTTTGCATAGGGTTTCATGCATATGTTTGTCCTTGATGTACTTCACACTAAGGGATTAGGTCGTGCTGAATGATACAACCATGAGTTCATCTTTCTGCTGGCTGCCAGAGCCATTCTTCAGGGACAGTTGTTCGACCTGGTGCAATGCAAAAACCCAGTGGCCTTCCTCAACCGCTGTTGTGGAATGGCAACACCATGGGCTTTGATTGTCTACCATCTCCCACTATGTGGACAAAACCATGGCCTACTTCAAAACGCGTGGCTGTGCACTGCTGCTTCTCTTGTTTTATTCAGTATTTACCTCATTTCCTGGCTAACATTCTTTTCAAACAGAACTCTTAGTAGATGATGTTGCTCTGATGATTTATTGCTTGAGAACTTATCAGTTTGTTCCAGCACCATATCATTAGTGCACCCTTATTATTTGGAAGACTGCATATCTTTCCATATCTTTGGGGATTTCCCTTTATTTATATTTTCTTGATTGCCTCATCATTCTGGGCTTCTGTGAGTCATCTTCTGCTTCTTTATTTTATAAAGGCATATATAAATATTATTGAGAGAGAGAGAAAAAGTATATATATATATATATATGCAGGTTTTGGTGTCCTCGGGTGTCTTCCCGTGTAAAAGTTGGGGTGTCTAGGCGACGTTTCGACGAGGTCTCACTCGTCATCTTCAGACGAGTGAGACCTCGTCGAAACGTCGCCTAGACACCCCAACTTTTACACGGGAAGACACCCGAGGACACCAAAACCTGCATTCCTGTACCCGTGAAAATCTACGAAAGCAAATATATATATATATATATATATATATATATATATATATATATATATATATCTGCTACAAATTATTGTCTTACATTTTCTTGCCTTTGCTGGAGTCAAGACTGTATGATTTATGTCCACTAAGCCAAAGACATTATCTAAAATGGCTGGGGTATAAATAATAAAATTATTATTATTATTATTATTATTATTATTATTATTATTATGGAATAGGGCATCCCTATTTTCATCAGAGAAATGTTGGAGGGGATGAGGTTGTCACTTCCTGTTTTGCCTCAAGAAGTGAAACAGGATGTGCCACCCCTGAACCACACTGGGAATTGTAGCTCTATGATTCACAGCACACTTAACAAACTAAAGTTCCTGGATTCTTTTGGTTAAGACATGATTGTTAAAGTTGTACAACAGTGCTTTAAATGAGACCTATGCAGTCTTTGTGTGTGTGTGTGTGTGTGTGTGTGTGTGTGTGTGTGTGTGTGAAGGCGATGCTTAACCCCTTAAATCAGTGTTGGCCAAACTTGGGTCTCCAGCTATTTTGGGAGTACAATTCCCATCATCCCTGACCACTGGTCCTGTTAACTAGGGATGATGGGAGTTGTAGTCCAAAAACAGCTGGAGACCTAAATTTGGCCAACACTGCCTTAAATTGTCTTTCTAATCAAACTTCTCCACCCCCTGGCAAGAGACTGACTCATTTTTATCAAATGTACATCAACGTAATCAGGTTTTTCATACCTGTTCTGTAAAGGCACAGGTACAAAGGTTTTATGCTGCTACAAACTGTGGCCACATAGCATTTCCCCCCCTTTAAATGTAACCAGTAGTATTAAATTACATGGTGGTGTCTCTATTTTGAACTGTATCATTCCGCAGAGAAAGCCTGCTCTTGGTTATATGAAATCCTAGGAAAAAAGATAGTTAATAGTCAATTCCTGGAGATGTAGTTTTAAATGACTCAGTACGTGAAATGTCAGATACACAATGTAGCCGAGGCCAGCAAAGAAGCTGAAAAGCTGCAGCATTGTCATTGACAATAGAGTATCAGTGCTCACATCCTATTATAAAAATGTTGGCCTTCTCTACTCTGAAGATTAAAAAATTTCAACAGTAATCCAGGTCTTGTCTGACATGACATTTTGGAAGCAAAAGCTCAGAAACTTTTGTACTTAGCAGTAATAGGATAACATGCTACAGTAGTTACAGTAATTGCCCATCTCCCCTATTGCTTAGCTTTCTCCCCTTCCCCCCTCCCCTCCAAATGAAACATGGAAGGCAAATGACAGTCTGCTTCACAAATATTTGTGCGCAGAAATGATCAGAAACCCACATCGAATGTCTGTATTTTACAATGCAGGCCCCTGAGACAGTTTTCGGAAAACAAGGAAATAAAAATAAAAAAATCACACTTTCTCCAAGGACAATTTGAAGCCATTTGGTCTCATTTGACACATTGGGGATCTCCCAGGATGTTCGCACAACTCTTTTCCCTGGGCAATGAAGACTGGTGGGAGCATTACTCTTCCGGGAATATTTCTCCTCAGGGAACCTTATAGCAGTTTCTTTTTTAAAAAAACCAAAACCCCACCAGTTGAAATCTTAAACATCTTCTCCGTTGAAATGGAAGAAAAAAAATACCATATTTTTTGCTCTATAAGATGCACCAGGCCACAAGAAGCACCTAGTTTTTGGAGGAGGAAAACAAGAAGAAAAAAAAATCTGAATCTCAGAAGCCAGAACAGCAAGAGGGATTGCTGTGCAGTGAAAGCGGCAATCCCTCTTGCTGTTCTGGCTTCTGGGATAGCTGCGCAGCCTGCATTCACTCCATAAGATGCACACACATTTCCCCTTACTTTTTAGGAGGGAAAAAGTGAGTCTTATAGAGCAAAAAATACGGTACTTTAGGGAATTTCCTATGGCATTGGCTTAAGTTCTATTGGCTTGACTTATGTAGAATTAGGCTCAGCTAACAGGAGCTCAAAATGAATGGCATGTGTACTGAAGGGCACACAAGAATGGCACTGTATCATTCACCAGTGCTCATACTTCAGTGAAATGCCAATGTGATAGCAGTGGTTGGAGGGATGCCAAGCAGCTCATCCGAAGCTGCTGTTGCCATAGTGACCACGCCAAGATTTCTGCTGCTTCACCCATCCCTCTTTTCCCAATCTGGCCTCCAAACCAGAAACTTCCTTTTTCCAGCGTGTTGGTTCTGCTAAAGATTCCCCCTGCTGTTAGTTTTGTTGAGATTCATTGGTCACACAAACCTTCCCACAGTGAGGGACTTTCAGTTTCTGATGGGGCCAATTCTACCACCACCATCATATGTCTCTTCCAGTGCTGGATTTACGTATAAACTAAACAAGCTATAGCTTAGGGACCCACTGTCTTGAGCCCCCCCAAAAAAAATTAAAAGAGAAAAAAAACCCTGGATATACATTTCCAAAATATAAGATAAAAAGCAAATAAAATAAAACCTACAAACAGCGACAGTATTTTGTGTGGTGTAGGCTCCTATGATGTAAGTCATGGGCCCCACCTCCTAGCCTGCTCCCTAAAATATCACTGGTTTGCTCATTTCTATATACAGTGGTACCTCGGGTTACATACGCTTCAGGTTACATATGCTTCAGGTTACAGACTCCACTAACCCAGAAATAGTACCTCAGGTTAAGAACTTTGCTTCAGGATGAGAACAGAAATTGTGTTCTGGCGGCGCAGCAGCAGCAGGAGGCCCCATTAGCTAAAGTGGTGCTTCAGGTTAAGAACAGTTTCAGGTTAAGAACGGACCTTTTTCCGGTACCTTAACCCGAGGTACCACTGTATAGGGTGCCTACATTCTGCATTGACTGGTTTCATGGCAACATGTAGCATGCAGCTGCAGACTGCAGTGCAGCACAGTTGAATGTAGGTCAAGCTGCTGTAAGGTAAAGGTAAAGGTACCCCTGCCCGTATGGGCCAGTCTTGACAGACTCTGGGGTTGTGCGCCCATCTCACTCAAGAGGCCAGGGGCCAGCGCTGTCCGGAGACACTTCTGGGTCACGTGGCCAGCGTGACATTGCTGCTCTGGCGAGCCAGAGCCGCACACGGAAACGCCGTTTACCTTCCCGCTGGTAAGCGGTCCCTATTTATCTACTTGCACCCAGAGGTGCTTTCGAACTGCTAGGTTGGCAGGCGCTGGGACCGAGCAGCGGGAGCGCACCCCGCAGCGGGGATTCGAACCACCGACCTTTCGATCGGCAAGCCCTGGGTGCTGAGGCTTTAACCCACAGCGCCACCCGCGTCCCTTTTCAAGCTGCTGTACCTGTTATCTAATATTAAAGAGTGCTTGTAGACTGCTTGTAGGCAGCATAGACTAAGGGTATGGGTTTTATGCCTACTGATTGATTTCATGTAATACATAAAGGGCCCCATTACCTTCAGTAGCTTAGGGCCTCTTCAAACCTAAATCCGGTCCTGGTCTCTTGCTCCTCTGGCAGGAATCAGCACCTTCCACGACCACCGTGCGGTGTCCTGAGGTCTGCAACTGCTGTTCTTGCTCCTCTGGCCCAGAATCGGTGTCTGAGGGGAGGGCATAGAATCCATTTTGCAGCTCCAGTGACACAGTATGGCTCCTGAAAGACCTGCTTCTCTGTGTCACAGTCCTTCAGGTGGTCATCTCCCTAGGGGCACTCCATCTGTATTGGTGGTCTAGTGCAGTCCACTTAGCACTATCAAGAAATTCCTCATCTGGTGACTGGGAATGGCCACCGAGACCACATAACACCCGTCCTGAAAGACCTACATTGGCTACCAGTACATTTGCAGGCACGATTCAAAGTGTTGGTGATGACCTTTAAAGCCCTAAATGGCCTCGGCCCAGTATACCTGAAGGAGCATCTCCACCCCCGTAGTTCAGCCCGGACACTGGGGTCCAGCTTTGAGGACCTTCTGGTGGTTCCCTCACTGCGAGAAGTGAAGTTACAAGGAACCAGGCAGAGGGCCTTCTCAGTAGTGGCACCCGCCCTGTGGAATGCCCTCCCACCAGATGTCAAAGAAATAAACAACTATCTCACTTTTAGAAGACATCTGAAGGCAACCCTGTTTAGGGAAGCTTTTAATATTTGATGAATTGTTGTATTTTAATATTTTGCTGGAAGCAGCGCAGAGTAGGCTGGGGAACCCCAGCCAGATGGGCAGGGTTTAAATAATAAGTTTTGTTGCTGTTGTTGTTGTTGTTGTTGTCTTGCCCAGTATCTCAAAGTGTGGATATGCCTTTGCTCTATAGCAATGGGGTCAAAGGGTATAGGTTATAGTTCGTGCTAGTCACCCAAGGATATATCTCTGCTATCAGACAGTTCAATATCCTTTCTGGTTCTGAATAGAGGCCACGTTTTTGATTTGCTTTCCGGAAATTCTCTCTTTCATGTTGCTTCCCTGATTTGTTTGTGCACTGCACAGTTCACTCGACTACCAGTCTTGTGGTGTGAGTTAAGATTAAATGAGAATTCCATTTCCCCTCTCATTTCCCCCTGTTTGCCATCCACAGATATCTCTCCACAATCCATTTCTTCATCCAGAGGCAGAAGAGTAGCTGAGGGTACTTGAGAGCCAGTGTGGTGTAGTGGTTAAGAGCGGTAGTCTCGTAATCTGGGGAACCGGGTTCGTGTCTCCGCTCCTCCACATGCAGCTGCTGGGTGACCTTGGGCTAGTCACACTTCTCTGAAGTCTCTCAGCCCCACTCACCTCACAGAGTGTTTGTTGTGGGGGAGGAAGGGAAAGGAGAATGTTAGCCGCTTTGAAACTCCTTAAAGGCAGTGAAAGGCGGGATATCAAATCCAAACTACTACTCCTCCTCCTCTTCTTCTTCTTCTTCTTCTTCTTCTTCTTCTTCTTCTTCTTCTCAAGGACTGGGCCACTTCATTTTGCATTTCGTGTTCATTTCATTCACTTGCCGCTCTCGCAAGTACTAAAGCACAAATATCGCCAATTGAGAATTCTCATCTCTGTAGTTGGTGGCAATGTCTTGGTTCTCCATGGCCCCTCGCAACAAGTCAGTTGCAAACGTCTTCAGAAGCGGGTTGGCCTCTCGTTGTCAGGTGTCAGGGAATCCAATTCCCACATGGCAGGCTGCCAGGAATAGATAGACAAGGAAGCTCTTACCAATGTCTTTTATTCAATATTCACAGAGACAGGCTTAGAAATGCTGCCTCTTGAAGTAATAGCATTGCTCTAAATAAACTCCACCCCCTTCTCTCTTCAATCGTCAACAGCACCACCCACCCTACGGTGGCCACCTTAGGGCCAATTGCCTAGGAGTCCTTTGCTCTCCTACTTTCAATGTCCGCCGGGTTCTGGGAGAAGGGGAGATTAGAGTGCTTTCCAGTGATAATGTGTCAACCAACTGCTCCAGCTCTGCTCCCCCTCCCTCTCCCATTATTCCCCAACTGCCCTTCATCTACCTCTGAGCCGTGGCCTTCCTCAAATCACTGCTGTAAATCTATACTGTCTTCCTCTTCTCTGGAAGGTTCAGGAAGGGGAGTCGGTCTCCACCACTCCTCCTCTGCCCCAGTCCCTGACACTCGTACCCACCTGAAGAGATTCTCGACTATGCCTTCCTTTTTCTGAAAGACGGCAGCAGTTTCCAGCCCAGGCATGAAGTCCAAAAGAAGTCAGCAGGCAGTGGAATTCAAAGGTGCATTCGTGAAATCACCATTCCTGAAGAATATTGCCAGCAAGTAGCCAAGCATACATTTTGGATTTGTCCAACATAGGATGCCTATCATCAGATGGTTCTGTAGCTTACTAGCACTGTTCCCTTTTCAATCAATTCTGACATTCGATAGGAACTGTTTCTTGTATTTCGATCATGTCAGGGGCTCAGGAGCAGAGGCACAGGAGAGGGAGGAAATGGAGAGCGAGGGGGAGGAATCCGAAGGGAGCGTAGGCGGTGACAGTGATCAGAGGGATTCCATGAGCCTCTCCAGCGAATCGGAAGATTCACAGAAGGGAGCGCCGATGGCCAGGGCAAGGGGGGTGCCAAGGGGGAAACCCCAGAAGGAAGGGGCCAGCGGGGACTCCCAGAGCAGCAGTTGGAAATCAGGACCAGCTTCCCCACCAGAGCGCAGTGGGGGGGAGGAGTCCCAGGAATCAGGACCAGTGTTCTCACCACCAGCGAGAGGAGATGAGTCAGGATTGACCACGCCTCCATCGGAGAGCGGGGAAACGGTCAAGAGGAAAGTTACCGGCTGGGCGCGCACGCCAAGTTCAAATGTACAGGCGAGCGGCACAGCAGGCAGCCCAGATAGGGAGCCGGGTCCTAAAGCCCGCCGGAAGGAGGGGCAAGACTCAGGGGGGTCAGCGTCAGAAGAGTCCAGAAAGGAGGAAACCCCAGGGGGCAGAAGGACCTAGAGGAGGAAAGAACAACGGAAGAGGTGGAGTAAAGCTAGAGTCTTAAACTGGTGTCTAGGAGGCGGAGACTCAGATGGAGCTTCGCCGGTCTAGGTTCTAAGACGTAGAGTTGCACGCTGCGGTTTGGAAATGGAAACTAACCTTCAATAAAGACTTTTATACGTTATTACTGGCTAGCGTTGGTCCTCTGTGAGCTGGGACCTAGAGGCAGCTCTGACAGATCACATCTTTATTTTATTTATTTTTCAAATCTGGAAAACCTAGTTAATGTTTTTCCCTATGCACTTGTCTCATAAAACATACTCTGTTATATCTTCCTTTTAGCAATTATTTCCCCACCACTAGGCCTGCTATGCCTCCATAATATATGAAAATAATCCTTGAAATTTAGCAAGAAATGAAGTGCAAAAATATGTAATTCTTAATCGAATCAATATATTGGGAAAAAAAATCATTTGTATAAAATCACTGTATAAATACTGTATAAATGTTGCTTAGAAAGAAACCCTAAAATTGAATCCTCCATGAAATTAAGATAACCAACCATGCAAAACAGGATATAGAGTCTTGTAATATAATATAATGAACTAATCACATTGAGGTGTATTATAAAATTTCACACATGTTGAGGCACTATACAAAACTCCCAAAACCTTACACCTGCCATAGTCAATAGAATTTAGCTTTTGGGTGTAGATTATCTTAGTTGACAGCAGATCTTAGAGAAGCTGCAGAAAATAATCAGTACATGCCTAAGAGATAGATTGATAGATAGATGATAGATAGATGATAGATAGATAGATGATAGATAGATAGATATAGATAGATAGATAGATAGATAGATAGATAGATAGATAGATGATAGATAGATAGATGATAGATAGATAGATAGATAGATAGATAGATAGATAGATAGATGATAGATAGATGATAGATAGATAGATAGATAGATAGATAGATAGATAGATAGATAGATAGATGATAGATAGATCATAGATAGATCATAGATAGATCATAGATAGATGATAGATAGATAGAAAGATATACTTCAGACATATTCTGATGGTCATATTATTAATGTGATAAGTGCAATTATCACATGGCACAATGTATACCTGTAATATTTGCATATGATTGTCAATATAGGAGGCTCAGAGTTTCTCCTAGCCCCCAACTTATAGGCTGCCCCACATGTTACAGTCTGAGGTGAAGAGATTCCATGGCAAATGTTCACTCTTTGCCTCCAGGAGCCTCCAGAAAAGATAAACACTTAGGATGGAGCCAAATGTGTACCAAGGGTTTAAAAGTACTGGATTGCAACCAAGGCAAAAATTCCAAACTGCAATACCATATTATGGAATATCTATTTATTTAAAGCTCACTGGAAGGACAGATCCTGAAGCTGAGATTCCAATACTTTGGCCACCTCCTGAGAAGAGAAGACTCCCTGGAAAAGACCCTGATGTTGGGAAGATTGAGGGCACAAGGAGAAGGGGACGACAGAGGACGAGATGGTTGGACAGGGTTCTCGAAGCTACCAGCATGAGTGTGATCAAACTGCGGGAGGCAGTGGAAGACAGGAGTGCCTGGTGTGCTCTGCTCCATGGGGTCACAAAGAGTCGGACACGACTAAATGACTAAACAACAACAATTTATTTAAAGTTCTAAAATAGCAGCAATGCTGTTGCCTAGCAGGAAGAAAATACTTTTCAAGAGCTCCAATTTTGGATTTTAAGCACTTTGGGAAGAATGCCAATGGAAAATGAAATGAAAAACTACTTTACCTAGTTTTACTCACATAGTCGTGCACAGTGGCCCAAGAGAAATGGCTTGATGAATCTAAGTCAGGATGTTAGATGGGGAGAAACAGGGTGCAAGCAAGGGACTAGGAGGGGCAGACCTTCCTAGTGTCCTTATTTTCCAGAGACAGTCCTGGATTTACAGAAACTGTCCTGGTTTCTGATTTGATCCCAAAATGTCTCATTCTTCCTTAGGACATCCTTATTTGCATCGGAGACATGTTGGAGGGTATGGAGTTATGCAACCCTCCAGCCAAGGAAATAAGTAAAGGGAAGTTTTTAATGTTTAATGTTTTATTATGTTTTTATATATGTTGGAAGCAGCCCAGAGTGGCTGGGGCAAGCTAGTCCAATGGGGTGCGGTATAAATAATAATATTGTGGTGATTATTATGGAATAGGACATCCCTATTTTCATCTGAGAAATGTTGGAGGGTATGCAATTGTTTAAGGTTGATGGTTTTTATACCCCTTTGGGCCTGGTAATGATGTTTTGCACATCGGCCAGTCCTAAGACGCCTTGGCTGTAAATTTCCATGGCTCAAGTCAGGTGATAGAAGGGTGGTCTTATGACAGCAAGGCTGAACAATGTCATTCCAATTAACAGAGTGTTCAGACTGTCCTTGAACAAGGTTGCCCAACAAAGAGAAGCAGGTGTTTCAAATCCGCCTGCAATTAGGGAGCGAGAGGGCAGACTACATGTTCATGGCCTCAGCCCTTCTCACGAATTCCAACCTTTTGGGTTAGCCAAACTTTAATTTCTCCCACAGCCCTCCAGAATTAACCTGTATCATGCCAAGAATGATGCCGGCTTGGCACGAAGTCCTCAGATCCTGACAAAATCCTGACAATGCTGATATGTTGGGAATACTGTCATAAGCCCTCTTTCTTTTCCTTAGGAGATTGCATTCCTGTTCTCTAACATGTGAGAATGTCGGACAAAGCACCAATCTTCCTCTAAGGGACAGAGTCAAAGTTGCCTGGTCATTTACTTTTGCTGTTTCTTCTAAAGAAAGGAGAGATTTATCACTTTGGGAAAGAATGCAAAGAAAGGAGATGGATCCGTGAAAGGTATTCTGACTCGAAGGAAAAAAAGGCATACGAGAGAGAATGCACAATAATACAAATGTCTAAGCAACTGTCTGACACATTTACAGCCCCTACAAGTGTGCCTGCTTCCAAGGGAGAATTCCAGATTTACAGAAGCTGTCCTGGTTTCTGATATGATCCTGGAATGTTCCACTTTTCCTTGAAGGTAAAGGTAAAGGGACCCCTGACAGTTACGTCCAGTCGCGAACGACTCTGGAGTTGCAGTGCTCATCTCGCTTTACTGGCCAAGGGAGCTGAAGTTTGTCCACATACAGTTTTTCTGGGTCATGTGGCCAGCATGACTAAGCCGCTTCTGGCGAAACCAGCACAGCACACAGAAACACCATTTTCCTTCCTGCTGGAGCAGTACCTATTTATCTCCTTGCCCTTTGACGTGCTTTCAAACTGCTAGGTTGACAGGAGCTGGGACCGAGCAATGGGAGCTCACCCTGTTGCTGGGATTCAAACTGCAGACCTTCCGATCGGCAAGCCCAAGGCTCAGTGGTTTATACCACAGCGCCACCCACATCCCACTTTTCCTTAGGACTTCCCTATTTTCATTGGGGAAATGGTGGAGGGTATGGAGTTATGCAACCCTCGAGTCAAGGAGATAACTAACTATGCAACCTTTAGAAGACAACTGAAGGCAGCCCTGTATAGGGAAGTTTTTTTTAATGTTTAATGTTTTATTATATTTTTATATATGTTGGAAGCTGCTCAGAATGGATGGGGCAACCCAATCAGATGGGTTAGGTATAAATATAACAGCAGCAGCAGCAACAACAACAGAATAGGAAAGCCCTATTTTCATCAGAGAGATGTAGGACGGTATGCATTTACAAACTGGCTGGCATTTTTTTTAATGGGGATATAGAATAAGCAGCAGCAAAGCAATCAGTACTTTGATGGATGAACAATGCACCCTTATGCTAACTGAAACTAATGTATGCATTAATCGTTCAGAAAACCTTATCCTTGCAAAAAAAATTCCATAGCCACCTTTTTTTTTTTTTTTGGTTAAAGTATGCAATGGTCACTTTTAGATAATGCAGACATATATGCAGAATTAGCAAGTTTTGCATGTTCCTATTTTTAAAATAAAATAAAATTATATCAACTTTCTTATTCCATGGAGCATATATAACTTAACTTGATAAACACGCCAGTCAGCGAGTCATAGTCATGGTCATTAGGAGCGCAAGCTTCTGTGATTACTGCTAAATGCTCGTAGCAAATATGTTAAATAAATATGCGCTAAGTATATCAAGTTAGCATGGAAATTGTGTGGTAATTGGAAAATTAAAAGTCTAGGCATTGGATTGCACAATTTTTCTTTCACTACGACAAAATCAGCTTTTTGCTTTTTTTTTGCAAAAATATAGTGGGTCAATATTTTCCCAGGCTAGGGAATCTGCGCTGGAAAGATATTTAACTGTTAGATCAATGGCACTTGCTGTTTTAATCTTGGGGTCAGGTGCTGTATATGGGAGGCTAATGTTATTTGTACACTGAAGTTGGTCTTTAAACAATTTGTCAATACCAGGAAGATATTCCACTAGGATCTGTGCCTTTAAGCACAGTCGGAAACTAATAAAAGTCTTTAGTGCTTTGGGTACCATTTGAGCGTATACTATACTGAATCAAGCTTTTTAACCTTGCTATCAAATTAAATACCTTGTAACACCCAAAGTCTCACCGGTTATTTTGTTACTCCCAATTGGCTTTTTACCACAGCGAAAGTTCACATTATACGGCGAGGCATAAAACTAATATCACAGCAGTTAGACAATTACACACCTATTCTCTCCATTTTGTTTATATTAATATTAACACAGGTAAACCCCGGGATGATATTACATGTATAGATGCCCTATTTTACCAAGCCACATACATGCTGATCGTTTCCTTGGTGCAAAGTGCTGAAATAAATAGGAAGCTTTGTGTGAATTTTTGTGTGGTTTTCTATTAAGTGACTCTACATTCCATTAGTGCTCTTGCTGCTGTAATGACAATATTTTTCATTTTAAAAAGTAATGCATTTTCCACTTAAAGTAGTAAATAATGACAGTCACGCCCTGCAACATGATATTTAGCCTTTTGTCTGCACAGTTTCTGTTTGATTCCTTCCCACATTCCTTGGGAATAGTTTTGCTTGTCCCTAATGCATGTTGGAAGGACAGATCCTGAAGCTGAGACTCCAATACTTTGGCCACCTCCTGAGAAGAGAAGACTCCCTGGAAAAGACCCTGATGTTGGGAAGATTGAGGGCAGAAGGCGAAGGGGACGATAGAGGACGAGATGGTTGGACAGTGTTCTCGAAGCTACCAGCATGCGTTTGACTAAACTGCGCGAGGCAGTGGAAGACAGAAGTGCCTGGCATGCTCTGGTCCATGGGGTCATGAAGAGTCGGACATGACTAAATGACTAAACAACAACAATGCATGTTGAAAGAAGAAAAGGCAGTTTCAATAGCATAAGGCCTAAAAATTATTTATTTACTGCCATAACATTTTTCCAGGAAATTATCTGTTGCTTAGGGTATAGATCTGCCAAGCCATTCTTTATCAGCTCCTAGGTCTGAAGGTTGTTTTCTTTTGTAAATCATTTTCACATTGATTTAATTTGGTACTCATTTTTAATAGTTTTGGGTAGCGTCCAGTTAAGTTCTAGTCAAAGTAGACTTATTGAAATGAATGGGCGTGACTGCCTTAGGCCTATTGGTGATACTGGGTCTACTTTGTGTAGAACTTAGTTAGCTCCAACCCTTTATACTTTGTTGTTATTTTATTCTTTCATTTGTAAGTTACCTTGGGTTAAACTGCCTTACGCCCAGTCAAACTATTGGGCTATCTAGCTGTGCACTGTCAAAACAGATCAGCGTATCTCCACAGTTTCAAGTAATGATGGATGAATCTGCCAATTTTATTCCCAGTCTTTCCATCTTTCAGTGTAAAAGTTGCAGAAAATCAGCAGCATTTTGGGGTGTGCTTCTCCTCATAATTGTATTTTGGCCAGCCAGCAATCCCCCCCCCCCCAGCATATTTTGTTCATGTGCGATTTTTGGCAACGTGCATTTGAGGCACAATTCTTCCTGATATATGCAAAAAAATAAATTACACTTCTTTTTATTGGACAGTTTTGAAAGCTAGCTGCATTTCAGCTCACATACTCTTTTGGAAGTCTGAATTTGGTAGATTTGCACTAAGAATGCAAACTGAACCAAATTTCTTGGTATCCCTAATTTGTAGCAGGAGTCCTTTCCCACCCTACTTACCTTAATCAGTCAGGGATTGAACCTGGGATCTTCTGAATGCAAAGACGATGGCTTACTGCTAAGCTACAGACCTTCCGTTATGCTTTTAAACATGTTATAAATAACTAAGTGTTAAAGAAATATATGGTAGGTGGTATTCAAGTAAGTTTGACGCAGAGCAGTCAAACAATTAATGAGCAAGTTAGGCATATTAATTTCTGTGGGTTTATTTTGTGTAAAGCTTACTTGAATACCACCCAATAAGAATAGTTATAAATATAAGAGAGAGAGAGAGAGAGAGAGAGAGAGAGGGGGCTAACTAATCTAAAGGCAAGACCTGTTCCAATGCTGTTGGAGTTATTGTGCTCTGGTTATTATTACATGTATATAGTATTAGGTTTGTGAGGTTGCTCATAATATAAATAATGTCAGTTCAGTGAGTGGAATGAAAGGTGCTGAGACAGAAGGCAGTGGTGGTAGAGGGGAGTTTTTATATATATATATATATATATATATATATATATATATATATATATATAGGAGTTTCAACAAGATTACAAAATAAAAGAAAATAAAACAAAAAATACAAAATACAGAAAAATAGAAACAATTAAAAACAAATCAATTTTTCCATATCTTATCTTTCATTTGCTTGTTTCCTTGACCTCCTCACACCTCCTTTTTTGTGTTCGAGTTCAGTTAGTTAATTCAGCAAATCCTTTCCATCTTTGTTTTTATCTTAATAATTTATCTTAATATATTGTAACTTTACATTCTCACCTGTTAACAATCCATTTTTACATACTCCTTTGTAACATTACTGCTAAAACCACATAACTTCATTCCAGTATCCTTCTAACATTCCTTAATTTTACAATGTTTCTGTAGATAATCTTTAAATTTCTTCCAATCTTCTTCCACCGACTCTTCTCCCTGGTCTCGGATTCTGCCAGTCATTTCCGCCAGTTCCATGTAGTCCATCAACTTCATCTGCCATTCTTCCCGGGTGGGTAGATCTTGTGTCTTCCAATGCTTTGCGATAAGTATTCTTGCTGCTGTTGTTGCATACATAAAGAAAGTTCTGTCTTTCTTTGACATAGAGGGGAGTTTATATTACTCAAGGTAGAGCCTTATATCAGTTTCAATGGCAATGCTTAGCTCCATGATGTATTGGTTTAATCATCTATGGAGTGCAGGAGTTCCAGAAGGGTAGCCATGTTGGACTGTCAGTCAATGAAAACAATATTTATTTATAAATATACATATATTTGTATGCCACCAACTCACTTAAATGTTAAGGTGGCCTGCAACAGTATGTATAATGCCACACAAACAATGCAAAGTAATAATTAGAATGGCAGGCAAACCATAGAAGTTTAAATATAGCTGCAAAGGTCTCTCAGCATTAAAAGGTTTTCGAGGGATGCTGTAAAGTCAGAAGTGAGGATCTGTGCCGAATGGAAGAGTATTCCACAGTATGGGACCAGCAACATTACGCTTATTACTGCAAATGTCCTGTCTGCATCACACAGCAGAGATTATATTGCGTGTAACTTAAGTTTTGTCAAAACAAATACAATACCTTGTTACGCAGATGCAATAGTTACAACATACCATTCAGTCTGTCACACTCTATATGCTGTAACTTATGTTTTGTTGCATAACTGTAAGATGGAGGGATGAGGAGAGCTGCACAACCATTTGTCCCCTTTCTTACACACACACACACACACACACACACACACACACACACTCAAAGGGAAAGCCTTGCGAACAAGGGTACCATACTTTTCTGTGTATGAGACTATGTCTTTTTCTTTAAAAATAACGCAAAAAAGGGGGGTCGTCTTATACATGAGTAGTGCATAGGGTGGACATTTGATTGGTTGCTGCCGCAGCTGTCAGTAGCTATTCTGTGTGTTATTGGTTGCTGCGTCAATGGGTAGTATTGATTGGCTGACATTCTGGCAGTTGGGTGGGCGATTGGCAGCTTCTGCCAGCGATGGGACAGATGGGAGGCAAATTTTGCAACATGTGCGGCTGAACGATTTTCGGTAATTCCCCTTTTAAGAAAAGGTCAACAACTCTGTGCCATCTCCCCCTTTTTCTTAAATATGAGTCCCCAAAAATAGGGTGCGTCTTATACATGGGGGAGTCCTATAGAAGGAAAAGTACGGTAATCTATACACTGGAGTTTCCCTAAGATCACTACAACAATGCTGAATTATTCTGAGGATATTACCCCAGATAATGTTGACATAACATAACATAACATCATAACATAAAACATAAAACATAAAACATAAAACATAAAACATAAAACATAAAACATAAAACATAAAACATAACATAACATAACATAAAACATAACATAACATAACAACATAACATAACATAACATAACATAACATAACATAACATAACATAACATAACATAACATAACATAACATATATTGACAGATATAGCCAAACACTCTGGGCTGGGTATGAAGGAAGAGAGGGAGAGAAAGTGAGGGCATTCTATTTTTAATGTATCTAATTTAAAGCCTTATGTGCTATCAATAGTTCTAAAGTAACATTTTATGCATGTAACATTTTTTGAATGACATTACAGTTTTAGTAAGGCTTGCTCCAACGCTTCCTGGATGTTGCTTACCATAGCAGAAAAGTGGTGTACAGTCGCACAGATATATTGCTTCCATTTTATGTCCTGTATTTAAAATGTCAAAATATATGCATTTAGTTTGATAAGGTATAGTCATCTCATATGACCTTTAATGTCTAATACTCGCGCTGTTTGCTTTAGCCCTTGAGACATGGCGCAGCAGACATCAGCTAATAAACAAAAATATAGGTACTTAACAGTATTGCAAAGGTTGTATGCTTAATACCGCGGGGAACCTTTAAGCAGCGAAAGCAAGCAAAACAATCATTTCATAAGATACAGAAGCTGTTGTGCAATATTGTACAATAATTCAGTTGTGCATCACAATTGGCACATTATTACCACAATTCATAGCTCCCCAATGTGTGCCCTAAAATCTATGCACTGCTTTCTTCTTTTCTGTGGAGGGATAAATCCACCCTAGCAATCATCTGCTTCCATTGTCATGAATGGGGGAATTGTTGGGTGATGGAGAGAAGGTTTTTACATGCTGCACCAGGACAGCAAATTCCTCCTGTGAATCAAAACTTCAAGAAGAAATTATGTATTTGTGATACTGTTATGACAGTTGAACAACAAGTTGTTACTAACAATTTCCTCTAGCCTGTGAAAACTTTGTTTGCAGACTTTCACCAGTACTGGGATTACTTACTGGGACCTGTAAGGAGATGTTTTCCATATTATTATTATTATTATTATTATTATTATTATTATTATTAAATTAATAGTGTTCAAAGAGCTGGCTGGGTAGGGCAGAGCCACTATGTTACCTTCCCAGTTGGTGGATCATGGTCACTTGCCAAGAGGAATAACAGAAGGGAAGTAAGTTGATGTGGTGCAAATGCACCAGCAGGAACCCTAAATTTCTTCTTCCAGTGCATTGGCAACATGCTAACTTCCCTGCAGCATCTCCCTCTTGGTAAGAATGCGTGGTCCACCTGTCAAGAAGCTTGCATAGTGGTTCATACCTCCTGTTCAAGTCACTTCTGATCAAGGGATGGCATGTATCGTTAGGAGTGCAACCTTAGACACATCCCAGCATTTGCAGGGGTACAATAGCGCTTCCCTCCTGGTTGGTTGGTTTTGCTAAAAATGACCTGGGCAAGTCTTAAATCCATCCTGAAACCGTGATGATACAGAACACTAGAGAACATACAGGCATGCCTACTGAAGTATTCCCTCTAATTTGGTGCAGGTTGCATAATAACTGAAGAAGAAAATGTGTCATCTAGCTTCTATAGTTCCTGTACACACTGGGGGTGGGGCAGGGGGGTCAGAGAGAGAAATATTTATTTGGTTCACATTTAAATGTGGACTTGCCTAACCTGCACTTTCTGAAGCAATGCATGAACTAAAACACAGACACCCTGTGAAATTTGCAGTTCTCTGAATTTTGCAATTCAGTTCTGCAGCGCAAGTGCTGTGTGCAAAAATGTATACATAAAAGTATGCATACAAATGCATTTATTAGTGAATATATTGTTTTGCAAAAATGTGCACAACTCTCTATACCATATGTGCACTAGATTGTTATCACAGGGCCCCCATCAGAGAATCCGTAGCACTGCATCACAATCCTGGGTTCGCATGAAGTCAGGGTCAGGGAATGGAAGCAAAATAGAAGGCAGGTTGTACAAGAGTAGTAGCTGTGGAACTGTAAGCAAAATGGAGATGCATGAAAAAGGAAGAAGTGGTTTAAAACAATGGGATCAGTCTGAATAGATTGGGAAAGGAGGATCATTGAGAGTTCTGTTTTCCAAATAAAGTTTTAACAAGGAGATAAGAGCTGGGATGGGTGCAAAACAAAGTTAAAACCAAATAGTCAACATGAGTACAACAGATTCTTTCCCAGCTCCTTCAAACCCAACTCCTTCAAACCACTTCCTATACAGCAATTATTATGTTGTTGTTGTTGTTGTTTAGTCATTTAGTCGTGTTCCACTCTTCATGACCCCATGGACCAGAGCACGCCAGGCACTCCTGTCTTCCACTGCCTCATGCAGTTTGGTCAAACTCATGCTGGTAGCTTCAAGAACACTGTCCAACCATCTCGTTCTCTGTCGTCCCTTCTCCTTGTGCCCTCCATCTTTCCCAACATCAGGGTCTTTTCCAGGGAGTCTTCTCTTCTCATGAGGTGGCCAAAGTATTGGAGTCTCAGCTTCACGATCTGTCTTTCCAGTGAGCACTCAGGGCTGATTTCCTTAAGAATGGATAGGTTTGATCTTCTTGCAGTCCATGGGACTCTCCAGAGTCTCCTCCAGCACCATATTTCAAAAGCATCAATTCTTCGGCGATCAGCCTTCTTTATGGTCCAGCTCTCACTTCCATACATCACTAATGGGAAAACCATAGCTTTAACTATACGGACCTTTGTTGGCAAGGTGATGTCTCTGCTTTTTAAGATGCTATCTAGGTTTGTCATTGCTTTTCTCCCAAGAAGCAGGCGTCTACTCCTTTGTTTCTGAAGGTCTCTTGAAATAGCCTGTGTGAAATGCTGACAAGCCCAGGTGCTGATTGGCAAATCTTTATGGGGGACTCACATAGTAGGTAGCTCTATCAGAAGCTGAGTGCTTAACCGATAGAAGTTCCATGGAATGCCTACAAGTGCTAATTGCATGCAGAATCAAAGTGGTAATGATTTTAAGGAATGTTGACTAGGACAGGAGGCTGGAGTAGGTAGACTGGAGACCCTCTCAGGGTCCTCTCTCATTGTTAGACAGATGGTAACAGTGCTGTTGAAAATGCCACAGCCATGGAGACCAGAAAAAAATAGTGGGAGGCACTCCACTTCCCAGCGCTGCCTGCAATGCATCTCTGAAAATGCTCAGATGGCTCATGACAGAGAGGTGGGTGACCTGTGTGCATGTTTCACGTTAAAAATTTAACTGGCATACATGATCCTACATGAATCATTTCTGAAGCTAAGAAGGCTGGAAGGAGCACAAATCGAACTAACAAAGGGGAAACCAAGAGAAACAAAGGGAAATGGAAAGTGTATGGGGGAAACTTGTGAAAAATCACAGATGGGCTCCCACAATACTTTTCATCAATGATTGTATCTCCTGTTGACTTTCTCTGTGCCTCCATCCCTCTTTTTCTGCTCCCCGCCTCTCTTCTCTAACAAAGACACATAGAGACACGTTCACATTCTCTAAGCACGTGGCTGGAATTAGATGGGAACAAGTTTAAAAAGAACTTAAGCGCTGGACACACAAACAGGCATATATCAAATGCAATTCCATGTAATGCTTGCATGCATTGACAGACAATCAGTGCAGCTCTCTCCCACAGAAGTGTCCTTAGCCTGGGAGTGGAAAATAAGCACCAGAAACACCTTGCCCTGGTGTGTTTGTGGAGTCTCTGACTTTCTGCCTGGTGGCTTGCTGTTCTTACTAGGAGAAAGAGGGGGTGAGGTCAGTGCAGTGCAAACACACCAGCAGAGCAATGCCCCTCTTCCTCACCCACCTTCTGGAGAGCAAGCGCATTGGCTCCGTTTCACCTAGTGAGCCACTTCTGAGCATACCATCTATTCATCTTGCATAGTTTATTACTATTATTACATTTATATTCCAACTTTCCTCAAAGCATGTACACAGCTCTCTTGCTCTGCATTTTAATCCTCACAACAAACCTGTGAGATAGGTTAAACTGGGAGACCAAGGTCAACCATTGAGCTTCATGACTCAGTGGGAATTTGAACTTCCAGGTCTCAGTACAACATTCTATCCAGAGTCATATAATCATAGAATTGTAGAGTTGGAAAGGATCCTGAGGGTTATTATTATTATTATTATTATTATTATTATTATTTATACCCCTCCCATCTGGCTGGGTTTCCCCAGCCACTCTGAGCAGCTTACAACATATCCAAAAACATAATAAAAAACATCAATCCTTAAAAACTTCCCTAAACAGGGCTGCCTTCAGATGTCTTCTAAAAGTCAGGTAGTTGTTTATTTCCTTGACATCTGAAGGGAGGGCATTCCACAGGGAGGGTGCCACTACTGAGAGGGCCCTCTGCCTGTTTCCGTGTAACTTTGTTTCTTGCAGAGAAGGAACCACCAGAAGACCCTCAGAGGAGAACCTCAGTGTCTGGGCTGAGTGATGTGGGTGGAGATGGGACTTCAGGTTTATTGGTCTGACACTGTTTAGGGCTTTTAAGGACAGGACCAACACTTGGAATTGTGCTCAGAAACAAACTAGGAGCTAGTGAAGATCCTTTAGGGCTGGTGTTATATGGTCCTGGCACCATTCCCAGTCACCAGTCTAGCTGCTGCATTCTGGATTAGTTGTAGTTTACGAGTTACCTTCAAAGGTAGCCCCATGTAGAGTGCCTTCCAGTAGTCCAAGCGAGAGATAACCAGGGCAAGCACCACTCTGGCAAGACAGTCTGCGCGCAGGTAGGGTCTCAGCCTGCGTACCAGGTGGAGCTAGTAGACAGCTGCCCTGAACATCTGTGAGTCCAGAATAACTCCCAGGCTGCACACCTGATCTTTCAGGGGCATGGTTACCCTGTTCAGGTCCAGGGAGTCCTCCACAGCTGCCTGCCCCTTGTCCCCCAAGAACAGTACTTCTGTCTTGTCAGGATTCACCCTCAATCTGTTAGCCACCATCCATCCTCCAACCACCTCTAGGCAGTCACACAGGACCTTCACTGCCCTCACTGGTTTTGATTTGAATGAGAGGTAGAGCTGGGTATCATCTGCATACTGGTGGGCAGTCAGCCCAAACCCCCTGATGACCTCTCCCAGCAGCTTCATGTAGATGTTTAAAAACATGGGGGAGAGGACAGAGCCCTGAGGCACCCCACAAGTAAGAGACCAGGGGTCCAAACACTCATCCTCCAACACCACTTTCTGGACATGGCCCATGAGGAAGGAGTGGAATCACTGTATGACAGTGCCCCCAGCTCCCAGCTCCTCTAGACGGTCTAGAAGGATGCCATGGTCGATGGTATCAAAGGCCGCTGAGAGTTCCAGCAGAACTAGGAAACAGCTTTCACCTCTGTCCCTAGCCCACCGGAGATCATCGACTAGCACAACCAAGGCAGTTTCAGTCCCATGATGAGGCCTGTCACCCTGCAATGGAGGAATTTTGCCCACAGCTTGAACCACCAACTTTTGTGTTAACAGCTACACACACTCACCCATTGTTCATTACTGTTCTGATGTGATGCCTAGTTTGCAACATATGAATCGGCCCCATGACTGTGAATGTATCACAGGTTCTTTGCTGCATGTAAAAACAGAACAAGTGTGACCAAAGCAAATAGTGATGTTGTTTGTTGCTGACTCAGCATCTGATATGGAAGTAGACTGAGAAGTACAGTGACATGTAGGCCATCATTTGAAATTTGCACTTCTGTGAATTTTGCAATTCAATTCTGGCAGAATTCCTTCCAGTGCTATAGCAAATCATGCAATACATTATCTGATATTGCTTATACTTTACAGCCAAAATAGGTATGGCATTTATTGTGTGAACTGCAGCCTCAGAACAGTGCAGGGTGGAAGTGGGAGAGTTTAACCCTTTCTCTTGTCATCATCCTGAGAAAAGTGCAGTCTCGGAAGCTGCATTTCAAGGAAAGCTCCCATGAGTGTCCATGGAGGCTTCCCTTCAGTTGCAAATAGCAGCTTCAGAAATGGGTGTTTGTTTTGTCTCATGGACACAGGTGGCGCTGTGGGTTAAAGCCTCAGCGCCTAGGACTTGCCGATTGAAAGGTCGGCGGTTCGAATCCCTGCAGCGGGGTGCGTTCCCGTTGCTCGGTCCCAGCGCCTGCCAACCTAGCAGTTTGAAAGCACCTCCGGGTGCAAGTAGATAAATAGGGACCGCTTACCAGCGGGAAGGTAAACGGCGTTTCCGTGTGCAGCTCTGGCTCGCCAGATGCAGCTTTGTCACGCTGGCCACGTGACCCGGAAGTGTCTCCGGACAGCTCTGGCCCCTGGCCTCTTAAGTGAGATGGGCGCACAACCCCAGAGTCTGTCAAGACTGGCCCGTACGGGCAGGGGTACCTTTACCTTTACCTTAAGAGCCATGAGAAAGTGAGAGCTAAATTGCTCTTCTTCATTGGCCCCCCTCATGGTCCTAAGGCTGGTCAGACTTCCATAGGGCTGATATTTACATCCCTGTGAATTGCATTCACACAATTAAAATAATGTCTAATTCTATTGGGCATTTTGAAAGGAAGGTGATTTGGTGTTTTTGTTTTTTAAGCATAAACAATTAAAACATTTCATTGTTTATACTCAATGCTGTGGAGATCAGAGTTTCTATTCATCTAAGACGTGTTTTGCTGTTTAGTTCCTTGTTGAAATAAAAAGAAAGCCACTTCTCTTTGAGGTGGCATGTAAACACGATATTCCATCTGCTTAAGGATTCTAACTAGAAAGTGAGCGGAAAAGGGGAAATGAAATGAAACAAAGAATGTGTCAGTCCAATTATTCCTAGGGAGAAACTGTATTTCAAAGACATAATGTTAAGGTCCCCCTTCTGTTGCTGACATCTGAGCCGTATATATAGATATTGGCTGAGCTCAAATTTGCTCTTGGATAGTAAAAAAGAAAGGGGGGATGGTTTACAATAGTCTCTTTGGTTTACACAGTAGGAACATCTGCTTGGTTTCATGAATGGGATATTACCATGGGTGTCAGCAAATGATCAAACCTACTTAGCACCAGATAAGTATCTCCACTGTCAGAGAGAATTACTTGCTACAGACAGTCTCAATGAGAGCGGGGATAATTTAGCCAGCGGGTACCTAGGCATAAAAACATATCACTGAAATGGCTGCAGTAGGCTTCTTGAAATTTTATTAATATGTGAGATACCATATAATTTCCCATCAAGAGATTTAGAAGTGTCCTGTCTGCTCTGTAGTGATGTGTTCAATATCATAGGTTGCTGAAAACATTTGCCTCATACAGACAGTATTCTTTCAAACACATTGCTGTCATAGCTGAAACAGGGGTGCCAACTTGAATAAAATAATGGGGGGCAGGTAAGCCCCACCACACATAATTGATCACAATACAAAGTGCACAGACACCATTTGAATGGCAATGCCCATCAACTTTGGGGATGCTACCCCCTCAAATACTTTATGGAGGGAGCAAAGGGACCTTGGTCCCTAGGAGTTGGCTCCTATGAGCTGAAACATAAAATACAGGCTTGTTTTCCTTTTTTTCCATAGTGGGAATAAACATGAGGCTGTTCCTGTAAAGCGAGCCAGGGCATGTAAGTTTAAATCCACACATGAGAGTCTGTGTTTTGCAGAGGATATCGCAAAAGTGAGGAACCCCTTTCAGCCCAAGAGTCACATTTCTTTGAGAAATAAGGAATGTTGGAAATGTAAAGAAAAAGAAGGGAGTTTCTATCATATGCGGTGGACTTGCGATAAGGTAAAGGCATATTGGGAAATGATATATAATGAGTTAAAGAAAATGTATAAGAATACCTTTGTTAAAAAGCCTGAAGCTTTCTTGCTGGGGTTAGTTGGGGAAGAGATAACAAAGGGAGATCAAAAACTGTTTATGTATGCAACTACTTCAGCAAGGACTCTTTTAGCCCCAAAATGGAAAAAGCAAGAGATACCAATGTTAGAAGAGTGGAAGATGAAAATGATGGACCATGCGCAGTTGGCGAAACTCACCAGGGAAATCCAAAACTAACAGGATCAAGCTTTTCATAAGAGCTGGAGTAAATTTATATTATATTTGAAAGAACATTGTAATCAACTAGCAACACTTGCAGGTTTGTAAGAAGACTCGTAACGACAATGATTTGTACCCTTTTACTTTTATCTCAAAATTAAGAGATTTGGAAAGGAAAATGTAAAGGGGAAGATTTATAAATGCTAGGATACAAAGATGAAAATTAGAAAACCAGGAAGCGGGAGGGAGGGAGGGAAGATGAAGGGCTCATGTGAGCAATATATAGAATGAATAATAAGAATATGATTAAATGTAAAAAATAAATAAATGGGAAAGCAATAAAATATTATAAAAAAGAGTCACATTTCTTTGAAGGGAACCTTAAGCAAACTACGAGCCAATGGCAGGTGCACTCAGAGGCAAAAGTTGACAGGGGAATGGATGTGACTTTTAACTTTGCACTGTTGGCTACATGCTAGCCATACAAAAGGAGAAGAAGAAGAGTTTGGATTTGATATCCCGCTTTATCACTACCTGAAGGAGTCTCAAAGCGGCTAACATTCTCCTTTCCCTTCCTCCCCCACAACAAACACTCTGTGAGGTGAGTGAGGCTGAGAGACTTCAGAGAAGTGTGAGTAGCCCAAGGTCACCCAGCAGTGGAGGAGCGGGGAAGCGAACCCAGTTCACCAGATTACAAGTCTACCACTTTTAACCACTACACCACACTGGCTCTCTACAAAAGAACACTTGAGTGTCAGATTCACACATGCTTGATCCAGACAAGCAAGAAGCTATTTTCACAGTTCAAGGACACATTCTAGCTGGCAAAAGCACTTGAAGACAGCATGGAGCAGTGCTAGGTAGATGATTAAAGGAAAAGTACATGCCCTGGGCAGAATCCTGAGAAATATGTAAAGTGAGACCTTGAGTATGCTGAATTTTTTCCTAAGAGGACCAGGTGCAAATTCTGGCTCAGCCATGAAGCTCACTAGGTGCTCATGGGCTAGAATCCAGGGCTGTTTTTAAAGGCAGAACTCGCCAGGACTCAATTCCGGCACCTCTCAAGTGGGCACCATGGCCCACCTCTTTTTCTAGAAAAATAGCACTGCAAGACTCCATCCCTCATCCTAACCAACATCAGAGGCTGGTTGTGGGTATAGTATGGAAGAGATGTTGTCAAGAGTTCTAGATGCTGCCTTGAGTTCCTTGGGGAAACGTCATGTAAAAAGTATTCGTTGGTCAACAGTGCCTTGGCCCAGTATACCCAAAGGAGCATCTCCACCCCCAGCGTTAAGCCCGGGCACTGAGGTCCAGCTCCGAGGGCCTTCTGGCGGTTCCCTCACTGTGATATGCAAAGTTACAGGGAAGGCCTTCTCAGTAGTAGCGCCCGCCCTGCCGAATGCCCTCCCATCAGATGTCAAGGAAATAAAAAACTATCTGACTTGTAGGAGACATCTGAAGGCAGACCTGTTATGGGATGCTTTTAATATTTGATGAATTATTGTGATGGGAAAACCCAGCCAGATGGGTGGGGTATAAATATTTATTTATTTATTTATTTATTTATTTATTTATTTATTTACTTTAGACAATAGTGTTGTGCATTTAACTGCCCCTGTGCAAGAATCTTCTGAAACATGTTAGACCAAATACACTTTAGTCCTGTGACTTTTTAATATTTTATTTCCCTGTTCACGCATTCTTCTCTCCCTCCTTCCTCTGAAGCAGTAATCTCCAAACTTACCTCCGCATTTCGCTTGAGACAAAACATGGCAATGACTCAACCAGAAATATAGAATCCCTCCGTTGCTCACAGGAGACATATGAAAACACATGCTTTTCAATGCTAGAGCATGCTGAGCTGTTTTACAAAAGGAAAGCGTGCAAGCCATATAAATCCTGGAAAGCTGTCCAGCTACTGGGATACAAAGCCAACCATGAACAGATGTTTTTCCTCAATTTGGGTCTTCGTTTGGAAAAAGAGTGACAGCTGCATTTTCCCATTTTCTTTTATCTCAGCTATGAGTATTGCCTAAAGGTTACCAAACAGAAATCTTCTTTTTTTGGAAGACAACTATCGTCAGTTATCAGCCACCCTCCCTTCTCTCTCTCTCTCTCTCTTATGCACACATATACGCAGACATACACAGAAGTTGGCCAGAGTAGTGTAATATTATGGTGCTGAAACTGTGATAGAAACCCATGGACCCCAACTGCTCAATCTGCTGAAATGGAGAATATGGCATTGTATCGGGGATGAATTTGGTCCAGTGTGTTTGATTGCTATTTGCTTAAATGTTTACTGACTGCTCTGGCATACAAATACTCCCGCTAGAAAACAAGTTGGACACCAGCTGCATTTTGCAGGCACTTTCAGAAGAGGGAAGAGCAGACCTTGTCCAAAATGTTCGACAGCTGCATCGTGATGGGCCTTGCTGTTTAACAGAATGGTGGTTTTGGAATGTACATTTCCCTCCTCTTTCTCTTTATCTCTCTCTCTTTTTATAAAAAATAAATAAATAAAACAAAGCTCCTCTCTCCGTAATTACACACCGCTAATCATACACCTGATATTCTATAGCAATTGCAAACCGAAGAAATACCTGAGCACAGATTTCATCGCTTGCTGTCAGTAACAACAGGCGTGATTATTAAACACCCTCAATGTGAAATATCCACAAGGCGCTTCCAAATGGGTTGCTGGTAATTTTAATTTAAAGTATTGTCGGATGATGAGGAATGTGTTTTAGCTTAAATGAAATTCTGCAGAAACCAATACCCAAATCAACACTTCATTCCTGGCATTAGGATTTATTGCACATCAGTGTGGTCCAGAACCTTTCATATATTCAGCTGGAGAAAAATTTTAAGGCATTATAATTTATCAGACGTCCCCCTCCGCCTGCACTGAGATAAATGCCTATAATTTGAGTTGATTATTAGAAGGGGAGGGACCCTGCAAACATTTACAGTTTATTGGTTTCCATGTATTTATAACCAAAATCACTTAAAAAGGGGGTGGGAGATGACAGAACCAAAACCAATGAATGAAAGGAGTTAGACATATTAATGGAAGATATGCCTATCAATGGCTATTAACCATGATGTTCCCACAACATGAGAGTTTCCTAAAGGCATCTGTTTAGACACTGTGAGAGTAGGATACTAGACAAGAAAGACCTTAGCTCTGATCCTGCAGAACGCTTAAAGATAAAGGTAAAGGGACCCCTGACAGTTAAGTCTAGTTGCAAACGACTCGGGGGGTTGCGGCGCTCATCTTTGCTTTACTGGCTGAAACATTTGTCCACAGACAGTTTTTCTGGGTCATGTGGCCAGCATGACTAAGCCTCTTCTGGCAAAACCAGAGCAGCGCATGGAAATGCTGTTTACCTTCCCACCAGCGCTGTACCTATTTATCTACTTGCACTTTTTGGTGTGCTTTCAAACTGCTAGGTTAGCAGGAGCTGGGACGGAGCAACGGGAGCTCACCCCATCGCGGGGATTTGAACCGCCGACCTTCCAATTAGCAAGCCCAAGGCTCAGTGGTTTAGACCACAGCTCCACCCGCACCCCTGCAGAACGTGTAGGTCTCTATATTCCACGTAGTAAGTGCTCAAGGTGCTGGGAAACATTGATTCCCTGGGAGATACCTAACATTGAACTCTGGCATGGTGCAAGCCAAGTGTCCAGAGTCTCATTAGATGACAGGAGTAATAAATTCCAGCCACGCAGATTCTACCCAGGCCCCTTTTGCTATGCTGATCCTGTCCTATGCCATTTTTTTACAACAGTTTACAAAGCCAATTGGTGCCCAAATGAAATAAGCCATAGTTCATGAAGAAACGGCAAAATCCCCCCACTAACCAGTGGTCAGTTGAGGTTAATGGGGGGGGGTCCTTCCTGGTCTTGTCAGCCAGAGACCCAAATTGCAGTGCAAGGCTATTGCTCAAGGGTGGGAAATTTGTGGGTCAAAGTGTCCCCAAAGTCTCTTGGGCAAGGCCTTAAAGCATGGGTAGGCAATAATAATAATAATAATAGCATCTCCACACCCATTGTTCTGCCCGGACGCTGAGGTCCAGTGCCGAGGGCCTTCTGGCGGTTCCCTCATTGCGAGAAGCAAAGCTACAGGGAACCAAGCAGAGGGCCTTTTCGGTAGTGGCGCCCACCCTGTGGAACGCCCTCCCATCAGATGTCAAAACGATAAACAACTACTTGACATTCAGAAGACATCTTAAGGCAGCCCTGTTCAGGGAAGTTTTTAATGTATGATATTTTAGTGTTTTCTGGTTTCTATGGAAGCCGCCCAGAGTGGCTGGGGAAACCCAGCCAGATGGGCGGGGTACAAATAATAAATTATTATTATTATTATTATTATTATTATTATTATTATTATTATTATATTTATTTATTTATTTATTTATTTATTTATTTATTTATTTATTTGTACCCCTCCCATCTGGCTGGCTTTCCCCAGCCACTCTGGGCGGCTTCCATAAAAACCAAAAATACACTAAAATATCACAGATTAAAAACTTCCCTGAACAGGGCCGCCTTAAGATGTCTTCTGAATGTCAGGTAGTTATTTATCGCTTTCACATCTGATGGGAGGGCGTTCCACAGGGCGGGCACCACTACCGAGAAGGCCCTCTGCCTGGTTCCCTGTAACTTTGCTTCTCGCAATGAGGGAACTGCCAGAAGGCCCCCGGCGCTGGACCTCAGCATCCGGGCAGAACGATGGGGGTGGAGACGCTCCTTCAGGTATACTGGGCCGAGGCCGTTTAGGCCTTTAAAGGTCAACACCAGCACTTTGAATTGTGCTCGGAAACGTACTGGGAGCCAATGTAGGTCTTTCAAGACCGGTGTTATGTGGTCTCGGCGGCCGCCCCCAGTCACCAGTCTAGCTGCCACATTCTGGATTAGTTGTAGTTTCCAAGTCACCTTCAAAGGTAGCCCCACGTAGAGCGCATTGCAGTAGTCCAAGCGGGAGATAACTAGAGCATGCACCATTCTGGTGAGACAGTCTGTGGGCAGGTAGGGTCTCAGTCTGCGTACCAGGTGGAGTTGGTAGACAGCTGCCCTGGATACAGAATTGACCTGCGCCTCCATGGACAGCTGTGAGTCCAAAAGGACTCCCAGGCTGCGCACCTGGTCCTTCAGGAGCACAGTTACCTCATTCAGGACCAGGGAGTCCTCCACACCAGCCCGCCCCCTGTCCCCCCAAAACAGTACTTCTGTCTTGTCAGGATTCAACTTCAATCCATTAGCCGCCATCCATCCTCCAACCGCAAACTAAGGCCCCGGGGCCAGATCCGGCCCAATTGCCTTCTAAATCCGGCCCACAGGCGGTCTGGGAATCATTGTGTTTTTACATGAGTAGAATGTGTCCTTTTATTTTAAATACCGTATTTTTCGCTCTATAAGACGCACCAGACCACAAGACGCACCTAGTTTTTGGAGGAGGAAAACAAGAAAAAAAAATATTCTGAATCCCAGAAGCCAGAAGAGCAAGAGGGATCGCTGCACAGTGAAAGCAGCAATCCCTCTTGCTGTTCTGGCTTCTGGGGTAGCTGCGCAGCCTGCATTCGCTCCGTAAGAAGCACACACATTTCCCCTTACTTTTTAGGAGGGAAAAAGTGAGTCTTATAGAGCAAAAAATACGGTATATCTCTGTGTTATTTGTGGGGCCTGCCTGGTGTTTTTACATGAGTAGAATGTGTCCTTTTATTTAAAATGCATCTCTGGGTTATTTGTGGGACATAGGAATTCGTTCACCCCCCCCCCAAAAAAAAATAGTCCGGCCCCCCACAAAGTCTGAGGGACAGTAGACCAGCCCCCTGCTGAAAAAGCTTGCTGACCCCTGCTTAAAGCCTCAGTCTTTTCACCTTCTCATGAGATCCTGTGGGACAGTTACCATCTCACACAACTTCACAAGAGCCAGTAGGAAGACATAGTTGTTAGAATTGCTGCAATCAGAATCTGATCTGAACCTTGGGCAGAGTAGAAACAAATCTGTCCTCCACAATAAGAATGAGTTTCAAAGTTTTACTGGAAACAGTTTTAAAATAGTTGCCAAAACAAACACTGGCAAAATACAAAGTAACACATTGTTCTGTGGTCTAGTCTTCTTTTTGCTCCTTGATACAGTTAAATAAACCTTCCTCACTCTGCTTACAGAGAGAGATCCTTTGCAAGCATCTTGCTTCTTCATGATTACTAAACCGAGTTTTTACTGCTGCAGGCTCCAATGACTAACAGAGACACTGAGTTCTCAGATTTCCTGCTGAAGAGAGATCTCTGCTTGGCCTCAAGTTTCCAGAGATGAATCATCAATTCGCTTAAACCCTTAAATAGAAACGTTCACCCCTTTCCTTTCTGCATTTGTCAGAGACAAAACTCTCTTGTCTAATGCAAACTGCCATGCATAACATTTTAAATACAATGCTGACAAACATCACACTCTATGCATATTAAACTTCTATCTTTAACTGTAACTCCATTTCCGCACCACCTTCTGGGACCACGTATCACTCGGCAAAGTCACCCCATGTACAGTCACACCCTGGAACAAGGCCATAAGCATGCAAATTAGATAATTTATGCAAAGAAAAATCTACTTTGTATATTTAATTCCTAGAATAAGATTGGGGTCTTCAAACTCCAGAATTTTAATGCAGGGGGGACGATGACAACTCACTAGACTTGCATCTGGAACACTTAGGCTAAATAGGAGCCCCATTTTTTTAGGGATTGCATCTTTGCATTCTGTAGTAAGAGCATCAGGATGTTCTGCTTTCCAGAGTCTCTGCAGTACAGAAGTGCAGAGAAGAAATGCTAATACTAATATAGCTTTACAGTCTGAATTACCCAGTGATTTCCCCCTATATGTTTCCTCTCTTTTTTTAAATAATGAAACAAAAACTGGCAAGGATGGAGAGTCTGCAACCGGAATAATGAGAAACAGCTTATAGATTCAGATCCTACCCTGGCAGGATTGCAGTGCACAACATATACAAATAAAGTGATTACAAGAGTGCTACTTATCCACAAACTAGCTGTAAACAAATGGGCTTAGAAAACCCTGATGCAGCCAGTTATGAGCAAGCATATGAATAAATGAATGATTGAAAATCCAATCTAATCCAATTCAAGCACTTGTATCGCATTCTTCGGGGAAGGTCCCCGAAGGCACGACCAAAAATAGAGAAACTACTGACGAGAGAAAGCTATAAAAATTATTTCCATCTCGACGTAACTCTCCCAGTCAAACTCAGACTGCCAAATATATAAGGAGGCTTGGGCAGCTGAGAATTCTGAAATGTTTAGCCAAAATGAGGAGATTACTAAAGCTGCAATCAGCAGTGTATTTATGTGGAAGGAAGCCCCACCGAAATTGAGAGGAATTTCTTCCCAGCGAGATCAGATTAAGGCAGGGGCTAACTAACCATCTCACAGGCCAAACCAGTGTTCAGGACTCACACCTGAAGTTTCACCCACCAGCTTTTACAGCACAGAATTTTGTTCCTGCCAGGTCTTACAAGAGATTTCCTTTTTCTGCTTAACTGATTATGCCCATAAAAAGCATGAGAGAGAAAGAGAGAGAGAGAGAGAGAGAGAGAGAGTCTAAACATTCCTCTCACAGACTCTAAGTGTCCCTAATTTCCAGGGACAGACCTGGATTTACAGAAATCATGCTGGTCATCCCGGTTTCTTTTTGACCCTGGAACAGCCCGTTTTTCCTTAGGCTGCCCCTATTTTCATCAAATAAATGTTGGAGGATATGGAGTTATGCAACTGCTAAGCCAAGGAGATAAGTAACTTCAGTAGACCTCTGAATGCTGCCCTGTATGGGGAAGTTTTCTAATGTATAATGTTTTAGTATGTTTTTATATATGTTGAAAGCAGCCTAGAGTGGCAGAGGGTATTATCTCAAAGCGCACTGCCCATAAATGGATCTAGTGATCTTCCAGGCCATTTTAAATAAACAGCATTCATTCATTCATTCATTCATTCATTCATTCATTCATTCATTCATTCATTTAACTAGTTTTTTAACACATAAAAGTTGGGCTGATTATATGGAAGGTGAACAATGTCAGAGGGAGAGCCAGCCGTTTTGCCTCTCTCTGCCCCTTCTACTTAAGGATGCTCCATCACAGAATTGTAGAGTTGGAAGGGACCCTGAAGGAACCCCTGCAATGCAGGAATATGCATATGTCCCATGTGGGGATCATATCTGCAACCTTGGCATTGTTCTTGATGTTTTTAGATATGCTGTAAGCCGCCCAGAGTAGCTGGGGAAACCATACCAGATGGGCTGGGTATAATAATAATAAAATCATCATCAATCAATCAATCAATCAATCATCCCCACACTCTAACAAACTCAGCTATCATGAATGCCCATGTTCATAGTGCAGATGTACAATAACAATGCAAGGTTGGGAGTAGAATAGTTTCAGGTTTTAATCATTCAAAGTTCTTGGTTGCTGTAGAACCAGGCCATGGGTGGGGAAGCTATGACCCTCCAGACGTTGTTTGACTCCAAAGGTTTAACAGCCCCAGCCAGCATGTTGAATGGTCATGGATGGTGGGCATTGTAGCCCAATGATATCTGGCAGGTCAGAGGCTCCCCAGCACTGCACTAGGCACTCCTCTCCAAGGTTTCCCAGGTTCCCATGTTTGCCTCCTAGTCTCACATGTGGGTGGCGCTGTGGTCTAAACCACAGAGCCTCTTGGGCTCACCTATCAGAAGGTTGGCAGTTCTAATCCCCGCATTGGGGTGAGCTCCCGTTGCTTGGTCCCTGCTCCTGCCAACCTAGCAGTTTGAAAGCACGTCAAAGTGCAAGCAGATAAATAGGTACTGCTCTGGTGGGAAGGTAAATGGCATTTCCGTGTGCTGCTCTGGTTCACCAGAAGTGGCATAGTCATGCTGGCCACATGACCTGGAAGCTGTCTGCGGACAAACGCCAGCTCCCTCGTCCTATAGAGCAAGATGAGTGCGCAACCCCAGAGTTGTCTGCAACTGGACCTAACGGTCAGGGGTACCTTTACCTTTTCCTCATATAGAACCCATATACAGAACTCAGCATCAATACAAAGACTCACCACCCACCTCCAAATGGTGGAGTTGATTTCATCAAACACTGGAAGGCTAAGGGCAAGCACACACTGCCCTGAAGACAGATTTAATATAAGCCCAGATACTAACCTGACAAAACAGGAGACGAAACACTGACCCTGAAATGTCAGGATCAAGCTGGGGTTGAGTGGGCAAGCAAGGCAGATATTTTGAGTTTCAGAGTGCAGAGATTTTAACAAGATGATCTATTTAAGACCTAGTGTACATACAAGAAGCAGAGTCTTGCTCTTGTATTTGCTCAGTGGACAAGTCAACGAACAAAAACTGGGTTTGCCAGGAATCTCCCAGGAGAGATGCAGGGTTATTTTAAACCCATCTTCGTGGTAATGGATTTCCGCTGACATTTTTTTTTTATATCTCCTGCCAAACCTTTAACAGCTCTATATACCAGTGAGTGAACTGTGCACAGCACTGCACAATTTGTAACAGAAGCTTAAACCAGAAGGCAACATTCCCCAAAAGATAGCCCATCATGGCACACATCTTGTTTTTCATGCCCATTCTCTGGGATAGACAGCGGCTGCATTGCAGGAAGGTGAAAAATCAATAAGAGTTTAATACAGAAAATGTGTGGCTGTTGTAGGAATTACACACCAAGGACTCCTATTTTCCAGTGAGCTGATAGGAGTTTGAGTCCAGGAGGTCCCAGGTTTGCCGTCCTTGAATTACGTAATACACTGCATGAATTTAATTGATCTCTGACTTAATAGATGCACCTTGGGGCTGATTCAAACATGCACATGCTCACTTGAAACACTCGATAAAGGGTGGATCTACACACAGGGGAGGAAACACTATAAGTAAGTCAGAAATCAAATCATAATAACAAAAGGGGGGAAATGCTATGGAAAGTCGCAAAGATTTCCCTCCCCTTCTCCAGCGCCATTTGGTGTCGCATGTTTATAACACATTCAAAAAGCTGTTTTTTGTATTAATGTAGCTGAGCCCAAAGTTAACTGGTAAAAGTGTACCACAGCAAGCTGCAAGTTGGAATGTTGTTGTTTAGTCGTTTAGTCGTGTCCAACTCTTTGTGACCCCATGGACCAGAGCACGCCAGGCACTCCTGTCTTCCACTGCCTCCCGCAGTTTGGTCAAACACATGCTGATAGCTTTTAGAACACTGCCCAACCATCTCGTCCTCTGTCGTCCCCTTCTCCTTGTGCCCTCAATCTTTCCCAACATCAGAGTCTTTTCCAGGGAGTCTTCTCTTCTCATGAGGTGGCCAAAGTATTGGAGCCTCAGCTTCAGGATCTGTCCTTCCAGTGAGCACTCAGGGCTGATTTCATTCAGAATGGATAGGTTTGATCTTCTTGCAGTCCATGGGACTCTCAAGAGTCTCCTCCAGCACTATTTTTCAAAAGCATCAATTCTTTGGTGGTCAGCCTTCTTTATGGTCCAGCTCTCCCTTCATGGATCACTGCCTTGCCGTGGCGAAGGGGCTTGAATAACTCAGAGAAGCTATGAGCTATGCCATGCGGGGCCATCCAAGATGGACAGGTAATAGTGGAGAGTTTTGACCAAACGTGATCCACCTGGAGCAGGAACCGGCAAGCCACTCCAGTATCCCTGCCAAGAAAACTCCATGGACAAAGACAACAGGCAAGTGGGAATACTTCCCTGTAAGAGACAGAAAACTTGCCCAGAGAAATCTAGCAAGCCTGGTAGAATGATTCTGCTTAGCCTTCCTCTGTTACACTATTTCCCTGCCCAAGTTGTGGGGTGCATTGTGAGAAGTCTTCTAAACATGGTGCAGCCCTGAGTGGGCTCCAAGCAGGTTAGCCTTGAAAGGATTGCCTAAAAATCTCAACCTTTGATGCCAGCAGTGATTTGTGCATGTATTGGGTGTTTGGGGGAAGAACAAGGTCTGTTTTGTTCAGAGATTTTTATTGATCCTGTGTATAAAGCTGGCATACAGTGGTACCTTGGGTTACATACACTTCAGGTTACATACACTTCAGGTTACAGACTCCGCTAACCCAGAAATAGTGCTTCAGGTTAAGAACTTTGCTTCAGGATGAGAACAGAAATCAGGCTCCGGCGGCATGGCAGCAGCAGGAGGCCCCATTAGCTAAAGTGGTGCTTCAGGTTAAGAACGGTTTCAGGTTAAGAACGGACCTCCGGAACAAATTAAGTACTTAACCTGAGGTACCTCGGTATTCACATTTTGTAGTGCCCTGGGCACAAGAACGATGGAACATTTTGCTGCTCATTCTAGGAAAAACCATTTCGCATCTGACCACCCATCTCCAAACCCGAGTTAATTAGATAGTATATTTTTAATGCGTAAGATATAATACGTTCACTAAGGAAACTATGACATATAAAACCTGTGGCAGCAGTTAGTGATGATGCATCTATCCCAATTAGCAGTAGGAAAGAATGGTCTTGAAGAGGATATTAGTCAGATCCTCGTACAAAGCCATTTATTTGAGATAGAAGCATTCCAGAAGGCCAGCTTGTATAGCTTCACTACTTCAGCCTATTTGCATTTTTAATAAATAATTGGGACTAATGATTAGACTCCAATCAACCAGGCCACCATTAAGTGGTCAGCATCAATCAAAGGTAGACTCTGGAAATGTTTCATTTTGCAATTATTTTCTTCTAATTTCTGTGGTGCATGATTAGAATGCTTTATTTACCATGATAATAAATATTTGGGGTGGGAGTCAGAGGGGGCAACAGTGCAGAGATGGCAGTTTTGGAACTGCCCCATCCATGTCAACCAGCATAGGGAATTGCTTTACGATGAAGAGGAAGAGAATGGAACAATTTCTTATGTGCTGCTTCCATGCTCTATTACAGGGGTCACCAAACTTTTTCAGCAGGGGGCCACTCCACTGTCCCTCAGACCTTGTGGAGGGCCGGACTATATTTTGAAAGAAAAAAAAAATGAATGAATTCCTATGCCCCACAACTAACCCAGAGATGCATTTTAAATAAAAGCACACATTCTACTCATGTAAAAACATGCTGATTCCTGGACCATCCACGGGTCGGATTTAGAAGGTGATTGGGCCACATCTGGCCCCCGGGCCTTAGTTTGCCTAAAAAGGTAAAGGTAAAGGTACCCCTGCCCATACGGGCCAGTCGTGTCCGACTCTAGGGCTGTGTGCTCATCTCGCTTAAGAGGCCAGGAGCCGGAGCCGTCTGAAGACACTTCCGGGTCACGTGGTCAGCATGACGAAGCTGCAGCTGGCGAGCCAGCACCAGTGCCACACACGGAAACGCCGTTTACCTTCCCACTGTAAAGCGGTACCTATTTATCTACTTGCACTTAAGGGTGCTTTCGAACTGCTAGGTAGGCAGGAGCTGGGACCGAACGACGGGAGCTCACCCCGCCACGGGGATTCGAACCGCCGACCTTACGATCAACAAGTCCTAGGCACTGAGGTTTTACCCACAGCGCCACCCATGTCCCTTAGTTTGCCTACCCATGCTCTGTTCCCACTAGGGTGGGAATGTAATTTTTTGGCTGATGTGAATGTTTTAAACTCTTCCCAAACTTTTTCCCAACACACAGTTTCTCATAGATCATTCAGCCAAAATTAACATAAAAATAATGAGGGCCGCCCCCCATATATATAAAAAGTGAGTTGGTTGTTATTTCAAAGCCTTCCCCAATGCTTCCACGATCCCAATCATCAAGGCAACACCAATTTAAAAATGAGGGAGGGGAAAAATAATTTCAAAGAATAAGAATTAATTTATCCATGGCCCAACAAGAAGGTAGATATTAATAATGGAAGTGCTAATGAAAGCTAAGTCTCCGCAGGATTTGAAACTGTACCCTTTCACAATCTGCTCATCTAACCTATTCATAAAATTACCTTGAGCCATCCGTATAACACATTCAAGTGCTGCATTAGCCAACAGAGGATGCAAGCCGAGTCCCATGAATGTCATAAAATATATTGAAGTGGGCAAAGTAATTAAATTTTTTACATGACTATGAGATGCAGAGAAAGTACATTCCCTAGTTCATAGCAAGGTCTATATGTGTGCAACTTTAATGAAATTAAGACAAAAAAATAAGGCATACCTGCTGATACCCTGCTAGTTTAATAAGAGCCTTAGAAGAAATGAATCCATTCCACTCTTTATAACTTTGTAGCGGTTAAAAGGATGTATACATTTCTCTCAGGATTCATGTCTCAACTTAAATTCTACCACTTCAGCCTACATCTCCCAGAACCCAATCTTAATTGGCAAAACCCATTTAAATGATGAAAAGGTTTATTGTGGTTATGTAGTCCAGGATTAGGGATGCGGGTGGCACTGTGGGTTAAACCACAGAGCCTAGGACTTGCTGATCAGAAGGTTGGTGGTTCAAATCCCTGCTACGGGATGAGCTCCCGTTGCTCGGTCCCTGCTCCTGCCAACCTAGCAGTTCGAAAGCACGTCAAAGTGCAAGTAGATAAATAGGTACCACTCCGGTGGGAAGGTAAATGGCATTTCCGTGCGCTGTTCTGGTTCGCCAGAAGCGGCTTAGTCATGCTGGCCACATGACCCGGAAGCTGTACACTGGCTCCCTTGGCCAATAAAGCGAGATGAGCGCCACAACCCCAGAGTCGGCCACGACTGGACCTAATGGTCAGGGGTCCCTTTACCTTTAGCTAGTCCAGGATTAGATTTTTTTTCTTGTTCCATTTGTTTAAAACTTGAATTTCTAGCATTTACTGTGCCTTAAAAGAAAGCTTTGTAGAATATTTAAATCAGAAAGCCTTCCTGTGTTTGTAATTAATTTGTATGAATTCCATTTACATCTTGAGACCAGACATGGTGCTGGGATGTTACAATCCAAGATCTTAATGTCAGAAGACAATAAATTTAAATTTAAAATAGAATTGCTAACAGTCACAATCATGGTGGGATTGTGGGAAGGGAGAGGCTGAATCATATTCTACCTGACATACAAACAACAATATAATAACTACTACACTGATATTTTTAAAAAATAGGAAAAAAGGATTTTAGGTAGGACATTGTGCTACCCTAGCATGTGCAGCATCCACTAATTCCTCAAAATTAAAACAAATAACATAAATAGTTTCATCTTTCTTCTGTGACAGAGGTGGTCTAAGTTAAGAGGCAATTGGTAGACTAAAACCTCCCCATAAATTCTTGATTGAACCCAGTTTTGAACTGTAATGAGTAATTAGCTATTTAGTGTGATTGTTAAGAGTGAATTTCTGTTAAATTATTATTCACTGATGTTTTGAGTTACTTTTATTGCGTAAAGGTAAAGGTCCAGTTGTGGATGACTCTGGGGTTGTGGCGCTCATCTCGCTTGACTGGCCGAGGGAGCTGGCATTTGTCCGCAGACAGCTTCCGGATCATGTGGCCAACATGACTAAACTGCTTCTGGCGAACCACAGCAGTGCACGGAAACACTGTTTACCTTCCCACCAGAGTGGTACCTATTTATCTATTTGCACTTCGTGCTTTCAAACTGCTAGGTGGGCAGGAGCTGGGACTGAGCAACAGAAGCTCACCCCGTCGCAGGGATTCGAACCACTGACCAGAAGGCCCAGAGCCCAAGAGGCTCAGTGGTTTAGACCACAGCGCCACCCTCGTCCTTACTATTCTATTATAATATTATTGAAAATTACTTTATTTGATATATAGGTAATTCCTTTCATTTTAAAGTTATGTCTTATTATGACTTTCTGTATTGGATCAGATTACTATTGTAAGTTTTGTGGATTTTGTTGCTGTAAACCACCTTGTGTATAGTAATATAGAAAGGCGGTATACAAACTGAAAGTGAAAAAATGAAATGAAATGATCTCACTGAGTTTGAATCTTATTACTACTTCGGTTGTATTTCCATGTTGGAGAAATAGAAAGCTATTGACCACTTCTAAGAGGCAGGCAACAGCAGCAAACCCAAAAGTCTACAGACAAGAAAATGCAAGTGAGTTGATTGTTCTCACTCATTTGTGGGTATGAGGTGCAGGGCCGGATTTAGGTTTGATGAGGCCCTCAGCTACTGAAGATAATGGGGCCCTTTATATGTCCAGCTGTCCTTTGTCAACAACAAATTGTCGCTGTTTTCTGTGTTGAATATATGCTATATGGTAATTTATGGACCTAATAGGTATCTAAAGCTATTTGCACATAACAAATAGGAGCCTACACAACACAAAACACTGTATATAGGTTCTATTTTATTTGTTTTTTAATCTTATATTTTGAAAATGTACATCCATTTTTTTCTTTTAATTTTTTGGGGGGCTCCCAAGAGAGTGGGGCCCTAAGCTATAGCTTGTTTAGCTTATACGTCAATCCGGCACTGAGAGATGCATCTCTGGTAAGAGGAAGTAGACAGCGATCAAGACAAAATAACAGATTGCCAGCTGATGGCCCACTCTGTGGACTCAGCTATTGTGGCCAAATGAAACCGCTGGGACATGTGTGCAAGATCTTCATGCACATTATTTCAATAATTCTCGGAAGAGCTCTGAAAGTTATATCGGTGTTATTTCCCCCCAGAGATCAGAAAGGTTGTGAGATCTAGCTCCCTTAAGGCCACATAGAGAGCTCATAGCAGAGGTGAAATTGAGATTTCCTTGCTCGCTGCTTACGTTCTTTGTCAGTACACTACACTAGCTCAGACATTTTAGGGGCTTATTCCTTTTAATGCAAGCAAAGCTCCATTCTTATTAAAATCAATGCCGTTAAATGAATTCATTTTGCAGCTTTCCCCCCTTTCTCATTACTACCATTCCCTTGAATAAAGTTATCAGGCGTCATTTTCTGAATGAGACACTTTCGGCTCTTTGCAGCTCACTTTGCTACCACTGAACTCTAAGTACAGTAGCTTCCAGTAATTATAGTTTAAATAATGAATTTCAAAAAGAAACGCCACTGGTGATATTATGGAGGAAGGGATTGTCCTATAAAACTGGGTGGGGAGGAAGGGGCTTGGGTGATTCCATACTCCCCTCTCTTACCATTGGTTTCCCCTCATTTGTGTCACCATGGGACATTCACAATACTTGGATTTAATAGTTGTTCTTGAGTATTGCCATAATACAGTGGTACCTCAGGTTATATATGCTTCAGGTTACATATGCTTAAGGTTACAGACTCCGCGAACCCAGAAATAGTGCTTCAGGTTAAGAACTTTGCTTCAGGATGAGAACAGAAATTGTGTTCCGGTGGCGCGGCAGCAGCAGGAAGCCCCATGAGCTAAAGTGGTGCTTCAGGTTAAGAACAGTTTCAGGTTAAGAACGGACCTCCAGAACAAATTAAGTACTTAACCTGAAGTAGCACTATATATAAAATATAACCCATGCCATATTGTATGGTTAAGACCACATTTTTAAAAGCTGTGATATTCTGTTGTCATCCTCTGTTCAAAAATATTAACAATTCAGTGGGTACCATGCTATGAGCATAAACCACAGTTCAGTAGACAGTCCACTTGAGGGTATTTTAATTTACTGTTTCTGTTTATGACAGTCTCTGATGCCTCATATAACCTCTTTGCCATGAAAACAACTGAATCTGGGCCAATTAGACATCATTTTTCTTGTTTGAAAACTAAGGAATCTTCTGTTCTTTACTGATTACTTAATATTTGTACAAACACATAGATCGTACATTACCACTGCAAGAGTTTTTAATGTCTGATGTTTTATTGTATTTTTAATATTTTGTTGGAAACCCAGCCAGATCGGCGGTGTGTGTGTGTGTGTGTGTGTGTGTTACTTTGGAAATGCCTTTTTTTCTGCCAAACATGTAGAGAAAGTGAATTCTAAACTTGTATGTGTCAAATGAACCCCTCTCATTGGTACCATCAGAACAGGATTTGGAAGAGACTGTGGTTTAAGTCACAGCTCAGTAACTGATTAGGGAACAGGAAGCAGAGAGTAGGAACAAACTGATGATTCTCACAATGGACTGATGTTGAAAGCGTCGCCTCCCATGGATCAGTAAACCTATGCTTTTTAACCTTTCCATAAATAATCTAGAGTTAGGGGTGAGTAGTTAGGAAGCTAAATTTGCTGATGATACCAGATTGCTCTGGGTGGTTAAAACATCAAAGGATCTCCAACAGCTCCGATAGGATCTCTGCAAACTGGCTGAATGAAAAAGAAGATGGCACATGCAATTGAAGTGTAAGCTAATTGAAAGTGGGACAAACCCCCATATTTTCTGAACTGGGTCTGAACTGGCAGTGACTGATGGGAAACAGGACTTTGAGGATGTAGTAGATAGTTCAATGAAGATGTTGACCGCAAATCCAGCAGCTGTGACAAAGGTAGATTTCATGTTAGGTGTGATGGCCTGGGACTCGAGCCAGAGGAATCTCAGTCCTCACTGGATCCTCTGCCTCAGGCGGCAGCTGAACCTAGTCTGGGGCCTGATTCTGAAGAGCCCCAGTCTGCACAGGTTCCCCTGCAACAAGCACCAGCTGGGCCGAGTCAGGGGCCTGAGCCTGCCCTGACTCCAGATGCAGGGATTACATCATTGCCTCAAGCTGGGCAATCACTTACAGCTGCTCCACTACCAGTTGGATCAGGAGAGGCTGAGGCAGCCTCTAGGTCTAGTAACCCACCGACATCTCCCAAGCTGCAGAGACTGAGGTCTGAGAGAAGGAGAGACCTGAGTACTCGCAGGAGGAGTGCTCGCCTTCGGGCGAGACAGGGAGGTGAGTCAGGACCGGGGGGTCAGGACCGGCTGTTACCCCAACAAAGATAAAAGGCTGCTGAACCCCACCCCAGGTTGCGGGAGCAATGTTGTTGTTTGCCAGAACCTGCCTGTGATCCTGTGCCTGACCTTGCCTGGTTCCCTGCCTCATGTCCTGCCTTTGCCCTGTCAGATTTACTCCTCGCGGAACCCTTAAATTTGGGACCGGACCTGGACCACATTGCTCGGGTTACCCCTGGGCCCAGCAAATTAGGGATCCTTAGGAGAGGGATTGAAATAGAACTGCCCATATCATAATGCTATTATGCAAATCTATACGGTGACCACATGATACCACGCTGTACAATGTAGCCTCAAAAAGGGTATTGCGTAGCTGAAAAAGGTTCAGAAAAGGCAACCCAAGTGATCAAGAGGGTGGAACAATTTGCCACTGAGGAAAGGTTGGGGCTTTTTAATTTATCAGATTATGGATAATGCAGATAGAGAGAAGTTTTTCTCCTTCTGTCAGAGTACTATAATCTGGGACAATCCCTTGAAGCTGAATGTTGTAAGGTTGAGGACAGAAAGACGTACTTATTTTTAGAAGATGTATATACTGTACCTACATGTCCTTGTTCACATGCTTGCTCAAAGCTAAGCCCAGACTTGGAACATGAGGTATGTGCATGGAAATAGTTTGTGGGTTTTGTGGGGAGGGCTGTGTGAAAATAGGAGAAGTACAGGATCCTTTTGCCACCCTTTTGGCCTATCACTGTGGGATTTTCTGCCCACCCACCCAGCCTTTACGGGCCCACCCAGGGTTTAATCATTCGGGGCCAGAGAAGAATTTTCTCCTGCAAGCAAGTTGGCTTGCTTACAGGTTTTCCCCTGCCCCATAGCAACCATCAAAACTATGGTGGATAAGGCACTGGGCTGGATCCTTAGTCACCCATTAGTTGTGTCCAGGAGCGGTGACTTGTCTGGGAATCCACCAGGGGACTGATGGACCAATACACCTCTCCCAATGTTGGCCTGTGTGGGGTCGTGGTATCCAACTCAAGTCAGAGGCAACTTCCCAGCACAGATTGACCCCACCAGGTTCCTATCAGGTAGCAGGCAGGCTGCCTGATGCTGTATACCTGCCCATTGTCTTAGCCCAACCTACTTTTTCCTGTAATCAATAAATCCAACCCAATACCAGTCTCCTATGTTCATTCTTGTGGTCCTTCCTACACCTGCCATGGTCATTATGCACCTATGGCAACAACGTACTGCCATCCACCTTGTTGCAGGACCGATACGCGGGTAAACTGTACACGGAATGAGTCTTCCGAACTTCAATGTTTAAAATCTCTGATAGAGGACAAGGATCCAGAGATTACGTTAAAGGTGGCCTAATGTTGCACAGTTGTCATAAAACTTAGGAAACAAGCTGTGCTATTATAAAGACTGAGGTCTTAGAAGTAAATTATAGATAATATTGTAGAGAATGAGACCTAAACTATATTTTAACAGCTGCCATAATTGTATTGTTAATCGTTACATTGATTGTGATACGAGGACCCGATCCCCGCTTGGGGAATAAAAACACGTGGACACAGTATATTAGGTTAATGGGCAAGAAAAGGCCATAACTTTATTGATTACAGCATGTGAGAAGGTATTGCCTTAGGTATTGGACCGCAGAAAATTTGACTCCACCCACTCGGGGAGGGGTGAGTCAGAACAGGGGTTATCCACCAGTAGGGGGAGCCTGTTGATGCAAATACAACTATAAGCTCTCCCCTGATGTCACCGAGGGTCGTGCCATGGCCCCCTGCCACACAGGCATCGGACAGGATCCATGACCACCAGATTCCTTTAATGGAATACCCATAAGTGAAGGGGTAGGCGATGGCCACACCTTGCCCTTCCATACACCAACAGCACATTCCAATGCCTAACCGCCAATACCGAGAAAGTTGTGATGATTGCTACAAGGTAGGCGAAGAAAAACCAAGAGGCCGGTGCCAATTAATTTGCCAATTGGAAAAAACCCCTGGGCAACCAGAGCGACCAACTGTGGGTCCATAGCAAGCTCCAGCGAGAAGCTAAGCCCTAAGGGAGTGGTGGGTGGGTAACTGTTTGACGCGGGAATCGTCTCCTGCTCACAACTCCTCCCCCCCAAGAGGAGGAGAGGTTTTGTTAACTTAAACTCAATTTTATTGCGTTTCTGATTTGTTTAGTACGGTATGTGAGTCTGGTCTAGGACCGTAATAAATTCAATTCAATTCACCTGTGGCAGCAGTGAGATGAGGCCTACACAGCTTTGACCCACACATTGCACATGGGCCAGCAATCATGTAGTGAGTAGCCATTGACACCCCCCCCCTTCACTGTCATCGACAAAGAGTAAAATAACATATTTAGTAAACTCTTGTGTATTAGTGACCTCTATATTGCTGGTGGAAACAGATTACGCTAGTAGGATTGCAAGAAGTTTTGTAAGGAGGACTATGCAAAATACTGCAGAGAAAAGTATGAAGAGAATTATTAGTGAAGGACTATTAAAAGTAATAGTGAAACTAATGAAATGCAGATTAAATGATAAAAAACTGAAAAATCTTCAGATGTGGTTGATGGAAGTCCAAAACATTGTATAAGATAAGAAAATATGTTGTATGATTTTTTGAAACTTTATGTAAAAATCAATAAAAATATATTAAATATATTATTTAAATATATATATATTGCTGGTGGAATGCTGTCCACTTGGTGGGTTGCAACCTGAACGTACCTTAACTACAACACCATCTAGTAAATTATTATATTATGTATATGAATATTGTGAAAAAACAAAATTTCTGCAGCTTGGGAATATCCATATTGCTGCCTGGCCATTAAAACAGGAAACTAATCACGAGCTTTTCTTCATATACTTTCCAAGGCTGCAGGAACTTAACAATTTGTCTTATTGTAAGCAATTTTAATGAAAGGGCAGAAACATTTGGTATGACAGATGAAGCTCCATTGAACTACTGTCCTTATGCTAATTATTTTTAGGGAAAGTATTTGTTTTCTTAAACTATTCATAGCTAATAGCAATTTCCAATTGCAGGAATGGAAAATATCCTGCATGATTTTCATTATTTTGGCAAAGCGCAAAACACATTATTTAAGACAATAAATAAAATAGAATCCTTTCTGTATGACATCTGTATGAATGCTAAATTATTTTTACTCTGTTCATTATCACAATGGGTGCTAAAGGGCATTTACTGTAGCAAGAGTAATCATAATGAAATTCAATTTAAACCGAATTAATAACAACAGGACACAAAAGTACTGTGCATGAATTTGACAGGCTAAAAGAATCTAACTATGGAGAGAAATCTTTTTCAAATATACATGATATTGAATCAATGCCAAAACTAGTATTGATTTCAAAAGAGCTAAACTTGATGTATCCCCAACAGTAATGTTGTACAATAAGATATACCCATTCTTTTTTGTTGAGTGGGGAATCTTTAAGCAACATGGATGTATTCCCCCCCCCCCCTCTGATTCTCTAATATGAATAAAATGTTACAAATAGAGAGAGGAAAAACTGAATGTGACAGTATCTTTCTTTGCACTTACAAACCTATAGTGTAGACAATGAGAATCCAGAATTCTATAAAGGTCCATAAATAGAATGAAATTTTCAACAATGGCTGCATTCACATGGCCTTTTATTCCATTTTCACCAATTACTCCTTAGTGCTGTGTTCTGCATTCTATTTGAACTTTCACATGGTGTGAATGCCACTTCTGGAACTATAATGGAATGGTTTAGCACTCATTTCTGTTTTATTTCCGCCCAGAAAAAAAAATCCATTTGCCAACGATGTGGAACTGAGCACTAAACTTGTGCTATATTCCACTATAGTTCTGAAACATTCCACTGTAGTTGAATGATTTCAATAAGTTCAGAAGTTCGGATACAACTTTCTTAGTCTATTCACACATTTATCACGTAAAGTGCAAAATCACGTGGAAAGTGGCAGTGGGGGTCAATCTATAAGTTGCTCCTAAAATGAACTAATTCAGATTAACTAATTCACTGAACTAATTCAAAAATCTCTGAATAACGCCTGACACTGGCTGAGTTCTACTGTAGCCGAGTAAGTGAGCTCCCTTCAGGTTTTCTCATAACCAGCGTGTGGATTTGAAGAGTTTGAGGCAACCTGAAATAAGTTTTAAATTTAATTATCTTAAGGATCAGAAACTATTTACCGATTAGTTCTTTAATGCATGTGTATGCATGGATGAGTAATTTATTTAAATGAATGGCTCAATTTCCTTTCCTACTAGGACTTTAGTATTTAATTAGATCCAAATTAATCTCTCTCTTTCTATACAGAGATCTCTGTCTGTGTATTTATAAAGTTTATGACTGGGTGCCATGGCGATGAATAAGGAATCGAAGTAGAGAGACAGAAAGCTAGTTATTTAAAACATGGATAGGTGCATTGCAAAAGGCATCATTATATATGTGTACAGTATATGAACTATGAAGGTGAAGGGACCCTGATTGTTAGGTCCAGTCGCAGACGACTCTGGGGTTGGGGCGCCCAACTCACTTTATTGGCCGAGGGAGCCGGTGTACAGCTTCCGGGTCATGTGGCCAGCATGACTAAGCTGCTTCTGGCGAACCAGAGCAGCACATGGAAACACCGTTTACCTTCCCATTGGAGCGGTACCTAGTTATCTACTTGCAGTTTGACATGCTTTCAGACTGCTAGGTTGGCAGGAGCAGGGACCGAGCAACGGGAGCTTACCCCGTCGGGGGATTCGAACACCGACCTTTCGATAGGCACGCCCTAGGATCTGTGGTTTAGAGCACCACCCGCTTCCCAATATATATTATCTGTTTATTTACATTATATTTACACATCTCTCTCAATGCTCAAGATTTTCTTCCTCTCACAGAAAGTGCATGCTGTGGTCCTTATTTTCCAGCAACAGTCCCGGATTTACAGAACACATCCTGCTTTCTGATTTGATCCCAGAATGACCCACTTTCCCTTAGGACGTCCCTATTTTCATTGGAGAAATGTTAAAGGGTATGGAGTCACCCCCGAGCCAAGGAGAAAACATCTGAAAGCAGCCCTGTATAGGGAACTTTTTTTTTAATGTTTAATGTTTAATGATGATTTTATATATGTTGGAAGCTGCCCAGAGTGGCTGGGGCAAGTCAGATGGGTGGAGTATAAACATTAAAATTTTATTTATTTATTTATTTATTTATTTATTTATTTATTTATTTATTTATGACATCCCTATTTTCATCAGAGAAATGTTGGAGGGTATGCATACACATGCAACACTGATTAATAAGCAAGGTAAGAACCCTTTCCATTTACCGTATTTTTCACCCCATAGGACGCACCTAGTTTTTTTGGGGGGGAAATAAAGAAAAAAATTATTTCCCCCCCAGGCACGGGGCTGGTGCAGGGGAAGCCCGAGCTTCCCCCGACCCCAGCCCCCCAAAAAGCCTGCTATCCGCAAGCCTAGGGAGCCGCGCCGGTCTCCCCAGACTTGCAGACAGCTGTGTGAAGCCCGGGCGCGCTCTTTAGCGCGCCGAAGGCTTCGAAATGCAGGCAGCTCTACGCAACCCTCCGGAGCCTGGCGCGGCTTGGCGCCAGGCGCCCGAGGGTTGCGCAGAGCTGCGCAGAGCCCGGGAGGGCAGGCAGCTCTGTGCGACCTTCTGGAGGCCGGCGCGGCTTGGCAAAACTTCCTGAAGCCTGGAGAGCGAGAGCCTCTCACTCTCCAGGCTTCAGCGAAAGCCTATATTCGCCCCATAGGATGCACCCACATTTCCCCTTCATTTTTGGAGGGGAAAAAGTGCATCCTATAGGGCGAAAAAGACGGTATGTTTCTTTCTTCTACCAAACATCTGCTGTTTTGCCCATTCATTATAAGAATGACTTTTCCACTTTGTATTAAAAAGCATCTTTTGTAGATCTTAAGGCACACTTCTCAGCTTAATCCTTTCCATTTTGTTTTGTCCGTAACAAAGTATAGTGCTGAGTGTTCTGTCAGATGTGGTTAGGTAGATAGTCTTTAATCAATCTTAAAATGCAGAGGATTGCATAGTTACATGGTTGAATGTTTTATGCTAATACTGGAAGAATAATTTTCATCTTAAGAAAGAACTTTGTTAACATACGGAAGCAACCTGCAGGGTAAAAAAAATGAATGGAGAGACATGAAAATAAATGTGGAAAATTACTGAGAAACACTCTTGAAGTAAACAAAATCTGCTATTGCTACTCACTTACTTACCATAACATCTGCATCAGCGTGGGGTGAGTTTCAGGTTTGTTGGATCTGCTCAGCTTTTTACTAGATCCCCAAGACCTACTGGTCAGAGCCATCTGCAAAACGCATAGTTATAGTTAATGCTGGGGAAATCTGAGTACATCGTTTAAAATAGTTTGAATGGAGGCCAGTTGATCTTTATATTCTGATAACAAAGCATTTAGCTTTTCTAATGCATTATGAATCCAAGACCTGAGGAGCCACCTCTATCATCTCTGATGCGGATTTGTGTAGGTGCTATTATTTAGGGTGAAAATGGCATGTCTGAAGCTGGCCCTAGTCATGCAACATTTTTTACTTAGCTTGGGATGTGCTGTTTCCCAGTACATATTCAGCACTTGCCATCCTTCTCCAAACTATGAATGAATGCTTCTGAAGTCTTTACAACTCTTATCAGGTGGAAGTATAAAATACAGTGTGCTTCCACTGTGAAGAATATCTACCAAAAAACCCCCCTGAAGACATCTCAAAATGGTATTATTAATAACCACGTTCTGCCTAATTTGTCCCCTCTTCCTCATCAATTTATCACTACTATATGTAGAAGTATTTCTCATGTGGCTGCTTTGGAGCATTTCCCATGAAATAAGTGGGATATTGCTCCTGAGGCTATGTCGAATAATATGCCATTTTAAAATCCCAATATAGATAGTACTTGCATGGAAGTGATCTTTCATAGAAACTGTGTATGGGAAAGAAAGATTCTGTATCGTTGTAGCAGTTGTGTGTCTTTTGTAAATGGACCACATTGGAATGCTCTCTCCACAATGCAGGTTTGATCTCTTGACTGAAAATAGATCCTTTAAATAAAGTACTTGGGGGAAGGCAGCAAACTTGTGCAAGTGGTGAAGCCCTTTAAATGCAGAGGTGTATAATGGAAAAGATTATCTTTACTGCCGAAACACTTGGTTGGCCCTAGACTTCCTCCTGCCTGTCTCGCTGCCTCAGCTGACAAAGCATGTTGGTTTCAGGTATGGTATTCAGTTTCCATATGCCCATATTCAGCTCATGTCTTCAGCGCCTGCATGGGCTGGGTAATGGGAGCACCTTCTCCAACCTTCTGATCACAGGAACACAGGAACACCAACGTAGCATTCCTGAGGAGTAGCTCCTGGTGCTGTGGACTCACATCTGCTCATGTTGGCACCAAAATTCAGCAGAGTAAATGGAAGCAAAGCTCTGGAGGTTTTGTAGCATACCTGTCAGGGGACTGCCATCAGAACACGGGAGGGAGGAAGGGGGATACAGAGAGCCTCTGAGGCTGGATGGCGGCTAACAGATTGAGGTTGAATCCTGACAAGACAGAAGTACTGTTTTGGGGGGACAGGAGGCGGGCAGGTGTGGAGGATTCCCTGGTCCTGAATGGGGTAACTGTGCCCCTGAAGGACCAGGTGCGCAGTCTGGGAGTCATTTTGGACTCACAGCTGTCCATGGAGGCGCAGATTAACTCTGTGTCCAGGGCAGCTGTCTACCAGCTCCACTTGGTACGCAGGCTAAGACCCTACCTCCCCGCGGACTGTCTCGCCAGAGTGGTGCATGCTCTAGTTATCTCACGCTTGGACTACTGCAACGCGCTCTACGTGGGGCTACCTTTGAAGGTGACCCGGAAACTGCAATTAATCCAGAATGCGGCAGCGAGACTGGTGACTGGGAGTGGCCGCCGGGACCACATAACACCGGTTCTGAGAGATCTGCATTGGCTCCCAGTACATTTCCGAGCACGATTCAAAGTGTTGGTGCTGACCTTTAAAGCCCTAAACGGCCTCGGTCCTGTATACCTGAAGGAGCGTCTCCACCCCCATCGTTCAGCCCGGACTCTGAGATCCAGCGCTGAGGGCCTTCTGGCGGTTCCCTCATTGCGAGAAGTGAGGCTACAGGGAACCAGACAGAGGGCCTTCTCGGTAGCGGCGCCCGCCCTGTGGAACGCCCTCCCATCAGATGTCAAAGAGATAAAGAATTACCTGACGTTCAGAAGACATCTTAAGGCAGCCCTGTTCAGGGAAGTTTTTAATATGTAATGCTGTACGGTTTTTAACACTGATTGGGAGCCGCCCAGAGTGGCTGGGGAAAACTCAGCCAGATGGGTGGGCGGGGTATAAATAATAAATTATTATTATTATTATTATTATTATTATTATTATTATTATTATTATTCTTATTCTGAGGAGCAGCACCTCGTCCAGCGGTGGAGAAAGCCACACCTCCAGTGGAGCAGAGGAGGAAGGGGGCAGCCAAGTGAGGGGAGGGCTCAAAGATGCTACTGAGAGCCCAAGCGCCTCACCTAGCCCGGCTGGCCAGAAGGCAGACACGCCGCTTCCGTGGCCCAGCTTGTGCAGAGGAGTGAAACGTAAGGAGGGGAGGCAGAGATTTGGGGTGTCTAAGTTCTTATGTTGGGGGAGAAACCAGAAGGGGCCACTCCCAGAATCTGAAAGTGACTAAGACGGACATGAACTTTGTGGTTCTGCACTGTAAATAGTTTCCACCAATAAAACCTGTAAAAGACAGGTTGGAGTCCTGCCTGGTTACTCATGAGCAACCACCACCAGCACTTGGCAATACCTAATTTATTTCTACCAATTAATCAAAGAAAAGAACATAACAAACATGTACGAGAGGAGCAGCTCTCATACAGCCATCCTGTCTCTAGACAGATCAAAGGAAAAAAGTACAACTGTACTCGAGACGGAAGTCTCAAATAGTAGCTTACACCCCCTTCTTTCTCACAGGATGAAAGTAAAACAACATGATCAGGTGATCCTTGCAATGGGAGGGATGAAAATACTGACATCCAGGACCCAAACGTGAAGTTCTTAGGGAACTTGAACTGTCATCCAGTTTGACAGGCACAAATCATTTGGATTATCTACCTTTGACCGGAGTTGAGACAGTCAAATATTTGCAATAGTCATCTTGTGTGTCCTGTTAATGGTCTATATTCATTGTTTGCAAGGATTACTTAAACATTTAACTCATTGAGACATTAACTTTTTACATTTACTGTAGTCGGAATCTCTTTTATCACAGAAAATAAAAAGGGGGAAATGTAAAACATTGGGTTTTTTTATGCTGTTACATATTTTTTTACAAACTATATTATAAGATAGTAGGACATTTGGTAAGTTTAATAAAAAAATTGTTAAATTGCATTATTCTGGTTCAGTACTGGTCCTCCTATTTGCTAAGTTACCCTTAAATATATCACTTCATTTTCTACTGAATGTGACAGTTTTATTTTCTTGTTCCAGCTGATTGCAGATTCTCTCAGCACCCCCACACCTCACCCCCAAGCCAGCAAAATAGTATAAACACTCTTTGATGAACAATAAATACTATTTAAGAACAAACTCCCTGGGAAAGTACCTAAAAGTAGGGATGTGGAGAAGAAGAACGTCAGGTTAAAATGATGCCATGAAAAAAATCTGCCTGTGGACATACGATCTGCCTTGCTTGTTAATTCTCCTCCAGACTAGATCATTTATTTCTGGAAGTGTTAGTAACAGCAGATAGTAATTATTCTGCAGTGAAGAAGAGCACAAGAGGTCACTTTCTCATTAAAATAGGAAAATTAAGTGCATTGGATTTAAAACATTGTTTCACCTTTTATTTAACATTATTTGGGAGAAATTAATCCCTTCTCAACCAGACAGGTCTCATGCTCAAGCCTCAGAGCTGGGAGGTATGGGAATGCCAGTGGAATTAAAACCACTTCAACCACCATCTTTTGTAGGAGATCAATATATTCATTTCATTTATCCCACCTTCAGTGGCGTAGCAAGGTCAGGTGGTACCCGGTGCGGGAAATTTCTTGTCAACCCCCCACATTGGGTTGTTGTTTTTTGCCTGCAAAAATTGTTTGACTTTATTTCAAACTCTGGGGAGCCAGAGTTGTTGAGCTGTTTTGGGGGAGCCAGAGTTGTTGTGTTGAGCTTTTTTTTTTGTGGAGCCAATATTGTTGGGGGGGGGGTGAGCTGCTTTGGCAGATGGTGAGGGACACACAGCATTTTGTCACACCCGGGGCGGGCCACACCTACTGCACCCACCTTGCTCTGCCTCTGCCCACCTTCCTTCCTTTCTTTAGGAACTCAGGGCACTGTGTGTGGAATTCTCAGGTGGTCTGTTATCCAGGCACAAGATCACACCCATATTTATTGGGATTTCAGCTCCGTTCATCCGAGCTGATAAGGCTCATCTTCCTCCGAGCCCTCCCAGCAGAACATTAAAACAACAAAGTCCACAAGGGAAGGATGAGATAGGTACGGGCTACATTGCTATATTTTATTACTAAGCTATGCAGAGAGCAAAGAAATATACATCTCCTCTCTGTGAGAAGCAGAGAGCAACTGAACAAAGGAAACAACAGAACAAAGGAAACAGGAAACCAGTAACGTCACATCCCATCTCCCTTTCCCGTGAGACTCCAACAGTATCTGGACTCTGTGGAATGTAAACAGAATCCTGTGACTGCAAGCAGCTGTGCAGTGAGGAAACAGAAACTAACAATATTTGCTTAGCTTCTTGAAGGCGGCTGCATCATGTGCCACCAGTTCTCCTACTTGTAGCTTCAAGGGGACATTCTTGGATTCCACTTCATTATCTGTGGGTTTAAGATGGAATGTTCCTTAGGAGCGGCGCCAAAGGCTTGCTTGAAATATTATCAGGACACTCTGCACAGGTGTGGGAGCACAAAATATGCATTAGCTGCATATGTGACGATGGCACTTTGTGTGACTGATTCTGTTTAATTACATTAGGGAAGCACCTTCTTTAGGATGGTGATAAGCCCAAGTGATATAGGTGCTACTTCACATGGGAAAATAACTGCACAGATGGGAGCCCATATGTTTCGCATTCCTTAGATAAATTTGCAGTGGAATGAAATTCTCTGACATCGGTTCTACCTGAATGAAGAACACTCTTTGTCCATGATCATTCCTAACAGCTTCTGCAGTGCCACCAGGTACAGGTTCAAAGTAATGTAGACCTTAATGTACCCAAAACATTCTAGGTACAATATTCAACTTTCATCTTGGGAAAAGTTATGGAAAGAGGATATAAAATTGACTGCAGGCCGTTCGGTGAAAGAAAACTATATGAAAATGATATATCGGTGGTATTTAACAAAAAGGAAAATTGCACAAATGTAGAAAACGAGCTCAAATTTATGTTGGAAATGTAAAGGGAAAGAAGGTACTTTTTACCACATGCTTTGGACATGTACACTGGTAAAGGCTTGTTGGGAAATGATATATAATGAACTAAAGAAAATGTTTATAAATACATTTGTTAAAAAAACAGAAGCCTTTTTGTCAGGTATAATAGGTCAAGAGATACCAAGAGAGGATAAAAGACTTTTCGTGTATGCAACAACGACAACGAGAATGCTTCTAGCCCAGAGATGGATGGAAGGAGAAATACCAACAAAAGAAGAATGGTAGAAATAACTGATGGACTGTGCAGAGATGGCAAAACTGATGGGGAAGATCCGAAACCAGGAAAATCAAGTATTTGCTAAAGACTGGAGTAATTTTTTTATTTATTTAAAAGACCACTGTAAACAGTTAAAATCATTGGCAGGAATGGAATGACACCTGTAATGTGGAATGTGGAATGTTAAACAGAAGGCAGATAACATATTTGAACCAGATATAAATGTATTTCTTCCAGCCAGTGGCGGAGGGTGCCCTCCCAGGCGCAGGATAGCTGGTCAAGTGCACGGAGCAAGCCGCCCACAGGGGCGGAGCCAGCCACCAATGGCAGATATTCAGCATGCTGCCCACCCACGACTCCCAAGCCTCCTCCAGCTGTTGAAACGAAGGGGGAAGGGGAAATGCCGCCGGCAAAGTGGCGCAGCTCTCCCGATGGTTCAGGGTAGGCTTGGGTATCGCAGGTGGGTGGGGCATTGAATGTCAACCCCCCCCCCCCGGGATGACACCTGGAGTGGATGCCCCCCCACCCCCTTCCTCCACCACTGATTCCAGCAAGGGAATTCAACACAGTCAGGGCTGGCTGGCATAGCTATTAGGTGGGGTGAGACTGCTGCAGTGGAACGTCCCCAACATAACATCCCCATTTGCCAGCGGAGAAGCACCAGGGGCGCCGATTTCAGGTGAGATCTCACCGAAACTGTATGAGATCTTTCGAAGCCCAAAATCAATCCCACTGCCAGGGCTGCTTCTCTGCCAGTGGTACAGGTGGCAGAGTGGATGGCAGCAACAGCAGGGGCACATGTCCAATTTCCCTTCAAATGGCGAAATGGGCTGTGCCGCCAATGAACACATTTCACGTAAACTATATGAGCATAGCGCCATCGTATATTTTATGACACGTATGTCACTCTTCAATACTTTGTCCAAATTAGAAGCAAAGAGTTGTGTGGTAATTAAAATTCAAAGAAATTCTGGCTTGGGTAGAAGAGCATAAATAACAGTGACACTTCCCCAATTGCACCTTGCAGTTCGCTCTTTAGTTTCAGCTGTGAATACCATTTTGCAAATTGATTGCTATTCTTCCAGCTGCAAATAATTGCATAATGAGCTTTATTATAGTTGGCTACTCCTTTGCATGTTATCAAGGGCACAGCATTTTGCTATTTGCAAGTTCAGAGGCGCACAACAACTGAACATATTCACAGTGCAATCTAATGACATGTCTACTCAGAAGTAAGTTCTATGCAGATAAATGGAACTTAAGTGTGTTCAAGACACTGCCCTAAAATAAGGTTACCAATTTTTTTCAATGAATCTGCGGACACTTTTCAACTTCAATAGATTTTGTATGGGGACTGATTTGTAAATCTGGGGACTGTCCCCAGGAAATGGGAACATCTGGTAACCGTACTCTAAAATATTGATGAATATTCATCCAATATTCATCCAATCTTACTAAAGATTCTAACTGTTTACAATGGTTTTTAAGGTAGTTTATAAAATTTCCCCATTATTAAAATTTTGGTCTTCCTGATTTCTGATTCCTCTGGTCTTTTTAGCCCTTTTGGCACAAACGATCAACTTGATCTGCCATTCTTTTCTGGTAGGGACTTTATCTTCTTTCTATGTATACAATGTAAGCATACATCCCACTATGCAGAGGCGCTGCATTGAGCTGGATTATTTATTTATTTTTTTGGGGGGGAGGCAGCGCCGTGTTGTCTGTGAGAGCCAGTGTGGTGAAGTGGTTAAGAGTGGTAGTTTCGTAATCTGGTGAACCGGGTTCGCGTCTCTGCTCCTCCACATGCAGCTGCTGGGTGACCTTGGGCGAGTCACACTTCTCTGAAGTCTCTCAGCCTCACTCACCTCACAGAGTGTTTGTTGTGGGGGAGGAAGGGAAAGGAGAATGTTGGCCACTTTGAGACTCCTTAGGGTAGTGATAAAGTGGGATATCAAATCCAAACTACTCTTCTTCTTCTTCTTCTTCTTCTTCTTCTTCTTCTTCTTCTTCTTCTTCTTTTCTTTTTCTTCTTCTCAGCCTCACTCACCTCACAGAGTGTTTGTTGTGGAGGAGGAAGGGAAAGGAGAATGTTAGCCACTTTGAGATTCCTTAGGGTAGTGATAAAGAGGGATATTGAATCCAAACTCAAATCCAAACTCTTCTTCTGTGTGACATCATGTGGGTGTTGCGCACCATGCCTGTGTAGTCACACGTGTGGCATGTGTCTTGTGTGCATTGTCAGAAGGAGATGTGTCATTGGGAGGAGGCCTTGCCCAGCACCGCACAACTTCCACAGTCATAGCTCCTCTTCTCATGCTCAGGAGGAGCCTGCCTTTTATGCTGTGCCACGCTTGGCTCGGTAATTCGGCCTCCTCCTTTGGCTGAGCCCCCAGCTAAGGAATATTGTGGGAGCTGGCGACATCTCTGCCCCCTAGAGTTGGTGCACAACCAAACATGATTAGGTTCCTGAAAGCAAAACACAGTGCATTACAAATGGTGTCTCACAAATTAAAGGTACAGGAGTCAGCAGTTTTTATGCACATCAATTGTCTCCATTGGTACCACTGATTGAGGTCAGGATGGGACCCTGATAAGCTAGCCCCATACATGCATGTTAATGAGAACTTTTTCTGCTGCTCATGATGTCAGTAGTAGAGTTGGACAATGGAGAGGGACAAATCTATTAATTAGTTCTTATTTGAAGGGAGGCCTTGTCTTACCTATAAGTAGATAGAAAGTCTGCCGGCAAGGTATCATTGTCTTCTCCAACTCCAAGAAATAAGTACTTATAATGCGTAGTAGTATTAAGTCTACTGTTGGCAAGGTCTGACACAAGTCTGCACTCTTCTCTCAGGTTCTAGAGGTCAAAAGGATATTGGTTGGTTAACCTTAGCAGGGATCCTTCCTCTCTTTCTCTCTTCCACTGCTCCTCACACAGCTGCAGATATTTTTTTGTGTTGTTGCTGTTTTAAATTTGAGTTAAGGAATAGGCATCACAGTGTTTTAATTGGTTGGTTTATAAATAATTTCATACTTCAGAATTGGTTTTGCTGTCTCGCTGTTTTTTAATCCACACCATGCCTATTTGGTTTTTTTGTGGTTTTTTTTTTTGAGAGGCCCATGATTTACTGCTTCTGTCAAAGGGAAAAAGAGATATTGCATGCTTCATCTTCAAAACCTGAAGATCATCTTAAGAATGTAAGAGAAATAATTCACTCTCCGTAGAATGCAAGTTTTAAAGACAGGGTGGCAAAGTCTGTGACATGCAAGGATGAATAGAGCCACCAGGCGTGTTTGTGTGTTCAAATATTTATATGCCCTCTCTCAGTTTGACAACTATCACCACAACAATCACAAAATAATAGCTAAATGAAAACTTAAACAGCAACAATAAAATTAAAAGAGCAAGGACAGTGAAACAGCGCAGGGCATAAAGGCAGCAGAGTTATTTAGAGATTACTCCAGACCGATTAAAAGCTGCTTGAATGATGTGTTGCAAGTAAAAAGGTCTTCTTGCAATTTTGAAAAGACGCCTGGGTTCAGCATCCGATCAGCCTTCCTGGAGATGACATGTCACATGTGGACTGCTATTCTAAACTAGACATTGCCTGCCTAATTTCAAAAAGGATGGGTGTGGAGAGGCATTCAGAAAAAGACCATAGCATTCAGTCAAACTCATGGGGGAGAGGACAGTTGGTCATTCAGGTACTTCAGTTCCAAGCCATTTAGAGTAAACTCCAACACTTTTATGTTCTGAAAGACAACGGCATCCAGTGACATTGCGTGACCAGGCAGTGACAGCCCCAGCCCCCAGGGGTCACAAGAAAGGAATAAAGACTCTGACATGTGTTGTGGAATTAAAATTAGACCACAACTTTATTTAAATTTCCGAATGTAGGAAGATCTTGGCTTAGGCCTTGGGCATGTATCCCTCCCAGCCGGGGGAACTGGGGCACATCAGGGTAAATGGGATATGGGGGTGCTGATCGCTGAAGAATTGATGCTTCGGAATTATGGTGCTGGAGGAGACTCCTGAGAGTCCCATGGACTGCAAGAATATCAAAACTATCCATTCTGAAGGAAATCAGCCCTGAGTGCTCACTGGAAGGACAGATCCTGAAACTGAGGCTCCAATACTTTGGCCACCTCATGAGAAGAGAAGACTCCCTGGAAAAGACCCTGATGTTGGGACAGTTGGAGGGAACAAGGAGAAAGGGACAACAGAGGACAAGATGGTTGGACAGTGCTCTCGAAGCTACCAACATGCGTTTGACCAAACTGCGGGAGGCAGTGGAAGACAGGAGTGCCTGGCGTGCTCTGGTCCATGGAGTCACGAAGAGTCAGTCACGACTAAACGACTAAACAACAACAGCATTTGTGGGGCTAAGTAGGGATTTCCTGGGCACCTTTTTAAGATGACACATCAAGAACATCTTCAGATTGACCTGTCACAGATGACTGGCATGCTGGGCCTACAAAAAGAGAACTACACTTAGGCACTGTCAAGTGATGGGGAAGAAATTCAGTTTAGTTTACATTTTCTATCTAATTCACACTTTCAAAACAAGATGCAAACTGACAAAACAGATAGCAAGATCAGAACTCATGGTCAGACGCTGATAATGATTCAAAGAAGGACAATCATGAAATGAAATCAGGCCAGGAGATGCCAGGAATGTTAAACATCTACATGAAGACAAGCTCCTTACTGTATGCCATAAACTACATGTATACTCTTGAGGCTGGGTTGCTGGGTTGCTCTTAATGCGCCAGCTTTAACACTTTGCTAAAATGAGGAGAACTAACATGTATAAGCGGAAACATATTTTGCTATGCATTTACATTCCCCACTGGATGCCACTGTCTGATCAAATTTTAGCCCACAGAAAGTCTGCTTTTGGAAAACTGTAGCTTTGAGAAGTCATTAATTCCAATTAAAACACACAAATCCTAGGAAACATGTTTTATGAAAATCCCTGAAACACAAGTGTAGAAAACGCAACACTGTGAGTTCCACGAAGCTGTGGACTTTCAAAGACACTCCCTTGTACCGACCCGTTTTAGTTTTCATTGCGCCAAGTGCCAGGTAGTTAAAAACTAAAGCAAATTCCTTTACAAATAAAGGTCAGTCGGAATGGTAGCACAGATTTGTGTGCTTGGTCACCTAATATATATTCCGAGCAAACTTGTGGTTTCGTTCACAGCACTTAGCCAGAAGATGAATTCCTGGTGCCCATTCAAAGAAGACAATTTACCCACCTAATCCACTGCTGAGCTGAATGAAGCCTTGAATCTTACCTACCTTCCCAGCTCTTCCCTGCAAATAGGTCTGCTTGATGGAGACAGCCATTGATCATTGATAAGGCTCAAATCCACATGTATTTCATAAGAATAAATGGAGAACTTATATTTCTAGTGGAAGCTTTGTTTACGACATGTTGAGGCAAATACAGGGGAGAAGGTGTGTGCTAAACTTACATTTTTTTAAAACTTAGTATATGCGTGAGGGTTTTGTGTCAGCATCACTTGAGTAGTTCTCTTTCTATTTATTAGTTGTTATTGGCAGTGAGAGAATGCAGGGGGGGTAAGCCTTTGGTTGTCTGCAGTCAGATTTGTTTGTGTTCCTGGTATTGAACACAATTATAAAATTTATAGAAAAGAAATTGATATAATTATATTAATCTTATATCTTATAGTGTGGTGGTTTGTTTGATTTTTCTGTTTTTGTTTGATTGTATGTTTGTTTACTTGTATGTACATCTGTTTTTCATAACTGTAATTATCTTAAATTAATAAAGATATATTTAAAAAAGATTTGTGTGTCTTTGGTTGTCTGCAGTCAGATTTGTTTGGGGGGGAGGGGTTGTTGGGTCAAGTTCGCCATATTGATTTGGTGGACTCTTGTTGTCTTGTTGTCTTGTTGGGCTGTGTGTGTAATAAGGGGGAGCATCAGTTGCAGCAGAAGCTGAACACCGACAGACTGCCGAATCTGGCTACTATTTAGATTTCTCACAGGGTTCACAACTGTATTTCACTCTGGGGCATTGGTGGTAAATTAAAATTACAGGTAGCTTCTAGGTGGTACATGAAGCATCAAGACATCATTACTGCATACAGTGATACCTCAGGTTACAGACGCTTCAGGTTACAGACGCTTCAGGTTACAGACTTCACTAACCCAGAAACAGTACCTCGGGTTAAGAACTTTGCTTCAAGGTGAGAACAGAAATTGCTCAGTGGCAGCACAGCGGCAGCAGGAGGCCCCATTAGCTAAAGTGGTACCTTAGGTTAGGAACAGTTTCAGGTTAAGAACGGACCTCCGAAATGAATTAAGTTCTTAACACTGTATATGTATTCCTTATATCCATTTTACCTTATTTTAATGGCCTTATTCTGTTGTGTTTTTTAAATTATTTTTGATGGCTTATTGTCCTATATGTTATTTCTCTCTGCATTGCAAATACCAACTAGAATATTTTTATTTTTATTTTTAAAGGTAGTTTGGGCACCAGTAACTGACCAAGAATGGCAGGTACTGATAGTGGCCCCATTCCCTGGATTTCCCTTTGGGTATAGATGCACCATAAAATTCTCCTCCCTGCTTGACAGGATAATACAGATTACCAGTTTACAGCAAGTGGCTATATGCTCACTGTGGTATGCTTTCACTCAGTAAGCAATCATTTATATTCACTCTAGGTCACGTTGACTCTCAACTTCCCATGAATATAAGATTTTGCTTTCAGGGGCGGAATAGCACATTAAAATAAATGCACAGCTGTTGTTCAAAATGGCAGAATGGTACAGTAGAACATGTCTTGGCATCTTCTCATGATGCATTGCTCTGTCAATTACAGCCAATGACATGGAGCAGTGAAATGTACTTTGTGATCACCCTCAGACATGGCTAGATTTTCATTCGAGAGGCAAATGTTATGCGGGGGCTTCTGTTTTCTCCAAGAGCTCCCATGTTTACCTCAGCCATGTGTTTCCACCCTGAGATCATGTTGCAGCACAAACTCTGCCTGAACTATTGACTGTTCCTTTATGCTAGACTGCCAATGACTACTACTTGTATTTTCATTCTGTAGACTTCAGTTTAAGATTAGTATAAGAATATAATAAATTTTCGAACACAAGTGCAGGAGAAAGCCTCTCCTCCTCCAGGTTGTGAACGGGAAACCGATTCCTGTGCTGTGCAGGAGGCGTTTCGGCCCCTGCCCTGTCCCTGTCGCTGGCGCGCCACGCCCCCAGATGGGACCCAATCAGAGGGCAGCTCTGGGGCGTGGTTTAGCCACTCAAATGTGGCCGCGCCAGCTCTCCCCTCCATTGCACTGCCGGATTTCTTCACGTCACCCACCCACCACTCCCTTTAGTGCGTAGCTTCCCGCTTGGCCTTGCTATGGACCTTTTGGTTGGTCGCCTTGGTTGCCCAGGGGGCCTGGTAGAAGTTTTTTCCAATTGGCAAATTGGCACCGGCCTCTTGGTTTTTTCTGCCTACCTCGTAGCAATCGTCACAACTTACTCGGTATTTGGCAGTTAGGCATTGGAATGTGTTGTTGATGTATGAAGGGCAGGGTGTAGCCATCACCTACCCCTTCACTTATGGGTATTCCGTTAAAGGAATCCAGCGGTCGTGTATCCTGTCCAATTCCTGTGTGGCTGGAGGCCATGGCACGACCCCCGGTGACATCAGGGGAGAGCTTATAGTTGTATTTTCATCAACAGGCTCCCCTTACTGGTGGATAACCCTTGTCTGACTCACCCCTCAAAGTTGTGGCCTTTTCTAGCGCATTAACCTTATATATACTGTGTCCACGTGTCTTTATTATTCCCAAGCGGGGGAGGGGTCCTCGAATCACAAATAAAAAACAAAAACAACCCATATGTTTAACCCTTCTCACTTTATCCTATGCAACTTATCTTTATCACATGCTATCCCCTCACATTCTAAAACAGATGAGAAACCTGCAGTCCTTCAGCACAACCTGGTCATGCTGGTAGTGGTCAATGGGAATTGGAGTCCAGAAACATCTGGAGGTCCACATGTTCTCCATCCCTCATTTAAAAGGTTCTTAGATTCAAAGAGGTATATTATGTTTTATTTGTTTGAGATTTAAACAGGGTTGCTATACATCCAGAATTTTCCAGACATACCTGGAATATTGCAGTTGGAAGCAGTGTCCCGGCGGAAATCAGCAAAATGTCTGGGGGAATCCAGGCATATGGAAACCCATGTTGGCAGTGTCATTTGCGCGTCGAGGTCCCCAAGACACCCCAAATAAGAACACAATGACACTTGATTTTTGTTTAAGGTTTTTGGCATAATTTTGGCCACAACTTTAATAAAAATACAGCAATGTGAGTGGTTGCTTAGGCATTGGTAGCGACTAACTGACCCCACACGGGGACAGCTCTGACATTCGCACCCCCCGCGAAGTCAGAAAGGGTAAGTCACCTGGGGAGAGATATAGGACTGGGAACCATGCCTCACCTCTCCCCAGAATGCTCCCAGGGGCTTGCGTGGCCCTAGCCCCTTGCCAGGGGGGTTCGGACAAAAGCATGGTGAGCCCCTGGGTTCCATTAACGGAAAACCCTTGAAGCAGCAGCTGCAGCAGCATTTTGGAGGGGCAGGCACAGCTGAATCCATACCCCTCCTCCAACCAATTTATAACCAATGCCTAACCGCAACCTTACAAGTTGTGATGATTTGCTACACAGTAGGCAAAAAACCAAGTGGCACACACTAATCAGCCAAATGGACAAAATCCCTACTGGGCCCCTGCCCCAAAGCAGACGACCCCATGACAGGCATAGCAAGGTCAAGCAAACAGCCTAAACATTATTTGATCCGAAGAATGCAGCGAAAGAGGAAGCTTGTCACTGCGGTGCAGTGTATTTAACAAACAGGACTGTCAATCAATAAATGGCAACATATAAATCTCCCCAGTAACAGCCCGTCCCTGCTTAAAGATGGCCCAACTCTTTTGCCCAGCAACAGGGAGGTGTCTTGTCAGCCCCCACCGCAACACGTACTCTCCGTGAGGGAGAACACGCTTTGTGCCAGAGAAAAAGCTTGACAACGTCTCTCCCCCCCCCTTAAAAAGCTCAATAATTTTTTTTTTCTGGATTTTCACTTTTTGAAATATGGCAATCCTAACATACAACAGAATCCAAAAACACAACCATCAAGTTGCAGATCATCAAGACTACTATGGAATATCCATGTTGAGTATTTGACACTGCCCATTTGTTTGTATTTCAAGATTTCATAATGAGCTTGGCAACATCTCTCTCTTTCATTAACACAAAGGCTTGGCTTGGCTTGATTCTAAGTGGACACAATGCAAAGGAATGAGCAATCTCATTTTTCAAGATTCTCTCAATTTTCAAGAGTGTTTAGCACCAGCCTAACGAATCCTCCTCAGATCAATCATTGTTTTACTATTAAGCTCTGTGGGAGAAGAGCTAGGCCAACCAAAGTGCTTTCGACCATCTCATCCTTAAAACATCTAGCTGTATGATTTGTGACTGTAATAAGGAAAAGCAGCCAGACCTTGAAATGACATTAGTTGCACTCTCAGACAACTGCCGCAGTTTCAAATGTCACATGGATGGGTGCTTCCTAAAATCACATTCAATAGTCATTGGAGGTTTTTAAGAGTGACACTCAAAAGCAGACAGGGCTCTACTAAGACGCAAATGAACTGACTCAGACATTATGAAGTTCTGCAAGGAAGGAAAATCCCAGCTCTTTACTAGCATCCCTTTACTTCTCTTGAGTAATAATAATAATAATAATAATAATTACTATTTGTACCCCACACATCTGGCTGGGTCTCTCCAGCCACTCTGGGCAGCTTCCAACAAAGATTACAAATACATTAAAATGTCACACATTAAAAACTTCCCTAAACTTTATTTGTAATAAAACAGTCAAAATTACCTATTATTATTCTTATTATTACTACTACTATTACTATTGTTATTACTTTAGGAGAATCACATCACAGGTGAAATGTCCACTCATCTTTGACAAATATATGAATTATGCAGCGCTCCACCCAAGTTTGTGATATCATTATATTGTGTGACATTATATCCTTCATCCTTTTTACCACCTGTAGAATATAATGTTAAATGCCAAAAGCACGTAGCAGGTGTGAGCTTATTCACAATATTAAGAATTGGCATCTTTGTATTGTCAGGTGTGCTTCTGTAAGATCTTAACCTGCATTTCTTATGTTCTAATATCCAGTGACAAGAGAAATGTTGCAAGCTTTTCCTTCATCAAAAGACGTAGTGCTGACATCTTCCTTACACACGAACTAGGAAAAACTGAGGAAAATGAGGTAAGCTTTGCCATGTGCATGGAGAAGAGTGGAATCCATATGTCACCCTTTGTATACGAAAGTACTCTGATACTCTGACAAAGGTAAAGGGTAAAGGGACCCCTGACCATTTGGTCCAGTCGTGACCGACTCTGGGGTTGCGGCGCTCATCTCGCTTTATTGGCCGAGGGAGCTGGCGTACAGCTTCCGGGTCATGTGACCAGCATGACTAAGCCGCTTCTGGCGAACCAGAGCAGCACATGGAAACACTGTTTACCTTCCCGCCAGAGCGGTACTTATTTATCTACTTGCACTTTGACGTGCTTTCAAACTGCTGGGTGGGCAGGAGCTGGGATTGAGCAACGGGAGCTCACCCTGTCGCGGGGATTCGAACTGCTGACCTTCTGATCAGCAAGTCCTAGGCTCTGTGGTTTAACCCACAACACCACCCGTGTCCCGATACTCTGATACAGTGCTATTTTTCTAGAAAAAGAGGTGCCAGAACTCACCATGAATGCCTCCCTTGTTCTCTTATGATCGCAATGGCACCCACCTGAGAGGTGACAGAAATTCCCCCACTAATTTCTAGCAGAAACATTTTTGATGTCTGTACCTGAGCCAGTGGAGGGCACACAGTGGGAGGAGACCCTGTTGCACTTGTGGGGCTAGTGGTGGCTCTTGCTAGCCCATTGTTTTCTTGAATTTGGCCATATATTGATGCTGGGACCACTCTCAGAAGTTGCATTTACAGAGCCTCAGCATCTGAAAACAGTGCGGAATTGTGTTGCGATGGGATTTAGAAGCAGGCTTTGAGGGGGGAGGAGGAGCTATATTTAATGACAGAGATACAAATTCCCATAAACAGTCCCAGATGTTTGACTTCATATAAGTGAAGTACCACATTATCTACGAACACCTTCCCCTCATAAACTGAGCTGGGTTTTTGTTACCCCTGGTGTCCCAGCTGTTGCGTTTACCAGATTATTTTAGAGTTTGCTTTCTATTAAAATGGTGTTGAAGCCTAGAGTTTTTACAAAGAGCTTCTGAGAGCGAAATAATGCAAGAGAGAGAAAGAGAAACTATTAAAGACAAAGGATTTCAATTTCAAAAAATTGTTTGCATGGATCATATTTGGCTTTGGGTTATGTTTGGTTTTTTTTTTTTTTTTGTTCATCTAATGAATGTCTCTTATGTTTTATGGCCCCTCTTTTATCGTGTTCCTCAATGAACTTTAGTTACATTTTGGTTCTGCTGTATTAAAGAGTGAAGAAACTCTAGAATAAAAACACTGCAAATCTTTGCTAGACATAGCCTGGAGCAAGGTTCACAATACATTCCAGAGAGACACAAAGCAACAGCTGCTAGTGTAAGCAGGAAGAGGAGATCATTCATCTTGCTGGACACTTCATTTCTCCAGCCTCATTCGAAGCACAGTTATCAGGCAGGGAAGTGCCCGGTGTGGCCAATATGAACAGCAAAGCAGGGAGGTATTTTCCTAAGCAATAGTTAAGAGTTACAAATAATAATCCAGGCATGTATTTGGCAGCCTGGAGGTGAAATAATAATTAAAAAGAAGACTTTAGAAAAGCACAGATCCAAAAGTGCCAAGTAAATACTAAAGGGTGGGGAGTGTACAAACTCACAGACAAAAATGATGGCATTTTTTGTTCCCTCCAAAAAAAGGAAACCCTGTACATCCTTTCACCATGGGCAAATGTTGTGGCAAAATTCAGGTCCAAGTCAGGCATGATGCTAAACATGGGTTGTAAAAGATAAAAGGTAAAGGACCCCTGGATGGTTAAGTCTAGTCAAAGGCAACTCTGGGGTTGCGGCGCTCATCTCGCTTTCAGGTTGAAGGAGCCAGAGTTTGTCCACAGACAGCTTTCCAGGTCATGTGGCCAGCAGGGCTAAACCGCTTCTGGCACAACAGAACACTGTGACAGAAACCAGAGTGCACGGAAATGCCGTTTACCTTCCTGCCGCAGCGGTACCTATTTATCTACTTGCACTGGGGCGCTTTCAAACTGCTAGGTTGGCAGGAGCTGGGACAGAGCAATCCGCTGTGCGGATTACATAAAGGTAAAGGGACCCCTGACCATCAGGTCCAGTCGTGGCCAACTCTGGGGTTGCAGCACTGATCTCACTTTATTGGCCGAGGGAGCCGGTGTACAGCTTCCAGGTCATGTGGCTAGCATGACTAAGCCACTTCTGGCAAACCAGAGCAGCTCACGGAAATGCCGTTTACCTTCCCGCCGGAGCGGTACCTATTTATCTACTTGCACTTTGACGTGCTTTTGAACTGCTAGGTTGGCAGGAGCAGGGACCAAGCAACAGGAGCTCATCCCGTCGCGGGGATTCAAACTGCCGACCTTCTGATTGTCAAGTCCTAGGCTCTGTGGGGATTGCATAGGTTGTATCTAATAGTCACTCCCCTCATGGCAAGGTTTCCATCTGTGTAATGGGGAAGATCAATTTCCAGCAGTCCGCCCTGCAACACTGTGTTTCCTAAATCTGCTTCAGGAGTCTGGGTGTCCTGCCCAGTAGCAGATCTGGGTAGTGACTAACTTAAGTCTATTGATATCAGTGGCTGTACACTGAATATGACTTAGATGGACACAATCAATCTAAGGGGAAATTGCCTCTTTATATAATTGACATCTAATAATCTGTCTCTCACACTTTATCTGAAAATTGCTTCCATTAGTTTCTGATCAGGGCTTAATTATTATCATTATTTAAGCATGGAGTGCCCATAGCCTTGATTATGCGTATTTGCTTTCTTTAGTGCATTTTTCTGTGATTTAACAAAACTGAAATTGAATGGTGCCACACTGGTACGATATTGTGCTTCCCTGCTGCTGCTGGATTTGGATAGTTACAGTTACATTTTAAACATTTAGGCCCGGTGTTTGTTTCATTACTGCTGGTTTAATTAATGTTTGGGAAGGTTTGATGGTATTATATTGTATTATTTGAGACTTGAGACAGTTTTATACTTGGGGTGGCTTATACATATTTTAAGTAAACAAGTGAAGTGAGAACTTGGCTTACTATGTTGGCTTTATATTCAGTGTCAACATGGGAGTCAGGAGCAGATCAGGAATAATTTACAATGTGTCAGTAAAGTTAACACTTTATTCGAAGAAGCAAAACAACTCAGGCCTAGTGAGTACAGCCGTACCTTGGTTCTCGAACGTAATTTGTTCTGGAAGTCCATTCGACTTCCGAAAACATTCGGAAACCAAGGGGTGGCTTCCTGCACTCAACCGGAAGCCACGGAAGCCACATAGGACATTTGGCTCCCAAAAAACATTCGCAAACCGGAACACTCACTTCCAGATTTGCGGCGTTTGGGGGCCAAAACGTATGAGTACCAAGGCATTCGAGAACCAAGGTATGACTGTACAGCAAGTCTTCCCAGTAGGTCTTGCCCAAATAATGCAGATGTGATTAGCGAAGATCCCCAGCATTCCACATCTCTCTAAATCTCCTCCCCCTCTGGGTCCTTCCGAAGCAAGCTGAGACTTCATCATCTTGTCTGTCTTTGCTCTGTCATCTTCATACCTCTTCAGGTTCTGGGAGACAAGCTGGGGAAGGAAGCTGGTCAGAGCAGGAGTGGAAGACCCCTGGCTCATCTTTCTCTCCTGGTCCCCCTCTTCTCCAGCCTCTACTTCTGCCTCTGATTCTGGACTGCTGTCTGTCACAGGCTCTTCCTGCTCACTAAACCCTGTTGCCTCTTCAGTTTCTGCCACCTCCCCCCCCCCATTTTATCCTTCTTCTTCCTTTGACCACTCAGCATCATTCTGCCACCAATCTTCTGGCTCTGAGCATTTTTCCCTTGGGGATTCCCCAGATGGTGCCTCCCACCAGCCACTCTATGACATTTTGCAAGGGTGAAGGGATGGAAATTTGAAGAAAAGAGTGGATAGATGTTATCATTTTTATTATTGTTGACAGTCAAAGATTCTGGGTTGTATCAGTGCTGTGCCAGTGGCATTTTAGTTCTCGCGTGCCCCCAAAATCTGCTCCAAACGATGGACCCACTGGAGCAGATTTTGAGGGTATTGGGCGGATGGGCACAAGTGAAAGTACATTGTGTGAGCAGAACTGCAGTGTTAGATACTAACCTTTGACGTTGATGGCGCTGCATTTGACACTCTGATTCCCAGATTATACTGGTCTGGTTGTGTCAACGTAAATGATCCTCTGTTTAGCAGAGAAACAAAGATTAATGGAAAGCCCAGCATAATGGCAAAAGGTTATCAGACTATCCTTCATTAAGGCAGCCCTACAAAGTAAAGAGTTAGTATTAATTTTATGGCTGATAGTTCCCATCACACATGAGGTGAATTAATAATATGGATACGAAGAAAAACAATTTATTAATGTTAATAACTCCTCCAATAAAATTTCCAGGAGGATCTATAGTGATAAATTGAATAATTATGAGTATAATTATGACTAACTAGGACCATAATTTCATGCTAATGTAATAATAATGACACAAAATGTAGATCATGAATTTTAACTGCTCGGTTATTTCAAATTTCCAGAAAGGTAGACCAAAAATAATAAAAAAAAATCTTCAGAAAAGAGAAGAGCAAAAATAGTCTTTTACTTTTAAAAAAATCTGGCCAATTTATGATTTTATTGAGAAGGAGGAACTATCTATGGCTTAAAACAGACATTGCTGTGAATATTATTAGTGTGCTACCATGAATATCTCAGTATAATTAGAAATCTTAAGGTATTCTGAGAGCAAGAAATAGATATGCAGTGGAGCATACCATATGTCAGGAAAACTATTAATCCAGTGGTTATTCTTGGGAAAGGGAGAGCAAGAAATTCATTGAATAATATAATAAAAATGTGTTCAAACAAAGGGGCACCTAGATATTTCAGTATTGCGTTACTGTAGGTGTGGATAATAATTACATTATGCCTTATGTCAAGTGTCTGTTTATAGTGACTGGATTTTTAGACCTTGGCCACGCAGTATATCAGTATGCGTTAACCTCCAAAATCAGGGATTATCCAGAAAGACTGGAGGTATAAGTTTATCTAGGTTTGCTGGTCAGAATTTAAAGAAAGCATTTTCTAAAATCTCCACAGTTTCTTGGCACAGTATCTTGGATTCCTGGAAATATTGTGGGATAGTCTGCAAGACAGCCTGTCTCGTTTCATTTTGCCTTGTGTCCTTCTGCTGCTGGCAACGCCACACAGCAAATTTGTGAACAGGCTGTCCACATGCACCTGTCATGGTTCTTATTTGATACACATAAACCGTTTCCCGAAATTCAGCCAGCGGAGATGCTGGACACTTATTTGCAAACTTCTGTAATGGGTGACGTTTGTCAATATATGCAAGAAGAGCATCCAGTCCATTTACTGTCTTTGCCCTTGGTTTTCCTGTAAACCATCTCCCAGAAGCTTGCCAGGATCTTCTGCCTCTCCTCCTGGTTGAAAGATGCCAAGGCCCTCTTCTCATCCGCATTGTATATCTGTTTCTACTTGTTCAGACACACAGCTTCCATTTTCCGGTGCTGCTCATTACATAGCCAGATGTAAATGATGCAAACTCTTCACTGGTTGGACCAATTTCATCTCTACTAGGGATGCATTTTTCAGCATTTACATACTCCTTCATGGCAGCACGTTTGCCATGGAGTAAAGCATGCCCATGGTTCAAGGCCTGGTCATCTTGAGAGGCATAGGTAATGGGAGCTTCTGGTCCTATGAAATCCATAGCATCTACATTTTTTTATCTCTGAATCCAGACATCATCCACATCATCAGACTCTTTGATGCTCAACTCGCTGGAGTCTTTCCTGCTTTTCTTATTATTTTTCTCCCTTGGACTTTCCCTCTTTCTACTTCTTCTTCTCCTTCTCTTTCTTTCCCCCCTCTTCACTTGAGGTAGTTTTTCTCTTCTTCCTCTCCTCCTCTTCTGAACTAAAATCAGAGGAACTGCTCTTGTTAGATGTAGTGCCTTCCTCTTTTACAGCACTACATTCATCAGAGTCTGGGTCAGGACTCTGGGTCAGAACCCCCAAACTTCAGGCAATCCAAGTTCATCTCTCTCTCTCTCACCTCTGTGACTCCTCCTACTCCTTGCCATAGTGCTCTGAGGTGTGCTGGTGGCCAAAGTAGTGAGGAGGGCCAGGCTGCTGTGAGATGCCACTGCACTTGTGGGATTGGGAGCAGCTGCAGGACCTCCAGCTGGGGATGAGCTAGTCACAGAGGTGTAGTGTGGGTTACTGGTGCCCGGGGCGGGGCATGTTTTGTGCTCTCCTGGTGGACTGGGCAGCAACCAGTGCCTTCACCGGCCAACATCTAATCAAAGGAATCTCTCTTTGCTAACTAGCTACAACTGGGGAGCAGAGATAAGGCAGAGAAGAGGGAAGAGCATTCAAGACAGGCAAGGAAGGGAGGAAGGGAGGAAGGGAGGAAGGGAGGAAGGGAGGAAGGGAGGAAGGGAGGAAGGAAGGAAGGAAGGAAGGAAGGAAGGAAGGAATTGAGCCTGGAAGGAACTGAAGCTGCAGGGGCTGCTTTCATGAAACTGTCCAGGCTTTGCACAGAAAGAAATTGTTCTGGGAAAACATGCAAGAGAAGACAATCTCCCAGCAAAGAAATTGACAAAGGAGCCATTTGCACAAGTGACATTTCAGCCGTGGTTTTTCATGAATGGGAAGAGGTCCTGCTACCCCTTACCTTGTGCCCCCTCAGAAATTTGCACCCAGGGCCACGGCCCTCCTGCCCCCATGCTACACCACTGGCTAGTCAAACTGCTACTCTGCTGCCACTGTCAGGACACATACTCCACTGGGCTCTGCAAGGGGGACACAGGAGTCGTGGCTCAGCTGCACCGAGGGGAAAAAGTGATGCCTGCAGACAACACCACAACTTCTTCCTTCCACAGGATGTGTCTGTTAGGTTCGTCCTACTCTCATGTAGGACCTTGGCAGAGACACATGCCCGACTGGCATGTTCTCTCCCTCCTGGTCTGTCGCTCGGGAGCTTCAAAAGCTTTCTTCAGCCCAGACATCACAGTGACTGATACCAAGAAGCATCAGCACACTTAGGGATCCACAGAGTATTTGCAGAACTCAGTAGCACAGCATTTTGGCTAATCTACTTTATTCACATATAATACACTTGGAGCATTCTGCCGTAGCTCCTTCCTCTTTCTCATCACACAGCAATGAGAGAAAGAACAAAGGACAATAGTCCCACTTCATGGAAACAGTAATACCAAAACATCCTGTCTCCGTCACTTCCCACACTGTGGAATGAAAACATACACCGTCATGTGATAGACAACAATCTCATGATTGCAAACACGGAGCAAGAATCCTAACAGTGCCATGACTATATTTCCAATGGCTCACTTCCCCTTATCACTTATCTATATTCAAGAGGCGGGAATTTCCTCCTTTCCCTTCAAACGCATAGACAATGCACTTAAAGTGGTGTGTAATTGATAATGTTACTCTGCATATGGCAGGTACCTGTCCTGGCTGCCTTGAACTTTCATGCTGTTATGCATTAATCATACAACCATAGAATTGTAGAGTTGAAAAAGATGGCAGGGGTCAACAAGTCCAGCTCCCTGCAATGCTAGAATCCCTGACAGATGGCCACCCAACCTCTATGAAGATTTTTTTTTAATAATAAAAAAAATCAAATTACAGATAGGGGAATGGACAAACTTGTGGAAATGATCAGAGGCTCTGTCCAAAGTTGACATACAGCATGCTTTAGAATGTTGTGCTTAGAGAACAGCAGATGGCTGTTTCATTGCAGTGGATTCCATGAAAGGAAGAAACTGCTTTTTCTAAATAATAAGACCTTGTTCTTAAAGATAGTGGGCATTTTCGGTGCTTTATGTGTAAGTGAGTGTGTGGAAAGCACACACACGTTACTATCTTCTAGAATGCTCTCTCTCTCTATGTATATATATATATATATATATATATGCAGGTTTTGGTGTCCTCGGGTGTCTTCCCGTGTAAAAGTTGGGGTGTCTAGGCGACGTTTCGACGAGGTCTCACTCGTCATCTTCAGGCTGGTGCTTTCGGCTTCTTGTTACTGGAACAGAGCGGGATCTCAATGTTTGAGTTCCTATAAATACTGTAGAGGGGGTGTGGTGTCTAGCCTCCAATGTTCTGGGCAGAGAGGAAGTTCCCAGGCTAGTGTGCCTTTTCTTCTTTTGTTCCTTAATTACTTGAGAGATACCTTGAGTGATTTCTTGAGTGATATCCTGAGTACCACTTAGGTGGGTCATTAGGTGTGGATTAGTTGCTAAAGTCTTTGTGTCTTGACCTCTTGAACTTTGTGAAGAGTTTTCCTGAGAAGATGGCTGTATTGCACTTAGTTGTGCTTTGGCTTGGCTTCGTGTATAGGGGCGAGCGAAATTAATTTTGCAGATTCCAAATTGCTCTTTAACACGGAACATCACCACAAGAGAATAATCATGGAAGCCATCGAGATAGAGAAACACCCTCACAACATGAACAAGCGTGACGACACATCCCGCTTGCCAGACATCTGGAAATTAGCCCTCTCCACAAAAACTGACACCAGATCCAGAGGCACACAGAACGCCAACACCAATCAACCACACCAGACCCAAACCCAGACCCTCTCCACAGATGAATTACTGACACCATCCAGTAGCCAATCCATGGTGGCACCTCCGGATGCTGCACCCCCCTGCAATCCCTACACAGATCTGGCTGACACAAGCCACAAAACCACAGCTCGCCCCTATACACGAAGCCAAGCCAAAGCACAACTAAGTGCAATACAGCCATCTTCTCAGGAAAACTCTTCACAAAGTTCAAGAGGTCAAGACACAAAGACTTTAGCAACTAATCCACACCTAATGACCCACCTAAGTGGTACTCAGGATATCACTCAAGAAATCACTCAAGGTATCTCTCAAGTAATTAAGGAACAAAAGAAGAAAAGGCACACTAGCCTGGGAACTTCCTCTCTGCCCAGAACATTGGAGGCTAGACACCACACCCCCTCTACAGTATTTATAGGAACTCAAACATTGAGATCCCGCTCTGTTCCAGTAACAAGAAGCCGAAAGCACCAGCCTGAAGATGACGAGTGAGACCTCGTCGAAACGTCGCCTAGACACCCCAACTTTTACACGGGAAGACACCCGAGGACACCAAAACCTGCATTCCTGTACCCGTGAAAATCTACGAAAGCAAATATATATATATATATATATATATATATATGAAAAAGCAGTTTTTCACAACATTGCTAAAAGAAACTATAATTATTCATGTAAGGGGAGGATAAACACCTTTTAAAAATGTCCTTCTGTGCCCTTCGTTCTATAAAATACCATTTTGTAATGTCTCCTAAATTGCCTCCATTATCCAAGTTTTACCTTTGGAATAACAATATGTTAAATCATTTTGGTGTGAGTTGTCCTCATGAATAGACGGTACATTGCCCCAGGTAATAATGAGAGTTGCACATTGCCACCGTTTGTGGACAATGTCTTTCAGATTGTTAGGTTCCCTCATGACAACATCTAATCTCTTATTTTACACACACACACAAAGTCAGTAAGAAGAAGTTGGTTTCATTTAAAATAAGGCTTCATTTCCAAAGACACCACAATGTGTTGTGAACTTAATACAAATATAGAGCATTTAATACGGCGGAACTTCAGCACCGTTCTCGGAAGATATACACAAGGGCACAAGTTAAATAGAGACAATCAATCAAAGTTTACAAGAAGCGTACAAGGTTTTCAGCATACTGTTTGGTAGCAATATATCCAATTACGCTTGGTGTGTGTAGTACATATATTATGCAGATCTGGTGCCTTTCTGCTATACATGCTTTTTTGTTTTGTTATTTTCAAAAAAGCAGAGTATGTAAATATAACCACCATATCTTAATGGCAGTTGTCAACTACCAATATCAGATTTATTGTTTGTGTACTTGGAAACGTTAATTAGCAGATGTAATGATAACCTTTTTGCCTTCTATTTTCTAAAAAAAGACACTGGCAACAGAGCCACGTCTACCTACATCCTGATACACAAATTTCTATCTCACCATTTCACTGTGTGCTTGATTTTTTTAAAAACGAAGCTTCTATCAGGGGGATTTGGGATTTTAGGGGAAGGGTAATATATGTCCAAAGGGATGCAGGTGGCGCTGTGGGTTAAACCACAGAGCCTAGGACTTGCCGATCAGAAGATCAGAAGGTTGGTGGTTCGAATCCCCGCGACGGGGTGAGCTCCCGTTGCTTGGTCCCTGCTGCTGCCAACCTAGCAGTTCGAAAGCACGTCAAAGTGCAAGTAGATAAATAGGTACTGCTCCAGTGGGAAGGTAAACGGTGTTTCCGTGCGCTGCTCTGGTTCGCCCGAAGCAGCTTAGTCATGTTGGCCACATGACCCGGAAGTTGTATGCCGGCTCCCTTGGCCAATATAAAGCGAGATGAGCACAGCAACCCCAGCGTCAGTCACGACTGGACCAAATGGTCAGGGGTCCCTTTACCTTTACCTTTAATATATGTCCACCTTGGGTTGCCACCTGGTACTCAGCTCTCACCTGTGTCTCCTTGAAGCTGTCATCATACAACAGCAGCCACACCCCTGGCAATGGCTTTGACTGGCCAGCTAAACCAAATGAGGATATTTGATGAGTATCAAACCCCTGGCAGGTTTGCATGTGAAGATGTGCTTCGGCAGATTGAGCAGAGGAGAACAATAGTGGGTCAACGTTCAAGAAGGCCTACAGACCTACTGCCTAGGCTTGCATCCTGGGGAAGTTACTTTGGTGCTGCTAATGCAATGATTTGACTTCATCCCTGGAGGTGCGCTCCATTGTTTCTTGAGACAGACAGATGCCAACCACCATCAGAGGAATGATTTCAATAGGGCTGCTATATATCCGGGTTTCCCGAATATACATGGGATTCACCTGTTGAAAATTGCAGAATTCCGGGCAGAATTTTTTAAAAAATGGCAAAAAAATGTCTTTGGAAACCTAAGCAACACATGCTGGAAGTGTTGCTTTTTTGGTGAATTTCCTTGAAAATAGCTTTAAAACTTCATTATTATTATTTTGAGATTTTGCAAAAAAAAAAACCTTTGCCCCCACAAAAACTCAACAACTTTCACTTTTTGAACTTGCCGAAAAACACTCAACAGCTTTCACTTTTTGAAACATGGCAACCCTAATTTAAAGGTACTGAAATTTGAGTTTTAGGGAAGGGCTGCAACTCAGGGTTAGAGCATGTGTGCTTTGAATGCACCCATTCTCTGGAACGGTACTGTTTCTAGTGTCTGTTAAATGCATTGATTTTACTACAGTAATATACATTGAAGGTGAGTTTACCTGGGCAATATTGCAATATAGCATTTTAGTTAAATCGGAGTTAAAATGCAGGTGGTTTGTGCCAATGGTGGGGTATCTCAGTCCCAGTGCCCAATGCAACCTCCCAGGATTCTCTATTCTGTCTGCACATCTCCCTGCTCCATGCGCTACTTGTGCCTTCTTAGTTTAGAGAAAAGGCAAGTGAGAGGCGACATGATACAAGTGTATAAACTTTGCATGACATGGAGAAAGTGGATAGCGATATGTTGCGCAACTCAGGAACCATCTTGAGATCCTTGAAAGATAAAGAAATGGAATGAATGAATGAACAAATTGATCATCCAAAGATGTGGGAATGTGGGAAGTTTCTGATGTGAATTTGCTCCATAACGGTCCAGAGCGAGCTGCAACAGATAGCTAGCAGAGTAAAAACATTTAAGCATGACGCATGGTCCATAAATGACGTAGACGCAGCAAAGAAAACATTTAGCAGAGTTTACTGAAGTAAATAAGCTAATAGTCATGACTTGAATTCTTGTGGATTGGCACAGTCTCTTAAAAATCTACAGTGGTACCTCAGGTTACATACGCTTCAGGTTACATACGCTTCAGGTTACAGACTCTGCTAACCCAGAAATAGTGCTTCAGGTTAAGAACTTTGCTTCAGGATGAGAACAGAAATCGTGCTCCGGCAGCGTGGCGGCAGCGGGAGGCCCCATTATCTAAAGTCGTGCTTCAGGTTAAGAACAGTTTCAAGTTAAGAATGGACCTCCGGAACGAATTAAGTACTTAACCCGTGATACCACTGTAGTTGCTACAAACTTAACTCAAACGTAGCATTTAAATAGCACTCAATAAGAGAAACACACACACAACAGAGCAGAGAGAATGTAGAGAGAGGGAAAGGAATGAAAGCAGGCTCCTTTCAGCTCTGCAATTAAAGGCAGCCATGACCTTGGGAGAAAGATAACAGGGTCGGCTCAAACCAGCTGCACTCAGCTTCTCGGAAGAAATAACACAAACATCAGGAACCTTCTGCTTGTTTCCATGCAGAATAGAAACTCACTAGTCAGCTAGAAACTTCTAGCTTGTATCACATGGAGAAATTACCAGAACCTTCTACCTGAACCCATTCTACACAATGATTTCTGCACATTAAGCCAATGCTTTCTGTACTTTAATAATGCAACCCATGGCAGATTCAGGACAGAAGTCTTTATTCAAAGAGGCACACAGTCAAACTATAGATTTGCTCCTCCAAGAGACAGTAATGGCCATCAACATGGATGACTTTAAATGAGGATTAGACAAATTCACAAAGGATAATGTTTTCCTATTAACCCTTAAACAATGCTCTGAATACAAGTTGAAGGGAATGCCAAGAGGAAGTGCTGTTGATAATAATAATAATAATAATAATAATAATAATAATAATAATAATTTATTATTATTATTTATATCCCGCCCATCTGTCTGGGCTTCCCCAGCCACTCCGGGCAGCTTCCAACAAAATATTAAAAGACAGTAATGCATCAAACATTAAAAGCTTCCCTAAACAAAGCCGCCTTCAGATGTCTTCTAAAAGTCTGGTAGTTGTTGTTCTCTTTGATATCTGGTGGGAGGCTGTTCCACAGGGCGGGTACCACTACTGATAAAGCCCTCTGCCTGGTTCCCTGTAACTTGGCTTCTTGCAGTGCAGAAACCACCAGAAGGCCCTCAGCGCTGGACCTCAGTGTCCGGGTAGAATGATGGGGGTGGAGACGCTCCTTCAATATACAATATGGGCCACTGGACACTCAGGAAGGGTACAACCCTTACAGGTCTGCTAAGGGTTGTGAACTGGGAAGAGAGGACATGGCCCACAGACAGTCCTGAGGAGCAGACAGTGTGGTCTGGACAGTGGCATTTGACCTCCAAGTCTACATTCCCCCATCCCTGACTTAACCCTAATGAAGATTTCCTTATTTTTCATTCCCTGTTTTTTCGTCTTGTGTTTTCCTCCCTCAAAAGTATGTTTAGGTTTTATATTAAGGTGACGCTGGAAAGGCTTAGATCATAACACTCCCTTTTCACTCTATTCAAAGTGAGAACTGGCTTTTTGTAGCAATTCATTTTTAATCCACATGTCATGGTGGCTTAATACAACATGGTGATGTGAAAACAGTTTTTGATAACCAAAAGCAAGCGAAACCACAGAGGGAACAGTGATGGATTTGTTGCCTTTATGTTTTCCATTCATATGAATGAGATCTGCATAGTTAGGTTTAAAACTGGGCTAACAATGCATGTAAACAAAAAAATTAAGACAGGATGCATGGCCACAGTGATTAGGTTCTGTAATCCTGTAGCTAATATGAGACTCAGCAGCGAACTTTAGAAAAAGAAGAAAATAGCAAGCAAGAAGAAACTCTTCATTATTCATTTCATGCAAACCCTTTAAGACACAAACACTGTTTGCAGGATGTTTTCTAGCATCCCAGTTCTATAAAGTTGGCTTAGAGGCAAATCCTGTTGAATTCAATGGTACTTACTCCAAAATAAGTGTGCCTAGCAGGGCCACTCCAATACATTTTGTAGGCTAAAGTGGCTTTCTTGCTTTCATGCTGGCAAAATGACAGACCCTCCAAGTGTCCCTATTTTCCAAGGACAGTCCCAGATTCACAGAAGCCGTCCCAGTTTCTGATTTGATCCTGGAATGTCCCACTTTTCCTATTTTCATCGGATAAATGTTGGAGGGTATGGAGTTATGCAGCCTCCGAGCCAAGCAGATCAGTAGCTATACAAACTTTAGAAGACATCTGAAGGCAGCCCAATATAGCAAAGTTGTTTAATGTTTTAATATATGTTGAAAGCTGCCCAGAATGGATGGGACAACCCAGCCAGATGGGTCAGGTTTAAATATAGCAGCAGCAGCAGCCATAATAGAATAGGACATCCCTATTTTCATTGGAGAAATATGGGAGGGTTTGCATTTACAAATTGGTTGACATTTTTATGGGTTTCTAGAATAAGCAGCCACAAACCAATCAGAAGAAGAAGAAGAAGAAGAAGAAGAAGAAGAAGAAGAAGAAGTAGTGGTGTTTGGATTTGATACCCCGCCTTTCACTCCCCTTCAGGAGTCTCAAAGCAGCTAACATTCTCCTTTCCCTTCCTCCTCCACAACAAACACTCTGTGAGGTGAGAGGGGCTGACTGGCCCACTTATGCTATCTGCAACTAATGTATGCCTTAATCGCCAGAAAACCTTATCCTTGCCTCCCTTTTTATAAAGAATAAAATTATTGCTATTATGGAATAGAACATCCCTATTTTCATTGTATGGAAGTGAAAGCTGGACCATAAAGTAGGCTGATTGCCAAAGAATTGATGCTTTTGAATTATGGTGCTGGAGGAGACTCTTGAGAGTCCCATGGACTGCAAGAAGATCCAACCTATCCATTCTGAAGGAAATCAGCCCTGAGTGTTCACTGGAAGGACAGATCCTGAAGCTGAGGCTCCAATACTTTGGCCACCTCATGAGAAGAGAAGACTCCCTGGAAAAGACCCTGATGCTGGGAAAGATGGAGGGCACAAGGAGAAGGGGATGACAGAGGACAAGATGGTTAGACAGTGTTCTCGAAGCTACTAGTATGAGTTTGACCAAACTTCAGGAGGCAGTGGAAGACAGGAGTGCCTGGCGTGTTCTGGTCCATGGGGTCACAAAGAGTCAGACACGACTAAATGACTAAACAACAACATTTTCATTGGAGAAACGTTGGAGGTGTGTGAGATGATGGTGTTCTCTGCCACACCTATGGACTGCAGGCTACCTTGCGAGGTGCAAGGCAGGTCATGTGGCACAAACAGCTCTGTTCTCTGACACTTCTCCATCACTTCTTCGTCCTCCCAACTTGCTCGAGTATCTGCCGCCTGAAGTGTCTCCCTCCTTCTGTCTAACAGTAGGGCTGGCCTGGGTTTCTAGGATTGTGCTCTGAGGCCCCCAAGCCCACCCCTAAGTAAATAACTTCACACTGACACATAATTGAAGTTTAAGTTTTTGGGCAAAATTTAGGCCACAACTTTATTGATTACAGCAAAGTGAGTGGTATTGGCGTAGGCATTGGCAAACAACTATAACTGAATCCTGCCTCTCTGGCAGGTAGTCTGGAAGGGTAAACACCAAACGAGGGAGCAACATCGATGAAAACCAACCAAAGCTCACCCCAGGGTTCCTGTGGTCCTGGCATGGCTCTAGCCTCAAGCGGACTTTGGACGAGATCCAGGACCCCAAGATTCCTTTACCGGAATAACCTTATTCATGGAGGGGCAGGTGATGGCTGCATCTCCCCCCCACCCACACACCTCAGTATGCCAACGCCTAACTGCCAAACCTTACAAAGTTGGGACGATTGCTAAGGGGGCAGGTGAAAACCAAGTGGCCAGTGCCAATTTGCCAAATGGAAAAATTCCTAGCTGGCCCCTGTTCCAAAACAGGCGACCAACCAATATCTGAAGCAAGGCCAAAGTAGCAACACCAACAAATAGGGATGGGAGAGCAGGTGTTTGGCAGAGCAAAGCAAGTGCCTCAGCCACGTAAATCTGCTGCTTTTATAGCCCCCTCTCCCATCACGCCACATGCATCGGATTGGCTCAAACGGCCTGGCCTGATTGTGGGGCCCACAGACAAGGCCTGGGGCACACACCCCACCTACAACCCAGTCTCAGGGGCCCATATGCAACCAGGACCTTCATTAAGGATGATCCCATTTGCAGATAAGTACAGTGGACGCTTGGCTTGCGAACGTGATCTGTGTGGGATGCACATTCGCAACCTGCAGCGTTTGAAACCCGTGTCTGCACGCCTGCTCACGCGCGGGTTGTGATTTGGCACTTCTGCACATGCGCGACCGCTGAAATCCAGAAGTAACCCATTCCAGTACTTCTGGGTTTCAGTGGCCCGTAACCCAAAAAATCGCAACCTGAAGCAGTTGTAACCCGAGGTATGACTGTATAGCAGAAGACATAAAGGAAAGAGAAAGAATTTACTTTTATTTATCTTATATGAATTTATTGGGCTGCAGTATTTTTTGGACATTGTTCACTCAAGGCACCTTACCCAGGTCAAACGCACAATATAAAAAATTGCAATGGCAGGAGCATTAATCATCATTTAAAAACATAGATATGGATAATAACAGAATCCATTCTGTGTATTAGATTAGATGGCTGAATTTATCAGTTTTAGTTTCTCTCTGAAAATGGTTAGTGTTGTCAGGATCCCACCCAATCCTTACTTTTCTTACTATTTTTTTTTTATTTTGCTTACTAGATTATAAAAAATAGATTATAAAAATAATTTAGTATACCACAGACTACAGTGTGCAGCCAATAACATTAACTGCCATTGGTTCAGCACAGAAGCCTTTAACAATTCATTTTTAAGAAGAAACAAAAGTGATTGAACATAATGGAAACAAATGCATTTGAACATGATGGAATCCCCAGCTAATATGGAGAAGATTTTTTAGTTAAGTAGCATATCAGTTCCTCTGACCTTTTTAAATATAATTCTGAAGCTGATGCCAATTTTAAGGAGAGAAAATGGATTCAAATTAGCAATTCTAAATCTATATTTAAAATAAAGACGTGTTTGCTTTTGTTTAATTTAAATGTATAGAAGACTTGGCCATTTGCAAAAGAAGAAATACAGCAAATATAATTTATCATCACCCAAAACTTGTACAGACACAATAAATAATGCATTTGGTATAAAAGAGGAAATAAATGCTTAATGACAAAAGGGAATTGCTTTTTTAACAAAGCTGAAATTGCCAAGTTTGTAGAAGCAATTTTTGTGTATGTTCCAAGAAATCCCTTTTCATTTATTCTGTTTCGAATACAATGTGTACTAGTAGGAAGAATATATCTGTGCAACATTTGGTAGAAACACATTCTTTCTACAGCGGAATGTATCCTTTCTAAAAGTTAACAAGACTCATTATAGCAGTTGCTTAAATCTGCACTTTAAAAAAAAATATTAGGATTCATTAGAAAAGCAAGTTACATGCTCTGATAATTTTTTTCTCTGATGGAGGAGAGTTGGGGTAGACAACAAATACATTATCTGTGTTCTATGGACACAGAAAGGACATGATCCTTGATTAATGGGAGAATTAAGCTTATGCTTCAGTCTTTACCTCTTTACCTCCAAGACTACAAAAGGGCCAAAGCTTTTGATAGCTAATCAAAAATACTTTGTTGTTAACATTTAAAGAATATATATATATATAGAGAGAGAGAGAGAGAGAGAGAGAGAGAGAGAGAGAGAGAGAAACCACCCCATTTTCTGATTTGATCCTGGAATGTCCCACGGTTTTTTTTGGACATTCCTATTTTCATTGGAGAAATGTTGGAGGGTATAGAGTTATGCAACCCTTGTGCCAAGGAAATAAGTAGCCATACAACCTTTAGAAGACATTCCCTATACAGGGAAGCTTTTTAATGTTTTGTTATGTTTTTATATATGTTGGCAGTGCTTTTTTCTGGGGGTACACTGGGGGTACGCATACCCCTAAACATTTTGTGAATCTTTGTACTTTTGTCCATTTACTGTATTTATTTTTCCCGATTTGAACTATAAAACAGTGATTTTCTTGAGTCAAAATGAGAGTACCCCTAAACATTTTTTTTAAGAAAAAAAGCACTGTATGTTGGAATCTGTGCAGAGTGGCAGGGGCAACCCAATCAGATATGCAGGTTCTTGTTGTTCTTGTTCTTGTTAATAATAATATTATGGAATAGGATGTCCCTATTTTCATTGGATAAATGTTGGAGGGTATGATATCATCATGCAACATGGCAGCCCAATTTTAAGTGAGTTGTTTCTAACATGTTTCCAGTGGTTCTTCAGACCTTTAGAAGACATCTGAAAGCAGCCCTGTTTAGGGAAGCTTTTAATGTTTAACAGACTATTGTATTTTAATATTTTGTTAGAAGCCACCCAGAGTGGCTGGGGAAACCCAGCCAGATGGGCAGGGTATAAATAATAAATTATTGTTATATTATTATTATTATTTGGGGGCATTCTCAAGGTTTAATTTATCTCACATTCACTAGTTTGGAAAAAAACAAACACTTTTCTTAAATAAAAAAATAAATAATCGTCAGCAAAATGAGCGAGTTCAATCTTTAAACAGGTTATCGGCATATTCATGGGGCTGACTGTATCAATAAAATCCATAGGCTTTTCCTTGAATGATGACCTACAGGAGCTTTATGCAGCAACTCTAATTTTAACATGCACAGGGCATGACAGTGCTCCTGTCAAATCAACTTCAGATCATGCTCATCTGCGGCCAGCCTTTGGGATAGAATTTGAATTGCATGTGCATAAAGATATTGGTCAGAGCTACCCTGGATTACGCTCAATGTCTCCAATGTCTATTATTATCTGTCACATCCAGACAAATTTAGGCTCTGACTTATTTGGAGGAAATGTTTGTATTTATCGAGCACCACAGCTTTTTTTTTAAAAAATAAAAAATCTCACAATTTATTAGGTTAAGATTTAAAGCCAATTAAAGGTCACGTTCGATAGGAAAGTATCTAATAACCATAACTTTGCAAGCATTTTTTTCTGTTAAATGTTTTTATTGAAAGTTTTCAACATAGGATACATGAAAAGGCAAACTAATAAAAAACATGGCACCACTAAGCTAGTTGAAAAGATTATGAACATAAGTGAAATCTAAGAAAAGATAAGTTTTGGATAAATATTATGTCTAAATTAAGTATTTAAGGTTTGGATAAAAGTATCTAAAGCTAGGGACACAATATTGGAAAATTATAAAATAAGAATTGAAATAAGGTGATAATTTGCTGGTTAAAGTTTTATAAACCAGGAACGCAGGAACGAGAGATGTGAGGAAGTCCAAAAAGTGAAGAAAATATGTTTATTGTCTAATTGATTCGGTTGTGATATGCTTTTTGTATAAGATGTAAGTGTTTTTCCTTTTTTTTCTTTTTTGTTGCTCTTTTGTTTTTTTCTCTTTATTGTACTAAGAAAATCTTTAATAAATATTATAATAAAAAAAGAAAAGAAAAGGCAAACTAATCTAAAAAAGGAACAGATACAGAAAAGCAAAAATAAGAGAGAGAATATATGTAGGATAAAGGATTTGATACAATTGTGATAGAGGGGTTTTTATATTTATTTATTTCTTCTTCTCACTTGCTTCTATTTATTTATTTATTTTCCACTTCACGTGCCTTTTTAAGCAGCTTTCCTTTTTGCAATGTAGTCTTGATGCTCTGCTTGGGCAGACAATTCACATTTATTCTGGATATAATCCAGAGAAAATTGAGTGCATACCATGGAACATGCAACACAGTCCTACACGTGGTGATGCAATTCTGATCTTGGCTATCGTGAGGTAATTTGAAAGTAAGCTATATTAAAAAAAAAAAAAAGTTGATGGATTCATAGTTTCATTTTAAAGGTTTATATATTAAAGCTGCAGTTTTAACCCAGGAGTACTTTGAGTTACGTGGGCTGTACTTCTGATTAGATGTGTATAGGATTCAGGCTGAAATCCTATATACCCTAATCAGGTAGTGCATTTATACTAATACAGTGGTACCTCAGGTTAAGTACTTAATTCGTTCCGGAGGTCCGTTCTTAACCTGAAAATGTTCTTAACCTGAAGCACCACTTTAGCTAATGGGGCCTCCTGCTGCCGCCGCGCCGCCGGAACACGATTTCTGTTCTTATCCTGAAGCAAAGTTCTTAACCTGAAGCACTATTTCTGGGTTAGCAGAGTGTGTAACCTGAAGTGGATGTAACCTGAACTGGATGTAACCCGAGGTACCACTGTATGTTGCTTTTTGCATATACATTTGGCTAATGTAAGCATTTCTGCAAGAATCCCACAAAATATGAGGTAGTTTTGTAGGTTATTTTAATCAGCACCTGCATTTTGTGCTTCCATTTTTGCTGGGGAATTGCATCACAAAATTCAGAGGACTTCAAATTTCAAAGAACAACAATGGGGCAAGAGGAAATGAATATGCTTGACATGGGTGTAGGCTATGGATACAGGAATTACAGTAAGATAAAAATAAATTAGATCAAATTGTAGAACAAGCTTGAGGATATTGGAGGGAAACCTGTTTCCCTGCATCTAGAGCTTGTAACATATTATGAGATTTGTCAGAGCCACACTAAAGCATTGTTAGAGCAGAACAAGGTGCATTGTGATGAGTTTGTAAAGGAAACTTTAGGACAGGGATGGAAGTTTACTCAAGGTGAATCATTTGAAGATCACACAATGAAGTGGGCATTTAGTCAAGGTGAATCATTTGAAGATCACACAATGAAGTGGGCATAGCCCATACCCATATCTTCCCTTTAAAAAAAAATACATTTGGGGGTCTAGGAGCGGGCCTGGAAAAAAAGTCAGCAGGGGAATTTCTCCCGGAGAATCACAGGACTGGTTGGTAATATCAATAATTTTAAAATAAATAAATTATGCAAGGGCAGTCTGTAAAAAGGAAAAATAAAGTATTTTTTTTCCCAATTAACAAATTGGGATGGGGCTTTGATGGCCACCAAAAACAAATGGGTATCTCAGGAATCCATGGGATCAGCCAGTTACAGTGGTACCTCGGGTTACGTACGCTTCAGGTTACAGACTCCGCTAACCCAGAAATAATACCTCAACTTAAGAACTTTGCTTCAGGATGAGAACAGAAATCATGCTCTGGTGGCACAGCGGCAGCAGGAGGAACCATTACCTAAAGTGGTGCTTCAGGTTAAGAACAGTTTCAGGTTAAGAACGGACCTCCGGAATGAATTAAGTACTTAACCTGAGGTACCATTGTGAACATATATGTATAAACATGTTTTGTTTTGTTTTGTTTGCATTTCTATTGAGGGGGGAGAAATGGGACAGGTTTTGAGGGTCATAAAAGCATTTTTGTATCATGGTTGGATTCATGTACCTGTTTAATCTTAAAGTAAGATTAAAGCAAGACTGTTTCATTTCACTCTTCATCACACTTAGCCTAATGGTGTCTTGATTTCCCTCCCCACATGTGTGAGCTTTGTTTAGAGCTAATTTACCCCCTCTAATTTCCCCTCATAGCATGAATCTGACAGTTGAGTACAAGCTGTCTTTCACTGTAAAAATCATAGGGAGTTTGCTTTAGAGAACATGAAAGTGGAAGAAATAAATTAGCTTTATATATTGATAGATGAGATTCTTCACCTCTTTCTACTTCTTACTTTTAGGTTTTGCCACCTGTTTGGCAACCAAAAAAAGAAAACAATACGAAGTCATCGTATTCTTAGTTTCATTTTTTATCACAAAGATGGAATACCAACATGGTCTGCTGACTGACTGAAACATTAGGGTTGAATGCATATTATTGACTGCCCTACGATGCACATCAAATTGGGGTGGCCCAACAGGATGTCATAAGGCATTGTTAAGGTAAAGGTAAAGGGACCCCTGGCCATTAGATCCAGTCGTGACCGACTCTGGGGTTTCGGCGCACATCTCGCATTGTTAGCCGAGGGAGCTGGCGTACAGCTTCCGGGTCATGTGGCCAGCATGACTAAGCTGCTTCTGGTGACCCAGAGCAGCACATGGAAACGCTGTTTACCTTCCCGCCGGAGCGGTACCTATTTATCAACTTGCACTTTGACGTGCTTTCAAGCTGCTAGGTTGGCAGGAGCAGGGACTGAGCAACGGGAGCTCACCCCGTCGCGGGGATTTGAACTGCCGACCTTCGGATCGGCAATTCCTAGGCTCTGTGGTTTAACCCACAGTGCCATCTGTGTCCCAAGGCATGGGTAAACAACAACAAATAAACCTATGGTCACATAAAGCATACTCAATAAACACACAAGACTTAACCAGCTGTCTTCTTAGATAAATAAGGTATACTATTCATGTATCAAATCATACATTTCAACAGAAGTAACTCATAAAGTTCAACAAATGAACAAAGCAGAAGACCCAGTGGATCTGATTATTCTCTAATCAGTTCATGTATAATGTCCATCTGTGTAATAGTGTCTATTCCACCTGTCTGTTCACAAGGTCCAAACAATCCACATGAAAGGTTCTTACAGGTCCACAGAATCCTTTCACAGAGTCTAAGACAAGGATTTCCAGAATATTGGCCTTGTATCGGCGTCCTGGGCTTCATGAGTAGTGAAAGCTCTAATACAAATAAATACAATATCGTGATCTCAGACATTTTACAACAAAAATAATATAAAACCATAAATAACTCTACATAACATATGTGATATTACAGGACAGTGGATCTTATGGCATAGTAGTAGCTGCGGTAAGCAGCAACTGTTACAAAGTAGGGTTATATGGACAAATGCAATATAGATTGTATGGACAATCGCCTTCTCAATCTGGCCCGCAGACAGTCTGGGAATCAGCATGTTTTTACATGAGTAGAATGTGTGCTTTTATTTAAAATGCATCTCTGGGTTATTTGTGGGGCATAGGAATTCTTTCATATATCTTTTTTTTCCAAAATATAGTCCAGCCCCCCACAAGGTCTGAGGGACAGTGGACTGGCCCCTTGCTGAGAAAGTTTGCTGACCCCTGCCATAAGGTATGGGGGTCTGTGGCCCATCCATCCTCCATCTGGGTGTCTGGACAGAGCCACCTCCTTTGGAACACTTTACAGAGGTACCCTGTAAATGAGGGGCACTTGCAACCCAGTGCCAGGCCAAACTTGCAACTGTAAACCCACACTGTAACATCAAAACACCCCATTTTCAGATTTAACTAGAAGCTGGAATTTCTTTCACTACAAAATGCCAAATTTTAGCTGTTCTATGTTAAGCTGTTGGGTTATATTGCAAATGTCTTGTAAAACTGGGCTGCACCTATCAAGTGAGTTGAGATTTGGAAAAAAATTTATATCCACAATGATGTAAAGTATGTCACGCCCTAAGACTTGTCAACAAGGCACAATATAAATACACATAATTATTTGCATTGCAAATACTTGTTGGAGATGTGGAATGGAAATTGGTACCATGTTTCATATGTGGTGGCTATGTAAAAAAATTAAGATCTTCTGGGATGACATATACGGTGAACTTAAGAAAATGTTCAGGGTCTCATTTAAAAAACAACAACCAGAGGCCTTTCTGCTCGGAATTACAGATACCTTTGGTAAAGGCTGTTCTCCAACTGGAGCACTTGAGGCCAGTGTTTCCTAGTTGTCAGTGTTTATACTACATTTCTTTTTTTAGATTTGCCTTGAGAGACTCTTTAAACTTCTTTTGTTGACCACCAGCATTACGCTTTCCATTTTTAAGTTGGGAATAGAGTAGTTGCTTTGGAAAATGATTATCAGGCATCCACACAACATGACCAGTTCAACAAAGTTGATGTTGAAGAATCATTGCTTCAACACTGGTGATCTTTACTTCTTCCAGTACACTGATATTAGTTCGCCTGTCTCCCCAAGTGATGTGTAAAATCCAGTCTCTGTCATGGTGAGTGGGCTTGCATGTTCCTATGACCCTTGTGAGTGAAGCCATCAGGAATCTCATGCTCCCATCAGGGTCAGCCAAGGTGGTAAGGTCAAAGGGAAGGAGCTAGACAAAGAATGATCCAAGAAGTCCTCAACCGCAGAACAGGCGGATGATAACAAGCGATATGTTACAACGGCTGTGAAGGCGGATGAAGGCTGCAGCAGATAGGAATCTACCGGTTTGTCATGACACTTCATACCATTGGAACAGATGCGAAGACTGAGTATGCAGAGCTGGCCCAACTATCTGAAAAAATGAAAGACAAGTAAAAATATATATATATTTATTGCAAAGTGGGAAGTTTTCAAAACGTATCTTAAAAATAACTGTTGCAGGATGAACCTGGCCACTCCCTTTGAATAACTTCTGCAGCTGTACTAAATAAGAAATAAAGACACAGAAGAGTAATATTTTATTGTAAACTGAATATATAGATTTATGCTATAAGTCTGCAAATGTTGAAAGAAATATGGAGAAGACAGGAAGTTGGATGTAGTTTGAGAAGATTTACTGACAAAACGTACAAATTTACTTTTTTGTTTATTTTGTATTTGAGGTTGCGGGTAATGTTTAATTATTTGTTTTTTTCTCGATGTTTACAATAAAGGATAAATAAATTATTTGCATTGCTTTCCATATCTGCATGTACACATTACCGCAAATCCCTTTCTCATTTCTTTCTTTCATTTAGTTTCCACATCAGATGTGTGTGTGGTAGATGGCAATTTGAGAGATCATTAGCTAATAAACAAGAAGAAAATAATATGATTATCCATACACTGCTCTTTCCTTCTGAATGAATACTACCAGCAGATTAGTCTCCTCCTCCTCCTCCTCACTTACATCTGCTAGATTTTTGCCTGTAGCTACAGCTTATTAAATTTTAAGGTCCCTAGACTACTCAGTGCTGTAACTTGTCTATATTTAATGCTTTCAGCATATCATAAGCACATAATCTAATGTATTCATTGTAACATTTTTCTGTCTTCTTGCAATTTACACATTTTACGTCGTCAGTGTTTACTTTTAAAAAAAAAAAAAGAGAAGAGAAGAAATTAGCAGATCTTGCCATGCTCCATGAACAGAAATTATTGCTGAAAGCCCTGGGCTTAGGTTTCATGCTAAAAAGAAACAAACTGGCATAAACCAACAAAAATATAGCAAAGAAGAAGGCCTTATTAAAGAATTTGCTTTCCACTTATGCAATTAGTGTTTCTGCGCCATATCTGAGGGGTTGTTGCTATCAGTCCAGCATGTTTTCTCACTCCCAGATTAGTACATCAGGTTTATGTTAAGCCATTAAGATTCCAATTTGAAAGGTCACCAATAGGGCTAGGTGATACCTGGTTTCCGACATCACGATCTATCAATATATTGTGATGTCTGAAATATGGAACTGTGTACAGGTGAACAGCATGGCTGGGCATCTAGGAAGGGGGAAGGTTTTCTTTAATGATGTTAGCATCAAATGCTTAATCTTCTTTTGGAATTTTGTCAACATTGGAAACATCTCCAAACATGGGATTCAAACATTCCACTTTATTAAACTGTTTGTTAAACTGAGTTACCCTGAATAGTCTAATAGTCTATTAATGTGTTCCCTTTGGCCAATATTCATTCATTCTCTCTCTCTCTCTCTCTCTCTCTCTCTCTCTCTCTCTCTCTCTCTCTTTCTCATACCCTCCAACATTTCTCCTATGAAAATAGGGAAATAATAATCATCATCATCATCATCATCATCATCCACCCATCTTACTGGGTTGTCCCAGCCACTCTTGGTGGCTTCCAATATATATTAAAACATAATAAAACATTACATTTTTTAAAAAAAATCCCTATGCAGGGCTGCCTTCAGATGTCTTCTTGGCCTGAGGGTTGCTTAACTCCATACCCCACAACATTTCTCCAATGAAAATAGAGACATCCTAAGGAAATGCCGGACATTCTGGGATCAAATCAGAAACTAGGATGGCTTTTGTAAATTCAGGACAGTCCTTGGAAAATGGGGACACCTGGAGGGTCTCTCTCTCTCTCTCTCTCTCTCTCTGCCTGCATTGATTCTCCTGATATTTTCTGCCTATATATATTTGGAGCATGTTTAAAAATCTTCCCAATCTTTCTGAGAAACTAGAAAGCACCACGAAGTACAAGTGTAGCAAAGGACAGCAGATCATATCAATAAATGGATCAAATAGGCCCTGCTGCTTTGCTGTATCCCTTTCCTAATTCATTATTTCACTTTCTCCCTTAAAGCAAAGCAAACAATACAAACTTTCTCTAGTCTGGTTGCAAGAACTGCAGCAGTCAAAAGCCCTAGCAATCTGACTCAAGTGAACTCTGATTGTTACGAAAGCCTTAGCCAATTTACCATGCTTTGCCTCTGGCAAAAAAAAACATTGCAATATATTTTTACAGTGCTCTGACTTTTCCTTAGCCTTCCCCCTTAGAAGTGTTGGCAAGGCTGTAGTTACACAGGGAGAAGAAGCTACACAGCTTCCCTTACCTCTGAAAGCCGCTTCGTTATTCTTCCATCAAAAGCATACATTGATTGTTAATTTCCTTGAAAGCAGCCCAGCAGAGGGAAAGTGAAATGGCTAAATGCATTTAGCCAGGACAATGCAATTTACTGAAACATTATTTATTTTAATTTGCTCTCCAATCTCATTTACAGCGTGTACCGCCTGTGGCTGCAATCAGAGTGCCTTAGAATACTCTGAACCAGATTAAAGATCAAAATCCTTCTTAGTGCCAACTTATCACATAGGATATACAAACTCAATACAATCAACTAGCTTAAGCCCAAATGTTAGTCACTGCAGCTTGCAAAGATCAAGTAAATAATGTAGAAAACAAGGTGACCTAGAATTAAAACACACCGACACACGCAAATACTACAGAATAGCTCCCCCCCCCAATTGATTGTCCTTAGGCCCCAGAGAAAATGGTACGTAGCAGAGGCTCACATAGCCCTTTGCATGCCAGGCCAGTTAATGCAAAGGACCATTGATGGCAACCATAAATATGTCCCTTTTGATCTCATGCATTGCATGGAATCCAAACAGTTTCCTTGATGCAATTGCTTCAGTGCGTACCCTCCAAGTGTCCCTATTTCCCGGGGACAGTCCTGGAACTACGAAAGTCATCCTAGCTTCCTCCTCCTCCTCCCTGATAATTTTTATTAATTTTCAATTAAAAACATCCCAATTAATGGCAAATTCAATTAAATCAAATCACAATACAAACATATAATGCCAAATTACATTCCAAATTAAAATCTCAGGGAAGGACTTTCCATGTTCTGGATGTCCGGAGCAATTATCTCACACATATTTTTTTCCTGATTTCTTCTCTATTGTTACACCAGTTTCCAAATTCCCATGTTAACCTCTCAAAGTCATCCTAGCTTCTGATTTGATCTCAGAATGCCCCCACTTCTCCTACCAGCAGCAGTGCCACTGAGCTGAGCTCTGGGAGGTGGACGAGCCGGTGCTTGTCCTGAGCAATGGCGGTGGTGGCAGTGGTGGCTGCCAGATAGCATCCCATTGCCTCTCCATGCCTGCCGCTACCAGCATATTCCCTTGGTCTCCTCCAGCACCATAATTCAAAAGCATCAATTCTTTGGCAATCAGCCTTCTTTATGGTCCAGCTCTCACTTCCATACATCACTGCTGGGAAAACCATAGCTTTAACTATATGGACCTTTGTTGGCAAGGTGATGCTTTTTAAGATGCTGTCTAGGTGTGTCATTGCTATTCTCCCAAGAAGCAGGCGTCTTTTAATTTTGTGACTGCTGTCACCATCTGCAGTGATCATGGAGCCCAAGAAGGTGAATTCTCTCACTGCCTTCATGGATCACTGCCTTGTTGTGGCAAAGGGGCTTGAGTAACTCAGAGAAGCTATGAGCTATGCTCTGCAGGGCCACCCAAGACAGACGGGTCATAGTGGAGAGTTTTGACTAAACGTGATCCACCTGGAGCAGGAACCGGCAAGCCACTCCAGTATCCCTGGCAAGAAAACAAAAACAACAGGCAAACAATACACAGCTGCTATTGTATATATGTATGTGTATATGTATATGTATATGTATATGTATGTTAACAAGAATTGCAGAAATCAAAATGCCCAGCAAGCTGACTCAAGTGGACTCTGATTGTTAAAGTATGATGAACAATACAACCTGCATCCCACACATCTCCACTAACATCTGTGCCCTTTTCTGACTCCATCAGTGTTCTGACATTGCATGGTCTTCCACTGGGCAAATACAGAGTGGGAGCCTGATCCAGCCTTTCGAAACAGAATAAAAAAGTGAGTAACACCAGCAGTACTCCCCCTCCGCCTTTGCAGCAATCTATGACTGTTGTGGTTAACATACTTGCTTTTCAACAAGTATGCATGTGCATTCCTCTTGTTTGTATGTATACAGTGGAAATGACTGATGCACTCTGTCTTTCTCATAGCCTTCCCATGGGCATCTAGTTGGCCAGTTGTCAGGGACTGGCTGGATGACAAAGAGTGGTGGGAGGCTGCAGCTGAAGAACCCCCTAGGGAAGGCACGGAGGAAGAAGGCTCAGACCCAGGAGAGTGGTGGTGGTCGGACATAGATCAGAGGAGGGAGGAAGCTGGGAGATGGAAGATCCAAAAGGCTTGAGTGAACAAGAAGAGACAGAGGCAAGGAGATCTCCAAGGACTGGACTGGATGCAGACGGACACATGATGAGCTCAGAATCTGAAGGAGAGGATGAGGAGCAGCTGCCTGGTCCCTCTGTATTGAGCTTTCCTCCCCCTTTGACTCTGAGGTCACACAGAGCTTTACATGTAGTTGGACAGAAAGTTAGAAAAGCTCAAGGGTGGGAGTCTCATGCCCACTGCAGTTTCTGTCTGCTTGGAGGATGTCCAGAAGAGGAGAGTTAGGAGGAAAATCAGGTGCCAAGAGTCATTCTTGACAATGTCTTCCCGGAGGCAGCTGTGCCTGAATGATCTCTGTTGTAGACTAATCTCCCAAATAAACCAGCTTACTCCAAGTCTCCTTTCTGACCTGTTGATGAACCTGCTCCCCTGACAGCCCCCTGACAGAAGTGTGGGAACAGAATATTGGACTGGGTAGACCCTTGGTCTGATCATGTGTAATAATAATAATAATAATAATAATAATAATAATAATAATAATAATTTATTATTTATACCCCGCCCATCTGGCTGAGTTTCCCCAGCCACTCTGGGTGGCTCCCAATCAGTGTTAAAAACAGTATAGCATTACATATTAAAAACTTCCCTGAACAGGGCTGCCTTAAGATGTCTTCTGAATGTCAGGTAGTTCTTTATCTCTTTGACATCTGATGGGAGGGCGTTCCACAGGGCGGGCGCCACTACCGAGAAGGCCCTCTGTCTGGTGCCCTGTAGCCTCACTTCTCGCAATGAGGGAACCGCCAGAAGGCCCTCGGCGCTGGATCTCAGTGTCCGGGCTGAACGATGGGGGTGGAGACGCTCCTTCAGGTATACAGGACCGAGGCCGTTTAGGGCTTTAAAGGTCAACACCAGCACTTTGAATTGTGCTCGGAAACGTACTGGGAGCCAGTGCAGATCTCTCAGAACCGGTGTGTAGTTGTGTTGCAGGCCACTGTCCAATCTTTTCTTTGTCAGGTAGGTTGCTATGAGGCAGGATGGTGGGTTGATGGTTCAGCAATGAGTTGAGAAGAGTCTGTGGACACTTCTGTGTTCAATAAAAGAGCTAGTTGACACAGCTCAGCCAGCTAAGGAGAAAGAGGTGGCATAAGTTGTGCAGTGTGTCTCTGGGTGAAGGAACAAAAGAGGTTTTGGAATAAGCAGAAACATTGTTAGAAATAGAGACTTAAAAGTAACTTAGCAATGAATGTATCTTCACACATACCCCAAAATGTGTTCTCCCCTATTGGAACACTATTTCCTATGCATTGTGTGCAAGGCATATGGTGCTATGTTATCACACTACAGCTGAAATGTCATGGGCGAAAGCTTTGTTTGAAACCTGCATGGTCAACTCCTGTCATCCTTTACATCAAGCTAAGCTGGCTCAAGATGATGGGAGTTGGGAGTCCAGCAACAGAATCATGCAAGTATTAAGACAGAGAGAAATAACCTATTTCAGCCCAAGGGCTACATTCCCTTGAAGGCAACTTCTTGGCAGCTGCATCCCAGTTGTGGGTGGGACCAGATGCTAAAGGGGGAAAAACAATTTATGCAACTCCTACTTTTGCACAGTAGGCTGCATTCCAGCAAACCTGCTCATGTTCAGTTTTCTCGGTTTCTTGCTTTTCCAAGCTTAAATCCACACTTCTGTAGCAACTTTTAAAGAAAACTATTCAGCATTTAGTGTGACTTTTCTTCTGTGTGACTTTGTGTGCCATTTTGACCAGCACAGACAATTCACAAGCAAATATGCCCTAATATGCATTTAATATGCTAATATGCATAACACATATGCAGATTCTAGGCTATAGTATGCATTTTATTTCTTAGATGCAGAACTGCATTGCAGAATTGGGGAGGGGAATGAAAATGCCGACGGATGGCTGTGTTTCAGTTCACATATTGTTTTGGAAAGTGAGGATTTGGTCATTTCACATTTAAATATTACCTGAATCAAATTTCTCCCCTTTCCATAATTCCAGATATGGAAAAATGGAGGATTCTGCACATGCAGATGTGTGCGCACACACCCCCACCCCACTCCCACTCAACACCACAGATATACACCACAGCTCCTATCTTCCTTCCAGGCAAGTTCAAGACACATTTTAGCCGGGTAGAAGCATTTCAGGAGAGTATGACCTGTGGAAGGGTGTCATGAATGAGAGAGCTCCCAGTGAAGGTTTGCAGCCAGCTGAAGAAAGCAGACAGGAACAGAGAGAGTTTACTGTTGGGCAGGATGAACATTGGCTAGTGCCGACTCCCCCACCTCTTGGAATGCCAGCTGATAAGGGAATGACTGAGAGTGGGTGGGAACCCAGCCAAAGCTCTCCGGGAACACACAGAGATAGTACGTCAGAGCAGGAAGAGGTTGGGGCTAGTTCTATCTCCCCAAGGAGTCGTTGAATAGGATGGTTCAATATATTCTGTAGAAATGAAAGGATTCTTCAGAAGGGTCGTCTTGATTGATGATGGCTGAGGCTGTGTTAGAGCTGTCCAGAGCTATCTGTTTGTTTTGACAATAAATAATCATTTTTAATTAACTATGCTTGCTGTGTTATCAGGTGGGAACCTGGACTCCTGACAAGGGAGTGTGGCCTGGGGAGGGGTAAAGCTGGGAATAGTCCTAAATAGTCTGACCCTTGGCCTGAGGTTCTCCACCCCTTCTCTCAAGACCCCTCATATTGTCCCCATCAGTAGGTGGGTTAGGATCAGCCGTGTGCAGCAGGGAGTTGCCTCTGCAACCTTCTTTTCCATACAATGTCTATTACTTATAGTGTTTTGTGTGGCCGAAGCAAAACAGAACCTGCAATTGATTTTTTACGTTTCTCTTTGTGAGAGGAAAAAGTCAACACTGTATAGATTTGGGTGTTTCCTTCTCAGGGCATGTATGCACTTATTTTCTACAAAGTTGCCCTTGTGTATCAGGTTCTCTGAAGATTCACCAATGCAGAAAGAGTTCAATGAAGCATCTCCCCAAGATCTTCAGGCAATCTTGCGGTGTGCTGTATCCTTGCCCGCATGAACAGAAAGGTGCATTCTAATCTTAATAAGAGAGGCAAGGCCATAATAGCCATTTCCTGATGTCATCTTCCCCTTTCCACTTTTTGGAGCCCATAGATGCATTAAGAATTTATCATAATGCAACAAATCAAGAGACAGATAATTTGCATAGCTTGCAGGCAGAAATTCATGTGCACCCTTTAGGAAATATTGCAAAGAGGGACCATCAAAGAGGGAGTTCGCTAAATGTCCATGAGCTAACCAACATCATTGAATTTCCTATTTTTAAAATCAGTCTCTTTGCCCTCCCACTGCATCTCTTTCTACACATTAGACACTAACATTACAATCCTATATATGTCTACTTTGAGCCCTGCAGGAACTTCCACTGATTCCATTACCCATTGTGCAGAAGGCCCTCTCTGTTTGCGGAACTCCCACTCACACTATGCTGGATCTCACCCAACAACTCTCTGTTTCCTATTTTCATATCCTTAATATGCATTGTGTCCTTAATTGTGTAAATGAATACCTATGGAAGAATATTCATTCCATCAGAGTCTTCCTGCTGACTGTTTTAACTGTCATTACATTTTATGTGCTCAGTTACAATAATGCACAAACCAGATCTTACAATTGCTACCCCAGGGCTGCTATCTATAAAGAGAACCCATTGGTTGGTGGTAGGACCTTGCAGAGCAAACCAGTGGTCAACTTGCCTTGATGCCTACCTTTAAATCCATATCAACGACAAGGAAATAACTCACTCTGAAACTCACTTACAGGTGGTACCTAACACCAAGGAAACTAGCTCCAATATGCCAGGGGACCTCACCAAAATGCTGGAGAGGATGCACCTCCACAGGCACATACCTCCACATGATCTGTAGAAAATGTAACTTGAAAAAAGAGACATTGCACATACTTTTGAAAACCAATAATTCTTTAATAAAAAATACATTTAAAAATAAAAAAATGAACTTGCCTTGATTTATTCTGCCAGATACTTAAATCTCATGACACTGTTAATCATCCCCCTCCCAAATTGTAGAATCCATATTATGGGTGTCATATTTTGGATTTTTCCATGGAAGGTTAAAGCTGAAGATTTCAGTTTTATCATCTTCACTCCTACCTCAAAGAATCTCTTTTTTTCAGTTTTAGAATCTTACTCATTAATTCTTAAGACAGCAACATGGCATGCTCACGTCAAAAACCTACTTTCGTCCACTTGCAAAATGGTTGACAATCTGGCACCTTAATTAAGGAACAAATATGACCACATTTAGATGTTAATTGCACAGCTGCAAAAAGTGGATGACATCCAAAAGAATAATCTGATAGTTGTGTTCCTTTCTATACAATACATATATGCCAATGGATGGAGACTGGATAAAAAAAAAAGCTATTGAAGAGAAATTGGTTTTCTTAAAGGAGAATGCCCTCTTAACACAGTGCTCCTGTTCAGACCATATTCGTCTCCGTTTTGACCCCATAGAACTCAGCCGCAAGAGTGATAGGAGCAAAGATAGAACCAGTTGAGTCCATCTGTTACAAGCAAAGCTTGCCCTGTCTCACGGATAAACCAAAAACCACAGCGCCACCCACATCCCTTAGTACATGTAGGAAATGCAAGATGCAAGAATTGCTTGAGAATATTGCTAAGCAGTACAGAGCCAGCTTTTGGGTTTGGCATGGTTGGTCATCTCTGAGTGAGAGGCAACAGCGGGAGCAGGAGCAGCATCAGCTGTTTCATTTACCTTCTTTCTTTTGTGGGAGGGAGATTTATGTGGTATTGGAGACCAGAAGGAAACCTCCTCAGGTGGCATTTTGTGCTTGGACTCTCCACATCTTAGAGCTGGCAATGGGATATTCCTGCAAAGGAACCTTCTGATGTTCCTGGTCTCCAAACCAAGAGCTTTAGGTGAAATTTGTTTAATTCACACTTTCCAAAGTAATACATGAACCAAAACACTGCTACCCTTTGAAATTCACACTTCTCTGAATTTTGCAGTGCAGTTCTCCAGCCAAGCAATGTGTACAAAAATGCAAATACTGGGACAACTTGTGCATGAAAATGCAGGTATTAGGGAAAATAGCACCCTTAAATGCATTATACAAGAGAAAATTGCTTTGGAAACGTGTAGGTGATTTAAAATTGCATGCAACGTTGTATACAATAGAATAAATCCACACTCAGATGCTGAAGAATTTTCACGTGGGTGTTTTAAAAGGCAAACTGATCTGGAAATGTGGAACAGAACTTAATATTGGAAAAATGAGAAACTGAAAGAAATTCAAAACGGTTTAAATTCACTTAATATATATATACTCCAGTAATGTAATTCTGGAAGTGCCCCTTTAATCAGTGGAAAGGGGGGAAAATAGAGACCTTGTGGGTTGTCAAGTTTTGAAATCTACATATTAATACCCTGTATTTCTGCTCAATGCTTGTTACCAAGGAAAAGTGCATATCAGAATAAAAATAGCTATTCTCATTCCTTCTTAACAACTTCTTAAAGGGATGTGAGATCTTTCTTTATAGCAAAACCATTGCTACAAAGCACTTCTTCTTCTTTGGCAATCACTCATAGCCAAATAAGATTGTCTTTCATGCACACGGTTTTATTTAACAATGAGTCTGTAAGTGACTGTGGAGGCCAATTCTGGACCCACACATCCTTCCACATTGGGGACATTGGTTCCCGGGTGGGAGTTGATCACGGTGTGGATTTGCCAAGTGTGCCTTCCTTTTAGCACATTTCTCCCTTGTGTTCTGAGTTCGGATGTCTTCAAAGTCCATGACACCTTTGATAAAGGCTGTTCTCCAACTGGAGCGCTTGCAGGCCGGTGTTTCCCAGTTGTCGGTGTTTATACTACATTTTTTAAGATTTGCCTTGAGACAGTCTTTAAACCTCTTTTGTTGACCACCAGCATTACACTTTCCATTTTTAAGTTGGGAATAGTTGCTTTGGAAGACTATCATCAGGCATCTGCACATGATGACCAGTCCAACGAAGTTGATGTTGAAGAATCATTGCTTCAACACTGGTGATCTTTGCTTCATCAAGTACACTGGTATTAGTTTGCCTGTCTTCCCAAGTGATGTGTAAGATTTTTCGGAGACACCGTTGATTGAATCTTTCGAGAAGTTGGTGATGGCTTTTGTAAGTGGTCCATGTTTCACAAACATACAGTAAGGTTGGTAGTACAATAGCTTTGTAAACAAGCATTTTGGTTTCCCTGCTAATGTCCCGGTCCTCAAACACTCTGCACTTCAATTGGGAGAAAGCTGCACGCGCAGAGTTCAGGCGATGCTGGATTTCGGCATCAATGTTGACCATTGTGGAAAGATAACTGCCTAGGTAGGAGAGGTGATCAACAATTTCCAACAAAGCACTAGCACTAGCTTCCAACAAAGCACTCGGGGGGGGGGGAGAAACTCAATTCCCACATCTTTTTTTAACATGCAATCATTTCTGTAGGGTCCAATGGATTCCAGAACTCCTGTACCTTTAGTTTATATAATTTTCCTAAATCTTATACTGCTACATATGTTCTGTTCCCAGCAACGCACATGCTATACATCTGCTGACTCAAGATGCCACCTTGAGTACTGGTTTAACAAGGTGCTGAAATTGCAGAGGTAACAACTCTGGTCTTTCATAGATGTTTTTAACGTTCAGGAAAGAAGACAGCGATGGGGGCAGGGAAAGGTTCCCTTTAGTGCAAATGACATCAGGAAATTAGAGAAGTCCTGATTTGTTGAATCTGACGTTACTGAGGTCTTATTAGAAGATGCAGAGAGAGAACTCTGTGTGGGGCTGTTTACAGCTCTGTCTGACTATGCAGCTGTAAACCAGCTCTAGGAAGGGAGTGGATTGCAAATTATGAAAGCTACATTGCAATAGAATTATACGTCCCAGTCCACTAGACACTTGTTCCTGTGCAAATACTATTTTATTTCAATGGGACTTGTATGGGAGTAATTCTTAGTGAATGGTACTCCTATATACATAGAAACTGAGAAACAAGTTTCAAAGGAAGCACTTCTGAAATGAGGGACTGCATGGTTTTTCTCCTCTCTTGCACCCCAATGACCTATTTTTGAAGAGAAGCAATTTGAATAACTTCATCAAAGTACTCTATTTTTCTGCAAGCACTGGAAGGAGTTTTGATTAAAGTACTCAACTCAGAATGGTTTTGGATTAAAATATGATTGCACTTATTAAGATTCTTGTTAATGCTTGATTTCCACAAGTGATGTGGAGGAAATTTTCATGTCAATGCCACTCCACTGCAAAAAGGATTTTTGCAAAGGAGAAAGAAGTCATTATAACACAAGCTTATCAACCCCACAGGGTACAATAACATCACTGAGTTGGGACCTGAAATGGAACGAGCCAATAATTACTAAAGGGAATGGGAGCCATTCAAGCTGGAGATACTAAGATGAAGGGATATCATAATCATAGACAGAAGGAGAAGAGGGCATAAGAGCCTGTGGCTGATCATCTACATTATTTCAAGAGTCAACCTCTTTCTAACTCATTCAATTATATCAATAAGAACTGCACAAAACCATATGAAACAAGATCTCCAAAAGTTGGCTAGATTTTATATAGTCCTGACATAATGCAACTCTATGGAAACAACCAGGTTTCCTCTTTCCCCTTTGGTGGAGGGGAATTAAACTAAATTAAATGGAAATGATTGACATTGATTCATCTACCACAGGCATAAGCAAACCCGGCCCTCCAGATGTTTTGGGTCTACAACTCCCATTATCCTTAGCTAACAGGACCAGTGGTCTGGGATGATGGGAGTTGTAGTCCCAAAACATCTGGAGGGTCAAGTTTGCCTATGCCTGATCTACAGCAACAATAGCACAATTTCCTTTAACACTAGGCTAAGGATACATCATGGACCTCAAATGACCTCTAGTCTACCCTTATTAGCCCAAACTATCTTTTCCACTAGAATCTAGTTCTGTGCCATGTTTTGAGATCCTAATCAGCTCTAAGATGTGTAAACTAGGTGAAGGTCTCTCATTTTTTTAGACAGCTTATTCATCATTTACCTCAAACATTTCCCCACCACTCAGCCAAACTCACTTCTATGAATTTGAATAGCATGAATGTGCTATTCAGTTCTAACAAAGGTGACAATATAGTCTTGGGCTGTTATCTTTTCACTTGTCACTGGTGTGTGTATGAAAAACTCTAGGCTCTTATTGTGTCATTCATTAGCTGCCATCTCTTGCAAAAATTCCAGTCCTCTTAGTAGTTTAAGATGTTTTCCCAATGTTTCAGCTTCAGCATAATGACAAATGCCAGTAAATCCTTTCTGGAATATTCACAGAAATTCAAAAAAGGAAAAATAAAATCCATCATTGTTTAATGACTAATTGGTTATATTTCATTGTTCTTGTAGTAAAGTAGGAATATTTAGAAAATTATTCTTTGGCCAAGCAAAAGAGAGTGAGGCCTTGTGGGAGTTTCATCAGCCACAAGGACCCTGGGAAAGGAATTGTGTATCTTTAAAATTCTAGACAACTGACTCCTCAGCTGAAAGGTTTATTAGAACCCAGGATGTCTTGATTAATGAAGGATCTAACACCTGAGTTCAATGATGTAAACATTCCCCCTCCCAGTGTTGTTATCTGCCCTTGAATTGCCTGGGAATGTGTCTCTGGCGGAAGGGAGGAAACCCTTTGATTTAAAAGTTTGAATTCCAAATTGGCCCAGCTGTCAAGAGGTAAATTGATAGACTAGCAAGCCGATCATTGGTGCATTCAAAAAATAATTTGAGTTTATGATTGGCTTGAAAGTTACGACGCAGGTTGCGAATTGGAAATAAAAGATCAGAGAATCCTCTGCTCTTGGCCTCTCTGCCTTTGCCCTGCAAATCGCAAAGATGCCCGGCTCTATGGTTCCAGCTTAATAGGCCGCTATTCATCTTTTGAAATGGAGATCTTCGATCGTCTTCTACTTGCAGAGGCTTAAAGAACATCAACTATCCTATCTTTGTGTTAGAGTTGTAAGTATGTAATCTTAGTTAGTCTATGTAGCTTTGTTGTTTTCTTACCTGTAACGTTCTAAAAGATGTGCCTGCTATTTTAGCATGTTTCTTATGTTATTTTAAAATAAACATTTTAAAGATGAAACTGTTTTAGTTGTGTGCCTTTCCAAAAGGGAATAGCTAAGTCCTAGCCTTACGCTTGGTTACGCTATACCGTAGAACTTCTGCCTGCAAGTCTGTGGATACAGCTTGTAGAGAAGGGGACAGCCAGGCTAATGGGTCACGGCCTTCTCCCTGGGTTGTGATTCTGGATCCCCTGGATCAGAGGGAGTGGTGGCAGCCCTACCGGGTTTTGTTTGTTCTGTTTTGCAAAAACGTATGTTCGTCCGCCAACCCTGTCCTGGGCGTCCTGGTCTGGCCGGAGAGCAGAGACAGGAGAAGGGAGGGGCAAGAGGTTGGGGACGAGCATTACTACAGTTCTGACAAAGGGATTCTGTAATTAAGAAAGGCTCTATAGTACAGATATCTTTGGGCAGAATAATGACTTGTATATAGCATTAAGTAAATGAGAAAGTCTACAGGTCTATACCAGTGTTTCCCAACCTTGGGCCTCCAGCTGTTTTTGGACTACAACTCCCATCATCCCTAGCTAGCAAGACCAGTGGTCAGGGATGATGGGAATTGTAGTTCAAAAACAGCTGGAGGCCCAAGGTTGGGAAACACTGGTCTATACAACAGCAATAGACAACTTGGTACCCTGTAGATCAGCGGTTCTCAACCTGTGGGTCCGCAGATGTTGTTGGACTACAACTCCCATCATCCCTGAGCTCTGGCCTTGCTAGCTAGGGATGATGGGAGTTGTAGTCCAACAACATCTGGGGACCCACAGGTTGAGAACTGCTGCTCTAGATGCTGTTGGATTCAGCCAGGATGGCCAATGGTCAGGAATGGTGGGAGTTACAGTTCATCTGCATATTGAGGACACTATATGCCTACTATGGACACTTACCTGGGAGTAAGGGCTCATCTACAATTCCATTTGCCCTGGTGCCCCCCCCCCCGGGGAAATCCATGGTTTAGCACTGAATTGGGAATGACAATAGGGTTTTCTACAAAGGGAAGACCACTTGGAACCATGCCTAGAAAGGATAAGCTGAAGCGTGGATGAGCTCTGAGTATCATTTAACACAATTGTATCTAAGAGGGCAGGGACACAGGTGGCGCTGTGGGTTAAACCACAGAGCCTAGGACTTGCCGATCAGAAGGTCAGTGGTTCGAATCCCCGCGATGGGGTGAGCTCCCGTTGCTCAGTCCCTGCTCCTGCCAACCTACCAGTTCGAAAGCACAAAATGCAAGTAGATAAATAGGTACCACTCTTGCGGGAAGGTAAACAGTGTTTCCGTGCGCTGCTCTGGTTCGCCAGAAGCAGCTTAGTCATGCTGGCCACATGACCCGGCTCCCTCAGCCAATAAAGCGAGATGAGCGCCGCAACCCCAGAGTCATCCACGACTGGACCTAATGGTCAGGGGTCCCTTTACCTATCTAAGAGGGCACACATAGGTTTATGCTAATAGTAAATAATCAGATTGAAAGCTGGGTGGTCAGAAATGTCTTTCTTTGCAACTTTACAGCCTGTATTTTCTCTGAGCCCAGCCACTTGCCATCATGGGGTGACAGGGGAGAAAGAATTCCTCTTGTTTCCTTCTTGAGTTGAAACTTTGAGATTTTCAGAGTTTCAGTATTTTGCTATAGCGTGTTACATCCTTATAGGTCTATTTTATTTTATTCCTTTAAAAATATTTATAGGCTGCTTAATCAGAAGACGTACTAAGCAGTGAGACAGTTCATTCTACCAGGCAAATGTTTTGCTTTATTTATTCTCATCGTAGATTTCTGTAAATTCTAGACTGTGTCAAGATTTGTGTGTTCCTTCTGCCTTAGATAGCAAAAGATTTGGTTGCTTTAAATAAAATTTAAAAAGCATGATTTTAATGTATCCAGCTCAGCTGCAACAGCTGCACAGATTTTGAGGCAGCTTAAAAAAAATTCAACATGTCTTGAAAAGGAAAGGCTAAGCATCACATATCTCTAGAAGCAAGTGAAAATATTCATGAGCATGGTATTCAAATCACTTGTTCCATTATTGCAGTGATCCCCACTTCTGCTATGGGGTTTTCTCCTTCTCCCCTCGACCATGCACACCCCACATTCTGCCCAAATCTTCTCTGGAGGGTTGGGGGGAATCTCCAGAACAGATACAGGGGGCACAGCTGTCAGCTTTTCCCTTTTCTTGTGAGGAATCCTATTCAGAATAAGGGAATTTCCCTTTAAAAAAGGGAAACATTGACAGCTATAGTAGGGGGTACACAGGAGAGGAGAGGATATCCCATTGAGTAAGCATAAATAAATCTTTGCTCCGGCAGGAGCCTTACTCAGCACTACATTGGATACAAGTCTCATTCATTAAAACACAACATTAAGCTTAGAATTATTATTTTTTAAGCCAGCCAGATACATTTCATTCAGATCATTAGTTTCTTAAGCACTCTACCACTTCTCTTTGTGAGAGATGTGATTGCAATGGGAAAATCCACAAAAGGCAATGAGATTGTCTGGTGGCCGTACAGCCATCTGTTTCCTTGACCATCCTAATGGCTTTGGTGTTGAAATCGTTTTGCCTCCTACTTCCAGCTCAGATTCCTTGACCTTTGAGAACACCGAAGCAATGCCTGTCTCTTAAGCTAGAAGCATAGATGAACACCCTCCACAAAGGTGGATTGATTGGCGCAAGAGTCGTGAGCTCACACAGCATGTCCCTGTGCTTCCAAGCTTATTACCTCTGTGGCCTGTTTGTGTTCTCTTTACTCTAAGATGGAGCAATCTGAGATGAGGCTTTGACACCCATCCCCTGAGGGAATTCCCAGCATACAGCCAAGCCACTGGGCTAGCAAACAGAGCTGCATTTATGGAAGTATAGTGGAAGCGAAGCTGCTAATTGCAACCTTGGGAACACTGGACTTCTCATTTATTTATGAAGGGGAAGAATGTCAAAGGAATGCCAAGCTCCAGACACCCCTCCAGAAAAAGAAAGAAAGAAAGAAAGAAAGAAAGAAAGAAAGAAAGAAGAAAAAGACCAACTGATTTATTATGCCTTCTGCACCAGTGACATTTGTCATATGGTACGAAATAAGGCATATTTAGCAAAGTTTTATTTGTCTCCCTAGTTCTCATTGCTATAGCTAATGTCTGGAAGGGGAAAAAAAGGAGAGGCAGACTTGACAATACAACAGTGCTCTCTGGTGGCGTGAAACAAAGGCATTCTCTCCAACCTCTATGGAGAGCTCAGGTCCAGGACATAAGTCCTTGAAGACCGATAAGTGACAGGAATTCTCAACATGTTCCCGGGCGATAAGGAAAACAGCGCCATAAACAACTTTAACTCACCAAGGCATGAAATGAGCCTGGCTTAGCAAAGGTAATGCAAATAAATAAATAAATAAATATTTTTTAAAAAATAAAATAAAAATAATAACCCACAAACTGATGTTTATGTCTAGCAGATATACTATATTCTTAATATTGTGGCTAGTGTTTGGGGGAGGCACTCATTTATTCCTGTAATTTATATCTTCAAAATATTTATTTTTTCTTCTTCTTAAAGAGGGTGAAAGAAAAAGTTGTAGCTGTATTATATTCAAAACTCTTTTGATTTTCAGAAATGCAGAGGCTTTTAAAACTTAAATGCAGGTTGCGTTGCGAGGTTTGTGATAAAGAAGCTTAACTGAAATGACCAATTGGGCTTAATGCTAATTCGGGAACAGTAAGGCATGAAGAGGAGAAAAGATATGGACAGAAATGTGGAGTAGTGCATAGTAAACTCCAAATGCTATCCTCACATATTTCTCTCCCAATACAGGAATTAAGTAATACAGTGTTAATAATACTATTTACAATGAGGAACCATGGGTGGGGGTGATAACTTTTCATGTGACAGCTATAGGAAAGCTGAACACATCAGGATATGAGTCTTTTAAATATCAACTTATTTAAGAGCCCTTTACCTTTTTGCATCATTGTGGGAATGTGAGCAGCATCAAGCCGTCTTAGAAAAATTAGAAATGCGTCTCCTCCTGATGATGTCACTGTGCAAGGAAATTTTAATACAGTGATGAGGGAAGTAAGGCAGGTTTGATTTCATTGCACTTTGATTGGGGTGGATGGGAGAGGGTTGCATGTTTCCATATGAATTTCCGGGATGACATGGAGGGAGACAGGCGTAATGATTTGAGGGAGGTGATTGTGAGGAGGAACTTATAATGGATGCAGTGGGTTACAGGGGTTAAGAGTTTGGGTGTAACAAAGGCGGCATTTTTCATCTCTGCCAAGCTAAGCAGTTGGCTCCTTACCTCTCTCGCCCTGACCTAGCCACTGTGATCCACACGATGGTCACCTCCAGGCTTGATTATTGTAACTCGCTCTATGTGGGGCTGCGTTTGAGGCTAACCACTTTAGCTAATGGGGCCTCCTGCTGCTGCCACACCGCCGGAGCACGATTTCTGTTCTCATCCTGAAGCAAATTTCTTAACCTGAAGCACTATTTCTGCGTTAGCGGAGTCTGTAACCTGAAGCGTATGTAACCTGAAGCATATGTAACCTGAGGTACCACTGTATATAAAAGAGGTTTACTCACATCATCAGTTCACAGTTGGATCCCTGAAGGCAGACTTAATTACAAAGTATACACATGTGGAGCTATCCCATATGGCAGTGGTGGCCAAACTTGGCCCTCCAGATGTTTTGAGGCTACAACTCCCATCATCCCTAGCTAACAGGACCAGTGGTCAGGGATAATAGGATAATCCCAGTGTCCTCTGTTGGCTGAGAGCCAGCAGAGCATTTCTAGGTAAAAGAAGCTCAAACGACAGAGGAAGTCAAAGAGAGAGGGTGTGCTGCATGGCTTGCTCTTTTGTTACCTGGGCAGGTAAGGTCACACCCACATCTAGTCACATGCAAGAGGAAGGATGCTCCAGGCCAGGAGGAAACAGGAAGATTCCCTCGCATGTCCACTCTAGGAAAACAAGGAATGTTGTACTTGACTGCTACTTATGTATCACATCCCACAGTAAGGCCCTTTGAATTAAATAAGACTTACTTCTGAGCAGCTATGGCACATGTTCTAAAAGCTGGGGGAGGGTGACAAGGTGAGGGAATAAATACATAGTAAGTTACCACCAGAAGTGTTAATCTTTTAACAGGTTATTTCAGGAGTAACCCCACTAGAACCTGCACTACTTAGGAGCAGGAACCCCTGAAACCCATAGGGCCTGCTCCCAAAGTAAGTATGTGTGCCTAGCATGCGTACAGCTGGATCAGGACCAATGTCCCCCTGATCCTGCTATTCCTGATAGCTATATAGGGCCCCCAGAATATCATATTTTAAAAACTCAGAGGCTGTAAGAGAGAGACGTACTTTTAATAAATTCCTCATCAGGAAAGAGAGCCTTCTACAGCTCGGCCAAATTGCTGATGAGTAGGTTGGCAGTGCATGGAGCCAAAATGTGTAATCTTCCACTACTTTCACAGGAGATAGGTTATTTTGGGTGACTTGAGTCTCATGTGTTTACAGCTAGTAATGATACATTAGCAGTAGTTTATTGCTGGTTTCAAAATGTTAAATGATATGGGAAGAAAATTGGCTGGTTAAATATGTAAAAAAAAAAGTAAAAAAAAGAAGTATCACAGCTAATAGTGCTTGTGAAGTCGTTAGTGAATGCTCTTTCTTTCTCAAATTAGGATGCGAATATCCAGAATGAGCTGGAAGAGGAAAATAAATGAACATTCAGAGTTGGACGGGCAGTTGGAGGACCAAAGTGTTTGCTGGTGTAAACCCCCACTGGCTGTGGCAGAACCGAGACTGGGATGAATTTTTGCAGTCAAGTTTTAATTAAAATGGATTAATGATGTTGAATATTACAAATTGTAGGCCAGAGTCTCTGAAGCTAGAAAAATGAGGTGTAATTTAAAACCTCCCTAAGGGAACTCAACCCTGTGGAGGGCAGGCAAGGTTTTCTGAAAGAAAGCTTTAGATTATGTCAAGGAGCCCGACAAATATAAGAGGTTATTATTGTATGTATGGTTTTATAGCAGCCCTAACGTGTGAAACTGACCCCACAGAGAGGTTGAAATAATAGGACCCTTCCTCAGAATGTTAAATATTTTAGGAGGCAATTTACAGGTGAAAGGATACAGAGTTACACCTTCTCTACAAATATTTGACTGTTTTGTTATTACAAGGAATGATTGAAACCCGCCAGAGAGATCTGATTTTAAGTTCTCCTCGTCTTGCACCTTTTGTCAGGATTTGGAAATTAGCTGGCAGAATTCCTGTTGCTCCTTTTGCTGTTGCTTCAAAGACCTGGACATACTGGGCATAAATGAAAGACATTTTTTCCACAGACTGCTGCATTGGGAAAATGTATTCTTCACTGATATTGTGTGACCTCAACCCAGAAGTGGTTTTGGAGGCACAGTAGAGGCAGTGACATCCTCCCAGATGTGCTGTACTTATTGGGATGGTAAGAGAGGTGAGCTGCCTCTTCTGTCACCAGCTTGGAGCTCTCCTGACCTCACCACCACCACATCCTGAATCGTCATCCGAATAAAGTAAGAGCTACCTGCTGCCCCATGGGATTAGGCTGCATGGATCCATTGCTCTGAAGAGACTGTTCTTTGACTTGTCAAGTTTTTCATTGCCCATTCTTTTGCTCTATTACCTTGCAGAATTGTGAACCCCACATGGAGAAAACAAGGTCCTCCCTCCCAGTGGATTAACAAATTGTAAAATGAAGGTCTCTCCATGATATCATTGAAGAAAATCAGAGAGAATTGAAAGTTTCTCAACTTCGGACTTCCTGGCGTGGTGCGCTCAACGCCGGGTCAGGGAAAGCGCTCTGCTGCAGTAAGTGTGCTCCCAATCACGGCTACGGGGTAAAAAGACGGGGAAGCGAGGGCGACGCAAACCCTGAAGAGGTCTGAGAGGAGGTCCCAGACTGAAGAAAACAGATCCAAGCAGCGCATAAAGGGGTTTTCTGCCGTCCCAGCACAAAAAGTGGAGGGAGGTGGAAGAACTTCAGCGCAGAAAAGATCGCACACCCGACCGTGAGACGCCCCTGAGACCCGAATGAGAAAGCACCAGGCTGCTCCAAACTAAAACTGTAAAATCAAGAGTACTCCTGAAGGAACTAGGTAATTATGCTGGCTTAAATTAAAACAAAGGAGTACGGACTAACTTAATATTACAAAGGACAGTAAAGCTAATAGAGAGAGGAGCTTCAGCGTTCTGAGATTTATCAAGTTGTGGAAAATAAGCCTTGTAAAGAGGCAGAAAATATAAACAGAGACATACTGAGTACCTGCGTCTACAGGGGGACGCTCCGTTGAGAGACAAGGAGCTGAAATAGCAAGCAGCAGCAGCAGCGGCGACAACAAAGCAGCGGCCATCAAGAAGGAGATCAGCACAAACAAAGGGGTGAGTGAAAAAGGAAAAGGAGGGGGAGAAACGTGGAGGATTCAGTGCAAAAAGAGAAGGAATAGAAAAGACTTGGAGACCAGGCAGCGGTGGGGAGATAAAGATTAATATAAAGAAGTGAAAGGGAAGAAGAAAAGATATATAAAGGGAGAGAAAGAAGGAGGAAAAGACTGGAATAGGGAAGAAAGCAGCTGGCGAAAATGGCGCTGGGAGGGGAAGAATGAGTCATCGCCCTCAGAAGGGAAAAAGCCGGAAGAAGAATAGTGGAGGAAACAGTCACTGCAACAAAGAGAGGCTAGAGAAGCAAAACAAGAAGGACCACCTCACAAGTAAATTCGAAAATTGCTCCACCTAGTGGCGGAAAATAAAATTACTCCCATAATTTAAAAAACGCTGCTAAGACACAGGCTTGAAGTACAACCACAAAGAAAACTAGCTATACAAGAAAGGACATTTGAAATACCAAGTTCAGCTTCTAGAAAATAAGTTTTTATGACGGATGTTAAGTACTGCGAAGGTTTTTTTCTGTTTTTGTTTTTTTCTTCTCTCTGATCATTGCCAAAGTAATTAAAAATACTTAAATATTTTTTACTAAAACTTGAATTTTTTTTTTTGACTTTTTTTTTTAAAAAAAAATTTAAAAATTTAAATATTTGAGATGAACTGAGAACAACATAGGGCAAATCCACCGGAATCTTAACTGACTCTCAATCCCATCAGGCAAAAGGACCAAATTATAGACTATAAACAGAGCATTTTCAAAGTTTAGGAATATATACATTCTTGGTTTGAAATAAAGATATCTTGATCAGAACCAAAAGGAAGAATGACAAATATGGGCTCTAAAAAATACCAAACCACACTGACATCTGGGTCAGGTCTACAAGTGAGAAGACAATCAACAGCTGAAACAGACCCCAATGCTGACATAAAAGACCTTATAATGGGGATGGAAAAGAGCCTGAATGATAAGTTGGACATACTAACTGGCAACATCCAACAAAACTCAAAGCTAATAATAGACCTAACAACACAAATAAGTGACCTCTCACTTAAAAATAAAGAACTGGATAAATCTGTACAAGAACTTAAGAGTAAATCTACCAAACAAGAGGAAATGACAAAGAAACTGCAAATGGAAAATAAGGACATTAAAAAATCACAAGACTCAACGAAGGAAGAAATAAACGACCTAAAGAGAGCCCATGAAGAGCTGCTAGATGATATATCATTGATGGAGATGCGTCAGAAGGAGACGGTTCTTCGTTTCCGAGGTGTCCCACAAACTCATGATGAACAAATTCAAGAGAAACTATCACAGGAGATCGCAAACTGGTTGGGAGTAGAGGTAGAAGAGATGCTATTGGACATTGATAAAATCTTCAGGATCAAATCAGAAAGATCGGACACTTATAAAGGGCCAGGAGATTGCTTAATTTTTTTCAACTCAAGACTTTTAAAGGACAAAATATTACATCAAAAAGGACAAGTGAAGTTAGTAATAGACGATAGGCCTATCAAAATATTCAAGGAAATTCCAAAAAGAATTCTGAAGAAAAGGCAGAACTATAAGACGGTAACAGAAGCACTCAGGAAGAATTCGATTAGATTCCGGTGGGAATTTCCTGAGGGTATCACTTTCACATATAAGGACAGAAGAAAAACTCTTAGATCAGTAGATGAGCTGGGAAAATTCTGGAGGAAGTACAAAAAAGAATTAACTGGAGAGCCAACATTGGAGCGAGAGGAAACAACGCAGACATCACAAGAAGCATAGAGAGATAAGCGCGTATTAAGGGGGGGGGGAGATTGGTGAAGCAGATTATCAAAATCCTAAAATTTCTGAATTTTTTCTTTTTCTTTTTTTTCTTTTTCTTTTTCTACCTACTCAACGAAACTACTGTAGATAACAAATAAAAATTAATGAATTTAAAAATTATATCTTGGAATGTTAACGGTCTAAATGATAAAAGGAAGAGAAATAAAATAGAACATGTACTGAGGAAAGGACAATGGGATATTATATGCTTGCAGGAGACCCATGTGACTAGAAACCATAGAAGGGTTTTAGAAAATAAGAGATTGGGTCAAGAATTTATATCCTCAGATGTAAAAAAGAAAAGGGGAATTGTGATCTATGTGAACCCCAAACTAGACGCAAAAAAAATCTTTAAGGATGATGAGGGTAGAATACTAGGGGTAAAAATAACAAAAGGTAAAGAGCATTTAATTATAGTAGGAGTTTACGCACCGAATGGTAACCAAACAGAATTTTTCAGAAAAGTAGAAGCTAATTTACTGGAATTTATAGAAGAGGAAATTATTTTGATGGGAGACCTAAATGGTGTCACATCAATAGAATTAGACAGGACAGAGAGAGAAAGAAAATCTAAAAAAGGCAGACTCCCAGACACCTTCTTTCAGATGGTAGAAAACTTAAATTTGATTGATACATGGAGATATAAAAATCCAGGAGAAAGACAGTATACACATTTTTCGGAAGTTAAAAAATCAGCGGGCAGAATTGACAGCATATGGGTATCAAACAATTTAACAACTAAAATTAAAAAAGCAGAAATACAGACCAAAATTATTACAGATCATAACCCAGTCACATTAGAATTAAAGGAATACAAGAAAATTAATAAAAGATGGAGACTTAATGAAAGATTATTAAATGACGAAAAGATTGTAAAAAAAGCGCAAGAACTATTGAAAGAATTTTTTGAATTAAATAAAGAACAGGATACAGACCTCAGGATAATATGGGATGCAAGTAAAGCTTTCATAAGAGGCTTTTACATACAACAAAGCGCAATAAGGAAAAGAAACAGAGAGCAAAAACTGGAACAAATAAGGAAGGAAATAGGAATAAACGAAAAATTATTAGCAAAACAACCAAAAAAGAATCAATAAACCAAAAATTAAAAATATTACAAACTCAGGCTTCAGCAATATTAAATAGTGAAATTGAGGATAACATTAAATGGATGAAACAAAGGTCGTTCGAATTTGCAAATAAACCCGGAAAGATGCTAGCCTGGCAACTGAAAAAAAGACAAAAGGAAAAATTGAATGATAAAATAGTGGAAGAGGGGAGAACTTTAGACAACCCTGAGGAAATTAAAAAGTGTTTTACAAAATATTATAATAAGTTATATAAAGCAGGAAACGAGACAGAGGTTGAAATAAAAGAGTATTTATGTGGAAAGGATATACCTAAAATTAAGAAAGAAAAGATCCAAGAGCTAAACTCCCCAATAACCACGACAGAGCTTCATCAAGCGATAATTAAGATGAAACTGGGAAAATCCCCAGGACCAGATGGTCTTACCGCTATACACTACAAAAAATTAGAGGAACCATTATTAGCACCTATGAAGACACTCTTAAACAGAATATTAGAAGACGGGAAGATTCCCACCACCTGGAAACAGGCGCACATAGTAGTAATCCCAAAACAAGGACGAAACAAAGAGTTTATAACCAATTATAGACCAATATCATTACTAAACAATGATTACAAGATCTATGCACAAATATTGGCAACAAGATTAAAGACAGTTTTGCAGGATTGTATAAATAAAGAGCAGGCAGGGTTCTTGCCGGGCAGGAAAATGAGTGACAATATAAGAACAGTGATTGATATGATCGAGTATTTAGACATGAAACCAAGTAAGAAGGTAGCCTTTGTTTTTGTGGATGCGGAAAAGGCGTTTGACAAAGTATCATGGAAATTTCTAAAAATATTACTAGACCAGATGGACATGGGAGACCAAATCACAAGAGGGTTAAAAGCAATTTATGAACAACAAGAAGCAAATATAATAATAAATAACAACACAACTGATTATTTTAAAATACAGAAGGGCACCAGGCAAGGGTGCCCACTTTCACCTTTGCTATTCATTTTGGTTTTGGAAATATTAAATCAAGAAATCAGATTGGATCAAGAAATAAATGGAATATCCCTAGGAGAGAAAATATATAAAATAAGGGCATTTGCGGATGATTTAGTTTTAATGGTGGAAAATCCAAAGGAAAGCATAGCAAAGGCTCTAGAAAAAATGGAAAACTTTGGATGGGTATCAGGTTTTGCTTTGAATAAAGAAAAAACGAAACTAATGGTAAAAAATATGGGAGATCAAGAGAAAAAGGAACTGGTAGAAAAATTTGGATTACAAATTGTAAAAAAAGTGAAATATTTAGGCATACAAATAACAATGAAAAATATAAATTTGTTTGAAGATAATTATAAAAAAATTTGGGAAGAAACAAAAAGAGAAATGGAAACTTGGACAAGACTGAAATTAACACTCTGGGGTAGAATTTCGGCTATTAAAATGAATATCTTACCAAAACTTCTGTTCCTTTTTCAAATGATTCCCATAATAGGTAAAGATGATTGTTTTAAGAAATGGAAAATGGACTTAACAAAATTTATATGGCAAGGCAAAAAGCCACGGATTAAATATAAATTATTAACTGACATAAAAGAGCGGGGAGGTTTTGGACTCCCAGACCTGAGACTATATTACGATGCAGCATGCCTTACTTGGATCAAGGATTGGATCAAATTGGATAACAGCGACATTTTGGATTTGGAGGGATGGAACAACAGATATGGTTGGCATGCCTATCTAATTTATAACAAAGTGGCAGTCCATAAATAATTTCTAAGCCATGTAATTAGAAATGCATTATACAAGGTCTGGGTGAGACATAGAAGGTTGTTAGAACCAAAAACTCCATGGTGGGTCTCACCGCTAGAAGTAATATCAGTTAAAAAGAAAAATACTACAGGAAGAATGGCAACTTACCAGCAGCTCCTAAAGGAAGAACAGGGCCAATTAAAACTAAGACCATATGACGAGGTGACCCAATACTGTACCACATGGCTTCAATATCACCAAATTGCACAAATATTTAACCAGGATAAAATAATAGGATTTGAAAAAGAAGAATCAAAATTACAAAAAGTATTATTACAAAACTCAAAAAAATATATATCCAGAATGTATAATTTATTATTAGAATGGGAATTAAAGGATGAAGAAATAAAAGAAGTTATGATCAAATGGGCATGTGATATAGGATATGTAATTCGGCTGGATCAATGGGAGAAATTATGGAAATATGACATCAAATTCACGGCATGTTATACAATAAGAGAAAATTTTATGAAAATGGTGTACCAATGGTACTTAACTCCAGTAAAATTGGCAAAAATTTACAAATTAAAATCGAATACCTGTTGGAGATGTAAAAAAGAAATAGGAACAATGTTCCACATGTGGTGGGAATGCCGACCCATTAAACAATTCTGGAATGAAATCTATGAAGAACTCAAAAGGATGTTTAAAATATCTTTTAGTAAAAAACCGGAGGCATTCCTTTTAGGTTTAATTACAAATGATATCCCCGAAAATCAAAGGAAAATATTCCTTTATGCAACAACAGCTGCCAGGATGCTTATAGCTAAAAACTGGAAAACCAGAAAAATTCCATCAGTGAAAGATTGGCAAATTAAATTTTGTGAATACATAAATCTGGCAAGACTTACAGCTTACATAAGGGGACAATCGGACCAGAAACTATTAAAAGAATGGGGCTGTGCTAAAGAGTATATGAAAAAACATTGTTCTGGAGTCAGTATATTGGTATGTAATGAGTGATGCTTTACAGGGTTAAAGAACAAGAAAAATGATGTAAAAAAGCATAAAGATGGAAGTAATCTAATTAGACACAACAATACAGTAAGAGTAAATATCTTTGGAGGTCTTAGAACAAAGGAAGGAAGTCAATTTATGTTTATGTATGTTATGATATGGTTTTGCTTTGTAGATGTGTGTTTTTTCGTTTTTGTGTATTCAATGTTTGTAATTTTTGTTACGATTTTGCATTGAAAATAAAAGCTAAAAAAAAGAAAGAAAAAAAAAAGAAAGTTTCTCAACTTCCAGAATGTGTCACAAAGCCTATATTTTATGTAACTTGTGCCCTTTTCTTACATTTCCCCTTTGTTCCAAGGCACAAAAATTTGGAACCAACAATTCATTATGAGCACATTTTGGAAGGTATATAAACAGCAATGTGTGGGAGGCCTTATGAAAAAGCCTTGATTCATTCATTTAGCTTAATATCACTTGCAAAGTACTTAAGAATTCAAAGTGCCCGGACTTTAGAGACACTTAACCACTTGGATAAATAAAAGCCCTGCTTCAGGATTACTCAGAGAAAGTGAAATTAATCATCCATGACTGATCAGAAATGTAATATCAGGTGAACAGTTAGTTTTCTGTAGAAAAAATACCCACACCTTTAAAAGTAAAAATAGGAATATTTTGTTGTTGCTAATGTTCCCTTCTTTAAATGCAAGCTAGCTTACCAGGATTGAGTCATACAGCCATTGTTGTTTGGGTGGGGACCAATAATGTCCACCTTCTGATGGCCACCCACAAAACCCTGTCTCTTGTCTCTACTAGGTGTGCCTCCAAAACAGGTGTAGTAGAGAGAGGGACCTCCCTGCTTTACCTAAATGAATGGACAGGCTTGTCCCTTGGGTATCCTGGATGAATGCCATTTAGAGCTTTAAAGGTAATCATTGAAAGGCACTTTGGGCCTTGCAATCGATTGCTTTAGGATAGGTTTAGCAAGGTCTACTAAACAAGTACCTGTCACAGCACTGAGCCAGCTGAAGGCTCTTCAGACATAGCTGAAGAGCACATGTAGAGCACATTACAGTAAACCAGGGTTGCATTCAATGCAGCACAAAGAAGAGCCTTCCATCAACACAATAATTTCTCCCTGCTTAACTTAATGTTATTCCCCTTTCCACCCACTAAATCTGTTCTTTCAGAGCAGATTTGGGGATGGCACAAAAGAAGAGATGGGGATGGTCCATTTTCACTAGTGCTATACTTTCACTGGAGCATTTCTATGGTTTAATTCTGCCCCCAGCCTATATACTATATAGCACAACAATGTGTGCTTCTGATTAGCATATATGCAGTTTTTGGTCTCCTTCCAGTTACACAGGCAAACAAAAGCCGCTTCACTGTTTAAACTAAATGCACTTATGAACATAGGAGCCTGTCTTATTCTGAAACTCGGTCTACACGAACCTTCTTTTTTTTTAAAAAAAAAAAGGAAGGATTTCGACTTCTGAAATGTTCAAATTCCAAGGTGCGGCTTCCGATTGGCTGACATCTAGGCTTTTTGCAGATCAGAAGCCACATCGGACTTTCGGGTTCCAAGGAACGTTCAAAAACCAGACACTTACTTCCAGATTTTCGACATTCGGGAGCCGAAATGTTTGGGAAAGGAGCTGTTCGAGAACCAAGCTTCCATGGTATAGCGCTCAATGAAATTTTCCATTGACTGCTGGTAGTGGCTCTCCAGGGTTTCCAGCCCTACTAGGAGTTGTCAGGGATTGCACCTGGGCAGTGGTGTAGGGTGGGTTGCCAATGCCCAGGACTGTGCAGAAGGTGGATAGGGAGGAAAACAAATGGAGTATGCATGCACATTCAAAAGCCTAATGGTGTCTACGTTACCTAGAAGATTGCCACAGAAATAAGAAGAGTTGTTTTGTTGTGTCAGCTACGTCCCGTCGCTGACAGAGGCTGAGAATGCTGGCAATCAGGGAGAAGAGATTAGTCTGGAATGCGGAAATGGGCAAGAGGAGGCAGACTGCAGTAGTAACCTGATCTCCAAGAAGAGAGAGCAGGGAAGGGGGCATCCGAGTGGGGAAACACAGACTGTCTGTTTAAGCTCAGACACAGAGTCAGGGAGACCGGAAATAGCCTATCCCAAAACTCATAGACTCGAGAGAGTTTGGGAGAGGCGGGAACGGGAAAGAAAGTGAAAGTGGGGGCTCTATTGCTGGAAGAGGGAGGGGTGGAGTTCAGTCGTCTCAGCAGCTGCAGAATCGGAGGAGGACGCTGAGTGACCGAGCTCTGTGATGATTTGTGTGCTTGAGTAATAAAACTAAGAAAATTACTGCCGGAGTTGTCTCGTGTCTGTGAGAGAGACCCAAGCCATTACATGTTGTCTGGAGAGGTCGCTTCCTGGTTCACATGGATAAGCCAGGAAGACATGAGCCAACAGTGTGACGCGGCAGCTAAAAAAGCCAATGCAATTCTGGGCTGCATCAATAGGAGTATAGCATCTAGATCAAGGGAAGTAATAGTGCCACTGTATTCTGCTCTGGTCAGACCTCACCTGGAGTACTGTGTCCAGTTCTGGGCACCACAGTTCAAGAAGGACACTGACAAACTGGAACGTGTCCAGAGGAGGGCAACCAAAATGGTCAAAGGCCTGGAAACGATGCCTTATGAGGAACGGCTAAGGGAGCTGGGCATGTTTAGCCTGGAGAAGAGGAGGTTAAGGAGTGATATGATAGCCTTGTTCAAATATATAAAAGGATGTCACATAGAGGAGGGAGAAAGGTTGTTTTCTGCTGCTCCAGAGAAGCGGACACGGAGCAATGGATCCAAACTACAAGAAAGAAGATTCCACCTAAACATTAGGAAGAACTTCCTGACAGTAAGAGCTGTTTGACAGTGGAATTTGCTGCCAAGGAGTGTGGTGGAGTCTCCTTCTTTGGATGTCTTTAAGCAGAGGCTTGACTACCATATGTCAGGAGTGCTCTGATGGTGTTTCCTGCTTGGCAGGGGTTGGACTCGATGGCCTTTGTGGTCTCTTCCAACTCTATGATTCTAAGCCATTTTCAATGGACTCCAGCAACAGAAGATTGCAGCTGTATTAAGGCAGCACTGAGTGTTGAAATTTTGCATCCCTGACAATTTTGCTCTCGGGACCACTGCCCCTATGGTCCCCCACATGCTAGGCCACTGCATGTGTGACCTTCATCATGCAAAATGCAGGTGCTCGGCCACTGAGCTATTATCTTAGAGTTTGGTTTTGCTCCTGGGATGTTTCTGACAGGCGGGAGAGGCCATACTCCAAGTGTCGATCTTACACTTGTCACAGAAGAGCTGTTTGATACAGTAAGGAACCAAATAAGGTCTCCGTCTTCATATTGTCTCAAAATCGTTTGAGGCTATATTAATGTTTTGTGTTGGAGAAGGTGCAAAGACCGAGCAACATGCTTCTGGTGAGATGGATGCTGTCACTCAAGTACAGTCCACTGATAAGAAAAGAGAGAAATGGGTGTTTGGAAGTTATTTGTTATTGAAGTTCTGTCCACTCCTCATGTTAATCCACAAAGCCATTTGAAGTCTGGTAACAGGACATATTCCATGTAATAGACTGATAAGAGAGAAAAGCCCAGAAAGTGCTGTTACATCCTCTCAGGGAATGATCAGCAGTCTCAATTTCCCCCTTCCTTTTCTAATTGAATTTATATACAGCATTTTCTTATAGGCTATGTGTAAGGACTGTGTGTGGAAATAACACATATTTCATTAAAATATGCCATTGGGTTGTGGAATTAATTCAGTCTAATTTATTTGCAATTTGTATGGAAAGAGAGGAAACTGAAGCACAGTTCTAATTTTCCTCCTATTCCTGTTTCTAGCAAATAAACAAAGAAATTGTCACTCATAGGGCAGTACATTTTAATCAATTCCCTCCTGATGCTCTCAATTTGACGACAAAGTGACTTGGACACAATCCAGACATTTTTAACTCCCATTAGTTTTATTGGAAGACTTTCACTCAATGATATTTGATACTTACTTTTGACTGGATTGTGTCTTTAGAGGTTATGTTCAATTTTGATTTGCATTCAAAGCTAGCAAATTATTTCCCCTCTTGCCGTAAGAAACACAGGGAATTAGAGGTGTGTGTCTCAACTTCAAAAATCTCTACTTAGAACTTGTCCCTCCCCCCAGCCATTTGGGGCTGATCCATTGAGGTAGTTTATTTATTTGAAGGATTTCTGTATCACTCACCAGTTTTCAAATGGAGTGTTTTGCAACAAAAAGTTAAGACAAGGGGAAGTCTTTAATTGACATTATCCATTATTCACATATTGATGAAAAGCTGTATATCAAAAGTGACATCTGATAACAATCGGTAGTAGGAGTTCTTGATTATTAAATATAATTAATCTCACACTTTAGAAAAACTGTAGCTTTCCTTTGGCCTTCCAAAAGGTAGCTAGCTGAAAGTGAGATAAGCTGGAACATATACAGAGGAGGGCAACCAAGATGATCAAGGGTCTGTAAACCAAGCCAAAAAGTTGAAGGAGCTGGGTATGTTAAGCCTGGAAAAGAGCAGATTGAGAGGAGATATTATGTTGTTGCTATTGTTTAGTCATTTAGTCATGTCCGACTTTTCGTGACCCCATGGACCAGAGCACGCCAGGCACTCCTGTCTTCCACTGCCTCCCACAGTTTGGTCAAACTCATGCTGGTAGCTTCGAGAACACTATCCAACCATCTCATCCTCTGTCGTCCCCTTCTCCTTGTGCCCTCCATCTTTCCCAACATCAGGGTCTTTTCCAGGGAGTCTTCTCTTCTCATGAGGTGGCCAAAGTATTGGAGCCTCAGCTTTACGATCTGTCCTTCCAGTGAGCACTCAGGGCTGATTTCCTTCAGAATGGATAGGTTTGATCTTCTTGCAGTCCATGGGACTCTCAAGAGTCTCCTCCAGCATCATAATTCAAAAGCATCAATTCTTCGAAGATCAGCCTTCTTTATGGTCCAGCTCTCACTTCCATACATCACTACTGGGAAAACCATAGCTTTAACTATACGGACCTTTGTTGGCAAGGTGATGTCTTTGTTGGCAAGGTGATGATATTATAGCCATCTTCAAATATCTCAAGGGCTGTCACATGGAAGAGGGAACAAGCTTCTTTTCTCCTGCTCTGGAGGGAAGGACTCAAACATTGGATTAGTCAACAGGCATGTCCAACAGGCAGATCGTGATCTGCTGGTAGATCACATGGTGTTCCTGGTAGATCCTGATAGATCTCTGTCCCCCCAGTGATCCCCTTCCCACATTGTCCATCCAACGACGATGGGTAGATCACTGCCAGTTTTTTTATACTGTGAGTAGATCGCAGTCTATTGGGAGTTGGACATCCCTGGATTAGAACATCTACATAAGAAGTGTGTACTCTATCAATGAGTTACAATTCTTCCCCTAATGTAGCAACACACTTGCATTGTGACGTGGATCACTCAGAGCTCTTAACAGTACAAATCTTACCGGGCACTCAAACAAGGTCTACAAAGTTGTTCAGCAAGTCCTGTTAACACCAGGAGAAGCGTCAGGCTCTACTGCAAATGAAAAAGTTGACACCCAGTGTCTTTTCTGTGATGGAAGTGATAAAGGTAAAGAAAGAGGCAATGACATTCAGCCTTCACAATCACACAGAAAAGTTGCAGCAGGGCTGAGGGGCAACAAAGTTGTTGCAAAACTGTCATCAGATGGTGATTTAGTGGCAATCAACGCAGTTTATCATTTCAAATGTCTCGCGGAATTCTACAGACAAGGCCAAACTTTCAGAACAGGAACACAGTGATAGCACATTACAGGGCATTACTTTTATGTATTGTATAAATAACAGAAGAGGAAAGTGCAGTTTTCAGGTTGCCTGATCCCGATGAAACAAACATAGGTTGCATCGGAGAAATGAACTAGGTCATGATGCCACAATGCCAATTAAACACCTTGTATTTCAAAGAAGATTACAACCATTCCTAGTCTCAGAGTTCAATCTCAAGGGTGGGGTGATGTGGTCCTGATATTTAAAAATGGCATTCAGGAAGCAATCAGGAGTTTGCTTGAGAACAGGACTTTGGTAGAGAAACATTGCCTCCTGCAGAAGCTGCCAGAAGAGTGACATTTTGCTGAACTGAAATTGCTTTAATATTTTACTTCCGTCAAACTGTGAACAAAGTTCTGTGCCACGTTATCCCCAAACTGGTGGAGCTTTTGCTCAGGGTGAATATCACGGAACATGATATCGCCATTTGTCGTTTAATATCCACCACTTCGTAACTTTTTTGATTCAAATGTGTGAAGAAGAAAAAGCACAGTGAGAATGCTGTTTAACACTCCAGAGTTTCAGAGATGCCCGTGGCAATCCCTGTATACAAAATTCACACCAAATCTAGAAATCCTGAATGGATTGACACAGTGCAGCCTCTATGTCTATCTATCTAAAGTGCAAAGAAACCCAAATTATTTTACCAGTTCTTCAGAGGTTTCATTATTGCTCACAATGATCAGGGTTTATTCTCCCCCCCTTTTTTGCTTTATTAACAATGTCTTATATCATATGACACATTTCATATAGCATATCACGTAAAACATATACATATGTATCGTACATCTTCTTGAGTAAACATATATATATATATTCCATGTAAGCAAAAAACATATACAAGTAGTATTATGTTTACTTACATAAATTAAACTGATTTATATTTTTACTATCTTTTGTTGTCTTATCTATTTATTAACATGAATTAAAGAAAGAAAAAACCAGAAAAAAAGAAAAAGGTGTAGTTGGACTTCCTATCATTTCCCAGTGTACAGCCTTATTCTATAATTCTTATTGTTGCTAAGTTTTCTCGGCAACAATATTCCAAAAAATTTGAGAGAATTTTTTCTACATGCCACGGCTGCAGCTTGAACATTGATAGCAATGAACTGGAAAGGGGGAAATGTTCCAACCAAAACGGACTGGCAAAATAAATTACAGGAATATGTAGAAATGGAGCAACTTACTAATAGTTTGAAAAGCAACACAAGACAAGTATTTGTACAAAAATGGGATAAATATAAGAAATATTTACGAAATTATAACAGTGGTATAACATCTATGGCAGCATTGATTGACCCTTATATAGTGAAACATATGAGAAATAAGTCAAAAGGTACTAACTGTTGTAAGAATGTCTTAGAAGGAATATAAAGAATAACTCAATAATGAGAGATATATTCATTATAAAAAGGTAAAGGTAAAGGTACCCCTGCCCGTACGGGACAGTCTTGACAGACTCTAGGGTTGTGTGCTCATCTCACTCTATAGGCCGAGAGCCAGCGCTGTCCACAGACACTTCCGGGTCACGTGGCCAGCGTGACAAGCTGCATCTGGCGAGCCAGCGCAGCACACGGAACGCCGTTTACCTTCCCGCTAGTAAGCGGTCCCTATTTATCTACTTGCACCCGGGGGTGCTTTCGAACTGCTAGGTTGGCAGGCGCTGGGACCGAACGACGGGAGCGCACCCTGCCATGGGGATTTGAACCACTGACCATGCGATTGGCAAGTCCTAGGTGCTGAGGTTTTACACACAGCGCCACCCGCGTCCCCTATATTCATTATAGAATAAGGCTATACACCTGGAAATGACAGGAAGTCTGATCAGGGTTCGTTCTCATAGATTTGTGCTGGAGACTGGGTCTCTGCATCTTGGGTTAATTAAAATGGCAGGTGTCAAGAATCGGGAGTCTGGTAGTGACCAGGATGCAGAAGCAGATACTGCAGAACTACCACTGCACTGCGGCCTAGGAGCCAGGGTGCCCTTCCATGAACCTGAGGAACCAAATGCCTTACCAGTCCAACAGTAGAGGAAGTGGACCAGCCAGGAGGCCACGGAATGTAGGAGGAGTGCCCATCTTCAGATTAGACAGTTGGTCCTTTAAGAAACCAAGTTCTCGAGAAAGGAGCAGACCCAAGATTGACTTCAAGTAGGGCTTCAAGTGGAATGCTGTGAATGGTTCTGTTCACCTCACTTCAAAAAGGATGTGGTAGAGTTGGAAAAAGTTCAGCAAATAATCATCATCATCATAATAATTTATTATTTGTACCCCACCCATCTGGCTAGGTTTCCCCAGCCACTCTGGGTGGCTTCCAACAAAGATTAAAAATACATTAAAATGTCACACATTTAAAAACTTCCCTAAACAGGGCTGCCTTTAGGCATTTTCTAAATGTCAGGTAGTTGTTTATCTCTTTGACATCTGATGGGAGGGCATTTCACAGAGCAGGCGCCACTACCGAGAAGGCCCTCTGCCTGGTTCCCTGTAACTTGGCTTCTCGCAGTGAGAGCCGCCAGAAGGCCCTCAGTGCTGGACCTCAGTGTCTGGGCAGAATGATGGGGGTGGAGACGCGCCTTCAGCTATACTGGGCCAAGGCAACCAAGATCTTGAAGGCAATGTAGCAACTCGCCTATGAAGAAAGGATAACACATTTGGGACTTTTTAGTTTAGAGAAAACACATGGAAGTGGAGGCATGATCGAAATGCATAAAATGATGCCTGGTTTTGAGATAGCGGTTAGAGAAAAGGTTTTCTCCTTCTTTCATAACACTAAAACTTGGGAACATTTTATGAAGCTGAATGTTGGAAGGTTTGGCATAGTACTTCTTCATGCAGCTAAACGATGGACCTCGGTCCCATAAGAGGCAATGATAGCCACCAAAAAGAATGAGACAAATTAACGGAGAAGGATGTCAATGACTACCACCCAGAATGGCTAGATCTCTCTGCACAGCTGGAGGTAGCAATGCTTCTGAATACCAGATGGGGAAAACCACAGGATGGAAGTGTGTTCTTATGCTCAGATCCCGCTTGCAGGTTTGCCACAGGCATCTGACTGATCACTCTCATAACAGGAGGCTGGATGAAGAAGAAGAGTTTGGATTTGATATCCTGCTTTATCACTACCTGAAGGAGTCTCAAAGTGGCTAACATTCTCCTTTCCCTTCCTCCCCCAGATCAAACAAACTGTGAGGTGAGGTAAGTGGGGCTGAGAGACTTCAGAGAAGTGTGACTAGCCCAAGTTCACCCAGCACCTGCATGTGGAGGAGCAGAGACGCAAACCTGGTTCACCAGATTACAAGTCTATCGCTCCTAACCACTACACCACACTGGGGCTTCCTGTTTCCTGTGCGCCAGGGAATGGATGTCTCCCTCAACACCACAGGAGAGAGATAGATGGAGATAACCAGAAAATGATGGGGAAATTTCATTTTCTGCATTCCTCTTCGGTTGGAAGAGGAACCAGATTCTCACCTGCAGTTTGCCTGGTGGTCTGGCAGGCAAAGGCACTGAGGTATGACAAATACCAATGCTGCTAATAAGATCATTTGGGCCCATGATTTAAGTATATACACATCCCAGAAGTATTTTGGCAGACCCATGTCCTTCTTTAAGAAAAATCCACAGGCTTCCAACTGTTACTACAGTAAAGTAAATTATATAGAGGGACAGAGAATTCTATTAGCATTGTGTCTAAATTAGAGCTTTGATCCAATATAAGAGCTGTTAATTGATTGCAATTAACCTGTATTTACCAACATGCCAGTGAATACAAATTGATTGCCAACTAGCAATTTAGTAAATACTAATTTAGGCACTCTAGAAATATTTGCTCTGGTGGAATATGGTCATCCATGATAAACTACAAGCAATAAATGTCCCATGGATATCTCTTTTTGCACATAGTTATCAGGATGTAACTATGCCAAGGCCCATGTAGACTCAGACCCAGTGAAGACTTGACCTTGGAACTGAGGAAGTTAGAAAGCAGGAAAGTTTTTTTTTGGGGGGGTGGGGTTGTAGAGGTTGAGAACACATTCATTCCATCACCAGGTAAATGCGAAAAGATACCACCTGTGAAGGATTATGTAAGGAAAAATCTGCCCAACAGAATTGGAGGGGTCAGCATCTCTGCTTCTGGAATTTATTATTTAGCTGACATTTGACTAAAAAGCATGCTGGAGACAATCCAGCCAAAGTTAAGCACTCCTAAAACCTATTGATTTAAAAAGAAGGCTGTGTTTAAATCTCCCAATAAAATAATTAAGAACTTCAATGCACTTAAAATGGGGTGGATTGTGAACTCTTTATTAGAAGTATAAATTAGCATGTAGTGGATTAAAACAAAACCAGTCATTTTTTATTTTATTTTTTTAGAAACACCTGCAACCAGCATCTTATTTGCTCTGTTTGTTGAACTATGTTAAATGTATTGGCTAAAAGTAAAAAAGAAATGTTTAACAGTATGTGTGTAGATGATGTGGGATTGACAGTAATAAAACGTATGCTTCCCAAGTACTTGGCAAGACACCAAATTCATTGGAATAATCTTTTCAGCACAGAAACAAATAAACACGGCATATTCAAGTGCATTTGGACAAAAGGGACTCTCAAGCCGTACCTTCCAACATTTCTCCAATGAAAATAGGGATGTCCTAAGGGAAAGTGGGACATTCCAAGATCAAATCAGAAAGTGGGAAGACTTCTGTAAATCTGGGACTGTCCCTGGAAAATAGGGACACTTGGAGAGTCTCTCAGAGATCTGGACATTCATAGTTTTCACTGCCAGTCAATAATAATGTTAACCCTGTCAATATAAACTATATGTATCCACTGCACCAGGGGTGAGGAACTTCAAGCCCAGGGTGCAAATGTGGACCTCCAGATTTCTCTAAATGGGCCCTGGGACTCTCTGCAGAGCACACCCCCTTGCAGGTCCTGCTTCACACCCTGATTGATTGCTTTTGCCTAGCTGGAAAGTATCCCTGAACTGATAATGGATAGAAGGAGGATAGAGAGGGGTGTGCATAAAAACCAGTGAATGGTACAAAGCATTTACTCCCATTGTTCTACCTACCACAGGCTTGTGACCCCATAAAGTTGCACAAAAGAGATTCTGGTCCTCAAGCTGAAAAGGATTCCCCACTCTTGCATTACCCATGTAACCTGGATATGATACAGCAACCTGACCAGAAGCATTTTTGAAGGATAGTGGCGTAGCGTGGGTTGCCAGCACCTGTGGTCACGTGGAGGAGAGGGGGTGGGAAGGAGGGAAATGGACGGAGTATGCCTGCACATTCCACCAGTTAATGGCATCTGCGTCACCCAGGAGAACACATCCACAGAGATATGAAAAGAGAAATCATTCCATTGTCTGGAGAGGTCACTTCCTGGTTTCCATGAAGAGGCCGTTTTCAACGGAGCCCAGCGATGGAAATGCGTAGCTGTATTGAGGCAGCGCCGGGTGTTGAAATTTTGCGCTCCTAACAATTTTGTACCCAGGTCAACCACCCCGTGAACGCTCCACGCTACATCACTGTTGAGGAGTACCTTTTACCACCTGTGTGTGGCTGCATGATCCTATGATCAGGGGCCTGTAGCATTTACTGAAACGTTAACGTTTTTACTATTGGCACACAGATTTTCGTTCCTAAATATTCTTCTTTTTCCTTTCACATCACTTGTGCCAAAGAGCCTGCTGTCCAAAACAGCAAGATAAAGTAAAGGTAAAGGTACCCCTGCCCGTACGGGCCAGTCTTGACAGACTCTGGGGTTGTGCGCCCATCTCACTCAAGAGGCCAGGGGCCAGCGCTGTCCGGAGACACTTCCGGGTCACGTGGCCAGCGTGACATCGCTGCTCTGGCGAGCCAGAGCCGCACACGGAAACGACGTTTACCTTCCCGCTGGTAAGCGGTCCCTATTTATCTACTTGCACCCGGAGGTGCTTTCGAACTGCTAGGTTGGCAGGCGCTGGGACCGAGCAGCGGGAGCGCACCCCGCCGCAGGGATTCGAACCGCCGACCTTTTGATCGTCAAGTCCTAGGCGCTGAGGCTTTAACCCACAGCGCCACCTGCGTCCAAAACAGCAAGATACTCCACTGAAATCAATTGTTACTTCCAACAATACTTTCCGACACTCATTTTCTCTTTGGTTTTAATTTTAGACATTATCTGTATATAGCTTTGCATTGGCATCTCTTCTGAATTTCTAATAAGGACTTTTTACTAGAAGTGGGAGTTTTTCTGGTCCCCACTAAACTTATTTTTGATATTGTTCCTTCTAATTATCATGTTTTCCATGTGTTTTAGGATCAATTAGAAGGAATACTAGGCGTGGGAGATATGCATGCAAATCCTGCCGCTTATTTCTAACAGGATTTGTGTTCCTCACTCCTACATACTGCCTTGACAATTTACTTCTGCATCAGTCTCCCTGTCGCTGGTTATGCTGATTGACATTAATATCTAAAATGGCTTTAAATATCATTGTGATGCAGACTACACACAGATTTATTGCTTCTTTGTGCTGATAATATCTTGACAAATCCTATTTTTGCACTTCAAAAGCATTTGATGGAGATTCAGAGGTGGATAAGTTGCAATAAACTGTCTCTTAATGTCTTGAAAACTGAGTTATTATCAGCTCTCCATCAGCTTTGAAAGAAGAAGCGGGAGAAAGCCGTGTGATTCTTAGCTTTGACTCCGTGGAATCAGCATAAAACCTGAAGCACTAGCTTAGAACACTGGACCCTCGCCAACATGCCCGTTGAGTACAAAGAATCTGATTTAACAATCTCTTGGGCTTTCACATGTGCCAGTTCAGTATGAAGAAGGCATGTGAACCAACTGACATACCGTGCTGTGATATAAACCCCATCAAACTATGCAGTCTTCAGAATTGAGAGCCCTCCATATACAATGGGTTGGTCATGCTCTGAGCAAACCCATTGAAATCACTGGATGCATGTAACTTAAGTCCATTGGTTTTGATGGGTCCACCCTGAGTATGACTTAGTTGGGTAACACCCAATCAGTTCCTATCCTGCCCATTTCTAAAATTCATTATTGACCCAATATAATACCCGATCACTGCTTAGTCAATTACAGTCCTCTGCTCATTATCACACCATGGGAAAAAAGGTGCAACTATCCTGAATATCCCACTGTTTGCACTGGTAGCACTTTGGGAATGCTGGTTAGTTTTCGGCCAGTGGGATGCTGGACACCATTCAGTATCTGGAGAATTAGCCTTGCTTTTAATCATAGGTTAATCACAGGTTATAAATGGTGTGCAGGATTCCCTTAAAGTGTCCATTAGTGTACAATCTCCATTAATGGAGAAATATCCATTGGAGCTCTCCAGTGATGGTTTGCCAACATGGGCTTGAGATAAGGCCATCATGCATCTTGGGACCTGAAGTCCTTTCAGAGCCTTCACCAAAGAGGAGCTTCCTGGTTGGTAAGAGCTGCTCCTCACCGGATGCATATCATGTCAGTGCACCGAGCCAGTTTTAATGTTCTGCTATTTCCATACAAAGGCCTAAGAATCTCTGGACCAGGTTACCTGGAAGTCCCTCTTTGTTGCAGATGCCTTCCAATCAGGAGGTCTGCACTACAGAACTGAGCCTTTCGTGTAGTGACACCTACCTTTTGGAATGTCCTCCCATTGTGTATCAGACAGGTGACTTCTCTAATGTCATTTCAGTGCTTGCCAAATACATTTTTCTTTCAACAAGCTTTCTAAAATGTTTATCCCATTTGGTATCTGTCTTGAATTGGAATTGATTTTATGTATGGGCTGTTGTTTCAAAGTGATTTTATATTTATCACATCTATCTATCTATCATCTTAACGTATCATTTTCAACAATTATAAAACATACTTTTATATCTTATACAATTTTTTTTTACTTCCGCTAATCACATCTGAAATTTTTCCAATCTTTTCCACTTAATTTACATTTCTTACTTTCACTATTACTTTTAAATATCATAACTGTCTCTCTTCTTTATCTTCTTTGCAATATTTCATATATTCCCTCCTTACAAAACTTCTTGTCGTCCTACTAGCGTAATTTGTTGATTTCAGTTGCTCTTCAAATAGTTCGCATATTTATTCCAATCTCTGGTCTTGCAGGTTTTGAATCCTTCCTGTCATCTTATCCAATTCTGCGTAGTCCATTAATTTTGTCTGCCATTCTTCTTTTGTTGGTATTTCTTCTTGCTTCCATTTCTATTATCTATCTATCTATCTATCTATCTATCTATCTATATCTATCTATCTATCTATCTATCTATCTATCATCTATCATCTATCATCATCTATCTATCTATCTATCTATCTATCATCTATCATCTATCATCTATCATCTATCTATCTATCTATCTATCTATCTATCTATCATCTATCTATCTATCTATCATCTATCTATCATCTATCTATCTATCATCTATCTATCATCTATCTATTTATATCTATCATCATCATTATCTATCATCTATGTACAATTATTTTAATTGTGTTTATATATGTACCTCTTTTATATAATTACTGCGTAAATTGGAATAAAAGACATACATAGATACACACACACATGCAAAGCTACAGCTCAGTTGGTAGAGTATGAGACTCTTAACCTCAGAGTTGTGAGTTTGAGTCTCAAGTTGAGCAAGAGATTCCTGCATTGTAGGATGTTGGAGTCTATTACCCTCATGGTCCATTTCCAACTTGACAATTCTATGATTCTTCCTTTTCTTCAGACTTTTAAAAGGTCATGATATAAGCAATCAGATTTTTGAGATCTATATTCCTTTAAAAAAAGAAAGAATCCTTTGAAACCTTTCCTTACAAAAGAGTTATGCCGCATGTTGAGGAAGATTGCCTGTTCCTACAATATTTTGAGAATTTGCAAGTAACCATAAATATTGTGCCCTAGATTTTGGATGACTGAAACATCTCCCTCTGTCAATAATCTCCAAGGGAGCCTATTAATCTGTCAGGATAATCAGTTCACATGATTCTGCATAGACATGACATCCATCCTTCCATATAAATTATTCCAGAACCTGGCAAAGCTTAAAAACTGTGTTAATGATTTGTAACTGGCTAAGACCCGCAAGTGAATTCCCATCAAGGCTGGGCTTACTAATGTAGCTACATAAATGAGTGTCATGTTCTGCTCATGTCAGGAATGATTTTGGCAAATGCAAACAAATAAAAGATAGAAATAGAAATGCAGTAAATCGGACATCTGAAGTAGATGTATTTGCAAGCAAGCATCTTCTAGAAGTGTTAACTTTACTTCTCAACATTGTAGGCGATATCCACATGTCTAGCCAGCGAGTTTTATTTATTTTTTATTCTGGCATCATGAAATGATTTAGGGGTGATATGCACAATTCTAAATCTTGGCCAGTCCCAGCATATTTCTAACAGTGTCACTGTTCAGTGGTAGAACATTTGTTTGCAAGGAAGCTGGATTCTGCAGTCATCGTTCCCATGTGCATAGCATTCTGGTTATATAAATGTTTTGACACCCTCAGTGCTATTGTAGCTTTCATTGAATGCTGAGAGAATTGTGTGGCCATCATGCCACATCACAAGATCACCACCCCCACCCCCAAGCAGGTAAATTTCCTGTGTGACAAACCAGTGATCACAATATCAACCCCTTAAACTTTGCATTGGCTTCTAGCAGAATCTGCCATCCATAGATAAAAAGAATTCATTTTCTCCAGGTGCACTCAATTTATGTGTCATTCCTATTTGTCAAATAGACTCATCAACTCCATCCATTTGCTTTCTGATTATGTGTGGACAGATTCTAATACGCACATGCAGTTGTATGTAAAAGGTTAAAAGGTAAATGACCCCTGGAAGGTTAAGTCCAGTCAAAGGCGATTATGGGGTTGTAGAGATCATCTCACTTTCAGGCTGAGGAAGCCAGCATTTATCCACGGACAGCTTTCTGGGTCATGTGGCCAGCGTGACTAAACTGCTACTGGCACAATGGAACACTGTGGCAGAAACCAGAGCGCACGGAAACACCATTTACTTTCCCACCACAATGGTACCTTTTTATCTGCTTGCACTGGCGTGCTTACAAACTGCTAGGTTGGCAGGAGCTGGGGCAGAGTAACAGGAGCTCACTCCGTCACAGGGGTTTAAATCACTGACCTTCCAATCGGCAAGCCCAAGAGGCTCAGTGGTTTAGACCACAGCGCCACCTGCGTCCTAAAGTTGGATGTATGAGGGAGGGTTTTCCAACAATAGCTTCAACAAAACACAAAGAGGTCCAGAGCTTGGACAGTGGGCAAAATCCTGCCTCCCACAATCATCCATTGACAGTGTGGATAAGGCCACTGAGCGTGTGAAAGCTGATAAAAAGACTGACGTCAGTTTAGACAAATGTGGCTACTGCTTATTCCTAACCCAAAAAATTGCATTACATGTATTTGTCAATGGTGTTCCACTGCGGTGCAGAATTGGCGTACAGTGGTACCTCGCGTTACACTTCAGGTTACAAACTCCGCTAACCTGGAAGAGTTACCTCGAGTTGAGAACTTTGCCCCAGGATGAGAATACAAATCATGTGCTGGTGGCACAGCGGCAGCAATTAGCGAAAGCACTCCTGTAGTTAAGAACAGTTTCAGGTTAAGAACGGACCTCCGGAATGAATTAAGTTTATAACTAGAGGTACCACTGTACAGCATGTGACATGACAATGACCTCCCATCATCCATCATTTGTTGTTGTTGTTTAGTTGTTTAGTCATGTCTGACTCTTCATGACCTCATGGACCAGAGCATGGCAGGCACTTCTGTCTTCCACTGCCTCCCGCAGTTTGGTCAAACTCATGCTGGTAGCTTCGAGAACACTGTCCAACCATCTTGTCCTCCGTCGTCCCCTTCTCCTTGTGCCCTCCATCTTTCCCAACATCAGGGTCTTTCCCAGGGAGTCTTCTCTTCTCATGAGGTGGCCAAAGTACTGGAGCCTCAGTTTCACGATCTGTCCTTCATCCATTATGCTTCACCCTTATCTCTCTCTTCCTCTCATCCTTAGCACTGATAGGTAGGTAAAGAAGTTCAGGATTCTCAGTGATATAAAACTTTTCTTTGTATGAAATAGCAACCTCGGTAAACTTTTAAAACCTTTTTGGAAAAAATAACCTTCACAGGAAAGTGGCTTCTACTTCTTTATGGCTGCTTCCTAATTCATTGCAACTGATTTCTTCTTTCCTTTAAGTGTTCTTTTGAAAAGACAAATAAAAAGTTTACAGGATGTTTATAGTCATCTCTAGAGAGCTGAAGTTGACAGTTGGCAGGCTGCTCCTTAAGTTTAGTAACTATTACAAATCTTTTTTGAAAAGGAAACAGATTTTCTTGTGTAAAAAAGAAATGGGATAAACAGAGAGGGGTGAGCGACCATGATGCTCGTGAGCACAATTCAACATACGTTGGTCCTATTTAGGGATGTATGTTTGCATTGTGGAGGAGGAATTTGGTTTGAGTGGAATGCTACTGTGAAACTGCCTAATCATTATGCAAAATGAACCACAGATGTCCTTCAAAAATTGCAGTTTTCCATATTATTCAATACAATTCTCATATCAAAACAGTGTACCAAATTACTTTTAAAGACATTTTGTCCCAATGTATGCATTTTTGTTTAGAAATACAAAGAAAATATGTCTTTAAATGAGATCCCCTAAGTTCTACTCTTACTTCCTTTCATCTGGACAATAGACCTCTGTTGATAAAGCCTAGAATTGCATTAGCTATTTTTGTTGCTGCATCAGACTGTTGTCTCATGTCAAGCTTGTGGTCTACTAAAGACCCCTAAATCCTTTTCACATGTGCTTTTGACAAGCCAGGTGTCCCCCATCCTATATCTGTGCTTCTGATTGTATAGAACTTACATTTGTCCCAACTGAAAATCATTTTGTTCATTTTGGCCCAGATCTTCAGTTTGTTAAGGTCATCTCAAATTGTATCAGCTTGTATCACCATAAGTCAGAGGTAGTCGACATGGTACCTCCAGATGTTGTTGAATACAACTTCCATCATATTTGGTCAAGCTTTCTGGGGCTGTTGAGATCTGGAGTCTACCAACAGATGGAGGGCACCACATTGATTCCTCCTGCCATGAGTGATTACTCCATTTTCATGGCATACTTGTGCTTCCTGCCAGAGCATCACTAACCATAATAAAAGGAAACCGAATAAAGAGAAGTTTAAACTCTCTGCAAAAACTTATTGAACAATGCAGCCTTATCCATTATTAGACTACCATCTCTCACTGGACTGGGCAAATCACTTGAAAATAAATTGTAGAGAACAATTGTACCTGGGCGGGAAGAAAAATTGGATTACCGCACAGGCCTTTCCTATATCTAAATTCTTTTCTGATCTGATAATTGTGTTTGCTCAGGAGGCACAATCTTTATCACCTGGAGGAGACACAGCATGCCACACAGTTCCACATGACTTATGTATCATCTGGCAGATAAGACCATCCATCCTCTTCACTCCATAGACGTGGAGAGATTTCTCCTTATGCCGAACAACAATAAAAGTACTGGTGCAATCAAAAACTCATAAAAAATTAAGCACAGATGAAATCTCAAAGAGCCAAACAAGCAATGGACATAATAAAACCACATGCTCGTTCAAGAGACTCTAATGGCAAATGAGGAAAGTATTATGGTTTACATTATTCTGCCATGCACAGTGAAGAGATGACCGTCCCCCTATGCTGCTCTACAGCCTGAAAGAGGATAGGATTCACTTGATGGCTTCGGATGGCTGCGGTTACTCCAAGCCACTTGAACTGGTGTCACACCCAGCCTGGGGCCAACAATACCATCTCATTTTCTGCCTGATAATGATGCTTATCTTCTGGTCAGGTGCCTTTATGAGATTGTGCCAATGCCAGCCCAGGATCTGATGAGCAAATGGGTTTCTCAGGCCTGTGTGGATCTCTCCTGCTTCATGCATGCGTGGGAGGTGGATCGCAGCCTGCCTGCCAAATGACCAATGGCAGCTGGGCTGTTAGGCTGGCCCTACCCCGGGGCTTTGCTCCAGTCCGCCCCATGGACATTTAAACCTGGGGCCTAATCCACCTCCTCATCCAGTTCATTGCTGGATCTCCTTGTCAAACAGTTTCCCAATGCTTTGCCAAACCCTTAATCTGTAATCAATAAAGTTGTGGCTTGATCCAAGCTATGTGTCCTGTTTAATCATTGAATGTGTGTGCGTGGCTCAAGACATAGCCTTTTTGGTCATACCCAGAAAGTTCAGGTGGTCATTATCAGTATAGTACCCCACATATTCTCACAAAGTCTGGAGTCTCACTTTCTGTCAAAGGTAGACTAGAGCTTAATGCCTTTTTCATACCCTCTAGCATTCATCCAATGAAAATAGGGACATTCTATTCAATAATAATAATAATAATACCTGCCATCTGAATGGGTTGCCCCAGCCACTCTGGGTGGCTTCTAACAGATATAAAAACATAATAAAACATTAAACATCAAAAAACTTCTCTATACAGGGCTGCCTTCAGATGTCTTCTAAAGGTTGTATAGTTACTTATCGCCTTGGCTCAGGGGTCGCATAACCATACCTTCCAACATTTCTCCAATGAAAATAGGGACAGCCTACCATAACCTCCAACAGTTCTCCAATGAAAAGAGGCACGTCCTAAGGAAAAGTGGGACATTTCAGGATAAAATCAGAAACTGCGATGGCTTCTGTAAATCTGGCACCATCTCTGGAAAATAGGGATACGTGGAAGGTCTGACACGTTACTCCTTTGTGATGGCTGATCCAAGAAACATAATGTTTCTTAAGGTTAGGACTTTATGTCATCATGGTTGGTCAACTTTGTAATGAGAAACACTGGGGAAGGTGAGCTCAGACTGTTTTACTTCACCACATCCCATTTCCATAGAGAGGCATGGTACTGGCATGGGTTGTACCTACAAGATCTAGGCGATTTGCACAATAACAATCAAAATGTGACTTTTACTGTGGCAGCCATCTTTTCATGGTAATTTATGAATGGGAACAGATTGAATTGTGTAAAAAAAAAAAAATTTGCTTTACACGAGCAATTATCTCTCTAGGACTGGAGGCCAATGCAAAAAATTCAGGTTCAATACCAGTGTGGCGTTAGCTGTGTTTGATTGACAATAAATGACTTCTACGACTATCAGTACTTATTAGCACTGCCACTTATTGGCCTTAAGGCAACCGTGTGATAACAAGTTGTTCGCTGATGGCTTTCATCTGCATTGTGTTACCAGGATTTTTTTTTCCTTGCCTTCCTCTTTAGACAGTTTATGAGATATTAAATGTTAGACCTGGGGTGAAAGCATCTGATAACGACTACTGTTCAGTTCAGACAGATATTAAAATTTAATATGGTCTCTGTATGAAGTTTGTTTAATCAAATGTCAGCAAGATCTTAAATCTATCAGTAAAGACCTTAATACACCCAGGGGGCAAAATCAACAATGAAAGCCAAAATCCTAGACAAGGAAAAGGCCTTGAAGAAGTGTATGTGTAGTGCCATCTGCTTCGAGTTAATTGTTCTCAACAGGCTACTCAGCTGCCATTTAATCTCTACATCACCTATTAAAAGAACAGGAGATGTTCCGAAATACGTGAGGAATATCGGCAAAAATCACACAGCACGAATAACACCGTGCAGTAGAGCTACGTGGTTGCTATCATACATATCATTTGTTCATCCATGGGGAAAATATGAGGCCGGGGTATGGAGAGGCCACTTTTAATGGCTCCTGTGATAGCTATCACAGTTTGAAAAGGTATCGATACACAGGGGCTCCCCATGCCAATGTGGAATTTTTTTCATGCCACTTTAAATTTGTATCTCCACAGTGTTCAGCACCAAGGAGGAAAAAAGCCTGAATCCACATGGAGAGCACTTGCATCCCTTTTCTGCTGCACGGTATGTGAGGGTTGCCATATCCCAAGAAGTAAAAACACAGACACAAAAGTTGGGAAATCACCCCCAAAAGGCAGTGATACTCAAACATACACTTCCTGGTTCTGTTGGCAAAAGCCCAGACATTTTGCTGTTGTTGTTTTTCGAAATTCCGGACATATGGCAGCACTACAGTTAGGTAGGTAAAGGTAAAGGACCCTGGATAGTAAAGTCCAGTTAAAAGTGACTATGGGGTTGCGGCGCTCATCTCACTTTCAGGCTGAGGAAGCCGGCGTTTGTCCACAGCTTTCTGGGTCATGTGGCCAGCATGACTAAACCGCTTCTGGTGCAATGGGACATCATGACGGAAACCAGAGCACATGGAAATGCTGTTTACCTTCCCACTGCAGTGGTACCTATTTATCTATTTGCACTGGTGTGCCTTCAAATTGCTAGGTTGGCAGGAACTGGGACAGAGCAACAGGAGCTCACCCCGTCGTGGAGTTTCAAACCACCGACCTTCTGATCGGCAAGCCCCAGAGGCTTAGTGGTTTAGACCATAGTGCCATCTGTGTCACTTCCCTCCCCCCCCCCCCCGGCCCTACAGTATGTGCCATAAAAAGGTAAAGGTTCCCCTGACCGTTTGGTCCAGTCGCAGACAACTCTGGGGTTGTGTGCTCATCTCATTCTATAGGCTGAGAGAGCTGGCATTTGTCTGCATGTGGCCAGCATGACTAAACCGCTTCTGGCGAACCAGTGCAGCGCATGGAAACACCGTTTACCTTCCCGCCAGAGTAGTACCTATTTATCTGGTGCCTTCCCCTATGTGACCCATGAGAGCAGCAAAAGAACAAGACTGTACAACGGTGATGGGATAAAATCAGAGGAAGGGTTGGCATGGTATTGGGTCTCAGGTTCAGTTCCTCATTCTACAAGCCCCAGGTTAATGGAATGGATCCACCAGGTTTGGACCACTCCAAACCTGTTCCATGGGAATCAGACAGTGTTGAACCCTGCCATGTTGCAAGCCAAGCAAACAAGGTCCCACTGAGGGACCAGGGTGCAGAATCCCATCAGGCAGATACCCCAATCTTGGTGGTTGCATGGTCAATCCCTCCCTCCCAGTTGTCAGTGTTTATTCTACATTTTTAAAGATTTGCCTTGAGAGAGTCTTTAAACCTCTTTTGCTGACCACCAGCATTACACTTTCCATTTTTAAGTTCGGAATAGAGTAGTTGCTTTGGAAGACGATCATCAGGCATCCGCATAACACGACCAGTCCAACGAAGTTGATGTTGAAGAATAATCGCTTTGACACTGATGATGTTTGCTTCTTCCAGTACACTGGCATTAGTTCGCATGTCTTCCCAAGTGATGTGTAAAACTTTTTGGAGACACCATTGATGGAATCTTTCGGGGATTCCTGGTTTTCCAGGATACACTATTCACTATGCACTGTGTCCTCCTCTTGGTGATTTTATCTGGCTGGAATGTGTCTTTGAATTGTGATTATGCTTCTTGCTTAGAAGTGGTGTGTGACTGGCCCTCAGGTTGAAAAAAAGTGGCCCTCAGGCAGAGAAAGCTTCTTCACCCTTGATTTATACATGTAAAGGGACCCCTGACAATTAATTCCAGTCATGAACGACTCTGGGGTTGCGGCGCTCATCTCGCTTTACAGGCCGAGGGTGTCAGCATTTGCCTGCTTCCACAGACAGTTTTTCCAGGTCATGTGGCCAGCATGACTAAGCCGCTTCTGGCGAAACCAGAGCAGCACACAGAAACGCCATTTACCTTCTCGCTGGAGCAGTACCTATTTATCTACTTGTACTATGTGCTTTCGAACTGCTAGGTTGGCAAGAGCTGGGACCAAACAATGGGAGCTCACCCCATCAAGGGGATTCGAACTGCTGACCTTTTGATCGGCAAGCCCAAGCAACACAGTGGTTTAACCCACAGCGCCACCTGTGTCCCCCCATGTATACATGTATCATGTATAATTGGAGTCACATACCTATTGGCAAACCTCATTTAAAAGGGTGGAAAATGGATATGAATCCAAGTATTTTTAGGTTAACTGGGCTGTGGCACAGGCTGCAGAAATGCTAGGAAGTAGGCTACTTTAAATAACATAAATGATGTCCTGATTATCAATATTATAATGAAATTTAATATTTGATGTTGGAGTATTAGCATATAATGAATATATCCCTTTCTTACTGATGCCTAATCAGTATTTCAGGCTTCTCCCTGATATGACACAAATTTAGCACGGAAAAGAAATGAATTGCTAAATTAATAACAAATATTATTGCCTCTGCCAGAACTATTCTGCAACTGAGTTCAGCAGCAAGAAACTTTGTAAGAACAGCCAGACCTTTAATGTCTTAATTATGGGACTGAAATTGTTCTATTACTGAAGCACATTTTCCTTCAAATGGAAGAGAAGGAAGCATGTATGAAATTGGGCAATGGTTCTCCGCAGAAAATATGTCACCTTACTTAAAAACGTTTCAGCCTACTCCACTTGCAAGACTATTGTTTCAGTGTTTCCATGTATGTGTCTTTCAATTAATCACAACTGTACAGCATCATGGCTTAGATCACCTGAGGGCTCCATACAAATAATCAATTACTAATTTAAAAACACACTCTAATCTATTCAACTGAACCTTTCCAAGTAGGATTCCAAAATACGTGTAATACCATGCAGAGAATGATCTGAAACTTATCTGGAGATGAGAAAGACTAGTTAGAATTCCATTGGGTTCCCATTTTGTGAGTCCCAATGAGAATCTAAATAAATGCATAAAGTTTCCACAAGACAAGGCTTGCCACGTGTATGTTCTTGTTTTGCCAGTGACTTCAGTGGCTGTCACAATCCTCTCGAATTAAGCAGCCACTCTTCTTCCTATGATTTCAAGACTGGCATGAACAATCCACAAACAGAATTGTATCCCCCCAGGACTGCAGTTTGATTTCTTCTTTATAATTCAGAGTACTTTAAAACACACACAAACACAACAAAACACACCTAATCAGAACTATTTAGGGTGCTTCAGTGCTTTTACATCCAGGAATGTAGAACTGGGGGAGGAAATAAATGAAGCTAAAAGGAAAATATTTAGGCCACATTCAATTTCTGCCATTCCATATAATATATATGTATATCTTGCGGGAAAGCAGTATACAGAGGGAAAGAAAGGCTCAGCTAATTTTGAAGCTACGTTTTTTCTAAAGCCTCTAAAGTATTGTTGGTATTTGATAGATAAAATGTGGGTGGGAAGCAGATTATGAAGGAAACGCCTCTCCAAAAATATACCTTTTGCCAAGATGATAATCTCGCCACGGGAAAGTGGTGAGCTTTGTTCAAGGTCGTGCCCAAAATGTCTTCCATCAGAATATAGTTTTTCTCATTTAGCTCACCCTGGTCACAGACCAGCAGCTCTGCAATTGTCCAGCTTTGAACATCTGGCGCATACAATTCACTCTTACCTCAGCATTCATTCATTCATTGCATGAGTTCTCAGGAGCACTGAAAAAAAGGGGGGGGGACCCTGTGCGCCGATTCCTCCCCCTTGCATTTGTCTATGATCATAGCTACCAGATACAGATGGCTCACTCAGCTCCTCACACAGTTGCCTTGGGCATCTGAAAGTTAAATGGCTTACATGCTGGGCCACACCTTTTGGAGTTACCGCTGATATAACAGGCAGATGCTTCAGCAGGTACAGATGGCCTGCCCAATCCTTATCACCTATAAGCATTTCAACATCCCCTGGCAACTTCCAGAGACAAAATGGAGCAAAGGAGAGAATTGCTTTTCTTGCATCTCCTCTATCCTATACAGATGTATCCATATCAATAAAATATGACTGTTTTTCATGCTATTTCTTCTTCTTAAATTATGTTTGTTTCACCGCCCCTCTACAGACATCCATTCTGTTATTTTATTTTGCATATAATGTGGTATTCCATTTCCCCAAAGATCCCCCCCCCCCGCACACACAAAAGGTATCTCTGAGTGTTTAATATGCTGAACAACTGACAGAATTGTGGCATTTAATTTGTTGTGATTGGAGCTCATCAGTTCTGCATAGGAGAGAATGAATAAACATCTTGTAGGGATTTGGATTTAAAATGCAAATTGGTAATAACCCACCAAACAACTTTTATCAATTACTGCCACCTTTTCTATTCCCCTCCACTTCCAGGCACATAGCAACTGCCTCAATCCAGGCACAGACCAACAAACATTAAAGTGAAATAATTAAACATTGTACCTGCCATCTTCCTGCCATGTTGTTGTAGCGTCAACAGTTTAGTTGGGGGGGGGGGTATTTTTTTTCAATGTCTAATTAATTGACGTAAAGTATCTTAATTTTTTCTTCACACTTTGTATACTTTAAAAAAAGGTAAAGGACCCCTTTACTGGCTGAGGGAACCAACGTTTGTCTGCAGACAGTTTTTCCAGGTCATGTGGCCAGCATGACTAAGCCGCTTCTGGCAAAACCAGAGCAGTGCATGGGAACACCATTTACCTTCCCACCAGGGTGGTATTATTTATCTACTTGCACTCCCCCACTGTCACAGTATGGGTTACAGTTTATCAGAGTCTCAGCTTGGTATGTCAGGAGGTAGAGGTTGGGAAGCAGGAAACAGCAGTCCAGGGGTCAGAAAGCCAAGAGTCAGGAAGCCAAGAGTCAGGAAACAGGAGTCCAAGAGCCAGGATACCAGGAGTCAGGAAGCCAAAGCACAGCTAGGTGGGTAGTGTGTTGCTGTGGCAAAGAGCCAGAGGGAAATGCTGGTCTTATATACCCCTCCTGGCCCTTGCCACCAGGTGCTACGAGTCTTCCGTCAAGCCTCACCTGTGTGGAAACACTGATGTGCTGGACTTAGAAGGTTTTAACAATGTATTTGGTTGGCATGCATATTTGTGGTATGACAAGGTTAAACCACATAAAGTGTTTAAAAACCATATTGTTAGAAAAGCACTGTTTAATGTCTGGATGAGATACAAGGATTTGTTAGAAAATAAAACCCCAAGATGGTTGTCACCAATGGAAGCGAAGGCTCAGAAAAAACTCAATATGGAGGCCAAATGGCAGAAATATTGGGAAATTCTGGAACAAGATGGAGACAGAATAAAACTGCAGAGCTTTGAAAAATTAAAAAATAGAGTGCGAGACTGGCTCCATTACTACCAAATAATGGAGGCATATAATTTGGACAAAAAACTGGGCTTCCAGGTGGAAAAATCAAAATTGGAAACAGAATTGTTAGATCCCAAAACTAAGAATTGGTCAAGAATGTATAACTAGCTGTTGAAATGGAATACTCAGGATGAAACGGTGAAATCTGCTATGATTAAATGGGCACAAGATGTTGGACACAACATTATGATGGCTGACTGGGAACAGTTATGGACCACAGATATGAAATTTACGGCATGCAATGCCCTAAGAGAGAATTTAATGAAAATGATTTACAGGTGGTACATGACACCAGTCAAGCTTGCAAAAATTTATAATTTACCTGACAATAAATGCTGGAAATGTAATGAGACTGAAGGTACATTCTTTCACCTTTGGTGGACATGCCCAAGGATTAAGACATTCTGGGAGATGATTTATAACCAAATGAAAAAGGTATTTAAATATACCTTCCTGAAGAAACCAGAGGCCTTTCTCCTGGGCATGCATGGTCGGCCAATTGGTGCCAAAGAAGGACAGAGCTTTTTTTATGTATGCAACAACAGCAGCAAGAATACTCATCGCAAAGTATTGGAAGACACAAGATTTACCCACCCGGGAAGAATGGCAGATGAAGTTGATGGACTATATGGAATTGGCAGAAATGACTGGCAGAATCTGAGACCAGGGAGAAGAGTCGGTGGAAGAAGATTGGAAGAAATTTAAAGATTATCTACAGAAATATTGTAAAATTAATGAATGTTAGAAAGATGTTCGAATGAAGTTACATGGCTTTAGCAGAAATGCTCTAAAGAATTAAGTAGAATAGATTGTAAATGGATTAAATGGAAAAATAAGGTTAGAATGTGTTAAGATAAATTATAGGACAGGAAATTGAGGAAGATGGAAAGGATTTGCTGAAACAATCAATTGAAGTGGAATACAAAAAAGGGACGTGCGAGGAGGTCGCTGAAACAAGTAAATGAAAGATAATAATATTGAAAGTATTGGATGTGTTTTTAATTGTTTTTGTCTTGTTTTCTTATGTATATGAAGTGTTTTTGTTTCTGTATTGTATTGTATTGTTATGTTTAATTCTTTTTCTTTTCTTTTTGTAATTCTTAAATTCTTAATAAATATTATTTAAAAAAACAACAACAGGATGGAGGGTAGAGAATAGGGTGAGCACAACCATACCCATTTATGCCACTCCCTGCATTGGTATCAAGCATCGGGGAATCATCTTCCTTCCCCGTGGCATTAATAATAATTTTTTTTTTTTCCGTTTGTACCCCGCCCTTCCTGGCTGAAGCTGGGTTCAGACCGGCTGACATCATATAAGTAATACAATATGCATAAAAACAAGCAATCAATTGATTAAAATGCATCCCAAAATTAATTCAAATAAATTAAAATTAAAACTGAACAAACGACATTCCTCAGGTTAAAATTGAAAGCGGTTAATACTCGCCAGGACCAACTGTTTCCACTGATATTATAAGGACCTGTGAGTGGGCTGGGAAACCTCCTTTGTTCTTATACAAAGAGAAAATGAGTCAGACTGAACCCTGACCAAAGGCCTGGCGGAACAGCTCCGTCTTGCAAGCCCTGTGGAAGGATGCAAATCTCGCAGTAAATAAGCAGATCAAATGAAAGTAAAGTCTTACCAGTTAGGTTCTTTAATAAACACAGCGAGAGACAAAAGAAAGCATCTCCCTAGAATGGCAGTGCTCCCAATTAAGGGTCATCGCCTCCTACGTCTTGTAACTTGAGTTTGTACCCTCTGTGCTTTCTGTTCTAACATTCTCTGAGCTCTCCGTGTCCTTGGGCATGGGGGATGAGGGTGAATGCTGTCCAGAGACTGTGAATCTGTTAACTCTCTCTCTTCCAGTGTTTCTTCTACTAGCTGTTCCCCACCCAGTATTTCCCAGCTTCTGCCTTCTGAACTATGCCCCTCTGAAAACCACTGTTCTAAATCTATACTGTCCTCCTGCTCCTGGGAAGATTCAGGATCAGGGGGGAGGGGGCAGCTCCCACCATTTCTCCTCAGTGCAGTCCTCCTCAGTACGGTCCCTGACAATTGGTATGTGCCCCCCAGGAAGGTTTGCTGGAAAAGGTTCCCCACCCTTCCTCTAGGATATGCTAACTAATCAATCTTCCTTGAATTGTGTCAACCATAGTCATAGCAGTGCAGATTATAATGCATACAGGCATACGCACAGAGAGACATGAAAAATGTCTAAAACATAAATAGCAGAATCACAGTGCAACATTTTCTGGATCGTATCCCTTCAGACTACAGCAGAGTATAGTGTTTGGATTATATAATGCTCAAATTTTCTTTACCCATGGAAAATTTGCATGTATTAAAGAATGATAGAACGCTTATCCCTGATATATTGATGACTAAAGAGTCCAGGGCTTTTTAACGTGTGATATTTTACTGTATTTTTGGTTTTATGAAAGCTGCCCAGAGTGGCTGGGGAGGCCCAGCCAGATGGGTGGGGTATAAATAATAAATTATTATTATTATTATTATTATTATTATTATTATTATTATTATTATTATTTTCAGCTAGAGCTTAGTGGAACTCAGTTCCAGCACCTCTATCTCTCTTTTTTTAAAAAATAATATTTATTAACAGTTTAGAGACTACAAAAGAAAGAAAAAGAATTAAACAAAACAATACAATACAATACAAAAACGAAGACACTACATAACACTAACACTAAAACATTGAATTAACAAAACAAAAACAATTTAAAACACATCCAATAATTTCAATATCTTATCTTTCATTCCCTTGTTTCAACGACCTCCTCACACCTCCCTTTTTGTGTTCCACTTCAATTAACTGTTTCAGTAATTCCTTTCCATCTTCCTCTGTTTTCTGTCCTGTAATTTAGCTTAACATGTTCTAACCTTATTTTTTTCCCTTTAATACATTAATAATCTATTTGTACTTAATTCCTTATAACATTTCTACTGAAGCCATATAACTTCATTCCAACATTTTTCTAACATTCATTGATTTTACAATATTTCTGTAAATAGTATTTAACTTTTTCCAGTCTTCTTCCACCGATTCTTCTCCCTGGTCTTGGATTCTGCCAGTCATTTCCGCCAGTTCCATATAGTCCATCAACTTCATCTGCCATTCTTCCCGGGTGGGTAAATCTTGTGTCTTCCAATACTTTGCGATGAGTATTCTTGCTGCTGTAGTTGCATACATAAAAAAAGTTCTGTCCTTCTTTGGCACCAATTGGCCGACCATACCCAGGAGAAAGGCCTCTGGTTTCTTCAGGAAGGTATATTTAAATACCTTTTTCATTTCATTATAGATCATCTCCCAGAATGTCTTAATCCTTGGGCATGTCCACCAAAGGTGAAAGAATGTACCTTCAGTCTCATTACATTTCCAGCATTTATTGTCAGTAAATTATAAATTTTTGCAAGCTTGACTGGTGTCATGTACCACCTGTAAATCATTTTCATTAAATTCTCTCTTAGGGCATTACATGCCGTAAATTTCATACCTGTGGTCCATAACTGTTCCCAGTCAGCCATCATAATGTTATGTCCAACGTCTTGTGTCCATTTAATCATAACAGATTTCACCATTTCTCAGTTCCAGCACCTCTCAGGTGGGCGCCAATGCCATTATGAGAGAACAAGGGAGGCATTCATGGTGAGTTTCGGCACCTCTTTTTCTAGAAAAAATAGCACTGCATAAAGACTCATATTATTTCCTAAGCTAAATAGTAAGCTGCTGCTACTCCTAGCAAGAACAATAAAATAGCCAAACAGAGTCTTTTCCATCCTTTGTTAAGGCTTTTGAATTTAAAACAATAATAGAAGTGGGTAAGTTATCCAACGTTCCTCTTAAACAAAGCAATTTCAAAACAATCTATAAATGAGTAAGACATGCCATGAAGATCATGTCCAGTGGAGTTGCAAGGGGAAAGTTGATCCGTTTAGATGCTTATTACAAGGCCATATGCCTAGCATCAGTTTCTGAGGAAGCCTGACGGAAGCTAGCATTCTCATCTGTTTTCATTCTTTGCAAGAGTCCCAGTTATCAGTTTTAATCATAGTTGCCAACTTCCCAGTTGTCCTTCACATTTCGCTGGTCAGCTAGCGGTAATCAACACATATTAGTCACATAGGACTCAATTCTAATTACTCTTCTCAGTCTACAATATAAACAATCAGTGACGCATGATCTGACTGCTGACTCGGTACTGAAGCTCTGAGCAAGGTACAAGGCTAGCTGTTCATCTATGTAGCATATAAAGTGTGAGCTGATCAATTACGAGTCATCAGATGACAATGGCTGTGGTGGAGATACGTACTAGGCGTTATTTTAAATATCTTCCATGAGAGAATATGCCACTTTTTAGTAAAGGAAAACAAGTGCCATGAGGCACAAGGGGAATGGGATGCTTAGATTTCAGAAGCAGAATTTAGAGGACTGCAACTGGAAATATGTGAAAGCACATTTTGGTATCTGTAAGGGGGGATAAAACAGTTCGGATGTGTGATTTGTTGCAATGAAGCAGGCAATGAAGGAAGGATCTGCTGGTCTTTTGTTTAACACACTCACATACCATGAGGTTCTGACCTAAATGTCACCATTAACTGATGTTTCTTCTTTTTGACGATTCCATTATTAAATCCATTCAATTGGGGTCTGCAACAAAATCCATTCAATTACTCCTCCTGCCCTTTTTGGTGTATACTTCATTCTTAGGGTTGCCATATTTCATCCAGACACAAACAAATTGTTGACCTTTTTTTGAGAAATAACCCAAGTTGTTGAGCTTTGTTTTTTGGGTTATGCTGCCGAAAATCCAGAACGAACCACCACTTTCCAGAAATTCCCCCTGGACATCACTTCCGCCATTTTCACCAGAAAAATACAGACATATTGCAACTCTATCCATTCTATTATCTCTCCTGCAACTTAGTCAGCATTCTGCATGCTCAGCAGCCTGATTGGCTGTTTCTGGTTTCCTTCCTGAGGTCCTCCCCTTTCTTTTTTAAATCTTTAAGTTTTTTTTTTTTTATAATAATTTTTTATTATTTTTACAAAACAAAGAAAACAGGGAACAAGGGTATAGGAAAAACAAACAAATCACAAACAAATACATAAAACGTGACTTCCCCATACCTCCCCTTCTCTGCATCATTATTTTATAATGTGTCAGCAATCCTTCAGTCAATTTCTCTATGTATTCTCATTGAGTTTCCCCCTTTAATTTACGATTTACAGCTGTAGTTCTTTGTTTCTAGCCTCTCGACATCTTAACCGTCCAATATTTTACAATAGTTCTTAAGGTATACTTTAAATTTTCTCCAATCTTCCTCCACCGCCTCCTTCCTCTGGTCACGGATTCTGCCGGTCATCTCTGCCAATCCCATATATTCGATCACCTTCATCTGCCATTCCTCCAGAGTGGGTAGTTCTTGCATCTTCCAATACTTTGCTAAAAGAATTCTTGCTGCCGTGGTAGCATACATAAAGAAAGTCTTATCCTTCTTCGGTACCAATTGGCCCACCATGCCCAGAAGAAAAGCCTCTGGTTTCTTTGAAAACGTCCATTTAAGGACTTTCTTAATTTCATTATAGATCATTTCCCAGTAGGCCTTAATTTTTGGGCAGGTCCACCAAAGGTGATAGAAAGTTCCTTCAGCTTCCTTACATTTCCAACATTTGTTGTTGGGCAAATGATAGATCTTAGCAAGCTTGACTGGAGTCATGTACCACCTGTAAATCATTTTCATAATATTTTCTTTCAAAGCAGTACATGCTGTGAATTTCAAACCGGTGGTCCATAACTGTTCCCAGTCAGCAAACATAATGTCATGACCAACATCTTGTGCCCATTTAATCATAGCTGATTTTACCGTTTCATCCTGTACATTCCATTTCAGCAGCAGGTTATACATTCTAGATAGGTTTTTTGTATTGGGTTCTAACAGTTCCGTTTCTAGCTTTGACTTTTCACTCTGGAATCCTACTTTCCTGTCCAGCTTAAACACTTCATTTATTTGGTGGTAATGTAGCCAATCTCTAACTCTATGTTTTAATTTTTCATAGCTCTTTAATTTAAACTTTTCTCCATCCTTTTCTAACATTTCATCATATTTTAACCAATTTGAGTCCATGTTAAGTTTTTTAACTGCTTTTGCTTCCATTGGTGATAACCATCTGGGGGTTTTATTTTCCATTAAATCTTTGTACCTGATCCAGACATTATACAATGCCTTCCGTACCATATGGTTTTTAAAACTCTTATGCACTTTCACCTTGTCATACCACAGATACGCATGCCAGCCGAGGTTATTATCATAACCTTCTAGATCTAAGATGTCTGTGTCCTCAAGAAGTAGCCATTGTTTTAACCAGCAGAAAGCTGCTGCCTCATAGTAGAGCCTCAAGTCCGGCAGGGCAAACCCCCCTCTATCTTTTGCGTCTGTTAAGATCTTAAACTTAATTCTGGGCTTTTTGCCCTGCCAGACAAATTTAGATATATCTTTTTGCCACCTCTTGAAACACTCCATCTTGTCCAGAATTTGTAAAGTCTGAAACAAGAATAACACTCTCGGCAATACATTCATTTTGATAACAGCTATACGGCCTAACAAGGAAAGTTTCAGTCTAGACCATATATCTAGATCCCTTTTGACTTCTGTCCAACATTTCTCATAATTGTCCTTAAATAAATTAGCATTTTTTGATGTTAAGTTTACCCCCAGATATTTAACTTTTTTAACAATTTCCAAACCCGTTACGTTTTGAAATCTATCTTTTTCTTCCGGTGTCAAATTTTTCCCCAACACTTTGGTTTTTTGTCTGTTCAATTTGAATCCTGCCACTTGACCAAATATCTCAATTAGGTCCAACACTCTTTTCGTACTCTCCTCTGGCTGTTGTAATGTTAGAACTAAGTCATCTGCAAATGCCCTTAATTTATAATGTTTCGCTCCGACCTGAATACCTTTAACCAGCGGGTCCATTCTAATCATGTTTAACAAAACCTCCAGGACAGATATAAACAGGAGGGGAGACATAGGGCATCCCTGTCGTGTACCCTTTTCTATTGATATATCATCCATCACATACCATTCACGATTAATTTTGCTTTTTGTTCTGCATATATCGCACCTATACCATTTTGAAATCTTTGGCCTACCCCCATTCCCTGGAGATTCTTCATCATAAAACTCCAATTGATATTGTCAAAGGCTTTCTCCGCATCCACAAAGATTAAAACTGCCTTTTTGTTAATGTCCATTTCCAACAGTTCCAGAATGTCTAAAATATTTCTCACATTACTTGACATATATCTCCCTGGGAGAAAGCCTGTTTGGTCCTTATGAATCTCCCCTACTAGCACTCTTTTAAATCTTTTTGCCAGAATGTCTGCAAAAATTTTATAATCCACATTCAACAGTGATATAGGCCTATAGTTTTTTACTTGGCTTTTGCCAGTCTCTGTCTTTGGTATAAGTGAGATGAATGCCTCTTTCCACGATTCGGGAGCCTTTTTCCCCTCCAAAATTTGATTGCAAACTTCTTTCAATGGTTGAATCAACCATTCTTTTAACATTTTGTAATATCCTGCAGTTAAACCATCCGGTCCTGGAGATTTCCCCAATTTCATATTCTGAATGGCACCCTCTATTTCTTGTTCTGTTATTCTCCCATTTAAGGTCATCTTATTCTGTTCTGAGATTTTTGAAAGTCCATATTTTTTGATGAATTCCTCTATTTCTTGCTCGTTTGTTGGGCCTTGCGCGTACAGTTTTTTGAAGAAGCTTTGAAAACAATTGCTTATCTCATTTGGTCTAGTGATTATTCTTCCATCTTCTTCCAAAGATGTTACAGTATTCAGTTTTTGTCTTTTTTTCAATTGCCATGATAGCAGTTTCCCGCATTTATCTGCCGATTCAAATGTCTTTTGTCTCATCTGCTTTATCTTCCATTCTATTTCTTGATTCATCAGTTCCATATATTGCATCTGATAGAATTTTATTTCTCTTAATATTTCTTGTGACTTTGGTTTAGATCTTAACTTCTTCTCTTCTTCCTTTATTTTTTCCAGGATTTTCTCTTCCCTCTCCTTTTGCTTTCTTCTCTTTAGGGAATTCTGCTGAATAAGAAAACCACGCATCACGGCTTTACTTGCATCCCAGATTGTTCTTTTCTCCACATTTGTTCTTAAATTTATCTCAAAGTATTCTCTTAAAGTTTTTTGGGCCTTCTTGTAGATTTCTTCATCTTTTAAGAGGGTGTCATTCATTCTCCATCGAAATGTTCCCGCCGTTGTTTGTTTCATTTCCATTTTTACAGCATTATGGTCGGAGCAGGTTTTTGGGCAGATTTCTATCTTCTTAACTTTTGATGCCAGATTGCTGGAGATCCAAATTTGGTCAATTCTAGTCCATGTCATCTTTGCTTCGGAGAAAAAGGTTCCCTCTCTTTCTAGAGGGTTCCTTGTTCTCCAAATGTCTATTAAGTCCATATTGTCGGTCATTTCAAAAAAAGCCTTTGGTAGTCTCCCGTCCTTGGATATCACAAGTCTTTGAGCTTTGTCCATGTTTGTGGAGACTACTCCGTTCATATCGCCCATCATTACAATTTTATAGTCCATAAAGTCTGATAGAGTCTCATGCAGTTTCTTGAAAAATTCCGCCTTCCCTTCATTAGGTGCATACACCCCTACTATTAAAAGTTTTTCTCCTTGCGATTGAATTTCAACTGCCAAATATCTTCCTTGCTCGTCCTTAAATATCATTTTTGGGGCCAATTTTTCTTTAATGTACATCACTACGCCTCTTTTTTTGACTTTATCTGATGATATAAATTCCAATCCTAGTCTCTTATTTATCAGAAGCTTCCTGTGGGTCCTGGCTATATGTGTTTCTTGAAGGCATATTATGTCCAATTGTTCTTTTTTTAGAATGTAAAAAACTTGTTTTCTTTTTCGGGGAAGGTTCAAACCATTACAATTCCAGGTTAATAATTGCAGAGACATCTTTGTTTATTGATGGGTATCTGTTCCTCCGACCGCACCCAATAATTGTTCTTCTTCGGTTGGTGGTGGTGAAGTAAGTCCAAATGATAGATTTGAGATGTCTGTTGGTTCTCTTAGGGTCACAGTCCCTTTTTGTAAGTCCTCAAAGTTTCTTTCCAAAAACTGGTCCTTGTCCTGTATTGTTTTGATCTTTATCTTCCTCCCTTTAAAGTTGAAGGACAATCCTTGTGGGAATTCCCACCTAAATGGGATGCTATTTCCCTTCAGCAGGTCAACAAGGTCTTTAAAGTAGGTCCTTACTTGCAAGATGTAACGGGGGATGTCTTTAAAAATCTGTATCTGAGAGTTTCCTATCACCAATGCCTTCTGAAAATGTAGATTTAATATTTTGTCTCTCTCTTCTCTGGATCTTAATGTGATTAGACAATCCCTCGGCTTTTTGCCTTGTCTCCTGCCCAGCCGGAAGGCTGTGGTTATCTCAAAATCTTCTTCTCCTTCCCAGTCCTCCAACCAAAATCCATGAATATTCTCTGTGAGGAATTCCTTAAGGTCGTCCTTTTCTTCCTCAGGGACAAGTCTCAGCTTCAGATTCTTCCCTTTTCTCTCAAGTTCCATCAAGGCCAAAGTTGCATCATGTTCACCCACTTTCCTCTCAATTGGAACAAATTTTCCTTTAAATTCCTCAACCGTACTTTGAGCACTCTCGGCTATCCTCCTCGTTTCTGTATTTTCCTGTATTAATTTATTTATGGAGTCAGTATGAGATGATATCGTTGTTGTGTTCAGGTCTAATCTTGTTGTAAGTTCTGTCAATTTTCTGGAATTTTCTGCCAACTTCTTGGAGTTGTCTGTGGATTGCTTTGTCAATGCCTCTAGAGACTGGTTTATTTTAAGCAGTGCCTGTGTCATAGAATCCATTGATGCTGTTGTTACTCTTTCCTGTGCAGCTGGTAAGCCTGCCGTGGAGGCCCTTTTCTTTTGTGCTTGTGCTTTTGTTCTGGCCCTTGTTGATATTTCCTCCACTGGATTGCTCATAGCCAAGGTCGTTCTCACAGGAAAGGTTTAAGTGGAAAATCCCACTGTTATTTTTCCAATGGAACAATGTCTCTCTTTCCCTCTAGGGGGAGTAAAATGTATCCCAAAAGTGAAAGTCACAAAGAGGCTTTAAGCATATATCGATACAAATCCAATAGTCCAACACGAACTTTACTTTGTATCAAGGTAAGACAATCTTCTAAATAAGCCAAAACCGTTACTTTTTGTCAAATAGAGTCATTCACATCTGCCGTCCGATTTTGACAGCTCCCTTTTGACAGTTCCCTTTTTCCGGCGATACAACTCTGATCAGGCAGCCCCTACCAGGGGGGTTTAGCGGTGAGGGGGGATGACTTCTCTTAATGTTTTCAGCAGGTTAATAATGTCTCTTTTTTTCTTCCCCCCCCTATTCCTGCCCAAAAAAGGGGGGGAGGTTACTCTCTGATGTCGGGCTTGTAGTTTTAAAAAGCACTTGTCATATAAAAACAACTTGATTTTTTCGTTGCTTGATTAAACATGCAGTTTCCGGGGGGCAGACTTCCTTGATTTAATGCCTCCCGTTTTCAGCCAAATCCAAGTTTTTAAGTCCCGTTAATAGTTGTTTTGAGGTTCTTACTCACGGGTATCGATGCCAATTGTAGTTTCAGGAAGGAATCGGCGCTCTCCGTTAATGGCGACGCGGCTTCACTCTGCGGGCTGGGTAGCGACTCTCAGCACCGCGCTCACACCCGATGCCGCTCCGGAGCCTTTAAAAAGGCTCTTTCGCAGTACCGGGGGGCGCAAAGGTGCCCACCGAGTCTCCTTGTTCGCAGGCTTCAGCGCCTGCGATTTTAGGGGTCCCCCGCTCGCCGTAGCGGGTCAGACCCGAACTCGCAGAGCAGTCTCGCCTCGGAGCTCGAGGCTAAGACCGCCATTAAAACGCTGGCGCCGACCGGAAGTCCCTTTTTTAAATCTTTAAGTTTTTCCCACACTTTTATGCATGGGTAGCACCATTTTTTAGGATAGAGCAAAATGGAAGACAAAGACAAGAAGTTTTTGATGTGTGCACAAGTTTCTTTTGAGCTTTGCAGAAAGTTAAAGGTGGGCAAGTACGGATTTGACCATGTAAACGGCAATAATCAACAAATTCAGTCCATGTTCCCCATACAATTTTCGAAACATTTTTAAAACTGAGCCTGAACTTGTGTCTGCAAAATGGATCCAATTTAGACGTTGGAAGGCAACAAAGCAAAGCATAGACATAAACAAATCAGTAAATGTGAATCCAAACTGATTCAAATCCTCTGTATGGATTTGTACTATAGCCCTCTGGAAAATTTAGCAGTTCCTGGCAAGGTCCAAAGTAGTTGCCAATCAGTGGCCGACTAAGTTCAAAGCTTGGTACAGCTTGGGACAATACTTAAAAGCTTGTCTCAAGCTCATTCCTTATTTTCCAAGTGATCCTTGTGCTTTGCAGGAGAGGGCATCCTGCCAGCACCATCTTATCAGGAGGTCCATTCCACATGGTGTTGGAATCAGGCCTTTAGTCTGGAGTCATCTACTCTCAGGACCTCCCGGCATTATATATCTGGCATAGGGACATCTCGAGGAATCTTGGAAATATGCCGTGCTTTGTGAGACCAACATTTTATGCCCTTTCCAGAGCCCTCATGGCACCTGCTTAACCCAGGCTTTGGGAAGGAACTGTGAGGCTTTGGCAGAGTCCTAGAGTCCTCCAGCCTTCTTCCCGAAGCCAGGCAATCACCAGTCTTTGAGAAGGCAGCTTCCTTGCATGCTTACACTGCTCTAAATCTGCCTCTGGCATCTCTATTATCTTTTCAGCGCCTGTTGATGATGTTCTACAAACCTTCTAAGTGAAGTATTTCTTTGGTGATCACTTGTAGCTGAGTAAGATTGTCTTCCATAGACACTGTTTTAACAATGAGTCCGTAAGTGACTGTGGAGGCCAGTTAAAGACCCACACATCCTTCCACAGTGGGGACATAGGTTTCCGGGCGGAAGTTGATCACGGTGTGGATTTGCCAAGCGTGCCTTCCTCTAAACACATTTCTCCCTTGCGTACTGTCTTCAAAGCCCATGACACCTTTGGTAAAGGCTGTTCTCCAACTGGAGCGCTCACAGGCCAGTGTTTCCCAGTTGTCAGTGTTTATACTACATTTTTTTGAGATTTGCCTTGAGACAGTCTTTAAACCTCTTTTGTTGACCACCAGCATTATGCTTTCCATTTTTAAGTTCGGAATAAGGTAGTTGCTTTGGAAGACGATCATCAGGCATCTGCACAACATGACCAGTCCAATGAAGCTGATGTTGAAAAATCATTGCTTCAACAGTGGTGATCTTTCCTTCTTCTAGTACACTTATATTAGTTCGCCTGTCTTCCCAAGTGATGTGTAAAAAATTTCAGAGACACCATTGTTGGAATCTTTCGAGGAGTTGGAGATGGCATTTATAAGTGGTCCATGTTTCACAAGCATGTAGTAAGGTTGGTAGTACAATAGCTTTGTAAACAAGTGTTTTGGTTTCCCTGCAAATGTTTGGTTTCCTCAAACACTCTGCACTTCAATCGAGAGAAAGCCACACTCGCAGAGCTCAGGCGATACTGGATTTCAGCATCAGTGTTGGCCCTTGTGGAAAGATAACTGCCTAGGTAGGAGAAGTGATCAACATTTTCCAATGTTACACCACTGAGTTGGATTTGTGGAATTGCAGAGGGGTTATTTTGTACTTGTTGGTGCAGCACTTTGGTTATTTGGATGTTGAGTGATAGGCCAAGCTTCTCGTAAGCTTCTGCAAAGATATTTAGGATGGTTTGGAGGTCATCCTCTGAGCGTGCGCACACTACCTTCTAAGTGAAGTATATATAAGTCCAGCATCTGTATGAGATTTTAAACTGTTTTTCCATATACATTTGTTTTACAGGCAACTCCCGTATACAAGAAAATGATGATGACGACGACGATGATGATAACTTTTTCTATGCAGAAGTTTCGCAAATGATAATTACTTGACATCTGCAAGATCAGTGCCTGTGCTTGTGGCAGGTAGGAGCTCCTGAACATGTGTACTCAATATTTTTTTATGGTGGCAGATTTGAGTAGCAGATTGGTATGCTTGAAAGTGTTTGTGTTGCTGTTCTACTGTCTGGTGTTTTCAGTGTGTGATACTTAGGGGTTTGTTTGTTTTTTAATAATGTTAATGTGTATGATGTTTTTAGATTAGTTTTATGGCTGTTATAAGCCACCTTGTGCAGCTGTTAGGTGGAAGGCAAGGGGAGAGGAAAATGAAAGAACAGCAGTAAGTAAAGGAAATTGTTTCAAATCCTTTTTTAAATGAGCCAGTCATTTTGGGGATTTTATTTTTGTATCTTTATTGCATTTGCATATATTGTGGCAAATATGTGAGTGGGTGGTATTTATAATAATAAATCAATCTGCTATACATTTAGGAAAGTGGTTTATCTCTCTGTTCTTGAGATATTGTCACCCAATTTGGCATGAGGGTTCTTAAGTACGGGTTTTCTTTTTCATGCTTAGATGGCACTGGATGCCATTTTGAATCAAGATGGTGGATTGAACCATTCCAAAGTGCAGTAATGAAAATATTGTCATCAGATGGCTCCTGAATTGATCAGGGGATGCATCTGGGGCCCTGAGTCAGGTCAGAGGGGCCATGTACAGCACTAGAAATTAACATATTATATTATCACTAGCTGTTTTTTGTTTCCTAGGTTTCTCAGGCAAAAGTAGACATGCTCAGCTGGTGTGTGTATGTGTATGTTAGTTTACTAAATTCTTTTTCTTCTGATTAGCTCAGTGATAGACCATAATTATTTGCATGCAAAATGTCTCAGGTCCATTCCCCGACATCTCCTTGTAGGACTGGGAAGGAATCCTGACTTTGACAGACACTGCTTTTCGGTGTCAACAATGCCAGGCTAAATGGTATGACTAGTTATAAGCAAGGCTTAATTTGTGCTGAAGTTGTAGGAACTGAGCATCACTGCCATTCTAAGAGAACAAGGGAGGTGTTCATGGTGGGTTCTGGCACCTTTTCTCCTAGAAAAAAAATGGCACTGGTTATAAGGCAGCTTCCTCTGTTTAAGGAAGGTGTTCTTTGAAGGTTAGCTGATTCCAGCCTGCTTGAACGTTCAAAAATTGAGTCATTCAAAAGTGCAGGGCCTTCCCTTTCAATGACACAAGCCCTTTAAAAATACAATGAAGGTAAATAGCTAGCCAACTGCAAGTAGAGTACAGGTAGACAGGAATTCAGAGTTAACCCTAACATTAAGGTAATGGTAAAGGACAAGGACTCCTGGATGGTTAAGTCCAGTCAAAGGTGACTATGGGGTTGTGGTGCTCATCTCGCTTTCAGGCTGAGGGAGCCAGCGTTTGTCCACAGACAGCTTTCTGGGTCATGTGGCCAGCATGACTAAACTGTTACTTGTGCACAGAGGACCATGATGGAAGCCAGAGTACATGGAAACGCCGTTTACCTTCTCACTACAGCGGGAACCCTAACATTAGGCAGAGAGAGAGAGAGAGAGACAACCACTCCAGGCAGCTGATTTGAGGTGAGTTGAAAGGACGGTTATTTAACTGATTGTTATTGTATTTTTACTCTCAGAAATAGGAAGAGACACATGTGGGATTTTCTGTTCGGGTGCCAAAATATCTTGACTGGTCTTAGGTACTTTGACTGGGAGTGGTGTGGCATGTGTAACTCTGCCTCAGGCAGCAAGGTATCTTGTCCCTGCCCCAGATACATTGGGTCACGTCTGATTAATTTCTACTCAGAACAAAGCACACTGAAATTAATGGAGCAAACTAAGTCATGATGATTAATTTCAGTGGATCAGCTCTGAGTGTGACTCACATGAGGTACAACTCAAAGGAAGGAAACAGCTGGAACTGGCTTGCTTGTATAGCTGAGCAGGCAGCATGTTCCACATGGAAGACTCTCATCCGTCTTCCTGCATATTATGTACTAAGCTTGGATCCTAGAACAATAGGCAGGTAGGATCCTAGAAAGCAGCAACCTGATTGGTCTGCAGGAGCCGCCCAATCCGACTCCAGGAGGAAATGAATCAGCAACCGGATTGGCCTGCAGAAGCAGTCCAATCAGGCTCCAGGAGGGAAGTTGAATCAGCCAATCATGCGGGACCCATTGTGTAAATAATGTATATATAGCCAGAGGTTTTGGGGGAAATCATTCACTCACTGTTTACCATGAGCTGAAATAAAGAGCATGAAATTAACACTTAACTCCAAGTATATTTTACTCCAACAGGTTGGGCTCCACAGCAGCCCATTGCACTCCCTCCACAAAACATATCTGACACCAAAGTCAAATCCAAGGGGTGCCTCTTCATGCAGCTATTGTCAGGTACGTAGCTGACGTTTGAAAAATACATTTGGAACATGTCCTAGAACATACAGCTAAGCCTCTAATTTATCTCTCAGAAGATGAAACTCATCAAGCAACTGGGACGGAGAATTGGATAGCTATAAATAAAAGTTATTATTCTCTTTGCTCAACTTCCTGAGCAGTGCCTGTTCGACTCATTGGAATTGTTGCAGAAGTGTATCCCTAAATCTTCTGTCAGTGCTTTACATCTAACAAGTGGATGACGGATTGTTTTTAATTCATTAAAAACAAAAAAATATTTTGTGCATCATGCCTTGTTGTCTTAGGTTGTGCGGTGTCTCTTATTGATAATTTGAAAATCTGCATTGCAATTCTTTCACTGTTGACCCCACAGTAAGTCCCACTAAGCCCATTGGTGCTTATTGCCTGATAAGTGGGGATAGGATCACTTCAGATCTAACAACAGTGCCAAAATAGGAAGGTTGTGTATAGCTATTCTGCTTATTGGCAGAACACGTACTATGTATGTCTCATTTTGGATCCCTGGCATCTTCACTTAAGGCTGGAAAAAGACATCTGCCTGAACCCTTAAAGAGGCTCTGCTTTTCAGCATAGACAATGCAAAGCTAACAGACCAATAGTATGACTTGGTATAAGCAGCTTCCTGTGTTCTCAGGAATAGGCAGCTGTCTCTTATGGGGATCAAACCTGTGGCCTTGGTGTTATCAGCACCATGCTCTAATCAACTGAGCTACCCAGGAGTAGAGTAGTATATTTGTTTAGTCGTGTCTGACTCTTCGTGACCCCATGGACCAGAGCATGCCAAGCACAGTAGTATATATCCCTATATATTTCCACTTATCCTTGGTGCCAACTTCTCCATATGATTGAGGGGGCCCGACAAAACCTCACACGACTTTGCGAGGAGCCAGGGGGCAGAGTCGAACTCCCTCTGAAAATTGGAAACCTATCAAAAAATACATCAGGGGGCCAAAATTGCCTTGGCAATGGCGCCTATGCCATTTATGCAGTCTGTACAATACCATGCTATTAGACTTATAGACACTAATTCACAAAATATCTCATTGCCTCAACAGTGTATACAATATCAATGTTATCACTGCATAGCTGGTTTTCCAATAAAGGTAAAGGTAAAGGGACCCCTGACCATTAGGTCCAGTCATGTCCGACTCTGTGATTGCAGCGCTCATCTCGCTTTATTGGCTGAGGGAGCCAGCGTACCGCTTCTGGGTCATGTGGCCAGCATGACTAAGCCACTTCTGGAGAACCAGAGCAGCACACTGAAATGCTGTTTAACTTCCTGCTGGAGCAGAGGTTATCTACTTGCACTTTGTGCTTTTGAACTGCTAGGTTGGCAGAGGCAGGGACTGAGCAACAAGAGCTCACCCCATCACGGGGATTCGAACCACCGACCTTCTGATTGGCAAGCCCTAGGTTCTGTGGTTTAACCCACAGTGCCACCCGCACCCCATGGGCTGAAGTATTTCCCAGCAACAATATCTTCTTAGAGAGGGAATCTTATACAAATAAGTGCACTTTGTGCAGTTCAAGGCATGTTTTCTCAGAAGCATATCTCACCGAGTGCAATGGATCTTACTCTCTAGTAAATGCACTTAGGAATATCAATATAGTGCATGACCTGCTAGCCGTTAGGTTATCCCTAAAGCTGTGATAAATCCCACTGTTCTAAGAAGCTAAACCAACTGTGTTTTCCAAAGCTTTCGAGCCTTCAACATATAAGGAGAGCTTAATTAATGTCACTGCCAAAAAGATAGCCAAGGCAGAAATTATGCACTAAAAATCTTTATTGCACTATCACATTAACCAAGCATATATCTTACAGGCAGAAACATAATGTGTTCCTCATGGAACAAATACAGGAGATTACATTTGTGGTTTTAAAACCCACAACGTTATTTAACTTATCAAGGAGCGTCAACTGCATCTAAGTTTCTCCATCCACGCGGGCATTCTGCAAACCCAAGGAGAAACCTAGGAGAAACCGCCTGGTGTCTTCTTTAGTAGGGAGGTACCACCCTGACTCCAGACACCAGATTAGTCATTTATTTGATAGCTGCACTTCTTTGTCTCCTCAGTTTAAAGATGAGTCAATGAGGCACTTGTCTGTTTCACCCAACCCAAGCTTGACAGCTTTAGGTAGGACCTGAGAGGATCGCCTTCACCAGTTCTCCTTGAGCTACGTGGTAGTCAGAAGTTTATTGGGATAAGCTGCTTAACATCATCAAGATGTGTCAGCATGCTCACCAAGGCAACCAATATTAACTAACGCTGGGCTTTAGGTAGAAAGGCCCAGATTTGAGTAGCAGAGTATATGCTTTCAATGTAGAAGGTCCCAGGTTCATCCGCCAGCATCTCCAACTTGGACCAGTCTGTAACCTCATAGAGCTGCTGTCAGTCAGTGTAAACAACACTGAACTAGATGGACCAACTATCTGACTCAGTATAAAGCAGCTTCTTATGGCTTCCTCCCTTCAACCACCATGTTGGATAGTTGATAACTTCTCAAGTCTACAAATGTTGAGGTGGCAATGTTGCCTTTGCAAGGTTGTGAGGGCTCAGCTTTTATTCCTTTTACCTCCCTTCCTCTCCACGCCCCCCAAATAAAATAAAATGTTCTTCCAGCAGTTCAAGTAGTAGCCTAGACATGTTCCTAGGACAGATTGTCATGGGAATGATGCTAAGTTATGACACCCCAGTGATATGCTTGGAAAATAAGATTGCTGCCTCCTTGGTTTATTTTTTTCCTGTGTGAAAGAGCTGATAATGTCATCTCTTTAATAATAATAATAATAATAATAATAATAATAATGTGCAGTGTGCATGCATCATTACTTTAGAAGTGGGTACACATGCACATAGACACTTTCAAGGAGAACAGTCCTGTGAATGTGTTTGGATGTGTGTGCAAGAAATTCAGCCTGACGGCAGATTTAGGATTCCCCCACCCCCACCCCTTACCAACCGGGCATTGTTACCTAGTTTTTGAAAATCTATCACAACATTTATTTATTTATTTGTTGTTGTTGTTGTTGTTGTTTAAAAAAAAGTATGTTTCTTTCTAGCAAGAGGGAGACAGAAAGAGCAAGAGGGGAGCTTGAAAAATAATTGACTCATAAAAAATACAAGCACAAATAATTGAATGTCATACTTTGACAAATTCCGGTTCTGCGAGTCCCCAAATATCAAATGCAAGTGTTTGTTTTTCCTCTTGCTTGACTTTGGTAGTTAGAGCCACAAACATGAGACTCATTAGGGTCATTGCAAGCACCTCGTCGTTCAGCTCTCCTCCTTGCTGCTTGACAACTTTGGAAAACATTTTAATAAAGAAGCAATTTTGCTAATCAACTGTTTCTTTCAGACTCATCAGCTCTAATTAGAAAGTTACTGTCAAGCTACAAGAATAAATCCTTACCTTGACCTTTATGTAATTGAAATATAAATAACTTTAAGAAGCTGGATAGTGTTTCAGCTGTGATCAGGCTTCCTGTGACATTTCACTCCGTCATGAAAGGCTACTTTCTTCCCGCCTCCTGCCCCGCTCCTCAATACACAAACATTGAAATACTTAAAAAAATAAAAACAACAAACTCTTTATTAGTGATCTCCAGGGCAGATGATTGAGAAAAGGCACAGAGTCTGCATTGGGCATCAAAATGGTGTGCGGATGGCTATTTTGTTAATCATATCTTCATGGGTTATTCACAAGTTGTACGAACCACCATATTCACAAGTTGTACAAACCATATTCAGCTGCAAGCTGACTGGAACCTCAGGTCCAGGGGCCAATTGTGCACCTCACAGCTCCTCTAGCTGGTCCTCAGAACTCTCCCGAGACTTCCTTTACCTCTGATCAGCGTTGTCTTTAGCATATGCGCTGCCGGGCTGCAAAGACATAATATTTTGATGTAAGAGTTAATTTCACGTGCATGGCGCCATTGAGAATGACAAGTGCCATTGTTGGGTCTGACAAGGACCGCTGTTGTGAATGACAAGTGCTACTGCTGGTGTGGCGCAACTTTGGTAAATGAGCGCACAAAGTTGAAAGTCCTTTAGTGAAACAGTGGGTATACATTTCAGTAATACCTAGGTATATATGTACATTGGTACCTCGGGTTAAGGACTTAATTCGTTCTGGAGGTCCGATCTTAACCTGAAACTGTTCTTAACCTGACATACCATTTTAGCTAACGGGGCCTCCCACTGCCACCGCACTATTTCTGTTCTCATCCTGAAGCAAAGTTCTTAACCCGAGGGACTATTTCTGGGTTAGCGGAGTCTGTAACCAGAAGCGTCTGTAACCCGAGGTACCACTGTATTTTGTTTTTCTAGCTTGATCAAAATTACTTATTCTTTCATAACAGGCAGATAGTTAAGAGCTTAGGCGACTTCAGTAGCGGGTGCCTGGCACCCCCCAGAATTTGGCGCCCTGGTACCCCTCACCCTTTGCACCCCCGGGTAAAGACGGCCCTGCCTCTGATAATGTCCCTTGCTTGCCTGTATGGAAGATGGAGAGATTTCTGGGAAGGATCTAGCCTACGGTGCAAAGTTAAAATTCACTTTCATTGTTCTGCTCTCTTTTGCCTCCACTCTATCAACTACTGGCATGTCATCCAAGAAGGTTGTCCACAATGGAATGTAGCTCTCAGGTGGAAAAGGCTTCTTCATTGCTCCTAAACCTACTTAGTCCTGAGTAAGTCCCACTGAACTCAACAGATGTTGCATCTAAATAGGTGTGCATACTGCTATAAAAATTGTGCTCTAGGCAAACATCGTTGGCAGTTTTAGTCCTCGGCCTTATTAATCTTGCCCACCTCATGAAGCATTTCTCCATCAGCATGGAGAACCAGTGCTTTTGGCCTGTATTAATGTTTTCTGTGAATCCCAGACATGGGACTTATTTGTTTAGGTAAGAATTTCTATGCTGCCTATCTAAAAGGAGTTTTCCCATAGTAGCTTATAACTGATATAATACATACTTCCAAGACAAACACTGAATTTAAAAAACGATTAAAAACACACATATAAAGCAAAGCCTTAGGGATCCTGCCATCTTCCATTCTGTGGACATGACCAAGCCAGCAAAAGTGTTGCTGAGATAACTCTTACTGCCTAGTTATTAATATTTTTTAAAAATAAAGTTTCCCTCGTCCACTCTAGACCTCGTGCTTTTACCCATTTTCAGGTAGCCTCCCCAATCCCTCCTCCTTCCTCTTCCTCTTCCTCTTCCTCTTCCTCTTCCTCCTCCTTCCTCCTCCTCTTCTTCTTCCCCAGCCCATCTGGGCAGCTCCCAACAGAAAATTAAAAACATGATACAATATCAAACATTAAAAACTTTCCTATGCAGGGATGCCTTCAGATGACTTCTAAAAGTCAGATAGTTATTTATTTCCTTGACATCTGATGGGAAGGTGCCACTACCGAGAAGGCTCTCTGCCTGGTTTCCTGTAACCTCACTTCTTGTAGTGAGGGAACTGTTGGCTATTTGCAGTATGGTAGCGCTGCAGAGAGCTTGCTGGGGAGACCATGCATTAAAAAGGGACTCAAAAAGTACTTAAACAAGGTTTTAATAACAAAAACCCCTTACACACTAAATACATCAACAACAAACCAGACCCTACCACCAACCCATCCCCCAGGGTAATGAGAGAGCTAGATGCTGCTCCTTATATACTACACCCAATTGCTATCACAGCTTAATCAATACAACTCAGCAGCACCTGCTGTGTTTCACAGCTGTAAAGCTGGGTCTCGTTATTTTGCTCTGGCCCTTGCTCTGGCCCCTTAAAGACATACACATCGGGTGGAACAATGATGAACCTTCACATTTAAAGAAACCATTCAACAGGAACTGCCAGAAGGCCCTTGGAGCTGGACCTCAGTGGCTGAACAATGGGGGTTGGGATGCTCCTTCAGTTATACTATTATGACTCACTATTATGACTTACTATTATGACTCTGCGCCTTCCTTGCCATGCACTGGACCTTCGTAGCGATCACCAGCGGCAGCATCCAGCGGCGATCATGATTCTAAGAATTTATATGCTGCCTATCTAAAAGGAGTTTTTCCATAGTAGCTTATAATTGATATAATAAGTACTTTCAAGACAAGCACTGAATTTAAATAACATTTTTTCTAAAAAAAAATGCTTTAAGGACTGTATCCAAGTTAACTGTGAGATAAGAAATTGTTGGAAGAAGTACAGTGACCTGTAAGAGGAGTCCAGTTTTAAAGTCAATCCTTTCTGTATACCTAGGAACTGTATTTCATTTACTCACTGGGGTTTCAGAAAGCAGAAAAAGAGGAATTTGAGTGATGAGCAAAACAAACAAACAAATAAATATGCTTTAAAAAATGCCACCGAAAGTACATAGTCACACTTACTTTGGGGTAAGGTCCATTTAACTCATTGGGACTTCCTACAAGTAAATATAAACAGGAACAGGTTGTATGTCAAAGGGAAGCTTTCAATGCAGCACACATACACAAACGAAAATCCTGAAAGCAACAGAATTGATCATATTAAAATACCAACGAAGAGAGAGTCATTTGAGGTCATATGGAGAGAAGACATCTTTGTAGCACACAGCTGGTCTGCCAATGGGCCGGGTGCCTGAAGCCAGCCCCCCATAAGAACACATCCTTAGGGACCCTGCCATCTTCCATTCTGTGGATATGACCAAGCCACCAAAGCGTTGCTGAGATAACTCTTACTGCCTAGTTATTAATATATATATATATATATTTACAATTTTTTTTTTACAAGTTTCCCTCGTCTACTCTAGATCTCGTGCTTTGACCCATTTTCAGGTAAGCCTGCTTGTCCCTTAAGTAATCTCCCAAATCTCAACTAATAATAATAATAATAATAATAATAATAATAATAATTTGTTACTTATACCCCACCCCTCTGGCCAGGTCTCCCCAGCCACTCTGGATGGCTCTCCTCTCGCTGTGAGGGAACTGCCAGAAGGCCCTCAGAGCTGGACCTCAGTGGCTGAATGATGGGAGTGGGGATGCTCCCTCAGGTATACTATTATGACTCACTATTATGACTCACTTACCCAGATGAACCTCCTACATGTCACTAGTTTTCTGATTGCCCACAAGACACTAGAGGAAGTTAAATGGTTTCTCTTTTACCCATCTTAAAATAGTAAAGTCTTTGCTTGTGGAAAAATTGCTGTAGCTATCAGTGGTGTTTTTCTAGAAAAAGAGGTGCCGGAACTCACCATGAATGCCTCCCTTGTTCTCTTATAAAAGGTAAGGTAATGGCAATGGCGCCCACCTGAGAGATGCCAGGACTGAGTTTCAATGAATTCCGGCTGAAAGAAAGCCCTGCCTATCATACCAAAAGTTGGCAGGCTTTATCATCACAGAAGGGCCAACCATGTCTACAAAGTACATCCAATTCTGTGAGAAAATAGAGACGTGTGTGTGCTTGTGCACGCACGTGCGCACACACACGTGAAAAATACCTCACACAAAATCCTCTCAATGGATTTACCTGAAATTTGTGGAAGAGCCACTCTCCTTGCGAATTTCATTCACTTAACTAAAAAAGGCAGGTGGTGTTATAGCCATTTTTAGATTCCTCATTATAGCTTATGGGGATAAACAGCTTTGAATTTAACACTTCCAGTTTGGATTTGAATAACCAATCAAATCAGAAAGAAGCAGTTGCTTCCCAATGCTACAGATACTAGGCGAATCTTGTTCTAAACTTGGTAACCTCATAGCACGCCTTTGCTGTTTTGTTGTTAATATTTCCATTTTTCAGATGGAGAGCTGATTTTAACACATTGTGTTATCCCAGTAACTGAAACGGAAGTTTCTTTTTTCATACAACTCTTTGGGGTTTGTCAAACCATACTCAGAATTATATGACTGTCCCAGCATACCAGGGAGGAGATGAAGAGCTGTGGTGATAATATAACATAGAAGACTCAGCTCCAATTTGGAATTGCCATTGAAATTTAGCAAAAGTGGGGTTCTTCTGTAGCTACTACAACAGTATCTGCTGAAAAAGAAAGATCCATTCTACATTCTTCTTAAACATTTTGTGTTTCATGTTTAACGCAAAGGCATTATCACCTTTGCTTTATTTTTTATTGCCTCCAGAGTAAACTATTTCTAGCAATATCAATTTGTGCCAAGTGTGGTGAGAACTTCTTGTGGTAAATCTCAATTTGTGGCCTCAGTGGCTGGGGAAGGGCTCTCTCTTTCTTAATCTTATACACACACACACAACATTTTGACATAATTCTGCATAGCTCTACTTATTGGGTTACATTTCTCTTTCCTTCACCTGTTTGGTTTCTTATTTACAAAAAGATAAACCAGCCTGGGGAATGCAAATGAATTTGGGCAAGAAAGGGCATTTAAGAAAAAGCAATGATGGTTTTCCTTTCAAATGTAGTTAAATTATACATTATAAATACTCACCCTTATCACAATTCATTACTAAATAGAATTATCATGAGATTTGAAAGTTCTAATTATAAAAACCAACCAAATCTGTACTATCATCGCCTCTAACCTGCATAATAATTGTTTTCTTAATTTAATACTTTTTTTTTACTTAGAGAATTTGTTATTGCTGTATAATAAAAGAAAGCTTGCTTTAAGTATGCTATCTCAGACTTTCTCATGTGCAATATGAATCTTAAAATGTGATGTAATGTAAAAACTGTTAAATGGGTTCAGAGCCTTACCGGTTTTTAACCCTATGGTTTGCATTTACAACACAAGTGGAAGTCTCATCTGTTACCAGGAGTGTCATGGAAACAGCTGCCAGCAACATCTAAAGGGGACATTTGATGCAGAAGGCTATCCTCATCTGAACCTTTCTATGAATTCACATCTAGGCTCTCTTCCTGATGTGATTTTCCCCTCCCCATGCATGTCACTAACCAATCACAGCTGGTTTTGTTTTGGCATGGGACCATCTGTGGCTCGAGATCAGAATGTTTGTAGCAAATGCTTCTTTTGGAGAGTGCTAAAATTAGCTATTGAGTAAATCTTGGCTATATTCAGAAATCCAACAATATTCTACATCTGAACAGATTTTGTTCAGGTGAAAGGGGAACACAAAGCCAAGGATTGGGGCAATATGTGTGGCAAATGATTATGTGTCCTGGGTCTGTTTTTCAATAGTGTGCAGAAATGCTTGGGGAAGTAAATGTGATTAGGGAGTTTTAAATGGCTGCTCTTTAAGAAAGGTTTTGTTCTATTCACCAGTTTGGAAAAGCATTCTTTCTGCACCACCAGGAGATTTAGCTTTCTTTTTAAAATCAACACTTACCTCTGTCAAGCGTATAATTTGTTTCAGTCTCTCCCTCCCCCCATTCATTTTTTTTTTTTTTTTTTTTGATAACATGCTTTACAAGTTTGATATTGATTACATGCTCATTTTTTAATGTGTTACCAATTCTGGGTCCAAAGCAATTATTGTTCTAAATAGGCAGAGTGTAAATGTTCTACATTATTTGCATCGGTGGTTACAGAACAGCACAAATGTCCCCTTTTCTGTTTAGCCAAAGCTCTCTCTATCTTGAAAGACTTCCTATTTGCTCTGCTTTATGTTTTCCAACTACGTGGAGAGAACGGCCGGTCAGTGTCTCTCATTAGAAGCCTGTCTGATTTAATTAATCTTTAATTCTTGTGCAAAACCAATGAAAGGATAGGTTCGATCAGTAAAATTCATTTGCAACATTTATCAACTGGCTGATCTTTATCAGCCAACCGAATGACAGTAAATCAAATGTGTGCTCCTTTTCGATTCATAGACTAAATAATTAAAGTCCCCATAAAGTCCCTGTCCTAAGTAAATCTAATTGTGGATAAATTAAAGCGGAACTCAGTTTTCATGGCCAATCACTTTTGGTGTGAAAATGGAGGGAATACAGGGGCTTCACTACCACCCACCAAAGAGGAACAGCGGAAAGCGTGTTCTCCATAAGAGAGAGCACATGTTGCGGTGGGGGCCAAAAAGGCCTCCCCACTGTTGTTGGGCAAATTGGCCACATGCTGTGATTGGGCAAGGAGTGTTGCTGGGGAGACTGTTATGTTGCTAAATTGTGGGAGGGGTCAGAGGTCTTAAATACAGGGCTCACAGCCTGGGGCCTTCTCTTGGGCTGCGTGCACCGGATCAGCCGCCCACCCTCCCTGAAATGGGAGGGGTCCATTCTCCTCTGACCTTGCTATGCCTGTCATGTGGTTGTCTGCCTTGGGGCAAGGGCCTGGTAGGAATTTTGTCCATTTGGCTGATTGGCTTTTGCCATTTGGTTTTTGCCTACTGCGTAGCAAATCGTCACAACTTGTAAGGTTGGCGGTTAGGCATTGGTTAAAATTGGTTGGTGGAGGGGTAAGTGCCTACCCCTCCAATAGTGGTGCTGCATAGGGAATTCCATTAAAGGAATCCAGGGGTGTGCCTTCCCTTTCGTCCTAGTCCCTGGCATTGGACTTGGGCCATACAAGCCCCAAGGGGCATGAGGGTGAGAGATGAGGGACTGATGCCCACCTTCATTTCTCCCCAATATGGTTCTCCCTGACTGGCTTCCGCTGGAATCCAGAAGTCAGTTCTGTCCCTGGGGCAAGGACAGATAGTCATAACCAATGCCTAAGCAACCACTCACATGTGTGTATTTAAATAAAGTTGTGGCCAAATTCATCCCAAAAACCTTAAACAAAAATTGATGTGTGATGTGTGAGTTATTGGGGTGGCTTGGGGGACCTTGACACACAAGATGGGAAAGCACTGCCAGAACCATGTGCGTTGCCCAGAGTGCCTTGCTGCAAGAACAGGACGGCGAGGTAACACAACGGCGCTCCTGGCTTCATGTTTCTCTGCCTTAACTCTGTTCCCAGGTTGGGTTTAGTTTGCAAAGAGAGACTCCCTTGAGTAGAAGCTGGTTAGCGAAGGGACTGGCTGCTGCCCAGTCCACCAAGGGGCACAACACTTTTCCTTCCCCGGGTACCAACAACCCACGCTATGCCCCTGACTAGGTATGGACTGCCCAGATCTAGCAAGCTCTTCTAATGCGCCTACGCTCTGTGGTGCAAATGGTACATTAGATCCACAGCTGCTGAACTGGTACATTTCTGCTAATCAGGACTTAGCTGCTGAATTGGACTTTGTGCAGCTTGCTCATTATCTTGACTGTATTAGTTGAATTAAATATGTGTGAGCTCAAGGTGAACTCAAAACCTTTGATCAAGGATGGACAAGATCAGAGATTATCTTCTCACATTGGATGTGAGTTAAGGAAGTTTATCCCCCCCCCAAAAAAAAATGTTTATTGAATATTAATAACAACGACAGGTTACAGACAAAAAGGGGAAAAAGGTTAAGAAATACTGAGTTGTCACAGTTGCCAATAAGGAAATATAGGATACTGTCTATGCAATTTACCGAGTCAATAATAAAATATACCAAAAGGGGGGGGGGGAATGAGTGGTCTATGATTACAAAGGGTACCATGGTCAAAATTAAAACAATTCCATCATTTTTCTATTTATTTTAAAAATGAATATATTGGTTTCTCATTGTTCCTGTCTTAAATTCAGTTCTCCACATTCCACATCAGTTTGCACTTTTTTTAAAAAAATAATAATAATTAAAGCACCAGCCATTTAGTGCAAAGTTCTCCTAATAGAAACATCCTTGTATGCAGTTTAAATCCACATTTTGGCAAAGCAATTTCCACTAGTGTAACACACTTTTGCATGTTGCTTTCACAAAGTGTGTTCTCCTTCATGGAGAGCACGTGTTGCGGTGGGGGCCACCAGGACACTCCAAAGTTGGGGGCAGGCTAACTGATCATTGGCCACTGATGCGATTGGGGCTTCCCTTGTTGTTGGGAAGAAATTAATGTTGCCATTTATTGATTGACAGCCAGAAATGCTAAAACTCCTTGCACGAGGCTAGGGCTTCCTCTTTTTGCCCGTGCAGCAGATTGCCCGTCCCTCCCTCCCTAGAATAGGGTTGTTTGCTTTGACCTTGCTATGCCTGTCATGGGGTCGTCTGCTTTGGAGCGGGGGCCTGGTAGGAATTTTGTCCATCTGGTTGATTGGCTGGGGCCATTTGGTTTTTGCCTACTGCGTAGCAAATCGTCACAACTTGTAAGGTTGCGGTTAGGCATTGGTTTATGGTTTGGTTGGTTGAGGGGCATGGATTGGCTGTGCCTGCCCCTCTAATGCTGCTGCTGCAAGGGATTCCGTTAAAGGAATTGGGGGCTAACTATTGCTTGTCCACTCTGTCAAGGGGGCTCGGGCCATAGCAATGAGCTCCTGGTTGCATTTGGGGTGAGGGCAGGTTCCCTGCTCCGCGTAACCCCCAAGTGTATTCCCCCATTCTGACTTTCGCATCTTGCAGAATGTCAGTCTGTCCCCCATGGTGGGGGCAGATAGTCGCAACCAATGCCTAAGCAACCACTCACAAATTTGTATTTTAATAAAGTTGTGGCCAAAATTATGCCAAAAACCTTAAACAAAAATTCTGTGTGATGTGTGAGTTATTGGGGTGGACCTGGGGACCTCGACACGCAAATGCATGAATTTTTATTCACACTTTAATATATGCCTTTTTGTAAGCTGCTGGAGAGCTGCATTACAAGATTTGGGGAATTGTGATTTTAGAAGGACGGCTTTGTCTCAGTTCTTGTTTTGCTTGGGAAAATGTGAATTAGTTGGTTTTTCCTTTAAGATATGATCTGAATCATATTCTTCCCTCCTTAATACACATCCCTGGTTCTTTTCCACAGCCAAACCCACAGATCCTCCTCCTCCTGATTTGCCATGCCATAAACTCCTGCTGATGTCACAGGTTGGAAATCAGTACTCTAGATCATCTATTAGGTTCTCCTTTCAGCCAAGGAAAGCAAACATCATTTACTTTCTTCCTGGAAAACCCATGTTTTCTTTGTTTCCTAATAATTTAGCTGAAATGTTGGCCCAAACGGGCATGTTTCTTTTCCTTTTCCCTTTTTAAAACCCCAAAGCTTTACAACTTTTCATTAAGGAAGTGTTTGATGGGGCTGTTTCTCTGGCTTTTATGATATCTTTTAAGGTGATTTAAGCATGAATTATTAAGCAGATCACTTTAATAATGCAAACCATCACATTTTAAACTAAAAGACAGATGCCTCAAAGAGAAGCGTCAAGGGGACGCAGCACAAAACACTCTCCTTCCAATCAATGCGATTTATTTGCTTGATGGATTATGCCCATTTGTTTCTAAGGAGGATGAGATGAGCAATTTCCCTTCTTCTCTCCCCAGCAGGAAGATCTGTGGAAACAATAACATGGAGGTGTTTCTGAGATTGTGCTCAGCCTCGCCTTTTTTGCAACTGCCAGCCATAATAAAACATATTTATGTATGAACGTCTGCAAATATGCTGAGCCAGTTGTTTTTGACTGCTCATTTTTCAAGTATAAAAAGATGGCACTTAATAACAAATATATGCAGCCTGACCTCTGTGGATGTTGTCTCTTTAGGGAGGAAAGTCAATATGGCCAACTATTTAACAGATACTTTTAATAAACGTAGTACACAGACTCCAAACCGCACCGCTGGCCTGCCCTTTGTAGGATTTTGATTGCCCTAAAGTGTAGACCCACAAGACAGTCAAAATTTAGAGCTGGCAGAAATGCATTTAAATTTTTTATTCTGCATTCCCAGGGTCCAGCAGTTGTATTCCAACAATGAAATAGAGGAAGAACTGCAGAAAACAAGCCCTTTTAAGTTCCCTTGAATAACAAAACTTTGGGGTAAAAAAGGTATCCATTACCATTCACCATTAGAGTAAAAAAGTATCCATGCTGTTGTGGCACATGCATGGCAGCTGGCTTGTAAGTGAATTGCAGACCATCCAAGTGTCCCTGTTTTTTAGGGACAGTCCCAGATTTTCAGAAGCCATCCTGGTTTCTGATTTGACCCTGGAATGTCCCGCTTTTCCTTAGGACATCCCTATTTTCATTGGATAAATGTTGGAAGGTATGGTAGGATGTCCCTATTTTCATGAGAAAAATGTTGGAGGGTATGGAGTTATCCGATCCCCAAGCCATCTGAAGGCAGCCCTATATAAGGAAGGTTTTTTCATGTTTCATGTTTTATTATGTTTTTATATATGCTGGAAGCAGCAGAGAATGGCTAGGGCAAACTAGTCAGATCGACAGGGTATAAATAGTAAAATGATGATGATGATGATGATGATGATGATGATGATGATGGAATGGGACGTCCCTATTTTCATCAGAGAAATGTTGAAGGATATAAAGTTGTTGTAATTTTGCCTTGTTTCCATCTTGGATTCTGCTACCTGCCATGTTTTTTTGTTTTTTCCCCTGTACCCAATGATGACCGAGCTATTTTTCCCACTGTTGACATTCAGTTTAGAATTCTATTACTGACCTTCAGAAGTATTTATGCTTATCCTTCACTTCTGATTTCACTTTATTGTCTTCCTACTGCACCCTCAAGAATCCAGTATACATGAGAAACAGTTTGATCTTATTCCTCAGTTCCTATTTCCACTGGCCCAGTCATATTGCAAGCTATAGACAGTGTGTGCATGTTTGCATGCATGCAAGCACACCCATATAACTACATGTCTGGTATGTTAGGGATTGGGGGGAAATTAATCTCAGTTTACATTTCAAGGAGAACTTACCCAATTCACACTTTCCAACACAATATAAAAATAAATACACCCTTCTTTCAAAATGTGCAGTTTTCCAACTAAGTAACACATGCGAAGGGTGGCGCTGTGGGTTAAAGCCTCAGCGCCTAGGACTTGCCGATCGAAAGGTTGGCGGTTCGAATCCCTGCGGCGGGGTGTGCTCCCGCTGCTCGGTCCCAGCGCCTGCCAACCTAGCAGTTCGAAAGCACCTCCGGGTGCAAGTAGATAAATAGGGACCGCTTACCAGCGGGAAGGTAAACGGCGTTTCCGTGTGCGGCTCTGGCTCGCCAGATGCAGCTTTGTCACGCTGGCCACGTGACCTGGAAGTATCTCCGGACAGCGCTGGCCCCTGGCCTCTTAAGTGAGATGGGCGCACAACCCCAGAGTCTGTCAAGACTGGCCCGTACGGGCAGGGGTACCTTTACCTTTACCTTAACACATGCGAAAATGCATATGATCAGGTAGTGTCCATCTCTCTCTCTCTCTCTCTCTCACTCACACACACACACACGAATGAAATATATATATAAGCAATAATGCAGTATATTTAGGAAAATTGCTGTGCAGATTGGGCAAAATATGCAAACATATGTATATTAGGGGGAATGTACAGTAAAATGCTAATTAATTGTTATGTGGATCCTTTTTTAAACAAAAGAAATTGCATCCTGACACAGAAATATGGAGAACTGAATTTAAGAAAGGAATATTCGAAAGCTATAGAAACTTGAATTAACAGATTCACCCATCCCTAGTTTTGCTGTTTCTGAAGTGCATAACGTTCTTTCAAGATGAGTCTAAAGGTTTTCAGAAAGTTCCATTACTTTCATTCCAATTTAAAATAAAAAAAATCAGTGTATTTAATGGTACTGGTTCCACATCGCTGTCTCTGAAAAGTCTGTGTTATAGACATTCAATACTTATTCCTAATATACTGCTTGTCCATATTAAATGTCATTTATTAGGGCTCGATACATAGCCAGCTGTCACAGTTACCTTTATTAATAAGTTAATTATGCATTATACATCATTATTATATGCCACCACATTCTTTAGTATCTTCTAGTGAGGCATGCTTTGTTGTTGTTGTTGTTTAGTCGTTTAGTCGTGTCTGACTCTTCGTGACCCCATGGACCAGAGAACGCCAGGCACCTCTGTCCTCCACTGCCTCCCGCAGTTTGGTCAAACTCATGCTGGTAACCTCGAAAACACTATCCAACCATCTCGTCCTCTGTCGTCCCCTTCTCCTTGTGCCCTCCATCTTTCCCAACATCAGGGTCTTTTCCAGGGAGTCTTCTCTTCTCATGAGGTGGCCAAAGTACTGGAGTCTCAGCTTCACAATCTGTCCTTCCAGTGAGCACTCAGGGTTGATTTCCTTCAGTATGGAGAGGTTTGACCTTCTTGCAGTCCATGGGACTCTCAAGAGTCTCCTCCAGCACCATAATTCAAAAGCATCAATTCTTCGGTGATCAGCCTTCTTTATGGTCCAGCTCTCACTTCCATACATCACTACCGGGAAAACCATAGGTTTAACTATACGAACCTTTGTTGGCAAGGTGATGCCTCTACTTCTCAAGATGCTGTCTAGGCTTGTCATTGCCCTTCTCCCAAGAAGCAGGCGTCTTTTAATTTCGTGGCTGCTGTCACCATCTGCAGTGATCATTGAGCCCAAGAAAGTAAAATCTCTCACTACCTCCATTTCTTCCCCTTCTATTTGCCAGGAGGTGATGGGACCAGTGGCCATGATCTTCGTTTTTTTGATGTTGAGCTTCAGACCATATTTTGCGCTCTCCTCTTTCACCCTCATTAAAAGGTTCTTTAATTCCTCCTCACTTTCTGCCATCAAGGTTGTGTCATCTGCATATCTGAGGTTGTTGATATTTCTTCCGGCAATCTTAATTCCGGCTAGGGCTTCATCCAGCCCAGCCTTTCACATGATGAATTCTGCATATAAGTTAAATAAGCAGGGAGACAAAATACAGTCTTGTTGTACTCCTTTCCCAATTTTGAACCAATCAGTTGTTCCATATCCAGTTCTAACTGTAGCTTCTTGTCCCACATTGAGATTTCTCAGGAGACAGATGAGGTGATCTGGCACTCCCATTTCTTTAAGAACTTGCCATAGTTTGCCGTGGTCGACACAGTCAAAGGCTTTTGCATAGTCAATGAAGCAGAAGTAGATGTCTTTCTGGAACTCTCTAGCTTTCTCCATAATCCAGCGCATGTTTGCAATTTGGTCTCTGGTTCCTCTGCCTCTTCTAAATCCAGCTTGCACTTCTGGGAGTTCTCGGTCCACATACTGCTTGAGCCTTCCTTGTAGAATTTTAAGCATAACCTTGCTAGCATGTGAAATGAGTGCAATTGTGCGGTAGTTGGAGCATTCTTTGGCACTGCCCTTCTTTGGGATTGGGATGTAGACTGATCTTCTCCAATCTTCTGGCCACTGCTGAGTTTTCCAAACTTGCTGGCATATTGAGTGTAGCACCTTAACAGCATCATCTTTTAAAATTTTAAATAATTCAGCTGGAATACCATCACTTCCACTGGCCTTGTTATTTGCAGTGCTTTCTAAGGCCCATTTGACTTCACTTTCCAGGATGTCTGGCTCAAGGTCAGCCACCACGCTACCTGGGGTATACGAGACATCTATTTCTTTCTGGTATAATTCCTCTGTGTATTCTTGCCACCTCTTCTTGATGTCTTCTGCTTCTGTTAGGTCCTTTCCACTTTTGTCCTTTATTATAGAAATCTTTGTACGAAATGTTCCTTTCATATCTCCAATTTTCTTGAACAGATCTCTGGTTCTTCCCATTCTATTGCTTTCCTCTATTTCTTTGCATTGCTCGTTTAAGAAGGTCTTCTTGTCTCTCCTTGCTATTCTTTGGAAATCTGCATTCAATTTCCTGTATCTTTCACCATCTCCCTCGCATTTTGCTTGCCTTCTCTCCCCCGCTATTTGTAAGGCCTCATTGGACAGCCACTTTGCTTTCTTGCATTTCCTTTTCATTGGGATGGTTTTCGTTGCTGCCTCCTGTATAATGTTACGAGCCTCCATCCATAGTTCTTCAGGCATTCTGTCCACCAAATCTAAATCCTTAAACCTGTTCCTCACTTCCACTGTGTATTCATAAGGGATTTGACTTAGATTGTATCTTACCGGCCCAGTGGTTTTTCCTACTTTCTTCAGTTTAAGCTTGAATTTTGATGATCTGAGCCGCAGTCAGCTCCAGGTCTTGTTTTTGCTGACTGTATAGAGCTTCTCCATCTTTGGTTGCAGAGAATATAATCAATCTGATTTCGATGCTGCCCATCTGGTGATGTCCATGTGTAGAGTCGTCTCTTGTGTTGTTGGAAAAGCGTGTTTGTGATGACCAGCTTGTTCTCTTGACAGAACTCTATTAGCCTTTGCCCTGCTTCGTTTTGATCTCCAAGGCCAAACTTGCCAGTTGTTCCTTTTATCTCTTGACTCCCTACTTTAGCATTCCAATCCCCTATAATGAGAAGAACATCCTTCTTTGGTGTCACTTCTATAAGGTCTTGTAAGTCTTCATAGAATTGGTCAATTTCAGTTTCTTCAGCACAAGTAGTTGGTGCATAAACTTGGATTACTATGATGTTAAAAGGTCTGCCTTGGATTCGTATCGAGATCATTCTATCATTTTTGAGATTGCATCCCAGTACAGCTTTCGCCACTCTTTTGTTGACTATGAGGGCCACTCCATTTCTTTTACGGGTTTCCTGCCCACAGTAGTAGATATGATGGTCATCCGAACTGAATTCACCCATTCCCGTCCATTTTAGTTCACTGATGCCCAGGATGTCAATATTTATTCTTGCCATCTCATTTTTGACCACCTCCAACTTACCCAGGTTCATGGTTCTTACATTCCAGGTTCCTATGCAATATTTTTCTTTACAGCATTGGACTTTCCTTTCGCATGCTACTAAGGTTCAGATATGTGAAATATCCAAAACTTGCAATAAATTATACTTGTGAAAGAACTAGGAAGACATCTGTAGTTCTGCACACATTTACCTGGGAGTAAGTCTCACTGATTTCAGTGGGGTTTTCTTCTGAGCATGGCTTAGTTGGATAGCACCCAAAACATAAAGGACTGCACTGCAAAATACCATTTTGTTGCATGGTCTGGAGTGCTGCAATGGGGGGGGGGATAGAAAACACAGATATATAAAGCATGGGTAGGCAAACTAAGGCCTAGGGGCCGGATCCGGCCCAATCACCTTCTAAATCTGGCCCACGGACTGTCTAGGAATCAGCGTGTTTTTACATGAGTAGAATGTGTGCTTTTATTTAAAATTCATCTCTGGATTATTTGTGGGGCCTGCCTGGTGTTTTTACATGAGTAGAATATGTGCTTTTATTTAAAATGCATCTCTGGGTTCTTTGTGGGGCATAGGAATTTGTTTTTTTTTTTTTCTTTTCAAAATATAGTCCGGCCCCCCCACAAGGTCTGAGGGACAGTGGACCGGTCCCCTACTGAAAAAGTTTGCTGAGCCCTACTCTATGTTAAAGTTGCCTTTCTCCCACTTTGCATTTGATCTTACATCTGAAGGCAAGCCTGTTTAGGGTAGTTTTTAATGTCTGATGTTTTATCGTGTTTTTAATATTCTGTTGGGAGCTGCCCAAAGTGGCTGGGGAAATCCAGCCAGATGGGCGGGGTATAAATAAATAAATTATTATATTTATTTATTTATTTATTTATTTATTTATTTATTTATTTATTTCAAAATATAGTCCAGCCCCCCACAAGGTCTGAGGGACAGTGGACCGGCACCCTGCTGAACAAGTTTGCTGACCCCTGAATAAAGACACACACACACCCCTCTCCATTATGAACATCTTAAACTACCTTTCATGACTTTCCACATTCTGGAGGGTGGGACTCGAACCAACGGCTTTAAGTTACAAGGAGGGAGATTCCAACTAAACATACAAAAAAACTTACTGTCAGTAAGAGCTGTTCAGCAGTGGAACAGTCTTTCTCAAGAGGTTGTAGCCTCTCCTTCCTTGGAGGTTTTTAAAGCAGAGGTTGAATGGCCATCTGTGATGGATGCGTTAGCTAAGATTCCTGCATCGTAGTGGGTTGGCCAAGAATGCCCTGGGCCTACCAACTGACTGGGGACTCACCCAGGGCCTGCATGGACCTGCCAACAGGTGATGTGAGAGAGGAGACTTCTGTGTGGTGGCACCAGGTTATGAGAATCCCTTCCCTCTCAATTTTGGTTGGAGCCCACCAGCTTTACCATGAGATACTTGCTTAAAACAATGTTTCCTCAGGCACTTGGTAGTCTTCATGCTGAATTTCTGAAGTCTCTGATATTTTTAAAATATGAATTTTATTCACTGTTATCCATAAATAGTGTGCATGTGTGTGTGCATGTGCACGCTCACACACATGCACACACACATAATTATACGCACTTATACACACCCAGAGATCTTAGAATAAAGGGCAAGCTATAAATATTTTAAATAAATGTTGGCCTTCACATTTCTACATTTGAAATATGTCTCTATTCTGTAACACTCATCCACGCAGTGTGTATAGATTGACATCTAATAAAAGAAGAGTTTGCCCCTGGAATAAATTACCTTCCTTTGGAGATGTAGCACATCTTGTTACTTAGCTTAAAACAGCTGCTGCATTAAATATTACAAACAAAAAGGTATTATTCCTGGAAGAAATGCTGATAGGAGTTTGTTTCTCTTTCCACCCCATTTTTAAGACTTTGATGTTCCTAAATGAACTTGTAAAGGAAAGTGAAGTTTGAAATAGGGCTCATAATTCATTTTGCCAAGCTGATGAAAAATGTCCTTAAAAATGGAAAGAAACAGAAGTAAATGATTACTTTTTTGATGGATGGATTGCATTATGTTGTTCAGATACAGTGGTGGTATTAGATAAATCTAAGTGTAATAACATTTCTCTTGGATAATTCGATTATAAATGTCATGATTAGAATTACTTGTACGACCAAGGGTAACCCATATCCATTAACACTTTGCATACCAGGAAGGTGGCATTTGACACAGCCGCAGTTTGACAGCTTCAGACTGAATTGAGGTTTTTTTTAGGAGAGGGAAAAGGTGAAGGTAGCTCATGACAGAGAGACAAAACAAGAAGCAGACCTAGTAAATGAATCACTTGCTAGGTGGATATTTGAATGGACCCTAAGCGGGTGGCACTGTGGGTAAAACCTCAGCGCCTAGGACTTGCCGATTGCATGGTCGGCGGTTCGAATCCCCGTGGCGGGGTGCGCTCCCGTCGTTCGGTCCCAGCGCCTGCCAACCTAGCAGTTCGAAAGCACCTCCGGGTGCAAGTAGATAAATAGGGACCGCTTACCAGTGGGAAGGTAAATGGCGTTCCATGTGCTGCGCTGGCTCGCCAGATGCAGCTTGTCACGCTGGCTACGTGACCTGGAAGTGTCTGCGGACAGCGCTGGCTCCCAGCCTATAGAGTGAGATGAGCGAACAACCCTAGAGTCTGGCAAGACTGGCCCGAACGGGCAGGGGTACCTTTACCTTTAAGTTAAAATATAAGGCCCAGGTGGCGCTTAGGTTAAACCACAGAGCCTAGGACTTGCCGATCAGAAGGTCGGCGGTTTGAATCCCCGCGACGGAGAGAGCTCCCGTCACTCGGTCCCTGCTCCTGCCCACCTAGCAGTTTTTTGTGTTTTTTTTAATTTTTATTGAAGATTTTTTATTACAATAGAAAGAAAGGAAAAAAGAAAAAAAGAAAGAAAAAACAACATAACAGAGTACAAACAATGTTCCTTCTCTTCATTATTGGACTCCCTCACGTCTCTCACTCCTACTTTCCAAATTTATAGAACCTTAACCAGCAAATTATCACCTTATTTCCATTCTTATTGTACACTTTTCCAATATTTTATCCCTAACTTTGAATAATTTTATCTAGATCTTACCATAATATTTATTCAAAATCTATTTTTCTCATAAAATTCACTCATTCTCGCAATCTTTTCACCAAATTTTATGGTGCACAGTTGTTTTCAAATCTCTCATCCTTCTTAACTCTCATACAATTTATAGTACTTTTGTAAATAGTCCTTGAATTTCTTCCAGTCCTCTTCCACTGCTTCCTCTCCCAGGTCTCGAACCCATGATGGGTTGAGCTCCCATTGCTTGGTCCCTGCTCCTGCCAACCTAGCAGTTTGAAAGCACATCAAAGTGCAAGTAGATAAGTAGGTACCGCTCTGGCGGGAAGGTAAGCAGCGTTTCCATGCGCTGCTCTGGTTCGCCAGAAGTGGCTTGATTATGCTGGCCACATGACCCGGAAGCTATATGCTGGCTCCCTCGGCCAATAAAGCGAGATGATCGCCGCAACCCCAGAGTCGGTCACGACTGGACCTAATGGTCAGGGGTCCCTTTACCTTTGCTTTTTAAGTTAAAATATACTACTTAGTTCTGAGTGCCTAGGAAGCTTTTGGATGTGAGGCTGTCTTCAAACATTTGATTGCATACTTGCACCATGCAAGTATCCATTATTTTATGGATTATGTGACTGGAGGGTTAAGGTATACTTTTTGACTCACTAACAGAGTTTTCCAGTCCTACTTTTAAAAGGATTTGCAACACACAGGGCATCAAGTGAAATTCAAAGAGGTCAGCATATTTTCTTCTTCTTTTGGGCTGTGAAAATTGGATTGATAATGAAGTACTAAGTACATGCTTTGAATATTCCTACCCTAAACAGGATATCCAGTTGTTGGGATGCAGAACTGCATAGGCATCATTTTGTTCATTTTTAGAGCTTCCACAAAACATATACCTGCTATGACAAAGGGCAGCGGCGGAATGTGTTTTCAGGGCAGACACTCTCAGGGAAATGTGAATTCTGCTTCTATAACATTTTAAGCAGCTTCTGTGTCTAGCCTAATGCATTTTTAACTGGTTGAGTTTAATGCAAGATACTGCCTGTCACCTGCTTCCCTCCTTCCTATGTCCTCCTTCAACTTTTTCTCACCCCCACCGCACCCCGCACCATATTACCATATTTCCAGATACAATAGAAGGGAAGTGGTATGGGATTATGGGAGCCCTGGATGGCAGTGCAGTGCATTGTCTACATTTGTTGCATGGTCCTCTTTTGTGTGGAATGCAACAAAGGTCCTGCGAAAGGAAAGCATCATTATTAAGCAAAGGATGCAGGTGGCACTGTGCTCTAAACCACTGAACCTCTTGGGCAGGCTTCCTCAAACTCGGCCCTCCAGATGTTTTAGGCCTACAACTCCCATGACCCCTAGCTAGCAGGATCAGTGGTCAGGGATGATGGGAATTCTGGTCTCAAGTCTGAGTTTGAGGAAGCCTGCTCTTGGGCTTGCCAATTGCAAGGTTGGCAGCTTGAATCCTCCTGACAGGTTGAGCTCCTGTTGCTCTGTCAACCTAGCAGTTTGAAAGTACACCAGTGCGAGTAGATAAATAGGTACCGCTGCAGCAGGGAGGTAAATAGTGTTTCCATGCGCTCTGGCTTCTGTCACAGTGTCCCGTTGCTCCAGAAGTGGTTTAGTCATGCTGGCCACATAACCCGGAAAAGCTGTCTGTGGACAAACACTGGCTCCCTCAGCCTGAAAGCAGAGGTGAGCACCGCACCTCATAGTCAAATTCAACTGGACTTAACCATCCATGGGTCCTTTATTTATTCAAGTTATAAACACCTGGGTGACAGCATCAGGCATTATAACTGCTGGGTGCAATTTGCAATCCGACTTTTAGAAGACACCTGAAGGCAACCCTATTTAGGGAAGTTTTAAATGTCTGGTGTTTTATTGTATTTTTAATATTTTGTCGGAAGGGGTAATCATCATCATCATCATCATCATCATGTCTCTTTTGGAGAGACTGTATTTTGATGTTGGTTTTTGTGTGGTATCTGTCAGGAAGCTGTCGCTTCCTTCCGACTGGTCGCCCAGGAAAGTTTAAAGACAAGGGAAGGTTTCTTACCATCCTTTTTTATTCCAATACAGTGGTACCTTGGGTTAAGAACTTAATTCCTTCTGGAGGTCTGTTCTTAACTTGAAACTGTTCTTAACCTGAAGCACCACTTTAGCTAATAGGGGCTCCCACTGCCGCCATGCTGCCACCACACGATTTCTGTTCTCATCCTGAAGCAAAGTTCTTAACCCGAGGTAATATTTCTGGGTTAGTGGAGTCTGTAACCTGAAGCATATGTAACCTGAAGCGTATGTAACCCGAGGTACCACTGTATTACAGAGAGAGGCTATAGAACCCAGCCTCTAGGATAATGGCGTTGTCCCGAGTGAATCTCCACTCCTCATCTCTCCCACTTCCTCATTCATCATTCTCGTCTCCTCTACGAGTGCCCTCTGTCTTTGAGCTTTTTGCTCTCCTACTTTTAAGGCTCAAAAGGTTCTGGGAGATGGTGGGTCTGGAAGGCTTTCCAATGACACCGTCTTCAGCTGTCCCCTTGCTTCCTCCTCCTCCTCCTCCTCTCCCATGATTTCTCAACTTTCCCCCTCATCCGCCTCTGCTCTGTTGTAAATCTCACCTGTCTTCCTCTTCCTCCTCCCTGGAAGGGTCAGGATGGGGAGGCCGTCTCCACTATTCCTCATTCTGACAGCATCCAGCTTTGTTAAACTCAAAAAGGCATATTAGCAGGAAACAAGCCATCTCCGCTTCCACTAGAGTGGACTCAAAGCTTCCTGACTCCAATTAGGTGACTAAAGCCACTTAGATGTTGACAGGGGGCAGGTACACATGAGAGGCAAGAAAATAATATTTGTTTAAACATCAAATATTCATTCAGATTTATTTATTTTTAGTTCCTTTCCAATTATTCCTAGTTCTCTGCCAATTATTAGCAGAGAAGGAAACTAATTCAGAGGTATGGCTCTGTTTCTCTTTTTGTACAGCAAGACATATACATAATGGAACCACTCAGATAATTTTTTGGGGGGAATGTTTTCACACCCACCCGCCCCCACTGGATTATTATTACTTTTTTGTTATAGTAATTGCTGCCTGAGCCTCAAAGGCTAAAAAATCGTTTTTTATCTCATGCATGAAGAATTTTAGCCTGATTGATGACAGCTACGGAACCTTCCCTTAGTCACTAAGCTGCACTAATTTGCAAGCTAAAACAATATTAGCAAATTGTTAATGATCCATGAAACTGCAGCGGCAACCTTAAATGTTATGCTCAGAACTTTGTTACAACTGAAGCATCTTACCTAAATTTCCTACAATCCACACAAAAATGAGATGGCAGGGGAGCGGGGGGGGGGGAATTACCCCACAAAGAGAGAGCAGGAATCATTTTTAAAGTGACAGACTCAGCTAACGCCCAAAACCAGCAAGGGGAAAAACTGTAGAGAAGAAATTACAGAGAGAGAGAGAGAGAGAGAGAGAGAGAGAGAGAGAGAGAGAATGATGCACTCATCCCAGACTGAATTCTTACCAGTTTGGATTTTAATTTTCATGTGGAGCTAAATTTGGTGCATACATTTCCTGCCTCAGCTAATAGCTGTAATTTCCCCTTTATTTCCTGCAACATATGTGTGAGTTTGAAAATGAGGGAAGTTCTTAAAAGCTGCACCTGTGCACTTCCTTTCAAATGTTTTCTCTAAATGGATCTGAGAGTAATTTCCAGGAATGCACTTCTTGCTATGATTCCACCAATTATGTTGGCCAGGACAATATGCAGAAGGCATTGGTTGTCAGTCATCACATCAACAGAGCAAGGAGGAAAGAACACAAAAGGAACGGAGACCATACTTCTCATCTGCATTTGTTAGGCAGGATTTCAACATAAGTGCCACTACATTCAGTTACAGCATGTGGTGAGTTTCCTGAATGCATTTCTGCCATGTTTAGCTTGAAAACCGGATTCAGGAAACACACCGCTCATATAGAAATTCATGGAAGATATTTCTTTTCATTCAAAACACAGCATGCTCTCTCAACAGTTGTAGCATTGCAAAAAAATATGTTTATAAATAAAATATTTCAGGAGCAAGAAAAGCAATGGAAAAGTAGGGGAATGTCAATAAAAGTAAAGGGGGGAAAGTTTCACTTTTCATTTTCAGAAGTTGCCAAGTACAGACATGACTCCCTTTTTTAGAATTATTTTTTATCTTTCAATTTTTCAATAATATTTTGACATCAATACAACCCAATATTTTCCCCAAAAAATGTATATCTTTTGATTTCCCCCGACTCCTTTTGCAGTTTCTTATATAATTTTAAGTTCTAACATGGCATCTCCTTCATTAATCCAATTAATAATTACTCACTAGTCATCTTTTAACAGCAATTTTAACTGTTTGTTTAAGTTAATCCTCCTAATGTATTTATATGTATACTATAACATTTCAAATAATCCATGAATTTTCCGCAGTACAGATGTGACTCTTGGTCAAGGATGCTGTGTGCTTCTGAGCTTCTTGTGATTATGGTTCTTAATAATAATAATAATAATAATAATAATAATAATAATAATAATTTTTATGCCACCATTCTGACTGAGTTGTCCCAGCTACTCTGGGTGCCCCCCCCCCCAAATATATATAGTAAAAACACAATGAAACAACAAATACTAAACAGGGCTGCCCTCAGATTTCTTCTAAAGTCAGGTAGTTGTTTATTGCCTTGACATCTGCAGGGAGGGCGTTCCACAGGTCGGGCGCCACTACCGAGAAGGCCTTCTGCCTGGTTCCCTGTAACTTTGCTTTTCGCAAGGAGGGAACTGCCAGAAGGCCCTCTGAGCTGGAGCTCAGTTTCCGGGCTGAACGATGGGGGTGGCGACGCTCCTTCAGGTATACAGGACGGAGGCTGTTTAGGGCTTTGAAGGTCAACACCAACACAATGAATAATCACACTCATGTGAGCAGATGAAGCAAGGGCTGTAACTCAGGAATAGTACATGCACCTAGCATGTAAGAGGGCCTATGTTTGATCATTGGCATTTCCAGATAGAAATTAAATTCTGGCTTCCCTGAAATACTAGAGAACCAGTGCAGATGATGCAAAGCTAGATAGACTTCCTGTGTTCTTATTCCATACATAATGGAATCAGTTCATTGAAATTTGTTTTTAATGGAAGACTTTTTCAGACCCTTTAAAGAAATATTAGAGTGTGATAAATTTGCAAGGAGGATTTGAACTATGAGCAACAGAAGGAATGAGAGTTATTGTATTATTGGAATGATATGTGACACCACGACTAAACAACTAAACAACAACAATGATATGAGAGAGAGAATAATACGAAATAAGTATAATATTTGTTATTATTATTTATACCCCATCCATCTGGCTGGGTTTCGCCAGCCACTCTGGGTGGCTTACATCATATATAAAACATAGTAAACCATCAGACATTAAAAACTTCCCGATACAAGGCTGCCTTCAGAAGTCTTCCAAAAGTTATGTGGTTCTTTATCTCCTTGACATCTGAAAGGAGGGCATTCCACAGGTGCCACTCCCACACAGTGAGGGAACTACCAGAAGATCCAGAAGATAGGATGGAAAATGGGATGGGAAGTTGACAAAAAATAAAATAAAATAAAATAAACCATGTGAAATTCTTGAAAATTTGAATTTCAAATCTTGAAAATTTATGTGAATTTCTTGAAAAATTGATTAAATATAACTGGAAAAAATATTATTCTTATTTTTAACCTATTGTGGTCCAAAGGTGGCTCACTAAATGAAACTTGCCTGGCAAACCCAAAGATCTTTCGAATTTTGAAGGACGGCTGTGTTTTGGGCCAAATATTGTTTCAGGAAGTGTGATTTAGGTAGATTTGCTTTTAAATGTGAATGGAATGAAGTTTCTCCCCCTTCCCTAATCCAGAATCACATTTATTCTTTAGACCAATGCTGTTGAAAAAAAACCCTCACACTGAAGAACCATTGCATTTGGAAGTCTTTCCTCAAAAAATAAAAAAATAAATAAAAAGGTGTCACAAGTCTCAACCTCAGACACTGATTTCGATTCTAATAACTGGTCCTGCTCACAGAACATAATGTTCATACTCATTTCATTAGGATGAAGGGAAATTTCATTTGGCCTGCATTTTTTAAGTGAGTGGACCTAATCTGAACCTCCTTAACTAATATACAGAGCAGAACATAGTTATCCTTTAGATTTCACAATTCTCTGAATTTTGTGATAAAGTTCAAAGATATCAAAAAGTGCATTTATGATAAAATACCTTTAGAAATGCACACCTTGAGATATATTATTTTTATCATTTAAATATTAGTTTGTGGCAAAGTAATACTTGAATACATTTAAATACTTTTTCGAATGTGGAAATGGGAGGGATGAACTTACAAATAAACGCATGCTAAACTGGCACAGAATGGAAATGACTCAAACACCGCACTGACTCATACACCTCACCTTTCCATACGGCTATATGAAAACCCTTTCACACATAGAATTATTTTAACCACATGAAGTCTCTGTTAAAAATGAAAAACCTTCCCATATTTGCAAATCTTGGTGGAATGTGAATTATCTTTGAAGAGAAAAAGCAAATTTTTAAAATTAGGATTATTCTTTCTGATCTCTTTGCCATTTCACCACCTGTCAACTAGTAATGAAAATTATCTGAACATCTGAACAGTGTCCATCATCATCGTAGGATCATATAGTTGAAAGGGACCATGAGGATCACCAAGTCTAACTCCATGCAGTGCAGAAATCTTTGTGTGGCCAGGTCCCAAACCCTCCTAGGAAGTGGAATAAAGACACATGAAAGAGTATTTTAGGTTGTTGTTGTTGCTGTTGTTGTTTAGTTGTGTCCGACTCTTCGTGACCCCATGGACCAGAGCACGCCAGGCACTCCTGTCTTCCATTGCCTCCCGCAGTTTGGTCAGACTCATGTCTGTAGCTTCGAGAACACTGTCCAACCATCTCGTCCTCTGTCATCCCCTTCTCTTTGTGCCCTCCATCTTTCCCAGCATCAGGGTCTTTTCCAGGGAGTCTTCTCTTCTCATGAGGTGGCCAAAATATTGGAGCCTCAGCTTCACGATCTGTCCTTCCAGTGAGCACTCAGGGCTAATTTCCTTAAGAATCAGTTACAGATAGGTAGCCGTGTTGGTCTGCCATAGTCAAAACAAAAAAAAATCCTTCCAGTAGCACCTTAAAGACCAACTAAGTCAGTTCTTGGTATGAGCTTTCGTGTGCATGCACACTTCTTCAGATACACTGAAACAGAAAACAGAAAACTTCTGTTTCAGTGTATCTGAAGAAGTGTGCATGCACACGAAAGCTCATACCAAGAACTGACTTAGTTGGTCTTTAAGGTGCTACTGGAAGGATTTTTTTTTGTTTTTCCTTAAGAATGGATGTGTTTGATCTTCTTGCAGTCCATGGGACTCTCAAGCCTCCTCCAGCACCATAATTCAAAAGCATCAATTCTTCAGCAATCAGCCTTCTTTATGGTCCAGCTCTCACTTCCATACATCACTACCGGGAAAACCATAGCTTTCACTATACGGACCTTTGTTGGCAAGGTGATGTCTCTGCTTTTTAAGATGCTGTCTGGGTTTGCCATCGCCTTTCTCCCAAGGAGCAGGCATCTTTTAATTCCGTGACTGCTGTCACCATCTGCAGTGATCATGGAGCCCAAGAAGGTAAAATCTCTCACTGCCTCCATTTTAGGTTAATGGGCAAAAAAAGGCCACAACTTTATTGGTTACAGAATGTGAGTTGTATTGGCTTAGGCATTGGAAACCACACAACTATATCTGACTCCTGCCCGTCTGCAGAAGTCTTGGAAGGGTTAACCACCAATAAAGGGAGCCCTGCTTTTGCACATCAACTAGGGACTCCCCGAGCAGGGAGAAAAACAGGGGGATTCCTCAGCCGTGGGCAGTTTAAATAGCCCATGCCACACCCCCAGACTGTCCTAATTGGACAGCCTAAGGGTAAGCAGCTGATGAGCATCCAATGGCACGGGGACGATCCTGCCCTGCACGTATGGGGAGGGCTTGCTCCCAGCCCGCAACGTCATCTCCCTGGGAACGGGAAATCGCTTTCACCTAACAAAGCCACAAGCTTGAGATTAAGAGCCTCACGTTCTACTGACTGAGCTATCTCAGCAGCAGGAAAACATCTTTACAAGATGAATGAATGAACAAATCTTTATTTGCGCCAGCCATCGGCCGTAGCAATGAAACAACAATACAATATACAAAGAGTAGAAATAAAAAGTCAATTATATAAAATACATTTCAGGGTTTTGAATCAGTAGTCAAATAGTGGATCTTATTCTGATTGCCTCAGCTGGAAACCTTGCAACCTTTGCTGTCAGATGTTCATCTGCCAAGAGAAAGGACGCTGTGGCAGTGGTTGGGCAACCTGGAATGGGCAATAAAAGAGGGGTGATAATCTCATTTGTCAATTCTTTATAAAGACTGCAAGCCAGAAGGGCCTTCGCCACCGATTCGGTACTGCCATCTCCACAGGGACTTAAGTGTTTTTCGTGTGGAATCTGTTGGAATCGTCCTTCAAGTACAGCCGAGGGCAATGCATTCAATCTTGCAAGAGTAAAAGCGTGTCTATATTTTAGAATTGCTAGGATATGCAGATAGGGTACCAGAGAGTCGAAATGGGAAGGTGGAAAATAGTCATACCATGGGCAAAATTTCCTTCTTGTGGCCAAGTTGTTCTGACACTCAATATCATTTAGACACTGACAAATTAAACTGTTTGCTTTACTAAAACCCAAAGCGAGTAGCTGTTGTGGTGATGAACCACAAAAGTGAAGAGTGATAGACAATTTGAGATGGCTGCTTTCAATAGGTCCAGAATTTGGTTTTTGAAAGGGAATTAAGTGTGGACACGCAAGACATTTTTGTGATTTTCAAGGAAGGATGTAGTTCCCTTTGATTTGATGATGTACAGCATGTGACAACTTCCCTGATTGTGACTAATATGCTGCCTACCAAATTCATGGCAACATCATCAGTCACTTTGCAAGGTTCATGCATAGAAAACAATTTCTAAAAGTATGTTTGGAGTGGATCTCTGCAAAACACTGATGGTTTCACTTCGCAGGGGTTCCTAACAACATTTTTCTTCGTTTGAAAACGCCTGGGGTACACAGCTCCTTGGGCTTCGCTACATGCTTCAGGTTGCAGCAAAATCAATAAAGAAGCAAAACTGAGTCAAACCTGATTTTCACCTTGACTTATCTGCAAACCAGACATTGTCTTTTCTTTTAACCCTGAACCAGAAAATGGTCCAAATTGCACACAAAAGCAAATGGTAAAGGTACATTCCCTCAATGAATATCCTTAATCTTTTTCAGCTTCGTAGCCTGTATAGATTCAGTTCCTTGTACAGAAATATAGGGGTGTGCTTTTAAGACCTATATTTAAACTGCCAATCAAAGGCTGGCTGTGAGCAACAGAAATATCAAAGAGTGTATAGATAAAAACAGGACTGCTTTCCTTTTGTCATTAACTCTTTTGAGTATTTAAAGAAATAGCCACATAATGAAGTGTTGTGCTGCTCATTTGAATGGAATCCATACAAATGCTCTCAGAATAAGATGTTATTAGTGGTAAAATAGCTCCATGAGGTTATTTATCACTGATGACAGACATCATACAAGTGAAGGAAAAGTGACAGAGAAGTGTGTTACATTCCTTTATTAAAATGATTTATCTCTGTTTATTTCTGTGCTGCATGGATAAGACAAATCTGTCAATGTAGGTTTCGCACGGTTTCTCATTTTTTGAATTGTAAATTAAGTTCTTTGCTTTTCTTCAGCACACGCACACATACTTATGACAATCCACCTGCAACATAGTATGAATTTATTCTAATAAACATATTATTGTATGCAGCTCTGACTAATATCCACATTTTTGCAAACCATCTCCCCATTTTGGTATGTATGTATCTCTGTGCCCTTTCCCTGATATGTGAATTTCTGTACACATTGTTTCATGGGAGAACTGCATTGGAAATCTTTCGGAAGTGATAATTTCAAAGATACTTTGAAAGTAATTACCATCATGGTCAACCCAAATGCACATAATTTGGAATTTGGTGTATTGTTTCCACTGCATTTTGAAACAATCCAAATTAATTGGATTCAAAACATTAGAAGGCCAGTATGGAACACCTTGATCAGTTTCATCAAGGCATAGATATAGATATAGATCCGAGTGCGAGCCAGCCAGGGAAGAGGGAGGGAGATGGCGAGAACTGTGGCAATTTTTCTTTTGTTTCTGTTTTGTCTCTCCCCAAAAAAGCTCAACAATTTTGGGCACTTTGCAATAAATAAGTGGGTTTTGGCTTGCAGTTTGGGCACTCAGTCTCAAAAAGGTTCACCACCACTGTCCTATTCCATACCCTCCAACATTTCTCTGATAAAAATAGGGACCTCCTAAGGAAAAGCAGGACTGTAAATCCAGGACTGACCCCGGAAAATAGGGACCTTTGGTAGATCTGGGACCACATATAGGGATTTCAATATAGTTATGTCAAGGTTAAAGGTAAAGGTAAAGGGACCCTTGACCATTAGGTCCAGTCGTGACCGACTCTGGTGTTGCGACACTCATCTCGCTTTATTAGCCAAGGGAGCCAGCGTACAGCTTCTGGGTCATGTGGGCAGCATGACTAAGCCACTTCTGGCAAACCAGAGCAGCGCACGGAAATGCCATTTACCTTCTCGCCGGAGGGGTACCTATTTATCTACTTGCACTTTGATGTGCTTTCGAACTGCTAGGTTGGCAGGAGCAGGGACCGAGCAACGGGAGCTCACCCCGTCGCAGGCATTCGAACTGGCAACCTTCTGATTGGCAAGCCCTAGGCTCTGTGGTTTAACCCACAGCGCACCCGCATCCTCAAGGTTACTTTAATGTTATTCCCAACATTTACTTACCATGAAAACATTCATCTTCAGAAGGCAATAAACATAAGATTTCATGTTTCTTAATATCTGCGCAATACTAAAGCAAAGCAGATAGAGGAAACGAAGATACCAACTGTGATTAAATAATGTTAAGTGTCTGATGTAAACTGACAAGAGCCATATATAAATACATAATTAGGTGGCTTTTTACAATGTGTACCGTATTATGCAGCTCATAGACCAAGACAGCTCTTTCAGAGTTGTTCCGCTCTACAGGTTAAATACATATTCATTCCTCTTTTTAACGGAAACATTATTTACACAATAAACTGAAATGGCTCATTCCAAGTCACTTTGTTTTGCCAGGTGATTGCATCTTTAGATTGAGTGCTAGACATAAAAATACTTATGACAATTCAGGTAAATTGAATTACAATGGGGAGAGAGAGAGAGAGAGAGAGAGAGTGCGCGCGCTAGAGGGTGGGGGTTAGGGGTATATGTCTATTACATGATCATATTTATGGGCAAGTTATCAGTGTGTCTTCCTAGGACATTTTTTTTTTTTAAAAAAATGTTTTTAGTGTGTCTCGTCATTCACTGTACCACTTCACGTATCTTTATTGATCGAGTCATTTTCTTCTTAATTGACACAATCCATCTGGCTTGTGGATGTAACAAGCTATGGGACTTCAATACTGCTGGGATGACTGCCTGATCATGTTCCATCATGACCTCCAGTGATTAGAGAAGCACTGCAGCCCCATTACACTACCATGGATATTTACAGGGAGTAATGCGCTTGAAATGCTTTAAAAGCAAAGATAGAAATGTAGGAACATGGCTTGCTGGAGGGGGCAGAGCTGGTATGCTAGCTTCCCAGCAGATGGACCACTGTTGCTTCCTGGACGGGAGATGAGGAGGGGCAAAGTGGCAGTAAGGTGCTAACACACTAGCAGAGGCAATCTGGAGTTGCTAGGGGTGTATGAGATTTTAGGAGAGGGGGAAAACCTCTGGTGAGCGACACATCATGTGCTTTCTGGGGTAGTTTGTCCACTTTTGGTTCCCAACCTGTGCTGAGCTCTCACCTGTGGCTCCTAGAAACTGTCAGCATGTGTCAGCGGCCAAACTGTGGGAAGGACTTCGACTGGCTGGCTAAACCTGGTGAGGGTAGCCAATGGGTCTCAAACCCTCAATGACTTAGGGACTTCTCCTGCATGTGAAGACAGGCTCCAGCAGATTGGGACAATGACCAATAGAAGGTCCAATGGTCAAGAAGGCAGTTTCTAAGGGGCAGGTGAGGCCAGCAGTGGAGCAAGCCAATTGGACACCTGGGGTGGCATGCATGCCCTGCACCCAGGGGTGGGGCCAGCTGCCCATGGGGTGGGGCCAGCTGGGGCAGGATGTTCCGTGGGGCCTCCAAGGAGTCTGCCTGCCTCCTCCCACTCAGCCACCCTACAGCTGAGGGGGAGGTGGTGGGCGGACCATTTGGGGCAGCACAGAGCCTGTGGGCACCCAAGGCACCACGTCACTCCCAGGAGAGATGTGTGGCTCGGGCATACTACAGGTCCCACTGTGAGTGCCGCGTGGCATATTGTCATCCCCCTCAGAGGTGACACCTGGAACGAACCAAACCCACAGTACTCCTCTTCCTCAGCCCCTCGGTGGGGCTTGTCAACCTGGGAAGATAGCCCATCTAGAAGAGGAGAACCTCTGATCTCAAATCTCCACTGCTTTGTGGAATATCTTTGGGAGAAGAAAAGGCTAAGGAGTAAACATTAATCCAGAGTGGAGTCCCTAAGACGGATGAATGGTGTCCTTGTTCTCCTCTTTCTGGCAACTCCTGCAGCCAAGCTTGTGCCAAATGCATTGCTCTGCTTTCCTTCGGACCTCATCAGTGAAGCCAAGAGGAGGGTGTTGTCATCTGGGTATCCCAGGACGTCCGCTCCTCCATATGCAGCTGCTGGGTGACCTTGGGCTAGTCACACTTCTTTGAAGTCTCTCAGCCCCACTCACCTCACAGAGTGTTTGTTGTGGGGGAGGAAGGGAAAGGAGAATGTTAGCTGCTTTGAGACTCCTTTGGGTAGTGATAAAGCGAGATATCAAATCCAAACCACCACTCCTCCTCCTCCTCCTCCTCCTCCTCCTCCTCCTCCTCCTCCTCCTTCTTCTTCTTCTTCTTCTTCTTCTTCTTCTTCCATGCACGCTGCCCAACAGTTGGACTTCACCCCCAGAAGTGCACTTCATGGTCTCTCAGGACAGACAGATGCCAACAACAGCAGCAACAACAACTGCACTGACTTCCCCACTGACCACCCCCTCTCCCCACTGTAAGCAATAGTGACCTACCTAATAGGAAGCTACAGTAGTGAGACTGTTCCTGTATTGTTGGGTTGTGACATTTTTAGAAAATAAATAAATAAAAAGATCTGAGTATATGAATCCCTTATGTGGTTTCTGGGTGCCTGTGTTGTTGTTGTTTAGTCATTTAGTTGTGTCCGACTCTTTGTGACCCCATGGACCAGAGCACGCCAGGCACTCCTGTCTTCCACTTTCTGCCGCAGTTTGGTCAGACTCATGCTGGTGGCTTCGAGAACACTGTCCAACCATCTCGTCCTCTGTCGTCCCCTTCTCCTTGTGCCCTCCATGTTTCCCAACATCAGGGTCTTTTCCAGCGAGTCTTCTCGTCTTATGAGGTGGCCAAAGTATTGGAGTCTCAGCTTCAGGATCTGTCCTTCCAGTGAGCACTCAGGGCTGATTTCATTCAGAATGGATAGGTTTGATCTTCTTGCAGTCCATGGGACTCTCAAGAGTCTCCTCCAGCACCATAATTCAAAAGCATCAATTCTTTGGCGATCAGCCTTCTTTATGGTTCAGCTCTCACTTCCATACATCACTACTGGGAAAACCATAGCTTTAACTATACAGAGCTTTGTTGGCAAGATGATGTCTCTGCTTTTTAAGATCCTATAGTAGACCCTGAACCTGTTATCATAGGACAGGTAATATGTGTATATATAGTGGCACTTTGTAGCGATCATGAAAGGCTGATGACTGACTATATCAACTACCACTACCTGTTCCATGATAATCCCACTTTATGGCTGACTGCAAATGTAACTATGCAGTCCAGATGAAACCGGGCCTGAGGTTTAAATGCATTTCTAATGATAATCTTGTATACCTATAGAATTTTGAAGAAAGCTCCATTGCAACATGTACAGTTGCTAAGCAATCATCAAGTATTTTTAGAACTAGCAAAACAGCTGGGTCTGTCACCTTTCCCAATTGCACTGAGGGAAAATGACAGAAGCCCGTCTTAAAGAATGCTGGATTCCATACCAGAAAATGATTTTTAAAAATCCTATTGGCTGCACACACCACATTGTAGTAGACAGGAAAGTCTCTGCTCAGAGTGCGGCCCCACAGAGCTTTGGACAATTCGATTATCACCTTATCCCTGCTTTTAAGGGATGTTTGTAGGAATACTTACAAAAATTAGACGTTTCTGTCCCAAATTTCTTTGTGGCTTTCTATTTTGCAAACATCTGGTAGGAGTCCACCTCTTCTGTCTCAGTATTCCAGAATCTGGATTTCAAGCTGGAATTCTACTAGACCCAGAGTAAGGAATCTATGACCCTCCAGATGTGGCTGAGCTGAAACTATCACCACCTCTAGCAAGTATGATCAATGGCCAGAGTTGGTGGCAACATCTCAGGGGGCAAAGGTTCTCTCCTCCTGTACTAGATGGTGCTGGCTGGTGCCCATTGTCATTGGTAGGGTGGAAGGCAGGAAGACAAAGCTGTCAGGTGGAGCCAGAGCTTGTGATCAGCAGAACCAACTCCTTCTGGTTTGGTCCCCCTTCTCCTCACTGCTGAGTTCCATATAAGCAACACTGGCAAGTAGGCTGATTGTAAGTAAGAAGGGAGGCAGGTAGGAACTGGTTGAGGAACATTGAGTTGATGGCCAGTGCCCATTTGCCTAAATGAGTCATCTTCTTCTGCTATAGAATGGAATCTACCAACACTCCGAATCCCAGAACATCTGAATGGACCAGTTGTCTTCTGCACATCCCTAGATATTTGTGTTTTGAATTATGGTGCTGGAGGAGACTCTTGAGAGTCCCATGGACTGCAAGAAGATCAAACCTCTCCATACTGAAGGAAATCAACCCTGAGTGCTCACTGGAAGGACAGATTGTGAAGCTGAGGCTCCAGTACTTTGGCCACCTCATGAGAAGAGAAGACTCCCTGGAGAAGACCCTGATGCTGGGAAAGATGGAGGGCACAAGGAGAAGGGGACGGCAGAGGACGAGATGGTTGGATAGTGTTTTCGAGGTTACCAGCATGAGTTTGACCAAACTGTGGGAGGCAGTGGAGGACAGAGGTGCCTGGCGTTCTCTGGTCCATGGGGTCACGAAGAGTCGGACACGACTAAACAACTAAACAACAACAACAACAGATATTTGTGCATAAGGTGCTCATGGTCAACAAGCAACTTGGCCTGCACAGCCCTTGCCCTATGAAAAGTGAAAAATAGCTTTTATTTGCAGTACTTTGTTGGTAGCATGCGCTTGCCATAAATATTACCAGTTCCCTTCTGATTTAATATGCTGTAAAACACATACACAAAAACCCAAGCTCTCCCTGCCTGCTTACTACTCCTACTCCTATCAAAATACTACATATATATTGATATAATTATAAAGAAATAGAAACATGAGGTCTTATAAAATCTGTTTAAAGGTTTCCACACCAGCATTTTTAAGGAGAGCAGTTTATGGGAGAAATGGAGAACAAAACGTGTGTGCTGCTTGAGGACCAAGAGTTGCTTAATATACCCTGTAATAAATTACATTTTTTTCAGCAAATATTGCTTTATAATACAGGCAAACATCCAAAGCATCCTGCAGTTATAAGAGGGGAAAAAAATAACCCTTTAATTCATATACTCTTTTTCTTTTTTTAAAGAAACACCTAGGCACCTGAAACAATGTATCAGCAGTCTTGTCACATTCTGCCAAATAGTGTTGTCTGTGTCGGTCAACAAAAAGGCATTTGTGCCTTTTGGCTACAATTAGGATAGATGTTTGATTTGTGCTTCACTTTAATTACTAATAGATTAATCCAAGCTTACAACAGCATAGGTGATTAGCATTTTGTTGATTGATTTGTTACCAATGAATGACCCTGATTATGTTCTTAGTAACCAGCTTACTCCTAATTGGCTTTCTTTCATTAAAACCTTTAGAGCTTATATTGGGGAGAGTGACCAAGGTGTGTGACTGTTGCAAACTGCACAACAGTACCATTGTTTGTGAGACACCGTGGAGTTAGATCTCTCTTTTTTAAAAAATGGAAATTTGATTAATCAGTAGAATTAAGGAATTTGACCTCCAGACTAATTATCATGTTCCCTTGCTCGTGACTGGTACTCAAATAGAGCTTGTCGCCATGACTTGGAATACTAAGTTTTACAACATTGGAACAAAGCTTCTATTATGGTTCAAGGGGGTGGGGGAATTTGCAGGAAAGATGCTAACAGAACCTCAGAGAAAGAGTCAGACAGAGTACAGATTGTAATACAGAGCATCCAAATGGTTAAAATAATAATAATAATAATAATAATAATAATGATGATGATGATGATGATGATGATGATGGAGGGGGAAATTCAACAAAAATTGAGCACCCAAGATGGTCCCATAATCTACTATTCTGTTTCATACAGTTATACAGAAAAACCTGTTTATAGATTTATTTTCATCAGGTTATTTATTGGACCTATTGCCTTCTTATCACCCCAAGGAAGTATACGCCATACAACCTGATCCTAGGTGTTTTTACTCAGAAGTAAGCTCCTGTATCTCTAGCAGGTAGTAAGGCACCTGAAAGTAATTTTGAGTGAATACGTCACAGGAAGGGATAGCCAACCATATCTCATTCCCAGTTGGTTTATTTTAAAACTGTTGGTGCAACAGGATTTGCCCACGTGGTTTCATGGGTAAAGGCATCGGAGTGGGGAGCAAGAGGAATATTGGTTCGAGAATCAGCAGCGGAGGTGCTGATAATTTATTGTGTTTGGTCTCCATTAGTCCATTAATCAGCTGCATGTTAAAGCTATGGTTTTCCCAGTAGTGATGTATGGAAGTGAGAGCTGGACCATAAAGAAGGCTGATTGCTGAACAATTGATGCTTTTCAATTATGGTGCTGGAGGAGACTCTTGAGAGTCCCATGGACTGCAAGAAGATCAAACCTATCCATTCTGAATGAAATCAGCCCTGAGTGCTCACTGGAAGGACAGATCCTGAAGCTGAGGCTCCAATACTTTGGCCACCTCATGAGAAGAGAAGACTCCCTGGAAAAGACCCTGATGTTGGGAAACATGGAGGGCACAAGGAGAAGGGGACGACAGAGGACAAGATGGTTGGATAGTGTTCTCGAAGCTACCAACATGAATTTGAAACAGTGGAAGACAGGAGTGCCTGGTGTGCTCTGGTTCATGGGGTCACGAAGAGTCGGACATGACTAAACAACGATCAGCTGCATAACAACAGAGCCATTGTGGTGTAATGGTTAGAGTGCTGAACTAGGACCTGGGAGAACAGAGTTTGAATCCCCACTCAGCTATGAAGCTCACTGAGTGATCTTTGGCCAGTCACCATCTCTGAGCCTAACCTACCTAACAGGGTTGTTGTGAGGATGGAATGAGGAGAGGAGAACTATGTACACCACTTTGAGACCCTTGGGAGATAAAGGTGGTATGTAACAAATAAATAATACAAAGGGATGTGGAACCACGCATAAGAATAGAGCCGCTTATCAGCAGCAGAGCAACTGCCATGCTTACAGAAGGTCCAACATTCAGTCTCCGGTTTTACCAGGTATAGCTGGGAAAGATTCCTGCCTAAAAATCTGGAGAGCTGTCATCAGTCAATGGAGACAACAGATGAACACGCCGCCTGTCTCTGAGTAAGACAGCTTCGAATCAGGGGCACCGACTTATAAAAAATATTGGGGGGGCCCATACCGGGGTCCTGCCCCGGGAGGTTTTCTAAATTTTAGATGAAAATTAGTGAGTTTTAAAGTTTTTTAAAAGTATTTTAGAGTCATATGATCAACATTAGAACCCCGAAAACGCGACTCTCTATAACTCCACACTCCGGGAAACTCGACAAGCCTGAAACACTTTTTGGCTTTGAAAAAAGAAACAAAACAAAAACACGCACGGTATTTTCGTAAAAAGCTAATTTAATTTACAGTAACAATTATGCTTATAGACTATTACAGAGCAGTGAATATATAGCTCTGAAAAGACTGAAATGATATTTAAATAAATCCTAAACTATCATTAAAAGAATAAAACATAAAATATTGCTGTCGCACAGTAATAGCACTTTGATTAATAAGTGAAATAGCTAATTTAAGCTTACTTTGAATAAGGCTGAGGGTTCATTAAATAAATATAATATCTCAAAGTTAATGCTTTAATACAGTTAATAAAGTTAATATAGTATGCCTAATACTGTATGTAAATACTGTAATACTGTATGTAAATAACGGGCTTTAATTGGGTCTTACACCCTAAAAATATTTAAGTATTTGAAAATAACTAATACAGTACTATAGTAATATAGAAATACAGTACTAAACTAGTACTAATATTTCAAAACTGAAAATTTAACATTCTGTATGTATTTAATTCTCTATTTTATAAAGATCTTTAACATCTGACAGTGAGTTTGGAGTAGCCCAATGCAAAAATCCTGAGGATCCATGTGGATCCATGCTTTGTAACCACGTTTTTGCACCACTGTGACCCTAGGCAACAGTGGGTGCGTGATTTTTTTGGTGCAAGATGTAGCCATGGACATGCTATGTGATCTGATGGTGAATTTGGGGTGACCCAATGCAAAGATCCTGAGGATCCATGTGGATCCGTGCTTTGTAACCACGTTTTTGCACCACTGTGACCCTAGGCAACAGTGGGTGCGTGATTTTTTTGGTGCAAGATGTAGCCATGGACATGCTATGTGATCTGATGGTGAATTTGGGGTGACCCAATGCAAAAATCCTGAGGATCCATGTGGATCCGTGCTTTGTCACCACGTTTTAAATGGGGAGGGAAGGAAAGACACAGAAGGGACAAGAAGCACAAGAGGGGTGTGCGGAGAAGCAGCTGGCTAAGAATGCAGGGGAGGAGTTTAACGGGGTGGGGGGAGGAAAGGAAGGCAAAAGTCCCCTCCCAAGCCAGCCCTCTCTCTCTCTCTCCCACCTGCATCCCTAGAGCACGGAGAGGAGGAGGTGGTGGGCTGGAGCCTGCACGCAGTGTGACTAGGAAATAATTAGAAGGAAGGACTCGATCCTTTCCTTAACCCTCTGCTTGCCAGGAGGGCAGGGGATTCCCTGCTCTTTGTTGAGTTTGAGCAAACGCAGCAACAGAAGCGGGTGGGCAGTAAGACCCTGAGGCAGAATGCAGGAAAGCAGCAGCTTCCGCCTTCCCTCCGCCCGCCCGATCTTATTTTTGCCTGATTTTTGCCTATTTTTGCCCCTGCGCTCCGAGTCAGCTCCAGGGACCACACATTCGCTCAATAACACGCACAGACATTTCCCCTTACTTTTTAGGAGAAAAAATCTGTTTGTTATAGAGCGAAATTTACGGTAATAATTTTCTTAAATTATTGGGGGGGCTCTGCCCCCCCAAACGAATTTTTGAGGGGGCTCGGGCCCCCTCAGGCCCCATGGAGTCGGCGCCTATGCTTCGAATGGTCTTTTCCATTAAGTGTAATCTGGCCCTGTCCAGTTCCTAGGAGCTGTTTTAGGGAATGTTCTGTCTGCGGTGAAGCAGTTCATGCTAGGAATTGAAATAGGAGTTTGATGCTGCATCCCTCCCTTGCTCTCAGCCAGGTCGTGACCCATGCAGATGTTTCCATTCATTTCCACCTTCTCTTGAGTAGCCAGTGCCTGGAACACCCTGGGATCTTACTATTGCTCGGCAGAGAGTGGGGGTGTCACACAACTCTTGTAACAATATGTATGTTTGTTGTAAACCACCTTGATTTTTTTTTTAATGAATAGTGGTATGCAAATATTTTTTCATAAGTAAATAAAACACCTTAGGCCAAAGACCCATCTAGTCTAGCATTCTGTTCTGACAGTGGCCAAACAGATGTCTATGAGAAGCCCACACACTTAAGGTGAAGTTCTGAGAAAACAGGATCAGGGAGAACTTGGGTTAAGTGAAGCTTTTAAAGATGCTACTGTATTTGTCTTCCTTTATCTGTGAGCACTTTTTTGTGTGGTCTGTAATATGTTCAGAGTCTCTAGAATTGCAGCTTTGGGGTAGTTTTGCATTTGGCACTATGAAATCTGAGCGTTTGGGCAGAACTGAATGTAAAAATGTGCCTATCTGAAGCAAAAGTGCCTGATTGCAAGCCAAACAGAAGTGAGTAAAGTGTGTGTGTGTGTGTGCGCGCGCACACGCACGCCATGTTCCTTATCATTTTTATTTATTTATTTACTTGCCAGTCTCCAGCTGCTGCTCCTTTAGGGTTCACTTCACTCTACTTCCATGGGATGCTTCCTCCGAGGAAATCAGAAAGAGACGTTGTAAACAAGAATTTACTGGATGCTGACAAGCATCGAGCATCAGAAGAGCAAGGTCTGGGTGTACTTTAGTCTCCTCGCTGGTGCAGGTTTGGTTTGACTCTGCAAGTGAGCAGATAGTGAGAAATCTTTATGTCATATGATAGAAAATGAACGAGACAGGCAGGATGAAAACCAGAGGACTAAGCCTCTTCTGTGAGATGCATTGAAATACAATTAAAAAAAACCAGTATGGCATTTGGGAAAATTTAATGTTAAATGTCTTTTTCTTTTGTCAGATTCTTGTGCTATAATTGCATTATTAAAATCATGGCACACCTTTTTTCTCTCTCCATCTTTTACTGGAGAGAACACATTAGTGGAATCAGGAAGGGAGATAATGCTCTCAAGCACACAAAGATGGGTGTAGAGTATTTGGTCCTTAGCAGCATTTCTCCATTTATGTGCTGCCTGTGTTATTCCAGAACTCAGTTATCTATCTATCCACCTTTCTCCTTAACTGTTTAATCCTCCCAGAGACATTCAGCAGTGAAGGGGGTAAATGTAGCAGAAGCAAACACTCTCCTGCTTCATAGGGCTCTGTTTCCCCTTTGCACATAATTTACTCAATCCCTTCATGTGTCAAGAATGAGCCAATTCCGAGCAAAGGTTTGCAGCCAACTGCAGAAAGCAGCCAGGAACAGAGAAGCTCAGATGTTAGTCAGGCAGGGGAGAGCCAGCAGCTGCAAACTTCGGCTCTTCCTGACCTTGATGGGCAGGATGATAAGGCCATAGCTGAGAGCAGGCTAGAATACAGCCCAAGCTCGCAGGAAGCACAAATAGGCACAAACAGACTCAGCCTCTTAACACAGGAAGAGGTTGGAGCTGACCCACTAAGTCCAAAGAGTCGGCGAATGGGAGGGCTGCTAGATAGGAAGCAAAGCAAAAGACGTAAGGGTCGTGAGTCAAATATCTTCTGTCGACGCTGGAAGAAGTCTTCAGAAGGGTCATCTTGAGTAATGTTGCTTTGTCAGAGCTGTCTGGAACTATGATTTGTTTGTTTTTGCAATAAATCCTCCTTTTTAACAACCTACACTTACTGTGTTATCAAGCTGGGAACCTGGACTCCTGACATCATACATTATCCCAGTGAAGGGGTCTCCATTCACAAAAGGAGCAGCGGGGCTGTGGCACTGAGCCCATTCCCAATGTCACATAGCTTCCTGGTCACGCTGCCCAGTGTCCATAACACTAAGCATCTGTTCATGGCAACCCTGAGATCTCTGATGAAACAAGGGCCACTTACCGTGCCCAATGGCCAGTAGTGACAATTTGTGGTCCTGCACATCCATGGCTGAGATCTTGGGACATCCTAAGGAAAAGTGGAACATTCCAGGCCTTTCTCCTGGGAATGGTTGGCCAATTGGTGCCAAAGAAGGATAGAACATTCTTTATGTATGCTACAACAGCAGCAAGAATACTCATCGCAAAGTATTGGAAGATACAAGATTTACCCACCCTGGAAGAATGGCAGATGAAAGTGATAGACTATATGGAATTGGCGGAAATGACTGGCAGAATCTGAGACCAGGGAGAAGAGTTGGTGGAAGAAGATTGGAAGAAATTTAAAGACTATTTGCAGAAACATTGTAAAATTAATGAATGTTAAAATGATGTTGGATTGAAATGAAACGGCTTTAGCAAGAAGGTTAAAAGAATATGTAAAAATGGATTGATAATCAGATGAAAATATGAAGCTTTAATATGTTAAGATCTAGAATTAAGATAAAAACAAAGAGGGAAAGGATTTGCTGAATTAACCATGTGAACTGGAATACAAAAAAGGGAGGCGTGAGGAGGTCAGGGAAATAAGTAAATGAAATATAAGACATGAAAAGATTAATCTGTTTTTAATTGTTTTCTATTTTTCATCTTTTTTATGTATTTTGTATTTTTCATTTATATTTTTGTACCTTTTTATTTTTATTTTTTCTCTTTTTCTTATTCTGTAACTTTTCTCTGTCTATAAAACTTTAATAAATATCATTTAAAAAAAAGAAAAGAAAAAGAAAAGTGGAACATTCCAGGATCAAATCATAAACCCTGAAGGCTTCGGTAAATCTGGGACTGTCCCTGGAAAATATGGACACTTGGAGTCTGGGTGTGATGGCCTGGGATTCGGACTCGGAGGCTGAACCTGACGGATCACAGCCTGCACAGGAGTCCTCGCCTCTAGAACCAGCTGAGCTGGGGCTGGGACGTGAGCCTGAAGGGTCCTCACCTGTGCTGGATCCTCAGGTGCAGGCACCAGCTGAGTCTGCTCTGGCTCCTGAGGTGATGGAGGACCCATTGCCTGCAGGTGCTCCACTCTCAGCCCCGTCAGGGGAAGCTGAGGTTGCCTCTGGGTCCAGTAACCCTCCAGCCTCTCCTGAGCTGCAGAGGCTCAGGGCAGAGAGGCGGAGGGAACTAAGTTCCCGCAGGAGGAGTGCTCGCCTCCAGGCCAGGAGAGGTGAGTCACCTATGGACTGGGGCCGCCCTGATGCCTCGGGGCAGATAAAAGCCAGCCAGCCCCAGTCCCAGGTTGCGGGAGCAACATTGTTGGTAGCCTGTTCCTGACTGCACCCTTTCCTGCCGGATCTCCTGACCTCACCCGACTGTCTGCCTTGGACCCAGCTTCAGCTTTGATGGACTGCCTCCTTACAGCAACCTTGACCTTGGAATGGACTTGGAACACACCTCATGGTTAGCCCACAGGACCAGCACACTGGGGTTGGCATGGCAACAGAAGTCTGGCAGGCCCCTGGCATCCCCCACCTTGTCAGCTTAGCCCTCCAAGGCCCCAGGGCGACAATATGCAGCTGCTCCACCACCATTATTATTATTATTACCACCATCACATCTTACACCATAACCTAACAGTCAGAAATGTGTTGTTTTTTCCCTTGGCATGTTGTTTCTCCACTGACTTTCTGGGGGAATCCACTCTTTCTGGTTATACTCTTAGAATATAAGCCTAAATGTCTTGATTCAGATTTGATTCCCACTATATTGAACGTGCAGTTGCTTTGTTTTCCCTGCTGTCGTTTAAACATTGATTGTAGTTTTAATCCATTACGCTGCCTTGGGGGCCTTAGGGGAGAAAGAGGGGGTCCATATTTTAAGATAAATAAATAAATAAGTGTGTCCAGAGGTCTTAGAAATCAAGATTGCTGCTGACGGGTCCCTGGAGGTAATTTTGAATGCTCACTAACTGAGGCCATTTCCACCAATCTCATAACAATATTTCTGCAGAAAATTATAAGCTTTCAAAAGCATGTCTGAGGTTTAAAAATATGGGACAAAATCATGGATGGCGATTAGAGAAATTCAATAGCAAAGGAAGAAATGCTAAATACTTAGAATTTACATCACTGAAAACCCTCTTAGAATTGCTGGAATTATATTCTGGTTGTATGCAGACAGAATAGCTAAGATACTAAACACACTGTATTCGCACACCTGCTGCACAGTCCGCTCTTTGTCAAACCTAAATATACGATCCCATCTTCAGAGGCGGACAATACAAATGGAAATCGGTCTTTGAAGTATTTATATTTTCGCTTCATAGCCAAAGTCCTTCATAGTAAAATCATGTCATTGATAACATTTCTTAAAGAGGGCACACACACACACACACACACACACACAAACACAAACACACAACACCATCATTATAATATAGATCTGAGTTTTGTGTTGTTGTTTTTTATGTAGAAATACCACTACTATTGCTTCTTATTATCCTAGCTTGGCCTTTGTTTTATAACCCACCACACTGAACTGTTTAGGATAGATGGGATACAACCAGAGAGGAATGTGATATTTCAGATTTCTGGTGCAAACTGAGCTGATTCGCACCTTCTGGACTAATGTTGAACTATGTACATCATTAGATGCCCACAAACTCTAGTGATATGAGAGAGGGCGAAAGATTCTTCTCTGTCCACTTCTCAATGCCTTGCATAATTTTTATAAACACCTATCATGTCATCTCTTATTTGCCTGTTCTCTAAAAAGTCCCAAACACTAGAACCTTTCTTCATAAAGAAGTTGCTCCATCCCATTGAGATTATCATTGCCCTTTTCTGAAACTTTTTCAGGTGAAGTAGCCAAAACTATACACTTCTGGATATGCATGCGGAGGATTCTGGTCTAACAGACCTTAATTTTGATTTGTTCCACAGGTGAATGAAATATGTAATGCTCATTAAACGACCTTCTCGGATGTGAAGAAAAAGGGAAGTTTATGGCTAGACAACCACCCTCTGTTTTGACCCCTTTTCTGGTGGCTACCTGCCAGTGTCTATATTGAATGCTTGGATGCCGACAAGTGTGGCACAGCTTGTTGGGTTTTCCATGTTGCAGGATGGATGAGAACAGCATGCAAAGAATTATGAAGTAGCTAAACCTATCAAGTCACCTTTGGACTCATTAGGATTAGGGCCTGGGAGATCAAGGTTCAAATTCCCACGATAACCTACTTCACAGGTTTGTTGTGAGAATAAAATGGTGGAGGAGAACTATATACACTGCTTTGAAGAAACATGGGATGTAAATATAGCAAAATACCCCTGAAGATGGTTTGGAAATTTCAGCTGGTGTAGAATTCAGCAGCCAGGTTGCTCATTTGGGTGGGACAGTTTGATTCTAGTCTGACTGTACTGGCTACCAATTAGTTTCTGGGCCCAATTCAAAGTGTTATCAAGCTTTAAATGTCTCAGGACTGCAATACCTCAAGGACCTCCTCTCTTATTATGAATCTACCCAGACCTTCAGATCATTCTCTGAGGCCATTCCTTGGATGCCTTTTCCACGAGAGGTCCAGAGAGTGGCAACATGAGAACAGGACCTTTTCTGCAGTGGCTCCCTATTTGTGGAATGCTTTTCCCAAGGAGCTTCATCTGCCACCTTCATTATACACCTTTAGGCACCAGGCGAAGAGGTTCCTCTTTAACCAGGACTTGGGTTGATTGACATCTAATGTCCTTTTAAAATGTGGAAGGGGAGTTATTGGGTTGTCTTTGTTTCTATTTTTATTATGTATTTTGTGCTTTTTATATTGTAATTTTATGTTGTGAACGGTCCTGAGATCTATGGGTATAGGGTGGTATGCAAAATAAATTGATGAATGAATATAGGTGGCTTCCCAAGAACAGCACCCATCAAGACCTGGTTACAACTGATAATGCTTGAAGCTTTTAATGACCATGACTTACAAAAAACTATCTAATGTGGTTACATTGTGTGCAAGCACAGCAGCAACAACAACAGCTCTGGGCCCCAAGTAATGTAGAGTCAGACTGCGTGAGCAGTACAATTTATATTTTCAATCAAATTTCCTTCTCTCGCAATTTGTCTTCAGTATGAGTTAATATCATTGCAGCACTTTCCTTAACAAAAAAAAGTTGTGATCTACAAATCGAATCATAATAAAAAATGACGTATGAGACAAATATTGAATATTGTAAGTAAGAAAATTGTCATTGGGAAATTAAGAGAACAGGAAGGAAGGAATCTTAAGGATGATTGGGAAAAGTTTGTGGAATATTTGAAAAAGTTATTGTAAACTCCTTCAAATATCAACAAGGTTACAATAGACTTAGCAGTAAAAATATAAATAAGGGAAGACTTGGATGTGTTAAAATATGGAGCAATTAAAGTATGCAGAATTAAAGGAGAACTGCAATGAATCACGGAAGATGGGGAATAGAAGCCAATGATTAATGTATGAATTGTTGGATGTGTGTTGATTTGTAAAATTGAAAATGGTAAATATATTGTGTGTTTGCTTGTTTGAATTGCCCCAGCTACATGGTGAGGCACTCCACACACAAACAGTTTGCCCACAAATTTGCCATAACCAGGCCACGGGAATGCTAGGCAGCTCTAGTTGTGCTCTGTGTTTGAACGTGAGACCTCCTGGGAACCCCAGATAGGCTGTCTTGATCTTTCCTGGAGAAAAGTTTGGGTATAACTTCCATATATAAGGAGCAGCTTCCATAGGATAGTTGTCAAGTGTCAACTAATCTAGGAACTTGAATGACCAAAGACTAGAAGGTCCAGCAGACCTCAGAGGCAGAGAGTGCTGCTCTCCTTTAAAACCAAAAAGCTCCCTGTACTTATTATGTCCTCAAGAAGCCTTCTAATTAACTATGGAATCTTTGCTACAAGAGTCTTTACCAATACCAAGATCTGCCCCCTCTTACCAAACTGCCTGCTCAAAAAGAAAGCAGACAAGTCTGAGGGTTCGCCAATTGCCACGACTCCAACTCCCCTGGCCGCAGATCTAATTAGCTGGACTGATCCCCCCCCCACCTGCCTCCACTGACAAAGGCTATACATCTGGATAATTCTACGGAGCGTGAGTTACTTCTATCCTTCTCCCAATTGCCAAAACTGGAGCGAACGGAGATAACGGACAGACTGGATGAATTGCTACTCTGTCTCCGTAACTCAGAAGATCATGTTCAGGTAAATAAGATGAATTTCTCACCAATTGAAGAGCAGTCTACACAAGCCCAAGTGGAACCCGTTTTAACGACCTTTGATCGGCAACCTGGCTGTACACGGCCTCGGGATGTCAAGCCTGGGCAGGATATAGTGAAAGATTTGACAACCCTCTGGTCAAACTCGGAAGCTGTGGCAAGACTGAATGCTCTTTTGGAGGCAAACCGAAAAGGATGTCTTCCACCTGCCTTACACTGCATGTTCCCTACAGCAACCGCTGACCCAAAAGGCCCACCCCTCTCAATTTTAGAGCATACCTTAAATGCAGAGTCTATGGACCTGTCACTAAGTGATACCCCCGTGCACCAGAACCCATCCCCGCAGCCACCAAAAATTAAGCCTCAATCCATGGCTGCTGCTGCTGCGGTAAGTGGTGTTTGGAAATTGCCGGGTAAGCAAGCTACAATTACTTCCTTCTTCCAGCCTATTGCCCCCCCTCGCCGCACGCATTCCCAGGTGGATTCTGTCGTGTCGGCTCCGCAAGGCCCGGCATGACTCGAAGGGGTGACCAGGAGATCACTTACTTTCTTATCCTGGAATGTAGCTGGCATTAAACCTAAGCTGATGGGCCCATCCTTTGTCGCCTACATAAAAGGCAGTCGTATTCTTTTACTGCAAGAGACCTGGGCTTGTGAGGGCTTCTCCTTATCAGGGTATAAGGGCTTCTACCTGAATGCACACCAGAATTCACTATCACCTGGTAGACCACAAGGTGGACTGGCTACCTTAGTTTCTTTGGCCTGCAGGTGGAACAAATCGACATCCAGTCATCATCCATGCTGGGTGTAAAGCTACAAACAGCGGAGGAAGTGTTCGTGGTGATTAATGTTTATTTGCACCCAACCTACAAGAAAAACCTGGTGGACCAAAGATGGAGGGGAATTCAACTGACTCTTGAAACTCTCCTAGAGAAATATCCTGAAGCCTCCTTCCTAGTTGCAGGAGATTTCAATGGCCGATTGTCTCACTCTGATAAATCATTATTTGCTAAATATAATAAATATCCCCCACTACCCATTTTAACCTCAGACCTTTTACCCAGGAATTTTAAAGACAGTGTTGCTACATACACAGGTTTTAAATGTAGACAAACTTTGATGTCTCTTAATTTTCACCTTTTAAACGGAGCTCTCAGTTCTGATTACCCTGCCGAATTTACTTTCTGGTCAGGCTCCCGAGCCTCTACCATAGATTTTATTTGGACATCAGTAGACCTAATTCCCAAAATTTCTAACTTTAGGGTGGTAACGAGGCTGGAAAGTGACCATTTTCCATTAGAACTCTCTCTGACCCTGGATGGAGAATTGGCTACCTATTCCTGTGTGCCTATTACAAATAACCAGCTTCAGATGAGGCCCACCGCCTTAAAATGGACCGACAATTTGGCTCAACGGATAAATGAACTCCTTCTGTCTGACCAACTGCAAGAGACAAGGGACTCCCTTGTCCAGGCAGTTGAGCCACTGCCAATGTATGACAAATTAGTAGATCTGCTAAAACCTTCGTTGACTAAGGCCTCGGTAATGAATAGTAACCATTTCTCTCATAAAAAGTGGTTTGACGAGGAATGTAGACACTTCAAGAACAACCTATATAATGAATTCTTGGCATATAGGGCATCAAATGACCCCGCACCTAGCAGTCACCTTATGAACCTCAAGAGAAGGTATAAAGCACTATTAAAGGAAAAGAAGCTTGCGGCAGAAAGAAATGATTGGAACAACCTTCTAAAAGCTGCAGAAAATAGAAATCCCTCCTCCTTTTGGCACCAAATTTCTCAATACCTGGGTAGACCGTGGTCAAGGATAGAACCCCAAATTTCAGCTGACACCTGGGAAAGCTTCTTCTCCGATTTATATGCAGCTCACGCTGCCAGCGGAGAAAGGATAGAATTGGCCCCCTTGCCTGAGTGGGATCCTGTTACCTGCTCTGAAGTGGAAACACTTATAGGCCAATTTGAGGCGGGCAAGGCACCAGGAGACGATCTTATCTCCATAGATGTTATTAAAGCCAATAAGGATTGGTGGTGTCCACCCTTAGCAGCTCTTTTTACTTATATAAACAAAACAGCACAATTTCCTCCAAGCTGGAACTCTGCACTGATTGTGTTAATCCACAAGAAAGGGCCACGCACAGACCCGGCCAATTTTAGACCAATTAGCCCGCTAAATGTTATCGGGAAGATCTATTCAAGATTTCTACTTAACAAATTAACGACCTGGATGGAAAGCAACAACATCATCGCAGAGGAACAGGCGGGTTTCCGCCCTGGAAGATCAACAACAGACCAAATCTTGATCCTAAATCACTTGGCCACCAAGTATGCTGAGAATGGCCTAAAAGCCCTCCACGTCGCCTTTATAGACTTTAAGCAGGCCTTTGATCTAATTCCCAGGAACCAGCTATGGGCAAAATTGGCAGCAACATCTATCGACCGCCGCCTTCTCCTGCTGATTATTAATTTGCATACAAATACCTTCCTGAGGATTAGGCTAGATAGCAAGGGGCTAGTCTCCAATCCGGTTGCCACCACTAGGGGGGTAAGACAGGGCTGTTTGCTTGCCCCTGCCCTGTTTAATTTCTATATTAATTCGCTAGTGGTGCATATGGCAAATACTGATTTCCATCCACCAAAACTGGCAGGACGAGCCTTGAATGTCCTGCTGTATGCGGACGATGCCGCCCTATTAGCTACGTCCCCCATCGGATTAAGGAGGATGCTTCGAGCTCTTCATGAATATGTGACCCAACATGAGCTCCAACTAAATTATGCCAAGACCAAAATAATGGTCTTTGCCGCTCGACCGAAACCTAATTTATGGTCAATTAATGGTATTCCTTTAGAGCAGGTCAGCTGCTTCAAATACCTGGGTCAGGTTGTTAGATCAAATAGGTCCTTCTTGGCGCACAGAGAATACATAGCCTCGAACGCATCGAAAGCAGCCTTGGTGATTAGAACCCTGTACTCTAAGAAACAGGCACAAACTGTCAAAGTTGCCTTGCGACTCTTTAAAATGAAAGTCCTCCCTCTTCTACTGGTGGGCATTGCCTTGGGCTCACGTAGGGACTTTGAAAAATTGGAATCTATCCAAACCCAATTCCTCAGGGCCATACTCAGGATCCCCCCCTCCGTGGCAGGTGCGATCATGAGATTGGAAACCGGTTGCCAAGCCTTTAGGTATGTGGCCCTGAAAGCGAAGTTATGGCTTTGGCTTAAGCTTTGCTTCAGACCGGTGGGTTTGGCCCCCTTGATTCTGAGGGATAACTTTAAATCTCCATGGGAAGGGGAGATAGTGGAGGAAGTGCAGAAGTGCGGGTTGTCCTCCCTTTATATAGAGTCCATGACGTATAGCCACGCAAAGGCGGTGATCGCCCAAAGATTAAGGGATATTGCGAGACAGGAGGACATAGCCCGTGTGAAACCTGGGCTGTTTCTGGGGGAGCAGATGTACCGAGCTGCTCCAGCTCGCTACCTGGCGGATATCCACTACGTGGAATACCGCAGACTATTTACCGCGGCTAGGCTGAATGTTCTTGACTCGGCGGTTCTGAAGGGAAGATATGGAGGAGTCCCATATGACCAGAGATTATGCCATTGTGCGTTGGGTGAGGTAGAATCCACAGAGCACATTTTAATGAGCTGTCCCTTCTACAACGATTTAAGACAGTATCTTATAACCCCATACTTACCCCAGCTTAGTCCCCGACAAAGAGGAAAGCAGATAGCATATCTGCTAAATAAGTCTTCTAGGAAAACAACTTTGTCAGTGGCTAAATTCCTTTTCCTGGCACTCAAGCGTCGGAAACGTACAATTGAATGCCTTGATGTGGGTTATCTGTGAGAGGTTTAGTGCTGTGGCCCTACCTTATTCATGTACCCCTATGATGTTTTAGTTCATAATTCTGTATTGTGTTTTATTTCTGTGTTTTATTTCTGACTATCGGTTGAATAAAGGAAATTGATTGATTGATTGATTGATTGAAGGTCCAATTAATCTTTGTCCAGCCACCAATTCCAATAGTGCTCACTGGATACTTTATGTCACCATTCAACTGTGGGAGGCAGCTGCCTACGAAGTTTGGTGAAAATGTACCTGGTGGGCTGGAGTACATAGCTTAGCAAAGAGGTAAAGGTAAAGGACCCCTGGGCGGTTAAGTCCAGTCAAAGGCGACTATGGGGTGTGGTGCTCATCTCGCCTCAGGCCAAGGGAACCGGCGTTTGTCCACAGACAGCTTTCCGGGTCATGTGGCCAGCATGACTAAACCACTTCTGGAGCAATGGGACACCATGACGAGCACCAGAGCACAAGGAAACATCATTTATCTTCCCACCACAGCAGTGCCTATTTATCTACTTGCACTGGTGTGCTTTCAAACTGTTAGGTTGGCAGAAGCTAGGTCAGAGCTAAGGGGGCTCACCCCGTTTCACAGATTCGAACCGCTGACCTTCCGATTGATAAGCCCAAGTGGCTCAGTGGTTTAGACCACAGTGCCACCAGACCATTGGTTAGCTCAGTCAGTAGGGCATGAGACTCTTAATTACTTAATCTCTGTGTTGCGGGTTCAAGCCCTGTGTTGGACAAAACATTCCTGACCTTCGTTGCGCCTTCCAGTTCTGCAATTCTGTGGTTCTACAAATGCTAGAAAATTATTATTACAGCCTATAGCTGCGTCTGATCTCGTGCTTCTGGGGTCCTCTGCAACTCAACATGTGACAGACATTTTCTTTGCTATTTTGCCAGCAATTCCCTGCCAAAAAGCATATAAATTCCAGGAACCTAAAAACAGTAATTGTTGGAGATAAAATATTTTTCAGTTATTTAAAAAAACTTTTAAAAACAGCATTTCCCCCCCTTTAGCACTTCACATACCTGAGGGCATGTCCGGAATTATACCACAACTGAGAAAAATGTCATATTTTAATTGTTGTCATTAACTATAGAATACACCACACGCTGTATACACACAGTACAAAGTGCTGGTTTTACATTACAATATGCTACACATTTTCTGTGCTGTGTGAAAACAGGAGCCTTTATTGTTAATTCTGAGGGGGTTAGATAGAATATGTCATTATTCGCAGCTCTTCTATTAATCAGGGGGGAACAGTGGCCTCCTTTATTTTTGCAAAAATTCTAGGAAATGTGCTTGGCTGGAGGTAAGTGGGGGAAAGAATTGTTCTGAAATCTTTTACATATTGTATTACACTTTCTGTTGCCAGGGCAACCACTTTCTCTAGACTTGCTCAAAACAGCTCCGCCAATAGGAGAGTGTCTGACAGAGAGTTTAAATCACAGTAGAAAAGAAAACCTGAAGGGTAAAGGAGGAGAGAGAGAGAGAGAGAGAGAGAGAGAGAGAGAGAGAGAGAGAGAAATGAAGGCAGCAACATTATTAACATTCACAAACCCTGTAAATAATATTAATTTATTTATTTTTATTTATACGCATGTATCTGCGGAGGTATTTATATATATAAAGAGAGACAGAAGAGAGAGAAAATGAAGAGAGGGTTATTTGAACCATTTGAATTCAGACTTTCATCTTGAGCCGGTCCCCCCCCCTTCCTGCTGGATGGCTGTCTTTGAAGTGAGAACACCATTCAGCGTTGTAAAAAAAGAAAATAGTATAAATATTAAAGCAAGATACAGCTAAATTGGCTGAAGTAGGGGAGATTGTTCCCTGAGGCTTCCTTGAAACCTGGCATAAACATAAAATGTGGGGAAGCGGAGGCAGGGCGGGGGGGGGACGTTGAACCTGGATTAACTTTAGAAGTATTTTCTATGGGGGAATAGCTTTTGTCTCTTGTTTTACTCAGAACTATTAGCCTTCATGCATCAGTAATGAGCTTGCAGAAAAAGACGATTATCCTGCATTTCTTTACACTAGATGCTGCCTTCAGGTTTGTTTTGTGCTCAAAAGTGTGACGACGTGTTGACCACGATGGCTGGGACTGTCCGCTGGGGCTGGGGCAGCAAATGGCAGGTCAACTAACAGTGACAGGGGCACTATCTCCTGGGGGCCGAACCTTTTGCCCCCCCCCCAATATTTTTGGGAGTGGGCCGGAAGGACCCAAAGTCCAAAGGTGGGAGGAAGCACCCCTAGGGAGTGGAGGACCTGAGAGAGTTGAAGCCATGCTTCTATTGTCCTCGGCTCCGACCCTGGCTCTTCAGAGCTGAGCTGGCAGAATTAACAGGACCTGCAGGAATCGAGAGAAGCATTGGCTGACTTCACAATTTTCCCCACATTGTGATTTTTTCACCACACACACACACACACACACACCACGATTCATGATCCCTTGGCAGGTAACATATTATGAAACTGATATCACAATGTGGACTTCAAACCAGTTTTGGACAATATACTAATATATCACCCAGCCCTTATTGGATATACAGTGGTACTTCGGGTTACAGACGCTTCAGGTTCATAGCTGTCAACTTTTCCCTTCTTTTAAGGGAAATTCCCTTATTCCAAATAGGATTCCTCGCAAGAAAAGGGAAAAGTTGATAGCTGTGTTCAGGTTACAGCCTCCGCTAACCCAGAAATAGTACCTCGGGTTAAGAACTTTGCTTCAGGATGAGAACAGAAGTCGTGCGCCGGTGGCGTGGCGGCAGTGGGAAGCCCCATTAGCTAAAGTGGTACCTCAAGTTAAGAACAGTTTCAGGATAAAAATGGACCTCTGGAACGAATTAAGTTCTTAACCCAAGGTACCACTGCAGGAATAATCAGGTGCTGGCAAAAATCACGTAGGAAAAACCATGAAGCCAGCCCATGCCTCTACATAGCTCCATCCTTATTTCAGACACTGTGATATATCAACATCTTGTGATGTTTTGCTGGTGCTACGTCACAATGTTGAAAAACCAGATATCGCCCAGCCCTATATTCAATATGAATGCATGTTGGTTGTTCTCTGGCTTCCAGCAGACTTGGCTCTGGGGAAGAGACAATTCATCTTGCACTTTATTCCATCTTTCCATGGCTTCCTTACTTGACCATAATCACATTCCTCATGGCACAAAAGCCACTTCTGGAAATCCCGAGGAATTTGGTGGAAGTTTAGTGCTCATTTCCATGTTAAGAGAAGTCTGCAACCTCATTAACCCAGAATATCACAGGAGTTTTGCACTGTAATTTTCCTGCCATTATTCTTGATCATACCATGGGATGAATTGTGGGGAAGTATTCTGGTATGTGGTTCTTTTCCAGTGTTTTCATGGATCAATCGTGAGAGAGCTGAATGCATGCACATAAAGGACGGTGACATCTCTAGTGACACCATGGTCACTGAAATTTAGCATGGCATTGGCAAAAAAAGCCAATGTTCAATAATGCATTAGTTAAGGCACTGTGAAAGGAATATTAAAAACCGGTGAAGAAGTACTTGCATTATAGCAAGAAAGACTATGGCAATAAACCCCACATCTGAGTGGAGCCAATAGTTATGGTTCAATATCTCTTCTCAGTTCACAACTATGGAGACAGAGGAGAAGCGTCTTTTGGAGGAGATTTAAATATGCCAAAGTAAGAAAAAAAAGAATGGGTAACAACCTGGAAAATGGTTTTTATTTAGGGGCCAGCGGTTGTAAATAAATTGGGACATCAGCAGACATGGATTAAACACTTGCACAAGGATAATTTTAAAGGGGGAAATAGTCTGAAAGCATAGATGTGTAATGTGTAAAGTGGTCTGAATGTTTAAAATATCAGTGCAGTATATTACAAGTTTAGTTGTTTAGTAGTTGAAAAATTGGGTGAAGAGATTTCGAATGTAAGATGATTTGGAAAGTCCAGGGACTTGTGTGTGTGTGTGTGAAATGTGTTCTTTTTGGTTACTTTTTAATGCTAATGAGAAATGTGCGGCGTAATCTGGTATTGATATAATGTGCATATATTGGATTTTTCTTATTGAAAACTAATACAAATTATTTAACAAAAAAAAATGAAAACAATATCTCTTCTCAGTGAGAATGCTGTAGCCCGAGCACACAGCCGTTCCAAGGCATCCATCAGATGTAGGCATGGCCTCCAAGATCATAGCAATTAAGGAAGTGACTCTGATTTCTATCTCCTTCTCTACAGCCCAGCTGTGAATGGGAGAAAGAGATTAGTCTCAATGGAGCAGTGGAAAGTCAAGAGCCATTCCTTGTTTCTTTCAGGCACTGGGCACTGAGAATTGTGTTGTTGGGTTTTTTTTTGGGGGGGGGGGTGTTGCAGAAGTGTATGAAACAGTAAGCCCTTTTAGTAAACTTCAACAGACGGCTTATCAAGCTGGTTTCCAGGGTAGAGGTTGAATAATGTGTCCTTAATGAACTCAGGCACTCTTAATAGTCTCCAAGTGCCTTGCATAATTGAGACCAAGTTGAAAATGTTATGTGGATGCCTAATGGGGGATTACGTGTGTGTGTGTGTTTTTAAACATTATTGGATTATAGACAACTCTTCATGCTCTGAATAAAATATTTGAAAACTGGTGCAGTAATCAGGCATTTGCTTCCAAAAGTGATCATATTCACCACTAATTTGACTGCGCACACGCACCCTTCGAAAAGTCTTTTCCGAACACCTGTTCATTTTCTGGGAGGTGATGATGTTGATTCAGACACATTAGAAAACATAAAGAAAATTATCGATAATTTGCCACCTGCTTTCGGAGAATCAATATTGTATTCTGAAAATGAGGGAGGGGGAGAAGGAGAGAGAGAGAAAAGATCACGCTTTAGGGTCCTTAATGAACTGTGGAATGGTGTCACACTGTGAGTATTTTGAATGAGCTGGTAAAACTATTAACAACTAGCATAATCAACCCTGAAATGAATGCTTTATACTTGCACTTGGGGGAAACAACGTGTGAGAATTGTTTCCCCATCTGTTAGAAATTTAATACTCTTTTTGTAGCAGTTATAGCTTTATATATTTAAGTTTAGGGGGAAAGTCTAATGTTGTTTATCCACAAATTATATACAAATAGGAAGGGAGATGCATGTTAAGTACAGCTGTTCTCTGTGCCTAATGTCATTTCTAGACCTTTTGTGTATCCCAGCAACACAAGATATAATTGGTGTGCAAATTGAAGATGGGGTGAGAACCCCAGGATTCCCGCCTCCAGATTCATATCAATTTTGCAAACAATTGCAGAACTTCATCTGGCATTTGTGAACTGCTGGTGTTCTCCGCTGAGTAGGTCAAAGGGAATTCTCTTCCCAAGACCACACATGGCAAGCTAACCAAGACCAGGATAAAACATATGGATAATACAAGCAGAGGACTAAAACTTTAACATAAAGTAGGGGTAGCCAACAGGGATGTGGGTGGCACTGTGGGTTAAACCACAGAGCCTAGGACTTGCTGATCAGAAGGTTGGCGGTTTGAATCCCCACGACGGGGTGAGCTCCCGTTGTTCGGTCCCTGCTCCTGCCAACCTAGCAGTTCAAAAGCACATCAAAGTGCAAGTAGATAAATAGGTACCGCTCCGGTGGGAAGGTAAACGGCGTTTCCGTGTGCTGCTCTGGTTCGCCAGAAGCGGTTTAGTCATGCTGGCCACATGACCCGGCAGCTGTACGCCGGCTCCCTCAGCCAATAAAGCGAGATGAGTGCCGCAACCCCAGAGTCGGCTACGACTGGACCTAATGGTCAGGGGTCCCTTTACCTTTTAGGGGTAGCCAACATGATGCTAGAATACCTCTGCCATCACTACTGACCACTGACCATGCTGTCAGGGTCAGGGTGCTATCTTGACTACCTCTTGTAGGAAAGTGATGCTGCAGTCAAAATTTAAAATTCCATGTTTGCTAGGTGAGCAAAGGGGTAAGACACACAGAGTTCCTGTAAATTGCTAGAGGGCACTGTGTGAGGTCACATCCTCTGCTAGGAGGGGTGGGGAAAATAACAATAGAAAGATAATTCTTATTACTTCCTTCCTGTTCAGAGCTCGCTCTCTTTCTCATCATGCAACTGTGGGAATAGGATGCCGAAAGAAGAGAAAGATAAAAATGGGCACTTCTGTTTCCCTATCTGCCGATTGCGTCTCATGCACACTCCAGAATAATTCTACTTATAAATAAGATCTAGTTATTGTGGTGGTGGTGTTTTCCCCCATTCTGCATGAATGTATTTTTCCACAATTCCCTCCCAAGCCTCCAACCATCATATTTTGCCACTCAAAAAGTCCTCATAACCATTTATTTTTTTAAAAAAATATTTTCTAGAGTCTTAAGTTGGTATTTCTCCAGCTCCTTGCGACATTAGGGGTTCCATCAAAGGGAGCATTTCCAACCTATTTCTGCCTCTGGTCCTGTCCACCAATAACAGGTGACCCCAGAAGATTGCACAGAAGAAAATGCAGCACTTGGGCTGGAAAAACTTCCCCACCCTTGATCTAAGCAGTGAGTTGGAGACGATAAATGGCCCTGCCATGTGGCAAGTAGCTGGACAAGAATGAACATCTGGATTCTTTCCATTACTGTCATACTGTGATCTCGCAAGCTGGAAAATTCCCTATTATTTTCAAGAGCCCTCAACCACTTTTGCAAGGACTTTGAGTCTACCAGTTAAGTGATTTCTGCCAGCAGCATACGCAATCTGACATTGCTTTAATACATTATTATGCATATCTTGAGTAATATCTAACTCTGAAAAGGCAAGAATAATATACTATGTGCATTTATCATAAAAGATTTTTTTTAATTAAATGGGGACTAGGGGCAATGTAAATTGCAGCAAACATTCAACAATCTTCTAAATTTTAATTAAAAACACACCTCCTTGCACAACAAATTGAGAACAATGAATTTTAAATTTACAACCCACGTAGTTGACTCTCGCTGACATGTTTACAATGAAGGGCATTGTTTTGTAGCATTCTGGAGAATTCAAAGTGGTGAACAGGAGCAGACAAAAAGCATATGAAGTGTGGGTGAGTTTTTTGTCCTCATCCTTCAAAAGTGCCCTCTCCCAAATACCTCTTCCACTTTCCGAAAATCAATATTGTATTTTGAAAACTAACAGAGAGGAGCTTCATTTAAAACTAATCCAGGAAACTACGTTCCAGGAGCAGTAAAACGTTTAATCTCCCACCTGCCATCAGAAATGGTATAATTCTGAATGGGGTAATTGTGCCCCTGAAGGACCAGGTGCACAGCCTGGGAGTCATTTTGGACTCACAGCTGTCCATGGAGGCACAGGTCAAATCTGTGTCCAGGGCAGCTGTTTACCAGCTCCATCTGGTACGTAGGCTGAGACCCTACCTGCTTGCGGACTGTCTCGCCAGAGTGGTGCATGCTCTGGTTATCTCCCACTTGGACTACTGCAATGCACTCTACGTGGGGATACCTTTGAAGGTGACTCGGAAACTACAACTAATCCAGAACGCAGCAGCTAGACTGGTGACTGGGGGCGGCCGCCGAGACCACATAACACCGGTCTTGAAAAACCTACATTGGCTCCCAGTACGTTTCCGAGCACAATTCAAAGTGTTGGTGCTGACCTTTAAAGCCCTAAACGGCCTCGGTCCAGTATACCTGAAGGAGCGTCTCCACCCCCATCATTCTGCCCGGACGCTGAGGTCCAGTGCCGAGGGCCTTCTGGCGGTTCCCTCATTGCGAGAAGCAAAGCTACAGGGAACCAGGCAGAGGGCCTTCTCGGTAGTGGTGCCCGTCCTGTGGAACACCCTTCCAGCAGATGTCAAAGCGATAAACAACTACCTGACATTCAGAAGACATCTTAAGGCAGCCCTGTTTAGGGAAGTTTTTAACGTGTGATATTTTACTGTATTTTTGGTTTTTATGGAAGCCGCCCAGAGTGGCTGGGGAGGCCCAGCCAGATGGGTGGGGTATAAATAATAAATTATTATTATTATTATAACCTCCCCTCCCATCAACCAAGCTTTTCCAATGCCTAACCGCCAAATTTACAAAGTTGTGATGATTTGCTATGAGGTAGGCAAAAACCAAGTGGCTGGTGCCAATCTGCCAAAAATTCCTACCAGGCCCACTGGTGGAGGAAAGGGAGGGGTGGGAGCACACTACCCCCAGCACCATCGGGGGGGTACCATCAGGGTCACCCCCCCAGACATGCACCACACACAAACCCATCATGCTGGGTGCCATGCCCCCATGGGTGGCACACCACGACCCCGGGACGCATACACCCTCGTGGGCAGTGCACCATGTCCCTGAAATGCGTGTCATGACCTCGTGGACAGCATGCCATGCCCCCGGGATGCGTACCATGCCCCCACCTGCTCTCTGCCCCCCCCCCCGGTGTTGGAGCTTGCAGCCTCTGACCACTGACCAGGCCCCTTCAACAGGGGACCAACTGAGGTCCATAGCAAGGTCAAGGTGTCGAATGCAAGAAGAAAGGGCGAGAGCAGATGCTGACTGGGTCACATGCAAGAACCAGAGGCTTCCATGCAGACCGATACACACACCTCCACCCTCCTTATAAGCAAGCAAGATGCATTATCACAGTTCAAGAACATATTCCAACCAAGCAAGAGCACCCAAGAAAGGTATGGAGCAGAGTCAGTGAGAGGTATGGCCAGCAATAGAGATGTGGCCTGCTGTAAGAAGAAGAAGAGGAGAAGGACGAGGAGGAGGAGTTTGGATTCGATATCCCGCCTTATCACCACCTCAAGGAGTCGCAAAGCGGCTAACATTCTCCTTTCCCTTCCTTCCCCACAACAAACACTCTGTGAGGTGAGTGGGGCTGAGAGGCTTCAGAGAAGTGTGACTAGCCCAAGGTCACCCAGCAGCTGCATGTGGAGGAGCGGAGACGCAAACCCGGTTCCCCAGATTACAAATCCACCGCTTTTAACCACTACACCACACTGGTTAGGAGAACCCTAAAAGATAGGTGCAGATGCATTCAATGCCTAGGCATGAAGTCCACCATCCCTGCTATACCAGATTATTTATCTTCCTGTGAGGTCCAGTGCTGAGGGCCTTCAGGCGGTTCTCTCGCTGCAAGAAGCCAAATTGCAGGGAACCAGGCAGAGGGCCTTCTCAGTGGTGGCGCCCGCCCTGTGGAACGCCCTCCCACCAGATGTCAAAGAGAAAAACAACTACTAGACTTTTAGAAGACATCTGAAGGCAGCCCTGTTTAGGGAAGCTTTTAATGTTTGACAGACTATTGTATTTTAATATTTTGTTGGAAGCCGCCCAGAGTGGCTGGGGAAACCTAGCCAGATGGGTGGGGTATAAGTAATCAATTGTTATTGTTATTGTTATTATTGGTAGATCCTTTACTATAACAAAACAAACATAGCATCTCCAGAACATTATTTTTAATCAACCTGCATAAATACTGTTACAACAAAATTAGGACAAATTTAGATTCAGTATCTGAAAAGGTATTTAGTTAAAAAAAATCAACATAAACTATCTATCCAGTAGCACTGTACATTTGATTCACAGACCAGGGGGACCCAAAATTAATCATTTCAGGGATATCTATAAATTCAGTCTGCAGGTTAGTAGCATATACTATATTGACACCAATTCAGAGCGGTGCAATTCACCAAAGCTTGCAGATTAAATCAATTATCTAATTGCCACAGTCAGTTAAAAGTGAAATTAAATGGATTCTGAACATTAATAACGGGCTGTAATAAGACAAACTATCTCTTAATGATGCATAGAGCCCTGATGAAAATAAATTTCCTGTTTTCTTAGTGGTGATCACACAGGGGAATTTTTTATCTTGTGCGTTTAAAATGAATATTGATTGAATGGCTGATAATTAATGATAAATTTTTTGATTACAAATGAGTTCATTTAGTGAACAATTGAAGTGTAAAGTATAAAGTTAAAAATAGGCAAGAGAATAATAGACCGTTATCACAAACAGTCATGGAATATTTACGCAGATTATAAATGCTGCAACCTTCAGACCTGAAATTTGCATTTCAGTATATTTATTCAGAGTTTAAAAGCTAAACTAAATGAAAAAGAGTAGGGAAGGGCATGTGTTTAAATACAGCTCTCGTCTACAAAATAAGAACATGACAGAAACCTTGCAGTATTTATATACCTTGCAGTGTTTGCATTCTTTCCTTCTTGCATGCTATACGGAGAATAAAGTTACAGGAGCAGGGCTGGCTCAAGACATTTCGGCACCTAAAACAGACAGCCTAATGGGACCTCCCTCGCCTCCAGGAAGAAAGGGTGGGAGAAGATCTAGCTCAGGAACCAGGGGGTAAGAACATCAGCATCCACTGGGCCAGTGGACCCTACGACCAGAAGCGGTCACCTCATCTTGCCCCATGGGTGGACGGGCACCTACAGGAATGTCAGAAGTGACATTTTATTGAAATACTTTATTGTCATTGTACAACTTGTATACAGTGAGATTACACGAGCACCCCCCCTCGTTTACTGACGCACACCCACCAAACCCAAAAGTCAGTTGGCCTGTTGTTACCTTTTCATTCAGCAGCCTAACAGCCCACGGATAGAAGCGGTTCTTTACCCTGTTGGTGCGACTAATCATGCTTCTATATCTTCGGCCTGAGGGTAGGAGATCAAGAAAGTGCCGGCCAGGGTGTGAATCATCCCTGAGAATTTCCCGCACACTCCTGAGGCAACGTTCTTCCGCTATTTCATCCAGCGGATTGAACATTTTAGAACAGGGATCGGCAAGGTTTACCGGCCATGAGCCAGATCACTCCCATGGAGATTGTCAATGGGGCAGACTGGCACAGCGCGACACCGGAAATTGCGTCTGTGCATGCCCAGACACCGAAAATCGCACCTGCACAGAAGCGATTTTCAGTGTCTGGACATGCACAGACACGATTTGTGGTATCTGCGTGTGTGCAGACATGATTTCCAGCACGGCTCGTGAGTCCCCGCACTGTGCTTCGCCGGTTTAGTGCAGTACACTGGGGACTCGCCAAGCAGGTGGCTCAGTTCGGGGGCAGATCCTGGGCCAGTAAAACAGTCTTCATGGGCCGCATCTGGTCCATGGGCCGCACATTGCCGACCCCTGTTTTAGAAGGTTCAAGAAAAGTTTTGAAAAATAAATGTATATTGGAAAGAAGTGGAAAGCAGTGGCGTAGCGTGGGGGGTGCAAGGGGGGCCGGCCGCACCGGGCGCAACATCTGGGGGGGCGCACTCACCGCCTCCAGAGTTGCCGAAGAGCCTCGGGCGCAGAGTTTAACTCTGAGCTGCCTGTGATGTGGAGGGCACGACTGTTCCGCGGGGGGCGTGGTGTGGATCTGTACCGTTTGCCGCTTTGATCTGGCGCCTTTTGCGGAGAGCACAAGACGGGCACGTCGCTTTGCGGGAGCCTGGGAGAGGAACCTGGTTCAGTCCCGTGGGGCGCGCTTCTCTTGTGAGGCCCCCCCGCCGCCTCCTGCTGCCCCCGCTGCGCTTCTCCGCCCCTGCCCCTTCTCCTCGCTGTCAGCAGCCATCTGTGTCTGATTTGAGAGGAGAACGGAGGCGAGGCGAGGTGGCTGCAGCCAGCGACCCCCCTCCGCCTCCCACCCCGGGGCTACCAGAAGCCCCCCTCGGCTTCGGCTGGGGACAGAGAGCGCGCCTGCTCTTCCCTGCGGGCCGCTGCCCCATTGGAAGGGCAGCGGAGGAGCTGCAAGCCGGGGTGCGAGCCATGAGCCTCAGTCTTGGGGTTCAGGGGCCAGTGGTGGAAGCAGGGCCAGTGGTGGAAGTGCGGCGCTTTCCCCGGGTTGCTGGGCGCGGGGAGCCCTCGGGGCGCAGGAAGAGGCAGCGCTCCTGGCTGCAGGTCCGAGGCCCGGCTGCTGCCCGCCTCTCGCGGCAGGAGGGAGTTGCGCTGCCGCCGCAGCCGCCCGCAAGGAGCCAGCCACTCGCTGCCCGCAAGGCTCCTCTCTGGCCGGCCTGCCAGCTGGGCTCCTTGCCAGCGCAGGCAGCGGGCTCTGCTCGCGGGGGACCTCCCGGGGAAGCGCAGCAAAGGGGCGCCCTTCTCAGCCTCCCCAGCAAAGGGGCACAAACAAAGGGCACGTCCCGGCGCCGTGGTCGTGCCCTTTGCTCTGCTGCAAGCCACGCTGCCGCTCGCCTTCGCCTTTCACAACAGCCCCGCAGGGTAACCCAGGCTGCGAGGTCAACCCAGCGAGAACTCTCCGAGGCTTCTCTCGGGCTCCAGACCAGCCCTCCAGCGCTGCCACGGCCGGTCTCTTGAGTCCGTTGCCAGGCCACGGAGGGCCAACAGCCAAGCCTGACAAGCGCAGAATATAGAGGCTTGGTAGGGGGTGCGCCACGGCGTGGGGCGCAAATTACTTCCCTTGCCCCGGGTTAGGGGGCGCAAATTACTTGCCTTGCCCTGGGTGCTGACAACCCACGCTACACCGCTGGTGGAAAGAGATAACGTGGGTCAGAGAGGAGCATGGAACATGCGTTTGTGGAACTTTGGGATTCCACAGAAGCATACAATAAGATAGCTTTGCCAGTTGAGTCACCCTCCTTTACAATTGTAGCAGCAGAAGACCTATTCAGGCATATAATTCCATAAACACAACTAGAATCATGTGAGAGAGACAGGGGGATGTGCCGGCTAGCCCAACTCCATCCATCCAGCCATGACTCCACAGCAAGTTGGAGGGCAAACATTTGTCTTAGGGAGTGTGCTCTGCTTGTGGGGACTTACATTTCAATCTCTGGTCTCTTCACAATCAGCAAATCGAGACCAGGAGCTGGAAAATTAAACCCTCTTTCTGATATTGAGGATGAGATCCTTTAAAATAAGAAATGAGGTAGAGAAATCCACCAAAGAAACTTCTTAAACTTTGACTTTGCTTAGTTTTTGAAAATGTATTTGGGAGATATATTAATGAATATCACAAGGCACACTATCCATGGAAAACATTCATCTCAAGTGTTTTATTACCCCAGATAACAACAAGAGACATTCCCATTGTTAATCTATTTAAATTCAATGTATTTTTGAGAAATATCTGTGGGAAACAAAATACCTAAATATGTTATAACCTCTGGAACCAATAAAATTACCACTTAGCACATTAACTGGATGACTTAATAGTGTCTACTGGCTATAATTAATTGTATAGCCACACATATTACACCAAAATGATAAATCAAATTTATTAGTTCCAGTATAGATGATTTGTACCTTCTAATAAGCAATAACAACTCTAACATGCCAAGAGATTTTTAGATTCCATTTGTTCATGTACGAAACCTTGAATTTCTTGAATGTGCCTAATAGTGTGTGCCAGCGACTCCAAACACTACCTGGTTTGGAACAGTTTCTGATAGTAACAATGGGCAGATCCACACTCAGGGCTCATCCACCCTCATCGCTCAGCCCAGACACTGAGGTCCAGCTTTGAGGGCCTTCTGGTAGCTCCCTCACTGCGACAAGTGAAGTTACAGGGAAGCAAACAGTTACAGAAAACCTTCTCAGTAGTGGTGCCCACCCTGTGGAACGGCTTCCCATCAGATGTCAAGGAAACTATCTTACTTTTAGAAGACATTTGAAGGCAGCCCTGTTTAGGGATGTTTTAAATGTTTGATGTTTTATTGTGTTTTTAATATTCTATGGGGAGTCACCCAGAATGGATGGGGATACCCAGTCAGATGGGCAACATATTATTAATAATAATAATTTATTATTTGTACCCCGCCCATCTGGCTGGGTTTCCCCAGCCACTCTGGGAGGCTTCCAACAAAGATAAAAAATACACTAAAATGTCACACATTAAAAACTTCCCTGAACAGGGCTGCCTTCAGATGTGTTCTGAATGTCAGGTAGTTGTTTATCTCTTTGACATCTGATGGGAGGGCGTTCTGCAGGGCAGGCACCACCACCGAGAAGGCCCTCTGCCTGGTTCCCTGTAGCTTTGCTTCTCACAATGAGGGAATTGCCAGAAGGCCCTCGGCGCTGGACCTCAGCGTCCGGGCAGAACGATGGGAGTGGAGATGCTCCTTTGGGTATTATTATTATTATTATTCCCACTGTTTTACCCTGGGAAACCCTGCTCCTTAGCACTGAATTGGAGCAAACATCAATCAGGTATTCCACAGAATGGCATTTGCTGTGCTTTAGCACTAAAGGAAAGTTCCCTAGGAAAATGGTGGCACAAACAGTTAATCTTTCTGGTCTATGTTTTTCGGTGCCCTCTCCATCTGCCCTAATCTGCCACCTAAGCAAAAAGGCTTGGCTTCCCTCCTGGCATGGCTGCCCCTGACTCAATCATGTGAGAAACCTCCACAAGAAAGCAGACCTTCTTCCATTCCATGGAGTGTTAAGGGCAGTTAGCACATCTCTGTTCTCTCTCACACAATCCAGATTGCTTTGGCGGATTGAATGCTCAGTGAGGGCTGGAGTATTGCTTAAACATCCAGCACAGATGAAGAAATACTGGGGCTCTCAATAGGTCTGGCCACTACCCCCAGAATCTTCTGCAATGCACTAACCTTCTGTGTTGCATTTCCAGAATGCACAAAGTCTGAAAACGACCAGACTAAACTACTAGAGACAAGACATATACCATATTTTTCGCTCCATAGGGCACACCAGACTATAGGGCGCACCTAGTTTTTAGGGGGGGGGATAAAGAAAAAAAAATATCCCCCCCCAGCCCCAAAGAGCAAAGAACCCAAGACAGCGAGCGGGATCCATCCCGCTCGCTGTCTTGGCTTCCTTTTTAGCTGCATGCAACCTCTCCAGCCGGGAGAGACTGCACGCAGCTTCGTTTTTAGCCGTGGGGTTGGGGCCAGGGGAAGCCCAAGCTTCCCCCGACCCCAGCCCCCAGAACAGGTCTGGGAGCTTGCGGAGCTGGGGGCATGCTCCGAAGGCTTGCGGATAGCTGCCCGAAGCCCGGGGAGCACAGCGGGAGTTGGCGCTGCGCTCCCCGAGCTTCAGGCTGCAGGCTGCTATCCGCAAGCCTTCGGAGCGGTGGGGAACTCCTGTTGCACTCCGAAGGCTTGCAGATAGCTGCCTGAAGCCTGGAGAGGGAGAGGGGTCGGTCTCCCTTGGAAGGTGGTGGGCTCTCATTCCTTGGAGGCTTTTAAGCAGAGGTTGGATGGTCATCTGCCGTGGATGCTTTCATTATGATTCCTGTACTGCAGGGTGTTATAGAGTCCTTTCCAACTATACAATTCTATGATTCTATGACTTTTTAAAAAGGAGTCACAGATCCATTTGCACCAATGATGCTGTTTTGCTCAAGGCCCACCCACCTGCCCAACATTTGATGTCATATATGATGCCAGGTGCAGGCCAAGTAAAAATACATCTTCTTGCTGAAAGAGGTGTTTGCAGGTACCACCTATCAGCCTTTGTTTATGTGGATTGATTTGAAACCATATGGACAAAGAAAGCACTTTTGCAGTGCCGCCAATACGATACGATATTTATTGTCATTGTTCCATACAGAACAATGAAACTGAAACATCTACATCAGACATTCAAAGCCAACAAGCCTGTTATCCCTGCTATCCCAGCCTGGTTAGCCCCCTAAAAACCCTGATACCCCATAATTAAATACAATATACAGTGGTACCTTGGGTTAAGTACTTAATTCGTTCTGGAGGTCCATTCTTAACCTGAAACTGTTCTTAACCTGAAGCACCACTTTAGCTAATGGGGCTTCCTGCTGCCGCCGCGCTGCCAGGGCATGATTTCTGTTCTCATCCTGAAGCAATGTTCTTAACCTGAAGCACTATTTCTGGGTTAGCGGAGTCTGTAACCTGAAGCGTATGTAACCTGAAGCGTATGTAACCCAAGGTACCACTGTACTCCCATAGAGACTACCTTACACTGCATTTAAAACCAAAATTGCATTTGGGTAGAAACTGTTTCTCAGGCGGCTAGTCCTAGTCTTTATAACCCTGTACCTTCTTCCAGAAGGCAGAAGCTGAAAGAGAACATTTCCGGGGTGCGCACTATCCTGCACTATCTCTGCAGCTTTCTTATGACACCTGGAAGCATAGATTTGATCCAAGGTGGGAAGAGTGCACCCAGTTATTCTCTCCGATCATCAGCACATGCAATGTCCTGCAACTTTTCATGGGCAAAGGAGAACATTTCTCTTGACTTTATGGGGACATCAGGTAACCGACAGGCGGGCAGCGCCTGTAGGAGTTGGGAGACCTAAGCATCCAGCCTGGTGACTGGAAAGGGTTCTCCACCCCTAGATTAGACAAATGAATGGAACAAAACCAATCAGTGACTGGTGAATAAGAGTTAACTAGATACTGTAAACAGCATCAGGAGAGGTCTACAAGCTTTGTGCTCTGTCTGTTTCAAGACTTGTTGCTAGCCACAGAAATTTACTGGATTAGATAGACCTTCTTCTGAACCACACATGAGCTTGTGTGCAGTGGCAAAAATGAGAAGTGAATAAGGCATATTTTGTGGAATATGATGGCCAGTATCTATCTAGGGAGGGGTCCTGGGAGTTATGAACAAGGCAGTAAGTTATGGAAATCGAAAGAGACATTGGTGTTTTCAGACATGAAGCTTTTTGTTGGTAAGGCACCAAATGTAAATATGTCCCATGAAGAGTCAGAAACTTAAATAGCACGAGAGGGACTCAAACTTGATTTAAGCCTTACTTGTGAATATATCCTCAGAGATGTCCACAGTACTTGCAGTTTAAAAATAAGAAGAAGAATTTGAGCTTTCAAATGCAATTGAAGTCATTTCACTATAGAAAGACTCATATATCTCAAGCTCTAGGTTAGACCCATTGGGACTTTCCCCTCATAAGTGGCTTGAGAATTACAGCCAGTGCAACCAGCCATTCAATAATGCTATTCAGTAGGTCACAAATGGATATATATGATGTATTTATAGAGGTAACCAGAGTTCAAGAGCCTATAATGTGGCTACTGTGAATAATAAAATTATATATCATTGCATGGCACACCAATCTCCAAGGGGTGTAAGATCCCAGGGGTTCCAGGTGATTACTCATGTTTCCTTTGAGAGTAAGGGAGAGAGGAGACTGTGTTGTCTTTAGGATATATGGTTTATTTTCATATATATACAACCCATGCCTGGGATGGAGGGGTTCACAGCAGCAACACTCCAAAAGGGTCTTGTTTCTCCCATCGCCACAGCCTTGGATTCAACCAGACATCAAACATTGTGCTCTGACTCTCTCTCTCCAGCTTGCTGCTTCACCTCTAGGTCACATCCCTGCAAACTCTCAACTCAGACTTTGGCCTTCTAACTATTGGGCCCCACCTATTTGCCACCTTGCATATTTCCTTAATGGCCCATCGCCAAGGTGATCACCTCAACACAGGAAGGTTGTTGTTGTTGTTGTTTAGTCGTTAGGTCGTGTTCGACTCTTCGTGACCCCATGGACCAGAGCACGTCAGGCACTCCTGTCTTCCACTGCCTCCCGCAGTTTGGTCAAACTCATGCTGGTAGCTTCGAGAACACTGTCCAACCATCTCGTCCTCTGTCGTCCCCTTCTCCTTGTGCCCTCCATCTTCACCAACATCAGGGTCTTTTCCAGGGAGTCTTCTCTTCTCATGAGGTGGCCAAAGTATTGGAGCCTCAGCTTCAGGATCTGTCCTTCCAGGGAGCACTCAGGGCTGATTTCCTTAAGAATGGATAGGTTTGATCTTCTTGCGGTCCATGGGACTCTCCAGAGTCTCCTCCGGCACCATAATTCAAAAGCATCAATTCTTTGGCGATCACAGGAAGATAGTTTGGCCTATAGATCCTTGCTGGATCTATGGTTTAGAAGAATCTCGCTTCCTCCCCACCCCCAAAACTCATAATGCTATAGTTTTTATTTCTTTCCTTAGGCATCAATGTCATTCACATCTAAAAGCTTTCTTCTACTAACAGATTCTTTCACACCACATTTGCACTGCATCTGGCAGCCAGATACTCATCTATTCAACAACTTTGAGGTTGCCAAGCATCCATATTCATGAGATTAGCATGCGATTTCATGAAAGGTTCCCCCCCCCCACACTTTTTTCTTCAATGACAGATGGTGATTTCCTCAGGTAGAGTTAGAGGAAAGAGCCTTGTTGGAAAGCGTCTCCTGAAAGAATTGCCATCGCTTTGGGAGTTCACAATTGCTTCGTTTGTTTGGGACTAATCAATCTCACCCACTATTTATTTTGCATCCTTCCCTCTGTTTCCAATATCCATGTGAAAGTGCTGTTGCTTACGTACAGTAGCCAAATCAGCAACATCCAAGCAGAATAGGGAGGTGCCAGTAGGCTTGTGGGATACACAGGGTTTGCAGAAGTATTCCATTGGATGGACTAAGGGGTGGGGCAACTCACCGAACATGCCTTAAGATGACTATGTTTCTAGAATAAGCAACAGCCTTTAATTAAGACCCACTGTGCTGAGAGAGAGAAAGAGCCCATAAGGGGTTAATGTAGCTTGGAGATGGGGAAGAGGCCTTCTTGACTTGTGAGTTTATGTTCTATTTCTCTTTTTCTCTTAACTTCTGCTGAAACGGCTGGTGTTAAGTGAAGGATCCAATTTACATGACATGAGTTAAGGAACCAGCTGTGCAACACATGCAACAAGGTTCAGACTTGAGAGTTGATGGGGTGGGGAGCCACCACGTGTGTTAGGGGAGTGGACTGATTCTGCCCATGATTCAGGACTGCTGCATATTGCTTTCATGGTATGGCTGAAAAAAGGAAACCTCTGTTACTGATCCAACTTGACTATCTTTTCCTGGTATGGAGGCAGATTTAGGGCAGTGAGACCAATTCTGCCACACTAAATGCCAAGTCTAGGGGGTGCCACAGGGCATCACAACTATGACATTGTGTCAGATCTCTCAAACCTGAGTCTCTAGCTGTTTTGGACTACAATTCCCATCATCCCTAACCACTGGTGCTTGTAGCTCCACCAACAGCTGGAGACCTAAGTTTGGAAAACCCCGACATAGTGAATTGAGCAGAAAGAAAGGTGAGAGGTGGGGTAGGGGGAGCCGAATTTTGGGCTCACACAGGGTGCTGCTGAGTTTTGGAAGACCTAAGTCCACCTCTGCCTGGTAATGATCAATAGTGATGTGTAGCAAGAAGATAGTCTTCCAGCAAGATAAGTTGTGTGTTTTCCAGACAACGTCTAAAACAGTTTAATCAGACACAAATGGCACAAATGACAGGGCCAAGACGTGGTGGTGCTGTGGTCTAAATCACTGAGCCTCCTGGGCTTGCTGATCAGAAGGTCGGTGGTTCAGATCCTTGCGATGGAGTGAGTTCCCGTTGCTCTGCCCCAGCTCCTGACAACCTAACAGCTCGAAAGCACACCAGTGCAAGTAGATAAATAGGTGCTGCTGTGGTGGGAAGGTAAATGGTATTTCCCTGAACTCTGGCACTCATCACGGTCCTCCATGCGCCAGTAGCGGTTTAGTTAGTTATGCTGGCCACATGACCCGGAAAACTGTCTGTGGACAAACAGATAGCCTGAAAGTGAGATGAGCGCCACAACCCCATAGTCGCCTTTGACTGGACTTAACATCCAGGGGTCCTTTACCTTTTTACCTGCTACGGACTATGTTCAAGTTCTGTAAAACAGTTTGGGGAAAATGTTAGGAAGCAGCTTATCTTCCCATATTTTCGTGCATTTGGAGGAATGTTCTTGTCAGACCAAGCATTCCTCTAAAAATGTGATAAGCACACAGACTTGGGAGAGGGAACCTGTCACCCTCTATATTTTGTGTGATTCCAGTTCCCATCATTCCTAACCATTGGCCATACTGGCTGGCACTGATGAAAGATGGAGTGAAATGAAATTATGGAGGCCATGGATTCCTAGTCTTTGAAACAAGCCATCTTTTAACACCTAGTCCTAGGCATTTTAATTCCAGGCATCTGGCTTCCTTGTTTGTAGTTCATATCAGCTGCTGTGATTCTAGTTCCATGGAAGTCAATGAGAAATTTAGATCACAAACAAATTGCTTGCTAGCAATGGAGCAGGCCTTCCTTCATGATATTTCCTACAGAAAGCCTCTGATGAAATTGCACCCCTGAAGTCTGATCCAGATTGAATCTGCTTGGACTCTCCATGGTATTCCACTTTTAAACCTTTTAATTGACACAAATTCTGTGCTGTATTGCAAAGAGCGATTAGCAAGCATTCCTTTTATGCTCGGAAAAGTGGATTGTAAGATATATCAGGACTGCTTTGAAATGTTCAGACACCTTTCTTTGCCTTGATCGTCAGCAGAAATCAGACTGTGATATTGCCAAAGACAAGAGTTATTCAGTCACTCTCTTAACCACATGATTATGTTAGCACGACAGTTTGTGGCAATCTCTTCATTGGTTCATATACTGCTCTAAAAAATTGGCAATGCCAGTGTGCCGTGCTGGAATGAGCACTCACACTTTACATTGCGGATGCCCTTTGTGGGATCATGCTCAGTGCTACAGTTCCCAGGGAACTTAATGGCAAACAGGGGCTGGTCTGCCTCTCAGTGTTATTATTGGAGGTTCACGCCCAGCCTGAGTAATCAAATTTCATTGCTGGGAGATGGGGCCAGTCCCATTTATATATAAGGGTTGGAGCTGACAGTAGCCAGGCAGTTGGCTCAGGAGATTCATCCTCCCTACCCTCCCTTAGTTTAATGTTTTCTTGTTTGCAGGTTAATGTTTTCTTCTTGTTTAGTGGGTGCTGCTGTGGTCTTTGACTGGTTGCTGTTGAAGGACCGGGAAGAAATTTTCCTGCATTGGCAGGTTTTGTCTTCCCCATAACAATTCATCACAACTTTGGCAGTTTATGGCCTTGGGTGGAATCCTTTAGTCTTTTCTTCCCTATAATGGGGGGGGGGGGCTGAAGTGGTGACTCACCCCCCTGTGGCATTGACTCTAGGGCCCCCCTCTTAAAAGGGGTTATATAATGGGTGTCACTGGCCATACACTGAAAGGTTGCCAGTGAACTACCCTACATGCGGGAATATGGGCTAGACTGCCTGCTACACATACATCTCGCAGTGCACCCCAATATCCCATTTACCCTGATGAGCCCCAGTTCCCCCAGCTGGGGGCCTGGGTGGGGTACACACCCAAGGCCTAAGCCAAGGTCTTCCTACATTCAGAGGTTTAATAAAATTGTGGCCTAATTTTAATTCCATAACACGTTGTCAGAGTCTTTATTCCTTTCTTATGATCCCGGGGGCTGAGGCTGTCGGAGCCTGGTCAAGCAATCACCACTTTTTTGACCATTATTCTTGATTTGTGGCCTGAGATTTAAAGGTCCAACTGCCTGACTCTGGGTTGCAATGAGGTAGGAATTGGTAAAAAGAGGTTGGTAAATTGATATTTTATGTTGTTCATTGTTTTGTTAATATAGCATATGTGCCGTTAACATATGAGATTGCTGGAAGTGAAATAGTTAAACAGGTTATCCAATCAGGTTATCCAGGGGGTGGAGTCAGAGGGACTATAAAACCAGCTCTGGGAGGGGCAAAGGGAGGAGTTTGTTGGGAGTTGGATGGTTGGTTGGAGTGGGAGTGAATTGGGATAGAGTTTGTGGGTAGGTTGAGTTAGTGTAGCAAAATAAGCTGAGTCAGGAACAGTTAGGAGCTAGGAAGACAAGTAAATATCTGAGAGGTGGTTTAGTGAGTAAGAACAGGTAGTAGAAGTGATAGGTCTGGATAGGCACCCCATTATTGTAATTGACCGATACCGTTTATGAAACCACACGCTTGTTAAACTGCAATAAATAAACAAAAGTTTATGTTCCAAAACAAAAGTTTAATCCTGACTGGACTCAGTATTGTACCACGTAGGGTCTGGGTGGTGGCAGCGGGAAATAAAGTGGTGGCACAGGGATCAATAGACGGTGAAACGTTCAGGGACCCTGTGTGAACACCACATCGTCCTCCTCTATCTTTTAAGAATATATTTTTGATCTTTCAGGATATGAATATATTTAAGAAAACATTTTTAATCCTTTTAAGGATACGACACTAGATGAACTACACTCAAGATCTAATGTTTGTATGTAGATGCTACACTGCAGTAATTCATTTGAAACTGAATTATTTTTCCACTTTGCTGTAATAGTCTGTTACTCGTCTGGCTTCTCAACACATTATGCCTCTGCCACATAGCAACAAGGGGAGGGGCAAGGTGCCAAGAGCTTGGCATAGCATGGTGCATGTTGGCAGAGTCAATTTGACGCTCCCACCAGAACACTGCGTACAATGCCAAGCTCCCCGTGCCTCTTCCCTGCCCATCTTCCTCTCAATAAGTGGCAGCACAGGGCAGGTGAGAGAGCAACAGATGCCCACCTGTGCCACCTTGGATGGAGATGAATTACCTGAACTTCCCTGAACATAAAACTAGCACAGCAAAGAAGTGGTGCGATATCCAGATGTGATAATGTTATGGGATTGCTATTAAAAATGAACAAACTCATGAAATATTCAAATGTAACATTTCCCCGCAACCACCCCCTCGTAAGGAATAAAACACAATATGACACAGATATTAGGTAAAGGTAAAGGGCCCCCTGACCATTATGTCCAGTCGCGACTGACTCTGGGGTTGCGGTGCTCATCTCGCTTTATTGGCCGAGGGAGCCGGCGTACAGCTTCTGGATCATGTGGCCAGCATGACTAAGCTGCTTCTGGCGAATCAGAGCAGCACACGGAAACACTGTTTACCTTCCCGCCGGAGCGGTACCTATTTATCTACTTGCACTTTGATGTGCTTTCGAACTGCTAGGTTGGCAGGAGCAGGGACCAAGCAATGGGAGCTCAACCCATCATGGGGATTCAAACTGCTGACCTTCTGATCGGCAATTCCTAGGCTCTGTGGTTTAACCCACAGTGCCACCCGCGTCCCCTGACACAGATATTAAGTTAATGTTATTGGGCAAATTTGGCCACAACTTTATTGATTACAGACTGTGAGCGGTATTGGCTTAGGCATTGAATGGACCCAACTATATCTGACTCCTGCCCATAGCGCAGGAAGCCCGGTAAGGGTAAACCACCAGAAGGGGGAGCCCTGTCGATGCATACCAACTCGAGCTCCCCCCAGATGTTTCCGTTGGGGTCATGTCATGGCTCTAGCCCCGCCCCAGGCTTCAGACAAGATCCACACCTCCGGATTCCTTTAATGGAATACCCTGAAGCTTGGAGGGGCAGGAGATGGCCACAACTCCCCTCCCCCATCATATGATCAACCAGTGCCTAACCGCAAAACCTTACCAAGTTGTGATGATTGCTATGAGGTAGGCAAAAACCAGATGGCCTCATGCCAATTTTGCCAAGTGGAAAAATTCCTACCAGGCCTCTCAACAGCGACCAACCAAGGTCCATAGCAAGGCCAATGAAGAAAACCTGTAAAATAGGGAGGGCAGGAGTTTGAAGAAGCGAGCCAAGAGGAAGCCCTCTGGCTCGTGCCCTAGTTTTAAATGGTCCCGGCCACGCCCCCACAGCCGCTGGATTGGCCGGCTGGCCGATGACATCACCAGGATTCACCTGGCAATGCGGGACTTCATCCCCTACTCCCAGGAGGAGAGTGGGTGGCCACACAGTCCACCACAATTCCTCCCCACTAAGAAGTGGAGCAGATTTATGAAGCGATAACACCCCATTCTGTTATTTCACAGTTCTACCACTGCATAGTTAGACCTATCCTAAATCCCTGTTAGAATTGTAGGTCCTTCACATCTATAACCGTAGAACAAAGAAACAGCACATAGAATTGCTATCTTACCAAAATAATATTTTCACATTTCTTCTGTTTTCAACCACTTTCTGTCCTAATATTAAATGTATTGTAGCTTCAGAAAAAAATGTATTCCTGCCCTTTGGGAAATACAGAAAAGAAAATAGGAAAGCAAGGTAAACTTCCTCTCCTGCAAGCCGTTTTTGGAATAAAAAGGAGTCTATGCTCACCCACACAAACTAAAATTAGTACCAGGTTAAAAGGCTAACAGCATGCTCATTAACAAGGGTAATATACCTCTAATGGATGATGTGTGGATAACAGAGGAATTCTCATTCCAGCACTAGATTCTATTAACAAAATAAATTAGCAGTGTCATCTCGATCATCATCAAAAGTGGTGCTAGTCTTGATTGCAGAGCTTGATTTAAAGATGAGGATTGATCAAACCTCCATGGCTGCCTACCAGGAGCCAGGATTAACATCTGAACAGCTGGTCTGGCTGATGAGATCAGGAGAGATGATTACTACTATCACAGAGAAAACTAGTTTTTACTTGAGCCTCAGAAACATTTATAAACATATAATGTGATATGCATGGGTGTAAATTACCCCACAGTTTCACCATGAAATCAATAAATTATTGGTAGGCAGCACTGAATAATCCACGAGCTACTGCAAAAGTTATTTGACTCAGTCAGAATGTTAGTCAAATTTCAAAGCTAACAACTAGTTGGGCAAAATAAAGTATGAGCAAGACAATTTCTGCCTAAGGCAAAGTCAAAACACTACAAACCCCTTTGTCACATAAATGCAAAACTGATAACCACACAAACAACGCAACAGGCTGTATGTAACTATATAAATTCTTTTTTCAAATGTGATTCAACATATCATATCAAAATATATGGTTCTATAGACCAACTTCTCATATAAACAAAACATATTATGAAAAATTAAAGTCCAGCAGCTTGACCAGGAAATACAATCTATTCAGTTCTCATGTTAGCAATATCCACAGTGTGGAATTCTTATACCAATCTTGTAGTGTTCCACATGAAGATGCTTCTAAGAATTCTAGTGTGCAGGTTTCAGACAAAAAACTTAGAAGATTGGCACATGCAGAAAATAAGACAAGGATTCCAGGATAATTCCTTGTTTCGCCCAACCGGGCTTCGTCAGCTGTGCATACGGCTGGATTATACAAATGAACATAATGTGATGTAGTTTTATACAAAAACAAGTAACATAACACACATGCTAAGCAATAAATCTACATACCGTATTCTTGTACAGTGGTACCTCGGGTTAAGTACTTAATTCGTTCTGGAGGTCCGTACTTAACCTGAAACTGTTCTTAACATGAAGCACCACTTTAGCTAATGGGACCTCCTGCTGCTGCCGCGCTGCAGGAGGACAATTTCTGTTCTCATGCTGAAGCAAAGTTCTTAACCTGAAGCACTATTTCTGGGTTAGTAGAGTCTGTAACCTGAAACGTATGTAACCTGAAGCGTATGTAACCCGGTACCACTGTATATCAGAGACATGGAAGATGGAACATAATGGATTCAGTCAAAGGACAAGATGGGACTCACCTCCCAGTTCTGTGCACGGAAGCCATCACTCAAAACTTTCAACATTGGTGATGGGACACCACCCTCCAGGTGAGAGCACCAGACTAGTTTAAAGGGTGCAGGGCTTATAATCTCTGCCCTATCCATGTCACTCAGCAGCTTGTGTCTGAGCTGACCAATGCGCCATAATGGTAGGGCCGGTTCTAGTGATAAATCACATGTAACCCTGTCCCATGTGTTGCTTTCCTCTAGCATTTTAACAAAACAGAGCTACAAAGCCTGGAATACTACATTTTGGTTTGTGCATGCATGTGTGTACATAAATGCACAAACACACACACGCACACACACTGATGAGAATGTGGTTGGTTGCATCCATTTCAGCCACAGACAACACGGGCATGTGCCCACCACCCCAAGGTTTTGCCATTGGTGGATGTGAGCCTTGACCAAAGGGTGTTGGTCACCCTTGTTTTAGACCAGGCATAGGCAAACTCGGCCCTCCAGGTGTTTTGGGACTACAACTCCCATGGTCCCGAGCTAACAGGGCCAGTGGGCAGGGATGATGTGAATTGTAGTCCCAAAACATCTGAAGGGCCGAGTTTGCTTATGCCTGTTTCAGACAGTTCTTCCACCATAAATGCAGACCAGGCATAGGCAAACTCGGCCCTCCAGGTGTTTTGGGACTACAACTCCCATGGTCCCTAGCTAACAGGGCCAGTGGTCAGGGATGATGGGAATTGTAGTCCCAAAACATCTGAAGGGCCGAGTTTGCTTATGCCTGTTTCAGACAGTTCTTCCACCATAAATGCTTCTTGCTAACCGCTCCGTTAAAGAAAGGGCCTTAGAGTTTCTCAGTTTCTTTCCTCTCAAAACCTTGGCTGCTGCTGTTAATAAGTTCTATACAACCTCTCTATTTGTGCATTAAAAAAACCACCTGTCAAACACACAGGCTGGCCCTAAATTCTGATTGTAGGTAGAAAGTTGTTCCCTCATTGTCAGTGGACCTTGTTTAGAGATCACATTTCTACAGCAATTGGAAAGCAGGGATAATCTGAAGAAATTTGCAAGCGGGGGACTGACTTGTGTGTGCTTATTCATGTGAATTGACCACATGAGCTCTTCAGAGGTCTTTGTTGCTCTTAATATTTATATTTTTATTTTTTAAAAAAAGCTCTGCAAGTGCTTGTAGCAGTGTGCTGTTCAGATGGCCCCATGGACATTCTAGGAAATTGGGAGTTTGCATCTAGAGAACATGTTGCTGCTGCAAGTGTGCACAGGGGTTTATTTCTTCATTTTTAAATTAAGAAAAATAAAGACCACTTTGTACAGTTAATAAGGTAAATGATCTCTCTTGACCCCCCCCCCAAATATTTGAAGTTCTCCCCCATTCTTTGGGAGCACTTTTAATTCATCCCCACCAACCCCTTGTATTTTAAGAACTTCTAATTAAAGATTCAGCACTACTCGATTCAGCAGAAAATAAAATATGCTTCATACTCTGAGAGCATCTGAACACTTATAAATGGCAGCTTGCTTGATTGTGGATTACAGGATAATGCTATGAAAGAATTGGTGGAGTTACTTATTTCTGCACGAGTTATCAGTTCCACTAATGTACCTGATGCCTTCTTTCAAATTTTCATCTTGCACGCAGCTATGAGTAAGCCAGAATTATCCTCTCCCTCCCACTTTCAACTTGAGTGTGCTGATTGCAGAATAGTAGGTCTTCCTAATGCTTCTACATCCATTGTGTACCATTGCTTGCACAAAATTTGACACCCAGAAGACAGGAAGCTGCCTTATACCAGAGCAGTCTTTTTCCCACCAAACATGGTATTCTCTTTTCAGGAACTTAGGCAGAGATCTCTCCCATTATGTTTTATCTGATACTGCTCAACTGGAGATGCCTAGGTCCTTTCTGCATGCAAATCCAGTTTTTTTATCATTGAGCTATGGTCTCTGTCCAATAAGGGCAGGATGAAATTGCTGTGCCACAGGTAAATTCATTCCCTGCCCCTTGATATCACTTAATTCCCTTACCTCATGCACCTGTGTGAACCACCTGCTACCTAGGTACTCCTCTTCAACTCAGCTCAGAGAATAGGACAATATTTGAAACATTTCTTCCCTAAACGAGACTGAATGTGGACTGCATATATTTCCCCTTATTATTATTTTTGGAGCGAGCACTTTTGGATCGTTTTGTGACTGTAAGTACTGCTGTCAGTGAGGTTAAGAATGCTACAATAATGAATTCTCGCATGTGAAATAGTTATGGAGGACAAAGTGAGAGTAGATTTGTTTATTTATATCTGCCATCCTTGACTGTAGCCTAAAAAAAAGAAAGAGAAAATAGAAAAGCAAATGAAAACCACAAAATATAATTGGCTGGACCGTGTGTGTTTTTTCTATTCTTCCGAAGCAAAGATATAATATATCTCGGTTGGCAACTGAACTGACATAGTGAAGAGCCTTGGAGGAGATGGGAGTTGAAGCTGATAGCATAGTGCTGTTGAGATTATGGTGCACAGTACTTTGTTGAATAGCAATTATGCTTCCAGATGAGAACAGCTCTGCTGAAATCAGATATTTCAGGAATGAACACCAGTTTACTTTTTTATATCAGATATACTGGAGTTATGTCAATAGTTGCCATATGAATATTGATGAAGGATGAATAGTATGTGGAACACTGAATCTAAGAAAAAATATGATATTCCTTTTAAAGTGAGAAAACCAGTTCCTTTGGTGGCAACTAAGATTCAGACAATTTTTTGAGGACTGGGAAAAATGCAAACTGGTCAGAAAAGTGCAATCTGAATTTAAGATTGGGGAAGAAATGTTCATTTGTGTGTGTATGTGTGCATGCGTGTTTCATTTTAGCACAATAAAATGCTAAACAGTGAATGAATATTGAACCCAAATTGTCTAATCCATGTGCAGAAAGGAAATATAAGTTATATGGTGATAACACATTTTCATCTAATTGCAACTTAAGCAGTGTGCTTCACCAATAAATGTTTCACATAATTAAAAATAAAAGCCAGCTGTAAAGGTTTGCAACTTACAGTTCATTTTCAAATGAAGAGGAAAACACTGTTAATCTCCCAGTTCCACAGCTGAAGACAGTTTCCTCCTAATGCACACAGAATACCCAATTTACCCAAGTGGACTTTGTATATAACACTAATTCTGACTATTTTATTCTGTTCGTTAAAATAGCCTACTGTTTTTCTTATTAAGAAATTCTGAGTGCCCAAGAATGTACATTTTTTAAAAACAACAACAACAACACACAAATTATTTATTCAAGAGGGGAGCAATGTGATAAAACAGCAACAAAATAGTAATATTCAAGCCAGGTCCCAAAGTATTAGAAAATGACAAAAGTGAACTGTAACAGGATCTAAGGAGAATCAATGGCAACAATTGTCACTCAAAACCTCCTGGCTTAACAAGGTTTGCACCAAACTAACAACGGGTCCTTCCAGTGAGCACTTGGGGCTGATTTCCTTAAGAATGGATAGGTTTGATCTTCTTGCAATCCATGGGACTCTCAGGGGTCTCCTATGGTGCTGAGTGCTCTCTGGAAGGACAGATCCTGAAGCTGAGGCTCCAGTTCTTTGGCCACCGCATGAGAAGAGAAGACTCCCTGGAAAAGACCCTGATGTAGGGAAAGATGGAGGGCACAAGGAGAAGGGGACGACAGAGGATGACACGGTTGGACAGTGTTCTCGAAGCTACCAACATGAGCTTGACCAAACTGTGGGAGGCAGTGGAAGACAGGAGTGCCTGGTGTGCTCTGGTCCATGGGGTCACAAAGAGTCGGACATGACTAAATGACTAAACAACAACAACAATGGGTCTCCAAGGGAAGGGCATTCCAAAGTATTGGTGCCAGTACTGAAAGGGTCTTGCTGCTTATGGTCATCTGCCAGTTATTACTAGGGATGTGCCCTAACCAAGTTAGGCCTATTCAGATGGACTTACGCATTGGAAGAGTTCGGTCAGACAGGTAGAAAGCGCTATGGATCATGTTGGATGGCCAGAGCAATCTGTGACCATCAGTGGGGAAGGCACCAGGCAGGGGTTTTATTGGGGGGGGGGAACCCTGCAAAAAAATCAAGACCTGGGGGTGGACCATGATGTTATGCAAGAGGCTTTCCTTTAGGGAAGACACTTGCAGGCATCAGACACTGCCAGCATCACCCCTGTATCAACAGTTCAATTTCTCCTTCCCACATCCTCATGGCTCTGTTTTATACCTTAATTAAACATTAGATCCACACCCAAAGTTATTTAGGAGCAGATGTGGAGTGGAGGTGGCCCCATATCAACCCAGCATGGGTCACCCTGATGTCCCTCAGATCAGAGCAATGGGGCAGCTTTGTTTGGGATAGCAGGGTGAGTGTGTGTGTAAGGTTTATTGAATTTTGTTACTGAATTTTGTATGCTTGCCCCATGCATGTCAGATATATGAAGAATGGTGTCAGCATCTGACCTCCTAGCAGTTGCCAGGATCACAGCAAGCTGTGAACTGTCCAGGCTCCCCCTTCAAAAGATATTAGTCCTGATTCTCCAAGTAATACCAAGCAGTTGAGCATAGCTGCCATTTTAATTTTCCACAAAGCCCAACGAGATCAGGGCATTGTGGGAAATTAAAATGGTAGCTGGACCCAACTCTTCTGCATGGCTCAGGGTGCTGTTGCTATTTCATAATAATTTTTTATTAGTTTTCAATTGCAATCCAATAATAGCCTCATTATAACAATACCAATTTATAATACAATTACCAATCATTCAAATACTGAATTATATAATTTAAATAAGGTGGCCCCTCGCATGCTAGAATTGATGGTTTGATTATTTTCTTTATTTCTGTATTCCAAAATCTTATTAATTTCAATTACATTCCACTCATCATAATGATCCCTTATACAACAACTGCAATATTGATAACTTCTATTTGTGTTGACACATTAAATGATTTATAAAACTACAAGTGAGGCACTTAAACTATTTCCTTGTTCTTCCTGTGTGTGGCAATTATTATGTCTGTGGTGTTTCTTCCTTGTAAAATGTTATATCTATCTTTTCCAGTTGTTGCTGTTATCCATCATGCCTTGGGTGGAGCTGATATCTCACTGTTGTTCCAGAAATTTCTCCCTCACTCTGTCCCATGCTCCATTGCTTTGCAACTTTAACAACAGCTGCAAAAGTCACTCTGTCCCAATAAATAACCCGTTTTCACCATTTTCCCTCTCAGCCTGGGAAGAATAGTGGTCTGTCGAACTGCACATGACTCGGTAATGAACCTTATCAGTTCCTTATCAGTTCACAGACTCCTTTCATCCTTCCAAGCTGCTGTTGCGATTTCAGCCTGCCGGCCACCATCACCGCCACCTTCAGGTAAGCCCACTATGGAAAACGTAGTGAGGGCACTTTGATCAGGGCTCCCTCAAACATGGAAATGCCACTAGGTACATTTCTGCATTTGGAAATGATCATACGTATTTCAGATGGCTCTCTGGCTGCCTTTCTGGGCTTTGTGTTCAGCGTGGATCAGGAACCTTGTCCACCAAAAAGAAGCTGAACTACAATTCCCATCATCCCTAATCTTTGGCCATGCTGGTTGGTGCTGGTGGAATTTGGAGCAGCAAAATCTGGAGGTTTGTGGGTTCCCATTCCTCATGTACAGCATGAGAGAAGAAAGAGTTAGTGGGAAGAAGAAGAAGAAGAAGAAGAAGAAGAAGAAGAAGAAGAAGAGGAGGAGGAGTTTGGATTTGATATCCCGCCTTTCACTCCCCTTCAGGAGTCTCAAAGCGGCTAACAATCTCCTTTCCCTTCCTCCCCCACAACAAACACTCTGTGAGGTGAGTGGGGCTGAGAGACTTCAAAGAAGTGTGACTGGCCCAAGGTCACCCAGCAGCTGCATGTGGAGGAGCGGAGACACGAACCCGGTTTCCCAGTTTACGAGACTACCGCTCTTAACCACTACACCACACTGGCTCTCTAGTGGGCTGCCCCCATGGTAGAAAACATAGGCCATTGATGAAGCTACCTTAAGGTAGTTCCAAGATCTTAGCCATGCCCAATGGCCATTTGATTCTCTCTCCTGTTTAACAGTAAACTCTTGTTGCCTGGAATTTATATCTATATTTATTTATATCTAGGGTTAAGCACACCCACCTTAACAATCTTGACTATGACAGGGAAAACAATTCTTCAAGTAATTTCATTTTCAAATCCAAAGGTACTTCTCTGCTTTATTTACCAGTTGATACCACTTAACCTTGATTGATATGAATAAAGACTTTGTAGCAAGATGTATTTATGTGCCAATTATGGCTTTTTCTCCTTTTATTTTTAACTGTAGTCAGACATTCAATCAGCCCTTCTCTAAGAAGAAACAAGGGAAGAAAGGGAAAGGTGCATAATTAGGAATATATAAAAGAAATTGTAATTAGTGTGCATAAGGTGAAAATGCAAATCTTCCTTGTGTCTTTGTAGATGAAGGTGTTTAGAAATCAGCCGTTAATCCATGGAGATTTCATTAATGAGCCAACAGGAGTATAACAATTCAGCAGATATTTAATAGATACCTAAAATATGTTTATACATCTGTTGCTCTTTCTTTTGTGACTCGTAATTAAAACAGCTATTGCAACTCTCTTGGGTAGACCTGTTTGGAAGGAAGACGAAAGCTAGAGGTGGAGAAATGTTGATTTTTAAAAGCCAGGCTGTGGAGGAATGTGAATTTTGCTGCTGGTGGTCTTTCCCTCAGACTATGAAGAATGGCTATTGTCTACAGAGAGGTACAGTTCATTATGGCTTTCTCATCCATCTTTACAATCTACCCATCCTTTATCCGTTTCTCAAGGGCCGATTGTTTGGAAATAAAAGGAATGCTAGAGATGGTTCTTGTTGTGGTGTGTAAAGAGGGGAATCACTGCTAGGGCTGGGCAATATCTGGTTTTCAACATTGTGATACATCACCTGCTAATCATCACAATATACCGATATTGTATATACACAATATACCGATAACACGATGTCTGAAATAAGGATGGCGCTACGTAGAAGCATTGGCTGGCTTCATGGTTTCCCCCACAGTGCAGTCTTTGCACAGCACCCACCCACACCATGATTCACAATATATTGCCAGGTCAATAATTATGATACCAATATCGCAATATGGAATTCAAACCAGTTCAGGATGATATATTTGTTGTTGTTGTTGTTTAGTCGTTTAGTCGTGTCCGACTCTTTGTGACCCCATGGACCAGAGCATGCCAGGCACTCCTGTCTTCCACTGCCTTCCGCAGTTTGGTCAAACTCATGCTGGTAGCTTCAAGAACACTGTCCAACCGTGTCATCCTCTGTCATCCCCTTCTCCTTGTGCCCTCCATCTTTCCCAACATCAGGGTCTTTTCCAGGGAGTCTTCTCTTCTCATGAGGTGGCCAAAGTATTGGAGCCTCAGCTTCACGATCTGTTCCTGTGAGCACTCAGGGCTGATTTCCTTAAGAATGGATAGGTTTGATCTTCTTGCAGCCCATGGGACTCTCAAGAGTCTCATCCAGCATCATAATTCAAAAGCATCAATTCTTTGGTGATCAGCCTTCTTTATGGTCCAGCTCCCACTTCCATACATCACTACTGGGAAAACCATAGCTTTAACTATACGGACCTTTATTGGCAAGGTGATGTCTCTGCTCAGCCCTAATGACTGCTGCACTGTCCTTCCAGTTGTAGCAGCACTGCCACTCATGGGAAGGGGGACATCAGCCACCATCCCAGTTCTTCCCCCGCCATCATTGGCCCCCTTGCCCCAGAACTGGTCAGTGGAAGCACTGCTACAGCTGGGAGGGGAGCACACCAATGGACCACAACTGAGTGGTTCACAAACCTAGCTGGACAGCACCCCTATTTGCATGGCAATAGCCACACACACACATACCAATAACATAAGAGTATAAGAAAAAAACCTGCAGGATCAGACCAAGGACCTTGTTCCCACAGTGGTCAACCTTGGGCTGGCCCAACCTATTTTGCTGACTGAGGTCGAACAGCAAAATGGTGCCCCTTTCAAGCTCCAACTGCATAGTGCCTAAGGCTGACTAAATACATTCATTCCAGTAATATAGTCCATGAATTCTTGAATATTTAGAATCCCCTTTTTTCTTCCCAGAAGGTAGATCATTTGCTCCTATGAAGGATTCCCTTTGCAGAGTCATTTTGAATTCAATAGACTATACCACAGAAAAAGGAAACTGCATACAATTTCAGGGGAAGAGCCTATTTTACAGATCTTTGATTTTTTCCGACTTTGCAAAGCATCCATGAATCAAGAAAGGTTAGGCACATGTCAAGTTCAGAAAGCTCAAAGTTGAGCTGCTTTAAAGGCAATCCAGTGGTCAGGATTTTGTTACCTCGAGTAAGTGTGTATGTGTTTCTGCGCCCTCGTAAACTCCAAAATAGCTAGAAGGATTTTCCTCAAATGTTCCAGAAATATGCACGTTGGGAGGGCGATCAAGCATGAAAAGTTTTAGAGCAAAAAAGAGACTACATTTTCAGGATGCGCCGTGTAACCAGAGAGCTGCAAGATGGCAATCGTCGGCGAGGTTAAATTTAGCTTTGTTACTAGTGAAAGCTGTCACGTTACAAAGAAATGTAAATTCTTCTGCAGAAAGGAACTACTTTCCTCATTTAACCTCTGCTTGCAGCAAGGACGATTCCCCCTACAAGGCCCCATTATTTTTCTACACCGCTCCAGAACTGTTACTTCCTTTTGATTATAAAGGCAGTGGTGTGATGTGTAAAGACGCCGGCCCAGTAATTTATTTATGCTTATCTTCACACTAAAAAGCTTTTATTCGCGAATGGAGGTTAAAACGCAGAGTCACTCTGATCAGAACGCCATTCGATTTGGCATATGAGGAGTTTTCCAGTTCATAATGAGCCCAAATATGTCTGGAATAACAAAGAGGGATAAAAAAAAAAAAGCATTGGGAAGGGAGGGGTGAAACCTGCCTTTTTGTTTTCTATCTTAAATTGCTTTGAGACATTGTATAAAGTGACTAACAAATGTTGCTGCTCCACCTGTAATTGCTTATTTGCTTATTTGTTTTGAATTGAACGGAATTTTGAATCTAGCCCTGAGATTTAACTTAATCTAGGGGTGTGTATTATTTCCCACACTGTGCAAATGCTACCTCTAGTGCAATCTAGTGGTAGTTTTCCTTTTTGTTTCCATTTTAATTGCTTTGAGAGGAGAGAAGAAAACCTTTTCAACTGTTAACCTGGAAAATCATGGGGTGAAGCTTGGGACTGTATCCTGACAGGCAGTTCTTTCTCACTATTTCCATGGGGGAACCATGGGGGAACAAAAGCGGACATGCCCATTTAGGAAAGTGACTTGTCTAATTCAGACCCTCCAAGTATCCCTGTTTTCCAGGAACTGTCCTGGATTTACAGAAGCTGTCCCAGTTTCTGATTTAATCTTGGAATGCCCCCACTTTCTCTAAGGATGCCCCTATTTTCATGGGAGAAATGTTGGAGGGTATTGTAGGATATCTCTGTTTTCGTTGGAGAGATGTTTCTGTTTTCATTGGAGAAATGTTGGAGAGATGTCTCTGTTTTCATTGGAGAAATGTTGGAGAGATATCTCTGTTTTCATTGGAGAAATGTTGGAGAGATGTCTGTTTTCATTGGAGAAATGTTGGAAAGGTGTCTCTGTTTTCATTGGAGAAATGTTGGAGAGATATCTCTGTTTTCATTGGAGAAATGTTGGGGGGTATGGGTTATGTGACCCCCAAGCCAAGGAGATAAGCAACTATACAACTTCTAGAAGACATCTGAAGGCAGCCCTGTATAGGAAAGTTTTTTAATGCTTAATGTTTCATTATAATTTTTACATGTTGGAAGCCACCCAGAGTAGAAGTTTCTTTTTTAGGACACCTGTACGTACAGCAGCCCTAACCCAGAGTGACTGGGGCAATGCAGTCAGATGGGTGGGATATAGATAATAAAATTATTAATAATAATATGGAATAGGACATCCTATCTTCATTGGAGAAATGTTGGAAGGTATGCCAATGACGTTTGCTGTTGTGTCACAGCACAACCACTGGTGTGAATAAAATTTACTGCAGCGTGTTGGTATTTAGTCAAAAAGCCACTGTTCCATAACATAACAGTGCAAAAGGGACAATAGATGCCACAACAGCAGCTCCAGCACTATAACTTGGAAAACTAACACAATAAACTCAATATCTGAACACAGCCTCTGGTTGTTTTTAGTCTGAGTTCAGAGTTACACTGATCAAAGCTGCAGTTTTCTGCCTCTGCACACATTTCATAGCATCGGAAGCTACTGCCCCTTCTAAATATGTTATCACACTTGAAAATCACACGTGAATAGTGAACTATCAATGCGCACCCTTTCTTTTCCTTTCACTTTATGCTTCATCGTTTTGGAGATGTGCGAGGGGCCATCGAGGAAAGGAAGTGAGCCAAATATTAGTGTGCACTGCCATGCCTAGTGGTCATGCAAGGCAGTAATGTATCTTCTCTCTCTGATGAAAAGTAGTCAGTCGGGAGAGGAAAAGAGCATTGAGAGCTTTCATCTGATTCCCACTGGAACCACTTGTTCCGTCTCCACATGTTCAAAACAACTGCCTAATTTGGAGCCTAGCTTTCAAGCATTTCGCATCATGGGCAATAACAAGTGGAGGTGAGATGGGGGCAGGGAGGGAATAAGCAACTTCTACTTTGCTGTGTGCATCTTTTAAAAATAAAATACATAATTTATTGAAGTTCCGAAGAGTTCTTTATGTACTGGGCAACATTCTCACTTGCTGCTTTTCAGGATGTGTTGTTGTCCGGAATTTGATATTACATATACTGCTTTTCACACTATTCCACACTCTTTCTCTTTAAACTAGTGGACTTTATACTGTGACAGTCTGAGGAACCAGTAACTTAGTAGCAGGGCTAGCCTTGCATACAGAAATTTTTCTATTTCTCCTCCCTCTGATATAATTGAACACAAATATCAGGTTCTTTCCCCTGATAAACACACATAGCCCAGCATTCAGGTGTCAAAACATTATATCCCACCCCACACTCAAGGTACTGGGAAAAAACTGCAATGAGCTTTGTCTGATTGGCTGACTATTGCAAGCATTTTACATCAACAATGCAAGTTTTCCATGGGCTGAATTTTGACTTTCCTTTCCACAAATAGAAGGCTTTGTCAATGGATAGAAAGAACACAGAAAGACCCATCAGATGAAGGGAAGGCATTTTTTTCTGTTTACCTTTTTTGCTCCCTGAGTCAGCTTTGAGGTTTGCCCAAGCCTCCAGAACATAATTCATCTAATAATGTGCAACATTCGCCAGCACATACAGCATTAACTTGTTCGCTCTTTTAGCTGAGACATAGCATTTGCACAGGCTTCAGCATGAAAAGGACAGACTGTGATTGCTATCCTATGCAACCTTATCAAACACACTGGCCATTACTACTGAAAAATGACAGCCAACTCCATGTTCTGCTTGCTCAGCACCCATTCTGGCTCAACAACAGCCAACATTGGGGGCTTGTCCATTAGGGCATATGGAACCCTGCCCTACTAAGCACTTTATGTCCTCAGCCAGCCTCTGCCTGTCTGCAGCTAGTCAGGTGGCACATCTGTGTATTGTTGGCTCTGGGTCCACCAGCAGTTCTATTCTAGCAACAGAAATAGAGGGAAAAGTCCAGGAAGTTGAGCAAGGTTAATGCCACTCTTGGTCCTTCAAGGCTATGGATTGTGGATCCCTTGAGCTTTGAGGCTGTCTTTGTTGCCACTCATCTCAAAGGCATTTCTGATGGTTTCAACCACCACCTTCACAATCTCTGTCTCTTGAGCCCAGTTGGCTCAAATCTTGGAACCTACGTGACAGTTGTGCTACCCTTACCAGAGGCCCTACCTGCTCTTTCTTGCTCCCCAGACTCTTCCTCTCCAGTGCCCTTCCATTATATGATGTATCCATTGCCTCCGCCCACTTCCTGTACACTCCCAACTTTTAAACACTTTCCCTAGCTTCTTCACTGGTCCATGGCAGTGTTCACCACAACCGGTTTTCCCCTGCCTTGAATTTTCCTTCCATGACTTGATCTGCCTCCGTAATTCCTTTCTGGTTGTTTCTCTCTCAGCTTGCATAAGGACAGTGGTACCTCGGGTTAAGTACTTAATTCATTCTGGAGGTCTGTTCTTAACCTGAAACTGTTCTTAACCTGAAGCACCACTTTAGCTATTGGGGCCTCCCACTGCTGCTGCATCGCCAGAGCACAATTTCTGTTCTTATCCTGAAGCAAAGTTCTTAACCTGAAGCACAATTTCTGGGTTAGCGGAGTCTGTAACCTGAAGCGTATGTAACCTGAAGCGTATGTAACCCGAGGTACCACTGTAATCCATTATGTTGTGCATGCTAATTGCTTAAGCTATTGCCTTTGGGCCTGATTGGGATCTTGCAATTCTCTTCCAGTTTTAGCTGTTGGCTGAAGCTCTGCTCTCTGTCTAATTATGTTGCAATAAAGTTTTGTGTTTGACTACATACCCCAACAAAACATGTTAAAAAACCCAAAAGTGTCATGTGACATACTCAGAGCAGGACACCAAGAACAACAGCACCCGGAATGAATCATGTCTTGGCTCAGGGATAGGGAATCTATAGCTTTCCACTTCCATCAGTCCATCCTATGTAAGTGATGATGAGACATAGTTCAACAACATCTGGAAGACCACAGGTATTCTATCTTAGCAGATGCAGCATGCATGGCTGGCCCTGCTGAACCTCAATGGCCTAGTGTAAGAAATCTCAGGTTCAGATATTTGGACATAAATAACTGAGTAAATAAATAAATATTGCTCTCCGGGTTATGCTGGGCTTTTAATTTTCTTGGCTTTTGATTGCATTTGACTCCTTAACTTGCCACACTGCAAGCAAAACCACATCCTTAAACATTATCTTTGACTTCATATAATTATTGCAAGTTCCAGTTCCATCAAGCAAACTAATTTCATGAAAGACGGCGAGAGTATTTTGCTTTGGATGTCACCAAAATGTCTGTATGAGGAGCTGTAAGATCAGACTTCTCAGTAAGGGAGAAACAAGGAAATTAGTTGTGGTGGCTGAGTCGGAGACTGAAATTAGCTCACTTGGGGAAAAAACCAATTTCAGAAAAACACAACAAAGACTTGTGGTTACAATTACAAACTACACATATCATAAATGAGGAAGTCCATTTACATTAAAATAAAAACTTTATACTTTGCCATGTCAAATTTATATTGTTATGAGTTTAAGGTGGGGGGAAGTAGGCTATGTGCAGAATGAATGGATGTATTTGCTATACTGGTTGCACAATAATCAAGTTCATTGGGGACACAGGTGGTGCTGTGGTCTAAACCACTGAGCCTCCTGGGCTTGCTGATCAGAAGGTCGGCGATTCAAATCCCAGTGATGGAGTGAGCTCCCATTGCTCTGTCCCAGCTCCTGCCAACCTAGCAGTTTGAAAGCACGCCAGTGCAGGTAGATAAATAGGTACCGCTACAGCGGAAGGTAAACGGCATTTCCATGCACTCTGGCACTCATCACAGTCCTCTGTGCACCAGTAGCAATTTAGTCCTGCTGGCCACATGACCCAGAAAACAGTCTGTGGACAAACGCCAGTTCCCTCGGCTGAAAGCGAGAGGAGCACCGCAACCCCATAGTCGCCTTTGACTGGACTTAACCGTCCAGGGGGTCCTTTACCTTTTACCTTTAATCAGGTTCATTACTCATGAGTTAGTGGGTACAGAAATTATTTGGAAGAAATACAATACTTGCTTTTGAATGTGTGGGTGGACTTTGCATGCTTTTCTAGGCATGGAACTAAAATGAACTGTGAAGCATTTTTGAATAGTTTTCTCCTTGTTTTTTCCTCCTTTGGCGAGGACGCTTCATTGTGTTCCATAGATATTTTTTATTGTGCCATCAGGCGTCGTATCACAGGGTGTTTTACATAATAAAACTAATCAAACCAATAAAAAATACAACTGAAATCAAACTCTCTGACATAAAATTCAATAAGCAGTAAAAGCTACATTCAAAGCCTGTGCTCTCAACCTGAATGTTAAAATCTGTATTATCAGACAGAAACCTGGGCAATAGAGACATTCCAAATGTATGAAACAACCAAGAAAATGACTCCTTTTTTTTTTAATGCCTGCAAATCCTTGGGAATGAAGAAAATTGCATCATTCACTCTTTGCAATGACTCTCAAATCAATACAAACTCTTTAACGCAAAATAGAAACGAAAGGAGATTACGATCTGTTTTACAGTTCTCTTACGTAGAGTAACACATTGAACACTGATAGGATGGGATTTGAAAGAAAGTTCAGCAGTGGAATATACATGCATATCTCCCGTGCTTTCAATATTACACGAGTACACAATTGGAATTTTATGAAACATCTGTGCAAGGTACCTATTATAGCATTTGCTGCTTACAGGGGGCTGGGGTCAGTGGTGACAGTTCAATGTTCTCCTTGAATGGGGACATATTTCAGTCAAGAGGGCAAGATTAGCAGTAGCATTCAAAGACTGGATCTTTTTTTTAATTCTAAGCCCTGGGTCTAAGGCTAAATGGGGACTTTGCTTCTGTTCCACATGAGTGTGGGGAAAACATGCCTGACTCAGAATGGGCACAGTGGGCGACTCACAAGATGTAATGCTTCTAAGCTGCACCATAGCCATAGAAAATCTGCTCTGCCTCAGCTTCTGCCAACCCAGCAGTTTTAAAGCATGCCAGTGCAAGTAGATAAATAGGTACCACTGTGGTGGGAAGGTAAACAGCATTTCAGTGCGCTCTGGTTTCCATCATGGTGTCCCATTGCTCCGGAAGCGGTTTAGTCATGCTAGCCACATGACCCAGAAAGCTGTCTGTGGACAAACTCTGGCTCCCTTGGCCGGAAAGGTGAGATGAGTGCCACACTCCATAGTCAGCTTTGACTGGACTTAACTGTCCGGGGTCCTTTACCTTTTTAAAAAAATATATAGAAAATGTAATCCTCCAAGAGCAAAAGGACAGCACTGGGCATCTTTAAGGAGGCAGGGCTGGAAAGCAGACCTGAGAAGGGACTTAGGTCAAATCCACACCACACATTTGAAACACTACTGCAGCACATACATGACTTCCCCCAAAGAATCCTGGGAACTGTAGTTCATGAAGACTGCTGAAAGTTATTAAGAGACAAACTATGGTACCCATAAGTCTTTGGGGGAAGCTATGGCTGTTAAAGTGGCATAAAAGTACTTTAAATATATGGCGTGGGTGTGACTTTGCTCTCTCTGATCCATTCTTTGCTCCAGGACCTAAAGTAGAGGTTCTTTCCTTATCTTTGGCAGAGTCTTCCCTACTCACTGTCTAAAGTTGCGGTTGGTATGTAAGAAGGCTAGTTCCCACTTGATGGGCCTGGAAATGAATTTTGATCACAGCCAGTGCTATTTTTCTAGAAAAAAGAGGTGCCGGAACTCACCATGAACACGTCCCTTGTTCTCTTACAATGGCAATAGAGCCCACCTGATTGTTGCCTTGTTGCCAGAACTGAGTTCCTGTGAGTTCCCCCTGAGAGAAAACCCCCCTGCTCACAGCACTGACCAGACTACACATCATAAGGTATTCCCCACAGCAGTATTTTTCATAGTTATTGATTTACATCAATACCTGTCACAACTCTCCATGGTAGCCAGATTAAATGTATTTCCATCTGAAGTTCTAAATGACAGACTGACTGGTATACCTTATCAGAATAGACTCTGCTTTTATTCACTGGCTGACGATTGCACGAAGAATATCTTACTACACTGTGGGCTGTGTGAACAAGCCAGGGATCAATTAATTAAACCTTTATTGGTAAATTTAACTGGACATTCTGAAACCTTCTATCTTAAGTATCTTCTTGAAGATAAGACAAATGACATTACCCTGGCCGTGGCAAAATTTCTCTTGGAGGTAATAAGAATTAGAAATCAACATGCTCTGGATAAAATATAGTAACTGCTTTGGAATGTTTTCTCTGTATTTCTGCTGTGTTTCGCTTTCAAAACTGCTTTTGTGGGTCTTTGGACCATAATAAAGAATGTGTGTGGTGGGCATTAGGCACAGCCGGGTAAGCAGGAGATGGGCACTCCACTTCACATTAAGAGAATGCCTTCAGGAGGTTTTGGGGTGTTGCTTCAAGGCTTCAGTCGCACCTTGAGAGGTTGGCACAGCTGACACACTGTCAGACTGTACAAGGGGGCCTCCCAGTAGCAGATTGTTCCAGGGTAGGGTAGGAGCCAAGAATTATGCCACTTCCATTAACATTATTCCAGCATGCGTGCGTTGTCTGGCAAGCAGACTGCTCCGAGTGAGTATGATGCCCTATACCACGGCAAATGTGGGTCTAAACTACTGAGCCTCTTGGGCTTGCCAATCAGAAGGTTGGTGGTTCAAATCCCCATGAAGGGGTGAGCTCCCGTTGCTCTGTCCCAGCTCCTCCCAACCTAGCATTTCGAAAGCACTCTAGTGCAAGTAGATAAGTAGGTACCACCATGGCGGGAAGTTAAATGGCATTTCCGTGCAGCTGGCTTCCATCATGGTGTCCCATTGTGCCAAAAGCAGTTTAGACCTGCAGGCCACATGACCCAGAAAGCTGTCTGTGGACACACACCAACTCCCTTGGCCTGAAAGCGAGATGAGCACTGCAACCCCATAGTCGCCTTTGACTGGATTTAACCATCTAGGGGTCCTTTACCTTTACCTGCCATGCCAAACTCTGTGGGTGTTATCCAAAGAAGTAATGCTATAACTGCAAGGACTTCTGGCTGTGTAACAGAACATCCCTCTCCTCTTTCCGTGCCCCCCAATCTGTTTTAAGGTTTCTCCCCATAACCTTCTTGAGCACCATGCACATGGAGAGAGATGAGTGAAGTCCCACTGTACCAATGGCACTAATTAAACCTCTTCATTGGAAACCACCCTGAGAGCTAATAAACTCTCTAACAAAGTTTTGACCATTGTAAGCTCCCTTCTAGCCTATGACTCTGGTTTTGTAGTAAATATTGCAGTAAATATTATATGCATGTCTGAGTACAACATTTATATAAGAGCATAAGAAGAGTCCCACTGGATCAGGCCAAAGTTCCATCCAGTCCAGCATCCTGTTCTCGCAGTGGCCAAGAAGATGCATATGGGGAAGCCACAATCAGGCCATTTGCGTGCTGAGGTCCCCAAGACACCCCAAACCCAATAACTCAAACTTCACACATTATTTTTGTTTAAGGTTTTTGGCATAATTTTGGCCACAACTTTATTATCAATACAAATTGTGAGTGGTTGCTTAGGCATTGGTTAGACTATCTGTCCTCCCCGCCTTGGGGACAGCCCTGACTCCGTAGTCAGTGCGGAAGAGCAAGATCAGGGTCAACTGGAGCTGCGAAACAGACCCTCAGCTAATCCCCGCATGCTCCTTGGAACTTACACGGCCCGCACCCTGCACCAAGGGTTTGGACGAAGGGGATGGTAAGTTCCAGAATTCCTTTAACGGAATACCCGTGCAGCATTGGAGGGGCAGGCCCAGCCTATCCATACCCCTCCACCAACCAATTTTAACCAATGCCTAACCGCCAACCTTACAAGTTGTGACGATTTGCTACGCAGTAGGCAAAACCCAATTGGCACACACTAATCAGCCAAGAGGTAAATTCCTACTGGGCCCCCGCACCAAGGCGAACGACCCCATGACAGGCATAGCAAGGTCAAGCGAAGCCCAACAAGGGAGGGCGGGCGGGAGATCCGATGTCCACAGCAAAAGAGAAAGAGAAAGCTGTGGACCTTGCTTAAATAGCCACTGACCCCACCCCTAAGTTTGCAACATCAACTTTCCCCAGATAACCAGATCCTCCCATCTAAACAAGCCCTGGCTTTAACTTGCCTAGCAATCATGGGGTGCCTTGTATAGCCCCATCCGCAACCCGTGCTCTCCTTTTAGTGAGAACACGCTTTGCGTGCTGAGGTCCCCAAGACACCCCAAACCCAATAACTCAAACTTCACACATTATTTTTTGTTTAAGGTTTTTGGCATAATTTTGGCCACAACTTTATTATCAATACAAATTGTGAGTGGTTGCTTAGGCATTGGTTAGACTATCTGTCCTCCCCGCCTTGGGGACAGCCCTGACTCCGTAGTCAGTGCGGAAGAGCAAGATCAGGGTCAACTGGAGCTGCGAAACAGACCCTCAGCTAATCCCCGCATGCTCCTTGGAACTTACACGGCCCGCACCCTGCACCAAGGGTTTGGACGAAGGGGATGGTAAGTTCCAGAATTCCTTTAACGGAATACCCGTGCAGCATTGGAGGGGCAGGCCCAGCCTATCCATACCCCTCCACCAACCAATTTTAACCAATGCCTAACCGCCACCCGAGCCCTTTACGCTCGCCGCCAACCACTCACAGACTAAACCACACCCTCAACTTGGACACCACTGCATCCAACCAGACATCATTCCCCAACGGGGAAAGATGCACCCCATCATCCCTGAATAATTCAGAGGCCTTGAACGAAATCAGAGGGTGAGGAATCACAAATCCGCCCAAACCAACCACCAATTTGCTTGCCGCGGAATTAATCCGCTTCCTAACTCTTTCGGTGGCCGCCGGGCAAGGGCTACCCCTCCAAATGCGGCGTTTCAGCAGCTGCGACCAAATTAGTGTGGTTGAAGGCACCAAGGCCGCCAAATCCCTCAAGTCCAGTAATATGGCAGCACGCAGCCCAAAGCAGGAAGAGGAAACCATATCATTCTCCCCCAGCTGCACCACTATCGCTGTAGGGGGGCCAGCGTGGAGGACCCGTCTGTGCATGAGAGGCAATAATTCTCTCCACTGCATCCCTCGTCTGGAAATCCAGGACACCTGCACGTGCTGCGGAAGGCCCAAGCCAGCTCCCAGACCAGATTGACGAGCTCTGACAGCGGCCCAGTGCACAATGCTGTGTCCCACTATCCAAATACGGATAGCGGCCAGACCTAGGGTTAAAACACAAAAATGTCAGTACACACACCACCATTATTTCCTCACATATACTTTGAATGCATCCGATCTCCAACGACCCAGGTCCTTTATCCTCCTTGCAGACAAACCCCAATGGGCAGCTGTCGTTGCGGCACCAATACGGAAGGAGTGAGGAGCAAATTCCGATGCTTTGCGGCCGCAGGCCACTACCACCTTGCGCATCACCTTAGTGAACTGATGCCGGACTAAAGGGTGCCCATTTTCATGAATAAACAAAGGCCCCTCGCCTGCCGGCCGCAAGGACAAGTATCTCTTAAGATCCTTTACGGGGCAAGGACCCTTCTCTCCCGTTGCCGAGAGCCGAATGACGGCTCCCCTACCCACCTGGTCGGTCTTCGAATTCCTGATATGCACCCTCAGGTCCGACTGTGACATGCTCACGTCCTGCAACAGCAAACCCCTGGAACCTCCATCCCGTTTTTGCTCCAGGACCACCTCGCCTACCCTCAGTGCCCCAAAGAATGCCAAGGAAAAGGCTGCTGAAAATAGACGGGCCTCAAACTTGGACCAACAGATGCTCCGCAGTTTACTGCGCATCTGTATCAGCAACTCAAAAGTGATGGGACTTCTGGGAACAGTCCTCGATGGGGTGAGCCGTCCCCATCCCTCCAATGCCCGGCGCACCACAAACTTCCTACATGGGTCCTTGTCAAAAGTGGCCCTGCTAAAGAAAGAAATTGCTACCGAGTGAAGTCACAGGGTCCTAGCCGCCCGGCGCATCTGGAACAAATGTGCCAGATACTTAAGCACCTGGGCAGTAGAATGAGGGGTGATGACCGCCCCCGCCGATTGGCCATTAAAGGACAGAAAATCAGCCCAGGCCTTCTTATAGGACCTTAGCGTGGAAGGGGCGACTGATGCTGCTACTCCCTGTGAAACTAAGTGTTGCCAAGGTTCCAGAGATGATCCGGGAAAATCTCCGGACGGTCTCGAGCCTCTGGCGCCAATGACCTGAATCGTTCCATCTGAAAACGGGACAGAGCATCAGCAATCTCGTTAGAAATACCCGGAACGAAGCGAGCAGAAAATACAATATTAAAACGCAGACAGTGCAAAACAAACACCCGAAGCAAGGCCGAAACCCTAGACGACCGGGATGACTGCTTAGCTAAAACAGTCACTACTGCCTGGTTATCGGACCAAAAACAAACCCGATGGTCCTTAAAATGCTCGACCCACAAGTGTACCGCAACAACTATGGGGAAAAACTCAAGAAATGTCAGGTCTCGAGTTATCGCTTCCCCACACCAAGCCTGGGGCCAAGGTTCAGCACACCACCTGCCGTCCCAAAACAAACCAAACCCCAGTGACCCTGCCGCGTCCGAATGCACTTGAAAATCATTGTGGAGGTTCAAAGTGTCCTGCCACAGTGATACGCCATTAAATTCTTCCAGGAATTCCAGCCACACACGGAGGTCGGCTTGCACTTGGGCGGACAAACGAACCCTATGATGCGGTGCCTGCAGCCCCGAGGTAAGTTTGGCCAGGCGAGAGCAGAACGGGCGCCCCGGCGCCACCACCCTGCAAGCAAAGTTTAAATGACCTAGCAACGACTGAAGCTGTCGCAAGGTAACCTTCCTCAATGGGAGCAGTTCTTCAATGACCTTCCTTAAAGCAACTAACTTATCTGGCGGCAAACTAGAGGTTTGGGCCACGGTATCCAACAAGATACCCAAATAGGTAAGTTGCGTAGTGGGACCCTCAGTTTTCTCTGCCGCTAATGGAACCCCCAGGTCTTCAGCCAGGGACGCAAAGGCACGCAGCAGAACCACGCAATTCCCCGTGTCCCTCGCGGAGGCCAGTAAAAAGTCATCCAAATAATGCGTAACCCCGCCCAAACCGGTTCTGTCGCGCAAGGCCCATTCCAGGAATGAGCTGAAACACTCAAAAGCCGCACAAGCTACCGAGCAGCCCATGGGCATAGCCTTATCAAAATAGAATCCCCCGTCAAACTGAAAACCCAGCAGCCAGAAATCCTCAGGATGAATTGGCAACAAACGAAAAGCCGACTCAATGTCGCACTTGGCCAATAGGGCACCAGGCCCAAACTTCCTTATCATCTTGATCGCATGATCAAGAGAGGCATACTTCACCGAACAGAGCTCCGGGGGAATTACGTCGTTAACCGACGTACCATTAGGATGAGAGAGGTTATGAATTAGGCGAAACTCCCCCGGGGCCTTCTTGGGAACTATTCCCAAGGGTGAAATGTGCAAATTAGGAAAGGGGGGGGTGGCGAAAGGACCAGCCATACGACGTAAAGCCAGCTCCTTTTCAATTTTCTTACGCGCCACACCAGGCATGTCCTTAACGGATTTCTGGTTCCTAGGATTCTGGGCTACAGGGGCCACGACCACTGGGATCCTAAATCCCAGCGAAAAACCATTACTCAAATACGACGCTGACTCTCTGTCTGGGTAAGATTCCAGTAACGCCAGTAACGGCTGTAGCCGAACCGGAGTATAGGCCAAAGAAAAGATATCACTTTCCTGCTCCGGGAACAGGAGGCTGGGCAGGGACCTTGGGGGGCTGCTGGGAGCCCCCTCCCCTGCGAAAGGGCCGCCTGGCCGCGGAGCAAGCAGAAGCCGAGTGGCTCCCAGAGCATTTGTCACAAAGGTGTGCGAATTTACAGGCTTGACGTTGGCAAATGCCCTTATTAAAGTCCCAGCAGAACCACTTGCGCCCAACTTTTTGGGTGGCAGGCTTGAATTTTTGCAACTCAGAAGCCTTCTTCTCAATACGTGGTGCCACATAAGTGGTCCACACATCCAAGTCCTTCCTGTCCCAGCGGGCCGTCGGTATCTTGGCCGCCCTACGCCTAAAGTTCTGGTCATATGATAATGCAGCAGTCTCGCCAGCCATCGTACAAGCTGAACGGACAATAGACAGATAAACCCAGAGGTGCAGAGACCTCTTGGGATACGCTGCAGAAATCACACCAGCAAAAACCTGGAAACTATCCATCCAACGTTCAAAAGTCCTGTCAGCCTTTGCTACAATTGTCCGTCTTTTGGGAACGGAAAGGCCTTTGTCCAGCGGCTCCCGACCATCAAGCGGAGGAGCCAAGCTGAAAATATCCACGTAGCGGCCATCCAGAATCCTAGACCGCAATTTGGAAGACAAGTGGGCACCAGGAATAATATCCCTAGCAGAATTGGTGGAGACTCTTACGTCAGGCACCAGGACCCCTTCTCGACACTCCTGTACGGCGCCATACCTGGCCCTATGAGAATTTGCCCTACGCTCCCAAACCCACTTTGGCAGCCCCGACGACTCCCCGTAGCCCCAGTAAAGCTTAAGGGGGGGCCCCCTCATCACTGCTAGAGCTGATGGAGGAAGTACCTGAAGTGGAGGACGATGTGTCCCTCCGTCTCTTCTTAGAGTGCCTCCTGGAGCCCCTTTTTCGGCGACGATGCCCACCGGAAGAGGACCTTGGAGGAAGAGGAAGACTGTCTTCAATCGAAGAATCTGACGCTTCACCCTGTTGCACTGCACCTGGGGCTGACTGAACAGAGACAACTTGTGAATGAACTGGATTAGAATGCCCCAGCGCTGGGGGCCGTACAGGTGAGCCCCGTACAGCGCGGCCCCGGGTCGATGCGCTTCTTCTGGCGCCGACCCTGGCACGACCACGGCCCCTAGGCACTGCATCCTGCGATACAGGCAGCACCGAAGGTTGGACCTGCGGAGCATCAGGTAAGCCAACTCCGGCTAACAGTGGCTCCCCTTCTTCACTAGATGATGATGCAGGAGAGGAAACATCCACCGGGGGAGGCGGGAATGCTGATGACGTTGACGGGGTCGAGCAACGGTGTAGCAGGCCATCCATCTCCGCCTCTACCCTTGCCAGTGTCACCGGGTCGCCAGACAAACTTGAAACCATAGCCTGGATGCGTTTCAAGGACTGACCAGGCTGCGGAGATCGCAAGGCCTGGGATGGGCCTTTTATAGGCCGCTTCGAGGAGCGGGCTGGAACAGGCCTTCCTGCTGCCTTCTTAGGAGCCATTCCTACTACTGGTGAGAAAAGAAAAGAAAATAAAATTAAGTAGGGGAAAAAAAAAAAAAAAAAACCAACTAAGTTCTTTAAGACGCTAGAATCTGCAAGAAAATGAAGCAGAATGAATTAAATAGTTAATTAAAACTAAGACCTAGACTATAAAATGATGCACCAGCAGACAGGAGGCAACCCCTTGCTTACAGATTATGCAACAGATCGGTAACCCAGGAGCAGCTGGGAAGAGCACCAGCCACCAAATCAGAAGCTGTCCAATACGGAAACAAACCACAACCTTGTGCTCTTTACCAGCACACACACCTACACTAGCCGTCCAGGCTGCGTGCAATTGAAGAAATTAATTGCCTGCAAACATATCCACTGCCACAAGAGGTCGCAGTAGTACCAATTATACTCAGCCTAGGATAAAGCAACCACCAGGCCCTGCAATTACTAGGCCTGAACGCTAGAGGCCGCCACGTGGCCGAGAGGAATCAAAATGGCGCTCCCGCCTAATGAGGCTGCAAAATGGAGGCCTCACAGCTCTCCGCTCAAATCAATGCACCTCTGGGGACAACCAGCGGCACCCAGCCCCCCAGCAACACCAGGCCGGCCTCCCAGGGCCTGCTACAGGGCAAGGTAAGCCACCCCTAGCCAGGCAGCCAGCCGCAGGGAAGCAAAGGCCCTGAATAGCGTTTTCGCGGGGGGGGGAGGGGGGGAGGAAAAAAGGCCCGAAAACACAGGCCGCGACACGTCGCGGCGCGAGCGCGCCCACCCCCCCACAAAGCGCGCACCCCCGGCTCTCACGGGGAATCGGGGCCCCGCTTGCCTTCGGAGGCCGATGCAGGCCTCTCCGGAGCCTCCGGAGGCCCAGGGAGCGCCAAATCGCAGGGAGGCCCCCGGCACCTGCAGGCCCAGGCGGCGGGGGGGGGGGATCGCGCGAAAGCCGCCCAGGAGGCCTACTCCGGCACCAACAGAAGCCTGTGGGGAAGGGAGAAGCAAGGACAAACTGAGAAGAAATGTTCCCTTGACTGGGGATCGACCCTGCAAGAGGGCAGGGGAATTGAGGGAAGCCCTCCCCACACGGCCCCTGGGCCCAGGCCGAGCACCCCCCCCCGACTAAATTAAAGGGAATTAAAACAAACAGGAAAATTAAATAAAGTGGGGAAGGATCTTTCAGCAACAAATTAAAGAAAGAGGAGAAAATGGAGGAAGAAAAACAAAGGGAAAAGGTATACGACCCAAACTTCTGCTGTAGTCACTCAGAGATCCGATGAGATCCGATGTCCACAGCAAAAGAGAAAGAGAAAGCTGTGGACCTTGCTTAAATAGCCACTGACCCCACCCCTAAGTTTGCAACATCAACTTTCCCCAGATAACCAGATCCTCCCATCTAAACAAGCCCTGGCTTTAACTTGCCTAGCAATCATGGGGTGCCTTGTATAGCCCCATCCGCAACCCGTGCTCTCCTTTTAGTGAGAACACGCTTTGCAGCTGTGCTCCAGAGTTGAGGAAGAATTCCTTCGCAAAGCTCCCCTGTTTCCACTTCATGTGACAACTTTGGGTTCAGCGTGCTCAATTATTAAAGCGAAATGTATTAAGAGGAGCTAAAATGCACCGAGTTTCCAAAAAAACCCAAATAAATCCTTATTCATGAAGACAGAGAGGGGTGTGTGCACTTGAACATTGCCTCGGCTCCATCAGGCATGGTGAACCACCTTCTATTTTCATAAACTTTTTTCGAGCATGCCTTTAAAATTAAGCACATTGATGCCAGTGGGGATACTTTGTACGCCCAGATTCCATTTTATCTCCATTCTTTGGAATGCAAGCACTATCACTCACTACTTCAGACTCTTTTCTATAATTCCCCTTTCTGTACTCGAGAAGTAATCTTTGTTTCATTTGGAGATCCAGATGCATATATTAAAAACGCCCACAAATGGGAATCACAAAAAGGCATCAAAATAGATGGAAGTCATATCCCTCCCAAGTTGTGACAAAAACTTTTCCATATGTAAAATACACTCCAGTCTCTCATGACGTGGACCTGAAAATTTATGTTTCATGTATGAGTCTGATTATCTCATAAATATATATTATCCCATATGTAACATGGCAATATTGTGGGATGTCATCCACTGGGAGCAGTCAAATACAACATTCCTTGTTTTGCTAGAGTGGACATGCAAAGGAATGTTTGGTCCAGCCAGTCGAAACTTCCTGTTCCTCCTGGCCTGGAACATCCTTCCTTGCATGTGACTAATGGGTGGGCGTGACCTATCCAGACCTGGTTAAAGGACAAGGCATGCTGCCACTCTCTCTTCCATCTTCCTTTTATCCTGCGAACTGCTGGACTGCTAGCCTGCAGTCACTATGTAAATCTCCCTTATGGGGTAAACCTGTTTGTATATGTTTGGAACTTTAAACCTAAATCCTGCCTTCAGGGATCACTCTGTGCTCTGCCTGATCGTGAGTAAATTTTCTTTTTATTGCTTATGAATGAGACTGTGGTGTCTTTATTCTTTTAGGAGGGATTCAAGGGGTCTTACCAGGAAAATATTGGAACACATTTCAATCTGGACAAGCCAGATTGAATTGCGTATTGTCTTAAGAAACTCACACGAGTTTGCAACAAGTTTTCTGCTGTATAAAAAGGGGAATGCACTCTGCTAAGTAAAGGAACTTGCTATCGCAAATTAGGAAGGATATTAATTAAAAAAAAAATTCTCTCCTGCCACCTTGAACATTCCCACAAATATTTCAATGGGTCACTAATCTGATTACTTCCCAGCCCATTCTTCTTCCAGACTTCCTCAGATATTTTGGACTCATTTATACAGCTACAAATATAATGTCAGTATTGTCCTTATGGAACTCAGCAGGGAAGGGAACCGAGGAAAGTTCGAATTAGTTGGCTCTGCCCCTCACTGGCTTTGGCCCAGCCTAACAATGGAGCTGGTTCCTCCAGCTGTTACCTCCCTGCCTTCTACCCCACCAGTACTAATGGGCACGAGGAACCATTGTGTTTGACAATGGAACAAACTTCACTGGAAGTATTTAAACTGAGTCTGAGAAGTTGTGGTTTCCTGTGTTCCTGCACATGCCTCACTGAGCAGGGGTTGGACTGCTAACTCTTTGATTCTGTGATCCTACCATGACCAAATAGTTGTTGACTGATATATCATGCATGGATATACACCCAATGCTTTTAACAAAAAAACCATATAAGCTATTCTGAGAAACCGGGTCCTCATCATGGAGGGCATGTCTTGCGGTGAGATCACCAGAAACTGCCTCCCTGTTGTGGGGTGGGACCGTTTGGATGGCCACAACAGCCCATTGGTTGCCCCTCTGTTGCTGGGGCAGAAATTTGGTCAGTTGGGTTGGCTATTGTCTGTTGAGGGGCTACTTAAGTTGGTGCACATTCGCTGCAGAGTTTCACTTTCTTGTGATGTGCAGCGGATCACCCACCCTCCTCTCCCTATATTTAGGGTTGTTCTAAAGGCGTCTGTTTTGGAGCAGGGGCCCAGTAGGAATTTTGCCATTTGGCTGATTGGCTGTTGCCACTTGGTTTTTGCCTACTGTGTAGCAAATCATCAGAAATTTCTAACATTGGCGTTTAGGCCTTGGTTCAATGTTTTTTTGGGGGGGACGTGGTTGGCTGTGCCTGCCCCTCCATTGCTGCTGCTAGGGACTTTCATTAAAGGAATCCAGGGGCTCGCCTTGCTTTTGTAAGAACCCTGTCAAGTGGCTCGGGCCACGCCAGAGCCCCTGGGAGCATTTGGGGTGAGCTGTGAGATCAAAGGAGTTCTCATGCCCCTAGAATGCTTTCCCTTGCTAACATATGGTGGTAACCAGTTGTCAGTCCTGTTCCTGCCACTGTGCAGGTTCAGGGAGTCTGGAACCAATGCCTAAGCAACCGCTCACATGTTGTAATCAATAAAGTTGTGCCCAAAATTTAATGTCAAAAACCTTAAACTAAAATCTGTGTCTATTGTTTCTTCATTTGGGGGGAGGTTTTGGGGGTCTTCACAGGCAAAGTATGGCTCCCCTTTATCACATACACAGCCCAACAAGACACCGACAAGAATCCACCAACAGCATACGAATCAATATGGCTAACCTGATTCAAAAACACCCACCCACCCCACATACACATGAAAACAAAGTTCACCACAGCCAATCACAAACAAGCAACCACACCCTAGGCCAACCCCAACCTCTCTCACCACCAAAGGAACACAAGCGAATAGCAAAGAGAACCTACACAAGCAACGCTGACACAAAACCCCAGAGATACATTAAGTAAAACAGAAACATCGCCACCTGACCCCACCCCCACTCACCATGGCTCCCTCCACCTCTTTCCCCCTTTTCTTCCTAATGTACCACTAATGTCTCAACAAATGAAACTGACCTGTAGAAAATGTAACTTAAAAAAGAGACATTGCACATACTTCTGTAAACCAGGAAATCTTTAATAAAAAATACATATATTTTTTTAAAAAATGTATTTGAAAAAAAATCACTGGCCAAATTGTGAAACACATTTGTTGCTTTGGGACTGAGAGCAAAAACAGAAGCTATTTAATTCTTGCTTGGCCGCCCAAACTGACCTCAAGAATAGCACACGACAATTTATTTATTTTTACAGTCTTTTTATTATTATTATTTGACTTCTTCTTGAAATGGTGACCTTCTGTGACGGTCGTTTAAAAAGTCGAGGTATTGGTGATCTGATCACTGTATTACAGGCATACAAGGGATTGTTTCACTCGCATCGATATTCTTTATACAGTTCCTTCCATTTCATTCAGATGCTGGTAAAAAGCCTGTGCAAAGTCTCCACTTTATCTTTTTATCAGGAATATTGGTATCACTGTGCCAATATCACGTACAGCACATATAAATCTTGTGTAGTTTTCAAACCAGACTAAAGCAGCAGCGGGGGGGGGGGGGGAGGTGGGCAGAGGGAAACGAGTCTCTCAGAAGAAAAGGGAAGTAACAGAATTCACTCTGTATGATACGTATTATTCTTAATATATAAAAAAATCTTTACATGCAGGTGGTGCTGTGGGTTAAACCACAGAGCCTAGGACTTGCCAATCAGAAGGTCGGTGGTTCGAATCCTCGCGATGGGGTGAGCTCCCATTGCTCAGTTCCTGCTCCTGCCAACCTAGCAGTTTGATAGCACGTCAAAGTGAAGTAGATAAATAGGTACCACTCTGGTGGGAAGGTAAACGGCGTTTCCGTGCACTGCTCTGGTTCGCCAGAAGCGGCTTAGTCCTGCTGGCCACATGACCTGGAAGCTGTACGCCGACTCCCTCGGCCAATAAAACGAGATGAGCGCTGCTGCCCCAGAGTCGGTCACGACTGGACCTAATGGTCAGGGGTCCCTTTACCTTTACTGAAACCTAGAGAGCTGCCTTATACTGAGTCAGACTATCACTCCACCTACCCCATTCTTGTCTGCACTGACAGTGAGCATCTTGTTCCCTGCAGGAGTCTCCCACAATCCTACCTGGAGATGCTGGGATCGTACCCGCGACCATCAGTGTGGCATTGCTTGGGATGCAGTTTGTGCTGCTCAGTTTTTAGATACTGGCGTCTCCTCTGTGCCTAGCACCTTAACAATGTGGTGCTTTGCAACTTGAGTCCAGGATACTGAAAGGACTGTGTGTTCCCTTGTAACCCTGCCCAATGTCAGGCTGCAGAGGAACCAACCCTCACAGCAGGTTGCCAGGAACGGATAAGACAAGGAAAAGTCCTTACCATCTCCTTTTTATTCAGTGTTTACAGCGAGAGGCTTTGGAATGCAGCCTCTTAGAATAATGGTGTTGTCCCAAGTCAATCTCCCTTTCCCTTCTCTCATTTGTCATCTCTTCTATGGGTGGTGCTGAAGACCCTTTGTTTCTGAGCTCTTTGCTCTCCTACTTTTAAGGCTCGCCAGGTTCTGGGAGATGGTGGTTGTGGAAGGCTTCCTAGTGATAACCTGTCAGCCAGCTGCTCCTGCTCTGCCTCCTTCTCCTCTCCCATTATTTCCCAACTTCCCCCCTCATCTTCCTCTGAGCTGTGATCTCCTCAAACCCCTGTTGTAATTCTGAACTGTCTTCTTCTTCTCTGGAAGGGTCAGGTGGGGAGGCAGTCTCCACCATTCCTCCTCTGCCCAGTTCCTGACACCCAGTCACCAAGGTCCTGGGGGATTCTCTATTAGCCGCCATCCAATGGTTCTGACACATGGCTTTCATCCACCTGGAGTCAAATATAGGTACTGTGGGTCCAAATATGTGGAACCCCTTACTGACTGAGACAGGTTTCCTCTCTGTCGAAGCATTCATGAAAGCATTCATATTTCAGTGGGCACTTGTATGGTTAATTCTGGCTGATTTTATGTCTATTGTTCCTTTCTTGTGACCTTATTGTGCGCCACTTAGAGACTACGATATTAAAGCAGTGTATCAGTTGTTGAAATAAATAAATAACACATCAAGCTGTGATTCTCAGATTTGTAAGTGTGGGCTTATTCAACTGAAATCAATGAAGATACTCACCAGTAAGTAGTGTCATCAAATTGTAGTCTGAGGAAGTTCTGGAAATCTCACAAGCAATGATCCCACACACAGCAGGAGAGGGGGGGGGGGCAAATAGAAGTATGGTAATGAGTTCTCTGGAATCAGCATTCAAAACTTTTATAGCTTCTGACAGGAATAATCTACATTCAGGCAGAAGTTCCTAAAATGGGTCAAGCATATGATTGCCTGGCATACATCAATCATTGCTGAAACACAGAGTACGAATTTATCACTTGATAACCAGCTAAATGTTCCATTTCCTCTCTCCACATTATGCCAACTGTATAAGCTCATTCATTTTCTTATCACAGCCTGTGTAAAATAATCCTAAATGTCTGGAAAGTACTTAAGCCAAATTACAAACACAATGAAGCTCAATATAAAAAAGGATTGGGTTCAGAACTTTCAGAACATGCAATGGTCCACTGGTCGATGGTGAGGTTGAGGGGTCATGGTGGGATGTGTTGGATACTTGAAATGTAGAACACAATCCTAAAATCAGTTAACTTAAGGAAGTTTGTAGAAGGAAAGTACAGTGGTACCTCGAGTTACAAACACCTCAGTTTACAAATGCTTCAGGTTACAAAGTCCGCTAATCTGGAAGAGTTACCTCGAGTTGAAAACTTTGCCCCAGTATGAGAATGGAAATCATGAGCAGGTGGCACAGCGGCAGCAAGAGGCCCCCATTAGTGAAAGCACACCTCTAGTTAAGAACAGTTTCAGGTTAAGACCGGACCTCCAGAACAAATTAAGTTCGTAACTAGAGGTACCACTGTATCCACCTTTTTTCTGCCACCTGTTTTTCCCAAAAGCTCTTTTGGAAGGTCTTGTGAAGGGAATGTGGTATGAGGCTAAAGAGGCTACTGGTGACGTAAAATTGGGAGCCGCAGGGGCAATTGCCAGGTGCAAATTGTTAGGGAGCAAAATTTCAGCACCCAGTGCTGCCACAATACAGCTTTGTGCTTCCATTGCTGGGTTCTGTTGAATATTTCTTCTCTATGTGAACCAGGAAGTGACCTCTCCAGACAGTGGAATGGCTCTTCTTTCCTTATCTCTGTGGCTGTGATCTCCTGGTCGACGTGGATGCCATTGGGCAGTTGAATGCAGATGCGTATTCTGCATATTCCCCTCCCTCCCACCCCCTCTGCTTGACCCCGGGCACTGGCAACCCAAGCTATGCCACTGGGGACTACTGAGGGAAGCGGAAACCACCCCAAATTAGGCAGAGATCCATTCAATTTTGGGTAATTCTCCTCTCCCCCAGTAGTTCATTTATCTCTATCCCATGTTTAGTAGTGTTGTGGCAAATTCAGAAGTGCAGAATCCTTTCATGATAGTCACAGCCATGCCTGCTTCAAAGATTATGCAACATTCTAAAATTATACAATACTCTTAGAATTATACAATAGCAATAATTAGGGATGCATTGCAATGATCAGTGCAGCTCTCCATATGCCACCTGACCCCTAACTCTGGACCATCCTTGCAGGATTTGTGCTAAGGATAGCATTAGTCTCCCCCACTGCATTCCAGAGGCCATTTACATGAACTGACCCATTTGGGATTCAGAGATGGGCAAATGGGTCAATTTCAGTTTCCAGACTTATTCTGTTTGGGGTTCAGTTCCAAGGGGAATACATATACCCTGGTGCTGCCCCATTGCTAGCCAGCCTGCCTTCTATAAGGCCGCCAGTGAGGAAGAGGAGAGAGAGCATCCCTATCCAGTCCCAGAGCCAGAACACTGAGCAGACTTTCCATGGAAACAAGGTCAACATCTTAAAAGGTCTTCTAGCATCTGGTCCATTTGGGGTTGCCTGGTGTGAAAAGAGATTTTAAGGTCTCAGCCTTGCTTCTTGGGGAAAGCCAGCTCAGCACTATGGTTCAGGGATGGGTAGGGATACCTGTGCGAGATCTTGCAGGACAACCTGTCTTCACGAGAGCATCTCACCTTGCTGGTGTATAATTGAAATCACAAAAACTAAATGTGCATAAGATCTGGGCATAATGTATTCGGTTCTCCACATTTCCAGATCAGTTTGTCCCCCCCAAAAAGTCCTCATGAAAATTCATCAGCATTTTCGAGAGAACATCCACATTTTTGTATGCAATTTTACCTAATATACAGATTTTGGCAAAGCAGTTTCCCCCAATGTAATGCATTTGTGTACATTGTTTTCCATAATATGTGTACTTTTAAGCACATTTCACTCTAGTGTACTTTGTACACATTGTGTGGCTGGACAACTGCACTGCAAAATTTGGAGCTGCAACTTCTGAAAGATAATCTGTGCTTTGGTTTGCACAGTGCAAATTAGGTTTCAGAAAGTGCAAATTAGGTAGGGAGACTCACCTTCAAATGCAATGAATTTTGAATTTGTCCCCCATCCCTAAAATGTGATCAGACTAAGGACTGTAGAATTAGAACTGAAAATTTGGTGTTATGTGAATTGTGCAAGGCATTCCACCAGCTGTGTGATCAGCCTTGAAGTCCCAGAAACTTGGACACCATTTTGAAAATCTCCTCTAGAGCATGATAACTAGAGATTTCCAGAACTGTAGAAAATGGCATCCTTCCAGAGCAGGGTGGTAATTACAAACTGTAAGCCTTTTTTTTTATTGTAACAAATATTTTGTTGGCAGGCAAGAGAAGATTGTCAACAGTTAATAAGTCCAGCACATTGCAATAGCTGGATTGGTTTAGAGATCTCTTAGGTGATTTGTGTTGAAGCTTTAATCACATAAAATTACAGACATTATTCAGAAACAAATTGAATCACTGCACAATAATGTAGCAGGAAAGGACAAGGTAGTCGCTTCACGACAGATGCAGAGGTTATTTCAAAGATGCCAATACAAGAGTCTTAGGAATCTGCCAAAGAGACAGATGCTGGGGATCAAAAAGAATGTTCCATATTTTTTCACTTGGGTCTCGGGTGAATCTTTATTTCCAATGGCATCATGTTCCATGGGATTCTGAGGGATGGCATTTATACTGGAGGGGGGAAATCTGAAAGCAGAGATTAGCTGAAAAATTGACTTGCAGGACGAGTTCCTGCCTCCCCCCAGGAAGAAATAAAGACACAGGACACCAAGTATTAAGGTTAATGGGCAAAATAGGCCACAACTTTATTGATTACAGGAATGAGCGGTATTGGCTTAGGCATTGATCCTATCGACTAGCTGGCTTCAGTCCGATTGCATGAAGACCAGCAAGGGTTAACACCAGCAGGGGGAGTCCTGCTGAGGCATGTCAACTAGGAGCGCCCCCGGGGTCACTGCTTGGGGGCGTGCCTTAGGCCCTCACCTCCATAGGCTTTGGACAGGGCAATGCCCCCCGGAGTCCTTTATCGGACTACCCTTTGCTGTGGGGGAAGGCGATGGCGCTTCCCCCCCCATACTTTTAACCCTCCCTTACCAATGTCTAACCGCCAATGCTGTGGAGTTGTGACGAGTTGCTACGAGGTAGGCAAAAAACCAATTGGATAAAGCCAATTGCCAATTAGAGATCAGCTGGCTGGCACAGCGAAAAGTGGGGGAGCCATGGCCGCACCAGCCCTAAATAGGGCCAGCCACGCCCCCCCCCCGGCTGGCCGGGTGGATGACGTGGCCGAGGATTCCCCTGATCTTGTGGGGGCAGGGAATAGCCCCCGCGCATGTGGACTGGGCGTGAAGCCTGCAACCCCACCTCCTCCCAAGCTCGGAAGTGGCTTTCCAGTTTGGATAAATATGCAAATACCAGGGCTGTGCACCAGCTGGGGCTGAATCTTGGATTGCATCGGGGCAATTCAAGTTGACTTCAGGATCCCACTAGATCCTACTGGTGGGTTGAGTCAGCTTCTGGTCACCCTAGTTTGGATTGGGTTCACCTAGAGAAATTTGGAACTGTCAATTAGGGTGATGGCATGGGGGAGCAGGCAGACAAATGAAACATTGTGTAAGGTTCCCCATCTGGGTTAGAACAAAATAAAAAAAATCCTTCCAGTAGCACCTTAGAGACCAGCTAAGTTTGTTATTGCTATGAGCTTTCATGTACATGCACACTTCTTCAAATTATTTTATTTTGTTTCGACTATGGCAGACCAACACGGCTACCTACCTGTAATTACATCTGGGTTAGGTCAGCCCTGGATCGTCTCAGGTCAGGACTGCTTCAAAGTGCTGAATCAGACCCTGAATTGGAACAGGGTGGTCATACATAGACCTATAAATTACATATTCTTTTCCTACTTAATCCTATAAGGCTTAGGTTTCGAAATGAGGGAGTTTCATAGAGAGAAGACCATTGAATCTTACTTTCTTTGTCTTACAGTTCTGTAATGTGAATCTCGAGTGAAGTATATACTCATCTTCGGTCTTCATGTTCCATATCGAAGCCTCCTATTTTCAAAACAGAAAGAATAAACATCACCTCCAATCTACCCATGTACTCAGTTGAGCCCACTTCCTTGTTTATTGCCCCAACCTGTTCCTCCCATTCTTAAGGCAGCTTAATACAAACACTTTACAATGCAACTTCTTATACAGAGAAAATGAGGAGGAGGAGAAACAGGTTCACAAATAGTTTTTCACCAAAATAAATAAGAAATGCTAGGGTTTTTTACAGCCTCCCAAAGAACTACCGGCAGTTCTGCAACCGTTTGTGTGGGTTTGGAGTGAGCATAGGCATCTAGCAGTTGTTGGATGACATAATAGCCCACATTAGTCTTTTGATAAATTTGGTCTGCATATTTGGTGCTTTCTGCTTCTTTGATATGGAATTCCCAAGGGTTTTTTCCACCATTGCTTTTCAGTTCAGAGCATGTTGCAGTTAACCATTGAGGCTGAACATTTTTCATGGGTTTAGCTAGGGATGTTTCCCCCACCCCTTCATTTTCTCATGTTTCTAATCAAGTTCAATCCTCCCCATTTCCACATCAGTTTACAATGTTTTTCTAAAGAGTCCACATGAAAATTCTCCAGCACTTTAGTGCAAATTTCTCCTAATACACATTTGTATGCATATTTTTCAAAGCAACATCCCCTAATATATGTATTTATATGCACATTTCACTAATATATGTATTTATATGCACACTTTACCCTAACATATGGCTTTTTATACATATTAGTTGGCTGGGGAACATAGGAAGCTGTCTTATCCTATGTGAAATCATTGGTTCCACCTCATTCAGTGTAGTCTACATCAGGGTTTCCCAAACCTGTGTCTCCAGCTGTTTTCAGACTACAGTTCTCATCATCCCTGACAACTGGACTTGTGAGATAGGGATGATGGGAGTTGTACACCAAAAACAGCTGGAGACCCAAGTTTGGGAAACGCTGGTCTACAGTGATGGACTGTGGCTTTCCAGGATTTTAGGTTGCTTCCTGGCCTTTCCTGGAGATGTTTGTGACTGAACCTAGGACCTTCTGTATCCAAAGCAGATGCCCTACCCCAGTGCTATAACGCTTTCCCTCAGAGAAGTGGAAACCTCAAAAGGTAGTACAGATCTGGTAGGTTCACCTTTAAACCTACCTTTCTCATGAGTCCACATAACCCAACATCATTTGAAAAGTAGCCTTACGGCTGGACAAGACAGAAGAACTACACAAGCATTAAAAAAAGGAGAGAGAAATGGTTTGGGGCATTCAAATGCATTTGGCCATATCAAAAATGTATCTCATGAACTGGAAGTATGCAAGGTCAATCAGGATGTTAGTTTTTTTAGCAATTACAGCAGTGCCTGAATAGAGATCTATAGGTCCACAAGGTGATTTGCGGAGATTGCAGCTGACTTATGAACCCCAGGGAAAAGCAGGGCAAGAGCTAAGAGCTGAAAATTTGTGTGGAGGAAAAAGCTGGTGAGTCATATCATTTTTAGTGGAATGTTTGTAAAAACCATTAGGAAAAGCACACACATTTAAACAGCAAAGGCAGGCTTTGCTTTCACCTGAGAAGTAAATTAGGAAATCAATCTTTATTCTTACGTTATGAAAGCGGGAGAGAAAAGCACACAAACACAATACATTCTTAGGGGTGTTTTTTCAGGACCCAAATGAATCCTAAATGGTTTTTGCGTTCCTCTTCCTAATGACCTTCTGGCGATGGCTTCTTTGCATGTCTGAGAAAGGTAATTCTAATTAGACTTGCTGCAGAAACTGCTTGGCATATGTCTCTGAAAATTCTTTACCCCCTGCCCTCCTCCATACTTAATGCTTCCTAATTAACTCTGAAAAGAAAACTGAAATAAATGGGCTTGCATATCAGGACTTCGTTTACCCAAACATACTGGAAGTTGCTAGCAACTATCCTGGAGAGTGGTGTGCATGAATTGAATCAATCATGGAGGCCTTGTTCTACAATAACAGACTCAGAGATTAGAAAAGGACAACGGGGTGTGGGGGATGTGGGTGTTGCGGTGTAAAGCGCTCCTGTTCTAGGCAGCCAGAAAGGCAGTTTCCCAGGATGCTCTATTCCACCTCACTCCCAGTTTTCATTTTCTCTCACACAAACAATCTCCTCCTCATTTCAGGGTTGTGGGTTCAAACTCCATGTTGGGCAAAAGAGTACTGTTTTGGGGGGACGGGGTGGGCTGGTGTGGAGGACTCCCTGGTCCTGAATGGGGTAACTGTGCCCCTGAAGGATCAGGTGCGCAGCCTGGGAGTCATTTTGGACTCACAGCTGTCCATGGAGGCGCAGGTCAATTCTGTATCCAGGGCACCTGTCTACCAGCTCCACCTGGTACACAGGTTAAGACCCTATCTGCCCGCAGACTGTCTCGCCAGAGTGGTGCATGCTCTAGTTATCTCCCGCTTGGACTACTGCAATGCGCTCTACATGGGGCTACCTTTGAAGGTGACCCGGAAACTACAACTAATCCAGAATGCGGCAGCTAGACTGGTGACTGGGGGCGGTCGCCAAGACCACATAACACCAGTCTTGAAAGACCTACATTGGCTTCCAGTACGTTTCTGAGCACAATTCAAAGTGTTGGTGTTGACCTTTAAAGCCCTAAACGGCCTCGGTCCAGTATACCTGAAGGAGCGTCTCCACCCCCATCATTCTGCCCGGACGCTGAGGTCCAGCGCCGAGGGCCTTCTGGCGGTTCCCTCATTGTGACAAGCAAAGCTACAGGGAACCAGCAGAGGGCCTTCTCGGTAGTGGCGCCCACCTTGTGGAACACCCTCCCATCAGATGTCAAAGAGATAAACAAATACCTGACATTCAGAAGACATCTTAAGGCAGCCCTGTTCAGGGAAGTTTTTTAATGTGTGGCATCTTAGTGTATTTTTGGTCTTTGTGGAAGCCGCCCAGAGTAGCTGGGGAAACCCAGCCAGATGGGCGGGGTATAAATAATATATATTTTTATTATTATTATTATTATTATTATTATTATTATTATTATTATTATTACACTGCAGAGGATTGGACTAGACGACCCAACTCTAACATTCTATGAATCACACATACTTAACATACATACACATGTTATCACATGCTACTTAGTGCCCCTCCGCCCGCTGTTCAACTGATGGGGATTTTCATTGCCAGCAGTATGGTGGGGATAAAAATCACATACCCTGTTTTCCTCCTTCTCCGTTTACTTGTCCCAAAGCATTAGCTCACCTCCCACTTCCAAAAACAGCCCCTGACGCAACTGCTGTGCCAGCCCCACAGAGCAATGGGATCAGGTGAAGAGGAAGATGTGTAGGGCAGGATGTCCTCCAGTGACCACTGAGCACTTTCAGAAGTTAGATCAGTGTTTCCGATGTTTTCCTAGCACTGGTAATGAGTGATCCAGAAGACTCCTCCCGTTTCCAAAGAAGATCAGTGTGTGTGTTCTGTTGTTATCAGCATTGCTGCACCACCATAAAGGCAGGGAAAGCTAGGAAACATTGGTGGAGGAGGGAACATGGAACAGTTGATTGGTTTGGGTGTGCTTCTCTGTTGCCATTGTTTCTCCTAGTTCCATTACCAATATTGGCACCATTGCAACCAAGAAAGGGGTCTGGTACAGTGTCTAGAAAGGCTTGCCAGGTCAGTTCCTATTTATGGGTTGGTGGTTCCCCAGACCTGCTTTGATAGACACTCAGTGTTCTGTGGCCACTAAACATGCTTGGTCTCATTAGAAGGTTTTCCCTAAATATTTCTTTTTCTGCAAAGCTTGAGATTTCTCCAAGTATGTTGAGGCCTCCCTCTTGTTTCTCACTCGCCCGATTTTTGCAACATAGCCCTCCTAACGCAGCGCCTAAGTTTGCTATTATTATAAAATGATCTCAAGGTTGTGAAAATTAGTCCGATTCTGTAAGATATCTGCTTCTCTGAAACATACTTAATAATGGTAAGATATATAATTATAGCCAAATAAGTCCAGATAGATTCCATTAAAGGCTGATAACCAGCCCCACAAACCTATATTATTAATATATTGTCTTGATATACCTTTCAACACCTTTACACACACACCTCCTATTTATTCTTACTGAGTACTTCTCATATTCCATGCCTCTCCTTGGAGTCTTCTCCTTGCAGTCACTATGCTGGTAAAAATAATAAAGCAGGAAATTCATTAGTCCCCCCCCCTTTTTTCATATTTGGACAAATGTACACAATCATCTCATTTCCCTGTGTGGAAGCTTTGCTCCATTGTGATTTATTCAGAACAACAACAATATGAAAGGAAAAAAACCTGACATACTTAGATATTGATCTGACCACAGGGATGAAAACGGAGAAGGAAGTTTCACCACAGGAGATGGCACTGAAGAACCAGCCTCTGGGGATTTTCCATAATGGAAAAAAAAAGCATACACAACATAGATGCCCATGTAAATTTAGGCATGAGTATGGATTATTTCCTAGCTTTTTCATATGTATGTTGCTGCGGTAATTTTGGGAAATGCACCCAGTGAAGAAAACTAATAATCCAGGAAATATGCCCAATTATTTTCAAAGGCTTCCCAAACCATGTTTCTCAGATACTCTAAGCCAATGGCTCTCAAAAACAATTTCTGGGCCACACGTTCAGAATAAAAATTTGCTCGCGCCATACCAAATCTTTTATTGATAAGAAATACATTGGGAAACCAAAAGAAACAACTTCTAGCAGTGATTGATTTAGAACAGGCATAGGCAACCTTGGCCCTCCAGATGTTTTGAGACTATAATTCCCATCATCCCTGACCACTGGTCCTGTTAGCTAGGGATCATGGGAGTTGTAGTCCCAAGACATCTGGAGGGCCGAGGTTGTCTATGCCTGATTTAGAACATAGAACACAACTACTTTACAATATGACCCTGGGACATTCAGAAAGTATAAAACTATGCAGCTGCATAAGAACATGAATCATTCCCAAAATTATAAATGAACTTATTACATGTGAAACCTTCTTGTTCCAAAAACTCTCTTAATTTGTTTTTCAATTTCAACACCTGATTAAAAACCTTTCTGTGTGGTCACCAGCAAATTTCAGGGTGCAGAGTTAGGCACTGATGTTTGGATTCCATGTTTTTGCAGATTTGAGCAAACAAACTCATTTTTAGTGGCTTTGCTTTGATGAAATTCACAATGCACACAGTCTGATCTAGAACCAACTTCAAATCAGCTACAAGGGTTTTGTGATTAATGCCTCTCTGTGTAAAAAAATCAGTGATCTGATATTACATCTAGGTTTTTATGTTTGATGTGTACCACCAAGCCTCTTCAGTTCCCTGTCATACATGACACTCCATCCGTTCAAATTTCAATACAAGAACCTATGGAATCTCATTTTTTCACAAATACTCAGACAAGGTTTGGAAAATAACTTGTCCTCTGGTATGTTTTACTAGTTCATTGCAAAGTAGACACTCTGTAATTATTTCATCTGATGTAGGCAAGCAACTGTGCTTTTCCACCAATGTTGAATGGCAAATTTAGAATTCTCCATAGTTTTGGAAACATGCTTCTCAATATTAGCTGACATACTGTATCAACCATTCTTCTGCACATTGAATCATCAGACAAAGGAATTTTCATAGCTTGTCACTCAGTATCATCACCAAACAAATTCTTCACATTCAAGCCACAGGCAGGCTTAATCAATTTTTTCAACTACCGTATGTGGTTTTGTCTGTTGAGCAATCAATTCAGCCACTTGGTAAGATATACATTGCATCTTATCTTATTTTACTCATTTTCCAAAATATGTTCATTGGCATTTCTGGTGTTCCAAAAGCCTTTCAAAATATTGAGCATTCTTGCTTGCCAGATTTCCATGTTTTGACAACAGATGTCTTCCCATCTTGTTTGGTGCCATATTGGAAGTGGAAGGCTTCTCACCAAAAATCAAACACATAGGCTGAGGGACATTTTCATCTCCAGTCCATGCAAAACTGAGAGTCAAATAGCTATCCAGATGTTGTTGACAATTTTTTTATAAATTTATTTATTTACAGCTATTAGCCCATAAAATATGTACAAACATAAAAGCACAGAAACATAAAAACCAATACATCTAACAGCAGAAGGGGAACACCACGATGCAAGGGTGGGTCATTGAGCAGTGACAAATAACAGCTTGGGGCCCGGAAAGATCCAAGGGACGGTTCACAGAAAAAGGAGAACTGGAGACGAGATCCGTCATGCACTCTCATCATAACTGTCCGATTAGTTTTTGTTGTTGATGTTGTTTTTTGGTGGTTTTTGTGTGTGAGATAACCGCATTCAGGAATCTCGCCACCTGCAGAGTTACAGAAGGATCTGTATCCTGCAAAAGCAGTGCGGCATGTGACTCAACAGGCCTGCCAACCAAGCGCAGTAAAGCAGGAGCCAGGAATTTAGTCCTGGCTATGCTATGTAAGGGACAGTTGAACATTATATGTGGAAGAGATTCAACTGTTTTCTCGTCACACTCACATAGCGGAGACACCAAATCTTTCTTGGAGCTTTGCTTGGGCCTGCTACTGGTGGTGAATTAAACGAATCTTCTCCAGGACTCTGTTTGAACAGTGATTTTAGATCACAGCTAGGATTGTCCTCAGTGTGACTTGATGCTCTTGTTCTTGTTTTGACCAAAAGCCCCCCTGGTGGTGGGAAACAGGACACACCCTAGAGGAGAGGAAGAGCTGAGAGGTACTGGAGGCTGGGAGCTTGAAGGATGATGAAGAGGAGGAAATAGACAGGTGCCACAGCAAAGAGCAAAGACAGGAGTCAGACTTAGCAGCTTCACCACAGGCCTTCCTCTCTCTCCCAGAACCCAGTGTTTAATCCACATAACAAAGCAGAGAGAGAGGCAGAGACAGAGAGGGTCCCTTGGGACTCGCAAAAGACAGAGTGAGGGGCCTGACAAAGAGGGAATACAGTGAAGCGGGTAGTACAAGACTGTCTCCATATGTTTCCTGTTCTGATTCTCTAATAAAACTACTAACTGCAATTTAGCTGGAGTGGCCTTGTCTGTTTTCTGAGCTGTGCCGAAGTGTGCTACATGTCAGTACTCCCATGACAACATGCTTGCCCTGGCCTTTGAAAGTGGAAGTATGTTGTGTTTTTTTAGTTCCCTTCTGTATAAATAGTATTGTTAGCTGTACCCATTGTATGCTTTCAGCGTTTTATGGTTTGTTGGTTATCCATTATTTTTGTGATTGTATTTTAGCTTTGTAACCAGTCTTCAGTCATAGGGTGAAAGTGGGTAAGAATACCATAGACAGATAAATAAATACTAGGTCCTGCTGAATTGTGTCAAAACCCAGTTCTGGTTATCCATGAAAAGTAAAATAAGGCTCATTACCAGTGCAAAGAGTTCAAAGTAGTCAGTGGGTGGTAACAATGTCCCTTAACTATATCTTTTTAACTCTGATTTGCAATGACAAAATATTCTTTTCATCCTATTTCTATACATTCATTATCCCCAACAGAATCAGCTTCAAGCTAAGATAAGTTTCAACTAAACCTTGAAGTGAAATCCAATTTGGATATTCTGGTAATTCAGTATAGCTAATTAGCTGAGTTCTGCTTTTCAAATCGGTTTGCTTGAACTTAATGCTCATGTTTAGTAAGCAGAAAGATAAAGAGATAAGTGGGTCAATGTATTTATGACTGTTCTTTATTTCCCTTAATATCCATGCTGAATTGCATAAGGCCTGATTACAGTGAGATGCCTTTATTCTATTTGGGCTGTAATTGACTGATCCAAGCAATCTGTACTTTGATCCAGTCTGCTAAGTAATTGATGATCACAAGCCATCTCTTGACAATACTGTACGTTAAATCATTCAGCTCCTCTTGTTGGAGTGTGAAGAAATGGCTTACAAATAAGATTTATTCTTTGTGGTGGGGAGATCATAGAAGGGGACCTGTTCAGTGTCTGTGTGAAGTTGTACCTGAGCTAACTGAAGCTCATATCAGTGAAGGTTTCAGCCCTTATTGAGGTTGGGGGTCCCTCAATTCCAAACTTGGGGATGTCAGAAGATGGAGAAGGAAGGCTGAGTCCTGCTTCCAGGAATGAGTGAGGTCACCAGCATATCCACCAATCTCTGGACTATGGGTCCTTAATATTGTCCACACCAAATGGTAAAGGTAAAGGACCCCTGACAGTTAAGTCCAGTCACAAATGACTCTGGGGTTGCGGTGCTCATCTCGCTTTACTGGCCAAGGGAGCCGACGTTTGTCCTCAGACAGTTTTTCCGGGTCATGTGGCCAGCATGACTAAGCCGCTTCACTGGCTGGTGAAACAAGAGCAGTGCATGGAAACACCGTTTACCTTCCCACCGGAGTGGTACCTATTTATCTACTTGCACTTTGACATGCTTTCGAACTGCTAAGTTGGTAGGAGCAGGGACCGAGCAACGGGAGCTCACCCCGTCACGGGGATTGGAACCGCTGACCTTTCGATCGGCAAATCCTAGGCTCAGTGGTTTAGACCACGGCACCACCCACGTCCCATACCAAATGGTACTTTGCAGAAAAAGAAAACTAAGGATTGCTTAACCTGCAACATCTGAGTTTGTAATCCCAGCATTGGGAGAGACATTCCATACATAGCAAAGGGACCAATATTTCTCTCTGAAGGCAAGGGGAGGTCTTATGCTTTCTATGCTGCATCCTGGAAGCTGGGTCCAGGTAGGTCAAATATATAAGGACTTCCTGAGTCCTGCATTCTATTCCATGAATCTGATCTGCCCAGGGCGTCTCTGAACAAACATTGAAGTAAGACTCCTTCAATGTGTACAAAATGAACAAAAATATATAATGAAAATACCTTTACATGGTTTTCTCTTCTGTGTTTTCTCTTCTGTCATTTCCTTAGCAAGCTTCCTAATGCCACGCCAAACTATTGGTCTATCAAGCGCAGTATTGCTGACACTGGCTGGCAGAAATGCTCCAGGGTTTCAGGCAGGGGGCATGCTCTTATGATGTAAGCAGTACATTTAATTTATTACATCCATAGCTAAAATCTAATGCATAGGGTATCTGCTGGGAGGAACCTGGTCATTCTCAGACTCTCTTCTCTTTCCTGCTGCAGTAGTGAGGAAAAATCCTCCTCTAAATGAAGGAAACCTATTGGGTGATTATCAGCCCCGCAGTGGATCCTATTTTCATATTTTTTAAAAGTGCAAAACCACCTTTAATGGCCTTAACTCAGGACTTTGTAGATTATCACCGTCATACTGCCCCTCTGACACGGTTGCCACAGCCACTCCGGGCAGCTCCTAGCAGAATATTTAAAACACCATAAACATCATGGCCACTGGTCCCATCACCTCCTGGCAAATAGAAGGGGAAGAAATTGAGGCAGTGAGAGATTTTACTTTCTTGGGTTCCATGATCACTGCAGATGGTGACAGCAGTCACAAAATTAAAAGATGCCTGCATCTTGGGAGAAAAGTGATGACAAACCTAGACAGCATCTTAAAAAGCAGAGACATCGCCTTGCCAACAAAGGTCTGTATAGTTAAAGCTATGGTTTTCCCAGTAGTGATGTATGGAAGTGAGAGCTGGACCATAAAGAAGGCTGATCACCAAAGAATTGATGCTTTTGAATTATGGTGCTGGAGGAGACTCTTGAGAGTCCCATGGACTGCAAGAAGATCAAACCAATCCATTCTGAAGGAAATCAGCCGAGTGCTCACTGGAAGGACAGATCCTGAAGCTGAGGCTCCAATACTTTGGCCACCTCATGAGAAGTGAAGACTCCCTGGAAAAGACCCTGATGTTTGGAAAGATTGAGGGCACAAGGAGAAGGGGACGACAGAGGATGAGATGGTTGGACAGTGTTCTCGAAGCTACCAACATGAGTTTGACCAAACTGCGGAAGGCAGTGGAAGACAGGAGTGTCTGGCATGCTCTGGTCCATGGGGTCACGAAGAGTCAGACATGACTAAATGACTGAACAACAACAAAAACATCAAACATTAGAAACATCTCTAAACAGGGCTGCCTTCAGATGTCTTCTAAAGGTCAGATAGGTGTTTATTTCCTTGACATGTTGTGATAGGGCATTCCACAGGGCGGGCATGACTACTGAGAAGGTCCTCTGCCTGGTTTCCTGTAACCTCACTACTCGCAATGAGGGAACCTCCAGAAGGTCCTCAGATCTGGACCTGAGTGCCGAGGCTGAACGATGGAAGTAGAGATGTTCTTTCAGGTATACAGGCCAAAGCTGTTTAGTACTAATAATTACTTGACCTACAGCATGGAATCCTTTTGGTGTCTCTCCGCTGATGGAAAGTGTCCATCAGTGGAGCAGAGATGGGACAATTTTTGGAAAACCGTCCACCGCTGCCGCCACCTCCCTTGCAGTTCCTACAGCCCCTCCCAAATATTCTCAACAGATTACCTCCAAAAGCTAGGAGGATGACGTGATGCAGAGGGGTCAGAAACCAATAATTTCCTTCCCATTCTGCTGAAGGATTGCAAATGACACCAAGTTGATTACATCCATTGCTCTTTTTTTGGGGGGGTTGTATGTGTTGTGTTTTTTTTTTTTTCATAGCAACAAACAAATCCTATTAGCAAAAATGGCCCTTGAGGTTGCTATTAATGTAAATGGTACGAACAATTGCTCAAGACATGATGAGTGGAATGTTAATGGAGTTCAGCCGCAGGGGCATTGTTGAACTTAATCAGCTCCACGACCACCAGTAGCTACAATGGAACTAATATGTCTTGAAGCAAACGTTTTAATTGCTCCAATCTCTGTTGGGTCTACAGCACAATGAAATGTGAAATATGCAGGTTTTTATTTTATTGCTAACTACTGTATTCCAAAAACAAGAGACAAAGTGTGCTTCCACTTTGTTGAGCCTTCACCCTGATTCATTTCTTAGACAATGTCAGCTATTTATCTGGCATTCATTCTGATTTGTTTTCAGGGAGGTTAGAAGATGTTGCATCATCAGACATAACCTCACACTCGAGGCATTTTCTCGTCACTTTCCTTAGCACAAAGCAGTCTGATTTGGGGGGGAAGTGGGTTTGCTGCAGAAGATCTCCCAACCAACTTTGATGGCATAACCTGAATTTGCTGGTATGCAACTAAATATAACAATGTTCCGGTGGAGCCCAAGGAGAAAAGAACCTCATCAAAATGTCATGGGCAGTCAATATGCCTTTAAAAGTTCTTAGCTCCAGCTGGTCCATTCTTGGCATTGCCAAAGCAACTGTTGGGTCAAAAAGACTAGAAAAATAAAATTCACTAGCATGAAATGGGGGAAAAGCTAGATTGCAGGGAATCTTCTCAGTACCAGTTACCTAGCTTTATCTACTACTTGTTGAACTTTTCTTTCATTGGTATGTCTTCTTAACCTTTCATCTCTTGTATTTTTGGCCTCAGGAGAGCTCTGTAGTGCTTGCTGAAACTCTGAAGACCCATGAGCTTCTACACGCCAAGAGAAATCACCCAATTCTCTTCCGTTTGGGAAGCTGTGCAAATTGCAACCACAATTGGGTGGGTATGTTCTTGCTCCTATAAAGCTCCAGGTACACACATGAGCCTCAAAGACCTTTGGATCTTGCCCTCTGGAGAAACGCCAGGCAAAAGTCAGACAAGTCCCAACCCACTAAAGTAAATGGGGCTTAAGTGTGTGGCAGGATGCTTAACAATGTGGTCCATGTATACTCAAAAATAAGCACCGCTGAGTTCAATGGAGCCTGTTTTAAGGTGCACATGCATAGGACTGTAGGCTAAGTCTCCTTGAGTTCAATAGAGTGAGTTCAATGAGATTTATAGTTTATATTTGCACTTTCCCATTGTTTCCTTTCCTTTAAACACCCCATCTTTATGTTTGACTCTCTGATATCTTTACCAGACCTGAAACTATGGGGGGAGGCCGGTAACAAATATAAATAAGTAGGCAAACATGCCAGACAGCCTTGTCAATGTTTCAGATGTATATATATGCCACTCCAGTAGTTGCTGTCCAATTTATTACAGTAATTCCCTGCCATCTAATGAATTTCATGCATCTTATTTGACTGAGTACGGCGTGAAAAAACAGGCAGCAAGGGCTGTCTGCAGAATTAGTATGGGGAGATCACCAGTTTCCTTCTACAAAATCAGAGGAAAACCCTTTCAGAGGTTGTGTTAACTTCAAAACTTCAAATCCGGTTCATCCTCAAAGCAGGGCCTAGACACCAATTAAGCATCAGCCCGTTCAGAGCCTCCTCTCACTCCATCGCTGCTAAATCCCAAATATCTACATGTCAGAATCAGAAATTTCTTACCGAGTATAGCAGTAGGGAGCCAATGAGCTAATCAGCTTTGTCTCACCACTAGCTGTGAGTATCGTCTGTGTGAATTAAAATGGAGGCATTTAAAAGAATCTTGCTAGCTAAAGAGGCATACCCAAGTTGAATAAAGAGCAATTTGGAATCCGAGAATGAATGGAGATGCAAAGATGTCGGGGAAACAGTTGTAACCTAAATCTTCATTTTCCACTTGTTTGAACTACTCTTTGATTAGCCTTTCTTCCCCTCCATCTGTTTGATGGGCTATTTTCTTAATTTGCTATAGGTTCAATGGTTTCTTTCACTGTTTGGGTAAATGTCCTCGGTACCGAGGGGGGAATAAGTTCAGGCAAATAGAGAACACTGAAATGGGTTTCTTTTGGATGCATCATGCGCTTTATCCATAAACACAATAACAACTGTTGTGGTGAGGGTTTGATCAGCATTCAAATATAATCCAGTTATTGTCACGATCAATATATTGCAGGTATGAGTATTTATGGATCTTTGCCAGTGCAAAGGATTTGGAATCTGTTGACTTTGCTTCACCAGTCAATCAAATATTTCTGCATTTGTTCTGGGTTTTTACAGCCTTATGGCCAATTCACAAGATGCAAAAATGGTCAGCTGAAATATAATTACATCCCAAGCTCTCTGATATTCAAGGTAGCTTACTCACCAGGACAATAATGAACCATCCCCCAAATGACCAAACAATATCTAAAACTAAACAGAATAACAGTATGAAACATTAGAGTTGAATTAAAACTAATACAATGGGATGTGGGTGGCGCTGTGGTCTAAACAATTGAGCCTCTTGGACTTGCTGATCAGAAGGTCGGCAGTTCAAATCCCCATGATGGGGAGAGCTCCCATTTCTTTGTCGCAGCTCCTGCCAACCTAGCAGTTTGAAAGCACACCAAAAAGTGCAAGTAGATTAAAAGGTACACTCCGGTGGGAAGGTAAATGGTGTTTCCCTGCACTGCTCTGGTTTCAGTGATCTGTTGTGCTAGAAGTGGCTTAGTCATGCTGGCCACACGACCCAGAAAAACTGTCTGCGGACAAACGCTGGCTCCCTCGGCCTGTAAAGCGAGATGAGCACCGCAACCCCAGAGTGGTCTGCGACTGGACTTAACTGTCAGGGGTCCTTTACCTCTACCTTTTAAGACTAATACTGGGTTGTATCCATGTCAATGGGCAAGTGGAACAACTTTTGCATGGGCAATGGAGCTTCCCCTTCTTCTCCTTCCCCCCAAGATCTGCCCAGGGTGCGTTGTTCTTCAACCCTCCAGAGCAGATTTAAGTGCAGTGTGGGGGCATGCAGTAGTGGTGGGGAGGAACTGCAATCTGAAATCTAAAATGCAAGTTGTTGTGGTTGTTGGCATCTGTCTGTCTTGGGACACTATGGAGAAAGGTGCCTTTAGGGGTGAAGTCCAACTATTGGAAGGTTACAGCACCCACTGTGGCTGTAGAGGCCAATATGGGAGAGACATGTTTTGTTGCAGTTGGGGCAGATGAAGACTGCCAGTTGTGCTGCCACAGATGCACCACACAGTTTCTTCTCTCTGCATTCTTCCCAGCAATCATTCCTTCTCTGGTCATTGCTACGGATGCACAACCTGACTGTATGTCTCCATGCACTGTGGTCATCTGTAAAGGATTCCCACACAGCGGGGTTGATGCTGCCAGCCTGCCAGCCTGTCAGTCAGCAGACGGAACTCACATGGTGTCAGTGAAGTTAACAGTCTTTATTCAAAGAAACAAAACAAGTCAGGAGGCCAGGCCTAGTGAGCACAGCAACTCTCCCTGCTAGATCCTGCCCCAGTGAGGCACTTGTAAGGACTGAAGATCCCTGCCTTACCACAGCTCCTTAAGTCTCCTCTTCCCCCGGGTCTTTCCCAGGCAATTTGAGACTCCAATGTCTTTTCTGTCTTTGCTCCACGCTTTTCATACGTCTTCTGGTCTTGGGAGACCAGCGGGGAGGGGAGCTGGTCAGAGCAGTAGGGAGAGATCTCCTGGCTTTTTCAGCAACCTGCTTCACCTCTGTCTCTTGGTCCTGACCCTCTCCAAGCTCCTCTTCTGCCTCTGGTTCTGGACTGCTCTCTGCCACAGACTCTTCCTGATTACTAAACCCTGTTGCCTCTTCAGGTTATGACACCTCCTTCTCCCAGTCTGCTCCCTCGTCTCCTCTGACCACTCATTGTCATCCTACCACTAATCTCCAGCTCTGAGCCTTCTTCCCTTAGGGGTTCCCCAGATGGTGCCTCTCAGCACTCCTGTGTACCTAGCCTGTCCATGACACTGCCTTCATCTTATATATGCAGACATATTTGAAGCACATCATCCTAAAATGCAATCTTTGGTGATCACTCGTAGCTGAGTAAGATTGTCTTCCATAAATATAGTTTTAGCAGTGGGTCCATAAGTGACTCTGGAGGCCAATTCTGGATCTACGCATTCTTCCACAGTGGGTTTCTGGGTTGGAGTTGATCACGGTGAGGGTTTGCCAATTGTGCCTTCCTCTCAGCATGTTTCTCCCTTTCGTCCTGAGTTTGAGTGTCTTCAAAGTCCATGGCACCTTTGGCAAAGTCTGTTCTCTAATTGGAGCGCTCACAGGCCAGTGTTTCCCAGTTGTCAGTGTTTATACTACATTATTTTAGATTTCCCTTGAGAGAGTCTTTAAACCTCTTTTGTGGACCACCAGCTCCATTTTTAAGTTTGGAATAGAGTAGTTGCTTTGGAAGACGATCATCAGGCATCCACACAACATGACCGGTCCAACGAAGTTGATGTTGAAGAATCATTGCTTCGACTCTGGTGATCTTTGCTTCTTCCAGTACATTGGCATTAGTTCACCTGTCTTCCCAAGTGATGTGTAAATTTTTGGGGAGACACCGTTGATGGAATCTTTCGAGGAGTTGGAGATGGCGTTTATAAGTGGTCCATGCTTCACAAGCATACAATAAGGTTGGTAGTACAATAGCTTTGTAAACAAGCATTTTGGTTTCCCTGTGAAAGTCCAGGTCTTTAAACACCCTGCACTTCAATTGGGAGAAAGCCACACTCGCAGAGCTCAGGTGATGCTGGAATTCGACATCGATGTAGGCCCTTGTGGAAAGATAACTGTCCAGGTAGGAGAAGTGATTGGCATTTTCCAGCATTACACCATTGAGTTGGATTTGTGGTGCTGCAGAGGAATTGTTTTGTGCTTGTTGGTACAACACTTTGGGTTTTTTGGATGTTGAGCAATAGGCCAAGCTTTTCCTAAGTCTGTGAAGATATTTAGGATGGTTTGGAGGTCATCCTCTGAGTGTGCACACACTACGTTGTAATCAGCAACAATATAGGGGCAACAACAGAGGAAGGGCAGGGAGGTGGAAACAGAGAGGTAAGCTGGGAAGTAATATGCAAGCTGTTCTTCCCAGTTACAATTGGTTAGGCTGAATTACAGTGGGGAATGGGAGCTAGTAAAGCATAATAAAAAAAGTCAAAGTCTGCTGTTTGTAACATCATTGTTCTTCTGCACAACAAAGCCACTTATGGTTAAAATAACTGAGCAACCTCAGTCACCCTAATATTAGTCTCAAGTATGAACCTTTTGCTCTAATAGCCCCAAAGAACATGTTTTTGAGTGTTATTTATAAAAGGCAATAATTACAGCTTCCTGTACAGTCTGCTCTAGTTTCACATTCCCGTGATCTTTCATTGCAGCTCAAACATGTAATCAAAACAGAGTGTTTTGCAGGTTTCATGCTGTGCTTTTCTCCACATGTAACATTTCTTAATCACTACTCTGATCACTTTTGGGGGGTTTTTTTTGCCTGCGATGCAATAAGTTACAGTGAAACTGATGCAGAAAACCATTCTCTCAGAACCTTGCCATATAAACGAGGGTTTGTCAGCAATGGACAATTTTGCAGAAGAGCTCTTAGTTTACATTTGGTCAATGTATGTGCTCTGTGTAACTGTCACGGATTGGTTGGACATGGAGGAGTGGTGGGAGGAACCAGCTGGTTAACCACCAAGGGATGAAGAAGGCTCAGATCCTGGGGAGTTGTAGTGGGACAACAATGAGTGGTCACAGGGAGAAGACTGGGAAGAGGAGTGTTGGAAGCTGAAGGGGTAACAGGGCTCAGTCTATGGTAGAGAAAAGTCTATAATCAGAGGCAGAAGCTGAAACATGTGAATGGGAGAAGAGAGGTGCAAGGCAGAGATGTCTCCCCACCTGCTTCAAGAAGCTCCCCTATCCTCCTGACTCCCAGAACTGAAAGAGCAATGGAACAGGAGGAGCAAAGGCAGGCTGCAGACAGGCACAGTCTCAGATTGCTTGCAAGAAACCCTGGAGATATAGACAGCTGCAGGGGGGGGGGGAGACATTTAGTATTGGCAACTGCAGACCCTTCAAGTGTCCCTATTTTCCAGGGACATCCCAGATTTACAGAAGCCATCCCAGTTTCTGATTTGATACCAAAATGTCCCACTTTTCATTAGGATGTCCCTGTTTTGATTAGAGAAATGTTGGAGGATATGGAGTTATCCAACCCCTGAGCCATCTGAAGGCAGTCCTGTATAGGGAAGTTTTTAATGTTTAATGTTTTATTATGTTTCCATATACAGTGGTACCTCGGGTTACATACGCTTCAGGTTACACACTCCGCTAACCCAGAAATAGTGCTTCAGGTTAAGAACTTTGCTTCAGGATAAGAACAGAAATCGGGCTCCGGCAGCGTAACAGCAGCAGGAGGCCCCATTAGCTAAAGTGGTGCTTCAGGTTAAGAACAGTTTCGGGTTAAGAAAGGACCTCCGGAACGAATTAAGTACTTAACCTGAGGTACCACTGTATGTTGGCAGCTGCTCAGAGTGAGTCAGATGGGTGGGGTATACAGTGGTATCTTGGTTCTCGAACAGCTTGATTGACGAACAAATCGGCTTCCGGACACTGAAAACCTGGAAGTAAGTGTTCTGATTTTCGAATGTTTTTCAGAAGCCAAATGTCTGACGCAGCTTCCACTTGAGTGCAGGAAGTTCCTGCAGCCAATTAGAAGCCACACTTTGGTTTTTGAATGGTTTCAGGAGTTGAACAGACTTCCAGAATGAATTAAGTTTGAGAACCAAGGTTCCACTGTAAATAGTAAATATTATTGTTGTTGTTGTTGAATAGGGTATCCCTATTTTCAGCAGAGGGTATGCAATTGCTTTCACAGAGTAGGACCAACAGGGCATGAGCTGTTGTGCTCCTTAGGCCTGAAACTCAGCCAAGTTTGTGAAGATTGTATTTCTCTAGTAATGAGAAACTGTGTGATTGACTGACTAGCTTGCTCCATGACAATAATGCTCCACACAGACCCTGTCAACCCAGAGCTGCACGTATAGGAAAATCTGTGGTCTGTGCTAGGACCAGTGGTTGATTTCCAAACAAAAGCAACAACCCAGGGTCCAAATCTCAATCCTAGTACCCTGTTTTCTTTGGGGGCGGGGAGAGAGTTTTGCCATTTACCCGTTATGCCAGGAATGTGGCTCACCCGAGCGCAGGGGAAGAGTCAGACTGAGAAATTGAGCTAAGTGAGAGAGAGACCGACTCTGCAGATGAGAGCTAGCTGACAGAGCCAAGAAAGGGTTGACAGGGTCTGTGTGGAGGGTTATTGTCATGGAGCAAGCTAGTTGACCCCCCTTCCTGAAGAACTGTTAGCTCTCAGGAAGCGGGAGAGTTGGGAGGCAGCCAGAGCGTTGCTAGGCAATCAGCAGATAAGCAGAGGACTGAGAGTGTGCCAAATGGAAGTGGGGAGGGGGAAGACCAGCCTCTCAGTCCCCGTTCTAGGAGACTGGATAAGGTCAGAGGACCACAGAAGGGCAAGAGGGGAAGGGCGGGAATTTGGCATCCTTCCTGCTGTGAAAGGGGTGAAGATTCAGACTGACCAGCTATTGTCAATGTGAGCAGGCGAGAAGCCGTGCTCTGGATGTGTGGTTTTTTGGTGTGTTTTTTTTTGTAAATAAACATAACATAAAACTGGTGGAGAGTCATTACTTCTTATCAGGGCTTGCCTGCCTGCCTGAGATCATTACACGTTGTACATTAGATATGGTTTGGTAAAATGAGTCCTCTGAAGATTTTGTGAATATGTGTCCATGTATCTTTGGGATGCTTTATTACTTGGTTTTTTCTTGTAATCAATTCCAAGCTGTGTGGATGAGAGAAAAAGAGGAAGTATTTGTAGTAAAAGCAGGCTGTGCAGGGTTGCCAAAGATGAGTTGCAGATGGCTGCATTAGATCAATGGATTTAATCAGATTAAAGGGAAAGATTTCTTGGAAAATGAGACGGCAAAACAACCTTCTTCGTAGAAAGAAATCACACGTTCCAGGACAGCTATGCCTGTTTGCCCAGAGGCACCCTGGCAAGACCAAAAGATCATAATGACCTGTTGTCATACACTGAGACATTACAAAAGAACATCTGCAATCAACATGTCAGTCAACCTAAGTGACATATCAAAAGACAGCAAGATCAAAGTATAAGAAATATGTGGATATTTTTTGTTGAAACACCTCTGCAATACCCCATGGAGCAGGGTGAAATTTCCACCATTGCCCAGCTCCATCCATCCCTCTGTGCTCCTAGCCTGACCATCTAGTTAGGTATAGGATCTGTCTTTGGTAACTCTATCCCCATAGAGTGTGTATGAATGTGTTATATGACTGAGAGCTCTCTTCAATTTTGAAAACTGGTACCATTGCCTTGGTCTCTGGGCTTCCTTCCTTTGATCCAGGATTGTGTTTGTGACAGCATGAAATGCTGCCTTGCCCTGATTAAACCCTGTTGATTGAAGATAGCCATCAAGACAGCATGAAATGTTGACTTACACAGAAAGAAACACATTCTAGGCTACCCAGGAAAGGCATCTTTCTCTTGGCCTCCCGTTATTAACTAAGTTGATGCTTGTTGTCTGTAGTTTTTGGTTAGGTTGAAGGCTTTAAGTGAACTCTGTTTAAGATTTCTTTCTTTAAAAAATAGTGATCTGTTTCTTTTCTTCTTTGGATTTCTATAGTATTTGTTGTGGTTCTTTTAAGACATTGTGAGAAGCCCTATACTGTGGGTAGACAAACTAAGGCCCAGGGGCCGGATCTGGCCCAATCGCCTTCTAAATCTGACCCACGGACGGTCTGGGAATTAGTGTGTTTTTACATAAGTAAAATGTGTCCTTTTATTTAAAATGCATCTTTGGGTTATTTGTGAGGCATATGAATTTGTTCATTCCCCCCCTTCAAAATATAGTCCGGCCTCCCACAAGGTCTGAGGAACAGTGGACCAGCCCCCTGCTGAAAAAGTTTGCTGGCCCCTGCCCTATACAATCGTATCTTGGAAGTCGAACAGAAATCATTCCGGAAGTCTGTTCAACTTCCAAAACATTCGAAAACCAAAGTCTGGCTTCTGATTGGCTGCAGGAAACTCCTGCAGCTAATTGAAAGCCATGGAAGCCTCACTGGACATTCGGCTTCCAAAAATAGTTCGCAAACCGGAGCACTCGTTTCCGGGTTAGCGGCGTTCGGGAGCCAAAATGTTCGGGAACTAAGCTGTTCGAAAACCAAGGTACAGTTATATAGGAAAGGATATAAATATTTCAAATAAATAAATACTCTGCACATGTTTGTGATTAATGTGGTAAAGTACAGTGGTACCTCGGGTTACATACGCTTCAGGTTACATACGCTTCAGGTTACAGACTCCGCTAACTCAGAAATAATACCTCGGGTTAAGACCTTTGCTTCAGAATGAGAACAGAAATCGTGTTCCAGCGGCACAGAAGCAGCAGGAAGCCCCAATAGCTAAAGTGGTGCTTCAGGTTAAGAACAGTTTCAGGTTAAGAACGGACCTCCGGGATGAATTAAGTACTTATTCCAAGGTACCACTGTATATCCTTTGTAGGCAGAAAGCCATAGGCTCAATTGCTACTATCTCCAGTCAATCTTGTTAAAGACCCCCAAATAAAACCTAGGATTGCTCCTGCCAGCCAGTATAGACCAGGGGTATTCACAGTGGTGCCTGTCAGCCTAAATAGCTCAGCTGGTTAGAGCATGGTGCTGATGACAACAACGTTGCCGGTTTGATCCCCATTCGATCCCTGGGACTGCTGCATATTCCTGCACTGCAGGAGGCTGGATCAGATTATCTTCAGGGTACCTTCCAATTCTATGATGTTTCAGGTGTTGTTGGAGTACAACTCCCAGACCATGTTCAAAGTATGTGCCCAGAGACTTTTTAAACAAATATTGCAGATTGATGTGGACATAGAATGGATCTGTTGCAGAACCAGCTGGTGGGGTGGAGCTGCCATGTTAGCATCCCACCAGGTGGGGTCACTGTTGTTTAACAGGAAGAAGAGGCGGAGGAGGAGGAGAGATCACCATAATGCAAACACAGCAGTGAAGCCAACCTGACACTCCTGCCAGAGTGTTTGCACCATGCTGACCTCTCCTCTGCCTTGCTCCTTCTCTTGAGCAATCCATCTGCCAGAAAGCTAACCAAGCAGCTCTATGGAACCCAGTCAGATGCTGCTGAACTGTGTTCAAAAAGGTGCACAAGTGACATAGGCCAGAAATAGACTCGTTCATCTCTATTCTTGGCCAGTTTTATCTTCCTTCTAACTTCCCTGCTTCTGGGGAAGTTCTGCTTTATTTGCTTAAAGTAATAAGGATAATTGCCTTCAGATAATTACGCCAAAAGTGGCTTTAAGTACTCCAGGAAGATCTCAAAGGATTGTTTCTGTTTACAGGCTGCTGTTACAGGGGGCAATCTGAGATTCTAGGCAAATCTACACACAACTACACAATGAGAAGTTTACAACTATTCTGTGACAAATATGAGGAAGAGGGTCCCCCCCCCCGCCCCGTGGCAATCATTTCTAATTGCAAAACAACAAAAAAAAAAGCATCAGAGAGTTTGAAGCACAGAGCTTTCTAGTGGGTTAATGAAGAGGATTTTAATAGGTTCCCTCTGGAAGAAAATACAAACAGGTGTCATAAGCTGATATGAAACAATGACAGCGCTGGACATTTTAAACGCAGGCAGCTGGCAGTCCATTTCAGTCAGGCTAAATAGCAAAATGTGAAGTCTCCCAGTGAACATAATTCAAGGCTCAACCAGGATGAATTGCTTGCAACCCAGTCCAAAGGCTTGCACTCCAGACCCAGTGGGGCAAAAAAAGCATTGTGCTGCTACAACCAGGTTGGCAAGGTTTATACGCTCTGGCACGCTGCTCTCTCCTTTGTGTTGCATTCTGTGGATTTTAAAAGAGACATTTGAAAACATGGGTGCATCTTAAAGCAGCCTATGGGATGGAGAGAGAGAGAAAGAGAGAACAACTGATTCAAAGACCGTAATGACAATTTGAAGGCCAAGTTTACCCTGGATAAATGCAGAACCCATTAGAATTATCATCGGATCTATCCAGGTGGCAGCAACTGAGTGTGGGGTGAGGGGAACAAAGGAAGAAAATCAAGTAGGAAGAACAAACACACCAGCAAGTGTCCCTTGTCTACCTCAGATGTCAAAAACTGACTCATAGTTTCACCATCCTTCAGCATTTTGGAGCATTTCCACCTCACTGACACAGTGTCTCATAGGATCAGAGGTAAAGCCAAGCATAGGGACTGTTGGGAGCTAATGCGGGCTCCATCAGGGAGCCTTTGGGCTTGCGCATGCCTCCCCCATGAGCTGAGATGCTGAAATGCATTTTGCAGCTTAGCATCCTCAGGCCCTGGGGTGACTTCGCCCGCCGAGCAAAGTCACAGCCATTCTTTACGTTGTGCAGAACTAAAAGGTAGATTTGAAGGCTGGAATTATGGAGTGTACCATTTCAGACAGCAGACAGAGGTGGTCGAGTTTCTAAGGTCTCTGTATGCAACAAGCAAGCACAGCGATAAGGAGCTACATGTCATGTACGGTAGTTCCCCTCTACCTTCCTGTGGCTCACCGATAAGAATTAATGAGCATTTGGTAGATTTATAGTCTTTTTATTACAGCATTCTGTTACAACCACAAACAGGCAACTCTCCTCAAGGATATCAGTTGCCTACTCTGGCTCCTCACCACTTCCACAGCAAGAAACGCGCCAAAGGGAAGTCCCTCCCCCAACGTCTCCTTTGTTCTCTGACACACTCGGACCTTCGAGTTTGGGGGGAGGGAAGGGGTCCCACTCTCAATTGATGTATCACCCAGCTGCTCCCTCCCTTCTGCTTGCTTAGCTACTATCTCATAGCTGGGTAGCACCTCTCTCAAGTGTGCAGCTTCTGTGTCTGCCTGCTTCTGGGAATGCTGGAAGCGGGGGAGGTGTGAATATTCCCCCTCCTCTTCTGTTAGGAACTGATCTCCCTGCGACTGCATTCCCCAATCTTCCCTGACACTACTAATGGGAAAAGGCCATAGTCCACAGATGTTCATAGTTTTAGAACGTCTGTCTTGCTTGCCAAAGGACCCAACTTCAATCTCCAACATCTCCAGCTGTGGCTGGCAAAGATAACCTCTCTGAAACTCTGGAGAACCTCTGCCAGTCCATATGGACAATATGTCACAGTCTCATCACTGAGCAATCATGTGCAGAGATCAGTGGATTGTGAGGCCAGCCAACCAGAAGAGTCTCTGAGATGTACTAGGCTGGAGGCAGAGTCAGGTCCAGTCCTAGGGTCAGGAGAACAGCAATCCATGTGGTCAGACAGTCCAGGAGTCAAGGAGTCCAATGATCACGAGTCAAAGGTCAAGATTAGCAGGAAGCCCCAAGGAAGGGCTAGGCATTACAAGCATTTTTTCCAGCATTTGACTGCTGCTGGAACCTCTGCTTAAGAAGGCTGAAGCTGCTGGTTCTCGTTAGCGCCGTCTCCTGTGTGTCATTGAAGGCTGAACAGCTGTAGGTGGAGTCACTTTGCCTTCTCTCCCTTCAGGCTGCCATTCAGCAGGTGAAGCTGCCTCCTGGCCTAGCTCACAATGCTGAGCTAGATGTCCGGATGATCTGACTCAATACGAGGCAGCCTTCTGTCTTCCTAACATCTCTAGGCAGGGATATTTTTTTGTGGGGGGGGGTAGTATTTGCACAGAACACCCACATTCTGAACCGACACGATTCAAAAGTGGCATGAAGTAAAATTCCACTAGCTTGTTGCATTTAGTGGCTGTGCCATTTGCTATGGGTCTGTAGTTCCCGAGCCTTTAGCTTTTATTTATTTACTCCTTTTCAAAATATTTGTTAGGAAAGCAGAATAAGCACGCAGCTCGAATCAGTGGCGAGATGGAGCCAGGATCTGGGTTATGTTCCATAGTGCCATTCTCCACAGACTTGCTGTAAACTTACAGAGGAACCTGGCTGAGAGTTAATAGACCTAAGAACAGTATTAACTCCCTGTGGGTCCTTTCTTCAGTCGCTGCTGCACAGTGACATAAAACTCTGGCCATTAGCAACAAGGCTTTACAATGTGGAACAAAGAGGCTCTCTTTTCCTGGGTCCCTCATCACAACTGTGAACCATGCATTAGCACAACCCAACGCCGGGCAGCTTTTAGACAAGCTCTGAGCCATCAAGCAGCCCCCTGTTGGGATAAAACTTTTTCCCTCATAAGGAAAAAAAAAAGCGTAATGTTTTAGCAAAAGCAACATATTTGAAGGGCAATGAACTTTAGAAAATGGAAAAGAGCAACAGATTGAATACTGAATATTGGATAAAATATCTCAAGTAAGTCCAACTCTGAAGTGGGAGAGAGGGGGACTATGTTTGTTTGTTTGTTTGTTTGTTTGTTTGTCAAAATTTATATACCACTTGGTTGTAAACAAGCAAACAAAGAAACCCTCAAAGCAATTTACAAGAAGATTAAGGGAAAATAAAAACAATGAAAACGCTCAAAACATTAAATTAGCAATAAACTAAAAACACATGATCTAAAGCCCTAAATGGCCTCGGTCCAGTATACCTGAAGGAGCATCTCCACCTCCATTGTTCTGCCCGGACACTGAGGTCCACTGCCGAGGGCCTTCTGGTGGTTCCCTCACTGCGAGAAGCCAAGTTACAGAGAACCAAGCAGAGGGCCCTCTCCGTAGTGGCGCCCACCCTGTGGAATGCCCTCCCACCAGATGTCAAAGAGAAAAATAACTACCAAACTTTTAGAAGACACCTAAAGGCAGCCCTGTTTAGGGAAGCTTTTAGTGTTTAATGGGTTATTGTATTTTAGTGTTTTGTTGGAAGCTGCCCAGAGTGGCTGGGGAAACCCAGTCAGATGGGTGGGGTACAAATAAATAAATAATTTATTATTATTATTATTATTATTAAGCTTCCATATATTTGAAAAGTCAATATTTTTTGTAAATCACTGTAGATATTTTTCTTTACTCAGCATGCGTCTCATTCTTCCTCATGATACCTCTGTGAGATAGGGAGTGACCTCAGATGAGCAGATGAAATTGAAGAAAAATGGCTTGTCAAAAGCTTGTTCCTGGTTCTGTGTGGTTTTAAAACCATGGCTTCCAGGTCCAAATATATTATTACCCTGTTGGCTATACTAATATAGACTATGTTAAAATAGACTTTGTTATATTTTGCTGTAAAAAACAACCCTAAACCGAGCTATGTTTCTCTTTGTTAGGGGAACAAGAACAGGCATAATTAATCACTTTCATTTAGAATTAATGGCTGGTTGTCTAGCTTCAATGTGTTATTATGCATATTTTTGTTAGAATATGGATAAGGTACCCAGAATGGAATGGGATTTTGTCTTTAATAAGAAAGTTATCTATCATCTCTGCACAAGGCATTACAGCATGAGCAGTATTTTATTGCTTTCCGGTAATATGTTTCAAACATCTCAGAGAAATCAAATATAATTCAAAAGCCTAGTCAAAATGGTTATTCCCCCCCTTTTTTTTTTCCTTTACACTTACAATTTCATTAAAGATCAGATTAGATCTGCATTTGTATGATGGAATGGTGGAAAATCTCTGGGTGCAGTCAAGGACACATGGAGTCATGTCAAGGCAGGTATCAGAAGCCAGGGAGATCCAGCCCAATTGGAAGATAATCCAGAAAACTGGATATTGGGAGCCAGACCAATGGATGGAAATAAAGATGTTAAATTGGATGTTCATGTACTTATTCATGTAAGCTACTACAGTGGCAAGAATGTTATTGTTGTTTAGTCGTGTCGGACTCTTCGTGACCCCATGGACCAGAGCACGCCAGGCACTTCTGTCTTCCATTGCCTCACACAGATTGGTTAAACTCAGGCTGGTAGCTTCAAGAGCACTATCCAACCATCTCGTCCTCTGTCGTCCCCTTCTCCTTGTTCCCTCCATCTTTCCCAACATCAGGGTCTTTTCCAGGGAGTCTTCTCTTCTCATGAGGTGGCCAAAGTATTGGAGCCTCAGCTTCACGATCTGTCCTTCCAGTGAGCACTCAGGGCTGATTTCCTTAAGAATGGATGTGTTTGATCTTCTTGCAGTCCATGGGACTCTCCAGAGTCTCCTCCAGCACCATAATTCAAAAGCATCAATTCTTCGGCGATCAGCCTTCTTTATGGTCCAGCTCTCATTTCCATACATCACTACTAGGGAAACCATAGGTTTAACTGTACGGACCTTTGTTGGCAAGGTGATGTCTCTGCTTTTTAAGATGCTGTCTAGGTTTGTCATTGCTTTTCTCCCAAGAAGCAGGCGTCTTTTAATTTCATGGCTGCTGTCACCATCTGCAGTGATCATGGAGACCAAGAAAGTAAAATCTCTCACTGCCTCCATTTCTTCCCCTTCTATTTGCCAGGAGGTAATGGGACCAGTGGCCATGATCTTCGTTTTTCTGATGTTGAGCTTCAGACCATATTTTGCGCTCTCCTCTTTCACCCTCAATAAAAGGTTCTTTAATTCCTCCTCATTTTCTGCCATCAAGGTTGTGTCATCTGCATATCTAAGGTTGTTGATATTTCTTCCGGCAATCTTAATTCCGGCTAGGGAAGAATGTTACATGCCCAAAAATGGAAAGAAGAAGAAGTCCCAGCAAAGGAAGAATGGATACCAAAACTTATGGAATACGCAGAAATGGCGAAACTTACCAGAGGAATAAGAAATCAAGATGACAAACTTTTTATAAAAAAAGGAAATGGTTTATTGAATATTTACAGAAAAAATGTAAACAGATAAGAGCATTGGCAGGATTATTGTAATAACCTGCAGTTATATAAGAGTATATATTTAAATCAGATGAATAAATGAGCAATTAAGCTAATTTGGATATGCAGAAGATATTAAAAATAAATTTAAGGAACCACAGAAAGAGGGGGAAGGAAATCAAGTTTTGAAATGATTGTAAAATTAGTGAAATGTATAACCCTGAAAAGCATAAATATTTTTTTTTTTTAAAGACAAGATTATTTTGTAACTTTCAATAAAAAATGATTAAAGAAGTGCAGAAATAAGAGAGAAAATGTTGCATGCAATAAGATTGTTTCATTCGCATCTCTCCAAAATGGGTATTTAATGGCAAAATCCACTAGTCTGGAATATGTTTACAAACACAATCACTATAAACCCACATCTAATGGGTGCATCTAATTATTCAAAAATCAGGGCCGTCTTGCCCATAGAGGCAAGTGGTGTGGGGTGCCGGGGCGCCAAGTTCTGGAGGGCGCCAGGGAAGAGCAGAGGTTCCTGGCATCAGCTTGCTGACCTTACCAGCCTGTGCCATGCCGCGCCGAAGCAGTGCTGTGCACAGAGCCTACGTCTGCTGTGGCTACTGCGGCACGGGTGCCAGGGAAGAGGCGGAGGCTGGGCGCGGTGTCTCCTGGCATCAGCCCGCTGCCCTCGCCCGCCTTGCTGAAGCAGTGCCATGCCCAGAGCCTCTGCCTCTTCCCCGCCGGAGGAGCCACCCTCCAGTCACTGCCTGCCTCCTCCAGCCCCGCAAAGCTGCCGGCAGCACCATAAAAAGGTCAGCAACATTGGGAAACGGAGGTGGGGGATGGGACGGAGGGATCTTTGCCCCACGGTGCCGGATATACTTAAGACGGCCCTGTCAAAAATAATGATAAAGTTATAAATATTTGCTTCACTTTGGTTTAAACTCTAGCCACAAAACTGTTTACCGTTGCCAAAGCCGCTCTGTCGCTAATTATTATTCTCCCGGAGCCGTGTGATTGCTGATAGCTTCTTTCATGAGTAGGTTTTGCATCCCAGGTCACGGAGTGCTAATTCTAGGGATCAGGACTGTGAGAGAGATGTGTTCTTAAGCCCTGGTTGGGATGTATGAGCATAGCTGTCCGCACATGACTTTGAAAGCTTAATCACTTTAAGCAAAGAGCTCTGATCCAATTATGGGGCCGCCTGCACTGTTCCTATTGACCTCTTTATTGGAGAAAGTTATTAAGGCAGGTACCTTTGCGAAATGCATGGCCGTGTACTGTAGAGCTGTGTAAACAAAGATTGTTGGGTGGGGGGGAAGATAACAGAAATTAGAAATAGGGCGCTGTGAGGATAACGTGGAGAAACATGATGGAATTGCATAATGGCTTGACTGGAAAGAGATGGAATGATATGGAGGAAGAAATTATGTGAATTCCCTCACCTGGGCATGGCAAGCAGCAGAAGAACCTTAGAGCACCAGTCGATCAGGCCAGAGGCTCAACTAGACCACGTCCTGATCTCTAGGGTTGCCAGATGTTTGGATCTACCTGGCTGTATCCAGAATACTGCAGTCATCAGAAGTTTCGGGGCGAAAATTGGATAAATGTCCAAAGAAATCCGGACGTATGGCAGCCCATGTAAGCAGTGCCGTTTTTGCAGTTTTTCTCTCAGCACCAAGGAAATGCAATAAACGAATAATAAGAGAATGCAACAAACGAATAACAAGTAATACTGACACAACCCCTCAAACACACACACAGTAGAATAATAGAAGCATAACCACATGACCCCACCCCACCCACCACTCCCCTCTCCTCTCCTCCTCATCTTCTTCCTCCTCCTCCTCCTAATTCTTTAAACCAATTCATAAACCAAGAACTCATACACTGACCACTAATAATGAAACATATGTTGTAGATATTTTCCCACATTTATTATGCTATTTTGTAATATACATATGACATGAGAAAACTTGGTATACCTATTTGTATAACAGTATTCTTGTTTATAAAACTTAATAATAATAATAATAATAATAATAATAATAATAATAAGTAAAAGCCCAAAAGCTTGACAACTTTTGGCAAACCTGTGAAAGCTCAACAACTTTGCCAAAAAAAAAAAGCTCAACCACATTTCTGTCCAGATTTTCACTGTTTGAAATATGGCAACCCTACAACAGGAAGAACACAAGCAATAGCTGAACACAACAGGAACAAATTCACAGCAACTGCTACTCAGAGACTTACTGCCCTCTGACAGTGGAGAGAGGACATATCCCTCATGCCTAGTAGCCATTAATAACCTTATCATTTGTAAATTTTCTCCAGTTCTCTTTTAAAGCCACACAACCTGGTGGACATCACTACATCTTCTGGGAGTGAATTCTATAGTTTAACTATGTGCTTTATGAAGTGCTTTCTTTTGATAGTCAGCAAAACACACTTCTGCTCCTCCTCCCTGATAGCCTGGAGGGATCAATTCAAAGGAGTAAAATCAGTGCTTTTTTCTGAGGGGATGCAAGGGTACTCATACCCCTAAACATTTTGTGAATCTTTGTACTTTTGTCCATTTACTGTATTTATTTTCCTCGATTTGAACTATAAAATGGTGATTTTCTTGAGTCAAAATGAGAGTACCCCTAAACATTTTTTAATAGAAAATAGCACTGGGTAAAATAAAGGTTTTTATATTTGTAATAGTTTCTATAATGCTTTTCAACTCATTCTCACAACAGTCCCAAGAGGAGGTGGATTAGGCTGACAGAACTGAAATCTATTTGCACTGAAATATTCGCTTCAGAGAATTCTTGATGTCAGATTTTTCACTGCGTGTTGCAATGTGCAATAACAATATTTGGATATCAGACTCTGAAATTTGATTTCAGTGCTGATGGTTTGGTAGTTGGTATCTGATGATATGAAACCGGACTACTGCGTTAAATTGTACTGACGCTGCCTTTGAATACAGTCTCAAAAAGCCAGTTAAATCAGGTGCAAAAGAGCGTATAGTACCAGTGCTTTGTCAAATTCACCAGATCCTGTTGAACTCAGTAGTGCATATTTCTGAGTAAATATGCTCAGAATTGCACTGTCAAGTGTTATTGGGGAATTGGAAGTGGGGTGAGAGACCTACCAAATGTAGCAATTCACAGAAAAATGTATCTATGTACTGGCTCAATGGCAAAACTTAAGAAATTCATATAAAATCATATAAAATCACTCCAGTGAGGGATTTACACCATTCCAACATTGGTCTACTCAGAAGGAAAAGGGCTAGAAGGGAGGAGCTTGTGACATGGGTGGGGACAGCCATAATCCCTGAAGCCTGAGACCATGTACTCAGCGGCCCCACTGCCTGGGTGATCATCACTGGCATCCTGGCACCTGAGTGCCAGACAGGTAGTCATTCCAAGAACAATCGCAAACTCAACCTCAGTGGATGGTCAAGACAAACGGTGTGCTTAACTTGGCTGGGAAGACATGAAAATGTAAATACTTACTTTGTTTCACCTAAAGGCTGGGAGGTGGAGGACATGTGAGGGACAGGGCAAGCCTGGTGCTCAAGTTTCTGCCAGAAGACCCCTCCCAATTTATGACAAATGTATGATGTTTTACTAAGGGTGTTGTGGGTAATTTGGGGAACTTATTGTTAAGTTGTGGGTGAACATATCAGATGACACAGCGATTCTTCAGACAGCTCTTGTTTATTCACAGGCCAGAACTGAACTGAAGGGTTCAGCCAGCCTGCTTACATAGAGCTCCACTACAATGCAACAGTAGCAACTTTCTGTAACTATTCAATCACTGAATGTCACTTTCAATTCCTTATTTGCATATGCGGACCTGAGTGAAAACTATCTACAGTATCCCCCTGCTGGCCCAGGGTGAGAACTTCAGTACATAACACTTAAATATATACAAAAGGGAGCCATCCTTTGTTCGGGGCTTCTCTCTGCCTCTTCTGTGTGGTAGTTTGAAGTCTTGTTGCAACAATAAAGATCAGGCCTACTGGCTGTTGTTTTGCTTTGATCTTCTGGCTGAAGTAACTTGCTTGTGACCCCTGACCTGAACCTATGGGAGTCAAGGTTAGGCAATTGTGGGGTGCTCCAAGGACTCCCTTAAGCACAAGCACAAGAACTGCAAAATTTGTAAGTCTGTGTGTGTGTGCTTGGGGTGCACGTGGGGGATTAAGCAAGCAGTGTAGGATTTTTGGTTCTGCACACGCATCTCTTTTCTATTGTATAAGCAGACTCCTTAACTAACAGTATCATTAATCTGACTGATTGCTGTAGGAATAAGTTGTATGACAAAGAATTATCCTTTCAAAAATTTAATGGGGAAAATTGCCCTGCTGTAGACAAGAATTTGCATTTAAGGGCCATTATGATTCTCAAGAGCTATGGAAGGGTTGGGTGTTTGGGGTTTTTTTAAGTTTGTTTTGTTTTATCTGCACCCCCTCGCTCCCTCACACTCTGCCTCAAATTACTACACCTGAGTCCAAATCATTATGAATATTATGATGAAATAACGTCAGGATATTTATTCTTCCGAAGCGGAGAAGAAACTGATTAAATTAATATTCTACAGAGTTTAGGAAAGAAGGGAAATGTGGAAGGCCATAACTGATAGTTTCAAAACCCGAGGAAGATTTATTCTGTCTCCCTGTGTGAAGCAAACACTTTCTCACTGAGCACTGAAGCACCTAACTTTATTTGTTTTTATGTTTAATGAAGATTCAAAATTATGCAGGTTTAGGGAGTGTTATTCTATATGTCTGTTACTGAAATTCATTTTGCAAAGGAGACTAATGTGCAATTTATTCTGATATGGCGCTGTGTTTTGGACAACTTTAGGTGATAAAGCCTCAACAGCTGCTCAAACATAGACCCACTTGCCTTTAAAAAAAGCACCATTGAAGTTAATGAGGCTTACTTCTGGCATGTACAGTGGTACCTCGGGTTAAGTACTTAATTCGTTCCGGAGGTCCGTACTTAACCTGAAACTATACTTAACCTGAAGCACCACTTTAGCTAATTGGGCCTCCTGCTGCTGCTGCGCCGCTGGAACACGATTTCTGTTCTCATCCTGAAGCAAAGGTCTTAACCCGAGGTATTATTTCTGAGTTAGCAGAGTCTGTAACCTGAAGCGTATGTAACCTGAAGTGTATGTAACCCGAGGTACCACTGTATTTTACCACATCAATCACAAACATGTGCGGAGTATTTATTTATTTGAAATATTTATCTCCTTTCCTATATAACCGTACCATTGTTTTCGAACAGCTTAGTTCCCAAACATTTTGGCTCCCGAACGCCGCTAACCGGAAACGAGTGCTCCGGTTTGTGAACTATTTTTGGAAGCTGAATGTTCTTAACCTGAAGCACAATTTCTGGGTTAGCGGAGTCTGTAACCTGAAGCGTATGTAACCTCAAGCGTATGTAACTCAAGGTACCACTGTATAGGCTTGCCAGTCAGCCAGTCATCTACCAAAATTGCAGTTCAAGGCACCCTGATTTTCAAACAAATCTAAGAATAGGGTTTTATTCCATGCTCTGGGTACACCATTGTGTGGGTGCAATGGGATTTCAATTCCCCCCCCCATCAGCTCTGGGGGGCTTCACAATCCTCCAGAGCTTATTTTGAGGGTATATGAAAAGAAGCTTGGAAGGGAGATGGAGGAAAAACTCCATTTGCACACATGAATGTACTTCTGTCAGCAGAGCTGCAGTGTTGGATACATTTACCGTATTTTTCCATGTACAGTGGTACCTCTGGTTGCGAACGGGATCCATTCCGGAGGCCCGTTGGCAACATGAAAAGAGTGCAACCTGAAGCACCGTATCTGCACAGGTGTGCAGCACGATTTGGCGCTTGTGAACATGTGTGAAGTGAAATTTAGTGCTTGTGTGCATGAACGAATGGCGAAACCCGGAAGTAACTCTTTCTGGAACTTCTGGGTCGCTGCGGGATGTAACATGAAAGAACGTAACATGAAGCAAACATAACATGAGGTATGACTGTATAACATGCCCCCATGTATAAGATGCCTCCTATTTTGGGAGGATTGCTGAAAATCACTCACCAGCCAGACCGACAATGCCAGTTGTGCACGTCGCAAAAGCCAACTATCCTCTGTCCCCTCGCTGACAAAAGCAGCAAATCGCCTGCCCACTTGCTGCAACAACAGCCAATCAACACCAGCCCTTGCCGCAACCACCAATAGCAACCTCCGACTCACAGCGGCAACCAATCCCACGTCCCCACAATGCACTATCCATGTATAAGACGATCCCCCAATTTTTAACAGGAATTTTGGATAACAAAACCTAGTCTTGTACACAGAAAAGTATGGTATATTCCTCTCCTTCACACACACACACACACAGAGAGAGAGAGAGAGAGAGAGAGAGAGAATGAATGTGTGAATGGGATGTTAGGGGAAGGGTAGGCGGGGGGACACATTGTGTTTCTTCCAGGGTAGTGTGTCCACTTTTGGTCCCCACCCTGCAGTCCACTCTCACCTGTGGCTCCTAGAAGCTATCAGCATGCAACAGCAGCCACACCCCAAGAATGGCTTCGACTGGCCAGCTAAACCAGGTGAAGGCAACCAATAGGTCCTGAATTCCTCGGTGAGTTAGAGATTTCCACTGCATGCGAACAGAGGATCTGGTAGATTGAGCGGAAAAACCCAATAATGGGTCCAACTGTCAAGTAGGTGGTGTCAAGAGTTCATGCAGGAGCCAGGCCCTGTGACCAGAGAAGAAGAAGAGTTTGGATTTGATAAACCGCCTTTCACTCCCCTTCAGGAGTCTCTAAGCGGCTAACATTCTCCTTTCCCTTCCTCCCCCACAACAAACACTCTGTGAGGTGAGTGGGGCTGAGAGACTTCAGAGAAGTGTGGCTGGCCCAAGGTCACCCAGCAGCTGCATGTGGAGGAGCGGGGAAGCAAACCCAGTTCCCCAGATTACGAGTCCACCACTCTTAACCACTACACCACACTGGCTCACACTGACCAGTAGAGCTTCACTGCACAGGTAAGGCCACTTGGTAACTCCCTGCACCTGGTGGCAAGAGCCGGGAAGGTATATAAGGTCAGCATTTCTATTTGGCTCTTTGCCACAGCAACACGTTTCCTGCCTTGCTGCGTGTGGCTTCTTGCTTCTTGATCCTCGGACCCTTGACTTTGTGACTCCTTGGTTCTCACCCCTCGGACCCTTGACTTCATGACTCCTTGCTTCTCAACCCTCAGACCGCTGATTTCTGGACTCTGGTTCCTACTCCCACCCCGCCACCTTGCCCCCGGTCCCGATATCCTCAGCCGGGACTTCGACTGCCCGTAAACCAGACCATGACAGGTGGTTTGTGCATGTACTGTATAGTGAGGGGAAGATAGAGCAAGCCTAGTTACAATGTTGAACTGTGATGGTTGTGCCACTTCCTGATTCCGAATGAATGGGGAAAGCTTGTTCTCCTTCATGAAGAGCATGCGTTGTGGTGGGGGCCGCCAGGATACTCCAAAGGGGCGGGCTAATTGATCGTTGGCCACTGATGCGATTAGGCTTCTCTTGTTGTTGGGAAGAAGTTAATGTTGCCATTTGTTGATTGACAGCCAGAAATGCTAAAACTCTTTGCACGGGGCTAGGGCTTCCTCTTTTCGCCCGTGCATCGGATTGCCCCCCCCCCTCCATATTTAAGGTTGTTCGCTTTGACCTTGCTATGCCTGTCATGGGTTCGTCTGCTATTGGGGCAGGGGCCCGGTAGGAATTTTGTCCATCTGGCTGATTGGCTGGGGCCATTTGGTTTTTGCCTACTGCGTAGCAAAGCGTCACAACTTGTAAGGTTGTGGTTAGGCATTGGTTTATGGTTTGGTTGGTTGAGGGGCATGGATTGGCTGTGCCTGCCCCTCTAATGCTGCTGTTGCATGGGATTCCGTTAAAGGAATCGGGGGCTAACTATTGCTTGTCCACTCTGTCAAGGGGGTTCGGGCCACTGCAAGAGCTCCTGGCTGCATTTGGGGAGGGCTGAGGGCAGGTTCCCTGCTCCGCGTAACCCCCAGGTGTATTCCCCTTTTCTGACTTTCGCAGGTGTGTGGTGGGGGCAGATAGCTGCAACCAATGCCTAAGCAACCACTCACATGTTTGTATTTTAATAAAGTTGTGGCCAAAATTATGCCAAAAACCTTAAACAAAAAATTTGGTGTGATGTGTGAGTTATTGGGGTGGCTCTGGGGACCTCGACACGCAAATGGAACCAATATTAGAATGGCCATTCCATTGTTACAGGAGGGGTACGTGTTCTGATTTTTGGATATTGCGTCATGAAAACAAAGGTACATCATTTTGAGAGCAAGAGTAAAAAGTGTTTCAAATTTTAAACGAACGTGCCCTAGCTTTCAAACATTCGAAAAACATAAATGTGGGGTTTCGTTATGCAACGTAAACAGTTTACTTTCCTTTAATATAGGACCCTAGCTGGGTTTTATTAATTAGGAAAATTTTCCATACTCCATTGTTTTGATATGCTCCAACTCTGTAGAGTCAAATAAATTGACTTCTGAATTCAGGTGCATAAAAGTGTGACACATTAAACCTGTTTTTGACATTTCTAAGGAAGAATAATGAAAATCCTTATCAAGGCAATATTACATCTTTCATACTCATTTAGAGTGGCACAGCATGAGTCACTAGCTGTTCTACTACGTTCACCTTTCAGTTCATGTGTTACCAATATTACAGCAGATATTCTCACAAATTAATTAGCAATTTAAAACTTTATAAATAAAGTCAATTCAATAAAGACAAGTCCTATTAAAATGCAAACTATTATCCTAGATGACTTCGAAATACAGAAATGCTAAAGATTGACTAACCCTGGAAGAACATCTTCAAAAACAATTTGTTGAATATTAATGATCTGCAAATGTCATTTCTGCTCCAATTACTACCAGTAATTAGTTTGTGGGTTTTTGGTTTTTTTTTTTAAGCTATGGAGGAAGTGGAATTTTAATAAGGTCACTTCTGCCATTAGAGTTTTAGGGGAAAACCCTAACTGTATTGTCATTATGTCTTATAGAACAAGTGAGATACTTATATATTTTTATTTGAATATCTTTTTATTTGTTGTCTGGGTTCTTGGAGAAGTACAGTGGTACCTCGGGTTAAGTACTTAATTCGTTCCGGAGGTCTGTTCTGAACCTGAAACTGTTCTTAACCTGAAGCACCACTTTAGCTAATGGGGCCTCCTGCTGCTGCGCCGCCGGAGCAAGATTTCTGTTCTTATCCTGAAGCAAAGTTCTTAACCTGAAGCACTATTTCTGGGTTAGCGGAGTCTGTAACCCAAAGCATATGTAACCTGAAGCATATGTAACCTGAGGTACCACTGTACAGCAGACTACACAGTTGCTTTCCTAGCTGATTAATCTGGCCAAGCTGGGATGATTTATTTCAGGGGTGGGAAACTTATTTCAGCCTGAAGGCCCCATTTCCTCATAAGGAGCCTTCCAGAGAAATAGATATGGCTCTTGATTTGGTACAGCAGGCTGCCTTCAAGCCCCATAAAAATTAAAGGTTTAAAGTATGGTTTAAAGATAAAGAACCATTAGCAGGAAGAGTCAAGACCCTCAAGTTGTCCATCCACAGTCAGTCCTTGGAAGGCAGACCTAGGAGGCAAGCAGACTGGTAACATTCGCGTCCCCACTATGGAAAAATGTACTGAACTTTTATTTAAATTCTAGTAATTATTCATAAATGTGTGTTCATGCACATATATAAGAATATGCTAAATATAGTAATTTAATTCACTGAAATTGTAAATGCTTGTATGCATTAAAAAGGTAAAGGTAAAGGGACCCCTGACAGTTAGGTCCAGTCGTGACCGACTCTGGGGTTGCAGTGCTCATCTCGCTTTATTGGCCGAGGGAGCTGGCATACAGCTTCCAGGTCATGCGGCCAGCATGACTAAGCCGCTTCTGGCAAACCAGAGCAGCACACGGAAACGCCGGATACCTTCCCGCCAGAGCGGTACCTATTTATCTACTTGCACTTTGACGTGCTTTTGAACTGCTAGGTTGGCAGAAGCTGGGACTGAGCAACGGCAGCTCACCCCATTATGGGGATTCGAACCACCAACCTTCTGATCAGCAAGTCCTAGGCTCTGTGGTTTAACACACAGCGCCACCTGTGTCCCTTCTTGTATGCATTACTATGTGTTTAAATTTGATTGGTTGGTAACTGAATTCTCAAGAGTTCTCTAGTAGTTCTCATGCAATTGGCTGACGTTGGACACATGGAAGGTATCTAGTGAAGGGGGGATTCCATTTTATGTGAAGAAAGATAACTGCGTTTTAGAATCCACTGTGAACACTGCTAAGTCCTTCTCATGTAATTGGCTAACATCAGTCACATGGGAGGTATCTAGAGAAGAAGAGACTGTTTTATATAAAGCAAGTTGACTGTGTTTTAGAATCCACTGTGAACACTGCTAAGTTGAATAGAGTGTTGGGAGTGCAAAGCTTCAGGAGAAGGTAAAAGTGGAAATCTCTCATAGGAGCTGAAAGACATGGCCTAACTGGGAAGGCTAAGTGCTGAGCTCTGCAAAGGGAGGAAAATACAGTTGTTTGGAAGTACGAAGAATAGACTGTAAGCCCATGCTTGGATAAGCATGTGACTATAAATACTATGTTTTAATTCATCTAGACCAGGCATCCCCAAACTCGGCCCTCCAGATGTTTTAGGACTACAATTCCCATCATCTCTGGCCACTGGTCCTGTTAGCTAGGGATGATGGGAGTTGTAGTCCCAAAACATCTGGAGGGCCAAGTTTGGGGGTGCCTTGTCTAGAACTGTAAGTTTCTGCAAGTAAAGTTTTTGAATGCTAAAGTCTGGACATTGGTTTAATTTCCAAAGAAGGAGATCAGTCATATATGACCGATCTCCTTCTTTGGAAATTAGCTTCCTAGCTGCGTTCTTGCTACTCTTACTTCAACAAGCTGTAATGTCTCCTTACTTATGCTAATATAGTAATCTCCCTTAGGTCCTCATACTTCGTCTAGCAAAAGAATTGGATAATAAATAGTAGTAATTGATAAAAGGTGGTGAGAGGTTTTAAATAATAGTTCAAGCTTAATCGGTTAAACGGCAATAGCCTACCCATAAAATGCCCTTTACTTCATGGGGTCGGCTTTCGTCCCTTTACAGTCCTTGCACGTCAGATCTTGAACACCCCAGCGCTTAAATAGCAGTCTTTGAACTAAACCTTATTGTAAGTCTGATTATAAAAGAGACTCTTTTAAGAAATAAAAATAAAAAGGATGAAAATAATGATTAGTATGGGTGTACTAATTAGTATACATTAGTATACTATATGATTAGTATAGTTTATAGTCCTGTTGTTGTTGTTATTATTATTATTATTATTATTATTATTATTAGATTAATTGCATGCCCTTCATTAGAAGGTTCCATGATAGGTTACAGCATTATAAAACACAGCACTAATAACAATTTCAAACGGAATACAATCACAAATAGAGGGGCTGCACACACACACGTACATATCAACTGTCAGGGCCAGGATGAAGAGGTCTTGTATCTTTAATTATCTTGCTTTGAAAGGTGGGTGGTGCTGGAGACCTGAGCCTTGCATAGAAAAAATGGAAATATAGCCAGTACTTGATCAATACAATAATAAGCATTTAATATATGCTTTTCCCCTATGGAAAAAGAATAGATTCAGTGCTGTGTGGCCTTCCATGTAGGGGGGCGGGACTCATACAGACCGACAATGTGGAAATACAGAGTCGCTTCCTCATGTTACAGCTGTTTTGCAAATGGAAATCTTCAGTGTGACAATCTTAATATAAGGCTGAACATGTATTGTGCCTTAATGTAGCAGAAGTGTATGCACTGGCAAACACAGTAGTCCTTCACTTGGTTGCAATATTTTAAAAAGTGAAAATCTGGGCGCACTGGTAACTGGCTCGCCTGGTGGCGAAGGAAGGGGTTGTGGTGAGGGTGGGCCACCATTGGGGTGTGTGTGTGACAAAATGCTGGGTGGCACTCACCGCAGGGACTGCAGCAAGCCCGAGCCACGCATCTCTCCTGGGAGTGTTGTGATGGCTTGGGCGCCCACAGGCTCTGCGCTGCCCTAAACGGTCCACCCACCGCCTCTCCCTTCACTGTAGGGCGGCTGAGTGGGAAGTGGAAGGCAGACTCCTTGAAAGAAGAAGAGAAGAAGAGTTTGGATTTGATATCCCACTTTATCACTACCCGAAGGAGTCTCAAAGCGGCTAACAATCTCCTTTCCCTTCCTCCCCCAAAACAAACACTCTGTGAGGTGAGTGAGTCTGAGAGACTTCAGAGAGACTTCAGAGAAGTGTGACTAGCCCAAGGTCACCTGTATGTGGAGGAGCAGGGAAGAAAACCCGATTCACCAGATTACAAGTCTACCGCTCTTAACCACTACACCACACTGGCTCTGCAGAGCATCCTGCCCCAGCTGGCCCCGCCCTGTGGGGAGTAGGCCCAGCCCTGCCAGCAGCTGGCCCCGCCTCTGGGCGCAGGGCACATGCACCGCCCCAGGCACCCGATTGGCTTGCTCCGCCACTGGGCTCACCTCCTACAGCCCTTGTCAACTCGACAACCGGAGCGAGAGCAGCCGCCTCTGAGAGCTGCCTCTGTTACCTCTCCTCACACTACTTTCCTTTCTTCTCTCCTCCTCAAATCCCCACCCTGCCTGCCGCCTGCTTCCCGCCTTTCTCAGCTCGGTTTGCTCAATGGCATGGCCCAGTGCAGAGTGGGTGCCACCTTCCCTGGGTTCTGCCTTGACATCCTGCTCGGGAGCCTCCTGCCCCTCAGTTCCCCTGCAGCTGTGGAGCGTGAGGTATCCCAGCCACTGCCTCTTAGAGGCAAGTTGAGCTGTGGCCCTGGGCATCTTCTCTGTCCCTCAGCCCAGGGAAGCTGAGGGTCAAGTTTTTTGTGGGGGGCATTTTTCACTGCTTGACCAGACACGTACCTATCTATTCTCACCTTCCAGTGCCCCCGAGCCCCTTCCCTACAAGAGGACTGAAATATACTCGGAGTCCTGTAGTGATTTCATGCTCTTTATTGCAGCTTGTAAAACAGTGATTAAATTGCCCCCCCCCCCAAACCTCAGGCTTTTATATAAATTATTTACACAATGAATCCCATCTGATTGGCTGATTCTCCTTCCCTCCTGGAGCCTGATTGGTCTTTTCCTGCAGGCCAATCATTGCATTCTACGATCCTACCAGCCCCGATAGGCTGATTAACTTCCTCCTGGAGCCTGATTGGTCTTTTCCTGCAAGCCAATCAGTTGTTGCATTCTACGATCCTACTTGCCTGTTGTTCTAGGATCCAAGGTTAGTACATAATGACGACAATCCCCTGCACACCTCTTCTTGCTTCAGCTGCCATTCGCCTTCTTTCAGAGCTTATTTTTGCCACTTTGGGAGCCTTTAAAAAGAAAAAAAAGTGCCATTGCCATACATCCGAGTTTTCCCAGACATTTTGCCGCTGGAAATTCCTCCCAGACGCAATTTTCAAGGTCATAATCCTGGATATGTCTGGAAAAACCCGGACTTATGGCAACCCTAGTTTTTCATATGCCATCCTTTTGCATGTGTACATATGAGGCTTATCCCCTTTGTGCATATTATTATATATTCATAAGTGTAACCATTCAATGGTGTGGGGTTTTTGAAGATTTTTTTTTTTATTTGAAAGAACTTTAAAACAACTCAGTATATAAGAGCCCATGTTGCCTATATAATAGGGTCTTTTCGTCCATTCTAGAACCGCCAGAAACCTACTCATAGTACAATTCATAGTTTTAGAAACATCAGTAGTGATTCCTCCTCACACATGCCTTTGAAATTATACATAAAAAGTTTTAACCAGATTACATTTTAATAAATTTGTGTGAGCCAAATTTGAATGGCAAATATTTTTTTGGGTTCTTTTCTTTTTTTGTTAGGACTAAGGAAAATAAATTCATGTCAGCTCTGCTTAATGGAATTCATTATGCAAACATTTTTCCTTGATAAAAAGAGAGTAATGCATATTAATCTTTTAATAAACCATATTATTAGCTGTACTAAACAATACTTTGAAAGGGCAGACTGTGGAGCTCTAGAATGGTGAATCATTGGAATTGTAAGAGGCTACCAGACGTTTCTTCTGAAAGGACAGAACCTGAAGGAACTTGAGAATGACATTAGAATTAATACTGGCCCAGGTGGCGCAACACAACAAGACAACTTATGGTTTTATGGGACCACACAAATGAGAAGAGGAGCTGGAAAACAGCAGGCAGCCATTTTGCTTTTCTCTGTACAGTGGTACCTCGGGTTAAGTACTTAATTCGTTCCGGATGCCTGTTCTTAACCTGAAGCACCACTTTAGCTAATGGGGCCTCCTGCTGCCGTGGTGCCGCTGGAGCACGATTTCTGTTCTCATCCTGAAGCAAAATTCTTAACCCAAAGCACTATTTTTGGGTTAGTGGAGTCTGTAACCTGAAGCGTATGTAACCTGAGGTACCACTGTATTATTCCAGCCACACAGTTGCATGCCCCCAACATTAGCACACAAAAATAGACCAGGTGTGAGGAACATTTGGCCCTCCAAGTATTGTTGGACTTACAACTTCCATCATTCCTGACCACTGGCCACGCTGGTTTGGGCTGATGGGAGTTGGAGTCCCACAGTACCTAGAGTGTTAAGGGTTCCCCATCTTTGTTCTTTGTCACCCTACACTGCTTTGGCTTTGGGTCCTTTTGGTTGCTTTACAAGCTCGGCCAGTGAATGCGTACCCAGCAGGCCACCATGCACTTGTCAGGTTCACATACCCAAGGCTTTTGAAGCAAAGAAGAATTCCTCCTAATCCTTTTGCTGTGGGGCCATAGGTGCAGCCTGTAAACACATCCAAAGAAACTTCCTTGACTAGAGTATACTTGGATTTGTCTAATTATGTTTATTTGGTTGTTTACGGGTCCTCTCTTTTGTTATATTTGAATAAATGAACATTCTCCATCAGTTATGCTTCCTGGAGTCCTCTTTAAGGTTGTGCTCGTAGGGACCTTTTGCTCTGATTGACCAATTCTGTGGGGTTACAGTGACTTAGCTGGATCTTCTGCTATTAGCAAACATTCGTGGCAGAAATTCTGTACACACTCAATTGGGAAGCCCCTTTGAACTCAGGTAGAGTTCACTTCTTGATAAAAACACATACAACTGGGCTGCAAATCAGAATTCACCTTCCAATTTATAAATGCAATGAATTACATCCTTAGAGGATTGGTTTGATCTGGGATTACCTTGTCAGAAATGTGCTGTTTTCCTTGAGCCATTCCATATAAACTAATTAATATAATTAGCACTGTTACATTCTAGTGACAACTTCCCATTATTACTTGGGGTCAAGATATGCAAACGATGGAAAGCAACTTGTGTTAATAATATTGTTTCAGGCAGCACTTGTAATTAAACTTAAATCGGTGTCTGAAAGTGTTTAATGTGATTAAAATAATATTTGACCTAGAGTTTCAGTTTATGTAGACTTCCAGATGAAACCCTATTTCCTTGAGATTTAATTATAGCAGGCATGCATATTCATACCTATCTGCCCAAACATATTCATGCAAAACAATCCGCTGAGACATGTGGCATTATCTCCGTGATCAGGACAGCTTTTCATAGAACAACTAACAGCAACCATGAAAACCAGTTCCAAAGCAAGAGAACACCACAAGCATATATAAGAGTGTGTCATTCCTTTGTGTATCAAGTTCACAAACAGCAGACATGATTCAGACAAAGTTAAAGACATTTAAGCCCTGTAACTTTCAGTGGGAGAGAACTATAGGGCTACTCATGCAATTTCTTTTGTCTAGTCCACTAGTCATGCATGCATAACTTTGTACAAGAAACTGGAGTTGCACCAATTAGCTGTTCCCAATGGCTGGATTCAGTCTCCACCATTCCCATTGCTAAACAGCTGATTGGCACAATTCCAGCTACGTTTTCAGGGACATGAAAACTGTGCATGCACTATTACTTTGGAGCCCACGTGTTTTAACTTTCTTTCTTTTTTGCCATATCATTTTTATTAATTTTTACAATTTTACATTTTTATTAATTTTACAATCTCTCCTCTTATATTACACAATTTGACTTTTTAGGGCCATGACTTCCTTCAAACCTTCCTTATGATTTTCTATATTTCATTTCAAATTTCTGCATTTTCACTACTTGACCATTGCTTTCAAATCGAAAACATCAAAGCATCATATTTTCTTATTCTTCTCTGCAGTGATTTTTATACCTTTCCTTACAAAGCCTCTTGCAATCCTACCAGTGTGTTTGATTATAATTATCTTTCAAATAATTTACAAATTTAGTCCAGTCCTTGATGAACTTCTGGCCCTGGCCAGTTCCGCATACTCCATTAACTTCAATTGCCATTCTTACTTTGTCGGTAATTCCTCTTGTTTCCACTTCTGTGTTTTAACTTTCTCACACCCTGAAGTAATACAGGTGGTTAGATTAGGCTGGATCAACCAAATATTAAGGGCTGAACTCAAGCAGCCCAGTGTGGTAGCAAGCACAAAGGTTCCCACTAGCAAAATGGGTCTTTCTCTCCTCCCCCTACACTCCCCACCTAAATTCACTCTGAAAGGTTGGGAGAACCCCAAAATAGCACATGGGGAGAAGAGGGGGGTTGTTTCATCTGGAAAGCTGAAATGCTTGCACTGACGGAACAATCATGATAGTGCAACATTTAATTCCTCCCTAAGCATTAGGGATCCTTGGATGAAGAGTGGTATATAAATTTAATTAATGAAATAAGCATGGTTGGAAATAGCAGCCCTAAAACCGGGAGTCAAGATTTCCCTGCCACAGTAGTGTTGTGGAAATGGCATGGCTACTTTTTATGCCAGCGTCTGCAAAGAATCTGTAATTCAGGGTATGAGAAATCCAATGTCTGTTGAGAGATGATATGCCAGAAACTACTGGGATTGTTTCAGGATACTTAGTTGAGATCTTAAAAGGCAAATTTAAAATTACTTAATTTATTTAAAACTACTGCTGAGTCTTTTATATGTTTTATGTGTTTAATATGTCCAGATTACCATTGTTCCATCGCTGTTTTATTTTTATTGTCTAAATTATGTCAACAAAGGCTGAATGAATGAATGAATGAATGAATGAATGAATGAATGAATATGCAAGTGTCATTGGATTTAGAGAGCTATGGTCCTGGTGTGGGAGTAGTAGCTACTAATTAATCTTCCCTCGTGCCGAGTTTCCCAAACTTGGGTCTCCAGCTGCTTTTGGACTACAACTCCCATCATCCCTAGCTAGCAGGGCTAGTGACCAGGGATGATGGGAAATGAAGTCCAAAAGCAGCTGGAGACCCAAGTTTGGCTAACCCTGCCCTAATAGAATATATTCTATGTCCATAGTTGGAGGCGGTATACTTCTGAATACCAGTTGCTAGGGAACATAAGTAGGGTGAGCACCCAGAGAGTCATGCCTTACTTGTGGCTTCCCAAAGTCATCTGGTTGGCCAGTGTGAGGACAGGATGTTGGACTAGATGGGCCTTTCTCCTGATGCACTAGAGCTCTTCCTACTTTCTTACCACTTCATTCACCCATCTCACATAGCTTTCCTTTCCATTTCAGATACTGTAGTGCAGCATGTGTTTCCAATCCAACAGGACCAGGGTAAATCACATTACTTCATCTGAATAGTCGCTAGTCTAGAAGGACGCCAAAGAGAGGCACCATTTCTGGTTCAACGCTCCTTCTCACCATTGCCAAATAATACCTTGCTATGGGACGTGGGTGGCGCTGTGGGTTAAACCACAGAGTCTCAGACTTGCTGATCAGAAGTTTGGCGGTTCGAATCCCCACAGTGGGATGAGCTCCCATTGCTCTGTACCAGCTCCTACCAACCTAGCAGTTCGAAAGCACATCAAAGTGCAAGTAGATAAATAGGTACCACTCCAGCAGGAAGGTAAATGGCGTTTCCGTGTGCTGCTCTGGTTCACCAGAAAGTGGCTTAGTCATGCTGGCCACATGACCCAGAAGCTGTACGCCGGCTCCCTTGGCCAATAAAGTGAGATGAGTGCTGCAACCCCAGAGTCATCCGCGACTGGACCTAACGGTCAGGGGTCCCTTTACCTTTACTATGGGCACTGCTAAGCTGGGCATATGTGATGCTTTAAAAAGGGTAAAGGTAAAGGACCCTTGGGTGGTTAAATCCAGTCAAAGGCGACTATGGGGTTGCGGCTCTCATCTCGCTTTCAGGCCGAGAGAGCCAGCGTTTGTCCACAGACAGCTTTTCAGGTCAAGTGGCCAGCATGACAAAACTGCTTCTGGTGCAACAGAACACTGTGACAGAAACCAGAGCATGGAAATGCTGTTTACCTTCCTGCCACAACGGTACCTATTTATCTACTTGCATTAAGGTTACCAGATGTCCCCGTTTGCCAGGGACAGTCCCCGGATTTACAAATCAGTCCCCTGACAAAATCCATCTATTTAGTAGGAAGTTGAAAAGTGTCCCTGGATTCATTGAAAACAAAATCTGATAACCTTAACTTGCAATGGCATGCTTTCAAACTGCTATGTTGGCAGGAGCTGCGACAGAGCAACAGGAGCTCACCCCGTCACATGGATTTGAACCGCTGACCTTCTGATTGGCAAACCCAACAGGCTCAGTGGATTAGACCACAGTGCCACCCGTGTCCCGTTGATGTTTTAAGCATACATCTGGTAAGTGAATGTGAAAAAAGATGAATCTACAAACATGGCTATCCTGAAACTCCATTCATCAGGGAGCTGAGCTGTGATTGGCTACATTTCCTTGCTGACCTCTAGTCTGACTGATCACATTCCAGGTCTTTTTATTCTCTGTCAGCCTCCTATTTCTCCATTCTGTAGTCTCTATTTACGGTGGGCTTTTGTTTTTTTCATATTTTAATATTGCAATGCCAATTCTAAAAGCTTGGTTATGGAGGATTGTACTGAGTCCGTACAGCTTTAATAGACCTATTCAGTTTACAAATGTGTGCCTGTAATTACACAGAGAGCAGATATAAGCTGTGAACCGTTCCCCTCTTTGCATTTTTATTGTTCTTTGATGAATTGTTTTTGCATATACAAAAAGATAAAACCTACAAGACAGAAAGACATTATAAAGTTACAAGACAAAAAGATATTATAATGCTGAGCTCCAAGCTCTCTAAATTCCTGATTCATGCTGTCATCTGCTGTGTACATAATTCTCTTCCTGCATCTCTTTCCTGTCTGAAATCTCACTCCCATCGCCACCCCCCCCCCTCTCTCCAAATCTCTTTCTGGCTTTCTCAAGTGAAGAAGGTGTGAGTCTGTTGCTAGAAGCTTTTACTTAAGTGGGAGAGAGCAAAATGCCTGGGTAATTGCAGAGTAATTTCATTATTTTCCAAGTATCTGCATTATCAAGAGAGACAATACATTTCCACACAATGCAAATTTAGCCCAAATGCTAACTTCCAATATTTATGCCACTGTGTTGTATCAGGCTTATTCCAACGAAAGTGCGCATAGGATCAGAGCCTTACAGCGCAATCTGAATCATGTATTCACAGAAGAAAATTCGGTTGACTTTAATGGGGCTTACTCTAAGGTAATAAAGGGTCAGGACTGCAGCCTGGGCTTAGTAGGGCTCAAAAGGTACTCAGGCATCTCATAGACAGCTGATTAGTCACTGCGAGAACAGAACGCTAGACTAGATGGGCCATTGCCTCTTTTTCTGTTATTATGACAACCTCTGAGTAAATGTGTAGCACTGTGCTATGAAGTTGCATGTCGAGGTCCCCAGGTCCACCCCAATAACTCACACATCACACAGAAATTTTTGTTTAAGATTTTTGGCATAATTTTGGCCACAACTTTATTAAAATACAAATTTGTGAGTGGTTGCGTAGGCATTGGTTGCGACTAGCTGCCCCCACCATGGGGGACAGTCTGACATTCCGCACGATGCGAAAGTCAGAATGGGGGAATACACTTGGGGGTTACGCGGAGCAGGGAACCTGCCCTCACCCCAAATGCAACCAGGAGCTCATTGCTATGGCCCGAGCCCCCTTGACAGAGTGGACAAGCAATAGTTAGCCCCCAATTCCTTTAACGGAATCCCTTGCAGCAGCATTAGAGGGGCAGGCACAGCCAATCCATGCCCCTCAACCAACCAAACCATAAACCAATGCCTAACAGCGAACCTTACAAGTTGTGACGATTTGCTACGCAGTAGGCAAAAACCAAATGGCCCCAGCCAATCAGCCAGATGGACAAAATTCCTACCAGGCCCCCGCTCCAAAGCAGACGACCCCATGACAGGCATAGCAAGGTCAAAGCAAACAACCCTATTCATGGGAGGGAGGGACAGGCAATCCAATGCACTGGCAAAAAGAGAAAGCCCTAGCCTCGTGCTAGGAGTTTTACTATTGCTAGCTGTCAAACAATAAATGGCAACATTAACTTCTTCCCAACAACAAGAGAAGCCCCAATCGCATCAGTGGCCAACGATCAATTAGCCCGCCCCCCCCAACTTTGGAGTGTCCTGGCAGCCCCCACCGCAACACGTGCTCTCCATGAAGGACGCTTTGTCAAATCTCCTTGCTCCTAGTGAACTGAGTTTCACTAATTCATTGTTTCCCAAACTTGGGTCTCCAGCTGTTTTGGGACTCAAACTCCCATCATTCCTAGCTTTCAGGACCACTGGTCAGGGATGGTGGGAACTGTAGTCCAAAAACAGCAGGAGACCCAATTCTGGAAAACTCTGCACTAATTCTAGTTTGCTAACAGAAACGGCCATTCTTCAAAATTTCTTTAAAAATTGTAGTGCAGGTTTTTTTTAGCACAAGGAATGTGCTCAAAATGCATATATCAGGTAAAGTGTGGATTAAAGTACATGTACTGGTTTTTAAAAACCATACCAAATGCATTATGTTAGTGAAAATTGCTTTGCAAGGATGGGTACGTTGGGGGAAATTCTGTACGCAAATATTTATACCAGGATAAATTTGCACTAACTTGCTGATGGATTTTCATGAGGATTTGTTTAAAAGAATTGTGAAGTGATGTGGAGCTGTCAAGAATTGAATTTACTCATCGAAAAATGAGAGCAAACCCAAAAACAGCAGATTTGATCATTGCTGCTGGGTAGTGGTAAGAACCCTCTTTTTGGAAACGGTCTCACAAATTGAACAGGTTCCTGACTTGAGGAGCTTACATTTGACACAGCTGGAAAGAACAAAAGGAGAGGGAGATGAGGTGAAGTCGGGTCAAAAGGAATTCAGAAAAGAACATGTGTTTTATTCAGATGACCAGCTGCCTGATTCTTCCATAGCTCGACTAGCACCCTAGCAATATGCACTCAGCATGCTGATCACAGTGCATATTATTATTATTTATTATTTATTATTATTATTTATACCCCACCCATCTGGCTGAGTTTCCCCAGCTACTCTGGGCAGCTTCCAATTGAGTGTTAAAAATAATACAACATTAGTGTGCTCCTCTGGGGGTCAAGCCAAACCACTATGTTAGGAGGACTATAGTAACACCCCCAAGGTGCAAGCCTGGACAGTGTGTCTGGAGGTCCTGGGCTGCCCAGACAACAATACAGTGGTACCTTGGTTCTCAAACGCCTTGGTTCCCAAATGCTGAAAACCCAGAAGTGTTCCATTTTTTGAACATTTTTCGGAAGCTGAACGTCCAATGCAGCCGTTGGCTATCATTTCCAGGGTGCTGCACCAATCAGAAGTTGCGCCTTGGTTTTTGAACATTTCGGAAGTCAAACGGACTTCCGGAATGGATTAAGTTTGGCACTTTTGTTTTTGCTATTTATTTTGTGTTTTTGTTTTTGAGGCTTTTTCGTTTAATTTGTTTTTGTGACTGTGTGGAACCCAGTTCAGCTACTGATTGATTGATTGTGTGACTGCGGAAATGGATAAAAGCCCTCCATCCAAACAATGACTATCATTGGTAAGGTTGTTTTTTTTAAATAAATAAATAAATAAATAAATAAATAAATAAATAAATAATCATCTACAATACTTTCTCATTTTTTTTATAGCACAGTACATTGATTATTGCTTTCATTTTATGGATCAATGTTCTAGTTAGATAGTGAAATTCATGTTGAATTGCTGTTTCAGGGGTTGTTTTTAAAAGTCTGGAACAAACTAATCCATTTTGCATTACTTTCTATGGGAAAGTGTGCCTTGGTTTTGGGACGCTTTTGTTTTGGAACGGACTTCTGGAACAGATTAAGTTTGAGAACCAAAGTTTGTACATCCTTCTCAACCTCACTGTTGTAGTCTAAAGGAAAGCTGTGCAATTTGTTTGGCACCAGCTTGGCTACAGGAGTTGCAGGAAGCAGGGATACAAGGAACCATGCAACTGTCTAATGGATTCCACTTTGGAATTATTTCATCCTTAGCCTTTTCCTCTCCCAGATATATTCCACAAGGCAGCAGAGGTTTAGGATCAGAGTTTTACTTGTCCTAGATGGCCTACCTTCCCAGGCTAACGAGCCCCTCTGCCCCTCACTTCCCTCTGCAACATGTGGTCCCACAGGACCAGGGTAAATCACATTACTTCATCTGAATAGCCGCTAGTCTAGCAGGGTGCCAAAGAGAGGCAGCATTTCTGGTTCAATGCTCCTTCTCACCATTGCCAAATAATACCTTGCTATGGGATGCTTCAGGGAGGCGGGTGGCGCTGTGGGTTAAACCACAGAGCCTAGGACTTGCCGATCAGAAGGTCGGCGGTTCGAATCCCAGCGACGGGGTGAGCGCCTGTTGCTCAGTCCCTGCTCCTGCCAACCTAGCAGTTCGAAAGCACATCAAAGTGCATGTAGATAAATAGGTACCGCTCCGGCGGGAAGGTAAACGACATTTCATTACCCCCGAGGATGTGGACAGGCTGCTTGGACGCGTGAAACCAACCACCTGTCTCCTGGATCCTTGCCAATCCTGGCTAATAAAAGCAAGCCGGGAAGGGCTGGGCGATGGGCTCTGCGGGGTGGTGAATGCTTCCCTCTGTGAGGGAACATTCCCAGATCCGCTGAAAGAGGCGGTCATCAAACCGCTTCTTAAAAAAACATCTTTAGACCCGGCCAGTATGGCCAACTATCGCCCAGTCTCAAATCTTCCATTCTTGGGCAAGGTGATTGAGCGCGTGGTTGCTGAACAATTCCAGGCACGCCTGGAGGATGCGGACCATTTGGATCCCTTCTGATCGGGATTCAGGCCTCATCATGGGACTGAAACTGCCTTGGTCGTGCTGGTTGATGATCTCCGGCGAGCTAGGGACAAAGGTGAGAGTTGTTTCCTAGTTCTGCTGGATCTCTCAGCGGCCTTTGATACAATCAACCATAACATCCTTCTGGACCGTCTAGAGGGGCTGGGAGCTGTGGGCACTGTTATACAGTGGTTTCGCTCCTTCCTCCTGGGCCATGTTCAGAAAGTGGTGGTGGGGGATGAGTGTTCAGACCCCTGGGCCCTCACTTGTGGGGTGCCTCAGGGTTCCGTCCTCTCCCCCATGCTTTTTAACATCTATATGAAGCCACTGGGAGAGATCATCAGGGTGTTTGGACTGGGTGTCCATCAATATGCAGACGATACCCAGCTCTACCTCTCTTTCAAATCAGAACCAGTGAAGGCGGTGAAGGTCCTGTGTGAGTGCCTGGAGGCGGTTGGAGGATGGATGGCGGCTAATGGATTAAGGTTGAATCCTGACAAGACAGAAGTACTGTTTTGGGGGGACAGGGGGTGGGCTGGTGTGGAGGACTCCCTGGTCCTGAATGGGGTAACTGTGCCCCTGAAGGACCAGGTGCGCAGCCTGGGAGTCATTTTGGACTCACAGCTGTCCATGGAGGCGCAGGTCAATTCTGTATCCAGGGCAGCTGTCTACCAACTCCACCTGGTACGCAGGCTGAGACCCTACCTGCCCGCAGACTGTCTCGCCAGAGTGGTGCATGCTCTAGTTATCTCCCGCTTGGACTACTGCAATGCGCTCTACGTGGGGCTACCTTTGAAGGTGACTCGGAAACTACAACTAATCCAGAATGCGGCAGCTAGACTGGTGACTGGGGGCAGCTGCCGAGACCACATAACACCGGTCTTGAAAGACCTACATTGGCTCCCAGTACGTTTCCGAGCACAATTCAAAGTGCTGGTGTTGACCTTTAAAGCCCTAAACGGCCTCGGCCCAGTATACCTGAAGGAGCGTCTCCACCCCCATCGTTCTGCCTGGACGCTGAGGTCCAGCGCCGAGGGCCTTCTGGCGGTTCCCTCATTACGAGAAGCAAAGCTACAGGGAACCAGGCAGAGGGCCTTCTCGGTAGTGGCACCCACCTTGTGGAACGCCCTCCCATCAGATGTCAAACCGATAAATAAGTACCTGACATTCAGAAGACATCTTAAGGCAGCCCTGTTCAGGGAAGTTTTTAATCTGTGATATTTTAGTGTATTTCTGGTTTTTATGGAAGCCGCCCAGAGTGGCTGGGGAAACCCAGCCAGATGGGCGGGGTACAAATAATAAATTATTATTATTATATTCCGTGCGCTGCCCTGGTTCACCAGAAGCAGCTTAGTCATGCTGGCCATATGACCCAGAAGCTGTACACCGGCTCCCTCGGCCAATAAAGCGAGATGAGCGTCACAACCCCAGAGTCGGCCACGACTGGACCTTCTGGGAAGGGAGGCACACACAAACATTATTTTCCTTTCCTGGGGAATAAAATTTGCACATGAGACCATCAAATTGTTGTATGGCTGTCTGTCCTGTTGAGCATTGCCCACTACCTACTTCTTTGAACAACCCCTGCCTCCCCAAACTACGAGTGATTAAACAAGTAAGTTGTGCCCCGAGAGCACAGTACATAAAAGGATAATGCTTACACTCTAAATTAATATTGATTTTTGTAGTTGCATAGCTTTTTTGTTGGGGGTATCCATATTTAAAAACTGCATTTTCCATTTCTCTCTCTCTCTCCTTTGACTTTGTCTTCCATTTACTGCTACCATCAGATGAATGAATGGCCTTGTTATAATTTCACATATTAAAATGTTCTTGCGTTCTGCATTTTCCACCAGCAAAACACCACGACGCCATTAAAAACAATAGCTGTGTCTCAGCTCTGCTAAATTAGATACAAAATTAGTCTCTTTTTGGTTCAGTAATACACTAAAATTAAAATTAAAATCATTTTACAATGGAGTGAAATTACCCTTGCTATTCATTTAAAGTGTAACTCTATACCATCAGTAGACATTTGTACCCATTTCGAATACCTTAATGCAACAACAGTTGCTTAGATTCGGCAGTGTTGCTATTAATTTGCAGTAACTGAACAAGGAGGAAGAAAAGGGGCCTTTTAAAAATCTGATAAGCATGAAAGTACTATTTGACGAGACAAGTGGAACTACAGTAATTAGGTTCTTCCAGATCAGCATCCTAGACTCGTCCCTGTCGTCTTTCATTGCTCCCATCACCCCACAGTAAATATTTCCCCCCTATGCTTTATAGGTATACATACAGCGCTTGACAAAATATGGTTTGAAGCTCAACATAAAAAAAAACAAAGATCATGGCCACTGGTCCCATCACCACCTGGCAAATAGAAGGGGACAAAATGGAGGCAGTGAGAGATTTTACTTTCTTGGGCTCCATGATCACTGCAGATGGTGAGAGCAGTCATGATATTTAAAGACGCCTGCTTCTTGGGAGAAAAGCAATGACAAACCTAGACATCATCTTAAAAAGCAGAGACATCACCTTGCCAACAAAGGTCTGTACAGTTAAAGCTATGGTTTTCCTAGTAGTGATGTATGGAAATGAGAGCTGGACCATAAAGAAGGCTGATCGCCGAAGAATTGATGCTTTTGAATTATGTTGCTGGAGGAGACTCTCCAGAGTCCCATGGACTGCAAGAAGATCAAACACATCCATTCTTAAGGAAATCAGCCCTGAGTGCTCACTGGAAGGACAGATTGTGAAGCTGAGGCTCTAATACTTTGGCCACCTCATGAGAAGAGAAGACTCCTTGGAAAAGACTCTGATGTTGGGAAAGATGGAGGGCACAAGGAGAAGGGGACGACAGAGGATGAGATGGCTGGATAGTGACCAAACTGCGGGAGGCAGTGGAAGAGTGCCTGGCGTGCTCTGGTCCATTGGGTCACAAAGAGTCGGACATGACTAAACGACTAAACAACAACAACAACACAGCTCTGGATTCAACTGGGCCTTGTCATAGCCAGAAGGACCTTCAGTCCAAAGGAGAATCTTGCAAACAGAAGGAAAATATTTTTTCCCCGATTCACTTTCCCACATCCCATTCTGTTCTGGAGAGTCCCCATAACCTCTAGAGCAGATTTAGGAAAATTATCTATCCCCCTTCCATTCAGAAGAATCTCTGCTCCATCAAAAATATTTCCATAAACAGGAAGCACTTCTGGATACAATTCATTGTATTTATTGATTTATACCCATATTTACTATTACTGAAGCCAACCTACCAAAAATAAAATTAAAAAACTGCTCAAACCCCAATATCCTCCAACATTTCTCTGATGAAAATACAGTAGGACCTCGGCTTGCATTACCCTCGGGTAACGTAAACTTTGGGTTGTGAAAGCGGAAAACCCGGAAGTATTTTTCTGAGTTTCGCCACTCGCCCATGTGCAGAAGCGCTCTATGTGCTGCACGCATGTGCAGAACAGGCATCTCCAGTTGGGGAAACCTTGGATTCCTACCGGAGCTCTGGAATGGATCTCATCCACAACTGGAGGTACCACTGTAGTGATGTCCTATTCAATAATAATAATAATAATAATAATAATAATAATGGCCCACCCATCTGGGTTGCCCCTGCATTTCTGGGCAGCTTCCAACATACATAAAAACATATGAAAACATTAAACATTTAAAAACTTCCCTATACAGGGCTGCCTTCAGAATGTCTTCTAAAGGTTGCAACCTGTGCCATTTCTTTGATGAAATTAGGGGTGCAGTACTATACCCGCCAACATTTATCAATGAAAATAGGAACGTCCAGTCCTAGGGAAAAGCAGGACATTCCAAGATTAAATCAAAACGGCTTCTGTAAAATTGGGACTGTCCCTGGAAAATGGGACACCTGGGGGGTCTGAAATACCACAATACTGAAAACCAGCACACTGTATGAAAAACTGCAGATCAGCAGAGAAGCCAGGTACAACCACAGAGCACAGCTTTCAACTCCCAGATGTCTATAAGAACGGTAGGCCTACCTTTCATTTTAAGATATTAAAAACTATATATATCTCCTATGTTTTGGGATAACTTCCTGCTACAATTTTGATCTCCTGAATCAATTTTGACCAGAGGCATTACTTAGATCTTAGCAGGCTTGATGAGGGTTCATTCAGGTGTTTGAGCTATGCAGCATAAACGACTTTGGCTCCTCTTTATCACATACACAGCCCAACATGACAATGTCAAAAATCCACCAATAGCATACAAATCAATATGGCTAACCTGATCCAAAACACTCACCCACCCCACTCGCACATGAAAACAAAGACCACTACAGCCAACCACAAATGGACAACCACACCCTAGGCCAGCCCCAACCTCTCTCACCACCAAAGGAACACAAGTGAACAGCAGAGAACCTGCACAAACAATGCTGACACGAAACCCCACATGTATTAATTGCTATGTATTAGTGGCAGTTCTCACTCAGGGCCACCAGTATGTAAATGAAGGATTGAAAACTGTCACTCCTGATTGATTAGCTAGTTGTGAGTTGTTACTGTTTCAAGTTATTCAGTATTATAAAAAGCAGCCAGCTAGGTTGCAGTCAGTCTTATTCCAGGAGCAGTTCTAACTGCTGCAATAAAGAGATGTGAATCCAACAGAGCTGTGTCCTTCGTCCATCTTTTCCGCTATTCAACATTAAGTAAAATAGAAACATTGCCACCCAACCCCAACCCCAACCCCACTCATCTTCCCCCCTCCACCTCTTTCCCTCTTTTCCTCCTAATGTCTCGATAAATGAAACCGATTTGTAAAAAATGTTACATGGGGGAAAAGATAAGAGAGAGAGACATTGCACATACGTTTGTAAATCAAGAAAATCTTAAATAAAAATAGATTTTTAAAAAGTCCCAGCTCAAGATCTGAATCAAGTTCAACAACAGTCAACTGCATACCGACATGATATGCTTGTAACTCCAAACCACTTTACTACTACACTTGAAATATAATTCAAATGATCATCATCCATCTCTGGGTGTTTACTGTTTAGAGGTGTGATGGCCTGGGATTCGGGCTCGGATGCTGAACCTGAGGAATCCCAGCCTGCACAGGATTCCCCACCTCCAGAACCAGCTGAGCCGGGGCTGGGGCTTGAGCCTGAAGGGTTCTCACCTGTGCTGGATCCTCAGGTGCAGGCACCAGCTGAGTCTGCTCTGGCTCCTGAGGTGATGGAGGACCCATTGCCTGCAGGTGCTCCACTCTCAGCCCCGTCAGGGGGAGCTGAGGTTGCCTCTGGGTTCAGTAACTCTCCAGCCTCTCCTGAGCTGCAGAGGCTCAGGGCAGAGCAGCAGGGGGAACTAAGTTCCCACAGGAGGAGTGCTCGCCTCCAGGCCAGGAGAGGCGAGTCACCTGAGGATCGGGGCTGCCCAATGTCTCGGGGCAGATAAAAGCCAGCCAGCCCCAGTCCCAGGTTGCGGGAGCAACATTGTTGGTATCCAGTTGCTGCCTGCACCCTGTTCTGCTGGAGCTCCTGACCTCACCCAACTCCCTGCCTTGCACCCAGCTTCAGCTTTGATGGACTGCCTTCTTACTGCACCCTCGACCTCAGACTAGACTTGGACCTCGCCTCACGGTTAACCCCCAGGACCAGCACAAGAGGACCATGAAGAACAGTTGGTACTAATAAGTAACTTTGTTGTTTTCAGTCTTTATAATTTTATCACTGCTGTGGTTTGTGCTCCTGTTGCAACCCTGGTTGCTCTGTGGAATGTGTTTGATAGGATCACATCCAGATGCTTTCTCCTGATGAGCACAACACATTCATCTTCTTAGCCCAGAGGAAAGCTGGAGTCAAGACTGGGAGATGTCTACAATGCAGGCGCAGAATGATTCGTCACAACTCTAACCAAACAGTGGTGAGACATCATTATCAGGCATTCTTTGTGGCCATGATGATGGGGAAGAAGCCATTCTTACGTACCACTCTTGTCTGTTCCCCATTCAGTGGAGCTTTTTCTGAGGAGTCTGGTAGATTTTCCAATCTGGTCTGGTGAATGAACCATGCCTACTTCTAGGCACTGTGGAAGATCAAATCACTCATATCGGCAACAGCTTGGATGCCATAGTTGCGTGGCAAGGCCCCCAGACCAGCCCCTTGTTAAAATAAATTCACAAGGACACAGAATAAGGTTTAAGGTTATTGGCAAAATTTTAGGCCACAACTTTATTGAATTACAGAAATATGAGCGGTATTGGCTTAGGCATTGACATAGACTATATCGGACTCTGGCCGGCATTGCAGGTAGTCAATAAGGGTAAACCACCCCAAGAGGAAGCCACAATGGGGGAACCCGCCTGTAGCTTTCCTCGGTGTTCCCAGAGGCCTGGCCTGGCCCTAGCCCCTCAAGCGGACTTCGGACAGGAACCAGGCCCTGGATTCCTTTACCGGAATACCTTGGCCAATGGAGGGGCAGGCGATGGCTGACCTCCCCTCCCCCACAATTCAATGAGCCAATGCCTAACCGCCAAACCTTACAAAGTTGTGACGATTGCTAAGAGGTAGACAAATACCAAGTGGCCTGTGCCAATTTGCAAAATGGAAAAATTCCTACCTGGCCCCTGTCCCAAGATAGGCGACCAACCAACATCCAAAGCAAGGCCAGAGAACACATAAATTACAGGGAGGGTGGGCGGGTGTTTGGCAGCACCCACGTCGCGCTGCCGCTTTTAAACTCCTCACAATTCCCCTGCCAATAGGTCTGGGGTGATTGTGATGCCACCCTGGCATGAAAGCATTACTCCACCCATGCCAGGGTGGGGGGAGGAAGCGGGCTGGGGGCCTGCCTGCAACCAGGACCATTCTAAAGATGATCCCATTTGCTGCAGATCAGACAATGTAGAATCCTACCCAGACTTTAGGAAGCTGTTCTCTAGACACCATAATTGGGTGAGCAAGTGGCTCCTGAAGAAAAGGCCTTCTTGGTGCTGACACTCTACCTACCAAATGTCCTCCTCACTAGCACCCAGGTTGTTCTCAGTTTGCAGCGCTGGCTCAAGACATTTTGCGGACAATGTGGCACTCTTTCTCCCTCCTCTTTTAAAAGCCAACTGGACTGGCGTTTGAAATCTTAATTCAACATGGGTGAATTACCCTGCAGCATCTTCTCCCTGAGGTAGTCGGTTCAATCTAACTAATGGTAGTGCCAACCCTCTCAATTTAACTCAAAGCAAATACCTTTAAATTTTGTCAGACTTTTTGAAATTTGCCCTAGGTCTAGCTAGTTTTCTTTTTGCAACCTGTCCTTATGCTGCTCTTCTGTGTTGTGTTGTATTGTCAACATCTTTTGAAATTTTGATTTGCTTTTATTCTTGTAGGTAGCTACCCTGAGAAATAGTTCATATGGTGGCATATAAATGAGTGAAACAAACAAGCAGACATTGTTTTCACTTAATCTAGCAAAATTTAGAGGAAGGTATTTTGGATGGACTATGGAACCTAATCCAAGTGTTATATGGCAAAATTATGATGATGATGATGATGATGATAATAATAATAATAATAATAATAATAATAATAATAATAATAATTAGTAACAATGTGGAAATACTTGGCCTTAACATTGTTTTTCTTTACATTGTTTTTTGATAAATGGGAGACAGATGGATCTGTGTATTTTCCCTATGAATGCATCTGTTAAAAAGAGTGTGAGAGTAACCTTACTCTTTTTTAGTTTCTCTTTAGAAGACTAATGAAATAGCCTGCATAACCTATTACCAAACAGCAATGAAGAGATCAATTCTGAAAGTCAAGACAAGATGGTCGCCAGCCTGTGGTTCTGGTTCTTTCTACTTCAGGAGAGGCCACACCCATCTCGAGTTACACATAGGAAGTTTCATCTCAGTCCTGGAAAGCAGGAAGTTATGGCTGGAGGACTGAGATAACCTTCATGTGTACTCTACCCATGTTGTGTTTGACTGCACCTGATTCTTACATCCCATTCCACAGAAAGTGGGCCAGTTCTGGATCCCTCCCTCACCCAATCTATATGGAAGTCCCACTCCAGGTTGCTAAATGTGTAGCAGAATTGAACGAGTGTATACATACATCTGTCCCACACAACATCTGTGTGCCAAGCCATGTACGTTGTCTATTTCGGATAATTTCTATATGTAAAAAGTGACACAGAGTGGAGAGAAACTGGTTTGTCCATCTCAACCCTAATGCATGTTTACACGGCATATGTGTGCCGAAATGGAACTCCACATATGAATTGCATTTGCAGCTTCCCAATTCAGTGGCTTGTACAAAGTTAATAGGGCTTTACATCTTTCCCCCTGGCTTGCGCCTCCCCTCAATAAAGGAACCAAATAAAATATAAATGAAAGTAATAATGCACCAGAAGAGTGTTCTGCTGAAAAGCTGCTATTAGGGTGTGTTTTTTGTTTTGTTTTTGGTAGCAGATAGTCTGTTTTAATAAAGCAGGCAAATGAAATAATACCTTCAAGAAAATGTGTCTTCCATTCATAGGAGCTAAATGAATCCTACTTTATAACCTGGTTTTTCTTTCTTTCTTCAGCCATTTCTTTCTTATGAAACATATCTTGATGAAAGTATAACACAGCTCTGGCAGGTAATTCATTTTGTCAAATTACAGCGTCTTTGAAACAAGGAACCCAATATCAGATGTATCTTTTAAATCTGATACAAAGTCTTCAGCAAATTTATTGAAAGGTGTTGCCTCCCTTCGCTCCCTCCCTCATCCCAGCTAAGAATGACAACAACATTTATACATCATTATTCCATGGGAAGAGCTTTGACGGAGACATATGTACTGTGCACGATGATAAGTTCAGACACAATACGGCAGTGACGATAACAGCTGATGCGCCATTCAAAGAAAACATACCATATAACTTGAGTCAGATCTTATTAAAAACAAAATGATGCCCCTGAATGGAAAGGACAGACTCACTCACTAACTGTTTGGGCTGACTGCATTGTGCGACAGCTCCAGCCCCCAGGGATCACAAGAAAGGAATAAAGACTCTGACAACATGTTATGGAATTAAAATTAGGCCACAACTTTATTAAACTTCCAAATGTAGGAAGACCTTGGCTTACGCCTTGGGGGTGTATCCCTCCCAGCCCCCCAGCCAGGTGAACTGGGGCACATCAGGGTAAACGGGATATGGGGGTGCCCTGCGAGATGTAAGTGTAGCAGGCAGCCCAGCCCATATCCCCACACGCGGGGTAGTTCACTGACAACTTTCAGTGTATGGCCAGTGACACCCATATATATATAAAACCCCTTTAAGAGGGGGACCCTGGAATCGCCACCACAAGGGGGTGAGTCACCACTTCACACACACACCCATATAGGGAAGAAAAGGATTCCACCCACGGCCAAAGTTGTGACGGATTGCTATGGGGAACACAAAACCTGCCAATGCAGGAAAATTTCTTCCTGGTCCTTCAACAGCAACCAGTCAAAGACCATAGCAGCTCCCGCTAAACAGGAAGAAAAAGTTAACCTGTAAACAAGAAACATTAAACAAAGGGAGGGTAGGGAGGGTGAATCTCCAGAGCCGACTGCCTGGCTACTGTCGGCTCCACCCCCTATTTATAAATGGGGCTGGCCCCATCTCCCAGCAATGAAACTTGACTGCTGAGGCTGGGCGTGAACCTCCAAATAATAACACTGAGAGGCAGGCCAGCCCCTGTTTGCCATTAAGTTCGCTGGGAACTTAGCGTGCGACCCCGCAAAGGGCACCCACAATGTAAAGTGTGAGCGCTCATTGCAATACTGAAGGCTGGGAGGCAGCAAAGGTGGTAGGGTAGTGATAATGGAATTTGTTCTCTGTTATTGTTGCCATTGATGGTATCTTTCAGCGCAGAACCAATTGCTATTCATTTAGACGTTACTGAAACAGTTCTTGCTAGAAAGGGGACCAAGAACTCAGCAGGGATTGGAAGTTCTGCTGAATTATTGCTGTCACATTGGCTGTGTTTGCATGATGAGGATGAGCGTCAGTGAGCCTCAGACTCACATGGTTCCCTCCCTTCCCTCCAATTCCAGTATGGCTACAAGGAAGAGGTCCGAAGCTCCCACTTCTGTTTTTCATTAGCCACAGTGAAGTGTTATGCACAAAGTGTGTTCTCCCTAAAATGAGAGCACGTGTTGCGGTGCAGTCTGCCAGGCCAACCATCTGTTGCCAGGCAGGTAAAACTGTGATGGCCTGGGGCAACGATTGGATGGCCGGGTTGCTGGGGCTAATTGCATGTAGCAATTTGGGGGGTGGGACCAAAGGCCTAAAATTGTGGGGCACTCAGCTTTTGCTTTCTCTTTCGCTGAGTGCATCGGATCACCCGCCCGCCCGCTTTTCCGGTTGACCTTGCTTTGCCTGTCATGGGGTTGTCCGCCTTGGCGCAGGGGCCTAGTAGGAATTTTGCCATTTAGTGATTGGCTGTGCCATTTGGTTTTTGCCTACTACTCAGCAATTCGTCACAACTTGTAAGGTTGTGGTTAGGCATTGGTTTTAAAAATTGGTGGAGGAGGGGTAAGGATAGGCTGGGCCTGCCCCTCCAATGATGGTGTGGAAGGGAATTCCGTTAAAGGAATCCTGGGGCTTCCCACGATTTCGTCCAATCCCTGAAATGGGACCAGGGTAGGCAAGCCTTGGGGAGCAGGTTGGGTGAGAAGTGAGGGACTGTCACTCAGTTCAACTGAACCCCATTATTGTTTTCCCTTCACTGGCTTCCGAGGGAGTTTGGAAAGTCAGTTCTGTCCCAGGCGGGGGGACGGATAGTCAGAACCAATGCCTAAGCAACCACTCACAGATTATGTATTTTAATAAAATTGTGGCCAAAATTATGCCAAAAACCTTCGTGATTTATTTTGAGGGGTGGCTTGGGGATCTCCACACACAAATCCTAAACTGTGGTCACACACCATTTGTGTATGCAGCTAGCATGCAGATGCAAAGTCCAGACACAGTGCTAGCCCCTCTCTGGGGAAGGTGGAGAAATTAGAGCATGTTCGCATTTCATGAGAAACTATCTAATTCACATTTCTTGAATGAATATGTGAAGCAAAACCTAGCTAGCTTTCAAAATTCACAAGTCTCCAAATTTTGTGATGCAGCTCTTCAACCAACCAGTGTGTACCCCCGAAAAAATTTATTTAGGGGAAGGTGTCATAAAATGCATATATTTGTTTTTTAAACAAACAAACAAACATAATATGCATTGTATTAGTATAAATTGCTTGCCAAAGATGCAAAAAAAATGGGGAAATCTGCACTGGAATGCTGGTGAATTTTCACAGGGTTGTATTTAACTAACTTTTATTCAGAGTAAAGTCAACGGAATTAATAGCCATGATACATTAATTTACATTAATGATACATTAATTTCAATGGGTCTACACTGAGTAAAAGTTAGTAAAAGGAAAAGTCATTAGGTGCTGTTGTTTCTTTTAAGATAATTGTAGCAGAATCAAAACTGACAAGATTCGTCCCTCCCTATTCCCCTCATATCTTTTATGGGACTTGAAGATAAGGCAGCGATAAGAGGACAAACAGATCAAAAATTAATTGAAGAATGGGATTGTGTAAATGAGTACATGAAAAGACATTGTTCTGGGACAAATATATCAATATGCAATGAATAAAGTTTACAGGGTAGAAATATTGAGGAAATGGATGGAAGTGGAACAAAAACAATGTAATACTAATAACACAATGAATAAAAGATGATTAAGGGAAAGAGGTCAAACATGGGTGGAGGGAAGTCTATGTCTTTATGTATTTTTTGGTATTTTTTAATTTAATTTAATTTTTTGTGTAATTTGTTATATTTCCTTTTTTCTTGTGATATTGTTTGGTTTTTGTTACTGAAATTCAGTAAAGTTTTTTTAAAAATTCTCTAAGATCCTTTCATTTTTACCATTTTTAAAAAATCTGTAAAACCATATATGTCCAGAGTCCAGATTCAGAATTAGCTGCAGTAAATTAATAAGAATTTTAATCTAGTTCACAAATGAAAACTACGTATTCCTCTCCATTATCAATGCCTGCATGGATGCCACACAGATCTGTGAATTTTACTCAGATTGCAGTGGCCTCAGAAATTTACTGCCCTCACCAAAGAACATCCTCTGAGTCACCCTCTCTCCATTCCAAGGGAACAGCAACAAACAAACTCGATAGATTGTTTTGAGCTGATTTGTACAAATACCGGGTGACATCACTTTCCTGGGGGTCTGCCATTGTAAATGGAGGAGGGCAAGAACAAAGAGTCATGTACTTTCTATAGGGCAGCTGAATAATAGGCAGATCAACCACAGTTAAGTGAGAAGATTACTGTCAGCTATTCAAGTGCTTTAACTTGCTCCAAATGTCGGAAATATATAGTGCAGAAGAAAAGACAGAATCACCCCCAATGGAAGGCGCTTTAGAAGTCTCTCTCTAGGTTTGGCAAGTGATTCATAGTTTAAATTAAGAACCTCTAGAACCCCGCAGGGTGAAGTTACTTTGTTGGCTTCTGCAACTCTCAAAAGTGATTTTTATTTTTCTCCATCTGTGCAGAGAAATACAGAGCAGATGAATGATACAGCCAAGTAACTGAACACAAACACATACCGGCAAGTCACGGTTACTCTACACAAACTTATCTTTTCACTGTTCAGTGCCTCCGGTGTGAAACTTCTAATTGTGGAAATGAGTAAATATTTAAGAGCTTACTGAGACATAGTGGCCCAATTCTTTCCTTGGGGCCAAGATGAGCAGCTTAGGTCAACGGAGTATGTTTAAGCACCACAGATAGGTTCTGGGGATGGAGCCAGTGTGGTGTAGTGGTTAAGAGCGGTAGACTCATATTCTGGTGAACCGGGTTCGATTCCCTGCCCTTCCACATGCAGCTGCTGGGTGACCTTGGGCTAGTCACACTTCTCTGAACTCTCTCAGCCTCACTCACCTCACAGAGTGTTTGTTGTGGGGGAGGAAGGGAAAGGAGAATGTTAGCCACTTTGAGACTCCTTAGGGTAGTGATAAAGCGGGATATCAAATCCAAACTCTTCTTCTTCTGTCCTCATCAACAGTCCAGTTGCAACATTTTGCACTAACTGGAGCTTCCAGACCATTTTCAGAAATTATGCATGGGTGTTTTTTGGGTGGGGTGGGGTCTGGGGTTTGGCACTTACCTTCCTCTTAAGGTGAACATAGTGTGTGTCAGAGAAGAGTGTACTTTTCTCATTCTAAAAATCATCTGAATAAGCACTCTGCAGCACTCTTGGGTGACTGAATTTCCTGGCAACTACAGGACAACCTCAGCTAGGCTTTCTTATAATTATGAGAAGACATGGATGCTTCCTACTGTGTGCCTGGCAGCTGCTCATCTCGTATGTTCTCTTTTTGAGTGAATAAAGATTTCTTGGTTTACAAAAGTATGTGCAATGTCTCATTTTCCAAGTCACGTTTTTTACAGTTTCATTTGCTGTGAGACATTAGCGTTACATTAGGAAGAAAAGGGGGGAAGAGGTGGAGGGGAAAATGATGAGGTGGGTGGGGTCACGTGGCAGTGCTTCTACTTAGTGTATGTTTTGCGTCAGCGTCACTTGTGTGAGTTCTCTTTACTATTCGCTTGTATTTCTTTGGTGGTGAGAGAGGTTGGGGTTGGCCTAGAGCATGGTTGGTTATCTTTGATTGGCTGTAGCGAAATTTGTTTTTGTGTAAGAGTGGGGCGTGTGTGTGTGTGTATTTGGGTCAGGTTAGCCAGATTGATTTGTATGCTGTTGGTGGGGTCTTGTTATGTTGTTGGGCGTTGTGTGTGTGTGTGTGTACACACAGACACACACACACACACACACACACACACACACAAATACATATACAGTGCTATTTTTTCTGATACAGTGATGCCAGAGCTCACCCTTGTTCTCTTAGAATGGTGCCCACCTGAGAGGTGCTGAAATTGAGTTTTGGTGAGCTCCAGCTGGGGGGGGGGGAAGGCCCATATACATACATACACATACACACTTTTAAAGAAATCAATGCAGATTATTATTATTTTAACCTAAAGGGAATGACTTTCCTTAAAAAACAGAATGATTGAGTGCACTGATCTAAGGCACTTCCCTTTCTTCATTTCCATTCTTCATTTTCCCATTCTTCATTTAAAGCCCAGGGGAAGACAACCTGAGGTAACTTCTCCCATGGGACTATTTCAGATCACAAAGCATAGGCAGCGGGGGAGATGGCAGAGTGCTTGAGATATGTTTAATAGGAAGAAAGAAAAAAAGGAGAGAGAAAAAGAGAGAGAGAGAGAGATGCTCACACCACCCACTGCCACTTCACAACTACATAGTAAGCTCAACACTGCGCCACCAAATATCTGAAGACAAATATCTAAAGTGTCCTGAGAAATAAAACACAGACAAATCAAAGCCTCTTCCACAGGGGAAGAAATGTTTTAAGAAACTGCAGGCAGGTTTCAATGCAGCACTAAATAAAGCAGATGATGTACCGTATTTTTCGCCCTATAGGATGCACTTTTTCCCCTCCAAAAATGAAGGAGAAATGTGTGTGCGTCCTATGGAGCGAATGCAGGCTTTCGCTGAAGCCTGGAGAGCGAGAGGCATTGGTGCGCACCGACCCCTCTCGCTCTCCACGCTTCAGGAAGCTATCCGCAAGCCTTGCGAGCCCGGCGGGAGTTCCTGCGGGCTCGCAAGGTTTGCGGGCGCAGCCTGCAGCACAAAGTAGGGGGCGCCCTCCGGAGGATGCCCCGTGCTTCGGGCAGATGTCCGCAAGCCTTGCGTGCCTGGCAGGAGGTCCCACGGGCTCACAAGGCTTGCGTGCAGCAGCCTTTTCTGTGGGCTGGGGTCGGGGGAAGCTCGGGCTTCCCCCGCCCCAGCCCCGCAGCTGGGGGGGGATTTTTTTATTCATCCCCCCCCCCAAAAAAGGAGGTGCGTCCTATGGGCCAGTGCGCCTTATAGGGCGAAAAATACGGTAGGTTCATATACTAACTACTATGATACTTTCCTCAGGGTTGTATAACCTTTCTATAGGTGAACATACAAGTACAAAATTTTGCAGTTGCTTACAAGCCTCCCAAGTGGGTAGGATGTTATAATCTACTGTTATCTCATGCAGAAAAGGTTATCTCTCAGCAGAAACCTCCTAAATGAGGAGTTTCCCCCCTTCTAATTAGGTAGAAGGAAAGGTTTATATTTAAAACATAAGCTAAACTGTGTGAAACAGTATGAATAACAAGCATTAAGGCGTGTTTTGAAGCAAAGAGGGGCAATGGTTGTCATAAAACGGTAGTTCGCTCGGCCTCATGTTGGTTATTCCTTGTATCTCTGTGTTAATATTAATGTGATAATTTTTTTCCAATTTCTGCTCACTGTACATTGGTCCACCTTAATATTTTATTTATAGGATGTAAAATCCCTGTGTCCAATATGGAACAGAGCTTGATATATAAAAACCCTCCAAACCATATTAATTTCAGATAACAAAATAATAGAGAGGTGGGATGAATATGGGACAATTAAAATACTTTCCAGTGTGCAGTGATGTATCGAAATTTATTTATGTTTGCTACTACAGCAGCTAGAATGTTACTTGCCCCCAAATGGAAAGAAGCAGAAGTCCCAGGAAAGGAAGAATGGATACAAAAACTAATGGAATATGCAGAAATGGCAAAACTTACTGGAAAGCCACTTCTGAGATAAGGAGGAGGTGGGGTTGCGGGCTTCACGCCCCTTCCCACACTCGCGGGGGCTGCTCCAGCCCACGTGATAGCAGGGAATCCTCAGATGCGTCATTCCCCAAGCCAGCCAATTGGCTGGCTCGGGGGGCGTGGCTTCGCCTACTTAGGTCTGGTGCGACCGAGGGTCTCCCTCTTTCTCACGCCGCAGCTGACCTAGTTTCCCCTCCCCTCCCACCCGTTAGGTAGGTTCCCCGATGTTGCTATGGACTTTGGTTGGTCGCCGTCTAGGGGCCTGGTAGGAATTTTTCCAACTGGCAGATTGGCACCAGCCATTTGGTTTTCATCTACCTCGTAGCAAACCGTCACAACTCCACAGTATTGGCGGTTAGGCATTGGTGGGGGTACAGTTTATTGTTATGCAGATGAAGGGGGAAGAAGCAACATCACCTTCCCCCAAACAAAGGGTAATCTGGTAAAGGATTCTGGGGGGCATGGCCTTGTCCTAAGCCTATGGAGGTGTGGGCCCACGGCACGCCCTCACGCGGTGACCCCGGGGGAGGTCCTAGTTGGCGTGCCTCAGCAGAACTCCTCCTACTGGTGGTTAACCCTCACCGGTCTTCAAGCATGCAGGCTGAAGCCAGTTAGTTCTTAGGACCAATGCCTAAGCCAATACCGCTCAATTCCTGTAATCAATAAAGTTGTGCCTAATTTGACCCATTAACTCAAATTCTTGTGTCCCATGTCTTTATTTCTATGGGGGGAGGCGGGAACTCACCACGCAAGAATAAGAAATCAAGATACCAAACTTTTTTTTATAAAAGGATGGACATAGTTTATGGAATATTTGCAGATAAATTGTAAACAGATAAAAACATTAGCAGGCTTATTGTAATAACCTGCAGTTTTATAAGAGTGCATATATCTACAATAGATAGTTAAATGAGCAAGTTAAATGAATTTGGCTATGCAGAAGATATTTAAAAAAATAATTGCAGGTACTGCAGCAAGAGGGGGAAGGAAGTCAAATTTTGAAATGTTAAATTGATTGTAAAAATAAGGAAATGCATAAATTTGAAAAAGTATAAATAAAAAACTAAAAACAAACAAAACCGTTTTGATCAAAATCCCCTGATTCGTCACTTAAACCAGGCTGGGATGGAATGGTAGCAAGGCTGGGGGTCATTGGTGTGCGGTAAAATTTATCATAGGGGAACAGCTAGGGCCAGAGGTGCCAGCTTGTGAGAGTGATTTGTGTGTGAGCATTGTGCCCTCCTCCCTAAGTTGGACATACACTTCCTGGACTTTGAGAAGGAGGTGCCAGGGGAACATTTAGGGGACTAGCCTAGTCCCCCTAGTGCACTGACCACACCCCACTGCTGGGGGTTCCCAGCTACACTGAGAGGAGTTCCAGTTTGGTGGAGATGCTATCATTGGTGAAACCATACCAGTACAATCTCACCATTGACATGCTGCATCCCAGTTCATGTAAACAGCAGGGTACTGATGTGTGTGTTTTGGGGGGAGGGTCTTTTCTACAACTCTGTCCCACTGTGCACTATGTTACTGTGTACTGGTGTGCGTGATGATGATGATGATGATGATGAAATGGAAGCTTTCAACTGTAGTTAACAGCAGTTTGTCATGCCATCAGGACTTTTCTCAAAGCAGAGTTTATCAGTTCAGGATGTTGTTGTTGTTGTTTAGTCGTTTAGTCGTGTCTGACTCTTTGTGACTCCATGGACCAGAGCACGCCAGGCACTTCTGTCTTCCACTGCGTCCCAAAGTTTGGTCAAACTCACTCTGGTAGCTTCGCGAACACTATCCAGCCATCTCGTCCTCTGTCGTCCCCTTCTCTTGTGCTCTCCATCTTTCCCAACATCAGGGTCTTTTCCAGGGAGTCCTCTCTTCTCATGAGGTGGCCAAAGTATTGGAGCCTCAGTTTCAGGATCTGTCCTTCCAGTGAGCATTCAGGGCTGATTTCCTTAAGAATGGAGAGGTTTGATCTTCTTGCAGTCCATGGGACTCTCAAGAGTCTCCTCCAGCAACATAATTCAAAAGCATCAATTCTTCGGCGATCAGCCTTCATTATGGTCCAGCTCTCACTTCCATACATCACTACTGGGAAAACCATAGCTTTTACTATACGGACCTTTGTTGGCAAGGTGATGTCTCTATCAGTTCAGGATAGGAAACCATTATTTGTTGTGAATCTGGCCAAAGCATTTGCACTTTACAAACTACCACATGCCTATTCTTACTTCATTCTGTTCTGAAAGCAATGTATTTGTGCGTGTGAGAACCTTCCTACACAAAGTAACTGCAGGGAAGAACAATACAGCCAAATAATGGCTCTAAGAGTAGAAATGACAACAGTCTAGATTTGGCCACGGTGACGCAGTAGTATAAAAAGATGACATTTTCCTATTTAGCTAAAAATAATAATACTAAATGTTGCCTCAGAAGGAAAGACTACATCACATGGGTTTAAACTACAGGGGTGGAGATGTTAGTAGGACATTTGGTGATTTTTAAAAAAAACGATCAGAGCAATATTTCAGCAATGATATCACTAGAAGGGTCAATGTTTTCTGCCTCATTAGAGGTCTTTAGAGACTGGGCAGCCATTTGCTAGGGATTACCTGCCTCAAACAGAGTTATGAAGTACAGTGGTACCTCGGGTTACATACGCTTCAGGTTACATACTCGCCAGCTTACAGACTCCGCTAACCCAGAAATAGTGCTTCAGGTTAAGAACTTTGCTTCAGGATGAGAACAGAAATCATGCTCTGGCGGTGCAGCGGCAGCAGGAGGTCCCATTAGCTAAAGTGGTGCTTCAGGTTAAGATCAGTTTCAGGTTAAGAACGGACCTCCGGAACGAATTAAGTACTTAACCCGAGGTACCACTGTAGCTGAGCAGATGAAGCAGTGGAAAGTGGCTGAGGAAGGAAACCTTGAGAAAGTGAGGGCAACTGGGCAAAGCTAGTTGGAAACAATGAAGGAAAACTGAACCTGGCAATCACCCATCCCACATATTCAGCTGCACTCAGATTTCCCAGCATTTTTTGGTCATTCACTAATTACATGTTTGAGGCAACTGAAAAAAGCCTACACGTCAACGTGTAGCTATTCTAGGCTTACTTAGTGATGAGATGCCTGTGAGAAATTTCCTTCCCAACAATATTCAGCTTTCATGCAATTCCTGAGGAATCCTGCTAAATTAGGCATTTCAAGTTGTCATATCTTTTTTGGGCTAAGATTCCTGGATGTCTTGTTTGGTTGGGAAATAGAGAGAAGCAAATTGCTCCCGCAGATCCCAAGCAGGTGATTTCCCTGCAAAATACACGCGGTAGAGAGTCAATTCATTTTCATTTTAAATAGCTCTACCTAGTCGCAAGATGACTGCCGCGGTAAATCTTCTGGGACCAACTTTGTGACTGTTCATTTGCTGAGGTGTTAGATGAAACTGTTGTGCCTGGATATCTTAATGTTCCTGCTGTACAATTTGCATTCTCCCCCCTCCCCACAAGAGTTCTTCAGGGGATTCATAGTAGAGTTCAAAGAAATGCCTCTTGCAGTATTTTGTTTTTCTAATGTGCTCTATTTGGTCCTGAAGCAGCATAAGCAGCTGCTTTTTTTATGAGTCAGACCGTTAATTCATCAGCCCCAGCGTTCTTTACGGGTATTATTTATTTATATTTACTTACTTAAGAGGTACATTTTTCAGCTGTCTGTTTACCTGCTGCACTGGGCAATGTCTCCCCTCTTTCCCATGGCTTTGGCGTCTGCAGAACCAGCGGCACATTATGTGACAGTCAATTAATCCGAACACCAGAACAGAAGACATAATCTGAACGGCTTTCAACCAATCCAACTGCCTGGGCTTTCAACTGACCCAGGGATCCTTTGAAACAACTCACCTGGTCTCCGAGGAAACAAAACATTCTGCAGGATTCCGCAGCCTGTTGTGAGGTCACAGCCTGGCCAAGGACTGAAGCCAATGGGCTCTGGGCTCCAGGAACACTCTCTCTGCCAGGCCCATGTCACCTTCAGACAGCTGCCAAGCATCTGGCCCAGCCCTGCATTTACCCCCAAGCAGAAGGCTCAGGAAGTTGGATCTAAGCTCCCCTTAGAGCTCCCCCAAACCCTCGCACCCCTCTGGAGAATCGAGGAAATAAGGCCGGCCATGACTGTGGTCCAGTTTCTGGAACCTCCTTAAAACTCACCTGTTTGCCCACCTGTTGACTGAATAGTGGTTCATCATTTGGTCATAGGTTCCAGTGGGCTGAATGTTCCTCTAAAAATGTTTTCTTTGGGGGGGAGGGGGGCTTCATTGTACAGTGAAACTGTTAACAGAGAATCCGAGGGCTCTCTTGGACAAATGAAGACACCGACCAGAGCAATTCAGAGCAAAACAGCAGCCAGTAGGCTCGGTCTTTATTTAAGGAAAAGACTGATGCCGACAGGACTCCCACCGCCCACGAGGTGAAGCAAGATGGAAGCCCCGAACAAAAGAAGACCCTAACTTTTATTAGTTGCTAATCCCCCAAGCTACACCCCCAGAATTACATCACATCTACATCATGATTACATTAAAATTAGGAGGAGTCGAGGAGGGGCTACACAGGTAATCCGAGTGTCCTGACACCTGGCCGGAGCCTCCTCGCCCCTCCCCTCCCCCACATGAGTCACTTTTAAGAACAAAGGAGAAGGGCGAAGTTTCCTGCCCCCTGAGGGGAATCCGGTCAGTGTCCTTTGTGAGAGTCGGTGTGGAATACACTAAAAGGTGCAGCTTTATTGTGTCCTTGATAGCCTCCTGTCTGGACCCATCACGATGGCTATCAAGGTAGTCACGTCAACCGAGAGGAATCGCTGAGTACGTGACCGCTCGGTCGAAGGATTATGGTTGCCCAGCATCAGGCCACCCCCCTTTGATAGTCCTAGAGATATGCAGTAAAATAAAAGTGGTCCGATGAAAATCCAACGTACGGTTGATTTTTGGTGAATATAAAACGGCGAAGACTTTGAAGTTCAAACCAACCCCAAGTTTAGGAAACAATGTAGCAAGGTCTTGATTGGATCAGTCATGGTTGATTGAATTCGGAAACGTATCAGTGAGCTGTCAAACAGGGAAACAGCGAATGCCGGCTGCAGTACCAGCGCAGCTGCCACCAGGGGCGCTGTTCGCTAATGCTGATTGGTTGAAGCGGCAGTCGACTGACCCAGGGTTCGGTCACCCGGTCTACTCATGTTAAAGATAGGGCGATGCGGAGCGCTATAGCGGAAAGCTGTCAGGCTAGCGCTTCCTTATTTACGGAAGGCTTTTAAGAGGTGACCCTCTAAAGGGACATCTCTAGGGTTGGGGAGGGGAGATGCGTGTAGGTGTGAGTGTGGTGCTTGTGTAATACACGTGACAATGGAAGGGGGGGTGATTTCCGGCGACAGTTCCTCAGGTTACATACGCTTCAGGTTACATACTCTGCTAACCCAGAAATAGTGCTTCAGGTTGAGAACAGAAATTGGGCTCCGGTGGTGCGGCGGCAGCAGGAGGCCCCATTAGCCAAAGTGGTGCTTCAGGTTAAGAACAGTTTCAGGTTAAGTACGGACCTCTGGAATGAATTAAGTACTTAACCTGAGGTACCACTGTATTATGGAGCCACCTTCTCTCTCTGCCTGGGTGCTCACCCACATTCGCCACCTCTAGGCATCTTTTTAAAAACATGTTTGTGCACCTTTCTTGGTTTACATGAAAACTCCATCTTTTCTCTGAGGAACAAGATGCAATTCCTCTCTCCAAATTATCCTCACAATAAACATCTGAGGTAGGCTAGGCTGAGAGACCGAAACCTGGTCCAAGGTCACCCAGGGAGCTCTATAGCCATGAGGTGATTTGAACCCTAGACACCTGGGTCCTAGTCTGGTCTGGACACCGCTGTATTTAAACAATTTGGATGTCTTTAAAGGAGGATCAGAAAGTAAAGGAGAGGGAAAACAGTGGCTACTAGCCATGGTTGCAATACTTTGCCTTCACAATTGGAATTAGTAACACTTTGGAACAGGGCCAGCCCAAGACATTTTGGCACCTGAGGTGAACCGTGAATTGACACACACACACACACACACACACAGACTTCATGGAGGAAATGGAAGAAATTTGGCTTTATCTGAAAAAATGTACAAAACTAGACTTTTAAACACAACGCTGTAGTCCCCAGACAATGAAGTCTGCAGAAATCAAGTTGTAGTGTTTTCTGCCCTTTGGAACTTGAGTTTACCTGCTTTTAGCATTCCAATTCCGATACCAAGGAAGATTGTGCAAGCTCAGTGTTGCCCCCCCTCACCCGCCTGCCCAACACACTCAGGTATGTGGTTCAAATTCAAGCTTCTATATAAAGCTCACATGGTCATTTTGAGCCAATTACAACCCCCCAGCCTAACCCACCTCACTAGATTGTTGTGAGGAAACAATGTGCAGTTTACTTTTTATATTTCATCTTCAATTTTTAATACTTTAACAGTTTAGCATCCAAATAGCTTCCTTCTTCATCCCTTCTAGACTTCCCATCACCCCACCCCTGGTTTCCAATTTCTCCCCTTTATTACCTTATACATCTTTAATTTTCCATTCAGTTACCCTAATTCACATTACTTCATAGATGCTATGTCAACCGTGCTAATGTTTTAAAGTCTTTACAGTGGACCTTAAGATATTCTATAAATATAGTCCAGTCTTGTACAAACTTTTTTTTTACCTTGGTCGCGGATTTTCACGGTCATCTTTGCTATTTCGGCATATTCTATCATCTTAGTTATCCTTTCCTCCTTCATTGGTAATTCCTCTTCTTTCCATTTCTGGGCAAAGTAACATCCTTGAGGCTGTAGTTGAATACATAAATAGTATTTTAACATTTCTTGGTATGTCTTCACCTGTTATTCCTAATAAAAAGGCCTCTGTTTTTTTAACAAAAGTTATCTTAAACATTTTCTTCAATTCATTATAAATCATTTCCCAGAAAACTATTACCTTTTTGCACGACCACCTAATAATTATAATAATAATAATAATAATAATAATAATAATAATAATATAATTTCTATACCTGAAGGTCTCGTAAAATATCAAATACATAAAATGAAAAAATAACCAACAACCCAATACCCCCCCCAAAAAAGAGCCAGCATTTTTAATTTTTTTTTTTTAAAAGGTATAGAATGTATATCAAATCAGGCAAAGGCCTAGTTGAAAAGGAACGTTTTTGCCTGGTGCATAAAGGTGTATAATGAAGGCGCCAAGTGAACTTCCCTGGGGAGAGCATTCCACAGATGGGGAGCCACTGTAGAGAACGCCCCATTCTCCTGTTGCCACCCTCCAAACCTCTTGAGGAGGAGGCACATGAAGAAGGGCCTCAAAAGATCTCAGGGTCTGGGTAGGTTCATATGGAAAGAGGTGGTCCTTTAGGTCTTGCAACCCTGAGCCATTTAAGGCTTTATAGATCAAAACCAGCACTTTGAATTGGGCCCAGAAACTAATTGCTAACCAGTGCAGTTGGACCAGGATTAGTGTAATATGCTCAAACCGTCTTACTTCAGTGAGCAACCTGGCTGCTGATTGCTGCACCAGCTGAAGCTTCCAGACCATCTTCAAAGTCAGCCCTACATATAACGCATTGCAATAATCTAACTTTGAGGCAGTGGCGTAGCGTGGAGGGTGCAGGGGGGGGGCGGCTGCACCGGGCGCAACATTTGGGGGTTAGGGTTAGGGGCGCAAATCCATGGGTTAGGGGGCACAAATTACTTGCCTTGCCCCGGGTGCTAACAACCCACGCTACGCCACTGCCTTGAGGTTACCAGAGCATAGACAACAGTAGTTAGTCTATCCCTGTCCAGATAGGGGCGTAACTGCACCACCAGCTGAAGCTGATGGAAGGCATCACTTTATCTTTACACTTCCAGCATACATTAGATAAATCCTTATACATTTTTCCTAACAACGTGCACTTTAAACTGGGCACAGAAACAAATTTGAAGGCTGTGGAGAGGTTAGAAAGAATTAGCACTCCAAAGCCTCAGGGGGCAATCATGACCAAACCTATTACCTGAAAGAAAACCAGTGAACCTGGGAACTTCTATATGGAAGAGCTTCACTTTACCACTGAGCAATAGGTATTGTTGTAAAACATCTTAGCTTCTAATCTCCAGATAGGGTCTGACGGTCTTACCAGCACCCAAGGCGTACTTACGTGTGTGTGTGTGTGTGTGTGTGTGTGTGTGTGTGTGTTTTAAGGCAAGTCTGTCCTCAGCATGTCTTAAAATGTGTGGGGTGGGCAATGACAAGTACAGGACATCATGTGACATCGGGCTTTGAGTTGAGGGCAGGAGAGGTCACCCAAACAGGGAGGCAGCAGAAATGACCGCTCCCCGCTTAAAACGGGGGGGGCACCCTTTGCGTGGACGCGTGCAGCCCCTAGATCTGGAGCGGCTCCAACAGCATAGGCTTGGCTTTGCCTTCCCTCAGGTGGGATACCTGGAGGTCTCCGCCTACCTCAGTCAGTTGTCCAATCCCACCTGGGGGAAGCGTTGCCAAGGAGACCAGGCCAGGTAGGGGAGGGATTACCTGCCCACACAATAGAGGGAGGATCTTACCTGGGAATCCTCACTTGGCTCCAGAGCTTCTCCCACCCTACCCACCCTCAGTTAATGTCTTATTTTTCAGGTTAACTTTTCTTCACAGGTTTTGCAGGTTAACTTTTCTTCACAGGTATGCAGGCGCTGCTACGTTAAGGTCGCTGTTAAAGGGCCAGAAAGGAATTTCCCTGCATTGGCAGGTTTCGCCTTTCCCATAGCAAAACGTCACAACTTTGGCAGTATTAGGCCTTGTGCAGAATCCTTTTGTCCATCTTCCTCTTTGCGGCAGCGATACCAGGGTTCCCCGTTAAAGGGGTTTTCTGAAAGGAGGCTTTGACCGTACGCCAAAAGGTCGTCATTGCTCTCCCCTGCGGCAGCGGCGTTACGGGGGCGGCTATCTCTGCTTGAACATATGTTCTCCAGAGCCAGCCCATCCCCCCCACACACTGGATATCCCTGATGCTCCCTAGGTCCCCGGCTGGGGACTGGGGAGGGAGAACGCCCAATGCCTGAGCCAAGGTCTACCCACATTTGAAATTTAATAAAGTTGTGGCCAATTTAATCCCATAGCACGTTGTCTTGAGTTGTTATTCCACATGACTGGGGGACCGCGCGGGATCTGGGGACTCCGCCTGTCCACGCAAACTTTGTCTTCTCAAGCTTCCCCTAAACTCTAACTAACCCACACTGGCAATTGGAAAGTTATGGCCATAGCGAAATTCTGTATCAGTGTATTGTGCCTATATTCCCAAATGTTGGGGCAAATGCTATATTATAGGCTGGGTTTCCTGGAAGAAGAAGAGAAGAAGAAGAGTTTGGATTTGATATCCTGCTTTATTTATCACTACCTGAAGGAGTCTCAAAGCAGCTAACATTCTCCTTTCCTTCCTCCCCCACAACAAACACTCTGTGAGGTGAGTGAGGCTGAGAGACTTCAGAGAAGTGTGACTAGCCCAAGGTCACCCAGCAGCTGCATGTGGAGGAGCGGAGACGCAAACCCGGTTCCCCAGATTACGAGTCTACTGCTCTTAACCACAACACCACACTGGCTCTCATGGTAGCTTGTTTGGTCCTAAACAAGTTTTTGTGTAAATCCACCAGATTTTTAAAAGTATCTGCTGTCAAATGATATAATTTGTGCCGTTGCTCTTCGGGAGGTTGGTCAGGACCCATGACTGAGCCTCAGCTGGCTCAATTTTTGGGTCAAAACAGTTAGACATGCATATGTATGAGTGTGTGTGTCCCTGTTCTGAAAATGAGGAAGACTTCTGCTATATTGCATTGAGGCATTCAGTATAGTGCATCATTCAAATAATTTACTTCATTTTCTAAGCTTCATTTATGTCCTTTGGTGACATAAAAAGGAATTAAGAGAAGAGAAGAGAACAGATCAGAACAGATTGGAATAGAATAGAATAGAATAGAATAGAATAGAATAGAATAGAATAGAATAGAATAGAATAGAATAAGTTCTATTAGGAATTTTGTTTCCATTCAATATTAAAAAAACTGGTCCAGTTTTACAAACCCAACACCCATTCACTCTACTGCCTTTTGTTATGAATTTTTATTCCCCATCAGACCTTCTAAATAATAATGCAGGTTCTTATCTATGACAAGGATTGAGTGGTCATACTGGGGAGAAAGCACACAAAGAACTGACACACACCAGACCTTGTGGCTTAAAAAAGTGATAGTAGAAAGTAATTCCTAAATTAATAGGACCAAACATTCAAACACTGAAGACTAGCTATGTTGTGATATAGAATAGAATATTACTTATTTACATTCCCCAAGCTATGCACACATGTTCAATATAACTGCAGATTTGCTTCCTTCTATCCATGCTTTGACTCAACTTGAAAGGTCTAAGATCAAGGCCTGCCTCTTTAACTCTTTAACCCATTACCTTAACTCTTTCGTTTCCCAGCTGAATTTTAAGTAACTTTCATGTGGGCCTTATTAAAAATTTACTTGCCCTCACCAGGGAAGCTTTGCATAAAAGAGGGAAACGATGGGAGAGTCCCTTTTCCTCTTCTAGAGAGATCAAAGGAAGCATCCAAAATGTCCAAATACATAGACGTTCAAAGCCAGGTTCAGCATTTTCTGTCAAAGCTCATCTATAGAAAGAAGTAAATGATGTTCAAAGGGGCAACACTTCAAAAAGTCGTGAGCTGATGGGGTAGCTCATGAAGTCAGGGATAATACAACAACATGGTACCTGCTCAAGTTGGGAGTTTGGATAGATAAGCACACAAAAGCTTACACCCAGAACAAACTTAGTTGGTCTCTAAGGTGCTACTCAGTGGCGTAGCGTGGGTTGTCAGCACCCGGGGCAAGGTAAGTAATTTGCGCCCCCTAACCTGGGGCAAGGCAAGTAATTTGCGCCCCCTAACCCCTAACCTGCCGCCGCTGCCAGCTTCTTCTTGCTGCTGCCTGGTCTGGTGTGGTTCTCTCCCGTGCTCAGCGCTGCGCTGGGCGGCCGCTGCGCTGTCCCTCCCCCAGATAGTCCCTCACTCTCTCTCCGCACCACACGCCTGGCACCCACCCCCTCCACAGTGGGCGGCGACCCGGCGACTCGGATCAGATTTGCACAGCCAGCACTGCATTGAGAGTGCGTCAGCCAGGTAGGGGCAGAGAGCTGCGAGTGCGAGCGCGCCCCCCCGATGTTGCGCCCGGTGCGGCTGCCCCCCCCACATCCCCCATGCTATGCCACTGGTGCTACTGGACATTTTTTTAAAAAAATGATTAGAACACATAGTCTTAACACAACTTATCCAACACAACCTTCCGCACTGAATTTTCAAAAGAATTAATGGGAGGAGTGTTCCCTTTTCAAATTTTATTTTTGCAAACATCTTGCACACCATTGCAAAAGAAGAAATATGCTATCCATACTCCTACAGCCCAAGCCATTCAAGCTAAGTTTATGGTTAGGAAGTGCTGGATTTACATATAAGCTAAACAAGCTATAGCTTAGGGCCCCACTCTCTTGGGGGCCCCAAAAAAAATCAAAGGGAAAAAACAACTGGATGTACATTTGCAAAATAAAAGATTTAAAATGAATAAAACAAAACCTACATACAGCAACAGTATTTTGTGTTGTGTAGGCTCCTATGATGCAAGTAATGTTATTAATATACTTCTTCTTCATTGTATTTCACTATTAATATACTTCTTCTTAATTGTATTTCAGTTCAACCATTACTTTGATAAAATACATATTTTGTAATGTGCTAATGGCTTTAGATACCTATTAGGTTCATAAATGACCATATAGCATATATTCAACACAAAAAACAGTGACAATTTGCTGTTGACAAAGGACAGCTGGACATATAAAGGGTCCCATTACCTTCAGTAGCTTAGGGCCTCATCAAACCGAAATCCAGCCCTGCGGTTAGTCAGGAAACATTGGGAAGTGGTGAAAGGATTTCCCACATTGACATCATCAGGAAGCCAAATCCAATTAGCTACATGGTGCTGTGATGTCATCACATTCACTACTTGATTCCTGATTGAGTAGGATTGTGTGGTTAAGAATCTCTTAGAAGTAAAAATAAATAAAATTCCCAGAAATGGAAGTCAGTTGTGAAATAATAGCTCCAATGAGGCACAAACAAAATGCACAAAAGAGTATTCCAATCATCTGGAAGTTTTGGGGGTGGGGTGGGCTGCACAGGGAGAAGATGAAGAAGGAGCCCCAATGTATGAAGGCTACATTGGGCGTCACTCAGTATCTGAAAAGCATGGAGTGAAAACAGAAAAGACACGCTGTATCTTAAAAGACAAATGTAGCTATGAGATGCTTGGTCTTTGAGAACTATCTAATCCACTCAATATGACCTGCTATTGTTCTGGTTGTTCTGGGTCTTCCCCAACTGAGATGGGAGGTTTTTACCCATCTATCGGTTAGTTATTTTAAAATATTCTTTCATAATGTCCTTATAAAGAACAACAACCAAGAACCCTAAACTGAAACACACCTATCTAATAAAGTACTGGGGCTAAACATGCTAGCCCTAAACATGCGCTTTCAGAAAGAGAGACTTCGATGTTTCAGTTTTCCTCAAAATGTTGAATCCCTTGCTGTGAAATTAATCTTAGACGTCTTGTCTGACTGATTGATGGCTTAATTGACTGGCTGATCTTAGGCTCATTTCACTTAGCTATTTCTGGCCCGTTATATTATATATTTGCCCACTCAACTAGTCTGCTGTTCTGCAGTCCTCCTAGTTTAAAAGCATAAAGCAAAGACCAAACTTTACATATTAGATTTCTATTTGAATGTACTATTCTGGTTTTATTACTTAACAATGCGGAAAGTATTTTAAACAATGTGCTCTCAAGCTGACATTTGTATGTGAAATAGCCTGGAGCAAATTTCTCACTGCCAAGTTTCAGCTATTTAAAATGGGGTTTTATGATGTATTAGTGGCACACAACAACCTTGTTTGAAGCTGGAAATGGTCCAGCAATAGCTATGCATTGTGAACAATATAATAAAGATATATCCTGAAGACATCATTTATTTTTCCATAATTGCATTTTATACATTTCTCTTTTACAGAGTATTTCTAATTTTATAAACAGCATGACTATATAAAATGGCACCAGCTGACCCAATGACCACACAAGGCTGCAAAACTTCCAGGTTTTGTATTCCTAGAAATAAATAAATACATAAATAAATAATAAGTATTAAGACATTGTGAAACAGTAGCTTCTGAGATGCAATGATAATGCCTAGGGCAGGCATAGGCAAACTCAGCCCTCTGGTTATTTTTGAGACTACAATTCCCATCCTCCCTGACCACTGGTCCTGTTAGCTAGGGATGATGGGAGTTGTAGCCCCAAAACATCTGGAGGGCTGAGTTTCCCTAAGCCTAGCCTAGGGGAAGGACCATATCTCAGTATTAGAATAACTGCCTTGCCTGCAGAAGATCTCAGGTTCCATTTTTGGCATCTGCGGTAGGGTGGAAAAGATTCATGCCTAAACTTTCAATATCTATGGATGGTGCGGAGCTAATTGGACCATCAGACAGCTTCCTATGCACTTCCCATATACGGCAAAGATGGATCCATAACAAAATTATGAAAACTTAAACACTTTGGAGGGTGAGACAAAAAAATCCACATATGCAGGGTCTTTCCCTTGAAGTGAAATGCTCAACACATTCTTGAAGATTCCCCATGGACTCCAATCCATAGGAGCAATGGTGTTGCATCCTTTGCTGGTGCCCGGGGCATGCATGTATGCTGGGTGGGGTGCAGAGGGTGAATGAAACCCACTGCACCAGCCCAACCCTGGCTGCTGGATGGGTGTGGGGCACAGAGAGTTCACAAGGCCATGCCAAGCTGCCTGTCCACCTGCCCAGGGGGGAGCCCGGCTGGTCTACAGGGCTTTTGATGGGCGTACCCCCAATATTGGCCAGACAACCATTTAGTGAAGGGGCCAGGGACATAGTGGCAAGGCTAGGCCAGGCTCTGGGATCCAGGCAGGGTGGGATGAAGATCCCTGCTTGGGTGTGCCTGGTTCACACCCCTTCAAAATTGTGTAACTGAGACTCCATGTCCCCACCCTTACACGCCTGCAAAAGAGTAAAGGTAAAGGGACCCCTGACCATTAGGTCCAGTCATGGATGACTGTGGGGTTACGGCGCTCATCTCGCTTTACTGACCGAGGGAGCCGGTATACAGCTTCCGGGTCTGTGGCCAGCATGACAAAGCCACTTCTGGCAAACCAGAGCAGTGCACAGAAACACTGTTTACCTTCCTGCCAGAGCGGTACCTATTTATCTACTTGCACTGTGTGCTTTCGAACTGATAGGTTGACACGAGCAGGGACTGAGCAATGGGAGCTCACCTCGTCATGGGGATTTGAACCGCCAACCTTCTGATCGGCAAGCCCTAGGCTCTGTGGTTTAACCCACAGCGCCACCCACGTCCCAAACTGCACAAGAGTAGAACAAAAAAAGGCACTGCATTCATGGCATGCAGGGTATCTTGGCTGTAAGTCCTGGAAGACCTGCTCCGTGCCTTGCAGGCCTTTTTCACCTGACCAAGGGTGGGGGCGTTGACTGACTCCACCTCCAAAAGCTGAGGCTTCTGGACAGACTATTTGTTGGAGTATCGTATAGGGGTTTTTGATGCGCAGTGGAGGAGTAGAAAAATGTGCCGATTGCTGGCAAGCCAAGTTAACGAATTCAAGGGACTCGAGCTTCTCTTCCACATTTTCCAATTTTACAGTGAACAAAAGATCCATGACTATTAAAGGACAGAGAGAGCTCATCTATTACCTCAAGTTACCCTGTAGCAGCTTTGGTGGTAATACACGTTAATCAAGGCCTATTGAAGTCAATATTAATTCTGTTTTGAGTTTCAGTAGGTTTTGGAGGAGGCAGTAGTATTCTTCACTTCTACTTTTGGGAAATAACTATAGTATTTCAGACCAGAAATCATATCACCTTATAAACTCTCAGAGACAGAGAAAATGTTGTGGAGTGTGATTAATATTTAACATTGCAGCAATAATAATTTCCAAGGGTATAATGATCTAATCAAAATGGTGCACATTTTGAGACATCGTGAAGGACTTTTGAAATATCTACAATAGGAAAGCTATAAGGAAATGACTTGTTCATTTTCATACTGCTTAAGGGCTATGGGATTTCTTTTCAAAATAGATGAAAACCTTCCCCACTTATGTACATATTCATAAAATCGCCCGGAAATATATTGTGTTCCGTTCAACACAACCAGGAGCTGAGGTGAAAAGAAACTAAGCTCTGGCTTCCACTTTTCATCACGCTCTAAAAAGAATCTATCCCAGCATAATTTCAGACATTTTTTAACATTATCATAATAAAAAAGGATGCAAAAATAAATCTAACACACTTCCGAATTGAATCCACAAGGAACAGAGAAGGAAGTTTTCAAACGTTTAAATGTGAAATATCATGAAGTGAAGGAATGTGAAGCAATTAATGACTTTAAATGTTTTCCGCTCCATTTCTGTCAGTTTTAACATTACAGCCTACTTTTAGATTTGTAACTTTACTTCTTCATTCATAACACAATGGTCATTCCAGATTGCATGCAAGGTTTTGCATGCAAACCTTGAATGAGAAATGAATTAATTGTCTTTGCCTATATTGATAACTCTGGTTTTGTCAACTTCATACATATTGGTAATAATTTGGGCGGGCGATTGTGGGGGTGCTGGTGCTACAAACATCCCATGTTCTCATAGCTAATAACATTTTATTTTATTTTATTTCACCTAAACAATAGAATTGTGCTGTATCGGGTATTCCCAGCTGTTCATTTGCAAATTACTCTACTTCAGAGATCTAATCTTCATGCAAGCACCCTCACATTCATTTCATATCAATGTCAAGACTCAACAGTATAACAACAACAACAAGAACAAGAACAGATTCAGGTAGGTAGCCGTGTTGGTCTGATGCAATTGGAATAAAAAACTAATAATAAAATTGTCCAGTAGCATCTTAGAGACCAAGAAGAAGAAGAAGAAGAAGAGTTTGGATTTGATATCCCGCCTTTCACTCCCCTTCAGGAGTCTTAAAGCGGCTAACATTCTCCTTTCCCTTCCTCCCCCACAACAAACACTCTGTGAGGTGAGTGGGGCTGAGAGACTGGCCCAAGAAGATGCATGTGGAGGAGCGGAGACGCGAACCCGGTTCCCGAGATCACGAGACTACTGCTCTTAACCACTACACCACACTGGCTTTCGTGTGCATGCTTATACTCAGAACAAACTTAGTTGGTCTCTAAGGTGCTACTGCACAATTTTCTAACAACAACAACAACAGTTATTTTCTATCTGTGTTTTGATAACAATTTCTCTATCCCAATTCTAGGTCTGGTGAAGTTTCTTCCCTGACTTGGGGCAGATCTACACCAATGTTTTTTTAATGTTAAGGAAGGGTTAAGGAAGAGTTTTGATACTATATATGGACACATGACTGTCAGAACCGGGGATGGAAAGCCAGCTGGCTTGGCCCCAGCTGGAGCGTCTCCCTTTTAAGCCTTGCCTCTGCAGAGATCCATCAGTCTTCCTCCTCCAATGTGCATCTGTGACTCAAGCTGCTGTGCATGCAAGAGCACACATTTCTCAGCAGAGTAAACACACAACAGATCAGGCTCAAGGCGTGGATACTGTACTATACTATGCATTTATTATACATAAATCAGGACAAAGGAAAACATGGCCTCTCTCCCTGCTGTTCTTCTTGGAGAGATAGAAAACAAAAGCAATACAGAGCAGATGTTCTGCTCATGGGAACTCCAGCAATCTGTGCTGGAATGTAAACAGACATGTGACATGTAACAACCCCACATATCTGCAGCAGAGGGTGGAATGGAATTCCCAACAATGACGTCCTACTTTTAAAGTTCATAATGCATTGTTAAAGTGTGACATCAGAGGGCACAGCAGAACAACCAGCAACTAGCAGCAGGGAGACAGCATTTCGATGGAAAAAATCAAGGTAATAAACGCTTTAATCGACAAGCATGCCTTGTGATGTTTTAGAATGACATATCCACGCTTCTGTCCCTGTGGAGATGGCAGTACCGAATCAGTGGTGCATGCCCTTCTGGCTTGCACTCTTTATAAAGCCTTGAGGAATGAGATTATCACCCCTCTTTTATTGTCCATTCTGGGTTGCCCAACCACTGCCACAGTGTCCTTTCTCTTGGCAGATCAAGATGAGCAGGTGACAGCAAAAGTTGCAAGGTTTTTAGCTGGCGCAATCAAAATAAGAGCCACTATTTGACTATTGATTCAAAACCCTAAAATGTATTTTATATAATTGACTTTTTATTTCTATTCTTTGCATATTGTATTGTTGTTTTATTGCTATGGCCGATGGCTGAGGCAAATAAAGATTCATTCAACCCTGGGAATGTATGCTGTTGCTTTGGGTCAAGTGATGCTGCCGAAAAGATTAGCACGTAACACCATTGCAGGCTTTCCCCATTATCTCCACTCTCTTTTCAACCAACTCTCTTTGTAAGGAAACAAACACTATAAAACTGCTGCTCCAGAATATTTCCACAACTAGAGGAAGTTGGGGAGTGTGAATATTTGGAACATATCAGTAAGGAACGATGTGAAGGATATATGTTAGAATATCTGTAAACGGTGAAACTAAGAGCTACCATTGCAATATATTTGGTCTTCCAGGATAACAATGGGATCATGTGAAGGGAAGGGGTCAGAATTGTGGTATTATGTGCTGTCCTTTAAGGGCATGGCAAGTAGAGGGCAAATTGTGCCACTGTGCAGAATGTGTCCTTTTTGTGGCACTATATAGCAGGACACTGTGGGCAGCCGTAATTCTGCATCTTTTCATTAGAAGACATCCTGTTAAGGATATTTCACAAAATACAGGCATTTTTCTGTGCAAATGTAGATGGAAGAAAATTCTCTCTAAATGTAATTTGTCATGCCTTAACTGGAATTATTATGCACAAAACACCTAAAATACACAGTACTGAGAAAGAGCCATATACCCTGTAGATTTATTAAAAATCGCAAACTTAATTTTCCATTAACATTTCCTATTTTGGCATCTTAAAGTTGATTTCAGCAGAACATCCTGTAGGGAAATTAGTTCATTTTGCTAAAGTATCTTAATAATTACAGTGACATCAAGGTTAATTGCTTAATCTGTATTGCCATAGTGCAGTCCCGTAGAAATCCCCGCACAATCTGTTCTATAATTAGTGCCAAAATACCCATATATAGAACAAGCTGTAACCTAAATAAAAGTACAAGTTGGATATGATTAATAAATATGATATGTGTTATTGCCCTGTATTTTGCTTTGTTTATTTTGGAAGAAAAGCTATTATTTCCCAAGAATAAAACAATATAGAGCCCGTTTCAGTGTGCACATCAATTACTGTGGAGTAATTGATAACACATATGACGTTGAGGGACGCGGGTGGCGCTGTGGGTAAATGCCTCAGCGCCTAGAGCTTGCCGATCGAAAGGTCGGCGGTTCGAATCCCCGCGGCGGGGTGCGCTCCCATTGCTCAGTCCCAGCGCCTGCCAACCTAGCAGTTCGAAAGCACCCTCGGGTGCAAGTAGATAAATAGGGACTGCTTTCTAGCGGGAAGGTAAACGGCGTTTCCGTGTGCGGCTCTGGCTCGCCAGAGCAGCGATGTCATGCTGGCCACGTGACCCAGAAGTGTCTTCGGACAGCGATGGCCCCTGGCCTCTTAAGTGAGATGGGCGCACAACCCCAGAGTCTGGCAAGACTGGCCCGTACGGGCAGGGGTACCTTTACCTTTTATGACGTTGAGAATATCTTCAACATTTCTCCCCGTCTATTTTAATCATCTTTAAGCAAACATTGTCCGAAACTGGCTATAAACCAAACCTAACCCTAAATACGACCAACAATTATTATTTAATGACAAAATCAAGTTTTTGTCTAGTTTTACAGCTAGGCAAAAGGAGAGGGATAAAGTGATGTTAATGTGGGTTGGTTGGAGTACAGTGGGAGAGCGTCACACCAAAAAGAGTCACATCAAGAGAGGTAGGGATATGGTGGAATACTTGCTGAAGGGATAGAGATGGAAGTCCAGAGTGTCTGAGAAAAGCCCAAGGGAATTCTGGAGTTATAGTAGATCCAGTGTGAGCTCAGTAGAGCTAAGTTCAAGGTATTACTGTGGGTGTCTAAAGCCCTAGATAAAAAGGTAAAGGACCCCTGGATGGTTAAGTTCAGTCAAAGGTGACTATGGGGTGCAGCGCTCATCTCACTTTCAGGCCGAGGAAGCCAGCGTTTGTCCACAGACAGCTTTCCAGGTCATGTGGCCAGCATGACTAAACCACTTCTGGCACAATTGAACACTGATGGAAACCAGAGTGCACGGAAATGCCGTTTACCTTCCCGCCACAGCAGTACTTGAACTGGTATGCTTTTGAACTGCTAGGTTGACAAGGAGCTACAATAGAGCAATGGGAGCTCACCCCGTCATGGAGATTTGAACCACCAACCTTCTGATCAGCATGTCCAAGAGGCTTAGTGGTTTATACCACAGTGCCACCGTGTCCCGTACCTTACCTAAAGCCCTAAATCAGGCTTCCCCAAACTCAGACCTCCAGATGTTTCAGGACTATAATTCCCATCATGCCTGTTAGCTAGGGATGATGGGAATTGTAGTCCCAAAATATCTGGAGGGCCGAGTTTGGGGATGCCTGCCCTAAATGGCCTAGTGACTAGTCCATTATACACTGACCAGACTACTGGGGACATCTTGGAGAAGTCATTCTGATTGTTGTACAGTTCTTTCACATTCATTTAATTTATCCATGAAACGTTTCATTTTCCATCAGCTTCTCATATCTTAATGAAAAGCGCCAGCATTTTAATGAACATTTCTGCTAATATGCAGACTTTGGTATACAATCCGGCTTACCACACACAAGCAATTTAAACAAATAGCTGCATTTGGGTACACCTGTTGTTTCAGGAACTGAAATAATAGATAGTAAAGGTAAAGGGACCCCTGACCATGAGGACCAGTCACGGATGACTCTGGGGTTGCGGCGCTCATCTCGCTTTGCTGGCTGTGGGAGCCGGCATTTGCATGGACAGGCGGAGTCCCCAGATCCCACACGGTCCCCCCCGTCATGTGGAATAATGACTCAAGACAACGTGCTATGGGATTAAATTGGCCACAACTTTATTAAATTTCAAATGTGGGTAGACCTTGGCTCAGGCATTGGGCGTTCTCCCTCCCCAGTCCCCAGCCGGGGAGCTAGGGAGCATCAGGGTTATCCAGTGTGTGTGTGGGGGGGAATGGGCCGGCTCTGGAGAACATATGTTCAAGCAGAGATAGCCGCCCCCATTACGGCGCCGCCGCAGGGGAGAGCAATGACAACCTTTCGGCGTACGGTCAAAGCCTCCCTTCAGAAAACCCCTTTAACGGGGAACCCTGGTATCGCCGCCGCCGCCGCCGCCAAAAAGAGGAAGATGGACTAAAGGATTCCGCCCAAGGCATGATACCGCCAAAGTTGTGATGTTTTGCTACGGGAAAGGCGAAACCTACCAATGCAGGGAAATTCCTTTCTGGCCCTTTAACAGCGACCTTAACGTAGCAGCGCCCGCATACCTGTGAAGAAAAGTTAACCTGCAAAACCTGTGAAGAAAAGTTAACCTGCAAAATAAGACAGTAACTGAGGGTGGGTCTGGAGCCAAATGAGGATTCCCAGGTAAGATCCTCCCTCTATTGTGTGGGCAGGTAATCCCTCCCCTATCTGGCCTGGTCTCCTTGGCAACGCTTCCCCCAGGTGGGATTGGACAACTGACTGAGGTAGGCGGAGACCTCCAGGTATCCCACCTGAGGGAAGGCAAAGCCAAGCCTATGCTGTTGGAGCCGCTCCAGATCTAGGGGCTGCATGCGTCCATGCAAAGGGCGCCCCCCGTTTTAGGCGGGGAGTGGTCATTGTCCACAGACAGCTTCCGGGTCATGTGGCCAGCATGACTAAGCTGCTTCTGGCCTTTTATCTTCCTACCGGAGCGGTACCTATTTATCTACTTGCACTCTGATGTGCTTTCAAACTGCTAGGTTGGCAGGAGCAGGGACCGAGCAACGGGAGCTCATCCCATCGTGAGGATTAGAACCACCGACCTTCTGATCTGCAAGCCCTAGGCTCAGTGGTTTAGACCACAGCACCACCTGCATCCCAATAGATAGTAAAGGTAAAGGGTAAAGTTTGCATTAGAAGAAGAGTTTGGATTTGATATCCCGCTTTATCATTACCCGAAGGAGTCTCTAAGCAGCTAACATTCTCCTTTCCCTTCCTCCCCCACCACAAACACTCTGTGAGGTGAGTGGGGCTGAGAGACTTCAAAGTGTGACTGGCCCAAGGTCACCCAGCAGCTGCATGTGGAGGAGCAGAGACGCGAACCCAGTTCCCCAGATTACAAGTCTATAGCTCTTAACCACTACACCACACGGGCTCTAGCCAGATGTAAAGTGCAACTATACTTGCATGAGAAAGTCACCTTTAAAAAAGATAGGCACACATACATGCACAAAAAGGCTGTAGAAGGTAGCTGCTTAGGCTCTACTGTTTCTTGAAGGCAGCTAGGGGATATGGCCAGAGGTCTGCTGGCTGAAGAGTTAACTCCTGCCTAGCTTCCCTTGTTCGGATGAAAGGAGGCATTTTTTTTATTCCATACCACCTGCAGGCTGTTAAATATTTTAATTCAAACTCAGACATTAATCTACTGTGATTGTTTGATAATTAATTTGCTCTGATTCATGAAGTTATGCTCCTTTTCTAGTCATGTGTGTGGGGTAGAAGAAAGCATAATGGGAAATACTTTGGAAGGGCTCCCACTCCCTCTTCCTGCCCTCTGGAACCATCCCTGATGGATTATGGAGTTATTTACAGCTGCTAGAAGATTTGTCCATAGTTTCTTTTCCAGAATGATGTCTGCAGTGGGCAAACCTATTAATTAAAGAGACTGTTCCTGTCCATTATGGAACTTCAAGCCAGCCCACAAATTCTCAGAGAATCAAAGTGCACAGCTGCCACTTCTTAATTTCTCACTAAAGCCTCATAATTCTTCCACCTGCATTGACTGCAACTTCTTTTGACTCCTCATTTTAAACCACGTATAAATGTATATAAACATGTTTATTTCGTATCAAAAGCTCCCCAAAATACCGGTATTCATACATTTATGCATCTATGTATGTATCTATTTTTAATTGAAGGCATATCCTTCATCTCAATGGATCCCAATATTAGGGCTGCCATACATGCAGAATTTGTGATTCGTCCACCAAAAATAGTATCTGGGCAGAATTTTCAGAAATCGGTTAAAATGTCTGAGAATGCTGAGATGAGGTGTTGATTTCTTTAGTGAATTTTCCTCCAAATAGCTGAAAAACTCTTCTTCTTTTTTGAGATTTTGCAAAAAAAGAAAAGAAACAAAAACTCAACCAGTTTGGCCAAAACAAAGCAAAATGGAAAAAGCTCAACAATGTTGCCTTCCCCCTTTTGTGCCCAGATTTTCACTTTTTGAAATATGGCAGCCCTCCCAGTATACAGATCTGGTAAAATGACATAGAACAGCGACATAATAAATAACTAACTTAGCAATAAGAGCAGCTAAAGGGTTGTTTCTGATACCGCACTAAGTTTTGTCAGTGTAGGGATTTTCCATTGTGCCAATGAACTTCCCTCAATTTCTTTCTCCCCGCACAAGCTCTGTTGCAGATATTAATATTGTGCAGTCTGAGGCAACTGGAAGCATAAGTACTGACTCCTCTTGGAAATGAAGCATTTCCCAGGCCCATAAATAAATTATTCAAACTTTACTGGCAGAACTCTTCAAAATAAAATATAAGTATCAAAGATATTACCAAAATATCCATACAATGTTTGTGTTGTCCGGCACAGGCTCAGCATCTTAGAAATAAAAGATAACTCCACACACGCCTATAAGCAAAGAGTTTACCTTGAAAGTTTCATTTATATCCTTCTGTAAGGATGTAACTTTTAACTAACAGCGACCACCCTTTTAAGATGGCGGATTTGCAACTCAATACCTCGGTCACCTGATCTGAGGTTACAACATTTTAGAGTAACAGAAAACAATCAACAGTTATTCATTAGCCCATTAAGGAGCTCAGAGTCCTTTAGACAACAACTGTGGAAAATGTTAGCAACCCTTCAGCAATATACATTTAGCAATTTTCCATTTAAAACCTTCATTAACATACATACGCTTTCCATTTCTGCGTCAATTAAATCTATTGTACTTAATATGCTCTCCCCAATTCTGCTCTGGAGGCTGATGGTAGCGAAACCTATAACAGATTTGGGGGATAAATTGGAGAGAGAGAAGTTCTACTACAGAAACATAAATTCTTGCTGGAACAAATTACTTGGATACCACCCATAATTAGAGAGCAGGCTAGCTACCACAGTTAATACTACAGTTAATACTAAATACTGAATATGGTGGGCCAACAAGTCCTTCCTTGGTACTGAAATGACAGAATATCCCAGCACCAAGTGTGGACTAGGGAGAACATTTCACAAGCAGGACACTGCTACAGAGAAGGCTCTTCCTCACATCTCCTTGCCTCCTGTCTATTAAAATAGCACTCACCTACAGCTGCTCATAGGCTGATGTTTTTCATTATGTAGTCATTGTAGAATAGCCAGTGTAGATCAGTCTGACTTATTCACAAATGTCTTTTTCAGGCCAATGTGCTTCTGCTCCTCTGACCTGCTTAAAAATGCCTTGCTCTCATTCATTTGCCAAGACTGCCCTTAATTCACTGTACAGAAATCTTCGCCAGGCTTTAGAATACAATTAAGGACAACTGTGCACTACACTTACAATTCATATCTGGCCATATATGAGATAAAAATTCATATCCCAGTTAAACAGCTTGTCAAATAATTTAAAGCTGTTTCACACTTTATTTTATATAGTTTCTCCCCTTTAGGTGTTACATATTAGCAGCTAATTAGGTTCTGTTAACGTTTATTGGTAAGACCACTGGAATATCAAAATGACCTTCACTGCCATAACCAAGTTTCAAACCTGAGAAGAAACTTGCTGGACCACCAGATGTTGATGGCACACAACAGCCGTCATTCCTGACCATTGAACCTGGTGCTGGCTGGAGTACAACATCTGGAGGACCTGAGGTTACCCATCTCTGGTCTATGGAGTCCAATGTCAAGTTTGCAAAGAAGATAATTCAGAGGTTCATGCTCATAAGAGGAGCATGAAGCAATTCCCATCAACTTGTATGCACAGGTTGATACTTTATTTAGATATATTGTTTGTGAATTTGTCTAATTGGCAAACTTGAATGGAAAGCAAAGGCAGCTCAAATCTCTCTTGGATAGTTTACATAGTACTGTAATGAAAAAACTCTCTTACTCATAAAAAAGGCAGCTTATTTCAGGACTGTTGTTGCTGCTGCTGCTATTCTAAAATATTAGCAAAGCAATATTCTGCATCTTATGTCACTGCTGCTATTATACTTCTGCATTTGCTTTCCATACAGGTAATATTAATAATAATAATAAAAGCTCTCACACAAAATTGCCTTCTAACCATGGATTTTAATGTATCCGTTTGCATCCTAATAATATTTTCCCGTTTTTCTTTCCTTCAACCTGTCACCATGGATACTGCTCAGAGCAGTACTACAGATCATATAATCTTGTGCCATTTCAGCTGTGTTTGGGTAACAGCAAAATGGGAGGGGAGAAATGTAGAGATGGGCAAATAATTCTCTGCTGCTATTATTTCCCTTCCTCTTCGGCTTTTTAAAGGTGGGTTGGGTTCAAATCACTTTACTTGCTTGCAGAGAACTTTCTCACTTTGTATCCCTTTTCAAAAAGATCAGAAAGCTATGGGCTAAAATGAAAATCATGGCAGATGTAAACAGGAACAGTTCTAGTAACTTCAGTGGCAGACAGTTGTAACAGGTGAGTAGTGTAATTTTGGATTAACAGCTGCAGTGTTTAATATTTGTGGATTCATGTTCAGCTTCTTAAAATTGCAACAATATAGTTGCTATGGATATAAACTTGAGAAGGTGTGCATATTTTTCACAGGTTTCATTTTTCCAGCCCAACCTGGAAATTCAGGTTAAGTAGCACTAATTAGCATGAAATCCATTAAATGCAACAAACAATTCTGTCTAATGAAAATATAAAACGCTGTACGCTAAAGCCACACTGTATCAATGCATATCTGCGAAAAACCATATCCAAGAAAAATATTGTACAGTGTTATTGAAGACATAACTGGGTTTAATTTTTGATAAAATTTTATGGGAAGGAAAATGCACAAAGAGGGAGAGCTAACAGAGGACTTATGTAAGTGATTTTCACATGAACTTGGCCTACAAACAGATAAGGCAAAATTTTGTTCTTGGCTGATCTTAAAATCTGCCGCAGGACATAAGTGACAAGGTAGTGTCTCATATCGAGAAGTTAGTTTTTTTTATTTTTAAACCCCTCAATAACTTACAATCTACACCCTGAGATGCATTCAGGATATTAAAGACAGCTAGCACAACCGTGTTTCTAGAGGGCTAGAATCCAAGCAACCCTGTGTGTATATATATATATATATATATATATATATATAAAATCTACGAAAGCAAATATATATATATATATATATATGCAGGTTTTGGTGTCCTCGGGTGTCTTCCCGTGTAAAAGTTGGGGTGTCTAGGCGACGTTTCGACGAGGTCTCACTCGTCATCTTCAGGCTGGTGCTTTCGGCTTCTTCTTCAAGAAGCCGAAAGCACCAGCCTGAAGATGACGAGTGAGACCTCGTCGAAACGTCGCCTAGACACCCCAACTTTTACACGGGAAGACACCCGAGGACACCAAAACCTGCATTCCTGTACCCGTGAAAATCTACGAAAGCATATATATATATATATATATATATATATATATATGTGTGTGTGTGTGTGTGTGTGTGTGTACTTTGACACATGAAAAAAGAACTCTAACTCTTTGAACCACATCAAATTCTATCCAGATGGTCCCTAACCCTCTGCTTTTTATGAGACAGTGGGAAAGGAATTGTTGTGCACATATAATTCTGTGCATGTCCCTTTGGATCCTGGCCAAATTCTATAACTTTATGTAGTTAGTAAAACAAACAGACAAAACCCGGCTTGACTTCAGTTCATGGATATAAGAAAAGACATTCTCTTTTTAAATGTGACATGTTCAAATTCACAGCCATCCCTACCTTTAGGAAAAGTGGGGATGTCTTTTGAGGAGGAGCCTTGCTAATTTTCAAGAGCAAGGCCTAAGTGTCCTCCTACCTGGTGGTACTTGCACCATCTTTAGACGGCTGTGATATACTCTAGGACAGTGTTGCCCAAACCTGGGTCTCCAGCTGTTTTGGGACTACAGTTCCCATAATCCCTAACCACTGACCACTGGTCCTGTTACCTAGCGATGATGGGAGTTGTAGTCCAAAAACAGCTGGAGACCTAAGTTTGGCCAACCAAACCAGGATGCCTTGCAGACAGTCTTCCCTGCTAGAGGTCAAATCAACTTTTATACTTATCAGAGGATATCCTACTGACCCTACTGTGTTTTCAGTGGATTTCTATCTGCAAACCTCTCATACATAGATGGTCCTTTTCAGTTCTAGCTCCAACCCTCTAGAATACTCTTGTAAAAAGAGATTTGGTACCTGCCATATGTTAGATGCTTTGAATGTCTCCTAAAAACTAAGTTGTTTACTCATGCCTGTTTGGATATTTGAGAGTGTTATCCTGTTCTGTTCTTGACCCACTGCTTTAAATGATGACTAGTAAATGTATTTAGGGATGCAGGTGGCGCTGTGGTCTAAACCACTGAGCCTCTTGGGCTTGCCAATCGGAAGGTTGGTGGTTCGAATCCCCGTGACCGGGTGAGCTCCCGTTGCTCGTTTCCAGCTCCTGCCAACCTAGCCGTTCAAAAGCACATCAAAGTGCAAGTAGATAAATAGGTACCGTTCCGGCGGGAAGGTAAACGGCATTTCCGTGCACTGCTCTGGTTTGCCAGAAGCAGCTTAGTCATGCTGGCCACATGACCTGGAAGCTGTCTGCAGACAAATGCCGGCTCCCTCGGCCTATAGAGTGCCGCAACCCAGAACCACCTGTGACTGGACCTAATGGTCAGGGGTACCTTTACCTTTTATCAAATGTATTTATTACATTCTGCTCTTTATTTCTATTTTATTGCTTTCATAATTTCTGTAAACCGCTTAGGGGTTTTTTCCTAAAATGTTAAGCAGTATATAAATATTCCAAATAAATAACAAATCAAATAAATGTTTACTATTTATATATATATATTGGAGGCAATTTCTGTATTCCCATTGCTGAGGAACACAGATGGGGCAAGTGATGTTGTGCTTATGAGCTGGTTTGCCATTCTGAGAACAAGAGGCTGAATTGGATTGATCTTTATAATGATCTAATGATAATCTAATAATGATAATAATATTTTTACGCCACCCATCTGACTGGATTGCCCCAGCTACTCAGGGCGTTTTACAACAAATATAAAAACATAATAAAACATTAAACATTAAAAAAAACTTCCCTATACAGGGCTGCCTTTAGATGTCTTCTAAAGGTTGTATAGTTACTCATCTCCTTGATATCTGATGGGAGAGCGTTCCACAGGGTGAGTGCCACTACTGAGAAAGCCCTCTGCCTGATTTCCTCTAACTTCACTTCTTGTAGTGAGGGAACTGCCAGAAGGCCCTTGGAGCTGGATCTCAGTGTCTGGGCTCTATGATGTGGGTGAAGACATGACTTCAGGTATACAGGGCCAAGTTCATTCAGGGCTTTAAAGGTCCGAACCAATACAGTGGTACCTCGGGTTAAGTACTTAATTAATTCCGGAGGACCGTTCTTAACTTGAAACTGTTCTTAACCTGAAGCACCACTTTAGCTAATGGGGCCTCCTGCTGCCACCGCACTGCCAGAACACGATTTCTGTTCTCATCCTGAAGCAAAGTTCTTAACCTGAAGCACTATTTCTGGGTTAGTGGAGTCTATAACCTGTCTGTAACCTGAAGCGTATGTAACCCGAGGTACCACTGTACTTTGAATTTGCACTCAGAAACGTACTGGGAGCCAATGTAGGCATTTCAGGACCAGTGTTATATGGTCCAGGCAGCCACTCCCAGTCTAAAAGGGTTCTTCTTATGTTCTTAAATAAGGCGTGTAAAGATTAAGCTGAACTAGTTTGTGGACTGAGCAGTTTCTCTCAGTGATTTAGTTGAGTTTGAAGTCCTGCAGCCCAACTAGGTACTGAAAGTTAAGCCATTCCAGTCCTGAAATTAAAAACCCCAAGCATGTGTTTGCTAGATACCTACTGTTATTTGCACTGAAGTAAGATGTTTGCTGCTTAGCTTTAGAAGGTCACATATCCTTGTCTTTACTTGCCGAGCTTAATCGATATGAACTACATGTCTGCACATCAGAACAAACATCTGCTGCTGCCTCTCTTCTTTCCAGATGAACTAGCCCTGTTTATTCCTGATCGCCTTTTGCATCTGGGCCAAGTCCTTCCCTACATTTATAATCACTGCATCATTGCGTGTGTGACCAGACTGACTCTAATGACAAGATCACAATGAAGCAATGCTAATGCGGTTGTAGGCGACTGATAGGACAACCTCAGCAAAAATTGATCTTTCTGTCACCCCTTTTGAGTCCGCTAATGGCATGTTGTTCTTTCAAAGAGACTTAGCCCTACTTGATAAACTTGGCCTCAGGTATTTCACTGAAGTCTCCAAGGAAGTTGGTAAGGAATGAGGTGATAGGAGAAGGTCAACACCTATTGAACTGAAATTAATTAAATGGCCAACAGCCCTTCCCAGCACTCATTGCTGTGATTTATGTGCAGTTGCTTCATTAAATCAATACTGAAAATTCATCTGCTCAATATGAAAAAAAGTACTGCATAGCGTACCTCATCATATGCCTGGGACGGAAGCTAATGAAGGTTGTCAACTCATCACAGCAGACAATTTTGTTTTGTTTTGTTTTCAGTTTGCAAACATAAATAAATTTTAAAAGAGTGTTTAAATTACAGTTTTCCCTGACATAAAACATTTAAACTTTACTGGGTGTAACTTCCTGTTGCAATTGTTGGAGTTTATTCCCCCACCAAGCAAGGGTTTACAATATATCATATTCCAGGCTTGAAAATAATAATTGTCGTCATTGTTGTCATCCAGGAGCTGGCAAATGGCACCTCAGTTGTTGTAGAGGCCAGGAAGCAAACTTATCCTTCCATTGAATGTCCCATTTGCATAACAACAACAACAACAACAACAACAACAACAACAATAATTTATTTATACCCCGCCCATCTGGCTGGGTTCCCCCAGGCACTCTGGGCGGCTTCCAACAGAATATTAAAATACAATAACCTATTAAACATTAAAAACTTCCCTAAACAGGGCTGCTTTTAGATGTCTTCTAAAAGTTTGGTAGTTCTTTTTCTCTTTGACATTTGGTGGGAGGGCATTCCACAGGGTGGGTGCCACTACCGAGAAGGCCCTTCACCTGGTGCCCTGTAACTTGGCTTCTCGCAGCGAGGGAACCGCCAGAAGCCCCTCAGCGCTGGACCTCAGTGTCCGGGCAGAACGATGGAGGTGGAGACGCTCCTTCAGGTATATTGGACCGAGGCCATTTAGGGCTTTAAAGGTCAGCACCAACACTTTGAATTGTGCTCGGAAGCGTACTGGAAACTATATATCTAAGACAGTATCATGTCACTTTAAGCAGTCAAAAATTCTGTTGTTTGTTAAAGGTGCTAAACACCCGTATTCGGGAGTGGGGGGAGAAAAGCAAAGATAAATTGTGTGCTTTACAACTGAAGGAATTCATATGACCATCTAAAGTCCCCAACCCTCAATAAAACCATTAAGTCTAGGGTACCTAGTTGCATCACTCATCATCATCATAATTTTATTATTTATATGCCGTGCACCTGACTGGGTGGCCCCATCCACTCTGGGCGGCTCCCAACAAATTATTAAAAACACAATAAAATATCAACCATTAAAAACTTCCCTGAACAGGGCTGCCTTCAGATGTCTTCTAAAATCAAATCATTGTTTATCTGTTTGACATCTGATGGGAGGGCAATCCACAGGAAGGGCACCACTACTAAGAAGGCCCTCTGTCTGGATCCCTGTAGCTTCACGTTTCACAGTGAGGGAACCACCAGGAGACCCTTGGAGCTGGACCTCAGTGTCCAGGTTGGATGGTGGAGGTGGAGACGCTCCTTCAGGTATACTGGGCTGAGGCTGTTTACGGCTTTAAGGGTCAGTACAGTGGTACCTCGGGTTACAAACGCTTTAGGTTACAAACACTTCAGGTTACAGACTCCGCTAACCTGGAAGTAGTACCTCAGATTAAGAAATTTACCTCAGGATGAGAACAGAAATCGTGCGCTGGTGGCATGGCAGCAGTGGGAGGCCCCATTAGCTAAAGTGGTACCTCAGGTTAAGAACAGTTTCAGGTTAAGAACAGACCTCCGGAACAAATTAAGTTCTTAACCAGAGGTACCACTGTACTTTGAATTGTGCTTGGAAACATTTAGTGAATGTGGGTGGGAGGAGAAACAAAGAAAGTTGAATTGGCCAGGCAACAAGCTGAATCAGAGCAGTTTCCCAAAATACCCAAAATATCAAAGTGTGGTAGCGAACCATTTCTTGTGGACGTTGCACACCACTAATAGTGAGTTGATTAGCAAATAATGCAACCATTCCATTCTTTCATATCAGTAAACCATGAGTTTGAACGCTGGCAGCTTTCCCTGTGGTTGGGTCAGAAACATGATGTGCCAAATTGTGTTGCAGATCTTGAAAACATTATTCCCCTTTAAAAAAGAATATGGCAAACAACAGTTTAAGGGTTTTATGGAACCAGGCCAGCTAGGCTATAATCTCTGCATGCAGTCAAACCTGGCTGATCCAGTAATTACCCTCCATTTCATACCCTCCAACATTCTTCAGATGAAAATTGGGACATTTTCATTCAAGGAATGCAAGATGTTTCTGGCTGGGGGAAAAGCAGTGTGGGGTGTGTAGAAATAGGCACACACACTCTCTCTGTACATGCTCAGAGATGCTTCTGCCACCTCTTCATTACCTCACATGTTACCTGGCAGGACCCTAGCACTGGGCACCAGTCCTCCTTTGCTTCCCTCTAGCCCTCTTCCCCATCCTGCTAGCTGCTCAAGATTTACACACCACAGCTGCCAGCTCCAAACCGCACTGCAGCCCTTTTAAGCCCATCCCTCCCAGTTCTGGCTCTGGCTCCCAGCAGCACTCTGGAAACTGATATCATCAAGCTGTGCCACCAAGCATAGAGTTGGTAGCCATGTTGGGAGGAACCAGGTGGGCCAATTCTAGGGGGCTGAAGTCTCAGGCCCCTCGATATTTGTTCTAAAGGCATAGCTGTCAATGTTTCCCTTTTCTTGCGAGGAATCCTATTCGGAATAAGGGAATTTCCCTTTTAAAAAAGGGAAACGTTGACAGCTATGTCTAAGGGGGTCAAGGCCCATTATTATTATTATTTATTGAGTTTATATAGCACCCTATACATGGAGGTCTCAGGGTGATTCAAGGAAAAGATCACTACATATATAATCAGAATAAAAACAACTACTGAATATCACACACACCCAGAAAAGAGCCTGATTTTAAAATGCAATAGGATGTCAAATAATCAACCGAAGGCCTGGTTAAAAATGAATGTTTTTGCCTAGCACCTAGAAGAAGAAGAAGAGTTTGGATTTGATATCCCGCCTTTCACTCCCCTTCAGGAGTCTCAAAGCGGCTAACATTCTCCTTTCCCTTCCTCCCCCACAACAAACACTCTGTGAGATGAGTGGGGCTGAAAGACTTCAGAGAAGTGTGACTCGCCCAAGGTCACCCAGCAGCTGCATGTGGAGGAGCGGAGACGCGAACCCGGTTCCCCAGATTACGAGACTACCGCTCTTAACCACTACACCACACTGGCTCTCAAGGTGTATAACGAAGGTTCCAGGTGAACTTCTTTGGGGAGAGCATTCCACAGAAGGCGGGCCACTGCAGAGAAGGCCCCTCCTTGTGTTGCCACCCTCTGGACCTCTCAGGGTCCAGGTAGGTTCATATGGAAAGAGGTTGTCCTTGAGGTCCCTTAACCTTTTATAATATTTTTTCTTAATTTTCAATTATAGCCTCATTATAACAAAAGCCCCATAATCTTGAGGTGGCCCTGTGTGCATTGTGTGATGCGCGTTGCAGGTCCAGTGGGTGGCCCCTCTAATCTTGGGAGCAACCTGGCACCTCTGTGAGGGGCAGACAGGCGGGATCCATTGCCGGAGTGGCTCTGTGAGAGGGGGACAAAGCCTTGAAATCGGGTACCCCAACTTCAAGTCGGAATCCACAATGTCATTACCAGGAATGTCCTGGCAATACCAGGGCAGTTGAGGGTATGTCATGTTCTGTGTGAGGAAGGGGTGTTCCATTCCTTTCAGTGTCATGGACACAAGTGGCGCTGTGGTCTAAATCAGTGTTTCTCAACCTTTGGTCTCTAGCTGTTTTTGGACTACACTTCCCATCATCCCTGACCACTGCTCTTGCTCGCTAAGCATGATGGGAGTTGTAGTCCAAAAACAGCTGGAGACCCAAGGTTGGGAAACACTGGTCTAAATCACAGAGCCTCTTGGGCTTGCTGATTGGAAGGTTGGCACTTCAAATTCTCACAATGGGGTGAGCTCCCGTTACTCTACCCAGCTTCTGCCAATCTAGCAGTTCGAAAGCACACCAGTGCAGTAGATAAATAGGTACCATTGCAGCAGGAAGGTAAAAGACATTTCCGGGTGCTCTGGCACTCATCACAGTGTTCTGTAAATCCAGAAGCGGTTTAGACATGCTGGCCACATGACTCGGAAAGCTGTCTGTGGACGAATGCCAGCTCCCTTGGCCTGAAGTGAGATGAGCACTGCACCCCATAGTTGCCTTTGACTGAACTTAACCATCCAGGGAAGCCTCTGCATCTGCAATAAAATATGCCTGACTTCCCAGCCTTACAGAGAAAGGTGCTATCCTTGTTTTTAACAACTCAGTTCCAGAGAACTGAAAGCCTGTAACTGCGTCTCCTTACCTGCCCTTATTCTCATCTGAATGTTAGGAAATGCTCTGGAAGAGCATTACAGTAGGAGCCATAGCTCAGCGGTAAACCACAAGTCTGGCAGATCCACTCTCTCACACCTTAAAGGGATTTCAGGTAGCAAAACCTGGAAAGACCAAATGCTGGAGGCATTTAAGAGCCAAGCAACACTGCTGGGCTTGATAGACCAACGGCCTGATTCAGTATAAAGCAGATTCATATATTCTCCATCATAGCTGTCAATCTTTCCCATTTTTTAAGGGAAATTCCGTTATTCTGAATAGGATTCTTCACAAGAAAAGGGAAAAGTTGGCAGCTATGTTCTCCATATATGCACAACAAACTGCAGTCAGAGCAGAAAATCAGGAGAAATGTCATCATTTATGAAGATCATGGCAACGAATCCACCAAATATGAACAGCATGGAAACAGAAGAGTTTACTCCATATGTCCTCAATTGTCCAGGTTGTGTGCCAACACTTTTCGGAGAAACAAACACTTTCCGAAGAATGAATTGTTTGTTTGCAATATCTCCTTACAGGGACATCCACCAAAATGACAGATTTAACTTGTCAAGATTGTCGGGAAGGAAATATTGATTTTATATATAGAAACAAAATAGCGAGGTAGCATTTACAAATGATACAGCTCACTCTGATGCTTCTGTTGGAAGACCACTGTTAAAACCTACACACTATCTTGGGATGTCTTTTCTTTTAATTGCACAACAAATGCCAGTAAATTTATCTGGCATGTTTTTGTAAGGAACACAACAAGGCTAAGGATTCATTTAAATTGTTTCCAGTGTAACAGATTATTTTCTTCTGACTTCAAAGTACAGTGGTACCTTGGGTTACATGCGCTTCAAGTTACAGACTCCGCTAACCCAGAAATAGTGATTCAGGTTAAGAACTTTGCTTCAGGATGAGAACAAAAATCATGCTCCGGCAGCGTGGCAGCAGCAGGAGGCCCCATTAGCTAAAATGGTCTTCAGGTTAAGAACAGTTTCAGGTTAAGTACGGACCTCCGGAACGAATTAAGTACTTAACCCGAGGTACCACTGTACAACTTCTAGTTTCAAATGTTCCATTTTCTCTCTCTCTATCTCTCTCTCTCTCTCAGAAGTGGATTTAACCAGGTTTTTTTTCTGGGGGGACACAGGAGTTTAGCATACCCTTAAACATTTTGTGAACCTAACGGGAGAAGAAACTAAAAATATTAAAAATTTTAGTTCCTTCTCTAGCATGGTGAATCGTCAGTTCCGTTGCTACCCCCGATGGCAGCCTCATTTCCTCTTGAGTGTTTCCTGAGTCTCAGACGGAAGTGAGCGTTAATATGTGAAGTAGTTGTTGCAAGTAGTAGAGAAGATGTTAGTGCACACAACCTCATGCCAGTGTGGAAGTTGCTGTGAGCTGCGAGCTGTGTAATTTGAGGTTATGAATGTTCTTTGTGCTTTTGTTCATTTACAGTATTTATTTTTCCTGATTTGAACTATAAAATGGTGATTTTCTTGAGTCAAAATGAGACCTTTTTAAGAAAAAAAAGCACTGGTTTTAAGTGAGTGTGATGAAATTGATCGCACTGAGCAGGCAACATCAGGGGCAAATCTAGAGGTGCAGATTTTGGCATCACACAGGGTGCCACTGAAATTTGAGACCCCAAGGTCCACCAAGACCCCCCATGCAAGTTATGCAACCTCTCTTAAGATTTTTTGCGGGGAGACTTCGTGGATATGACTTCCAGATATTAACATTGTGCATTTTGAAGTGATTGGAAGCCTAAGAAACAGTTAAGTCCAGTCAAAGGCAACTATGGGCTTGTGGTTCTCATCTCGCTTTCAAGTCAAGCGAGCCAGCGTTTGTTCACAGACAGCTTTGCTGGTCATGTCGCCAGCGTGACTAATGGAACACTGATGGAAACCAGAGCGCACAGAAGCGCCATTTACCTTCCCGCTGCAGTGGTACCTATTGATCTACCTGCACTGGTGTGCTTTCAAACTGCTAGGCTGGCAAAAGCAGGGACAGAGCAATGGGAGCTCACCCTGTCATGGGGATTCGAACCCCCAACCTTCCAGCCGGCAAGCCTAGAGGCTCAGTGGTTTAGACCACAGCACCACCTATGTCTCTCTGACAGTAAGAGCTGTTTGGCAGTGGACTCCCACAATAGGTGGTAGACTCTCCTTCCTTGGAGGTTTTTAAGCAGAGGTTGGAAGGCCATGGATGCTTATTTGAGATTCCTGCATTGCAGGGGGTTGGACTGGATAATGCTTGAGTCCCTTCCAGTTCTAAGATTCTATGTCAATCTGGCTTTTGGTCCTGAAAGTCATAAAACAAGTTTGGAGCTAAGTGACTGGCTAAGAATTATTAGAATTATTTTAGAGAGAAGAGTAAGTGTATTATGAATTCATGGAATCCAGACTGTAGCATTTAGATATTCTTCTTGTAAATGCAGGCAGTAAACTAGAAACATTTTTCTCAGAGGAAACTTGAAATTAGCTTTTTAAAATAATTGCCATTTTGGCAGAAACAATATAGCATGTATAAAAAGCCTCCATAAGAGTGTCAAAAATGGCAAAGATGGCTTATGTACTTTTAATGCATTGTTGTGATTCACTCCCTCCCTGTACCAGACCAGGCACTGGGAAAGTAATTAAAATTCAGTATCAGCCACTGTCAGTTATACCAAAGTAGTGGAGAAAGAGACTCTGCAACAGCAGACATTGTGACAGGAATATAACCTTCCATCCAATTATGGCTTGGCATGGAGGGGGGAGACATTAAGATCCCTACAATTACTTCAGATTGCATCTTAGCTGTCAGGGCAAAACATCTCATGCAGCTCCACTGTCACCTCTGGAGAGGTTTATGCAAGTTCACGTCCCTACCCACAAGTTTGCCTTTTGTCTTTTGCTGAGTCCAAATTTATGCAGTCCAATAGGACAATAGTTCCATGCTACAGAGCTGACAGGAAGAATTGTAGGAACAAGGAAAGACACATTGCTCTCCGATCAAGCAGGATGCCATCAGAGATGATTTGCAAGTTGAAACTCACAGCCGAGAGATAGATAGAAAGGTCCCATCTCCAAAGACATTTGGAAACTCAGAACGAATGAGCTTCCACCCCATATATATATATATATATATATTCTGAAATGGACTATGGAATCCAAAATCATGGATTTTGAAGGTCACTCAAACCACTTTATTTCTTGCTGCCACCAGCCAGGCCCTACCTGGTACAATACTGAGTCCAGTCAGGGTTAAATTGGAACATAAACTTCTGTTTATTTATTGCAGTTTAACAAGCGTGTGGTTTCATAAACGGTATCGGTCAATTATATTCATGGGGTGCCTATCCAGACCTATAACTTCCGCTACCTGCTCTCACTCACTAAGCCACCTCTTAGATACTTGTCTTCTTAGCCCCTAACTATTCCTGACTCAGCTTATTTCACTACACTAACTCAACCTACCCACAAACTCTATCCCAATTCACTCCCACACCAACCAACCACCCAACTCCCAACGAACTCCTCCCTTTGCCCCTCCCAAAGCTGGTTTTATAGTCCCTCTGACTCCACCCCCTGGGTCCTGATTGGGTACCCGGTTTAATTATTTCACCTCCAGCACTCTCATATGTTAACGTCACACCAACTAAGTTCGTTATTGGTATGAGCTTTCGTGTGCATGCACATTTCTTCAGATACACGAAAGCTCATACCAATAACAAACTTAGTTGGTCTCTAAGGTGCTACTGGAAGGAATTTTGTTTGTTTGTTTGTTTTGACTACGGCAGACCAACACGGCTACCTACCTGTAACTAGCAGGTCACTCAAGTCACTGAAATGCATTGGCACAAGAATAGTGGTGCCCTGGGCTGATAACATCAGCATTTGCAGTCTTAGATGTGCTGGGGACCTCAGAGGGTTCACAAAAATATTTGTTCTTCAACTGTTGTTAGCATGGCATTCCTCAAAGTGGGAAGGAAAGAAATAGATGCTTAAGTGTATGTGAAACAAATGCATGCATGTGAGATCACAAGTGCATTCAGACATTAAAAATGCAAAGGAAAATCTGTGGATTGGGGGTAGGAATCTACATTCAGGCCCCCCATCCTTGTATGTGCCACCCTGCAGGGAGTTTGCATTTATCTTCACTTGAATGTGAGTAAAACCCTCTGCCTTATCAAGGATAGTCAAACTGGGGAGGCAATAACACAGAATGCTCTCAAGGGGAAGACTGAGATTCTCCAGCAAAATAATATTAATGCTATTCCCTTCCGCAAATGTCAAAAATTGCTGAGAAAGAATTCTGAGTTACTCCTAATAATTAGTTCTGAGGAAAAGGACATAAGCATGAAAGCAACTTTTTCCCCCTCTTGACAATATGTGGTACATATTGGAAAAGAATTGTTTGAGTTTACCTGCAAGAAACTGAATGAAGTAGAACAAAGTTTTACACAACACTGTGTGAAAGAACAATTTATATACGTACTGAAAGGAAGATGAAAGTCACCATACTTCTGACCTCTAGAGATCACTGGTTCAAATCTAGCTAGTAATCAAACGCCACCAGACAGCTTCTTCCGTAAATGGAATGTGTTGATGTTTCAAATATATCTTCCAGAAACAGGGTTTCTAAATCTCAAAGATAGTGAGAGCAGATTCTGGTGGGAAAGTGAGAAATTTCTACTGGGAGTCAAAAGTGAAACTGAAATCGGACCAGGAAAAAAACAAGGTTAAAAAAGGTAGTAAATGACCTATCAAATTTAAGAACCAGCCAAACTGTCATTGTGTGACAGTCTGTTTGGTGGTATATCCTATGCGACAACGTGTTGATGGCTCGATATATTTCACAGTGCAAAAGGTGTCCACATCATAAAGAAAAGAGAAGGGAAAAAGAAATGGGAGGTTGCTTGCGGCAAATAAACTTTGGCCCAAGTCAAGAGTTAAACTCAACCTAGAAGAAACAAAAGCTCAAGAAAGCCTGGGCTGATTGCTCCTGGAATAACATCACAAAGACGGGAGCAGCACATCTGAAGAAAGTAAATTAACAAGACTGTGGGGTAAAAAGAAAAGAAAAAAAGCCAGTAGAGAGAAACAAGGTAAGAAGGAACATTACAAGAGGGGGCTGGGGATGCTATTTGAACTAGAATACCTAAAGTAAAAGTCTGGCCTGAAGAAAATGTTAGGTGAATGAAGTATGAGGCTGCTTGAAATCAGCAGGGACCACATAATTTAACTATGTGGTGAAGTCCTGTTGCTTCCAATGGGACTCTGGTAAACCTGACCTTCACTAGATTAGGCCTATTTGTCAGAAACCTGTATATGCTAGAATGATCGAATACTTTGGAAGAAGTAAAAACATAAATTGCACCATATGTCTGCAACCAGAGGCAACCCCTTAGAACATCTAAGCTTACCTCATGGATCCCAAGGGACACACAGTGCTTGCACAACAAAGTCTATTACATTCTTTTCTAATTTAAAGGCTAATGGAACAATAAGAACTGTTGAAGAAAATGGATTGATAGGATTGATAGTCCTATCCTATCCTAATTTCTCCAGTCCTCCTTTGAAGTCACCAAAGTTGGGGTCCATCATCACCTCTTGTGGGAATTAATACCACTGTTCAACTATGCACTGTGTAAAGGAAAACTTTCTATTGTCTGTCCTGAATCTTCCAACGTTGAATTGCATTGGATGGTGGGAGTTTTTTGTATTATGAAATCCCTAGTCATTATGAAATTGTATTATAACATCCCTAAGCACACCATGCATAATAATATTTGCCTCTATCCTGCCGTGTTACTCAATTTCCTTCTAACCTAGAAACCTACAAATGGTGTGTCCTTTCAGCTTCTCCAGCCACTAGATAATTTTGGTTCTCCTTTTCCGAACATTTTCTACAACAGTTTTTGTGGGGGGTTTTGCCGTGCAGCAACCATGTGAAGTCTCTAGATCTGTGCCTTTGATTAAGCAACTCAGGTTTCTTCTTATGTGAGAATTCTTTTGGATTCAGGTTATTACCTAATTTGAGAACAGTTAATACTTTTGCTTTATCATCCAGTGGCAGCTAACAAGGCTGGGTGAGATATTAGCCAGAAATCTTGCTCTTAGAACAGAAACCGTAAATGGAGAACCTGATAGAACAGTGTCCTAGGGGTGAAGTTCACCGCATGTACTTCGCTAAAGGAAAATATTATGAAAATGATGTATAGATGGTATTTGACTCCTGTAAAATTAGCAAAGATGTATCATAATTGTGATAATACATGTTGGAAATGTAAAGAAAAGGAAGGAACATTCTTTCATATGTGGTGGACCTGCTCCAAGGTGAAAGACTTCTGGGAAAAGATTTATAATTAATTGAAAAAAATGTTGAAATATACATTTATAAAGAAACCAGAGGCCTTTCTTCTCGAAATAACAGTTTCGGAATTGCCCAAGAAAGATGTGAATCTATTTTTGTATGCCACAACTGCGGCTCATATATTGTTAGCTAAAAAGTGGAAAAAGAATTACCAAAAGTAGAAGAATGGCAGATGAAGATGATGGATTTTATGGAGCTAACCGATCTAACCAGAAGAGTCCGCAACCAGAAGGAGGAGGAACACCATGAAGAATGGAAGAAATTCAATGATTATTTAGCTAAATTTGTTAAACTAAAATAACAGGAAATAGCGTCCAGACACTTAATGGGCTTAGGATTGTATTTATGTTAACTGATAAAATAATATGTTTAATACAAGAAGGAGAAGATTTAAGGATGTTAATGTTTAATTTAAAGGGTATTAAAATTAGGATTTGGAAACCGTTATAAGGATATGCAATGAAATTCAACTAAAGGGGACTTCCGGGTTGGCGCCATCGCCGAATGGCGGACTCCCTCCGAGCTCCGGAGGGAGCCTGCTCGGCAGGGGCTGGGTCCTACCGTGCCGGCGACGCGGGGACCCTCAAAAACCATGGGCGCTGAAACCCATGGACATGGTGACTCGGCGGGCACCGTTTGCGGCCCCCCAACCCGCGAAGGAGCCTTTTTAAAAGCTACAGAGCGGGGGACGGGGGGTGGTGTGGTGCTATGAGTCCTCCGCTTACCCTGCCGAGCGAAGCCGCATGCCATTTGACGAAGAGCGCTGACTTCTTCCATTGAAAATCTGGACTAAAAAGAACAACCCGTGAGTAATTGGAAATCGGACTTAAAAGGGGAAAAAAATTAAAATTCGGAGCGAGTGGGGGAGGTGCAAAAAGGAAGTCCATCTCCCCCCTGTTGTAGAGGATTTAAAGCAAAGGATTTGACAACTAAGATTGAGAGCTACCTCATATTGATAAAGTTATTAATTTCACAATGGAAAATTATAAGACTGTGCTGGAGGAGAAAAGTGAAACTTATGAGCTAAAATGCAACCCCCCCCCCGGGAACCGGGAGTGATCCGCGAGAGCGCCTGGTGAGGAGAAATAGAAGCTTTGACAGCTGTCAAAGGAGCTGTCAAAGTTGAAGAATAAAAAGAGAACTTTGTTACGAGGGCTTTGCTGGTTACATTTGTTACAATTTGATATAAATTGTTGAAAACAAGGGATAACAAGTTACTTTGACTGTTGGGTGTGATCTGGAAGGAAACTGAGTTACTATAATCCCTCTAGAGGGGCTGTGGGACACTACAAGTATTGCTGGCATGGAATTTGAATAGGACTTTCTATCTCCTGGGAAAACTGCAGAAATGGAACACTATTTTGTCTACAGAGGTCTCTACACTAAAGGAGACAATAGATTTATCTATTGAAGAATGGAAGGGACTTGATGTAAAGTTTTGTTCCTGAATAACAAAGCCTCTGTAGGGGAATTAGAAGCTTTTGGAATTAGAACATTTTTGCAGTGGAGCAGGAAAAGAAACCATAGGAAAGTGAGGAGAGAGAACAACAAGAATAACAAGAACAACAAGAATTGGACAAAGCTGGAAGTGGGAACATTTGGGACATCCAGATTTGAAAGGTCTAAAGAAATAAAATTGGAGTTTTTACTCTTAAATATAGAGATCTGGATGGAAAAAATGGACCTTCTTGAGATAGAGTCCTTCCAAGATTGGATGTTCGAAACTAAAGACGACCAAAAAGATGGCAAAAGACTATTAAAAAGATGGCAAAGTGGATTTGTGAAGGATTTCGGCCTAGATGAGGGATCTCCAGGATGACAGCAGACATTGATGGACATTGGGGAACGCAACCGGGAAAGGGGGGAGGGAAATTTGGAATCCAAAGGGTGTAAAACTATACTTTATTTTTTATTCTTTTTATCCTATTCTGTTCTGCATATTAAAGAGGGGAACTCGTGGAAGGGAACAGGGGTCAATTTTAGGGGATGGAAAAATATCTTTAACATTGGGTCAATAAGTCCAAAATTTGGGGTAAGAACTTGCTGAATCTATTTGAAGGAATTGGAATACAAGAGGGGGTGGGGTGGAGAAGTCCTGGAAAAATGTTAATGAAAATAAGGTTTAAAGTGGATGTTTTATTTTTTTATTTTTCTTTCTTTGTTATATTTGGAAACTTTCAATAAATATTATTTAAAAAAATTAAATTCAACTAAGGGGAAACGAGGAAGTCGTCCTACAAAGTAAATAACTGTTATTTTCAATAAGGTTATGATTTATGTTTGTTATGTTTTGCTTGTTTCATGTTTTTGTTTGTTGTTGATATTGTAAAAACCAACAAAATTTTTGGGGAAAAAATAGAACAGTGTCCTGAAGATAAACAATTTTCATTTGATACCTAGAACTTACCACTGAGTTAAGTATAGAAGGATCTTACAGCCATTAACCAGCCTTTCCTTTCTCCAAGATGCATAGCATCTCTGAATACTGACTTCCATCAACTGTTATAGGCTTAGAGGTTTAAAAATGTTTTCTGTGTTATCTCTCATGCACAGCTGAAATAAATAATATATATCTTTATGTATGGGGCCCAAATCATGGGATGTAATCCATTGGTGCAGTCAAATGCAACATTCCTTATTTCCCTAGAGTGGCCACATGCAGGGGGACATCCAGTCAGGGTAACTTCCTGTTTCACTGACTGGAGCTTCCTCCCCCTGTATGTGACCTAGGAGATGGGCGTGGCTCTGACTGACTCATGCAACCATTTTCTCAGTCCTGTGTTTGTCTACTTTGCTTCACTTGTTCTTGTCTTGTTCTATCTTTTGCTGCCATGCTGCTCTATTGCAGCCATTTTGTATTAATGTAATTTTGCTGTCTGCTGGCTCTTAGCCAGCAGCACATGAGTTCAATCTCCATCTGAGATTAACTCACAGTTTCTTTGTGTAACTACCAGGTAAAGCCTCCCTTTCTGGGATCAAATTTTGTTACTTTACTCTTGTGCTTTTATTCTTTTAGGAGGGATACAAGGGAATACCAGGAAATAATCTTAGCCAAGAGATTCAAACGAATCTGCAAACTATCTTCCAGTTATATTGAGGAGAATCTGCTCCGCTACATCACTTACTAGTGTGAGTTAAGGAAGGATAATGATTATCCTATATACCCTTCCCTACTATCCTTAACATTCCCACACAAATAAGCATTATGGTGCTGCAGTGGGAATAAGTGGGGATAACTAGGCATTTATTCCACCTATCACCTTTCTGGAATGAGGCCAGTGCCAGATTTACGTATAAGCTAAACAAGCTAGAGCTTAGGGCCCCACTCTCTTGAGGCCCCCTTAAAAAAAAATCACTATTAATATACTTCTTCTTAATTGTATTTCAGTTCAACAATTACTTTGATAAAATAAATATTTTGGGGGGCTGCTAGGGGCACATTGGAAGATGGCCGACAATACCATCTCTCCATCTCACACGAGGTAATTAAGAGGCTGATATGGGAGTATGCAGCCTCCCTTGTTACCCCAAGGGAATGGGGAACACTGCCTTGCCTGCCGTTGCCATAAATCACCCCCGAGTTCGAAAGAAGGGGGTGAGAGCACAATGCGCACAGCAATCGTGTGGGATGGCTCTCCCGGACGCTGTCTCTGATCGCGCAGCCTGGTTGCAGCAGCTCAAAATAAACAATTAGAGAGAAGCAAATGCACATATTTTGAGTGAAGATCGGGAGTTAAGACTGCTAATTGAAGTGACCTCTGTGAAGTGGAGCGACGGGCTGGATTCAGGAAAATATATCAAGAAGAAGACACATAAAAGGGTCGGTATGTCGGAACGGGATGGAATGGGGGGGACTTCTACTTTTTTATCTTATGTGATTACCTAAGAATCCCCCTCCCCCAGGAAGAATTGTTGCAATTACTGTTTATAAGCAGGACGATTAAGAACTGTGTGGAAATGAATTACTAATCAAAGACACGGCTTGTGGAATATTTGAAAAGGAATGAAAGGCCTTTGGAATGACACAGTTATAAAAAGAGACTCATTAGGAAGCAGGCTGGTTCCAGGATTTACGATTGAGGGGGAGGAGACCATGGCTCTGTTATTATATCGGACTGTGAGTTTGACCTGGCAGAACCCCCTAAGAAGATCGAGAAGAGAGTGACAGGCCTGCGAGGATTAATGGGCAGACTTCAAGAATGTTTTGTACGGAAGTGTTGAAATGGTGTCTGTCTGTTTGAATATGGCTCTTGGAAGAAGGGAAAATCCACACAGGATATAACAGTTTGTTTTTAACCCACTTGTGGAGACTACCAGAGGTCACAAAGAAAGGAATATATGATAACAACAAGAAGACGAGGAAAATAATAAAGAGAAGATTGGACAGAACTGTGAATATTAAAGCAGCAGCAAGAGAGATGTTTGGATCCCTTTCTGAGATCGAAGTATGGGTACCCCCAACAAAAATTTAATAATTTGGCTTTGTAATTTGTAATTAATGTGATTTGATTGGTTTCTTAATAAAAATTATATTTTAAAAATATAAAATAAATATTTTGTTATGTGCAAATGGCTTTAGATTAAGGTTGCCAGATTTTTTTTCAAAGAATCCGGAGATACTTTTTTTTTTTTTTGAAAAGAGAAAAAAGTTATTTTTTAAAAAAGAAGAAGTTATATCTTCTCTTCTGTGGTCTCCTCTGTTGCTCTAGCCGCCATAGAGTAGGCTTGGGTTGGGCCTGGGCTCAGCCATGTGTCCTTACCATCCCGGTGCTCTCCTACCTCTCCTCCTCAGTAGCAGCAGCAGAGGTGGCGCAGCAAGGTTGGGTTTCCCCTCTTTTTTCTCCCTCCTCTTTCTCTCTCTTCCTTCTCCTTCTCCTCTCCTCCTTCTCCCTGCATTGGCTCAGGAGTTTTCCTGGCCCCAGAGCGCCACTGGGCAGTAGGCCGGTGGCTGGGCGCTCTTGCTTCCGGCTCTATTTGGGTTGGGGGGGTGTCAGCAGGAGTCTCAGCAGCCCTGAGCCTGCTGGGTAGCACAGTTGGCTCTGGCTGCCTTCAGAAGCTGCTTGCTGCTGTAGCGCCCACCATTTTGCCTCTCCAGAAGTCCCCATATGATGTGTCTTGTGTGTGACACATCAAGCCAGGATTGAGAACACCTGGCCACCTGGCTGACTGCCCAGCAGAGCTCTGGGGCCAGGAAAACCCCAGAGCCAACGCAGGGAAAAAGAGATGAGAAGGATTCATTCCTTACTAATAAATCTATAACATTTCCCAGGGACATTAAATGAAATCCGGGGACATTCCAGGGATGGATTTTGTCCGGCGACAGATTTGTAAATCCAGGGACTCTCCCTGGGAAATGGGGATGTCTGTTAACCATACTTTAGAAACCTGTTAGGTCCATAAATTACCATATAGCATATATTCAACACAAAAAACAGTGACAATTTGTTGTTGACAAAGGACAGCTGGACATATAAAGAGCCCCATTACCTTCAGTAGCTTAGGGCCTCATCAAACCTAGATTCAGCCCTGATTATGGCTAATGTAAATGTGAATTCCCGTCTGCATAGTAATGCATATTGAGAACTCCATTAAAAGTTGGGCTTTTGGTGCACTGATGCAAACAAATGCATACAGGAAAACATACAAGTACCTCCCACCCACCACTGCTGCCCTAAGGATTCAAATCATTTGTGCGTTTAGCAGGAAGGGGCAAAAATCCAGTTGATCAAATGCGAGGAACAGAAAGATGTAGCTAGTGCAAACGGAACATGTACCAATTCCAAAATTAATTGCAGAATTTTTCTGCAAACATTTGGAGCATGTGTCAAGCAGAACACCAGGCACAGCAAAGGTCTTAGAAAACATAACAGGGAAAAATCCATGCAACCCCAATTAGAATGCAGGCAAATGTTTCTACATATCTAATTTGGTTCCAGGAAGTCTGAAATCTGTCAAAAGAGAGAACCAATGTCCATTTGCAGCCTTTAAATATATGGTGGGTGATTAAAAGAAAACACCAGAAAGATTTTCAGTTGGCCTTGAATATGCATGGGGAGTTTGCGTTCATCTTATGTGATAAGCTATATTATTAATGGCATCTGCTATTCATCTGGGGGATTTTGCGTTGCTAGGCATCTATTAACATGACAGGCCTGGAGGACAGCAAGTTAAGCAGGTCATATAATCAACATCTGCAAATAAATAAATATATTAAAAGGGCTCATCTATCATGTCTGGGACACATTTGTCAGAATCAGAATCTCGGCAGCAGGATGGCAACGCAGGGAAGCCTTAATGCCTCCCGCATGCTATAGGAAAGCTTAACACAGAAGCCCCCTCTACAATCAACTTATTTAATATTTGCCATCATTTGTTTGCTCTGCTTGTATGGAATAATTGAATAATCTATTTGCTATTTTACTCTCGCAGCCAGGAAACCTATGGCAGTGCCACATTCAGTGTGAATAACTGTTTTTGATAACTGCCGAATGGGAAAAGGCACCGGAGCGGAACCAATGAATTGGAAAGGCTCATTCGTAGCCTTATCCTGCACAGTAATTCTTGAATTGCTTTGCCTGTCATCACGAGCCATAGGAATTATAGTGCTCAACACGGAGGCAGAATCAGACTTCATAATGACCCTCTAGTCAGAGCTGATAAACAATGCTGGGGGGGGGGTAGGGGGAGAGAGACAGAAGTGGAAATACTTGATATTAAAATATTAAAGGGCTAGATTTGTTTCCCTTCTTCCAAATTGTCTTTCTGCTAAAGCGAGTTTGGAAACCATCTGCAAGAGTGACGGAGGGTGTTTTTGAACTCAGTTCTTATCTGTCAGGGCTCTTAGCCTTCCATTTCCCTGTCAGTGTACTTAGATATTCAAGATGCTGCTGTGATTTGTTGCTGCTTCACTGACTGCTTTATTGTCTTAATTTTTAATTAATGATGGGAATGAAAAAGTAACTATAATAGGGGATATTACAAAGGCAGGATATTAGATGCATCAATCATGCATATTTTATTTCACGAGGATAACCAATTTTCTAATTTCCCAAAGTTAGATTTGCATACAGGGGTTCAAATTTAATGAGAAAGGGAAGCTTCATATTTGAAAGCTCATCTCATCAATAAATTAGTTCTCTGAAACACATGTGTGGCGTGTCTGAATCCCTTTCTGTTACATATGAGGAAAGAATGCGCTAGCTTAACTTCTCTTTTATAAATCTCAGGGATGTTATTTATGTGCTGTCGACTAGATCTAAATGGTACATCAGCGTGAAAGACAAAACATAGCAATTAAAAGACCACCAGATTTGTCCGTTCCCAATGCTCCTATGAAACACTGCCATGGATTGCATTGATACAGTAGGTCCACAATTGTATGCAACAAAGACCACATTAACACCAGACCAGACCCTATTAACACCACATTAACACCAGACCAGACCAGTGTCCCTATTTTCCAGGGACAGTCCCAAATTTACAGAAGCCATCCTGCTTTCTGATTTCATCCTGGAATGTCCCACTTTTCCTTAGAACCTCCCAGTTTTCATTGGAGAAATGTTGGAGGGTATGGTAAGGTAAAGGTAAAGGTACCCCTGCCCATACGGGCCAGTCATGTCCGACGCTAGGGTTGCGCGCTCATCTCACTCAAGAGGCCGGGAGCCGGCGCCATCCGAAGACACTTCCGGTTCGTGTGGCCAGCGTGATGAAGCTGCAGCTGGCGAGCCAGCACCAGCGCCGCACACGGAAATGCCGTTTAACGTCCCACTATAAAGCGGTACCTATTTATCTACTTGCACTTAATGGTGCTTTTGAACTGCTAGGTGGGCAGGAGCTGGGACCGAATGATGGGAGCTCACCCCGCCACGGGGATTCGAACCGCCGACCTTACAATCAGCAAGTCCTAGGCACTGAGGTTTTACCCACAGCGCCACCCGCGTCCCAGGAGGGTATGGTAGGACGTCCCTATTTTCATCAGAGAAATGTTGGGAGAGCATGGAGTTATGTGACCCTCGAGCCAAGGAGAGAAGTAACTATGCAACCTTTAGAAGACATCTGAAGGCAGCCCTGTATAGGGAAGCTTTTTTATGTTTAATATTTTTAAAAATCAAATCAAATCTTTATTACGGTCATAGACCAGCATAAGGGTGGGTTGGGGGTTTACAGCCATGTAAAATCTGAAAAACGAGTTGAAAAACTAAAAAGAATTAAAAATCTATAAAAATCTAGGAAGCTAGGAAAGTCTAAAAGAAGGGTTAGGAACATTAGATGGGAGTGGCAGATCGCAAGACTATAGCTATCAATCTACAGAGAACTCTGATATGAGTGCTCATTAAATCTAGTTTGTGGCACAGGTCAACATCTGATGAATTTTGAGCGCTGCTGTGCAGAATCTGGCAAGATTGTCTGTTTTAGCAGGGATGGTATCTGAAAGCAGCAAGAAGGTACAAAATTGTCCTGTGCACCCTGGGTACTTATGCAGTAATGGTAAGATGAGGCTAGTACAAATGTTTCTGTAAATACAGACACTGTAGAAGCACATGCTCTGTTGTTTCTATTTGTCCAGAGTCACAGGGACATTGTCTCTCTGGGTAAGCAGTCTTCCTGTATTGGCCTTCAAGGAAATGTTTTGTTATGTTGGAAGCCGCCCAGAATGGCTGGGGCAACCCAGTCAGATGGGCAGGGTACAAATATGATGGTGATGGAATAGCACGTCCCTGTTTTCATCGGAGAAATGTTGTGGGGTATGCCATGCATTTAAAGCTCCACGGTACCACCTTAAATGGTAACGGCTTCCCCCAAAGGATTCTGGGAACTGCCAGTTGTTAAGGGTGCTGAGAATTCTTAAAGTTAAAGGTAAAGGAACGCTGACAATTAAGTCCAGTCGCGAACAACTCTGCGTTTTTTTTCTTACCTGCACTGATGATAGTCATTGTTTGGATGGGGGGCTTTTATCCATTTCTGCAGTCACACAATCAATCAATCAATCAATCAATCAGTAGCTGAACTGGGTTTCACACAGCCACAAAAACAAATTAACCGAAAAAGCCTCAAAAACGCAAAATAAATAGCAAAAACCAAAGCGCCCAAACTTAATGCATTCCGGAAGTCCTTTTGACTTCCAAATGTTTGAAAACCAAGGCGCAGCCACCGCAGAAACAATAGCTGACAACTGCGTTGGATGTTTGGCTTTCAAAAAATGTCCGAAAACCGGAACACTTACTTCCGGGTTTTCAGCATCTGGGAAACAAGGCATTTGAGTACCAAGGCATTTGAAAACCAAAGTATCACTGTACATGGTGCCTCGCAAGACGAAATTAATTCATTCCGCGAGTTGCTTCGTCTTGTGATTTTTTTGTCTTGCGGAGCGTGGATTCCCTGGGTATTAACGGCTTTAAGAAAAAGGAAGCAAACCTGCAAGACGTTTTCGTCTTGCGAAGCAAGCCCATACGGAAAATCGTCTTGCGAAGCAACTCAAGAAACGAAAAACCCTTTCGTCTTGCGCGTTTTTCGTCTAGCGAGGCATTCGTCTTGCGAGGTACCACTGTATAGTGTTATAAAAATATTGTCAGTATATTATTAGCCGACGTGTTGCTTGTTGCTGTTCAGAGAGTTCACAAACAGAGGATGGCATCAGCGAGACATCCTTTCTAGAGGAAAAAAGCAACAAACTTATAAGCAGAGAAAAGAGGTTCTCCAGGAGTCAGTCCCATATGAATTATTTCTGAATGGCTTTAACCTTCAGTCAAGTTTCAGTATTGAGGAGTGCTTAAGGGGGGGACACACAATAAATTGAAGAGGAGATTGAACTGATTAGATGAATGGCAGCAGGGAGATCAAGTGTTTGTATTCACATTATTTGAAAGTGCCTTGCTCTGAACCACTGAACACTGAAAAATGTGAGAGTCTTACCAATATTTGACTGAGTGTAGCTTTGGTAGTTTGTATCTCACCAAAAGAATGGGGTGGGATCTGGAGGCTTGAAGCACAGCTAAAAGGATATAAGGATGTTTCCTCTTCACTGGATTCATAAGAAGAATTTGGATTTGATATCCCGCTTTATCACTACCGGAAGGAGTCTCAAAGCGGCTAACATTCTCCTTTCCCTTCCTCCCCCACAACAAACACTCTGTGAGGTGAGTGGAGCTGAGAGACTTCAGAGAAGTGTGACTAGCCTAAGGTCACCCAGCAGCTGCATGTGGAGGAGCGGAGACGCGAACCAGGTTCACCAGATTGCAAGACTACCGCTCTTAACCACTACACCATGCTGGCTCTCTCATAATTCTTCACATTGTTCTGATCCAAGGATTTCATTGTCCCCATTTCGAGGAACATCACACAGAGGACCAGCATCCTCAATACAGTGCTAGAAGGTTACATTCTTGTATTCTATTCAGTATTCTGGCATATCCTGAGTTAGAGATTATCCCTTCCCCATTTTGGCAGTGAATCGATAGGTAAAGTTCACTTGGAGAATAAACATTCTGAACTGGAATGCAATAAGGAAAAACAATTTATCCCCCCAACACAACACAACTAAAAAATAAACCATTTTATATTTGAACCCGTTCCATAGTAATGACTATATTTAGAGGCAGGAACCTAACAGATTTGAGGGGGACGGGAAATGATATTGCTTACTGCCTATCAGAACAGTAGAGCACATTATTATTAATTAACTTTGAATACTGCCCTATACCTGCAGTCTCAGGGTGGTTACAACATAAAATCACAAAATAAAATCACAAAATACATAATAAAGATAAAAAACAACACAATAACCCCCCTCCCCCTCCCCCGTTCCAGAGGATCATAGGTTCTTACTTGATATGTTATTTATTATTATTATTTAGTAATTTTCTATGCCTCCCTTCCTCTGAAGATCACAGGACAGTTTACACTATATATATAAATGCGTAACATAATAACAAAGGATTTGATAAGACTATAGCATTTGGTGTAATAGCAGAGGTATTTTTTTGTTTTTTGTTTTTTTAGGTTTTTATTTATACTTCTCATGTTTATACATTTCATTCGTTTTACAATCAATTTAACATTTCAAAGTTTGACTTCCTTCTCCCTCTTTCTGTGGTTCCTTAAATTTATTTTTTTATATCTTCTGCATATCCAATTTAATTTATTTTGCTCATTTAATTATCTACTTTAAATATATACTCTTATGAAAGTTCAGGTTATTACAATAATCCTGCTAATGTTTTTATCTGATTTCAGTTTATCTGTAAATATTCAATAAACCATTTCCATTCTTTTATAAAAAGTTTGTTAATTCTTCCAGTAAGTTTTGCTATTTCTGCATATTCCATAAGTTTTTATATCCATTCTTCCTTTACTGGGACTTCTGCTTCTTTCCACTTTGGGGCAAGTAGCAGTCTTGCTGCTGTAGTTGCATAGATACAAAAACTTCTGTACAAAAACTTCTTTTTCTTTTTTTTAAACAAAAGTTATTTTGAACATCCTTTTCAATTCATTGTAGAACATTTCCCAGTAAGCTTTAATCTTACTACAAGACCACCATGTATGATAAAAATAATCTTCTTTCTCTTTACATTTCGTACACTTGTTTGGTTTAGATTTATACATTTCTGCCAGTTTACTTGGTGTTAGGTAACAACGATATATCATTTTCATATAATTTTCTCTTAAACTATAATATGCTGTAAATTTTATATCCATTTTCCACAATCGTTCCTGTTTTCTGTATTTTCTTACAGCAAGCTGAGCGTTGTATAACATCATTTCATGTTTGAAAAATTCAATATGCACACATACACACATACATATATATCTGAATGATTTGGTGTGCACCCTTAAGGTAATGGGGAAGACTTGTCTTTCAGGGTTAGGGGACCTGGGTGAGAGACAGTGCATAGGTTCCCTTCCAGGCCAACTTGGCTTGGCCAAATAATATATGGCTACCAAGAGGCCAGGTCATCAACCCAGAGCTGTGTCTCAGGAAAGCTTCCTTCAACACTCTGAGTAGGGGACCTGGGTTACGCCTGGCTACCCCTTACCAGTCCCAAGGGCAGGTTGTTTCTGTTTGGAATTAGACTCCACCCTGCACAATCTCAGTTAAAGATCTCTATATTGGACAAACAGGCCAAACACTATGCCAAAGACATAAATCTGATATCAGGAATCACAAGACAGAGAAACCAGTAGGAGAACACTTCAGTCTCCCATTGCATTTTATACGCAATCTCAAAGTAGTTGTCTTATTACAAAAGAATTTCAGAAATAGACTGGAAAGAGAAGTTGCTGAATTGCAACTTATTACCAAACTTAAAGGGATGCGGGTGGTGCTGTGGTCTAAATCACAGAGCCTAGGGCTTGCCGATTGGAAGGTCGGGGGTTCGAATCCCCGCGATGGGGTGAGCTCCCGTTGCTCGGTCCCTGCTCCTGCCAACCTAGCATTTCGAAAGCACGTCAAAGTGCAAGTAGATAAATAGGTACCACTCCGGTGGGAAGGTAAACACAGTTTCCGTGAGCTGCTCTAGTTCATCAGAAGTGGCTTAGTCATGCAGGCCACATGACCCGGAAGCTGTCTGCGGACAAACACCAGCTCCATCGGCCTATAGAGTGAGATGAGCATGCAACCCCAGAGTCATTTGCACCTGGACCTAACGGTCAGGTGTACCTTTACCAATCTTAAAACCATGGAGAGACCTGGTCTGAATAGAGACATTGGATTCTTATCTCATTATACATGATCAAGCTATTTTTAGCCATCTCACCCCTTGCTTTTTCCTGTAAGACCAATTGCAGTCATTAACAGTTGTCAACAGGTTTACCACACCTATCAGCCAATCACCCATTCCCACCACCCTTCTGAGTAATACCCCTTCCCACCCTCTCATATATAGTGAGTCTGGTTTCAGTGTATCTGAAGAAGTGTGCATGCACACAAAAGCTCACACCAATAACTAATTTAGTTGGTCTCTAAGGTGCTATTGGAAGGATTTCTATTATTATTATTTTGTTTTGTTTCAGTTGCAGATCTGTTATTAATAAAGCTGTAGCCCTAGTTCATCCATGCTTCTGTGTCTCATGTTCCTATTTCACCATATGCTGCCAAGCATTTTTATGCCTCAAATCTGGTGGGGGATTCCAAACAGCATCCTTCACCCCATTTCTGTTGAGCTGGTGCTAGCCTGGCAGGGCTTAGGATGAGACACAATAGGATTGCATATGTATGAGCTTTTGATATATACCCAAAAAGGCAAAGGGTGAATGTGATAAAAGTTGGAAGTGCAACAGCAGAAAACATTCCATGTGTGGCACCCTATTTGCATAACTTAATCATTCCAAAATATAGACACGCTTTTACTCGCACAAGATTGAATATACAGTCATACCTCGGTCTAAGAACAGTCCTGTTAATGAACGATTCAGGCAACACACTCTGCAAAACTGGAAGTAGGTGTTCTGGCTAGTGAACTTTGCCCCGGAAAATGAATGGAAGCTGACCGGTGGAAGGGTACCGGTGGCAGGATGCCTCATTGGGGAAAGTGTGCCTCGGTTTAAGAACTTTTTCGGTGTAAGAACAGGCTTTCGGAACAAATTAAGTTCATAAACGGAGGTACCACTGTACTGCCTTAGGCTGTTCTTGAGGGACGATTCCAAAAAATCCCACTGGGAAAATGGTTATGTCCCTGTAGAGATGGCAGCACTGAATCGGTGGTTCATGTCCTTCTGGCCTTCACTCTACAAAAATTTGAGGATCAAGGTTATCACCCCTCTATTATTGTCCATTTCAGGTCACCCAACCACTGTTACAGTGTCCATTCTCTTGGCAGATCAAGATGAACAGGTGACAGCAAAAGTTGCAAGGTTTTTAACCGGGGCAATTACAATTAGATCCATTATTTGACTATTGATCCAAACCCACGAAATGTATTTTATATAATTAACTTTTTACCTTTATCATCTGTATACTGAATTTTGTTTTATAGCTCTGGCTGGTGGCTGATGCAAATAAAGATTCATACATTCATTCCATGTGTGACTTAAAGGTTCATTCTTTTATTAGTAAGCAAGCTATCCAAGAAAGGTGGTGGCAGCAATGATTGGCCACGTAGCGCTGAGGGACATTGCCTCTGTATGTTGGGTGGGATGCCTGCTATGTACAAGGCCTGATGAAAGACAAAAGCACTCTGTTCCTTTATCAGTGTTGTTGTTCTGTTTTCTCAGAACAAGTCTCATCAGAATATCTTTTCTCTCTGGACTCCGCCTGAGTTATTTAAGTGACTTTGCTATCAGTAAATGCAGGCTTCACATATTTATCAGAGTCAGAATTGGATGCATATTATAGCCCCAGGACATATTGTATACTATAGTTCCATTTGAATTTTTTAAGTACCTTGACTACTCTGTTATGGAATGGAATGAGAGGATTTTAAAAAACACCCTATCCAACATGAATTAATAATAATATCCTCCAGTGTGCACGTGGGTTTTTATTTATGCAGGTTGCCAATTCAGTGAAATGAAGAGGAAAAAATCCACATGAGTGGACCTGTCCCTTCTATTGAAATGAGTAGGTTAGTCTTTACATGTGTGGAAGAATCAACAAGTTCCACTGATTGCAAAGGAAACATAAATACATCTAAATAAGTATGAAAAGATGTGGCCTGTGTAGATAATTGCCTTTGAAATAAAAAGCAGCTATTTTCTCTTAATGTTTTATGCATTTGTTTCTGACAACAAATGTAATAAGATAAAGAGATGGCCGCAATTCTGAATAGCATTGCAAAAGAGGAGATGAACATTCTTCAGCTGATATTCCAAATATGTCTCAACTCAGAATCTGAAAGCAAACATGTCTAGTCCCAATCTTCCTTTTTTTGATTATTTACCTACAGGTTTAGATAGATGTACAGTACAAACCCGTAATTCTTAGTCCCAGGTGCAATGGCAGAAGTTGTCATTTATAGTGATTGCTAGCACCCTGTCAGTTCATTTCAATGCTGTCAAAGTCAATTATACCTAGCGAAGATGGTTGGCGCAAGTGTCATTGACCAGAAGTAACTGGATTGAACAATATGAGCGTCTGACACAATAATGTAAAGCCTTGAGCCAGTTTGCAGATTGTGAGACCTTCATGCTTAGCTGAAAGATATCGCTCTAAATAGTAATAAACCTAAAGCCATGCCAGTCACAGAGATCACTCAAGTATTCCGTGCTGTATTCTGCCGGAATGCCTGTTAAGCTGAGGCCAATACTACTGTATTTGCTTTAGCACATACCAGAACATATTAGCTGTTATAGTTCCCCCCTCCCACTGTAATCCAATAACTTCAGCATCTTTCTGTGGACATCGGGGAAAAGAATTAGATACTGAGACAAATTCAAGACTCTCAAAACAAACTGTTCTAAGGTCAACAAGGCAGTTTTACTGTAATGCGCCAAAGGAGGTCTGCAAATTTCACCTCGTTCAGAATACAGCTGCAATATTTTTAACTGGGACCAGTGCCAGTATGGTGTAGTGGTTAAGAGTAGTAGACTCGTAATCTGGTGAACTGGGTTCGCATCTCGGCTCCTCCACATGCAGCTGCTGGGTGATCCTGGGCTAGTCACACTTCTCTGAAGTCTTTGAGCCCCACTCACCTCACAGAGTGTTTGTGGTGGGGGAGGAAGGGAAAGGAGATTGTTAGCCGCTTTGAGACTCCTTCCGGTAGTGATAAAGTGGGATATCAAATCCAAACTCTTCTTCTTCTTCTTGTGCACAGGTTATGCCAGTGGTTCACCAGCTGCACTTGCTCCTCAGGGTCCATTTCAAAGTGCTGACATTTTATTTTTTCAGAGAAAACCCTCCTGGCTTGGGACCAAGGCAGTCCTTCAGGTATCCGTCTTCCCAGAACACCCTCTGAGGATGGATGCTAGTTCTGCCCTCATCACCATCTCAGTCACTTTCACGAGCAGGAATGGTACCACTCTGAAATGGGGAGTCTGCTCAGCTCTTGACCATTCCTTGTAAGATTTAGAATTTGGGAAGACCAGGTTTCCCCAGTTGTTAAGGATCTCCACTGCAAACTCATAAACGGTGATGGAGATGGTGCTGGTATGCTTGTCCCCACCACAGCTTGCAGCTGGAGTTAGCTGGAGCTCAGTTTTAGCACCTCTCAGGTGAGCTCCATTGCCATTATAAGAGAACAAGGGAGAGGCTCATGGTGAGCTCCAGCACCTCTCAGATGGGCTCCATGGCCATTGTAAGAGAACAAGGGAGAGGTTCATGGTGAGCTCTGGCACCTCTTTTTCTAGAAAAATAGCACTGGTCATAGAATCATCAAATCGTTGAGTTGGAAGGGACACCAAGGCTCATCAAGTCCTACCTCCTGCATTGCAGGAATCTCAGCTAAAGCATTCAAGACAGATGGTCCACACTCTCTCACCAACCTCACCTTTTGACATAAACACAGAAGTAGAATGCCTGGTTAGGGCTACTCGCTAGGGAAATGACAGAGCTGTCTTCTCTGTAGATTTCCAAGGAAGGTTTAGAAAAACGACAGCCCCTGATTCTGAAATGTAAGGGTAGGGTGTTAGGCTAGATTTTAGTTTGGGATATCTTCCTAAACAACCACATTGCCGGAGTTTTCTTTCTCCACCTCCTGCCCAACTAAGTTCAAGATATCTTCAGGCTTAACTTAATATATGCTGCAGAGATGAGCATTCCTAAAGTGCCCTCTCTCACACAGAGCTTATGAAATATTGATATAAGGAAAGAAGGAGGCTTAGGAGAAAATCCGGCTGCCCTGCAGTGCCTTTTCCAAAGCCACTCCAAGGGCTAAAGTTAAAGTATCTTCTTATTTTACTCTCTCTGGGATGGCTTTAGACTAGGAAGTTGGGGCTTGGCAAGCTGTCTCATGGACTCTCTTAGTCAGAGCCAATTACTAATTTGAGAAACTGGACCACAGCTTTAAGATCACAACATGGGACAGTCAAAACTCAGCCTTGTTGAATTAGTTACCGTCTTTTTTTTTTTACCCTACCTTTCCTTGAATGGAAATCAAGGCAGCTTACAAGTTCTTAAAAAAATAAATATCTAAAGGTTTAAAAAAGTACCCTCCTTTAAAAATCAGTTAAATAGCGGCTAGCATTCTCTATGCACAAAAATGGAAAGAAGAAAATGTCCCAAACCAAAGAAGAATGGATAACTAAGGTGATAGACTGTGTGGAATTGGCAAAGTTTAACAGCCAAATTACAAGAACTTAATGATGATTGTTTTGTTGAAGAATGGAAGCCTTTTTCTGTCTACTTAAATAAATGGTATAGAATGATGAACACATAATCAGAATTTGAACTATGAACAACAGAAGGAATTAGAGATTATTGTATTGCTACTATGGTATAAGGGACAGAATATAGTGTTCAGCAAAGGGGGATAAATAAAGAACGCCATGGAAAACAGGGTGGGAAGTCGACTAACAAAAGAAAAAATATATGATATACTAGAGTTTAGATGTTAAATTTCTGAAAATTCAATAAAATATAATGGGGAAAAAATCAGTTGAAGAATTATAACTTTTAACAAACATTTTAAGAGTTGGGGTTTTTTTTTGCACTTGAAATAGCATTTTCATCCTGATTGATTTTCTTTATTGGGAAAAATAGAGAGGGAGAAAATAAAATGGATAAACTAATTCTAAATTAGGTCCAACTTGACCATGGAGCATGCTGTATCTATCATATATTTCATACAGTACCAAGTTTCAAGTTAGTCTGTTGAACTATTTTCTAACTACAGTGGTACCTCGCAAGACAAAATTAATTCGTTCTGCGAGTTTTTTCATCTTGCGAATTTTTCGTCTTGCGAATTTTTCATCTTGTGAATTTTTCATCTTGCGAATTTTTCGTCTTGCGAAGCACGGAATCCCATATGAATGCATTGAAAAAGAAAAAGGAAACAAACTTGCAAGACGTTTTCATCTTGCGAAGCAACTCAAAAAACGAAAAACTCTTTCGTCTTGCGAGGCATTCGTCTTGCGAGGTAAAAGGTAAAGGTAAAGGTACCCCTGCCCATACGGGCCAGTCGTGTCCGACTCTAGGGTTGTGCGCCCATCTCACTTAAGAGGCCGGGGGCCAGCGCTGTCCGAAGACACTTCCGGGTCACTTGGCCAGCGTGACAAGCTGCAACTGGCGAGCCAGCGCAGCACACGGAAACACCGTTTACCTTCCCACTAGTAAGCGGTCCCTATTTATCTACTTGCACCCGCGGGTGCTTTCGAACTGCTAGGTTGGCAGGCGCTGGGACCGAGCAACGGGAGCGCACCCCACCGTGGGGATTCGAACTGCTGACTTGACGATCGGCAAGTCCTAGGCGCTGAGGTTTTACCCACAGCGCCACCCGTGGTCTTGCGAGGTACCACTCTATAAATCCTAGAACCTGCTTTCCCCCAATTTCCATTAAAATAGTAGAATGCAATTCAGCCAACTTATCTTTAGCACAGAGCCACAACTGTGGCCATACAATGACATTAGTTGGCAGCAATGGGACTTAAGTCAGTAGTAACTTGTTCCATTGTTTTCAAGACTCAATTTATTTTGCTGAAATCCAATGAATTTGAGAAGACCAACAATTAATGATGACTCTTCCCCCTACTTAACAGACCTACACTAAGCTCATTGTTACTTACAAAACATCTATGATGTTGAAAATCCATATCAAATTCTTTTTTTTTCAAAAAACAAAGAAACATAAAGTTTGAAACTAAAAGTACATGGTATTTCAGTTTTCTTTTTTTATAATATTTTTATTCATTTTCAAATACAAATTTATATAACCAATCTCAGAATTTATCACATAATCTTCTTTTTTTTACTTCCCCCAGTTTCTCTGCCAATCTTCCGTTTTGTTAATTTATTCACACATTTTCTAATTTTAATATTGCCTTTAAAATATAACCTCCCCAATCTTATTCCCTTTTTTACAATATTCCTCAAATTTTCACAGAACATCTTGAAAGCCTACAAGCGTTGTCTGTTCATCACATATACTTTTCAGATACTCTGTAAATTTTCCCCAGTCCTCGATGAACTTCTGGTCTCTCAAATATCAAATCTTCCCCTTTAGTTTATCCAGTTCTGCAAAGTCCGTCAATTTCAGTCTCCATTTTTCAACCGTCGGTAATTCTTCCTGTTTCCATTTTTGGGCCATGAGTATTCTTTCCGCTGTTACTGCGTATTGGAAAAGTTTACAGTCTTTTTTTTACATATTTCATTCCCTACAATTCCTAAAAGAAAAGTCTCCGGTTTCTTAAACAAATGGTATTTCAATTTTCAGCCTCACAGACTGAAATTACGCAAGGCTGGATGACACAAGGTTGGGAAAGCTGTATTTATCGCACTTAATAAACATTGGGCTACCTCACCCCAATAACCACGTTCTGTTGGGGAAACAAAATACAAATAAAATGGTGGGGTGTTGTTGTTGTTGTTTTTGAAAATGAATATAATATTCCCTCCAACTCTTAAAAAAAAAGAATCTAAAAAAAGACCAAACATTTTGCTGAAAGACAATTTTAAGAGAGAGATAGGCTTCATAATTGTTTTTGTTTTATTAAGCTTTCTGGGTTGGGGGGCGGTATCCCTGTCAAAATGCTGATACATTTTTCAACATTTCACCTAAGAGGGCAATTGTTTTCTGCATCTCTAATAGTCTAGATGGTCATGTTACCCTAATACAGACCTCTCTGGCTGATGTTCTCCATGCTGCCAGTTCCAATGAATGCCTGAAAAGCTGCCGCTTCAACAGGTATATCCTCCGCTGTTTTTTTGCTGCTGCTTAATCTTGTGAAATAGGGCGCAGGGATTACTCTAAATCTCCACATGACAAGATGAGAAAAATCTGCTTTAGTGCCCAAAAGATAGAACTACTGATGCAGAAAATCACTAAACTGCCAATTTTTCAATGGTGCTGAAGGTTTGGAGGGAGAAGGAGGGGGAAAAAATCCCTGTAAAGCAGGGAGGGTGGAAAGAAATTCCAAGAGCTTGTCTTCCACAGCTAACCCAAAATAATATTTAAAAGGACCTTGAAAAGAAACAACAGAAAAAGGGGAGGGAAAATGGGTTTTCCTGTCATATTCTACTCAGAAATGGGAGAAATATGGAAAAATATAGTTCTTTTTCAGGTGTGTGGGGCTGGGGGTAGGAGGAGAAAATGAGATTCATTTATTTTTTAAGATATATCAGTCACCTATACTGACAAAGCCAAAAATGCCAATTCTAGTGTTCTCTCCTTAAAAAAACAACACACACCATAAGTTGTCTAGATATACATTTTTTTCTGTGCTATTGAGTTCATGACAGTGCCACTGTCTTTCAGTTGATACTACTAACAAGCTTTTATCCAGAAATCGTCTTATTTTTGGCTTGTGGTAGTTTTTCTTTATTCCCAGGACATCAATAGCTGAAATAAATGGCAGGTACTTCCTCAGTGGAAATTAACAAGCAATATATTTTCCACAAGGGACGCGGGTGGCACTGTGGGTAATACCTCAGCGCCTAGGACTTGCCAATCGCATGGTCGGCGGTTCGAATCCCCGCGGCGGGGTGCGCTCCCGTTGTTCGGTTCCAGCGCCTGCCAACCTAGCAGTTCGAAAGCACCCCCGGGTGCAAGTAGATAAATAGGGACCGCTTACCAGTGGGAAGGTAAACGGCATTCCGTGTGCTGCGCTGGCTCGCCAGATGCAGCGTCGTCACGCTGGCCACGTGACCTGGAAGTGTCTGCGGACAGCGCTGGCTCCCGGCCTATAGAGTGAGATGAGCGCACAACCCTAGAGTCTGTCAAGACTGGCCCGTATGGGCAGGGGTACCTTTACCTTTATATATTTTCCACAATGCATTGAAACTGGGGTTTTTAAGCACCCCTGGGTGCTCTCTCTACTTGTAACCAACCTTGCTTCCTTCCTCTCTGCCATAATGTCAAAGACCCTGTTGTTCCCAACTTCAAGACCCCTTTTGATTTTTCTACCAGCTTCAGCAGGAAAGGATACAAAAGCCTGCAGTAGAATTCAAGAGTTTTCTCCCATCTTCCTTTGTAGAAATGTGAAGGGAGATTCTCTTACTTGGAAAGCTCTACATGACAAGCAAATAAAGCTGCCACAGAGCTGGTCAAAGTCACTTTGCTACCTGAGGCAAAGGACAAGAGGGTGTCCCCCTTCCATGTACAGAAGCCAACTCGATTGGCAGTTCATTCTTATTTCAACGCTAGCAATGGGGCAGTCAGTGCCCTCTGCCACATCCGATGGATGCAAGCTAGTTTATTGGGTGCAGAAAAAGCTATGTGGCATACACAAATCTGTCCTTCATTGGGGGAATGGCTGGAGGGGCTTAGGAACTTCTCCTGGTGGGCTTCCATCATGACCTCCCCTAGGATCTGCTGTCTGAGCCAGTTATATCACTCCAGATAATAGCATGGCCTGCTTGCACTCATGCCTTTGGTTGTTAGACTTTCAGAAGGATTCATTTTGTGGCAACATGCTTTTTCCCCTAAAAATAATAATAAATGTTTAGAGGTACTCTCATTTTTCTTCTCATATGTGTGTGTAGATAGATAGATAGATAGATAGATAGATAGATAGACAGACAGACAGACAGACAGACAGACAGACAGACAGACAGACAGATAGATGATAGATAGTTAGACAGATAGATATAGGTAGTGCTTTTTTCTTTAAAAAAATGTTTCAGGGTACTCTCATTTTCCTACTCATATTGAAATACTGCCAAACTTAGATTCACAAAACGTTTAGGGGTATGCGTCCCCCTGTGCCCCCCGAAAAAAAATCACTGGATATATACCCATTCATTAGCAATGAATTTATTTAGGCACAGGAAAACTTATACAATGGTTATAGGAGTTTTTCTAGGGCTGTTTTGAGTATTAAACCTCAGTACTCTGGTTCAGAATGCCTGGTGCAGGTAGAAATTACATATTAGTTATCAGATATTAGCCTCTCTATTAGGTAGAACCATATTTGTTGAACATTTAAGAACAAATTAAAAGTCCCCGCTTTAAAGTTTTGTTTAAGTTTTATAAGCCTTCAAGTAAATGTCAGTTTTCTCTGACAAAGGAATCCAGGTACCAAGGTAGTAAGGCACATTTTGTGAAGGAAAACAGATGTGCAGAAGAGGCACATACTTGCACCTCAGATTGTGGGTGCCCAGTGGTGCATGCATGCGCAACACATAGCTGTCAACTTTCAGATTTGAAAATAAGGGATCGGCAGCCTCACCTGTCCCGGGGATAGTCTACGGGATATATAACAATCCAGGATAGCAGTGGGAAGCAGCGAGAAACGGCACTGGAATAAGGGAATTTCCCACAAAAAAAAGGGAAGGTTGACAGCTATGGCGCAACATGACATCATGATGTCACTCACTCATCACATGCTCGGCCTACGTCCGCTACCGCCCACTTCCTCCTCCCCACTAGCTCTCTGTTGCCGCGGCGGTGACTGGGGTGGGGCTTCGACCTCCCCTGTGAGTTCTCCATTGGGGCCCACTGCGACTGTGGCTGTGCTTCTGGAAGTGTGGCCAGGCTTCTGGGGGCATTTCAACAGCTGTGGGAGGCCTCGGTGGAGGCCTTGGCCTGGTGGCCATGGTGGCAGCGGGGGTGAGGTGGGTGTCCGAGCATGCATCTGTGGGGGGAGGCCTCCCCTGCCCCCTCAACATTGCTGGGGCTCGTCCCCCTGCCTACAAATATTGAGGTGGCCGAGGCATCCACTGCCCCATAGAGATGCCACTTATGTTGCACATCATAACTCAGAACATTCTGTGGTTAAGACACCGGATAGTTCTATGGTTTAGTAAAGTCACAGAAAACAGAACGTAGTGGTAAAAACCTTCTATTTAAACTGTATATTGTCATGTAGAGTATGGAGACATGATTTAGTCAATGGACTTGTCGGGTTTAACATAGAAATTAACTATTATAAGATAAGAAATGGATAGTCATAAAAGGGTAGGGCATGAAAGCAGAGCTCAACCTTGGTTTGCCACTATGACTTGGAGAACTCAAGGTAGATCCTGCTTTGCTGAAATTTAGACAGGGCATGGTCTTTCATCAATAGAGATTTTGGGTTTTCTGCTTTGCCTCAGAGCTTGTAAGTCTGAAAGCATTACAGAAAAGGGTATAATTGGTTCATCCCCCCCCCCCTATGATTAAATCCTTATTGGACATCATCTGTCTGTGTGTGCATGTCAGTGGTGATCTGGTTGAGACATTTGTCCCATAGCCTATGTATTGGGAGAGATTGCTTGGATTTTCAGTAACATTTTAGCCCAAACATGGTCCATATAGCTCAGTATTCTCTACAATGACTGGCCGTGATCTCCAGTTTTCAAACAGAAATCTCTCCTGGTTCTTCCTAAAGAATCTAAAGCTCAAAAACTCTTATGATGCACCTAAGACTCTTATGATGCTATGACCCTTCCCTATAGGAGACATCATGGCACAGTTGTCCTAAATGGTCATTGCACACCTAGGATTCCTCAAAACAAATTATATTTACAAAGCCACTTCCACCCTAAAGAGGAGGTGGGGTTGCGAACACTCACGACCCCTCCACGTGTGCGGGAGGGGCAGGGTGGACAGTCCCTCACGATTGGGGGGTTCCCGGCTGCGTCACTGCCCAGGCGACCAATTGGGTCGCTCGGGAGGTGTGGCCTGCTCAGTTTAAGCAGGACGCAGGCATTTCACGCTTCCAGCTGCTCCGGTTTTGACTTGGTTTTTGCGTTGCGCTCTTCCTTTGCATCGCGAGGCTTGGATCTGGGGATTGCCTGCGGTCACTCTCATTCTTACAGCATGCAGGTTGAGCGGGTCGGTAGGTATTTCCTCCTTGGCCAGCTGCTTCTACTACTCAGCCTAGGACCCCTATCAGTGGCCCCGGGGGAGCTCCTAGTTGATGTGTATCAGCAGGACTCCCTCTACTGGTGGTTAACCCTTCCCGGACTCCCTGAAGATGGGCAGGAATCAGATATAGTTGGTTAGGTCCAGTGCCTAAGCCAACACCACTCACAATCTGCAACCAATAAAGTTGTGGCCTTTTTTAGCCCATTAACCTAAAATACTGGTGTCAAGTGTCTTTAGTCAACTTCCAGGGGGTGGGACCTTACCACACAACTAGTACATATTTCATCTGGTTTCTCTTTTTCTATCTCTGAACTGAGGACACGTGAGTGACAGTTGGCCTACCCACATGGATGAAACTCGCGAAGCAGGCCAAGGAAGGATTGTTACTATCAAAATTGCCATTTTTGGAGCACATTTCTCCTGATCTCTCTTGTGTGTTGCCTATTTATAGTCATTTTGCCCTTCAAGCATTCATACTGTGAAAAATTGAGGGGACGCCGCTCAGGCAGCTGGCCATGCAGAAGAGGCACAGATGGATCCCCTCATTTCGTCCTAATTTTATTTGCAGCAACCCCTCTCCCCAAAAGACCCTTCTGTATTTATTAGGATTGACTCTCACATACCAGGGTTCTGTTGGGTCTTCTGAAACAATATTAGTTAATTATTTGTCACACTAGACCACTTCTGACTGGAATTTCAGAGACTATTCGGAGCTTGCCACTTTATAACCAAGTAGAATTATCATTAAAAATTAGTGATGATCTCTGGTCACATTTGTTATTTCTTCTGCCACCTACATAGCATATTAGATTGCATAATTTTTCACAAATAACAAACAAGATCACTATAGGTGGTCTTAAATCAGTATTGCATGAATTTACATGATGTTCCATTATGAAGCCAACATTCACCTATATTGATTTTGGGATAAAAAAAATCAGGCCAGATTTCTATGTTTTCAGACCATACTTATCAAATCTATACATTTCATTAGTTTTACAATCAATTTAACATTTAAAAATTTGACTTCCTCCCCCCCCTTTTGTGGTTCCTTAAATTTATTTTTTAATATCTTCTGCATATCCAAATTCATTTAACTCTCTCATTTAATTATCTACTGTAAATATATACTCTTATAAAACTGCAGGATATTACAATAATCCTGCTACTGTTTTTATCTGTTTCCAATTTGTCTGTAAATATTCAATAGACCATTTCCATTCTTTTATAAAAAGTTTGTTAATTCTTCCAGTAAGTTTCACTATTTCTGCATATTCCATAAGTTTTGTATCCATTCTTCCATTACTGGGACTTCTACTTCTTTCTGTTTGGGGGCAAATAACATTCTTGCTGCTGTAGTAGCATACATAAATAAATTTCAATACAATTCAGGTAGTTCTGTTCCTATTTTCATTGGAGAAATGTTGGAGGGTATGGAGCTATTCAATGCCTGTACAGTCGTACCTTGGATCTCAAACTCCTTGGCTTCCGAACAAATCAGCTCCCGAACAGTCGAAACCCGGAAGTGAGTGTTCCGGTTTTCAAACAATTTTTGGAAGCCGAACGTCTGGTGCAGTTCCATGTCTTCCAATTGGTTGCAGGAGCTTCCTGCAGCCAATCAGAAACTGAGCTTTGGTTTCTGAACATTTTGAAAGTCAAACTGACTTCTGGAATGGATTCCGTTTGACTTCTGAGGTACAACTGTATGGGGAAGTTTTAGAATGTTTAATTACCAGTATGTTTTTATATATGAGTGGTTGGGGCAACTCAGTCAGATGGTGAATTGTTGTTGTTGTTGTTGTTGTTGTTGTTGTTGTTGTTGTTGTTGTTATTGTTATTATTAATAGGACATCCCGATTTTCATCAGAAAAATGTTGGAGAGTATGAGTTATTTAACATTGCACTTTAGCAGGTTTCAACAACAGACCTCAGGGACACAAAATTACAGAAAGCACTCCAGCTGTGAATTTGGATACTGGCCTGGCCCTTACAACAGATATGGGCTTGAAATAGCCTGTGAGGTGTTATCTAATGTGTCCTGGTGCCATCTCCCAGCTGTGTTAGGCCTTTGTGAAAATGTGGACGTGTTTCCCCCCATTGACATTAAAACAAGAAACCAGATCGATATCATGCTTGCGCTTTTGGATCTTTTCCTATTGGAAAACGTGCTGTTGTTTTCTTCAGCCCTAAAGGCCATTCTGGCATTTGAATTATATTTCATTTTCTTTTCTTTTCTTTTCTTTTCTTTCTTTTTCATTTTCTTTTTGCTTCCCAGCCTTTCATGCATGCACGCCCTATCTCTTTTTATCTCTTTTTATCATACAGTTCAGTACGGTGGCATTTTTAACTTCAAAATATTCCCTTATCTCTTCCTTATCGGTAACTACTGTTATGTAAGCAAGGATTTCATTACAGCTAAATGTTCACACTCTCTGGTTCCTTGTTAGAGACAGTGTTTACGTTCAGCAGATCAGTGTCCAGGTATTCACGAAATGATGTTTATTTCCTTCCCCCCCTTTTCATTCTGCTCAAAAAACACAATTAAGAATTCCTCTTTCACTCTTGTCTCCAGGTTTCCTTCCCTGTGGAACAATGCATCCCTTCATTTTTATTCATGTCAGCGGGCAGAGAAATGGGACTCAGGTATTTCCTTTTCTAAATGGTTTACTTTCAGAATACAGAAACAGTTCTCCCAGGCTTCATGCGCTATTTAGCAGCCCCTGTGGCCCGCCCCTTCTCACGCCACTGTGCATCACAGCTGGGAGTCTTGTCACCACAACAGGCGAGAAAAGGGAACTGACAACAGGACAGGGAAGGAAACAGGTTGACAAAGAAGCAACTGCCCTGTTTTCCACTTCGTGGGGGCGGTATTTAAAGAGACAGCATGAGAACTGCAAATGCAAGCCTCATAAACAAACTACATTTATGTGATCAATAGCTATTAGCCACAAAGGCTATGTTCATCCCCTCCAACGTTCAAAAACCAAAGCGTTCCAAAACCAAGGCACGCTTCCCCATAGAAAGTAGTGCAAAATGGATTAATCCATTCCAGTCTTTTAAAAACAACTCCTAAAACAGCAATTTAACATGAATTTTACTATCTAATGAGACCATTGATCCATAAAATGAAAGCAATAAATAATGTACTGCTGTCACACAATCAATCAATCAATCAATCAGTAGCTGAACTGGGTTCCACACAGTCACAAAAATAAAACAGAAAGCCGCAAAAACAAAACTGCAAAATAAATAGCAAAAACAGACAGACCTCAGCCGAATACTCAAAACTGAAGTGTGGCACTCAAATCAGAAGCGTAACACTAAAAAGGGAGCATGTTCGGCTTCCAAAAAAAAGTTCACAATCCAGAACGCTTACTTCCGGGTTTGCAGTGTTTGGGTTCCAAGTTGTTTGAGTACCAAGGCATTTGAGAACCAAGGTACCACTGTAATTATACCCCTTTAATCTGACTGGGACTTTGCTACACAGCTGCAAATAAAACTTTTTAAATGAGTTGCAAAGGGCAATATACAAATGTGACACTAGAGGGCGAAAGTGAGCTACGCAAAATTCAATGTCTTTTTCAAAACGTTTTAAAATAAGGCATTTTCACAGCAGCTTCTTTTATATGAGTGTAGATTTCACTTGGGTTGCCCCAGCCACTCTGGGCAGCTTCCAGCATACAGTGGTACCTCAGGTTAAGTATTTAATTCGTTCCAGAAGTCCGTTCTTAACCTGAAACTGTTCTTAACCTTTAGCTAATGGGGCCTCCTGCTGCAACCACGCTGCCGGAGCACAATTTCTGTTCTCATCCTGAAGCAAAGTTCTTAACCCGAGGTACTATTTCTGGGTTAGCAGAGGCTATAACCTGAAGCGTATGTAACCCGAGGTACCACTGTATATAAAAACATAAAAAATTAACCATAAAAAACTTCCCTATACAGTATAATTTATTATCTCCTTGGCTCAGGAGGTTGCATAACTCATACCCTCCCCTATTTCTCTGATGAAAATAGGGAAGTCCTACGGAAAAGCAGGACACTCAAATCAGAAACCGGGACGACTCATGTAAATCTGGGACTGTCCCTGGAAAGGGTTGCATAGAGATAAATAAGTAGTTTGCTGTAAGATGCATACTTCTCCAACATAGAGCAAATTGTTGACTGGCTCTTTCCATGAAACAAAAGGATGGGAGGCCATTGCTGGACCTCCACACAGGTGAAGAGACTAGCGACAGCAATTGTTTTCAGCAGCAAACTCGTGGAACATTTTCTTTTCTTTTGAAGGTGTGAAGCCCTTAGGCAATGTGATTCATTTCAGGTGAACTATGAAATGATCTGGCATGTTTTTAGGAGAATATTTGGCTGGGAGACTATTACCTTATGGAGCATTCAGAGAAGCCATACTCCTGGGGGTTAGTACCATCTGTATGGAACAACTCCTGACTAAGCTGCAAGCAGTAAAAAATTTCCAGTATAGTAATACACAACTGTTCAGTTATATATGTGATCATGTGAGAAACTGGCTGCTATCAGTGGATTTCTCTCTCTCTCTCTCTCTCTCTCTCTCTCTCTCTGTGTGTGTGTGTGTGTGTAGATAGATAGAGCCTTTTTCTATAAAAAAAGTTTCAGGCTACTCTAATTCTCCTACTCATGTTGAAATACTGCTCCTCAATGAGGCAAAACTGAGATTCACAAAATGTTTAGGGGTATGCATACCCCTGAGTAGCCCCCAGAAAAAGGGCACTGGATGTATGAGAGAGAGAGAGAGAGAGAGAGAGAGAGAGAGAGAGAGAGAGAGAGTGTTTTATTTTGGAAGAAATCATACTTTAGTTTAGATCAGATATGAAAAATAATCATCGGAACTGTGGTTTGATTCTGCCAATAATGTCAGAGGGACAGACGGCTCTAATGTTATTGCTGTTATTATTATCCATCTGTTTATCACAGGGCAGTTTACAATACAGAAACACAAACATACATACCAGAGTAACAAACAGTATCCTCTGTTCCTGCCAGTTTAAAAGGCCATATATTGTTTAATTAGCCAAAGGCCTGGATGTTTTTACTGGGCTCCTAAAGATCTGTAACAAAGAGAACATTCCACAAATGGGGAGCCACCACAGCAAAGGCTTGTTCCCTTGTTGCTGCCCTCTGGATCTATCATGACATACGATGGCACACGAGACACACAAAGAAGGGCTTCAGATGATGATTGCAGGTTCCAGGTCAGTTCATATGGGGAGAGGTGGTCCTTGAGGTATTGCAGTCCTGAGCCATTTAAAGCTGTATAGGTCAACACCAGCACTTTGAATTGGACCTGGAAACTAACTGACAGCACAGCTGGGCCAAGATTGGTGCTCAAATCATCTTGCCTTGGTGAGCAACCTGGCCACTGACTTCTGCACCAGCTGCAGTTTCTGAAGCATCTTCAGAGACAGCTCCAGGTATAATGTGTTGCAGCAAACTCATCTAGAGGGGTCTCTGGCAAGAGAGACTGAGTGTTTAACCACTTTGAGGATTGTAGCTCTGTGAGGGGAATTGGGGTCTCCTAACAACTTCCTAACAGCTTCAGGACAGATCCTGAAGCTGAGGCTCCAATACTTTGGCCACCTCATGAGAAGAGAAGACTCCCTGGAAAAGACCCTGATGTTGGGAAAGATTGAGAGCACAAGGAGAAGGGAACGACAGAGGGTGAGATGGTTGGACAGTGTTCTCGAAGCTACCAGCCTGAGTTTGACCAAACTACGGGAGGCAGTTGAAGACAGGAGTGCCTGGCGTACTCTGGTCCATTGGGTTACGAAGAGTCGGACACGACTAAACAACAACTCCCAGCACCCTTAACAGACAACAGTCATCAGCATTCTTTGACTGTTTAAAGTTGTATGATACAGCTTTAAATGTATAGTGCAAACAGGACCATACATATGAACTGCACAATTAGTAATGTGTTACTTGGAACTAAATTAATTATAATATGGGTTTGTGAGTCTTGTTTCATATCAAAGCTTCTGGAACTATGAGTCTGGACTTCCCTCTGACTCCAACATTTCACTGAAAACCGGGATATGTTTCTTACACACCAAGTCTCATGCTTGATGAGCTCTATTATACATTATTGAAGCTCTTTCCTGTCTACTGGATGTTATATTCATTTACCTGCAACTGCCTGCAATCGCCTCTTGTTGTATTCATTCATCGGCAACTGTCTGTATTCCACTGATTTAATAGCCCAAAGCCTGTTTGTTTTTCAGTGCAAGATATACTTTGAAATTGTAAAAACTTTGCTGTCTTACAATCTATTTCAGCAGGCAGCGTGTGTGAAATGGCAGACTGGGTTAATCCACATGTATTTACCTACATGTGCACTAGTACACTCTCCAAATGTCCCTATTTTCCAAGGACAGTCCTGGATTTACAAAAGCCATCCCGGTTTCTGATTTGTTCCTGAAATGTCCCACTTTTCCTTAAAAAGGTAAAGGGCCCCCTGACCATTAGGTACAGTCGTGACCGACTCTGGGGTTGCGGTGCTCATCTTGCTTTATTGGCCGAGGGAGCTGGCGTACAGCTTCCAGGTCATGTGGCCAGGATGACTAAGGTGCTTCTAGTGAACCAGAGCAGCACACGGAAACGCCCTTTACCTTCCCACCAGATCAGTACCTATTTATCTACTTGCACTTTGACGTGCTTTCGAACTGCTAGGTTGGCAGGAGCAGGGACCAAGCAACGGGAGATTACCCCGTCCCGGGGATTCGAACTGCCGACCTTGCGATCAGCAAGTCCTAGGCTCTGAGGTTTAACCCACAGCACCACCCGCGACCCTCACTTTTCCTTAGGACATCCCTATTTTCATCGGGAAAATGTTGGAGGGTATGGAGCTATGTGACCACCAAGCCAAGTAGATAAATAACTATACAATCTTTAGAAGACATCTGAAGGCAGCCCTGTACAGGGAAGTTGTTTTGTTTTTTGCTTTTATTTTTTAAAATATATTTATTTATGCTGGAAGCCCCTCAGAGTGGCTGGGGCAAACCACTCAGATGTGCAGGGTATAAAAAAAGATTATGGAATAGGATGTCCCTGTTTTCATTAGAGAAATGTTGGAAGGTATGCACTAGAGGCAGGAGGATGTGGGTAGTACTATGGTCTAAACCACTGGGTTTGATGATTGGAAGGTTGGCGGTTCGAATCCCCACGACAGGATAAGCTCCCATTGCACGGTCCCTGCTCCTGCCAACCTAGCAGTTCGAAAGCACATCAAAGTGCAAGTAGATAAATAGGTACCGCTCTGGCGGGAAGGTAAATGGTGTTTCCGTGCACTGTTCTGGTTCGCCAGAAGCAGCTTAGTCATGCTGGCCACATGATCTGGAAGCTATACGCCGGCTACCTCGGCCAATAAAGCGAGATGAGCACCGCAACCCCAGAGTCGGTCATGACTGGACCTAATGGTCAGGGGTCCCTTTAACTTTACCTCCCTAGATGTATAGATGGACTCCAGCTCCCATCAGCTCCTGCCAGCATGGCCAATGCTAAGGGGTGGTGGGATTTGCGATCCTAGAGGGTTACAGGTATAATCCTTGTCTTAGAGTCTCTGGAAGGGAAGCCGAACTCTTATGACTGACAACACTAGCAGCACACAAAAACAACATTTTAACAAGGTATCCACAAAAGGTGACAAACACAGTAATTTTCTAGGCACACAAGCAGAAAATATGGCCTAGTCCTGTTAAAAAGAAAGTTGGCATGTGTGCAATCTTATTGTGTACATATATGAAAGTAATCCAAGAAACAAGACCATTTTTTGCTATATTAGATCTATTAACTTTAATGATATAATTATAATCATAATCACTGTTAATTTCATATTATAATTATGTAGGTGATTAACATAATTGTTGGCATTGTGTGGATTGTTTGGAATATTACCACTTCTCTTTGCCCTAGTTTTGGGAAAAGTTAACTCCAGCGTACAAAACCTAGAGGAGATCTCTCTCAGTTTCTTATTCCTCACATCATGCTTCCTTTTATTGCATTAATATGCTATGTAAAATGGCAACATTCAGAGGTGCCACCTTGGGCCAAGGATTGGGGGAACCAGCCGCAAGCAGCGTGCCTGTGACATCAAGTGTATGTCGGGGTTGTGCGTCGAGTGCCTGTGACGTGACACATGTGCGATACCGTTACTCATAAAAGTCTTCCTTACATTGAGGTTACCAGATGTCCCCGTTTCCAGGGGCAATCCCCAGATTTACAAATCAGTCCCCTGACAAATTCCATCTATTTAGTAGGAAGTTCAAAAGTGTCCCCGGATTCATTGAAAAAAATCTGGTAACCTTATGTTACATTGTTGTTTCACCTAGTTAGCAATGGCACTTAAACAAGCCTTTCTTCTCAATGGGCAGCGTGGACTGATCAGAATGCCATTGTGCAGAGTGTCATCACATTTCAGCTCATTTGATAGAGACTAGCAAAATGCAGAGCAATGGGCAGCAGCTGGTGGTGAGGTCCAGCTGCTCATTTGACCTTCATCTGGCCGGATCACAGTGGCATACTGGAACTGAGAGAAAGACGGCTAGGGTGGCCTGGTCACTATGGTGCAGACCCACCAATCTCACCGCTTCTGCTCCCTTTCCGCTCTCCGTCCCAGTATACCTGAAGGAGCGTCTCCACCCCCACAGTTCTGCCCGGACACTGAGGTCCAGCTCCGAGGACCTTCTGGCGGTTCCCTCACTGTGAGAAGTGAGGTTACAAGGAACCAGGCAGAGGGCCTTCTCGGTAGTGGCGCCCGCCCTGTGGAACGCCTTCCCATCAGATGTCAAAGAAATAAACAACTATCTGACTTTTAGAAGACATCTGATGGCAACCCTTCAGATTACATTCTGTTGGGAGCCTCCCAGATGGGTGGAGTATAAATATTTTATTATTATTATTATTATTATTATTATTATTATTATTATTATTAATCCCAGTTTGCTGCAGTGACTCAGCCAAATGACTCAGCACAGCAGCCCACCATGCCGTTCACCGGTGGCAGTGGGATATCCCCCTTTACACTGATTTTTTAACTAAGCTCTAAATTCTTAAAGGCGTGGGTATCACAATGTAAACAAGTAAAGTATGTAAACAATAGTAATCTCTGCCTGTTTTCATCCAACCAATGAAAGCAAGTGAGCACAGAGTAGGTTTTACAGCGCTTCAAGAAGATGCTTTGAGCCCAAGCTTTGACAAACTGTCAGGGAGCGAATGATTTTCTTTCTACTCTCATTGTACAAACTTATTACACAGTCAGAATCATCAAGAGAGCATTCCCAGACAGTCTTCAAAAGTATGACACTGTGTTGCAGACACCTCTGCCTCTTGTTATTTTTGAAATAGCAATATGCTAGAATTTGGAAGTATCCCTCCACCTTGCTATGTTCTTTTCCTCTCACTGCTGTTTATCATTTGGATTTCATTCCGTCTGACAGCCGAGTGTCCTCATCTACCATTTCATTTAATGATTACTGCATATATTCACTTTGGTTTTCTCTACTTTAGACAAGTAAACCTTTTGCATGCAAGTACCAGCAAGAGCTTACCACAATCATGGTTCCTGTGGCTGCTGTAATAATTAAAGGGGTCTTGTCCATTTCTTAAACCTTTTGCAGCACACACAAAGGAATCAGTTCATGTAGTGGTTAGAGAGTTTGACTACAGCTGTGGAGACCTAGGATCCAACCCTATGCAGCTCACTGAATGATCTTGTGCCAGTCACTATCTCCTGAGGCTTGTCCACACCTCTACCTCACCATTTCACCCTGGAATGACTAGTGGTTGACCACATAACCAAACCAAATGGCTTCCCGTTTGTTCTGACTGAGTGGTCAAGAGCATGTTTTCCAGGGGAAAGCTGCAGGGCAAATCAGAAACTGTGCCTAAAAAACATGAGACAAGTGGGAAGCTGCTTGGACCCATGGTTTCTAGGCATGGTTTCTAGGCATGGAAGTGTGGAAGTCTAACTTACCACACAGGGGACAGTGTGAGGAGGACAGAACAATATACTTTGCTCTGAGTTCTTTGGATAAAAAAAGTATGGCATAGTAAACTGATATGCTGCCCTCTAGATGTTCCTGGACTTCAGTTCCTACCAGCATCATCCAGTAGGGTCAATTGTCAGGAATGATGGCAGCTGTGGTTCATCAACACTGGGAAAGCACCATGTTGGCTACTACTGAGGTATGGAATAAAAATAGACTAGCTAAATAAAAGTAGACACTCCCTTGTGGTTTGGAGTTGAACCAACAGTTAGGTGCAGCTGAATATAATGGATATATTAACTGCTACAAAGCACGGATACCCATATGTGGTGTCAAGGAAAACTTCACTGCCTTCTATTATCCCTGAAGGGCAAACCCAGGCACAGTGAGGCGGGTGGCTAGCATCCAGCAGCACCAGCCAGATGTTTCCAATGGCTTCTGCCTGGCAACTTCATCCCTTACTTCAGCCTACCAACTTCCACTGGCTTTCACCCAAGAGGATCCACCAGTTCATTCATTTTCCTTGTGCCGGAAGGGCGAACTCCACCACCCACTGAATGCATAATTCCCAAGCCCACTGCATCTGGAGGATGACATATGTCACCTTCTGAATGCATCCAGAATACTTTACCAAACAACACTATATTGGCCACCATGGATGTGGAATCTCTATATACCAACATCCCACACAACGACTGCTTACAAGCCATAAGAAACACCATTTCAGACAAAACCAGAGCAGATTTTGCTGCCAGATTCTGCCACTTTGTCCTCTTTGTCACTTTAAATTTGGTGATCACTTGTTCCTCCAAATTGGTGGCACAGCAATGGGTACCCATATGGCCCCACAGTATGCCAACATCTTCATGGCAGACTTAGAACGTTTCCTAAATTCCTACCCACTCAAACCTCTTTTGTAACTAAATGACACTGACAATATTTTTTATTATTTGGACACATGGTCAACAGACCCTGGACACTTTCCACCAGGCATTCAATGATTTTCACCCCACCATTAACCTAACAATGAATCTACGCAAGAAAAACATTTTTTTAGGACACAACTATAAAAATAGAAAATGGGCGTATAGATATCACCTTATACCAAAAACCAGCTGATTGACAATAATATCTACATTCCTCCAGCTACCATCCTAACATACCAAACAATCAATTGTATATAGCCAGGCCTTACGTTACATCTGCTCCAATTCTACAGACAGGGACTCTCACCTAAGAGACCTACAGCAAACCTTTTTGGAACTAAAATACCCAGCTGATGAAGTTAAAAAAAGGATCAACAAAGCCAGAGGGATAGCCAGAGAGAACTTGCTGAAAGATAGACCCAAAATAAAAACAATAGAACACCACTAGTAATCACATACAGCTATCAAGTTAAAACAGTTCAACTCATTATCAGAGATTTGCAACATCTCCTGGATAATGACAGCTCTCTTTCCCAAGCTCTGAAAGGAAAACCTGTCATTGCCTACAGAAAGCCATCCAATCTTAAACAGCTGCTCACGCAAAAAAATACAACAACCAGACCTAACATGGACACTGGCATAAGAGCCTGCAATAAATCTAGATGCCAACCTTGCTGCCACATACACCCAGAAAACATCATTATTGGCCCCAATAACATCAGACATACCATCTCAGGCCTATTTAATTATTCATCTTCCAACATTATACACAGTATTCTATCAAATGCCAACAGTGCCCTTCAGCTCTCTATATTGGACAAACAGGACAAACTTTATGCCAAAGGATAAAGGTAAAGATAAAGGGACCCCTGACCATTAGGTCCAGTCACAGATGACTCTGGGGTTGCAGTGTTCATCTCGCTTTACTGGCCGAGGGAGCCGGCGTACAGCTTCCAGGTCATGTGGCCAGCATGACTAAGCCGCTTCTGGCGAACCAGAGCAGTGCACGGAAACGCTGTTTACCTTCCCGCCAGAGTGGTACCTATTTCTCTACTTGCACTTTGTGCTTTTGAACTGCTAGGTTGGCAGGAGCAGGGACCGAGCAATGGGAGCTCACCCCGTTGCGGGGATTCGAACTGCTGACCTTCTGATTGGCAAACCCTAGGCTCTGTGGTTTAACCCACAGTGCCACCTGCATCCCTAAACGCCAAAGGATAAATGGGCATAAATCTGACATCAGGAATTCTAAAACAGAGAAACCAATAGGAGAACACTTCAATCTCCCAGGACATTCTATACAAGATCTTAAAGTAGCTGTCTTATTGCAAAAGAATTTTAAAAATACACTTGAAAGAGAAGTTGCTGAACTACAATTCATTACCAAACTAAAAACTATGGAGAGACCTTGTCTGAATAGCAATATTGGATTCATGTCCCATTATACATACTGAAGTTAATTTTGGTCATCTATCCCTTTAAAAATCCCTTGCCCTTCCCTGTGGAACCAACTGCCATAACAGTCATCAACAGTTATAAGGTTGAAGTGACATCTGTTTCAGCGTATCTGATGAAATGTGTGTTACACACAAAAGTTCATACCTTGAAAGCTTATACTTAGTTAATCTTAAAGGTACCACTGGAATTATTAAAAAAAGATTTTTTTCATCTTTCATCTTGCTATTTATTATGAATGCATCCAGACAGATACCATTTGCCTTGACCACATTCAAAACCTCCCATTCACACACAGACACCGACCAAATTACTTACTGGCTGCTCTTGATTCATTCATATACAAGACCCAACTTCAGTCCACAAATATCCACACAGCTTCTCTCAGTAGGCTTTCAAACATGAATTTCAACCAGCTTACATTTACAAACATCAGCTTTGTGGCATCCACTGGCGTCCAAATGCAAACAATACAACTTCTACTCACCAACATCAGCCGGCTTCCTTCAGGTCTACTGCCCAAAATCCATCAACTTCTAACCATGGATGTCAGCTACCTTCAATCCCTGATCCCAGTTAGCAAGTGGACTTGTCTTCTCCTTGCTCCACAGCATCCCACTGCTGGATGATCATCTCCTTCCATCTGTCAGTTCACCTCCATGTGAGAGAAGACCTCCCTATGCTGAATGCCACAGCAGTTGCCCACTGTGATCTCCTTGGCTTTCCTCTTGGCGCACCTTTACATCAGTTTACATCACCTTTACTCAGTTGCCATGTGCCTTTGTGATGTCACAAGCAACCCACAGCCAATGGCAGCAGCTGGGGAGGCATCATCATCTCCTCAGCCCCCCCCCCCCAATGGTGGGTGCAGCTCAGCAGTGATTTGTGTGTGTTTTTATTTAAAAGATGCCTAGCACACCCCTAACTTGTATTGATCATAGCTGTCAACGTTTCCCTTTTTTAAAGGGAAATTCCCTTATTCCGAATAGGATTCCTCGCAAGAAAAGTTGACAGCTATGGTATTGATACAAGGGAACACCACTCCACAATCCAAGGGGTTGTGCCATTTTTGGTCCAATGGCTGCGCTCCTTTGTGTCAACGTTCCAGAGCCACATGCCAGTGATGGTGGCCAGAAGCAAAAAAAGAGAGGAGGGACAAATGTGACCCTTACCATTGTACAGTGAACTCCAATTCAGAGGTTTCTATGTCACCACCCTCTCTCATCATCCAGTTAAGCAAGACCGCTCACCTTTTCCAGAGGGCAGCATTGCAGCCGGGCAGCCGTGACCCAATAATGATCTGTCGCAGGGTGGAGATTGACACCCTCTTCATGTGTTGCCCTGGCTGCATCACCAGCACTTAGCCTGCAAAGAGGCAATTAGCCTGCAAAGAGTTCTGGGAGGCACTTTGGCTAGATATTCCACATCCTAGTGCTTTTGCCTGGTTGTACACAGAGCAGATCCATGGAATTGTGGGAATGGTGTTTCCAAAATACTATGTAAAAGATTGGTGCTGTAGCATAGAATCCTGTGATGTCATACGCCTGAGGCAGTTTGCTTCAGTTCAGTTATCAACTGTTGTGTGAGTTTCAACTGTTAGAGCGGCAAAAATGTTGTGTTATTCTGCCGTCTGCCTCAGCCAGTCTGTAAATATGAGTCGGCCTCAGGTACAAATTCACGTAAATATGTTTCAGTAACGTATTACATGCCTGTCTTAAAACTTTAAAACTTTAAAACAAAGTATATTGCATAGTTGTTGTTGCTGTTGTTTTCTCTCAGAAGGAGAAAGATAACTATTTTAAAGGGTCGAACGACCCAGGGCAACTTCTGCACAACTCTGAAAAGTATAATAACCGCAGGAAACAAGAGGCTGAGATTAAGGAGGAGGTAGCAGACAGGCAATGTCACCACTCCCCTCCTGCCCAGACTGGCTGTGAGAAGGCAAACAGAGCCTGGCGCTAAGGGTAGACTTAGATTGGTGGGGCAGTGCCCCCTTAGCTAATAACCCTCTTAGCTAATAGACCAGCCTGCACTGTTAGAACTTAACCCATAACTAAGACTAAGCATGTGCATGTGAAACAACCAAGTATTGATTCTCTATTTATCCCTTTCTCTATTGTTTGCCCTGCACTGAATTTTAGATTGTAAGCTCCCTGGGAGAGAGATGTCTCTTCCTGTGCTCTATAAAGAGCCAAGCATTCTGATAGTAACAAATAAACAGCAACAGCCGCTCATGCTCTGTGTTATTGGAAGGCTGGTCTGATTCTATTTGCCAAGAACTATCCAGAAAGAGAAGATGCTTCCTTGTGAGACATTCCTGAAAATTTTAATATGATTAATTATCGGAGGAAAACCCAATAACACCTGATATGACAGAATGCTGGCTAATTAGCAAAATGGGGAAAGCCTACATATAAAGTTAGATCTAGTAAATATGACTTCTTAAAAAAAGACTTCTTAAAGAAGGAGGAGGGAAGGCAGATGGCGCAAGCTAATAGAATATTTAACATTGGGCAAGATCCCATGAGTGCATTTGCTGTTCCATATATACAGCACCACTGAAGGACTTCATGAAACTCTCTAGGAAATGGTAATTTTAAGATGGTGACAGCCTAAAACTGGAGGGTAGGGAGAGAGAGAGCGAACTATGCCTCTGTGGTAGAAAGGCTGCCAAAACACATCATTTTCAGAGCAAAATTGTGACGTTCTATGGGAATTGTCATGACAACATCTGGCTGGCTTCTTAGCAATATCAATGTGTGGCAGCAAATAGCAAGCCTGAGCTCTCAAAAAGCAATTGTGACAAGATCTACAATGATTTGCCCATTGGTACACTATAGACACATTATGAACAGTCAGCATGCTGCACATTCAGAAAAGAATTTGCCCCAGAATATATATTTTTCAAGTTTCTTAGAACAGATTTTTTTTAAAAAAAAACCACTAAAACTCTTTAGTGGTTTTTTTTAAAAGCAGAACTAAACCCATCCTTCCAGTATGCTTAAGATAAGCAGAGTTTACCTATCCAAATGAATAAAGCAAATTCCTAATTGTCAAATTGAAGTTGTTGGTAGCGAAAAGACAGCCTGAGATGGAAGGGGCTATAATGTATCTTGCAACTCAGACCCCCTGGGCTGCCTGATAGTTGAAGAACTTGTAGATTCCAGTGATATGCCAAGCGGAAAACAAACCTCAGTTTATTCCCCGTGAGAATCTTCTCTTTGACTGGAATAAAGCTTTCTGGTTACAGTTCTTATTTAACGTATTTATATTCCGCCTTGCAACGTTTTCAAAACATCATTATAAAATATAAAGTAATGAATACAAATCAGTTAAAAACAATAGTTAAGATACAATAAAGCATCATTAGAGCCAGCATTAAAATACCAATTACTGTGATCGTCTAGTTGTCAACATTGTCTGCACCTAGTTTTCAATGGCCTGTCTGAATAAGAAAGTCTTGCCTTATCAGGGGTTCCATCATCTTCTTGTCTTAGCTGGTGGTTAGGAACTGGAAAAAAAAAATATTTTCATATATTTTTATTTATTTATAAAGAATGCTGGATGTCTTTTACCACCAGATATGTGACTAAGACTACAAGTCCCAGAATTCCTATTGGGACATCATTAGTGTCATTTCTTCCATAAATAAGGTAAAGGTAAAGGGACTCCTGACCATTAAGTCCAGTCGCAGACGACTCTGGGGTTGCGGCGCTCATCTCGCTTTATTGGCCGAGTGAGCTGGCGTTTGTCCGCAGACAGCTTCCAGGTCATGTGGCTAGCATGACAAAGCTGCTTCTGGCAAACCAGAGCAGCACACGGAAACACCGTTTACCTTCCTGCCGGAGTGCTACCTATTTATCTACTTGCACTTTGATATGCTTTCAAACTGCTAGGTTGACAGGAGCAGGGACCGAGCAACGGGAGCTCACCCCGTCTCAGGGATTCGAACTGCCGACATTCTGATCGGCAAGCCCTAGGTCCCCCTTCTTCCACCCGCGTCCCCCTTCTTCCATAAATAAAAGGCCCTATAAAAAGAAGCTGTGCTGGGGCAATTGCAGATATTGATATTGTGTAGCTTGGAACAACTGGATGCATTAAAAAAATGACTCTTTTTGGAATGAAGTATTGTATTCAGAAACTTTACTTGCAGAATTTTCTTCAATACAGAACACAGATCTCAAAGATACAGCCAAATAGTGCCATACAATATCTTGCATTGTCCTGCACAGGCTCAGCATCTTAGAAATAAAAGATAATTCCAAACAGACCTATAAGCAATGGTCTCTTTACTCACAACTTCCATTTTGCCAGGATCTGTATTCACTCACTGGAGAGGGTCATTTACACATCCTTAGTCCCCAGAGCCTGAGAACAAAAACAGGCCACCACCCTTCCAAGATGGTGAATTTGCAATTCAGTACCTGTGTCACCGGATCTAAGGTTAAACACTCACGTTCTAGCTAGCAGAAAACAACAATAGTTAATTATCACCCCATCAAGGAGTTCAGAGACCACTTAGTATACTTCAGTGTAAATTTGCCACTTTAAAGCCTTCAATAATACACATTTAGGCATTCACCATTTCAGTGCCAGTTAAATAATTAACAGGGGCTCTGGGAATGCTCACACCACTTTCCAAGTCACAATGGTAAATTACTTACCTTAAGGGCCCAGAAGGGGGGAAGAGGCAGAGATCAGTCCTCCTTGATCTGTGTGCCGTAAAACAATGTGCAAGCCATTGCAGAAAGCTTTTGCAAGGAGGCTTCATCATTGAGAGCACTCAACTAAGCTCTCACAAAAACCCAACCCATTTTTGAGTCTGAATAGCAGATATTTCTGCATAATGTGGGCAACAGATGAAGAACAGAGTCTCTATGGCAGGTGTGGAGGACCTTTGGCCCTCCAGTGCTGATGAAATCCAACAGGGGTGATGGCCCTGCAACAACCCCAGGGTTCTTCTTCCTTGCCCTATGGCATAAAATAACAGAACGCTTCCCCAATCTTCTGGCTTCAGTTTAAATAAACATAACTGTCAGGGTTTCAGGGACAGAGAGCGAGGGGGAGGGGTCCCAGGGTGACGAGGAAGAGGACGACGACGACCCGAGGTTGTCAGTGAGTCCGTCAAGTGAATCCGAGGATTCCCAAAAGGGAGCCCCCCTGGTCAGGCCAAGGGGCAGTAGAGAGGGAAGCAGTCAGAAGCAGGGGAACGAAGAGGGAATCCCCGGTGGGGGTTGGAGATCGGGACCGGCCTCTCCATCGGAACGGAGTGAAGGGGGTGGAGTTACCAGTGTGTCAGAAGGAGCAGAACAGGGAGCAGAGAGGGGAAGGAGTTCGGAGCAGAACGTCCTGCCGGAAGGGGAGGAGTGTAGTACCGAGAGTAGCGTAACGGTCGAAAGGAAGGTCAGAGGCAACGTACGCGTGCCAAGTTCAAATGTGGAGGCGCGCGGAAATGAGGAGAGCCCTGAGGAGGAGCCTGGTCCCAAAGCACGAAGGAGGGGGGAGCAGGCGTCAGAAGACTCAGCCTCGGGGGAGTCCCGAAGGGAGGGAGCACAGGGGGGCAGGAAGACCCTGCGGAAAAGGAAGGAGAGGAAAAGGTGGAGCAGTACAAGCCTCTTAAGCTGGTGCAGGGGCGGGACTGACTCAGAGGGGACTTCAAACGTCTAAGGATAACAGATGCTGAGCCACGGAGCTTGGATGTAACGACAACAATGTTCTTCAATAAAACCTTTTGTATATAACTTGGACTGGATTTTGGTCTCTTGTGAGCTGGGACCTCGGGTGGCTCTGACAATAACCTTTCTCATATATGTCTAAACTGCTTGGACTTTGTCTAGAAGGCTGGAAAAGTCAGCAGAATAATCCAGTCATAATGATACCTGTAAGTGACAAAAACAAGAGGGAAACTCTCCTCATCTAGCCTAGCTATCTGCATGAATTCCCAATATTTGCATTTAGACAAAAGGACTCTTATTTAACAACTACTCAGGGAGGCAGAAGTGGTACAGAGTTTTCAGACTACCTATAGTAAGGCTTCAAGGACATTATAGGCATTTAGCTCTTTCGCTGGTTGGAAGAGAACAGCTTGAGGGAAAGGTAATGTGATTTTGAGAGGAAACTTGGCTAGAAGCAGAAAGGTTAAGCACCCTCTATATTCTGTAGCTTTGTGCATTTGGTTTTCATTAAGTGGGGGGGGTATATTGGGTCAGAGTTGCATTTTGATGTAAAAAAATGACAGGACTATGGCATCTAATTGTTGTGCAGAAGTTGGAATTTCTGGTGTTTTGCTTGGAATTCTGTAGCATATACCGTATTTTTCGCTCTATAACACACACCCGACCATAACACGCACGTAGTTTTTAGAGGAGGAAAATCCGTAGGCATGCCACCCGTAGCCATTTCCTCCATAACACGCACAGACATTTCCCCTTACTTTCTAGGAGGAAAAAAGTGAGTGTTATGGTGCAAAAATATGGTACTTTGGGGAAATCCAATATCCTGTAATAGCACCTTCTCATAATCCCATTACTAACTTTTTTAATTATTTAAATAAACACAGGGAGCTTCCAAACCAAGCAAACAGATACAAACAGATCTCTCACACTCCAACTCCCTGTACAAATTGCTCAGTACAGTGATACCTCAGGTTACAGATGCTTCAGGTTACAGACTCTGCTAAACCAGAAATAGTAGCTCAGGTTAAGAACTTTCCTTCAGGATGAGAACAGAAATTGTGCAGTGGCCACGCAGCAGGCCCCATTAGCTAGAGTGGTACCACAGGTTAAGAACAGTTTCAGGTTAAGAACGGACCTCCAGAACAAATTAAGTCCTTAACTGAGAGCCAGTATGGTGTAGTGGTTAAGAGTGGTAGACTTGTAATCTGGGGAACCGGGTTCGCATCTCCGCTCCTCCACATGCAGCTGCTGGGTGACCTTGGGCTAGTCACACTTCTTTGAAGTCTCTCAGCCCCACTCACCTCACAGAGTGTTTGTTGTGGGGGAGGAAGAGAAAGGAGAATGTTAGCCGCTTTGAGACTCCTTCGGGTAGTGATAAAGCGGGATATCAAATCCAAACTCCTTAACCTGAGGTACTACTGTATCTGAGTCAAAAATGTATCTCTTTGGTGCTCATAAGGGACTCCAGATGAATTTAGGACAATTTGTGTCTGTTTGAAAGCCGCATACTAGCCTTAATTATCCTCTTTCAGAATTAACTCTTCACTTGCTAAGGTTTATGGCCAATCGTTTGCTATCACTTCATGTCATCTAAATTTAATGTCATGTTTTCCAATCTTTTAAGAGATGCATTGCCTGAAAGCCTATAAGACGTTTATTCCACATTATATCTAGAACTGAAAACGAGATGGAATTCAAATATCCATTACATCCTGAAACAATTTCATTACCAATGAAGTAAACTCACATCTACCTATAAGCTTATCTTTCGGCTACAAAATGGGAATTTTGATTGATAATAGCTGCTGCATTATGGCAAGAATGGATTTGTTTTTACTTGAACTAAGACAGTGCTCTATTTTTTTTTTTTTTTTAGGATATCTTTAGCACATTTGAAGAGGATGATGAGATTGAAATTGCATGTGGTGATATGAGTGGGGGGGTTATATGAAATTATTCTATATCAGTTGTTTCTTAAGTCTTGAAAAGGTAAAAAATGTGATTTTATCAATGCATTCATAATACTATCATAGTACTTATACTTTGGACTGCATTATGTTCTTATCTCAGATACAAATAATTTTTATATTGTTGTATGTTGCTAGAGAATACCAGCGATTGTGTTTCATACAGTTCTTATTCAGAAATGACTTTGGACACCAATTATTTATGATTTGCACCTCTTGTCTCATTTAGTTATACTAAGGCTGCACTCCTAACCATAACTTCTCAGATCTAATTCTTACTGAATTCGATTAGGTTTACTAGTGGAATTAAGACTGCAACCAACAACAAACAAAGGAAGACTTTTTCCTCAAAGAAGCAGATTATAGGCCACAGATGGGTGGAGGTTTTCAAATACAGTGGTACCTCGGTTTAAGAACAGTCCTGTTTACGAATAATTTGGTTTACAAACTCCTCAAAACCAGAGGTAGTTTCCTGGTTTCAAACTTTACCTCAGTCTAAGAACAGAATCTGAATGGTGAAAGGGCACCGGCGACAGGAGGCCTCATTAAGGAAAGCGCACCTCGGTTTAAGCATGGTTTCAGTTTAAGAACATACTTCCGAAACGGATTAAGTTCGTAAACCGAAGTACCACTGTAAATGACATTGGAAACCCAATGAAGAAACTGGTCTCTTTCACACTTTTCATTCCTCTGTCTTATGCCTACTGTGTGAGAGCTTTCAGTTTGATTGTACAACTGTGGACTAAGCACAGATACCAGTTGAGTTATAGTATTGTGAAGGCTGGTCTTCAGGTGCAACTGAACATTAGCATGGCCTGTGCTGAGCTTCTGACTTCTTGAAACAACAGCTGGGATCTGCCAAAAATGGCAAGAAGCCAGCTCAAATACAAATTTAAAAGGAAGGAAGTCGAGGTCATTCAACCCACCTTTAAGATAAAATATCACATTTAATGTCAAGTATTTCATAGAATCATAGAATCATAGAGTTGGAAGAGACCACAAGGGCCATTGAGTCCAACCCCCTGCCAAGCAGGAAACACCATCAGAGCACTCCTGACATATGGTTGTCAAGCCTCTGCTTAAAGACCTCCAAAGAAGGAGACTCCACCACACTCCTTGGCAGCAAATTCCACTGTCGAACAGCTCTTACTGTCGGGAAGTTCTTCCTAATGTTTAGGTGGAATCTTCTTTCTTGTAGTTTGGAGTCATTGCTCCGTGTCCGCTTCTCTGGAGCAGCAGAAAACAACCTTTCTCCCTCCTCTATGTGACATCCTTTTATATATTTGAACATGGCTATCATATCACCCCTTAACCTCCTCTTCTCCAGGCTAAACATGCCCAGCTCCCTTAGCTGTTCCTCATAAGGCATAGTTTCCAGGCCCTTGACCATTTTGGTTGCTCTCCTCTGGACACGTTCCAGTTTGTCAGTGTCCTTCTTGAACTGTGGTGCCCAGAACTGGACACAGTACTCCAGGTGAGGTCTGACCAGAGCAGAATACAGTGGCACTATTACTTCCCTTGATCTAGATGCTATACTCCTATTGATGCAGCCCAGAATTGCATTGGCTTTTTTAGCTGCCGCGTCACACTGTTGGCTCATGTCAAGTTTGTGGTCAACCAAGACTCCTAGATCCTTTTCACATGTACTGCTCTCAAGCCAGGTGTCACCCATCTTGTATTTGTGCCTCTCATTTTTTTTGCCCAAGTGCAATACTTTACATTTCTCCCTGTTAAAATTCATCTTGTTTGTTTTGGCCCAGTTCTCTAATCTGTCAAGGTCGTTTTGAAGTGTGATCCTGTCCTCTGGGGTGTTAGCCACCCCTCCCAGTTTGGTGTCATCTGCAAATTTGATCAGGATGCCCTTGAGTCCATCATCCAAGTCGTTGATAAAGATGTTGAATAAGATCGGGCCCAAGACAGAACCCTGTGGCACCCCACTAGTCACTCTTCTCCAGGATGAAGAGGAACCATTGATGAGCACCCTTTGGGTTCGGTCAGTCAGCCAGTTACAAATCCACTGAGTGGTAGCATAGTCAAGACTGCATTTTACCAGCTTCTTTACAAGAATATCATGGGGCACCTTGTCAAATGCCTTGCTGAAATCAAGGTATGCTACATCCACTGTGTTCCCTTCATCTACCAGGGTTGTAATTCTGTCAAAAAATGAGATCAGGTTAGTCTGACATGACTTATTTTTCAGAAATCCATGCTGACTATTGGTGATCACAGCATTCCTTTCTAGGTGCTCACAGACCTTTTGCTTAATGATCTGCTCCAGAATTTTCCCTGGTATTGATGTCAGACTGACTGGGCGGTAATTATTTGGGTCCTCTCTTTTCCCCTTTTTGAAAATAGGGACAACATTTGCTCTCCTCCAGTCTGCTGGGACTTCGCCTGTTCTCCAGGAATTCTGAAAGATGACTGCCAGTGGTTCTGAGATCACATCTGCCAGTTCTTTTAATACTCTTGGATGCAGTTCATCTGGCCCTGGAGACTTGAATACATCTAAACTAGCCAAGTATTCTTGTACTATCTCCTTAGTTATCCTGGGCTGTGTTTCCTCTGCTGAATCATTTGCTCCAAATTCTTCAGGTCGGGCATTGTTTTCTTTATCGGAGAAGACTGAGGCAAAGAAGGCATTGAGGAGTTCAGCCCTTTCTGTGTCCCCTGTTTGCATTTCACCATCTTCTCCTCTGAGTGACCCCACTGTTTCTTTGTTCTTCCTTTTGCTACGAACATACCCATAAAAGCTTTTTTTGTTGCTTTTAACCTCTCCAGCAAGCCTGAGTTCATTCTGTGCTTTAGCTTTTCTGACTTTGTGTCTACACGTGCTGGCTACTTGTTTGAATTCCTCTTTGGTGGTTCCCCCCTTTTCCATTTTTTGTACACATCCTTTTTTAATCTTAACTCAGTTAAAAGTTCTTTAGATAGCCACCCTGGCTTCTTTAGGCACCTTCCATGTTTCCGTCTCATTGGTATTGCCTGAAGTTGTGCTTTTACTATCTCCCTCTTAACAAACTCCCAGCCATCATGAACTCCCTTTCCTTTTAGTATTACTGTCCATGGGATCTCACCCAGCACTTCCCTAAGTTTTATGAAGTCGGCTTTCTTAAAGTCAAGAAATTGAGTCCTAGTATGCTTGGCTGCTCCTTTCCGCTGTATAGTAAATTTCAGAAGAGCATGATCACTCGCGCCTAATGATCCTTCCACTTCTACCCCACTAACCAGGTCATCAACATTGGTTAGGACCAGATCTAAAATTGTTGTTCCTCTTGTTGCTTCTCCCACTTTCTGGACAATGAAGTTGTCTGCAAGGCCAGTGAGGAATCTGTTTGACCTTATGCTCTTGGCTGAGTTTGACATCCAACAAATATCCGGGTAATTGAAGTCCCCCATTACTACTATCTCCCTTCCTTTTGCATTCTTGGCCATCTGTTCCAGGAAGGCATCATCTATGTCCTCCGTTTGGCTTGGGGATCTATAGTAAACTCCCACAATGAGGTCACTGTTATTCTTCTCTCCCTTAATTTTGACCCAAATGCTCTCACTTTGGCTTTGAGGTTCTAAATCTTGGATCTCTTCACAGGTATACACATCGCTGACATATAACGCCACTCCTCCTCCTTTCTTATCTGGTCTGTTTCTCTGAAATAGATTGTATCCCTCCATTATTACATTCCAATCGTGGGACTTATCCCACCAGGTTTCAGTGATGCCTATTATGTCATATTTAGTTTGCTGTACCAAGAGCTCAAGCTCATCTTGTTTATTTCCCATGCTTTGCGCATTAGTGTACAGACATTGAAGTCCATTAATCATTCCCCCGTGTCTCTTATTTAAGGATTTTTTCCTCCCACCACTAGGTCTGCATGCTGTTTGCTCCATTTGGTCTATGACATTTGGATGATCATTTTCATCAATTGATAGACTCCTACCTTCAGGAGCACTGTCTCCCTCCCCCACATTAGTCAGTTTAAAGCCCTCCTGATGAGGTTTCTGAGATTTTTGGCAAAAATATTCCTCCCAACCGTTGTGAGGTGCAGCCCATCGCTTGCCAGAAGTCCATCTTCAAGAAACTGCAGTCCGTGATCTAAGAATCCAAACCGTTCCTGTTTACACCATTTGCAAAGCCAGCTGTTCACTTCCACTATTTTTCCCTCTCTCCCTGGGCCACGTCGTTCAACTGGGAGGACAGATGAGATGACAATTTGTGCATTTAATTGCTTCAATTTTCTGCCTAGAGCCTTGTAGTCTCTTTTGATCTTCTGGAGGCTATTGCTTGCAGTGTCATTGGTTCCCACATGAACCAAGAGGAAGGGGTATTTGTCAGTGGGTTTTATGATTCCTTGCAGTCGTTCAGTTACATCTTGGATCTTAGCCCCGGGGAGACAGCACACTTCCCGAGGCATTATTTCATTATGAAGATGTCATGCCAGCCATATAACTGCAGAATACAACAAGTTTAGGAGTGTAGTCCTAATAGCAGTTGGGTGGTGTCTTGTATGTCTCCTTCTGGCAACTCCTACAGCCAAGCTGGTGCCAAATGTATTGTTTTGGTTTATTTTGGACCATATTAGTGAGACTGGGGAAAGGGGTGTGTCTTGTCATCTGGGTAGGACCTCCATACACACTGCCCAGGTTTGAGCCCCAGAGAGGTCAGTTCTGGAAACTCAGCAAAAACAAACATGGGAGGCAGCAGTTACAAGTTATAAGCTCAACCTGGAGTGTAAGCACTATGGGTTGCCTTTGTTGGTGGGAGAGAATATCAGGTCTCAGCTACAAATACTTGCATATAGACAGAAATGCTCCCTGGTCAGTGGTACAGTGGTACCTCGATTCTTGAACAAAATTGATTCCAGAAGCCCATTTGGCTTCTGAAACTTTAGAAAACTGAGGCGCAGCTTCCCATTGGTTGCAAGAGCTTCTTGCACTCAGGGGAAGCTGTGTCACACGTTTGGGTTCCAAAAAAACGTTTGGAAATGGAAGCATTTACTTCTGGGTTTTCGGCATACATGAACTGAAATGTACGACAACGGAGGCATTCAGGAACCGAGGTTCCACCGTAACACGATCATTCTGAGACTGAGTTTGTGTTTTGTTGCTGTAACCAAGGGGTGGAGGCATTCACTATTCTAATCAACACTCGCTAGTAATCATTTTGATACTATTGTCTCTGGAGGTTCTGTGCTGGTCCCATCAAGGATTATTTTGGCAACGTGAAAGCACTCTTTGTACTAGAAGTTCAAGGGTATTGCAAAACATAATGCCTAATTAAAAGCCAGCCTTTCATCTTCCATCTTGGAGCCAGTTTGTCCATTTCCTCAGCTTCTTCTTTCATACCCCTTTGTGTTCCTATCATCATCATTATTATAATCAGGTTTCATTACCAACATATGCTATAACAAACTAATTCATGGCATAAACAGTAAAAAGAAAAGAAAAACCATGTTGCACATTAACCTTAATGACCCTGGGTCTATAGGATTATCAGCTGATAGTATTAGATAGATGCAGTGCCAAGTTCACATCAGTGCAAAGACAACAGGAAAACATTATTTTAATGGAATTTTAATTGATGCTTAATTGTGTAATGAAATTGTGCATGGCAGCCGATGGAAGCATTATCCTCCCTTTAAAGTTGATTCAAGTGCATGTGCTAAATTGAATTTCCAATGTCCCACTGCTGTCGTTGATCAGAAAAGTCACAAAGGCTGCCTGAGCGCAGGTAAAATTGTACGGCATGAACATTTTTCTTCTGGGCTGGTGCTTTAGGATAGCAATGATGAAGAGTTGAATGCATTCCAAGCCAGCTGGATTTCACTGTGCAAATATAAAATCTAAGCAACTCCATTTGATATATACTTAACAACAAGCTCCCACCCCAGGCAGCTTAGAAAGATGGCTGTGAAAAATTACAATACTAGTGAACTGGCATTTTGAAAATAATTTACAGGCCACAGACGGAGAAAGAAAATACCAGGAGGAGGCACCTATGGTAAAATGACTGCTGTTTTATAAAAAGGATAAGAAATTGGTGTTAGGATCTTAGGGAAGGTGATATATTTGTAACAAATCAATGATGCCATTGTAAGGCTGGTTCCACAGCATGCTACACCATCAGTTTCAGCTTCAATGAAAATTTCTAGGCAAGACAGTATCTCCACAATCGGAGGCATCACCCAGGACCACTAAAGTCACCCAACAGGTATAAGTAGTACCAGCATATAAATCACCAATCCTAAAGCACAGCAATCATATGCAAGAAATTAAGGAAGGGTATTGTAGATGTTTATAAAAGTAAGCATTCTGGGCACCAGGAGAAAATATTATTCTTCACCAGGCCTTTGGCTGATTAATATTCTACAGACTTTTAGATGTGGCTATGGGGAGAGCGGGTTATTGTTTTGCTGTTTTGTTTTACTCAGTGCTTTTTTTCTTTAAAAAAGTTTAGGGGTACTCCCATTTTCCTACTCATATTGAAATACTGCCCCTCAATGAGGCCAAACCTAGATTCACAAAATGTTTATGCGTATGCGTCCCCCAGAAAAAGCACAGGTTTTACTTATTTACTTGATTTTATCTTATATTGTATTCTGTGAACTGCCCTGACATCTTATGATTAAGGGCAGTATATAGATATAATGAATATAATGAATGAATGAATGAATGAACGAACGAACTAGATATAGACCCGGGTTTCCCAAACTTGGGTCTCCACCTGTTGTTGGACTACAAATCCCATCATCTCTAGCTAGCAACATCAGGGGTGGTGGGAGTTGTAGTCCAAAAACATCTGGAGATCCAAGTTTGGGAAACCCTTACAGGCTAACGTTTATTGGTAATATATTCAGGAAAAATCAGAAATACTTTTTCACAGAACCCATCAGTAATGTATGGAATTTTCTACCCTGAAATGTGATAATAGCTACTGGCTTAGGTGGCCTTGAAAGAGCAATGTGACAAATTTGGAGATGCTACTGCTACTGGTATCTTTTAATCATAACTGTTAAGTGGAGCCCACTTCTTCAGAAGTTCTATGCTACCAAATACAGGTTTCTGCAGAGCAAAAGCACACACTGTATTTGTGAGTTTCTTAGGCACAACTGGTTGGTCACTTTGGAGACTACTAGGATGAAGGTCCAAGGTGGTACCCAGAACCATCGTTATCTACACAATAGTCTTCAACCTGTTCAGAACTGGGGCACATGGTTTAATCCAAACATATATTTTGGGACCCATTTATTATTTTGTTTGACTGTATATTTGTATCATGATAGGACTGTTGTTGCAGGCCAACTTAGGTTGAAGGCAGACATGTATGTTATGTTTTTATATATTTTGGAAGCCACCCAGATTGGTTGGGACAACCCAGTCAGATGGGTGGGATATAAATAATAAAATAATTATGATTATTGAATAGGATGTCCCTATTTTCATTGGAAAAAATGTTGGAGGGCATGGTAAACCTGGGTTTGCTGCTGTGTCATGTGTGAAGGAACCCAATATAGTTTTAGATCACACTAGAAATAATCATTTTGTAAAGACTGAAGCATGCCCCATTGACTTCAGTGGGACTTACTCTCATGGATGTGTGCATGGGAGACTTCTAATATGCTTCTGTTTGTAAAGCAATACATTTTGCTTTATGACACATAACTGGGTTTGTGGCATTCAGCTGCTGCAATCACGTCTCAGAGGGAGTGCCTAACCGCTCTGCTTTTTGGTACAGGTGTCAAATAGTGATTACAAACGCAGACAAAAAGCTCTACCTGGATTAAGCCTGTGTGTATTCATAACACATTGTTTTGATCCCCAGCATCAACAAAACGTAGTTATAATGAAAAGTGCTGCTGGTGGCAGCATTACTCCAGATTAAGGTCTGCAAGCCAAGTGGAAACTTTTAATGAGTCATAATTTGCATGTTTATCATAATGTGCACCAGTGGCATTTGCACTTTCAAACTGCCTATGTTTACATCTGATTATTATTCTTTTTTTGCTAGATAGCTTACTTGCTGCTGATGCAGGCTAGAATCTTGAAGTTGCTCTTGAGAGCCATAATGGGACATCCGAGATTGGGATCAGAGGTGAGGGAGGCTTCTGTCAAGCCATGATGCTCCGCTTAAATCAGGACACTTGGAGGGTATGGAAAGTTAACCTATCATTTTTTTTCTCAACTCCCCACAGCTCTGATGTCTTAGTCTGGCTTCTGGAAGTATGTCTGTGGCATGGGAGGAAGAGGAGGCTCAAGCCGGTGTTGTGTCTCCCAAAGTGCAACCTTCTGCTAGACTGCTGGTCCATGCAGCATCTCTCCTTGTTGGGATTCTATTCCACCTTTTGCTGCAAACATGGGACTGTTGCGTGTCACATGTCTGTTTACATTCCAGCACAGATTGCTGGCGTAAGCGGAACTTCCATTCTGTATAGCTTTTGTTTTTAGCTATCTCTCCGAGAAGACGGCAAGGAGAGACGACATGTTTCTTTGTCCTGATTTATGTTTAATAAATGCGTAGCTTAGTATGTATCTACAGCCTCAAGCCTCTTCTGTTGTACAGTATACACTGCTGAGAAAAGTGTGCTGAAGTCTGCAAGCTTGAGTGGCTGTTGTACGTCAGAGCAAGAGGTCGATGAATCTCCGCAGCGGCAAGGCTGAGAGGGAGATGTTTCAGCTGGGGCTGAGCCAGCTGGCCTTTTGACCCCCTTACGCCGACACTCCCATCACTGCTCAGCTCAGTGCAACCTCGCCACACTTATCCGTGTGACATCTCCCAATGCTGCTCAGGATGTGCTGGTTCCACGGTGTCTCCCAATGCTCTCCTGAGACCATGGAGGAGAGGGAGGACAACAGACAAAGGTAGGAGGGGGATGGAGGGAGCAGGGCAAGCAGGTGAGGAAAGGGTCAGCAGAGAGGAGGTGAGTGATGGCATCGTCAGGAGGGCAGGAGGTGCCCCAAATTGTCCTCCCTAAATGTTGAAGGTGGGTGGGTATGACTTTCACCTTTGGCTTCAAATTTGCTCCAAGTAAAACAGTAAGTAAAAACTGAATTAAGCAGCCAGTGAACACACACACACACACACACACACACACACAGCCCTCTGAAATTGTGTTTGTGATGGAACCTCAGCAGATTGGGTGACTTCCTATATTAAACTCTGTGACTGCACTGAATTTGCAGGGAAAACAAATCGATATAATACTCCTTATAATGACTATGCTTTTTTGTGTAAGTCAACAAATCTCCTATTAATTAACCAGTGATTAAAGTCAGCTTGTGAAAATTAATCACAGCCTGGAAAAGCCATTTGTCCATGTGTGCTTCATTACGGCGGTGTTTGCCCTTCAGGCAAGAAAGCAGCAAGTAAATGCCACAGAATGAGCAGATTAAACTGTAGCTACACTGATCTGTTTGCCAGAGATTCCAATTCTCCCCCTCCTAGCTTATGGGTTCTATGAAGTGTGTCTGTTAAGCTTGTGCTATGAACTAAATGAACATTCATTGCCGTTTTGCAAGAACGTGGCAACTTAATCCGCCAAATGCATGCTTTGGGTGTTTAGCAAAAGAATAATAGCATGCATCCAAGTTCAAGTGTGTGACATTGTTGAAACCAGGACATCTGATAAACACAGTAGAATCTTGCAAATTACGACCCAATTTATTTAGATCATTTTTGAACTTTAAAAAGCACTTTGGTCAAATAACTTACTAGCACATTTCTTTTTTTATTCACACCCTTCTGCACTCAGGCTCAATGCAATTTACAGAGCATAAGCAAAAATCAAGATTTTATCTTAAAAACTGCAATGTTACAATTATTACTATTCCCCCTAGAATAACACACACAAGTCCCATTCAACTTGCATCTTAGTCAGGGTGAAGAGAAACAGCTCATGCACTCCAAATTCTAGGAAAGAGTCTACTTAAAGTTCTGCAAAACGATTGCTTAAAGTGCTAAAGTGTTGCTGTACATGTTTATGAAAGCATGATACCATTTTTCAAGGACTGCACCATTTCAGAATGTGGGACAAGAGGTGGCAGCTGCTGTTTTGGAAACACTGCTCGCAGGGACCGGAATTATATGTACTCTGTCTATGGTGGAACAAGACTGAAATGAGTCACAGTCATAAATCGGCATACAGATGCTTCAGGTTGTGTTTTCTCAGGTTACGGACTGCTGAAACCCGGAAGTACCGGAACGGGTTACTTCTGGGTTTTGGATGTTGTGCAAGCGCAGGAGCACTAAATCGCGCTTTGCGCATGCACAGAAGTGCCAAATCACAACCCGTGTGTACACAGACACACCACTACAGGTTGTGAACACTGTGGGTTGCAAATGTGCATCCCACATGGATCATATTCGCAACCCGAGCGTCCACTGTACTGGAATTTGAGGTGGGTCCAGTCTTATCCCAGAGGCTTCTGAGATCATAGAATCATAGAGTTGTAGAGTTGGAAGAGACCACAAAGGTAATCGCATCCAAGCCCCTGCAGTGAGGGATCCTTTGCGCAACATGAGCCTCAAACTCACGACAAATGAGCTACAGTAGATGAAGAAAGGAAGAGTGAAATTAGGATTGGAGGATGTCTGCCTTGAGGTGCACATCTCGTTAAAAAACCTAAAGCTTTCCTACTAGGTATTACAGGATTAGATATACCAAGACCGCAAAAAGACTTATATGAATATGCAACAAATACTATTAGCAAAACATTGGTAAGAAGAAGGTGTCCCAGCTAAAGAAGATTGGCAAGTGAAGTTAATGGAGTATGCTGAAATGACAAAATTGACTTTGAAATTAAGAGGAAGAGATGACAATGAATTGAAAGAAGATTGAAAGGACTTTATTGCATATATACAGAAGCAATGTACACAGGTTAACACATTAGCAGGATTTTAAGAATACTTGTTTTGACCAAACTGCGGGAGGCAGTGGAAGACAGGAGTGCCTGGCGTGCTCTGGTCCAAGGGTCACGAAGAGTTGGACACGACTAACAGACTAAAGAACAACAACAAGAATACTTCTAAAGACCTTATGACTGGACAAGAAGTAATTTTAATGATTTTATAATTTAAAATGGACATGTGGTATAATGATAAACAAGGGGACTGGGGAAGGGAATAATAATAATAATAATAATAATAATAATAATAATAATAATAATAATTTATTATATCCCGCCCATCGGGCTGAGTTTCCCCAGCCACTCTGGGCGGCTTCCAATCAAGAGTTAAAAACAATACAGCATTAAATATCAAAAACTTCCCTAAACAGGGCTGCCTTCAGATGTCTTTTTAAAAGAAGATAGCTGCTTATTTCCTTCACATCTGAAGGGAGGGTGTTCCACAGGGCGGAATAGGGGAAAGTCAACTCTATTTTTTCTATGTTTGAATATGTATTTTTATTTTTGGAAAATTAATAAAATAATATTAAAAATGTGCACATCCCCCGTCCTAAATTTCTCCCAAACACACCCATCCTTGGAGGCAGATATATGCACCTTGTTCTGCTCTTCTTATTCATATTTGGACTATCCAAGCAACTACCTATGAGCAGACTGCAGCAGGCGGTGCTAAATGCCCATTTTCTCCACAGTATTTAGTTGCTAACCACTTCTCTCAAAACCTGGGAAGCAAACCACTCAGTGAAAGAAACCATAAGAAAATAACAAAAGAATCCCTTTTTGGTACTCCTGGTCTTTCCATCTCTTTCCTGATTGATGTGCTCTATCTCTGGTGGGTTAGCAGGGTCCCACTCTATCCTCACAACTGTCCATTCCATCTGTCACCTCTTACAAGTGCATTAAACCTCTAATAGGGTTCCTGGACCTATGGGACCACTTCGGCTCAATAAAATAGCTTTTATTTAATAACAGATCACCGATTATAGATAATTTAATAAAGGAGGTATCCCAAAAGTGCAAAAGGAAGGTGTGCGGAACTTGTGGGGTGTTTTGTAAAGAAGACAGACAGAGATAGATGGATGGGGACAATTGTAGGCAGGCCCTCGGGTCGGCTAGAGAATAGGTAAACCAATCACGAAGAGCCACAGGGTACCAGAATGTCAGCCAACAGAGCGAAAGGACTTCTGGATGCCAGAGGTTTTAATCTCGTTTTCTCCACTTGTGAACTTGTTGATTTCTTCCTTTCCTCGAAAAAGAGAATATCCTTTCTTTTTGCAGAAAGCTGATCCCTAGTATACACTTACCACTACCAGTAAAAGAGCAAAGCATTGTGTGATTTATTTATTTTTTTTGCACTAGAGCAGTACATAAATAAGTGGTAAACCATGTGAAATTTATTTTTATTTTTTTATTTTTTAAAAATAATATTTTTAAAAATTTTCCAATCAAACCAAATTATATATTCCAAATTACACAAATTGTCCAATAATCAAACAAATCTCAATGTTATGCCTAATTATAAAAAAATATTATTTTTTAGCTGACTTCCCATGCTTCAAGATCGGAGGGAATCCTAATCATCTCATATTTCTACTGCATTTCAAAATATTACAATAATTCCCTTAATACATTCCTATGTTAATCCTTCATTATTTTCAACAGCCTCTGTGTTCATTCTGCAAGTGAGTTTAAGTCCAAATAAAATGTTTCTGTGTGGATTTTATGTCTTTACTCTTCTTCTTTATGGTTTAAACCATGTGAAACTTAGCATGTCCAGACAGCCTGCAGAATTGTAACGCTCCAAGTTCTAATACTACATAAGAGGAGGAAGGAACACAGCTCATAGCTTCTTTTGCTTCCTGCTCTGATGTCATAGAGGTGCTGGATAGCATAGAGGTGCAACCACGAACCAAGGAAGAACTGGGATTTTAGTGCAGGATTTAACTTCCTTCCGCAGGGCCTGTAAGACAGAGCTATTCTGCCTGGCTTTCAATTTGAACTTAGGCTGATCTTTTATTCACTTTTCTCCCCTCCCCCTTTATATGAAGATTACCTGCTCTGGGATACCACAGCTAATTCTCCCCTGGTCTCCTCACTGGCCCAAATAGGATTAATTTAGCCAGCTAGCCCTGCTGATCATCTAATATTTATTGGATGGATTTTCCTCCTGAACTGATTTTTGAATTCTGAATTTATTGTTATTCATGTTTTATACTGTATGTTATGTTTTGTTGTTGTTGTTGTTGTTGCATCAATTAAGTGTTTTAAATTTGTTGTTAGCTGCCCTGAGCCTGGTTTTCTGAATGGGGAAGGGCAGGGTATAAAAAAAAAAAATATTATTATTATTAATGAGCAACTTGCAAAAAGTAAAATCATGTAACTCACAGAGAGCCAGAGAGCAATAAAGCTTAAACTGCTAGAGATGAGGCAGTGATGGAACCAAACTTGCTTCTTTTACATGTGAATTCTATGGTGGCATACCTAAAAACACATCCACGCAATATTAAAATAATAAAAATCAAAACAAAATAATCAAACCAGAATAATACTGCTGACCTATTAATCCAGCTATAACAATACTCCAACATTAAAAAGCTTGGGCAGACAAAAATGTCTTAACCTGCCAATAAAAGCAGTACAGCGGTACCAGTGTTAACACAAAACGGCTTAGTACAAAATTCAGATAGCAACAGCAGTAGCTTCTAAGACCCTGAAGAGGAAAGACCCAGTGTGCTTCTGCTGCCTTTGGGTGTGTTCGTTGGTGCCTAGAAAGAAATGGACTGGAAAAAAAGGAACATATAGAGACTGTGACTAAGTTCTGCTAAACCAGAAGCTTCCGATAAAGTTGGATATAATGGAAACAGATAGTTTGAGAGCCCACCTGGTATAGTGGTTAGAGTGTTAGACTAGGACCTCAGACACCAGTGGAGTTCAAATCCCCATTGATGACCTTTTACTATATAGCTGTTGACCTTGAGTCAGTCATTATCTCTCAGAACTAACATACAACACTGGGTTACTACAAGAACAGGGTGTGGAGAGGGAGATCTCTGTATGCCACTTGCAGATCCTTGGAGGGAAGATGATATACAAACCTAATAATAAATAGCTAGGATGCCCAAATGCAAGTGAGGAGAGGGCTGTTGTTGTTGTTGTTTAGTTGTTTAGTGGTGTCCGACTCTTTGTGACCCCATGAACCAGAGCACGCCAAGCACTTCTTACTTCCACTGCCTCCCGCAGTTTGGTCAAACTCATGCTGGTAGCTTCGAGAACACTATCCAACCATCTTGTCCTCTGTCGTCCTCTTCTCCTTGTGCCCTCCATCTTTCCCAACATCAGGGTCTTTTCCAGGGAGTCTTCTCTTCTCATGAGGTGGCCAAAGTATTGGAGCCTCAGCTTCAGGATCTATCCTTCCAGTGAGCACTCAGGGCTGATTTCCTTAAGAATTGATAGGTTTGTTCTTCTTGCAGTCCATGGGACCCTCAAGAGTCTCCTCCAGCACCATAATTCAAAAGCATCAATTCTTCGGCGATAGCCTTCTTTATGGTCCAGCTCTCACTTCCATACATCACTACTGGAAAACCATAGCTTTTACTATATGTACCTTTCATGGATCACTGCCTTGCCGTGGTGAAGGGGCTTGAATAACTCAGAGAAGCTATGAGCTATGCCATGCAGGGCCACCCAAGATGAACAGGTCACAGTGGAGAGTTTTGACCAAATGTGATCCACCTGGAGCAGGAACCGGCAAGCCACTCCAGTATCACTGCCAAGAAAACTCCATGGACAAAGACAACAGGCATATAAAAGTTATGACACTGGAGGAGAGGGCTACTGTACATTTAATTATTCCCTCCCGCCTCCACCAAATGGATAATATTTCTCACACCATAGGGCTGCCAGGCTAAGAGAAGCTACTCCTGCTGAAAGTCTGCCTTCTACATAACAATTAGGTACCTATGCCCCTGTCCTCATTTATATCTGCTCACCTCACACTTGGGCATCAATCATATCTTAAATATTTCACCATTTGTTTCCTCTCTCAATTTGAGTCTCTCAGACCACCTCATTTTCAGGGTGAGCAGCGCGCAGAAAATTGGACGCACTGATAAAAGTGCTAAATTAATTACAATGCAAAGGTCAGTATGAATTTTCATCCTTAATGAGTCATTGGATTCTGTTTAATGATTTTTTTAAAAAGAAAGGAATGCTGACAAAAATTCTCTGCTGCCCTGAAACAGCAGGCAGCCGCAAGACTAGAGAAATAATAAAGGGGGGGGGGGTTGGCTGACGATGATGGAAATCATTGCGGTGGAGTGGGCCTTGTTAATTTTTAGTGACTTGAAGCTGAACCCGGGGGATAGAAAGTTTTAGATCCCCTGGTCTAGTAGTTAGAAGGACTGCAAACAACTAATTTGTTATGTAGGGGAAGTTTGAGAATTGAGGGAGATGTCAGCCCTTATGCCCTAAAGTAGGTGTCACCAAGATGGTACCTACCAGATGTTTTCAGACCAGAACTCCAATCATCCCTGGTTAATGGCCATGCTGGCAACATCTGGAGGGTACTGGCTCCCTCCGCTCTATAGCAAAGAGCCAGAAAGTTCTACTATTTTCTCTACATATTTTGGGGGGTTGTCATCACAGGAGTGTGTCAGTCAGTAATCGCACAGTTCAAAGATGGAGTTAACTCTTTATTTGCAAAAAATAGAATCTTCACAGTCTTGGTTGAATGCCAGGCCTAATGAGCAGAACAGTTAATTCCTCGTGGTCTTCCTTCATGCAAATCGGTTGCTGAGAATGAAATTCCCTGCTTCCTCACAGCCTTCTAAGTTTCCACCTCTCCAGGGCTTTTCCCAAGCAATCAGAGACTGTGTCTATGTGCAGCCAACCTCACCTCTGCCCTTTTTGTGCCTCTTCTGGTTCTGGGATAACCAGAATACTTGCTCATAATGCAAATCATTATGCCTCAGTCTATCCTCATTTTGTTATTGTGAGTCTGAAATTCAGCTCCTTAGAAGAAAGGTGGGATAAAAATGTGAGAAAATAGGTATATCCAGACAGCAGAACTTCAGAATATGTCTGCCACCATATATATATGAACTACTATGCAGCAAGAATGTTCAGATCAAACTGCTTGTATTGTTTCTGCTGAGTGTCAAACAATAGCAACGGGAAACCTACGTCATTTGTCTCTTCAAGTCTGGTATAGCAATATTTGGACAACTGATGTATTGGAGAAAATTGTATGCCTGTTACAAGGGGAAGAGAAACCAGAAGCATTCGTGGTGGAACTTTATTTAATATGCCAATACATCGGATATGCAAAAATACATGCTAGCTATGGACAAAGAGATTAGATTAAATGATATTTTCTCTTCTCCACCATAATTGAAATTTGTCCTTCTACTTCTCTTATTTTGGCTGCAGTGTCTGTAGCACAACTTACTACCCATTCCATTTTGGGATTTGTTTTGATATATGCTGTTCTTTTTGTTCTTATATGTTGAAAAAAACTAATAAATATAATTAAAATAGTTCAGAAAAAACTATACAGCAAATTTTACTGGACTAATAATTGCAAAAGAATTGCAGGATTTGGACTTCATATTCCAAGTGTAAAATCCTTTCTTTTCTCTTGTCACTGATACGTAAAGGGAGCAATGCAAATTGAAACATGAAAATTAAATATGGAGAAATGTGATTATACAGGTAGAAATTCAGTGCAATGACTTATGCATATAGAACTACTTGAAGTTATTGAGACAGATCCCATCCCTTTCCACATCAGTTCTCAACAAAAGCAGAATTTTAAATATGCATTCTGCTTGGAGATTCCACTCCCCGCATACAAATATGCAGTTTGATTTTTGTTGTGCTCTTTAAACTTTCAAACTTCTTCGAGCCATGTTTATAAAAGCTGTGAAGTGTGATTCAGGATCTCATAAGCGCATACTATTTGTTCACTGTTCTGGAAACAAACATCTACCGTGATTTTGATTGGCTTTCCCCTCTTCTCAAATGAAGAAAAATATCTGAGTAATGATGTCTGATAACTATACTTGGTGCAAAAGGCTCACTTTGAGCTCTCCGTGGTGCTGAAAGTACCAGCCTGCTTTGCCCCATTATGACCTGCTGGAATATTGTCAAGATCAGGACAGGGGCAAGTTCTTTCCATATAAGGTAAAGGTAAAGGGACCCCTGACTATTAGGTCCAGTCGTGGCCGACTCTGGGGTTGCGACGCTCATCTCGCTTTATTGGCCAAGGGAGCCGGTGTACAGCTTCCAGTTCATGTGGCCAGCATGACTAAGCTGCTTCTGGCAAACCAGAGCAGCGCACGGAAATGCCGTTTACCTTCCCGCTGGAGTGGTACCTATTTATCTACTTGCACTTTGACATGCTTTTGAACTGCTAGGTTGGCAGGACAGAGCAATGGGAGCTCACCCTGTCACGGGGATTCGAACCACCGACCTTCTGATAGGCAAGTCCTAGGCTCTGTGGTTTAACCCACAGCACCACCCGCATCCCTGCTTTTCATATACCCATGGCTTAAATATTTTCACGCTACCTTGGAAAAGCCAAGGCAGTTTCCACAAATGCCTGAGCAGTAAAATATTTAAATAATGCAATAGATCACAGCAAAAGGAAGATCCAGCAGCAGAATAAAACCAGGCTTATTATAAAAGCATGTGAACACTGGCTACTATAGTGAGATTTGTAAAACATTGTAAAATCTCTTAAGAGCAATTAAAAGTCCGGTAGAACAGAGATGCCTTTACAAAGGAATCCAAAACCTGATCACACACCATACGGAAAGAGGATTTGGTGTATAAATCACAGTTTCCCTAGAAACAGGACTGCATTTCTTCTTTCCTTTGACACCTCCACCTGTGAAAAGTGTCATGAGCTTTCACCAAGGGTGCTGCATATCGCTACCCAAGGGCCTTGCTTTTGAGGCCAGGGGTCAAAATGTTTGCAAGATGCTCCCACACCTTTTCAGCTGAGAGCTACTTCTGATGGCTCAGGAAGAATGCTATTAAAAATGTATTGGAAGCAAATCTCACACAAAAAATTTACTTTTAAGTAAGGCAGAGCCCAAAGTTCAGCTTAAAAAGGCATGAGGGAGGTCATGAAAATGGGTCCCCAAAACCAGGGTCAGTTTTTGGAGGGGTGGTAAAATTATTTGAAGATTTCAAGACCTTATCCTTTACTATTCAACAGTAGCATCTATTTTCCTTTATTCTACTTCTAGTAGAGGTAAAGCTTAGTATAGAGCAGGGGTAGTCAAGCTTTTTATACCTACTGCCCACTAATGCATCTTTCTTGATGGTAAAATTTCCTTACCATCCACCAGTGCTCGATGGAAGAAGGATTCAGCTTGTGCCATAGAACCCCCTACCGCCCACCTAGAATCCTGAAACGTCAACTAGTGGGCAGAAGGGACCAGGTTGACAAACCCTGGCATAGTGGAACCTTGGGTTGCGAACATGATCCATGTGGGAGGCACGTTCTCAGCCTGCAGCATTCACAACCCGCAGTGCCACGTCTGCACACACGCGGGTTGTGATTTGGCGCTTCTGTGCATGCACAAAATGCAATTTAGCACTTCTGTGCATGTGCGAGCGCCAAAACCCAGAAGTAACCCATTCCGGTACTTCTGGGTTCAGTGCAGTGTGCAACCCGAAATTGCGTAACCTAAAGCATCTGGACCATAAAGAAGGCTGATTGTCGAAGAATTGATGCTTTTGAATTATGGTGCTGGAGGAGACTCTTGAGAGTCCCATGGACTGCAAGAAGATCCAACCTATCCGTTCTGAAGGAAATCAGCCCTGAGTTCTCACTGGAAGGACAGATCCTGAAGCTGAGACTCCAATACTTTGGCCACCCCATGAGAAGAGAAGACTCCCTGGAAGAGAACCTAAGGAAAGATGGAGGGCACAAGGAGAAGGGGATGGCAGAGGATGAGATGGTTGGACAGTGTTCTCGAAGCTACCAGCATGAGTTTGACCAAACTGCAGGAGGCAGTGGAAGACAGGAGTGCGTGGCGTGCTCTGGTCCGTGGGATCACGAAGAGTCGGACACGACTAAACAACTAAACAACAACAACATAAGCATCTGTAACCCGAGGTACCACTGTATAGATAAAGCATTTTCTCCCCTGAGAGTGCCCTTACAATTATGCTGCACCATGAGGCATGTTCAGGCTTTTGCTTAAACTCGCAAATGCTGTACCTGTGACTGGGGGAACTGGTAAACCTGCAAGCTCCACCTCCAGTGTCTCTGTGTGCTCATTTCCTGCCTTCCCATTGTCATCACCCCAGAACCCAGCAGAGTCAGAGGCTACAAAAGTCTCAATCTATAGAGTTAGAACAAGTTCAGTGATCTGAGCCTGCTCCTGGAGACCGGGAGACCACTGAGCTAGGGGTTAATAGACTGTCACCCACAAAGCAATATCCCATACCACCAGAAACTGTAGGGCCAGAACCAGGACTCACACAAGCATCTTCTCCTGACCCCAGGATATCCAGTGGCTTCCACAGTCCTTCACCAGCAGTACATGGAATGAACCAAGACTGAAGCTATGGAAAAGAGGCTTCTGCCCATTTTCAGACCAGAAGATTGGCCGTTGAAGATTCTTCAAGTTATCCACCAGAAGGTGGAACCTGGGAAAGGGAGCAGAGGCTTAGAACATTGCAGGTGGCTCTCAACCTTTGTTGAGCTATCTGAATGACCTTGCTGCCTCATCTGGTACAGACCTGAACATAGGTTGTACTGCATGGAAAAGGGGCTTCTTCTCATGTTTGCCTGAACATCAATACAATTGTCCACACAATCACGGACTCTAATAAAACACGGTCCCCAATTCTGCACAAGGATTTCCTCTTGCTTCCAAGTGAATGCTAGTAGAAAACATTCTAAACATGACACAGGGAAGGTATGGGGTTTCAGGGGTTGAGAGGCATGTGAGAATGCCCAGGGATTGCGTAAGCACTATTACTTTGAGAGTCAGTGTGTTCAACTGAATGCCTGAACATGCTTTATTTATGGCGTAATATCATTCTGAATGGCAGCCAACATTTTTTAAATGCTGGGCTGAAGCAGTCTTCTTAATTTCAGGAGTAAGGTTAGGAGACAAAAGAGTAAGACTCCACCCCTCCAATGTTAAAGAAATGGTTTAAAAATTCAGATAAATGGAGGCTTACCATAAGTAGTGTGTTAGTGTGTCAATGGCATTTTACTCTCTCTTGTATTTTACGGTAATTGCTCTGGCTACTTGAAATATTCAGGAGCTGCAGCAGTCTGCAAACAGCCATACTCCCATAATGACATGCTTGGAAGAACACCATATAATGATTTAGCAACATTCTTGGAACTTTTTGAAGGACAGGAGTTGAGGCTGCTGGTCAGTGACTGCCATATGGAGATCTGGCTGCTAGCAAGGGAAGATCTGAAAGCTTCCAAAGAATTTCACTGCCTCTCCCCCTCCTCCCCGCTTGCACAAACTGTGAATGAGGAGGACAGGCATATTTTGAGACAGGAATGTTTCATCTGAACCCTACAGTGAAAACACAAGAATCTCTCACTCATCTCAGTTTCTGCATGAATCACAGGTCTATGACTCCTGAGTGGAAGGAGGCAGATCTAGGGCAGTCACTCATTCAATGAGACCCGAGCATTTCCTTGAACAGGTGCCTTGAAGGAATTCAAAACAAACAAACAAACAAACAAACAAACTGCACTCCTATTATATTATAAGCTATCAGTCTGAAAATATCCTTAGTGACAATATCTCCATTAAAAAAAAATCTGCAAAATCTATCATAATTATATTATTTCCCTGTCTTTATACATGCATATACTCTGATCAACTAAAAAGAGGCTTCTGATTTTAAACGAAACAGCAACAACCCACCATGCAGATTCCAAACACGCTGTATGGCTTATTATCTGAATTTGGTTACCAGTTCTGTGTGCGGCTGGCGGAGCAAACTTTAGTATACTGTCACTGAAGTGCAGTAATAGCAATGAAGCAATGAAAAGCTGCAGATACAGCTGGAATAACAATGCCTCTTTGATTTAACACCAGTTCAATAACTGAAACAAAAGCTATAAGATTTTTAATAACTTGATCCCTAGCCAGCCTTTCTGAAAAGACACTAAAGAGAAAGAGATATATATGCCTCTTTGATGGAATGCTTGACACTGGTAGTTCAGTTGAAGCCTGTCTTTATTTTCTCACTACAAAGTAGAAGAAGCACCAAGGAATGGTAGAATGGTGGGTGGTTTGGGGGATGAAGTGATAGAATTTCACATAGTAGGACATGCCATTTATAAATGCTGGTTTGTGAGTACTTTTATTCTTCCCATACATTCATCAAGGGATACAGCAAGTATCATGTCGCTTTAACTGCATGGATTGGAAAGTCTGTCTCAGTCTCTTCCAGTCCCCATAGTTGAGGTCCATTAATGCTTTAGCTCTAGCTGGTGACTGCTAGTCAACATAACTGGCATGGACTGGGGCAAGCTGTAGAGTTAAAGCAATAGGCACCCCAAAGGAGACACAAAGGTGTCGTAGGTGGGGGGAAGGTACAGGTTTCTCATTGGACATCTTACATCCCCTTTGAGTGCTATAATGGGTGGTATCATTATGGGTGGCCTTGAATGGGGGTACTCATGGCTTACTCCCAGGTTAGTGATCAAAAGTACTTCCAAGTAGGGCTGCTTGGTGAATTTGACCTTTGTGAATTCTGATACAGCCTGTCCTGTCTGCACCTCCCCGTATAGGGTGTAATTATTTGGATTTCACACTTCTCCAAAATTTCCAATGAAGTTATTGGTTCAAAAAGCAAAAAAGAAGAAGTGCCAAAATAATGTATTTTAAAAAGTGTACTTTGGAATATAATACACAATGTATATGTTTAGATGGAATACATGCTTATTTTGTGATAAAATGAGCTCAAAAAATACTTTGTAGAGGTATGTTTATCTACAAATTTCCATGCATGTTCCCCCCCCCCCAATTGCACATCAATGAGGAAAGGAGAAGGAACAGACTTATAAACTGACAAATGTAAAATTGACACAGACAAGACATAAACCGAGCCATCCCTTTCCCCAAGAGATGTTACTCTGACATTTTACTCATTTCCTCCCTAAGATCGTCATCTTCACATTATATAACAGGAAGTATCTTATCTGATGGTCTGTACAAGACGAAGACCCTGCTTAAATGTTTTAAATTGGAAAAGGTGTCACTAGTATATATGCTGGTTTGAGATGTTGTTGTGAGGTTTTGGGGTTGTTGTTTTTCTATATAATGTTCCTGAGCACCTGGCTGTGAAAGGTCTGTGCTATGCTCACTCTGGGATTTCTCAAAGCAGATGCTTGACCTTTGTCAGTAGGAATCCATATGTTAACTCTACAAAGTATGCGGAATAAATCCATTCCTTATAATAGCTCTGACATTTTTTATCCCCGTTAAAATAGTGTTGCACGTTAGCAAAAAGTCTTTGGAACATGATAACATATAAAATGCTAAGGCCTTTTAACCACAGGTTAGATTAAACGTGCATGGAATGAAGCAATTCAGGCTACCCCATTGCCATGACCACTTGCAATTTGCCAATTGCAATTCAGCAGCAAGCTGGACCCAGAGACTTCCTTTGTTGCCTGGGAAACAGCCAAATGGACTTCCCTGCTGGATTGTGGTGGGTGGGAAAATGCTGGCCAGCAATGGTGTGCCACCAAGAACCGTGAACAGTCTTCTCAAAATTCAAAATGTTTCTATTGGCTCAAAAAGTTGATAGCTCCTGTATAGTAATGAAGGTGAAATTCAATTTTCTGTATGTTTTAATAAGAAACTGCTTAATTCAGGCTGACTCATAAAGTGGAGCACAATTATCCATCAAAATTTACATGACTATGAATTTTGCAATGCAGCTGCCCAACCAACTTCTATGAAAATTCACATATAACAGTCTAGAGTGAATAGAATTGCATTAAATAGTGAAAATAATGTAAAATGCATCATTATGGTAAATTGTTTCGAAAACTGTGTATAGTAGGACTGAAATGCTTGTGATTCCCCCCCATGAAGACTTTTAAACATTTTTTAAGAAAACAAATTCTCATATTGATGTGGAAATATGAACAGAATTTAAGACTGGAATAAAAAGAGATCATCCATTGCTGCCATTGAAATACAGAGATGGTTCTTGATGGAGCTGTGTTGGCAATAGTGTAGCCCGTCATGTTGAAGAAACCATACAAATCAGCTTAGCATGTTTGGTAATGACTGCCCAACCACATTAGCCATCTTGTTTCATCTTAATGGAACAAGTTAGTCCCAACTAACTTAAGTACAACAAAAAAGGCTACAATCCTGTGTTCACTCACTTGGAAACAAGTCCTCTTTAACAAAATGGGATTAACTTTTGCCTAGGCAAGGGGGAGAGCTTCAGTACAGTTCACATTTGTCTGTGAACTTACCTCATTCTCACTTTCTGAAGCAAAACCTGAGCTAAAACACAGCTGCCCTTCAAAATCTACACTTCTCCCAATTTTGCAATGTAATATCTGCAGTAATGCATGTGCTACGATAAAGTGTCCATATAAAGGCATATGCAATATGCATCGTTTTTTTGTAAATGCAAACTGATGTGGAACAATGGATAACTAAAATTATGAATGGGGGGAAAGACCCCAGACTCCGGGGATTAGCCGTTAAACTATTGTCCATTGCCCATTTACATGGTTGTAAATTCCTCCGAATCTACAGGGACTTACTTCTGAGTAAATCTGCTTTGGATTTTGTTATTAAATATGATAGTTTGATTGGGCCCACATCTTAACTATGCTGGTTAACAAAGAAAAATGAGGTCTTTCTATGATGTTGAAGCATTTTTTATTGGGGGAGAGGGACAACAGGTTAGCACTTGAGCTCAAAGCACAATGCAGTAATTATGACTACAGATGGCAAATTGACATGTCATTTTCAAAAATACTGTTCATCCCTTTTCATATAAAAACAGAGAACATTTCATGCTTCAAAGGTCAAAAACAGCACTGTATAAGAGGAATATTTGCATCCAGAAATCTAAGCTAATGCAATTGGCTTGGATCCAAAAACTAGCAAAACTGTTTCTGTGTGCCTAAGGAAGTTTTGGGCTTGTTTTTCTTACGTACTAGTCTTACATCCTAAGCTGCTTTTGCAACTGTTAGGTCTTTCAAAAGCAGTTTGCCATTTTACTGCATGTAAAAGAAATCCAACAGGACATTCCAAATTTCTTGGGTGCGTCTAAAGTATTTCCTTGGGTTTCACCCATTGAATCCATTGAGAAATTGAATCAACATACTGTATGGCTAACAGGAAACAACGTGTTCAGAAGAGATTTTTGCCAGCTATCTTTATTAATATATTTTTGGACCGGTTTCCAACAATTCTTAGAATTCTGCTCAGTCAATAAGGTCTCTCTGTTGCCTTTTCCTTACTGTCGTATTTCTCATTCCATACTTCAGCTTTGTAACTGCTTTGGTCTATTCCCAGCCTCTGTCAATTACACATTTGTTTAATAATAAGTAAGATATGCACTCCACATCTTCTTGACCAGTTCTAGGCTGGTTAGCCCTGAGTTCTGAAGAACCTCTTGAGGAATGTGATAAGGAGCAGGGAATTTGCTGCTTGTAGGCATGCTGCTTCATTCTATCTAGGACAGTCCCATCCATGAGGCAGATTGGAGGTTTCCTGTGAGATCTGCCGATGGCTCTCAGGAAATCTCAGGAGATCTTGCCAGAACCCACCACCATGTGACCCACAGTAAGCAAATCTGCAAGAGCTGCCCCTAACATCATCTATGTTTTATGTTTAAGTAAAGGTAAAGGGACCCCGACCATTAGGTCCAGTCATGACCGATTCTGGGGTTGCGGCGCTCATCTCGCTTTATTGGCCAAGGGAGCCAGCATATAGCTTCCAGGTCATGTGGCCAGCATGACTAAGCCGCTTCTGGCAAACCAGAGCAGTGCACAGAAATGCTGTTTACCTTCCCGCCGGAGCGGTACCTATTTATCTACTTGCACTTTGACGTGTTTTTGAACTGCTAGGTTGGCAGGAGCAGGGACTGAGCAACAGGAACTCACCCCGTCACAGGGATTCGAACCGCTGACCTTCCGATCGGCAAGCTCAGTGGTTTATGTTTAGAGTTGTAGCAAATACATATTAGAACACCATTAGTCCCCAGTGATCTCTCCTCTAAAGGAAACCAGACCTGGGTAAATGCTGACCCCAGAACTGCTCAGGGAAGTAGGAAGTGCACTGATGGAGTCAATAGCACAAAAGGAAACAGAACTGCTGCTGTTTTAATCCAGAGAGTAGCTATCTGGTTGTTGGTAGATAATACATGTTTGGTGACTTCTTCCCATTGGATGTGAAGTCAATGTGACATGACAACATGGCACAGAAGCAGCAACGAGGAAATGATCCAGATGTGCTCAGTCATACTGTGAGCCATTGTTACATTGCTTGTAATGGCACACATGTATCATGGCTCCTATTTTACATGAAAAAAAAAAGGATTCCATGGAAATGTTTTCTGTGTAATGAAAGGATCATTCACCGAGCTCTGAAACACAGTGCCGAATGAAACACTCATTAATTACACAGAAAACTTTATGTTTTCAGGCATAATGTTGAAGCTAGTCAAACTGTGGTACCTACTTAGTAATTACTGAGAAGAAAATCTCCTGTTCCAATGGCTGCTGCCGCCTTTTATATCTTGTGAAATATATGTTGTAGCAAATAAAACCAGGGAGTATTAGAGACTCCATCAGCTGGAAGAAATTGTCAGTGACTGGGAAGGAGGGGAGATTTTGGCAACCTCCCTGCAGTACCCTGAGCCTCCTCTAAATCTGTCCCAGAAGATTCCTTAGATTTCGGGAACAGATTTGGGGAAGGCACAGAAGGCTTTAAGTCTGTCCAGTCCTATTTACTGGGCATTTTAAAAAGAAAAAGAAAAATGCAAAAAAAAAGTTATGTTTACATTATATGCCGTTTATATGCATTACATCCAGGTTTCTTTCCTTTATTTTTTTCTGGGGGCCCCCAAGAGAGTGGTGCCCTAAGCTATAGCTTGTTTAGCTTATATGTACCGTATTTTTCGCTCCATAGGGTGCACTGGCCCATAGGGCACACCTAGTTTTTAGGGGGGGGGAAATAAAGGAAAAAAAATATTTTTCCCCCCCCAGCCCAAAAGAGCAAAGAAGCCAAGACAGCTAGTGGGATCCATCCCGCTGGCTGTCTTGGCTTCCTCTTTAGCTGCGTGCGGCTTTGGCAGAAGCCAAGACAGTGAGCGGGATGGATCCTGCTCACTGTCTTGGCTTCGTTTTTAGCCACAGGGCTGGGATGGGGGAAGCCTGAGCTTCCCCTGACCCCAGGCCCCAGAACAAGTCCGGGAGCGGCGGCATGGTTGCACGCAGCCTTGCCGCCGCTCCCGGAGCTTGTGGGGTTGGGGGTGCACTCCGAAGGCTTGTGGCTAGCTGGCTGAAGTCTGGGGAGCGCAGCAGGAGTTGGCGCTGTGCTCCCTGGGCTTCAGGTTTCAGGCTGCTATCTGCCACACTCCGAAGGCTTGCGGATAGCTACCTGAAGCCTGGAGAGTGAGAGGAGTCGGTGCGCACTGATGCCTCTTGCTCTCCAGGCTTCAGCGAAAGCAACGCAAAGCCTGGAGAGCGCGGAGGGAGCGCTCCCTCTGTGCTTCGGAGGCTTCCCGTTGCTATCCCTGAAGCCAAGGAGCCTGCATTCGCTCCATAGGACACACACACATTTCCCCTTCATTTTTGGAGGGGGGAAAGTGTGTCCTATAGAGTGAAAAATACAGTAAATCCAGTGCTGGTGATGAGCCTTGTTTACAGTGCCTTGGCATACCTCATTGCTTGGGCTACCATGGAGCAGTCCAAATCCAATGGATCCCATCAACCAAAATGGGGCTTGTGGAATGATGAACTGATCTTGAGACCCAATGTCATGCCAATCCTTCTGCTGCCATCAATAAAGATTTGGCTTGCCTTTATCCCGTCTTGTTATTTTGCTGCTCTCAATTGTTGCTTGATGTGCCTGCCTGGGCAACCTTTAAACTCAAGATGCAATGTATTGAATGCAGGACTTCCATTTTTTGGACATGAAAAGTATGTGCTGTCCCTCTGAGCTATGTCTATTCCCTGTTGCACAAAGTTCTGGAGAATAGGGTTGCAGTTCTGTTTTAATGGTCATCAATTTCAATGTCACTTCCTCAGGGCAAATTGGTTCTGAAACCACCTTTGAAGTGCTCCCTCTGGAGCTGAGCTTCAGAATGGCGAGAAAGCAAAATTATCCCGCTTGGGTTGGAACAGATGCCAGAAGTAATCCCGCTTAAATAACCTGTCTTGTCAGAATTTAGCCCCCACCCAAGAGAATAGGTAAACCCATGAGATTATTGCAGAATAAGTGGTTTAAGATTTGAAGTCCTGACAGCTTTAATCAGAAGTAAATCAGGAATGATGGTGCAAATGATAATGTACAAAAAGGGAGAAGTAGTTAGCTCGGTATTTATTAGGCTACAAGGTTGGCAATGAAAAGAAATAATCTTAAATCAATAACTATGAATAAATGAGATGCTTCATCTAATTTAGGACCCTGTAAAAAATCTTATTTGCCTCTTTACCTGTACCTGCAGTACAGACTGAAAAGGCATAAATGACATTGTAGACAGAAGGGAATAACCTTGCTAGGCTAACACTTTTTTATAAATTTCAAGTGCATATGGAGAAAACTTGGTTTTTATTCCCTCCCAACCCCACAATGATTTCATTTGGAAGCATTTTAGAAGTCTACACCAGAAAAGCACCCTCTCACTTTCAAATATAATTAAACTTTACAAGAGGTCAACGTGGTTGAGACTGGAGTGCATTTGGGCTGGCTCTCTGCAGAGTCTACAACCTGCTGTTTAATTTGAATTGTTTTAGACTACTGAAATTTGTTTTGATTTTGTGGGATTAGAATCTCTTGAATCTCTTAACCTCTATCGATGTAGCAGGCGGATCACTCTTAACAGCACAATGATACAAACCAGAACTTCTTAGGTCAACCTTGGGTGACTGTCAAATTGTATGGCTTGCTACTGGAACTAATGATGCACTTCATTAGGATTCAAGAGAGGCCACATAGCCAACACATTTTATTATTATTATTATATTATATTATATTATATTATATTATATTATATTATATTATTATATTATATCCCTCTGCCAAATAAATTATACACTCCAAACAGTATGGAGTTTTAGATCCCTTGTGGAAGCATTCCACAGTATGACAATCTAAACTAAACAGTCAATCACCCATGGTCTCTAGAGAACATCAAAGAGAAAACCAAGGCCACATATCAAGACGTTCCTCACAGATAAATGGATTCCTTTTGATATTACTTTTGAGGCATGGGACCTGTTTGGGCATATAAGGTAAAGGTAAAGAGACCCCTGACCGTTAAGTCCAGTCGCAGACAACTCTGAGGTTGTGGCGCTCATCTCGCTTTACTGGCCTAGGGAGCCAGCGTACAGCTTCCAGGTCATGTGTCTAGCATGACTAAGCCACTTCTGGCAAACCAGAGCCATTTACCTTCCCGCCAGAGCGGTACCTATTTATCTACTTGCACTTTTGACCTGCTTTCGAACCGCTAGGTTGGCAGGAGCAGGGACCGAGCAACAGGAGCTCACCCTGTCACTGGGATTCAAACCACCAACCTTCTGATTGGCATGTCCTAGGCTCTGTGGTTTAGACCACAGCGCCACCTGCATGCTCCTCCTGTAAAGATCTAGTCAGGGATTATTTTTTTAGCTTACCGGAATTTAGCTTACCAGCACCTTTCAGGTGGGCACCATTGCTGTTGTAAGAGAACAAGGGAGATGTTCGTGGTGAGTTCTGGCCTTGGGTGCCAGCTTGAATAAACAGTAAGCCCCACCCTACATAATCGATCACATGATGTGGTGCTCACACACCATTTGAATGGTAATCAACTGGAGGTGGGGCTCAAATATTTTATTGGGGAGAGGACTGAAGACCCCTTGGCCCCTAGGAGTTGACTCCTATGGTTCTGGCACCTCTTTTTCTATAAAAACAGCACTGGATCTAGTAGATCTAATGAAGCCAGTCCTACCTGGAGATGTCGAGGGCTGAACTTGGGAATTTAACATGCAGAGCAGGTGATCTGCCACTGAGCATAGTATAGTAGTGTATAGTAGTGTATAGTAGTGTATAGTATAGTAGGTTGTATAGTAGTGAGATTGCCTTTTGGCAATCATCCAAAGACTTAAGGGTCACATGCAATTGCCTAGATCCAGATATGAAATCTGAAAATACAAGAAATCTGTAGCTGGAATTGGAGCTCTTGGCAAGTCCCAAAATTTCTGTGTTTTGCTAATCAATGTGAAGCTCACAATTTGAAGCACTTGCTTCTATACAGCATAATTTCCACATACCAAAATGTTTCATGAGAAGATGAACCCTTTTTTGAACAGCTTGTATGCTTTAGAATGACTAACTAATTGCCGTGTGAAAAATTACAGCATTTCTGATATTCTACCTAATTATCACTTCTGGGCTATTTTCATTAAAAATGATTCTCATAATTTATTAAAATAACTTCTCTAATTGTGTTCATGCATTAGTAATTACAATTTTTAGGGTTTTATTCTCTAAATTTGAGTGGTTGAGGAAATTATGGAAGAGGGAAATGGCTGTGTGGCATTGAGGCAGCAGCAGAACAGGTGACAGTGAAAGCACCAAAATCTGGCAATAGATTCAACTGAGATTTAATTCTCAGTCATATTTAAAGGGGGAATCCAAAGCAATCATGTTGTAGAGCAGGGGTTGGCAAGGCTTACCTTGCCTGGGCCGGGTCACTACTGCGGTGCCCTCTCTGTGGGCAGGATCTCAGGCCCTCGTAAGTGTAACCTCAATTTCCAGTGTCTGCATCTGCACAGAAGCAATTTCCATTGTCTGTGCATGCGCAGACATGATTTCTGGCACTGCGAAAGCGAGTCCCTGTGCCACGCTGCACCACTTTAGCGCAGTGCACGGGGACTCGCCATGTGGGCAACTCGGTTCAGGGGCGGCTCGTGGGTCAGTAGAATGACCCCGTGGCCTGCTTGTGGCCCATGGGCCTTAGGTTGCTATGCCTGTTATAGAGTGTTGTAGATAATTTTCAGTTCCGTGGCTGTGGTTTTTTTGCCTAAGTAACCACTTTTCACATGAAAGTGCATACGGTAAAAGTAAAGGGACCCCTGACCATTAGGTCCAGTCGTGACCGACTTTGGGGTTGCGGCGCTCATCTCAGTTTGTTGGCCAAAGGAGCCAGCATACAGCTTCTGGGTCATGTGGCTAGCATGACTAAGCCGCTTCTGGCGAACCAGAGCAGCACACAGAAACACTGTTTACTTTCCCGCCAGAGTGGTACCTATTTATCTACTTGCACTTTGATGTGCTTTCAAACTGCTAGGTTGGCAGGAGCAGGGACCGAGGAACGGGCGCTCACCCTGTCGCAGGGATTCAAACTGCCAACCTTCTGATTGGCAAATCCTAGACTTTGTTGTTTAACCCACAGCGCCCCCTGCGTCTCTCTGCCACCCGCGTATTTACATTAAAAACCCATGCACAAAATCCATGCAATGGGTCAGAATGTAATGGCATGCTGCATAACAAGACAGGACAGAATGGCAGGAGGCAGAATGGAACTGACCTGTGACTGGGTACCAGTGAGATCTAAGTGAGGCAGAATTTGCTGCCCAACAGATCCTAGCGCTTCTTCTTTTGTCTCAACCCTTCACAGGCTCTGTCTGGACACCTATGGCTGCATTCTTACCTCCTTTAGCTGATGTTATTAAATTTTCTCTATGCCATGCAGTTCTCCAGCTTATGCAAATCTCATGGCTACTGTTCTTTAACCCACTTTTGCACAGCTAGTTTGTAAAAGACACCACGGGGACCTTATTCCATTGTGTTTGTGCGCAGCATTCTTAGATGTGGCTTAAAGTCAATGTGTATTGCAACACACATGAAGGGTATTGAAGAAATAAAAATGTCATCTGCTCACTAAACCGCCACCCAAGTTGGAAGCAAATTGTAAGGAGTGGGAGTGTTCTTGGAACAGTACTGAGATATGAATAGCCTGATTGATGAGGGACTATTAACGTACTGTTTAAATGAAAAAAATGAAATAACCCGGAGGATTGCGACAAATCTCAGTAGCAGAGGATGCAGAGCTCAAAGATTCAGTTCTGCAGGAGCTTCCTACAGTGGTTCAAGCATTCACCTGAAGTTATTAATTCCTGTAATGTTATGGTAACAGAGACCCTCCAAGTGTCCCTATTTTCCACGGACAGTCCCAGATTTACAGAAGCTGCCTTGGTTTCTGATTTGATCCCAGAATGTCCCACTTTTCCTTAGGATGCCAATGTTAAGATTACTGCTCCGTGTTTGCAGTCATGAGATTGTTGTCTATCACATGGCAGTGTATGTTTTCATTCCATAGTGTGGGAAGTGATGGAGACAGGATGTTTTGTACCACTGTGTTCCGTGAAGTGGGACTATTGTCCTTTGTTCTTTCTCTTTTTGCTGTCTGATGAGAAAGTAGAAGGAGCTAAGGCAGAATGCTCCGAGTGTATTATATGTAAATAAATGTAGATTAGCCAAAATGCTGAGCTACTGAGGTGTGTTAAACAAACTGTGAATACTCTGCGGATCCCTAAGTGTGCTAATGCCTTTTGGCATCAGTCACTGTGATGTTCGGGCAGAAGAAAGCTTTGGAAGCTCCCAAACGATCGACCAGGAGGGAGAGAATATGCCAGTCAGGCATGTGTCTCTGCCAGGGTCCTACACGAGAGTAGGATGCTCCTAACAGCCACTGCAGAGCAACCAGAAACTGGCAATATGAACAAAACAAGGTGAGGAATGTTTTTAATTTACCAGTATGCCCTATGACATTTTAGAACAATATATCTAATATCATTCTAATAATGTGAAAAAGGTCAGTGTAGATGCAGCCCCTGTATGGGAAGATAGGGGTATAAATAAATAAATAGCAATAATATTGATCCAAGAAGCTCACTGAGCGACTCAGTCATGCACTCTCAGTCTAACCTACCTCACAGGATTGTTGTCAGGATAATATGAGGGGGAGAACAATGTATGCCTCCTTGAGCTTCTTGGAGGTTCCCAAACTCAATCCATTCTGAAAGTCCATTCGTCTTCCAAAATGTTTGAAAACCAAGGCACGGCTTCTGTTTGGCTGATGGGCTCCAGAAACAATGCTGGCAGCCAAAACAGATGTTCGGCTTCCAAAAAATGTTCGCAAACATTTGCAGCATTCAGGAGCCGCTTTGTTTGTCAACTAAGCATTTGGGAACCAAGGTACTACTGTACTGCTTTGGCTACGAGCTAACCATTCCTTTGTTTAGGACAGTTTCTGGTTCAAAGCCCAGAATGTTGGTTGGTGGGAGTTAATGGTTAGGATATATTTGGGGATCCTTCTGTGTTCCTACTATAAGACATGCATCAGAGCTTAGAGGACAGCCCACTAAGAGGAAATGGCAAGTGTGTTTGATAAAGGGATGCTCTGCACTTGAGAACAATAAAGACCCAAACACAGAGGTGAGTTTCTGCAAGGTGAAGTCACCTTCGGACCGTCGGTATCTGATGTGAGGTATGCGTGTAAATAAAGCAAATGTTATAAACACATCACCCATCTCTCTCGCCCCAAGGAAACCAAACCCATGCAGAGCTGCTCCTGAAGGTTCTCACCACTTACAGAGGTATGGTACATGCAATAATAACCTAATTAGGCAAGTTCACTCAGTGTTGGTCCTATTGCTTGCCGTTCACGGAGCTAACAATTGCACACAGGTGCAATTAAGAGCCAGTGGATTTCAGCTCAGAACATTATGCCATCCAAGTTTTAATTTCAAGCCTCAAATGATGCATTTCCCAAAAGCTGAGTTTTCATTAAACAAATATTGAATTAACAGGAGCATCATATCCAAAATTTGGTTCTTGGCAGAGAGAGAGAGAGAGAGAGAGAGAGAGAGAGAGAGAGAGAGAGAGAGAAAGCAGGAAGAAAGAGAGATGTTAAGTAAGGGTAAGGAGGTAATTGTCCATAGATAATGTTATAATTCTAAGGAGTATATACTATGCATTGGCACAAACAGTAAAGTTAAAAGGTAAAGGACCCCTGGATGGTTAAGTCCAGTCATAGGCGACTATGGAGTTGCGGCGCTCATCTCACTTTCAAACGGAGGGAGCTAGCATTTGTCCACAAACAGCTTTCCAGGTCGTGTGGCCAGCAGGACTAAACTGTTTCTGGTGCAATGGAACACCATGACAGAGACCAGAGCGCACAGAAACGCCATTTACCTTCCTGCCACAGTGGTACCTATTTATCTACCTGCACTGGTACATTTTTGAACTGCTAGGTTGGCAGGTGTTGGCACAGAGCAACGGGAGCTCCCCCTGTCAAGTGGAACATCTTGAGTGGGCACTGCAAGGAGGGGATGTCTGTATGCAACATTCAATAAGTGTGTAACCTATGTCCACATGTCCACAAATAGCCGAGATGCACAAATCCATAACTGTGCACCGTCTCACCCCAGGACATGTGCAGAGACAGTTTGTACCTGTGTTCAGAGTAACGTGTGATCAAATCTGCAGAGATTTTAAATGGCTCATCCATTATGGGACAAACATTTGGTACATGAAATGAATGGACACAGATTCTGCACAGAAATACCTCCACAGACATTTGCCACTGCAATACATGGTGTTGTATTTTTGGAATTATCATCAAGTGGGGTGAGAAGCGAGACACTTTTTCGTCCACAGATTCACACATTATATTTCTACAAGAGTTCAGATATGAGACAATCAGCTCCAGGAAACAGGTGGTTATTGGGCTGTTGTTTTTATTTTGATTATATATTTTGTGGTTTTATATTTTGATTTTGCTCTGTGAACCACCCTCAGACCTCTGGGTATAGGGCGGTTTATAAATTCAAAAGAAGAAGAAGAAGAAGAAGAAGAAGAAGAAGAAGAAGAAGAAGAAGAAGAAGAAGAAGAAGTTAATCAGCACCTAGCATCACAGAACAGAAGGCAAAATGCTGCCAAGTACATAAAGATACAGGAACACCAATGGCATGTTATATGGAGACAAAGGGGGCTGGAGTAAGAAATGGTCATGTTTCTCATTCATACAAATTAGGGCAAACTAGGCATAATGGTAAAACTGTAGCTGCCATTTGAAAAAAGACTGTAACATCTAGTAGAATGCCTTGACATGATACATTTAAAAGATGTTTAAAGGCACCCCTGTCTTCCACTGCCTCCCAGAGTTCAGTGGCGTAGCGTGGGTTGTCAGCACCCGGGGCAAGGCAAGTAATTTGCGCCCCCTAACCCATGGATTTCCGCCCCCTAACCCGTGGATTTGCGCCCCCTAACCCTAACCCCCAGATGTTCCGCCCGGTGCGGCCGGCCCCACCTGCACCCCCACGCTACGCCACTGCCAGAGTTTCATCAAATTCATGTTGGTTGCTTCTATAACACTGTCCAACCATCTCATCCTCTGTCATCCCCTTCTCCTTATGCCCTTAATACAGCTACTAGCCACAATGGCTATGTTCTACCTCCACGGTCACAGCTGGCAATTATTTATTTATTTATTTATTTATTTATTTATTTATTTATTTATTTATTTATTTATTTGTTTGTTTGTTTGTAGCCCGCCCATCTGGTTGGGTTTCCCCAGTCACTCTGGGTGGCTTCCAACAAAGATTAAAAATACATTAAAATGTCACACATTAAAAACTTCCCTAAACAGGGCTGCCTTCAGATTTCTTATAAATGTCAGGTACAGTGGAACTTAATTCATTCTGGAGGTCCGTTCTTAACCTGAAACTGTTCTTAACCTGAGGTACCACCACACAATTTCTGTTCTCATCCTGAAGCAAAGTTCTTAACCCAAGTTAGTAATCCAAGGTACTATTTCTGGGTTAGCAGAGTCTGTAACCTGAAGCGTCTGTAACCTGAAGCATCTGTAACCTGAGGTACCACTGTAGTTGTTTATCTCTTTGACATCTGATGGGAGGGTGTTCCACAGGGCGGGCGCCACTACCGAGAAGGCCCTCTGCCTGGTTCCCTGTAACTTGGCCTCTCGCAGTGAGGGAACCGCCAGAAGGTCCTCGGCGCTGGACCTCAGTGTTCGGGCAGAACGATGGGGGTGGAGACGCTCCTTCAGGTATACTGGGCCGAGGCCGTTTAGAGCTTAAAAGGTCAGCACCAACACTTTGAATTGTGCTTGGAAATGTATCCTTCTCCAGTTACTGGGAATCACAGGAGGGCAGAGTGCTGTTGCATTCATGTCCTGCCTGCAGGCTTCAGCCAGGCATCTGCTTGGTCAGGGTAAGATCTAGATGCTGAGCTAGATGGACCATTGGCCTGACCCAGCAGGCATTCCTTGTGTTCAAAACACACGGTACATTGAGAGCCAGTGTGGTGTAGTGGTTAAGAGCGGTGGACTCGTAATCTGGTGAACCGGGTTCGCTTCCCCACTCCTCCACATGCAGCTGCTAGGTGACCTTGGGCCAGTCACACTTCTTTGAAGCCTCACAGCCTCACTCACCTCACAGAGTGTTTGTTGTGGGGGAGGAAGGGAAAAAGAGATTGTTAGCCGCTTTGAGACTCCTTAGGGTGGTGATAAAGCGGGATATCAAATCCAAACTCTGCTACAGGGATGTTGAACCCATGGCATGAGATTACAACTCCCACCAGCCCCAGCCAATGGTCAGGGATGATGAGAGCATGAGTCTAAGAGCATTCAAAGAACCACAGGTGCTTGTTTTGCTGGATATTCTGAAGGAGGAATGAGGAGCTAGATGCAAGGCTACTGTCACACACACTGACTTTGGCCTTTCAAACATGCTAATTCAAAGCAGTCCGTGAAGCTGCAAAATACACACGTGGAAAAAAAGACTTTAGAAATTAGTGACATTTTGCCAAACGTATAAGGGTTTCAAGTGAGAATAATGCTTAACAGACGCTTAACAATAGCAATATGGCAGAGCTGTAAGAATAGCAACATAATTGTGTGATACAGTAATTACTGAAGATTGCTCGCAGTATGTTTTATTCTTATGACATAGTGGAATCATAAAAAAATACCACTAATGCACAGAAAACTGTTGGGAGATATATATATATATATATATATATATATATATATATATATATATATATATTTGCTTTCGTAGATTTTCACGGGTACAGGAATGCAGGTTTTGGTGTCTTCGGGTGTCTTCCCGTGTAAAAGTTGGGGTGTCTAGGCGACGTTTCGACGAGGTCTCACTCGTCATCTTCAGGCTGGTGCTTTCGGCTTCTTGTTACTGGAACAGAGCGGGATCTCAATGTTTGAGTTCCTATAAATACTGTAGAGGGGGTGTGGTGTCTAGCCTCCAATGTTCTGGGCAGAGAGGAAGTTCCCAGGCTAGTGTGCCTTTTCTTCTTTTGTTCCTTAATTACTTGAGAGATACCTTGAGTGATTTCTTGAGTGATATCCTGAGTACCACTTAGGTGGGTCATTAGGTGTGGATTAGTTGCTAAAGTCTTTGTGTCTTGACCTCTTGAACTTTGTGAAGAGTTTTCCTGAGAAGATGGCTGTATTGCACTTAGTTGTGCTTTGGCTTGGCTTCGTGTATAGGGGCGAGCTGTGGTTTTGTGGCTTGTGTCAGCCAGATCTGTGTAGGGATTGCAGGGGGGTGCAGCATCCGGAGGTGCCACCATGGATTGGCTACTGGATGGTGTCAGTAATTCATCTGTGGAGAGGGTCTGGGTTTGGGTCTGGTGTGGTTGATTGGTGTTGGCGTTCTGTGTGCCTCTGGATATATATATATATATATATATATATATATATATATATATATATATTGTTCCTTTCTCCAAAGTAAAAGATGGATGAAAAACAATGATGTAGGTTTCTGCTCAGAAATGTCATAATTTATTGAGAAAGGGGATAACACTGTTTTTTGGGGGGGAGGGGGGTGTTTCTCATAGGTAGAAGGGAAAATACAGATTTTTTATAATATACAGCGGTACCTCTGGTTACATACTTAATTCTTTCCGGGGGTCCGTTCTTAACCCGAAACTGTTCTTAACCTGAAGCACCACTTTAGCTAATGGGGCCTCCCGCTGCTGCCGTACCACCGCGGCGCGATTTCAGTTCTCATCCTGAAGCAAAGTTCTTAACCCGAGGTACTATTTCTGGGTTAGCGGAGTCTGTATCCTGAAGCGTATGTAACCTGAAGCGTATGTAACCTGAGGTACCACTGTATGTATTCTATGATTTGCCTTTTCTGAGTTCTAATAGGAATCTCATGAACTGTGGATAAACGAAGAAACTAGGTCTCTACCACAATTAGATCTTCACAACAGAACTCGCTGTCTTGCTTGCCCAACTGCAGAGTTCAAAATTATGTGGGTAGCCCATGTGTGTACAGCAAGCTCAGTGCTTCATGCTTTTCCCCAAATGAATGGTTGCCAGGGGGCAGGGCCAATGTAGATGCTGCAGCAGGGGTGGGGCCAGATAAGGCACCACCCCTAACTGCCATCTTGTGAAAGGAGAAGCCAGAAAAGGGCTACTGAAGTTGCAGTGTCCATCACAACAGAGCTGCCCTAGAAGCACAAGGGTGTGAAGAGGCCCACAAGTACCAACTTACTTCATTTGTTATACCTGCAAACCACACAGAAGCCACTAGCAGTATTAAGCAGTGTATTAAAATATAACGATGATGATGATGATAAGCATAACAGTCATAATCATAATACTTTATCACCCAGTGCCGAGAAGCAGAAGGCACAACTGCTCCATGCAGCAATTATTGTTGTCTTTACCCTGGGTATCAGCCATAGGATCAAACTTTTTAATATTCTTCTATGGGTGGGACAGCTGAGCTGAACATGGCCAAATTTGTAAGTAGATGTTTTGTTTTGGAAGGGACTCTTCCAGGACATCTGGTTAGGATGAAGGTGTCCATACAGTCTGTCACATTTTGAAAAGTTTAATAATAATAATAATAATAATAATAATAATAATAATAATAATATTTCCCCATTTAAACCACACTCAATTCGCTCTAAGTTATAACTTTGCTACCCAGTAGCCCCCATGGCATGTGTGTCATAATTGACACATCCTTAACACAATAAAACAATTAATTAATTAATGCTTCTTTTCAGCTTTGGCTTCCCTGTTTGGGTATTTTTAGGATCATTTTTTTTCCTGCATGCTATGAGAGCCAGAAGCTTTCTACCTTTTTTTTTTTTTTTTTGGATTTTATTATTGGGTCAGTATTATTTCCTTCTAGCTCCAAGGAATTTGTGGCAGTGCTTTAGCCTGATCCCAATTATGTAAAGTAGATTAGGAGGAAGGTGGCAAATAAGTTGACATGCCCAAAAGCATGTCGTCAGTTGCGGCAGGATAATTATGCTGAACAATCTTGGTAAAATAGGGTTGTAAGGTAAAGGTAAAGGTGAAGGGACCCCTGACCATTAGGTTCAGTTGTGGATGACTCTGGGGTTGTGGCGCTCATCTTGCTTTACTGGCTGAGGGAGCCGGCGTACAGCTTCTGGGTCATGTGGCCAGCATGACTAAGCCACTTCTGGCTAACCAGAGCAGCGCACGGAAACACCGTTTACCTTCCCGCCGGAGCGGTACCTATTTATCTACTTGCACTTTGACGTGCTTTCGAACTGCTAGGTTGGCAGGAGCAGGGACCGAGCAATGGGAGCTCACCCCGTCGCGGGGATTCAAACCACCGGCCTTCTGATCGGCAAGTCCTAGGCTCTGTGGTTTAACCCACAGTGCCACCTGCATCCCTATAAAATAGGGTTGTACCCCCATAGGGTAGACCCACTTCTTCGAATTGGACATAAACCCTACTAAGTTGAATGAGGTTGAATGGGGACTGCATTTAGTATTGCTGCTTTAGTTGAAAAGCCTTAATGACTTCAGAGATTTTTTGGATCCAGGTCTGAATGCAGAATCGTAGTGCCAAACACATCTTGAGTTTCAGTTTCCCTTTAAGAAACTTTCCGAAACTAATCTGCATTGAATTAGTGTGTTCCTTTCGACTTTATGGGTGTCAAACTTTAAAGCCAATGCCTCGTGCCCTCATAGTAGTGATAATGGGCTGGAAGCTATTAGAATCGCTGTTTAAGTTGGAAGAGAGAGTTTGATTTCTGTTTTAAAACAAATTGATATTTAACCTTTACAGCTATTCAGGGCCCCCAAATGCTGACAGTTGCATTTGTCCCACGTCGGCTGAATTTTAAGCAAACCGGCTTTTTATTATAGCTCTTTATTAGTGCAGTAACACTGACCTCCACATGACACTTGTGGAAATGCAGCTCATTTGGGGCACTGAAGTACGATGGATGAAACACCAAGAGTTGGATTTATTTATTTAATAGAAGGGCAGCAGTCAAGAGCATTAGTCTTGTCACATCATGACTCTACTAGTCTCAAAAGAGTTGCAAGTTGCTGCTGCTGTTTTTTGTTCAGCAAAGGGGGGCATATACCATACTTTTCCGTGTAGGTTGTTTTTTTTTTGCATGTTGAGGTCCCCAGGGCCACCCCAATAACTCACACATCACACAGAATTTTTTGTTTAAGGTTTTTGGCATAATTTTAGCCACAACTTTATTAAAATACAAAAAATGTGAGTGGTTGCTTAGGCATTGGTTGCGACTATCTGCCCCCACCATGGGGGACAGACTGACATTCCGCACGCCTGCGAAAGTCAGAAAAGGGGAATACACTTGGGGGTAGCGATGGAGCAGGGAGCCTGCCCTCAGCCCTCGCCAAATGCAACCAGGAGCTCTTGCAATGGTCCGAGCCCCCTGATTCCTTTAACGTAATCCCTTGCAGCAGCAGCATTAGAGGGGCAGGCACAGCCAATCCATGCCCCTCAACCAACCAAACCATAAACCAATGCCTAACCGCAACCTTACAAGTTGTAGCAATTTGGACGCAGTAGGCAAAAACCAAATGGCCCCAGCTAATCAGCCAGATGGACAAAATTCCTACTGGGCCCCTGCGCCAAGAGCAGATGACCCCATGACAGACATAGCAAGGTCAAAGCGAACAACCCTAAATATAAGGAGGGAGGGAAGGGCAATCTGATGCACGGGTGAAAAGAGGAAGCCCTAGCCTCGTGCAAAGAGTTTTAGCATTTCTGACTGTCAATCAACAAATGGCAACATTAACTTCCTCCCAACAACAAGGGAAGCCCCAATCGCATCAGTGGCCAACAATCAATTAGCCCGCCCCCAACTTTGGAGTGTCCTGGCGGCCCCCACTGCAACACATGCTCTCCATGAAGGAGAACACGCTTTACTTTTTTAAAAAGGTTAAAAATCTGGGGGCATCTTATACATGGATAGTGCATATGCCCATTTTCCCAAAAGTAGGGGGTGTCTTATACACGGGGGTGTCTTATACATGGAAAAATACGGCAAGATGTTTTCTTTCTACTCAGTGTGAAGCTGGAACATTGGAATGCACAAATAAAGAAGACTCGTCTACAGATGCAACAGAATGTGTTAAACTGAAGAACAAAGTGAGTAAATATTCAGCATATTCCTGCATAAATAAATTGTGTCCTTGAGTCATAGGATGACTGGATTTACAAAGAACGTCTGGGGTCCAATGGTCATGCAGAATGAGACATAAAATAGAACAGTCCATTGGTCTAAATCATCCTGTCCCAAATTTTTGATGGATGAGGCAGACACTTTTTGACTGAAAAAAAAGGAAGAATTATTCTAAATTGTTCTTTCTTTTTGCATTCCAAAATGTATCCAAGTGTTCAAGGCTGTGCATGTTTACCCAGGTTCCTCCCAGATAAGTATATTTTTATAGGTTGGGAGATCTACTCTAGAAAACTCTAGAAATTAACAAATGGTAGGATTTTGATTATTTGAGATATAAAGGGGATCTAAAGGAGGAATCCCTGGGCTAGTCTATGCAAAATGATCTGGCTGAGCTAGAGGTGGAACAAGCCACTTCTGAGATGACCATGCTGTAAGATATGGACCCCCTCCATCTAAACTGTCAATTTGTAAATAAATCATATTTCTTAAAGCTGTGACAGCCTCTGTCACATGTTCATTTCTCCAACGGAGCAGAGACCCTGGTTGAAGGCAAAGACCCGTGGAACCCTGTGCACAGCTCAGCAGGGTTTGGGGTGGCCTGTAACAATAAATAGGATTACAGCCCTATAGCACAATCCTATGCGTGCCTAGAGGAATTACTTCTGAGTAGGCCTGCCTATTGTGCAGGTTAACGTAAAGGGGGATCACACTGGGTTTGATGGGACTTTGCTCTGAGGTAAGTATGTATAGAATAGCAGCCCTAAAGTACCACTGATATTGGTAGGACTTCCAACTTACCTTGCGTAACGTGGTCCTAAAAGAGTGGGAAGTAGCCAGAGAAGTGTCAGGAGCTCAACCTACACTCAAGTAGGACCCTGGCAGAGACACATGCCCAACTGGCATGTTCTCTCCCTCCTGGTTGATCATTTGGGAGCTTCATAAGCTTTCTTCAGCCCAAACATCACAGTGACCGATGCCAATCAACACCGGCACACTTAGGGATCCGCAGAGTTTGTGCATCATGTGTAACAGACCTCAGCAACTCAGCATGTTGGCTAATCTACTTTATTTACATATAAACAGACACGGAGCACTGCAACATGGGTCCTTCTCTCTCTAGCATCAGACACCAAAGAGAAAAAAGAACAAAGGACAATAGTCCCACTTCACAGAACACAGTAACACAAACATCCTGTCTCCGTCACTTCCCACTCTGTCGAGTCAAAACATACACCATCATGTGATAGACAAAAACAAGAAGCCCACCCTCCATGGGTCTCTGCAAGTCATTGATAAGAACATAAAGGAGAGTTCTACAACATCAGACCCAAAGCTCATCTAGTCCTGTTTCCCACAGTGACCAATCAGATACTTCTCTGAAGCAGGGCATGGAAACAAGAGCCCTCTCCCATTGTTGCTCCCCAGCAACAGGTGTTTTGTCACAGAAGATTGTGGTGTAAGGCAACCTTTGAACCTGGAGGTTGTGTAACTAGTAACCTGCACCAGAATTGGTGCATAACTCCTGACTGGGAAGAATGAACATGTTTCTACTGATTCATGATAAGTGGTGGCCTTCCCTGATAAAATTGAGGGTGAGTAATTCAACTTTGCTCTGGGGTCGGTTGTGACTGAAAGATCTGAGTAAGCGTAATGCAGAGAAATAGCAAAATTATTGGGCAAAAGATGTGGGATATAGTATTCAGGTGAAAGATTAGGAAAGACTTTGGAAGAATGACCTAAAATTAACAGCCTGTACCTTACTTAAAGAGTAATATGAAAATGATGTATAGGTGGTATTTAACACTGGATAAATTGGCAAATATGTATAAAACAAGAGAAAATAAGTGTTGGAAATGTAAAGAAATAGAAGGTACGTTTCATCATATGTGGTGGCAGTGTAAGGTTATTTTAAAAATTATGGGAAATGATATATAATGAATTGAAAGAAATGTTAAGAATAAACTTTGTTAAAAATCCAGAAGCCTTTCTATTAGGTAATACAGGAATGGATCTACCTAAAGAATATAAGAATTTGTTTATGTATGCAACAATGGCTGCCTGGATATTGCTAACTCAACATTGGAAAGATGAAGAAGTCCCCACCAAAGAAGATTGGCAAATTAAATAAAGGGAGTATGCTGAAATGGCTAAATTAACCGGGAAGCTTAGAAATCAAGATTACAACAAATATAAAAAAGAATAGGAAATGTTTATTGCATATTTACAAAAGCAATGTACACAAGTCAATACATTAGCAGGATTTTAAATAACACTTGTAATATTATAGACAATGTACCAAAATTGGAAGTAATCAGAGATAAAGACTTTATTGACATGTGTGAATGAAAATATTATAAAGGAACCAAGAGTGGAGGAAAGTTCAGGGCAGACTGTGGATTTAATATGGATTGAATATACAGTTGTTTTAAATGTTTTATTTTATGCCTTTTTTATGTAGTTTTGTGAAAATTAATAAAAATATTACACAAAAGAGAGAGAGAGAGAAATAGCAAAATTATCAGAGGAGGCTGTCTGGAGGGGCCCAAGCCCAGGGCAGTGAATTGCCTAGAGAGGCAAGAAGAAGTCTTCTCTGCAGAAGCATTATTTGAGTTTACAGGTTATTTGGGTTATTTAGGCAGGAGCAGAGGGAAGCCACAAGACTAGGTTCCTTGCAGGGACACTGCCACTTATCAGAGTGGGCTAGCAGTGTAATTCTATCCACTGGGCAAGCTATTTCTGTCCTCTTGGGCCACACTAACCTAAAAATACAGGCACGCCCTCTGCAAGTTATTATGAGTCACACAGCACTCTTTATCGTGCAACACTGAGAATTAGCAGCCTATCCATTCTTCTGGACTACACTTGGAATGTAACTCACAAACATCTGGCCTTTTGTGCCAATGGAAGCTGGCTCAATAAAAAGCTATGGGCTTGTCCATATTTTCATGTAATCCACTGTATTAAATTCACACTGAATAGCTGGAACTCCCTGTGTTGTTCCTGTGGCCATCCTCTTTCCACACCGCAACAAAGGGACAACTACATAACAATTTCCAGTTCTTGCTTCGGTGCACCCAGGAGGCAGACAGTAGCTTATCTTCCCTTTCCTTTCTTTTTTTCATACAAAGCAATGACAACAAAGGAGAAATTATTGTGGGAAAGGAGCTATGTTTTCTCCCCGGTTTTCAAAAAGCATCTGTAGGAAAGCTTGAGAGCAAAGCAACCAACAGTTGTGGTGTGGTCTCAGCAGGTTTCATCTTCGTCTTCATAGCAGGAAAGCACCATCCCTGTCCTACTGAGATTTTGAATCTTGAGCTAATTTCCACTAGTCGGAGTTGCAAAGCTTTTAACTGAGAGCATTAGTAAACAAGAAGTCATTCACGCTGTGAATTTTTGCAAGAGTCAACTTCATTTATGTGTGTTTTCAAGAACTTCTGTTTCACCGTGCCATGCAAGTGGCTTACTGCAAATGGCTTGTTTAGAAAGAGGGCAGCCTCATTTTGTAATGGTTCTTAGGCCATAGGTGGATGAGCGATCGCTGAGATAGCAAGGGAGCTAAGGAAGACTCAACTGGAGAAGGGACAGAGTTCAGATGCAGAGCATCTGACTTGCATTCAGAAGACATAGATTCAATTTCTGGTATCTCCAGGCAGGGCTAGGGAAAGTTCTTGCATTGGGGATCTAGTGTCACTCAATGTAGACTGGGATCAGCAAACTTTTTCAGCTGTGGGTCTGTCCACTGTCCCTTAGACCATGTGGTGGGCCAGACTATATTTTGAAAAAATAATAATGAACAAATTCCTATGCCCCACAAACAACCCAGAGATGCATTTTAAATAAAACGACACATTCTACTCATGTAAAATCAGGCTGATTCCCGGACCGTCCATGGGCCAGATTGAGATGGCGATTGGGCCGCATCTGGCCCCCGGGCCTTAGGTTGCCTACCCCTGGTGTAGACAATATTTTTCTTCTGCTTTTTTATTTTTTATTGAAGATTTTCTTAGTTTGCAAAAGTACATGCATTGTCTCTTTTCCAGGTTGTGTTTTCTACAGGTCTATTACATTTCTTGTGAGAATGCCTGCGGGTGGCGGGGGGGATCTGCTGCAGTCGTGAGCAGAGGATCCATGGTTCCCCTTCCTTCCCTCCTCCGTGGTTACAAAGCATGGATCCACATGGATCCTCAGGATTTTTGCATTGGGCTACTCCAAACTCACTGTCAGATCACATGTCTGTGGCCACAGCATGAACCACAAAAATCATATATCCACTATTTCGTTTAGAATATTTTTTTTCTTGTTTTCCTCCTCTAAAAACTACGTGCGTGTTATGGTCTGGTGCGTGTTATAGAGCGAAAAATACGGTATATGCAGTATAAGGTTGGGAAGAAAAAGAGGGGGCAGAGAGGCATTGGTGGAGAAAAGGGTGTGTGGTGGGGGTGGTCTGCCCCGGGTGCCATCCCTGAGGGGGAGTGAAATTGCTGCAGGCGCCACCCCCTCAGGACGCCCCGCCCCTGGCACACACCCCTGGGATGCGTGCCACAGCACCCCCGGGGGCGGCTAGCCCCCCCCCCCCCCGGGGCCACTCCAGGGGTTGGAGCAGCTATCTCCACTTCTGGAGAGAGGGGGTGGCATGGTAAAACTTTTATTTATTTACTTAGTGTATGTGTGAGGTTTAGTGTCAACGTCACTTGGGAAGGTTCTCTTTCTATTCGCTTGTTATATTTACTTGGTAGTGAGAGAAGTTGGGCGTGGCCGCAGTGAGATTTGTTCGGGATGGGTGGGTCAAGTTAGCCATATTGATTTGTATGCTGTTGGTGGATTCCTGTTGTTGTCTTTTGGGGCTGTGTATGTGATAAAGAAGGGACGCAGGTGGCACTGTGGGTTAAACCACAGAGCCTAGGACTTGCCGATCAGAAGGTCGGTGGTTCGACTCCCCATGACGGGGTGAGCTCCCGTTGCTCGGTCCCTGCTCCTGCCAACCTAGCAGTTTGAAAGCACGTCAAAATGAAAGATAAATAGGTACCGCTCCGGCAGGAAGGTAAACAGCGTTTTCTGCGCTGCTGTGGTTCTCCAGAAGCTGCTTAGTCATGCTGGCCATGTGACCTGGAAGCTGTACGCCAGCTTCCTTGGCCAATAAAGCAAGATGAGTGCCGCAACCCCAAAGTCACTCACGACTGGACCTAATGGTCAGGGGTCCCTTTACCTTTATGTGATAAAGGGGTATCATACCGGAGTGAAGACGGCCTCTTCCATTTCCCCCCGTATCAGTTTCAGAACTGTAGACAGTAATGAACATATGGACCAATGTTCTGACTCAGTATAAGGTGGCTGCATAGGTTACATGTTTCTCACCACCACACATAAACTAGAATAAAGTGAGTAATTCAGTGTGTTCCTGCATAAATTGTGTTCTTGAGTCAAAGGATGACTGGATTTACAAAGAACATTTGGGGCCCAATAGTCATGCAGAATGAGACATAAAATAGAACAGTCCATTGGTCCTGTCCCAAATTTTTGGAGGATGAGGCAGACACTTTTTTGACTTAAAAAGGGAAGAATTATTCTAAATTGCTCTTTCTTTTTGCATTCTAAAACGTATCTACGCGTTCAATGCTGTGCATGTTTACTCAGGGTCCTCTCAGATAAGTATATTTTTATAGGTTGGGGCGATTCACCTAAACTCTAGAAATTAACAAATGGTAGGATTTTATTGAGATATAAAGGAGGAATCCCTAGGCTAGAACTATGCAAAATGATCTGGCCGAGTTAGAGGTGGAAGAAGCCTCTCTTGAGATGACCGTGCTGTGAGATATGGACCTCCTCCATATAAACTAAGGTGTAAATTTATGAATTTCGGTTTCAGAAGTGTAGACAATAATGAAACATATGGACCAATGTTCTGAATCAGTCTGTGGTGGCTTCATATGTTACATGCTCCACACCACCACACATCAACAAGGATTTCACTTTGGGAAGACATGCTAGGGGAGTGTGGAGTCATCTGCTACGCCACTTCTATGTTACGATTTATTTAGTCTCGCAGAACCCATCCTTTACGTGGTAGAAAGCTGAGGGATCAGATCTTTGGCACAAAGAATGTGAGTGAGAAATGTCAATACAATCACTGGATATTTCCATGGGGGGAGTATCTTTCTCCCTCCACGCTTTCTCTGTTCTCTACTTTAAACTCACACACATCCTCTTGGCACATTTTCATGTACTTTCACTTTCGCATTCAACACGTTTTCGCATTCAACGAGGCACGGCGGTGTTTTGAATTCTGGCACAGATGGATGTCTCCACTAACAGGATAAACATTTGAAGTGGCACTTGCTGAATGATTGACACTGGTTATACAGTAAGTTCTTATTCTGTCAGACTTTGGCATGTCATTAGGTGTCAGAGTTAATCTTCTGCCAGCCATTTGACAGGATTGTACTTAGTGCCTGATGCCAGTTTCTAAAAAGTGTGCATGATTAAGGCTGCATACAAATTACATTTGTTCAGTTGAATAACATACTGGTTATATATTTGGAAAGAAGATAGAATTATCCTAACAATGGGTCTCACCGTAGAGAGCTTTATGGAATATTGTATCTATTGTCAGGGCCATGAATATCTTCTCCAAATATGGACTTCCAGTTTTCTCCACATCAGTCCGAGTCTGGCGTTGGAGAGTTGCTAGAAGATATTGATCACTCAACCAGGAAGAACTCTGAGTATTTATACCAGGCCTGGCCAAACCGTAGGGTATTGTCAGATAACTATGCCTCTGAATATTCATGTCCTGCTTGTGAACTTCCATAGGCATCTGGTTGCTCAATATAAGAACAGAATGATGAACTAGTTAGATATTTGCTGCTCTGATCCATACATAGTCCTAGGGAGTTCACTCAGCTAGGTTCCAGCCCAGGACAGCCCAACTTTGGTCTCATATCTGTCATATTTGAGTAAGTCCATGATGATTTTGCAATGCATGCTAGTCTTTATATGAGCCAAATTTATTGCTGCAGATTAGTTCAGAAAAAGCTATTTACAATGAAGGAAAGCATTAAAATATCCTTGGCTTTCATTAGTCAAGTGGCAAGAAGGATGAAATCATCAAGATAAGGGAATGATCTATAACATTGTTTAGATATTTTAAACTTAGCAGGTATGAACCTGGTTTTCAAGCTAACTCCTATGCACCCATTGTTCTTCCATGTCAGAAGCCACTAAATTCATGCTGAAGGTATTATTACCCAGAAGATCCTGGAGAAAAAACTACAAAATTTAGGAGGCAATTCTCTTTCACCAAAAACAATGGAGATACCAACAGAGATGGAGAAGAATCTTGTTCAATCTGGATTTTAAAGAAAACTAAGCTAATTCAGTTTCTTATACATATTTGAATGAAGTTAACAATCATATTGTGTACTTCTCCAGATTTTGCAATTAGATTTAGTTTTTTGATAAAATGCTAGGGATAATGTGCAGGAAAGCAAACAAAATTGAGTATTTTATAGCGGAAATGTGTAAAAAAAAATGCATATTTTATGGGACAATGTGTGAAAACATGTACAACCTTAATGCATTTTTAATGTGTGTTTTTTTTAAAAAAAAATGCAGAAGATGGGATGGAACTGACTTGTGTTCGAATGCATGCAAAAGTAGCACAGTATAGAAATAGGCTAATATGCCCATTCCTAGTTTCAGGTCCATTTCAGAATAAACTACAAGGCTCCAATCCACTGGCCCTGAGATTACTGCTGAACTCAGAATTGATTGTATTGTAAAGGACATTATCTCAGGTATGGGTGCAAAAGAACCACCACCATTAGTATTAATCTTCAGAAGTGTTTGGAAACTTATGGAAGTCTGCTGTGCTTTTTGCAGATTCTCCCAAATTATTTCCACACAAAGAATTGTTTTCCATTGTCATCCAACAGAAAAAACAGTATCAATAATACTAAGACATAATGGCAGACCCTCCAAGTGTCCCTATTTTCTAGGGACATCCCTGATTTAGAGAAACCATCCTGGCTTCTGATTTGATCCTGGAATGTCCCACTTTTCCTTAGGATGTCCCTATTTTCATTGGAGAAATGTTGGAGGCTATGGAGTTATCCGACCCCCGAGGCGTCTGAAGGCAATTCTGTATAGGGAAGTTTTTTTGTGTTTTTTTAATGTTTAATGTTTTATTATGTTTTTATATATGTTGGAAGCTGCCCAGGGTGGCTGAGGAAACCCTGTCAGATGTGTGGGGTATAAATAGTAAAATTAACATTATAGAGTGGGATGTCCCTATTTTCATCAGAGAAATGTTGGAAGGTATGTAATAGAAATGATAAAACACAAAAATCTTGTGTCAAATGGTAATGAAGCATACGAAACAGGGCATAACAGGCTAAATAAGAACAGAGGCTGTTGCCCTGCGTATATTTTGGACTACAATTATCATAAGTCCTAGCCTGCATGTACTGGCCAGTGCCGATGGGAACTGCAGTCCAAAATATATCAAGGACACCAGGTTGAGGGCATCTGGGAGACACCATGATGAGTTCTCTTTAATTGGCACCATTTTATAGCACAGTATACAGCAGTTAACATAATTCAACAAGTATATTGGAATTTCAGAACAAAAATCGCATAATTGCCTTGATTAAAAGAGTTTCTTCCAAACCCCAGAACTGGAACCAGAAGACAGAGTTGACAAAATTACATTACACTCCTAATAATGTCTTAGGGTGAAGATTCTGTCAGAGCATTTTTTCTGCCTACAGGTCTGTGAACAAATTAAATAACTATTTTACTGGAGGCTTTGGCATCAAAGAGGGTTTTTATAGGTTGTCTTTTTTAAAAAAAAGTATAGTTAACTGCTTTCCATATCAAAGCATGTAGAAGTTGACATCAACAGGGGTGGAGAAGCTTATAATCAGGAGAACTTTTTCAGGTTTATGAGTGTGCAAAATGTTCTCTCTATTTGCATCAAGCTATTAGCAAACTGTTTATGTATGTATTTATGCATCGCCTTTATATCCTGCTGTTCTTTTAAAGAGCTGCAGGCAATATACATGGGATTTTTACAAGTTGTGAAGCTGCTTAGATGACCTTGGTTCAGTTACCATGCCTTCGCCTGAATCTACCTCACATGGCTGTTGTGCTCCTGGCAGGTAGGCTGAGATATGGGGTCTGACTCAAGGTCACACAGTCAGATTCATGACTGTGTGGGGATTGACTCATGGCCCGCATTGCTCAGGTCTTGCCCTCTGACCATGGTACACCACACTGAATTTCTTCTTTTAGCAAAGTGCTGATGTTTGGTAGAACAAGTCCTATCGGACATTCCCTATCTTCTCTGTGTGAATGAAAGGATTTGTCCTAATAAACATCATGTATTGAGGGGGGAATAAAAGATGAAAGACAAAGCTGTTCAGTATTCATCAAACCAGCTACAGTATTTCCAGAGTTATCGCTACTAAGAAATATGTGTTAAATGTACAGCTCTTCTTACTGGACTTTCCAAGGCAATTATGTGTTTATTTTACCTCAGCAAAGCAACATGTTTTCTTTGGACACCCTATTTCTGCAGATTTAAAAAGCAGCAACAACAGCGGGATTTGGGTGAACATTGTTGCATTGGCATACTGCAGGGATTCTCAGACTTCCTATGTGCTTCAGATGGCTGAAAATTACCGAGGCCCACCAGTCTCAAAATGGCGCCAGATGGAGGCAGAGTTTGGCATAATTGGCTGTCAATTGCAGACACAATTTTCTACTGATATCTAATCCACCTTTGGAAATGGCTAAATTCTTTGCTGCTGAGATTTCCCTATGGCTAGGAGTCCCATAGCTCAGCTTTCCACATGCTAAAAACAGAAATCCTTTTCTGGAGGTGTTGTTTGACATCCTCCCCCCCCCCTTTGGACAAAATTTGCTGATCTGGAGACTCCTAATGGCAATGTGCAGAAATGGGTCCTGTGCAGGTGCTTCTTCACACTCCAACCTGCAGTAGCAGAAATGGTACCTCACAGGATCGATGCCCGTGCTCAACAGCATCAATACAATGGAGTGTTGGGTGGGAAAGAAAGCCATGATGTTGACCTAAACAGAAGCCTGTCAGGTAGATCTTAGCCTTTACCATGCAGCTTTCCTGCCCTGCCTGTCTTTCCTTCCTACCAGATACCTGTCCCCCTGACAGTCACAGATTGCTCTGAGCCAATCCAACCCGACTCACAGCCCTCTGTGGTCATGTGTACTTGATTCATATGATACTCAATTTTGCCCAAGCCTCTGTGAGACAAATCTGGTACTACCATATTTAGCCATTCTGGGTAGCTTCCAACAAAGATTAAAAACACATTAAAATGTCACACATTAAAAACTTCCCTCAACAGGGATGCCTTCAGATGTCTTCTAAATGTCAGGTAGTTCTTTATCTCTTTGAAATCTGATGGGTGTTCTACAGGGCGGGTGCTACTACCGAGAAGGCCCTCTGCCTGGTTCCCTGTAGCTTTGCTTCTCACAGTGAGGGAACCACCAGAAGGCCCTCGGAGCTGGACCTCAGTGTCTGGGCAGAATGATGGGGGTGGAGATGCTCCTTCAGGTATACTGAGCCGAGGCCATTTAGGGCTTTAAAGGTCAACACCAACACTTTGAATTGTGCTCGGAAACATACTCGGAGCCAATGCAGTATCAGGCAAGGATAATTTCCCCTTGCAAACACACTAAAACTGGCTGAGCTATACAGTGGTACCTTGGGTTACATACACTTCAGGTTACATACGCTTCAGGTTACAGACTCCACTAACCCAGAAATAGTACCTCGGGTTAATAACTTTGCTTCAGGATGAGAACAGAAATTGTGCTTTAGCAGCACGGCGGCAGCAGGAGGCCCCATTAGCTAAAGTGGTGCTTCAGGTTAAGAACAGTTTTAGGTTAAGAACGGACCTCCAGAACGAATTAAGTTCTTAACCCGAGGTATCACTGTACCAAATTTTCCTTCTCTAGCATAATGGCCATTAAGAAATAAGCTTTTGACTCTCAACTTGCCGTTTTAAGCCCACTTGAGTCCTCAGTCTCCACATGGTTAACAATGAATAGTGTGCAGGAGAATCAGAGGGGGGCGGCTCCCATCCACCAGCCCTGCTCTCACAGCCCACATTGTCTATGCATTTGGAGCATGTCGACGGAGGTAAAACCTGCAATATTCATATTGGCTCCCCCTTGAGCTGGAACCCTGTATGTTCTGTGCATGTAGAAGCAGCCCCTTGCAGACTGGCACTGGAAATTAAACACTGGCCCCAAGACTCGGGGTCCTGGGACCCTTAAAATAAAATCTGAGCAAAGTTAGTGAAGCAGCAAAGAGTTTATTGATACATTATTGGAAGGATAGGTGTCCCAATACAGGCAGAACCAAGCTGAGTAAAAGACAAGTTTATATCACCTTCCCCTGAGTGGGAAGGTACCTCCCCTGTTGACATCTCCCATTCGCCTGAATTCAGGGACCCTCGCTCTTAATTAGGTAAAGGTAAAGGGACCCCTTACCATTAGGTCCAGTCGTGGACGACTCTGGGCTTGCAGCACTCATCTCACTCTATAGGCCGAGGGAGCCAGCGTGTGTCCGCAGACAGCTTCCGGGTCACGTGGCCAGCATGACTAAGCCACTTCTGGCAAACCAGAGCAGTGCACAGAAATGCCGTTTACCTTCCAACTGGAGCGGTACCTATTGATCTACTTGCGCTGGTATGCTTTCAAACTGTTAGGTTGGCAGGAGCAGGGACCGAGCAATGGGAGCTCACCCCGTCGCGGGGATTCGAACCGCCAACCTTCTGATCGGCAAGCCCTAGGCTCTGTGGTTTAACACACAGCATCACCCACATCCCTTTCACTCTTAATTACATTTCTCAAATAAGGAAGCGTGTTCCTATGCTCTCACACATCTACCCAAGCGATAAAGCCACTCCTTGACCACCCCCTTAGGCGTACACAAGTTCTACCCCACTGAAGCGTGCTGGTGTGTCTAGATAAACCACATTCTAGCAGCAAGCTGCCCTGTTTTTCTAACCCCAAGCCAGTAAAGGTAAGCCCCCAAGCGAGTTGGCCGTTAGTTAGCTGTTACACCCTTCTACTCAGATGTTGCAACAGTTTGAGGCCTTTTGACCTTTTATGAAAAAGCGGTGTTTTTATTCCTTACAGTAAGTTAGCCGGGGTTGCCTGTCCAGCATGCAGTTCATTGCCAAGATGCCAGACCTAGTTGTGTATGTTTCTCTTTGTGCATGGGTGCTGAATGCCCGAATAGGGCTACTACAGTGTCCTTTTCACTGTTAGAGAATGGGGTACCATGCATGCACTGTGACTTCCTTGTGCACTTTGGAAGACATAGGTGGCTGTGCATCAGAAGTACTGAAGTACTAACAACTCCCAAAATGAAGCTAGCAAGGGGCAAGGGAGACAGGCTTGCCTTATATACAGTCCTTGCTTACATAGATTTGATGCTTCGGGGAGACAATCCATTTAATTAAATGCTCAGTAGCCAAAAAAGAAAAGAAAAAAGGTCCTAAATTATCATGAATAGCAGTAGATCTGGTCTATGTTGTTCCAAGTTATAGAAATGTACATCACAATTTGCCACTTTATTCCACGCTGAAAGGTTTGCAAAAACGAATGCGCAGAAATATAAAATCATACTATCAGGGAAAGAAAGCAAATAAGAATGCTCCTAATTACTTGCACGATGACAGATGTTTTCTAAAAATGGTTCTTATGCCTCCAGATTTATATAAGGTTAAAAATGTGTAAAACAACAATCTCCACTATGAATACTGAGCTGTCTTATTTGGAGTGTTAGAAACACAGTGTATATTGTTTAAGGACGGCTGTATCTTATTTAAAAATAGCAACACAATAAGATACAGTCACCAAGAGCCTGCGCAGGAGAAAGGAGAATTCCTTTCTCAGCATTGTAAATGGATGCTCACATATGAATTGAAATTCACCAGAGAAGGAGGCAAATTAATATCATCGGAACCTTTAACATTCTTTTTTTGAATGTCCTTTGCGTTATGGTAATTGGTAAGTATACTGATAAGTGACAATTCCTTAATGCTGAGGGGTGTCTCAGAGTACCAAAGAGATGCTGCAGAGATTACCAGGCCAAGCTATTTGCATGGCTAATCAGAAGGCGAATTTAATTTTGATGCTGGAGCACTGACAGATGCTCATTTTCAAATATCTATCATATATGGAAAGGTAAATGTCAAGCAGTACTTATTCTAAAATTTGCCTTACTCTCGAGAATTAGAGTGAATTCCAGAAGAAGAAAAAACAAGACCAGACAGACGTGTTGGCAATGAAAAATGACTCTATTTCAACTAATACCTGTATGCTTAATAGCTATGCCTGCCCTTTATTTCTATATCATTTACGAGTTGCACGGACTTACAATGACCTTTGCCTTTAGTTTAATGGCAGCCCCTATTTTTGCTTTCAACTAGGTGCAAGAGTTCTGAAAACTGCTGGATGAAGGCTTCACTCTGATGCCTACACTCTTGGGAGTAAGTGCCATTTAACTTGATGTCCTGTTTTGTAGACACACATAGGGATAAGCTGTGAAAAATAAAAACCCTGTGGTGCCCCTTGTTGAAAAAAGCTGAATCTCCATGTCGCACCCACTTGACAGAAGCTAGCATGCAACAATTATTTCAAGTGGCCAACATACACCCAATCAACATGAAACTCATGACTTCCACCTGAGGAGTATCTGAAGGTACAACATCTCCATATGCTTCTCCCCATTGTCTGAGATCTGCTAAGGAAGCTCTGCTATCCCATGTCCAAACTATTGTCTCAATAAAGTCCTCTCTGATTATGGGGAGGGAGTCAGAGAGTCCTAGCCTCTTTAATTTTGGGGGAGGTCAGAAGGAAGGTCTGTAGCTTAGGAGAAAATCATCTGTTCTCCATGCAAAATGTGCCAGGTTCAATTCCCAGACTCTCCAGCTAGAGCAGAGTTTCCCAAACTTGGGTCTCCAACTGTTTTTGGACTACAATTCTTATTATCCCGTACCTGCTAGCTAGGGATGATGGGAGTTGTAGTCCAAAAACAGTTTGGGAAACCCTGAGCTAAAGCTTCAGAAGAACCTTGCCTGAAACCCTGGAGAGCCACTGAACTGGAAAAATACTGAAATGTTAAATAGCCATATACTCAGTATAAGGCAGCTTTCTAACTCAACTTCTCCTTAAATTTACATGGAAGAATGATTGGCTAATACTAGAAGTGGCCCATACTCTAGTTGCAAGAGCTTCTCACCTTTTGAGTGTCTTCTTCTTCTTCTTCTTCTTCTTCTTTGGTGATCACTTGTAGCTGACTAAGATTGTCTTAATAGTGAGTCTGTAAGGGGCTGTGGAAGTCAATTCTGGATCCACATGTCCTTCTACAGTGGGGACATAGGTTTCCGGGCAGGAGTTGATCATGGTGAGGGTTTGCCAAACTTGCCTTCCTCTTAACTCATTTCTTCCTTTCACCCTGAGTTCATTCTTCAAAGTCCACAACACCTTTGGTAAAGGCTGTTCTCCAATTGAAGCACTCACAGGTCAGTGTTTGCCAGTTATCAGTGCTTATACTACTTTTTTTTTTTAGATTTGCCTTGAGAGCGTCTTTAAACCTCTCTTGTTGTCCATCAGTATTTTGCTTTCCATTCTTAAATTGGGAGTAGAGTAGTTGCTTTGGAAGATGGTGATCAGGCATCTGCACAACCATGATGAATCCAACCAAGTTGATGTTGAAGAATCATTGCTTCGACACTGGTGATCTTTGCTTCTTCCAGTACACTGTCATTGGTTTGCCTGTCTTCCCAAGTGTAAAATTTTCAGAGACACCATTGATGGAATCTTTCGAGGAGTTGGAGGTGGTGTTTATAAGTGGTCCATGTTTCAGTAGCTTACAGTAAAGTTGGTAGTACAATAGCTTTGTAAACAAGCATTTTGGTTTCCCTGAAAATGTCCCGGTCCTCAAACACCCTGTGCTTCAGCTGGGAGAAAGCTGCACTTGCAGAGCTCAGGCGATGCTGGATTTCGGCATTGATGTCGGCCCTCATGGAAAAATAACTGCCCAGGTAGGAAAAGTGATCAACACTTTCCAACATTACACCATTAAGTTGGATTTGTAGCTTGGCGGAGGGGTTGTTTTGTGCTTATGATTAATTAGTGGGTTGTAATATTAATCATTAACCCTGTACCTGAACTGATTTGGGATCCAGGAAGGGTCAGCCTGATCAAAGGGTCATGGATCAAGGCCACGGGGTGGATTGGGGGCACTGTGCCCAGCACTAATTTACAGCAACCTTCTGGTGACTTCTTGTCAAAGCCTACCATATATAGTGGTGCCTCGCAAGACGAAAATAATTCATTCCGCGAGTCTCTTCGTCTAGCGGTTTTTTCATCTTGCGAAGCACGGCCATTAGCGGCTTAGCGGATTAGCGCTACAGTGGTGCCCCGCAAGACGAAAAACTCGCTAGACGAAAGAGTTTTCCGTTTTTGAGGTGCTTCACAAGACGAATTTCCCTATGGGCTTACTTCGCAAGACGAAAACGTCTTGCGAGTTCTTGCAAGTTTTTTCCCCTTCCCCCCCCTTTTTCTAAGCCGCTAATAGCCACTAAGCCGCTAATAGCACTAATCCGCTAAGCCGGTAATGGCCGTGCTTCGCAAGACGAAAAAAACGCTAGATGAAGAGACTCACGGAACGAATTATTTTCGTCTTGCAAGGCACCACTGTATTAGCGGCTTAGCAGCTTAGCGGCTATTAGCGGCTTAGCGGCTTAGAAAAAGGGGGGGAGGGAAAAAACTCGCAAGAACTCGCAAGACGTTTTCGTCTTGTGAAGCAAACCCATAGGGAAATTCGTCTTGCGAAGCACCTCAAAAACGGAAAACTCTTTTGTCTAGCAAGTTTTTCGTCTTGCAAAAAAAAATTCGTCTTGCGGGGCACCACTGTAGTTTTATCCTAAATTATCCCATTTCAAGCCACACATTCACCAGCTATTCTCTGTGAATAGTATTCATTCAACAAACCATTTGAACGCCACCTTAAAGAGAACCCTAGGAAGCTGTCTTATACCAAGTCAGACCCTTAGATCTATCTAGCTCAGTTTGTCTACACTGATGGGCAATGGTTCTCCATGGTTTCAGATAGGGGTCTTTTCCAACTGAACCTGGAGATGCCAGAGATTGCACCTGTGACCACCTGCATTCAAAGTAGATATCCAGTCCCTGAAATACTACTCTTCCCAGGGACTTCAGGAAAAAAGCTGAACTTCTTCATAAGTGTAGCTATGATTACTTTGACAAAAGAATGACTGAATTATGTGAATCCATATGAATAATAAAATCCAATTGGGGCTGGTGATGGAATATTATACAAACCAGAAGAAGAAGAGGAGGAGGAGGAGGAGGAGGAGGAGAAGGAAGAGTTTGGATTTGATATCCTGCTTTATTACTACCCAAAGGAGTATCAAAGCGGCTAACATTCTCCTTTCCCTTCCTCCCCCACAACAAACACTCTGTGAGGTAAGTGGGGCTGAGAGACTTCAGAGAAGTGTGACTAGCCCAAGGTCACCCAGCAGCTGCATGTGGAGGAGCAGAGACGCGAACCCGGTTCACCAGATTACAAGTCTGCCACTCTTAACCACTACACCACAGTGGCGAACCTTCCTTCCTTCTTTGCTTCCTTCCTTCCACTATAAATATAAGCAGGTCTAGCAATGAATGCCATTTTTTTAATTAAAAAAAATCCAGCTGATCCACTCTAACACTCTTTGATCCTTGAGACCATTTGGACTAAAATGCCTTTTCTGTGTTTGAACACAGGTCATCAGAATTTGTCCTTACACAATTTGGAAATAAGATTATCTAGAACACTTTTGTCTACAGTTGGCAGAGAAATGAGGCCTTTTGCAAAGCAATTAGTGATCCATAATATTAGCACCATCTGAAACTAACATGGAAACAATTATTTTTTAGAGTGTAGTTTCCATGGTTATTATCATTGATGATAGTAATTACACCATGGTGTTTAGAACATGGCCTCTGAGGCAACGCATAGCCCATTTGGCAAACTATTGAGACACCCTTTTTCAGACAAAAGCCTAAAATGCCAGACACTAACCTTACTAGTGCTTCAAGAACCCACTTTAATATTAAACACTCAGCATTGTGGAAATATAAGCAAGTAATTGCCTGCTCCAGTGGATGACTTCTCCCTCCTTCCATGGCCAATTTTCTCCCCCACCCCATGCAGAACATCTCCACTTCTCTTTGCCTTCCAAATCTTCTTGGTCAACGTAACAAACAAAACTCCAAAAAGAGCAAATGCACTCGCTCCCAACTGCATCTGTACAGATTGACTTCTTTTGCATGATTTAATCCTGTTGCAAAAATACGTATTTTCTGCTCATGGCCCTTAGCGGTTCATATCTCCCAACACAGATAAAGAACAAACAAGCCAGTGTAGCCCACAGTGAACAGTTTTCTGTATATGGACTAAGCATTATTGTAAAGCATAGCCTTTTCAAGGAATCTCTTCTCATTCCAGAAAAAGCCTTATTTACATCAAAGTCACTAACCTGATAATATTGGACAGCGGATGGAGTCTGAAGTGTATGAATAATAGTTGTGGACACTGGGATTATATAGACAGGGATAAACAGAAGTGCCTGGATCTGCTTTGAATTTTATTTTATTTTTTGCCCATGACAAAATGTAATTCTATTCCAGAGTGGTTGATGGAATCTGGAGTGGTCCTTACTGTAACAGAGTCCCCCAACTCACATGTTTGTGGATCTCAAATGTGGCAATGCAGCACTGATGCAGAGAATACTGTCTCTGATGGATAGATGAATCCTGTTGTATACTTCCTCCAAAGTTATCTTCCCCTCTGTCTTTTCTTTTATTTGTATGGTGATTTAACATTTCCTTAGAAATTAGAAGTATGTTCCTTAGAGTTGAACATACCTTATCATTGAGATGAGGCTGGCATTGGTGTATTTCTATTAAATAATTCTCTGGTGTCCTGCGGTTTTCTCATGGTTTCTGATCTAAAAAAGCACAGGAGAGAAATTACATCATTGCATCTTTTCTGTGGTCCAGGAAGCTTGGAGTTTGGATGTGGGAGAACTTCAGTTCAGTCCACATAGAAAGGTGAACCTACCCAATTTCACACTTTTTGAAACACTGCCTGAACCAAACAGCCATCATTTGCAATTCACACCTCTCTGAATTTTGCAATGTCCTTCCCCAGTCAAGCACTGTGTACAAAAATACATATATTATGGTAAAGTGTGCATAAATATTAATGAAAATAATGAACAAATAGAAATCAGATTGCATTCCCAGTCTTTGTCTTCAGCCGTTCCCCCATATATTCATGAAATATATTTTCAACCACAGCTTAGACACACACTATATTATTGGCTACATCCAATATCCTGAAGCAAAGTTCTTAACCTGAATCACTATTTCTGGCTTAGTGGAGTGTGTAACCTGAAGCGTATGTAACCTGAAGCGTATGTAACCTGAGGTACCACTGTAATCAGTTTTGATTTATTCCAGTTTATATGTTTTTGACCATGTTGCCACCACATATACAGCTACTGGCTGTTCTTATCTGTCCTGGGTTCTTTGCTGCAACATGCCATAACCAATAATTTTAATAAACGGCTGTTTAAATAATTATAAAGCTCCACTTCTTTCCCCTGGCCTCTTCTTCATCTGCAAGGTCCTTTCTCCTATCAACAATTCCTAATACAGTTGTCATTTCTTATACACCAGCTTCAGATTCATTGCTGTCTTGGATTACACTTTCCCCTTTTCTATTATATTCAGTTTCTGTCTTTAAATTTTGTTTTCACAAACTCATTTTCCCACCAAGCTTTTCCCTTCTCTGCCACTTCTTGACTTTCATTTCACTTGCCTGGATCATCCTCTCAAAATATCACATTATAACAGCAACATGTGTAGACATCTGTGCCTACTAAGCATTTAGATTTCATCTTTCTTCCTGTTCATCTTCCTTTGCTTCCTCCAAGCTTCTGGCCTGATTTTTAGATCCGGAACAGGAATCCATTGTTTTCTGTCTTGTGGTACTGTTATCTACCCTTGACTCTATGGGAGAGGGAAGCCAAACTCTAAATGAATGAAAAATGCAGAGCGCTTCTTATGATAATCATTGCTTAACAGAATGCAGAGGAAAAGGAAAGTCTAAAGCAATATATAGGGAGAAAACAGTCAATTACCAAACAAAGCAACCAAACTCACCGAGCACTAGTTAAATGTTTTCTGAATGATATGGAACAAAATCAACAGAGGAGCAAACATGCAAAACTATAGACATATTCAGAACAGATGTCAAGAAACACATTTTATGTTTGGCATATTTCCTCAAGTTTGGATTAATCTCTGGAACCAGATGGTATTTATCTGTAGCAGGAGACCATCTCCCCACAGAAATGCAAACATCAGCAAAAAGCAAAACAAAACAAAATCCACCTCTCCTCCTAAAGCTAACCCTTCCACCCCACAAAACTAATATAGGAAACATAGGTTTCTGGAAGATAGAACCCAATGACAATGGTCACATGCAATATATCAATAAGCATTATTCTGTTTCATCTTCAAACGTGCTGATTCACAGAGATTTTATTTTATTTTTGCCAGTGAGCTGTAGATTTCTTTCAAACAGAAGAAAGTGAAAAGTAACTTTCTTGTAGACCAAAATTCACAGAACTATTTTGATGGCATCAAAGATTTGCATACAAGGACTGATGCAATATTAATGCATCTTCTTAGTCACGTGCAGTCACCAGGAATAATTTCTTTATAAATTTCAATGTCGTGGTCCTAAGCAATATATTTACATCAGTGAATCAGCATCAGTAGTTGATGAATCCCATGGGGCACCAGAGATTCTTCTCTATTATCTTGTTCTCCTTGCTTTCAACTGTCCTCTTAGGTTCACATGTTTTCCCACATGCATTTTTGCTTTTGAATTGTGGTGCTGCAGGAGACTCTTGAGAGTCCCACGGACTGCAAAAAGATCAAACCTATCCATTCTGAAGGAAATAAACCCTGAGTGCTCACTGGAAGGACAGATTCTGAAGCTGAGGCTCAAATACTTTGGCCACCTCATGAGAAGAGAAGACTCTCTGGGAAAAACTTTGGTGTTGGGTAAGATTGAAGGCAAAAGGAGAAGGGGACAACAATGGACGAGATGGTTGGACAGTGTTATAGAAGCGACCAACATGAAATTGATGAAACTCCAGGAGGCAGTGGAAGGTGAGCTCTGGTCCATGGGGTCATGAAGAGTTGGACACGACTACTCGACTAAACAACAACAATGTATCATGGATTTGGGATGCCGCTATGGGGATACACTTCCTCATGATCATCTTCTACATGACCTGGAGCACGGGCAACCAATGTGATGCCTTCTAGAAGTTGCTACAGTTCCTGTCATCTTTAACCAATGGCTGTGCTGGCTGGGTCTGATGAGAGTTGAAATTCAGCATTGACATCTGGAGGGTGTACTGCTACCTACCTCTGACATGGAGCTTTTATCAAACCATAGTGATGTGGGAAACAAGGAAGTATACTGCAGGGTTTTCTGAATCCTTGAGCCATGCGAGTCCATTGTAACAGGAGTCAATATATCTGTTTTTAATTTGTGCTTAACTAAATGGTTCGCTAGGATGGGGGTGGTGCTGTGGTCTAAATCACAGCGCCTAGGGCTTGCCGATCAGAAGGTCAGTGGTTTGAATCCCCATGACAGGGCAAGCTCCCATTGCTCAGTCCCAGCTCCTGCCAACCTAGCAGTTTGAAAGCATGCCAAAAAAGTGCAAGTAGATAAATAGATACCGCTCCGGTGGGAAAGTAAACGGTGTTTTGTGTGCTGCTCTGGTTTTGCCAGAAGTGGCTTTGTCATGCTGGCCACATGACCTGGAAAAACTGTCTGCAGAGAGTTTTCCATCAGCCTATAAAGTGAGATGAGGGCTACAACCCCAGACTCATTTGTGAATGGACTTACCTGTCAGGGGTCCCTTTACCTTTACTTTAAATGGTTCTCTAAACTGTTATGGCTTGTTTTCAAATCAAAACTTTCTGCATAACTGGGAGAAATTCCAACCAGTAAAGCTTTCGCCTACCTGGAGGAGCAATCAGTGGCGTAGCGTGGGGGGTGCAGGGGGGGGGCTGGCCGCACCGGGTGCAACATCTGGGGGTTAGGGGGCGCAAATCCATGGGTTAGGGGGCGCAAATCCACGGGTTAGGGGGCACAAATTACTTGCCTTGCCCCGGGTGCTGACAACCCACGCTACGCCACTGGGAGCAATGGTGGGGGGAAGGTTCCCCTTCAGATCTTCTGCATGCCATGCAAAATGTGTTGCAGAAGGCATATGAGTCTTTCTTTCCCTCTCCCCCCACAGCCCAAAAATGTGGAAAGCCTAATTTTAAAGTGGTGAAGCAGCATGGCTCATTTGAAGGGTTTCCTGGCACCCAATGAAGAAATTTTTATTTGTTCTGTTTGTTTGTGAAACCTTTGCCAGTTATGCAGCTATCAGAGACACATGGAGAATGGTAACTGTAGGTTTGAATAATGTTGTTGTTTAGTCGTTTAGTCATGTCCGACTCTTCATGACCCCATGGACCAGAGCATGCCAGGCACTTCTGTCTTCCACTGCCTCCTGCAGTTTGGTCAAACTCATGTGGGTAGCTTCGAGAACACTATCCAACCATCTCGTCCTCTGTCGTCCCTTCTCCTTGTGCCCTCCATCTTCCCTAACATCAGGGTCTTTTCCAGGGAGTCTTTTCTTCTCATGAGGTGGCCAAAGTATTGGAGCCTCAGCTTCAGGATCTGTCCTTCCAGTGAGCACTCAGGGCTGATTTCCTTAAGAATGGAGAGGTTTGTTCTTCTTGCAGTCCATGGGACTCTCAAGAGTCTCCTCCAGCACCATAATTCAAAAGCATCAATTCTTCGGCAATCAGCCTTCTTTATGGTCCAGCTCTCACTTCCATACATCACTACTGGGAAAACCATAGCTTTTACTATACGGACCTTTGTTGGCAAGGTGACGATTATTATTCAAGGTTTGAATAATAACATACTTCATTAATACTTCAATGGCAACATACTGGCCATGCACACACTTCTGATTTTGTTTCATGCAGGATTACAAATGGATGAAGTCACTAGGCTTTGCTGTGGAAGTATTTTAGTGAAGTTGCCCACCTTCTTGAATCCACCAAGACTTGATTCCCAAAATTTGATGGATTTTGAAGAAGTCAATTGCTGCATCTAAAACAGATGCTAGAATCACCACTACAACTTGCTTTACACATATAGAAGCTTTTGTGTGGTCAAGCAGTGTCGTGGTGCAATGTCAAGAAAGCCAACATACCTGTCTGGCTGTTTTAAATCCAAGAGCTTTGAAGCTGGCAGGTCTCACTATTCTCCAAGCTAATCGTATTCTTAATTGTTTGTCGGAATTGGAAAATGCACGGCAATTTGTATGGGTGAAAGCTCTCAGACAAATGATGAGATAATTACTTGAATATGCATTGATTGTGCAATTGGCCGGATGATTTTCTATCAGAAAGTGTTTGGGTTGAAAGGGAATAAAGGATTGCAGTACCTTAAAGAGATCCTGCTTGCAAATGAGTGATCCAGGCATGCAGGACTATTAGCCCCAGACCAAGCCTTAGTATGGCATGGATATCATTGCTGTTGCCACCACTGTTTGTACTGAGATAAGAAGAGGAAAGTTTGCATTTGTGGGAATAGCCATCATCTGTCTGTTCCAATGCACCAGGACTTGGTGCAAGCCTAGCAAGGATAAATTTGGCACCGTGTAGACCTTTTTCATATAATTATAGAGTGGGAAGGTATTCTGAGGGTCATCCTGCAATGAAATAATATCAACTAAAGTATCCATGATAGGTGGCCATCCAACCTCTGCTTAAAAACCTCCAGTGGAGGAGAATCAACCACTTGATTCTGTTCCACTGTCAAACAGCTCTTTCCACCAGAAAGTTCTTCCTGATGTTTAGTTGGAAATTTCATTCTCGTTACTTGAATCCATTAGCTTGGTCTTGCTCCCTGGAGCTTGAGAAACAAGCTTCATATTGCATGTGACAGCCATTGAGATGTTTGAATTTGGCTATCATATGTCTAAGCAGTGGGGTCAACTATAGGGGTGGAAGAGGCTTCAGCCCTCTCAATATTTCTGGGCAGTGCCACAAATATTGAGGGGGCCACCATCCCCCACTGCCTCCGGGTGAGCACTGGCTCACAGGGTGGAGGCAATGAAGGTGATTTTTGTCCTCCGCGCCCCCCACCCGCAGGCAAGTGCTGATGGGACAGGCGAGGCAGAACGGGCAACGAGTGGGGGTGGGACAGGTCAGGTGATGCCAGGCCCCCACAATGTGGGGAGCAAGTTGGCACCCTTGCCTCTCAGTCTACTCTTTTCCAGGCAGCTTCACAACAGACGCCAATAATTTCTCCCAGGAGCCATCTCAGATGACAATGTATTCCACAATTTGGCTGCTGGATGCTATGTAATGTTATATATTTTCTGGAATCAAGAGCAGTTTTGCATCCACATGAAGATCTTTACAAAGCAGATATTTATATCAACGTATATCAAACTTCCAGCTTTAAACAAACAAAGGTTGTTGTTGTTGTCAACCAGAGCCAGGGCCTTTTCAACACTGGCTACAGCCTGGTGGAACACTCTGCCTCATGAGACCAGGGCCCTGCAGGATCTGCTTTCTTTCCGCAGGGCCTGTAAGACAGAGTTGTTCCACCTGGCCTTTGGCTTGGAGTCAATTTGATTCCCCCCCCCCCCTTTCTTTTTTCCTTTCTCCTCCTGTGATGAGGCTGCATTTTAATGTTTCAATGTATTAATGTATTTTAATCTTGTTTTTAAGTTGTATTCATTCAACTTGTTTGTGTTATTGCTTGTTAGCCGCCCTGAGCCCGGCCTTGGCTGGGGAGGGGGGGGGTATAAATAAAATTTATCATTATTATTGTTTTTAAAAAACACCTCCCTTCATCCATCATTGTAGTCAGATCTTCATGTGACTAATATCTCTGCAACCTGCAATGCCCTTTCTCGTACATTTGGAAGACCACACCCCCATTATTGTGGATAGACAAGAAGGAGGGAATTGGTTTGTTTCTCTTAATTTTATGCTATATTTCTCCAGCCAAGAAAATATGTAGGGATTTTTGTGTGAAGACTTCCACCAAAGAATCCTGAGAATTGTAGTTTGCTAAGGGTGCTGGGGATTGTAGCTCTGTTTCCAAGATTCTTCAAGGAAAGTCATGTACAGTTTCCAGGATTCTTTGAGTCATGTGTTTTAAATGCACATAAAAGCTAAAAATAAAAGGTAAAGGACACCTGGATGGTTTAGTCCAGTCACAGGCGACTATGGGGTTGCGGGGCTCATCTCGCTTTCAGGCCGAGGGAGCCAGTGTTTGTCCACAGACAGCTTTCCAGGTCATGAGGCCAGCATGACTAAACCGCTTCTGGCACAACTGGACACCGTGACAAAAACCAGAGCGCACAGAAATGCCATTTACCTTCCCGCCACAGCAGTACCTAGTTATCTACTTGCACTGGTGTGCTTTTGAACTGCTAGGTTGGCAGGAGCTGGGACAGAGCTCACCCCATCATGGGTATTCGAACCACCAACCTTCTGATCAGCATGCCCAAGAAACTCAGTGGTTTAGACCACAGTGCCACCGGCATTTTTAATAAAATGTACAGTGTGAGTGTGGCCTACAATCCTTCCTTCCTTCCTTCCTTCCTTCCTTCCTTCCATCCTTCCTTCCACCAGCCAACTGTGAGAGGGGAAAATGAAAGGTCTGAGTTCTGGAGCAAAAATAATTGTTCTGCTTGGGTATTCATGCCCCACAGTCAACAGCCACAATCCACCATGGATATCTGATGTTTAAGCCACAGATGGAAGTTGCACAAAACCAAGAAGGGTTTGCACAGGGGACTTTTGCCTTGCCTTGCAATAAAGGGAAATGCAAAAGGAGATCCCTTACCAGTTCTTAACAAAATGCTTCAAAGACTGAGGGCACTGTGAGCATCATGTGTTTTGATGTATGAAAACACTGGGATTTTCTGTGTAAATTTTTGCATCTCATTGGGACTTTGCCCACAGTGACATTTTCCTGTGCGAAATCTGGCATTTTTTAAAATAAAAAAATCCCTCCATATATAATGGCAAGATCAAAGCTAGAGCAATCAGTATATTCTGATCTGATATCACAAAGGAAAATGTTGTGATATAGCACCATCTGCAGGTGCAGAACAATACCATGTTTGCCCAAAGCATCGCTTGAAATATTTATGCTTCCCTACTTTTCCTTCCCTGAAGCAGGAATAGGGCATGCATTTTGCATGGATTTGATACACTGGAGACATAATTGCAATAGCATTATATAACTATAGAATCTGAGCTATTAGCTTATTTATAGTTACACGGCACAGAAGCGATGTGAAACAAAAGGGATTTTAGGTTAAGCAATAATGTGGCTGCAAAGCTATCTGTAGTAGTTAAAATGTGCTAGTTGTACAATTTGTACGCACAATAGGATTTACTTTAGATGGTGCACCTTTCTGGAAAAAAACAGAATGTTCAGTATTAAAAAATCAATAAGAAAACATGCACCCTGTATTATATAAGGAAATGCCTTGGTAAACCTTTGCAAGGGCACTTGGGTTTGGTGCAGAGAACTGACTGCGCCAGTTGGCAGATTTTGGCATCCATAGCCATGGTAAATCCAGGGTGCTACAGGTCTTCAGTGTCCTTGTAAGGAGGCAACTGGAGTGAGATGCAATGAGGCAGAGTCCTTTTCTAGGCTCTAAGCCACACTTAGTTTGTCCAGCTAAGGAATCAGGAGATTGCTAGGAATGGAAGATAGGATTGCATCAGCATAGTAATGCAGGATAATGCAGCTGTGCAGGATAATGCATGAAAACTCTTGGATAAGTCAGGTGAAGCAAATTTGCTGATATGGATAGGTGTCCTAGGCAGGTATTCGGCTTGAGAACTACTTGATATGCACGGAATGTGCAATAAGCCAGCTGCATATAATGGTTTCGATCTGCAAGACAAACAAAGGACTTTTGCTTATTTATTTATAAAACTCATATATGCTTAATTGCTGAAAGCTCTAAACAGTTTACATGGTATTTAAAACATACATTAATATTACCCGTAAATGTTAGATGATAAACACAAAAACCCAAGTGTACATGAATCTGTACTTTAAAAATATATATTATATATAAAAAGTAAATTCCATATCAAAATGTATGTCAACTTTGCATATCTGGATAGGGTTTCCAAAATAAAAAGGGTGACAGCTGTTGCCAAAAAATTACCATGATACTCTTTATGCGAAAAAAATGTCTCAAACATGCACTATATATATGGGAAAATAGAAGTATATTTGAGAAGTGAAATAAAGACTCAGATTTCACACATTCCCACCAGTGGAGAAGGTGTCAGCACATTTTTGAGGTGCTATAAATATAGGGATCCCTTCTAGTTAGTTGAGAGGTTGGGATGACACATTAGAGCTGCAACCCTGTACAGACTCCCTTGAAAGTAAGTTCCATTGAAATCAATAGGACTTACTTCTGAGTAGACACAGAACAATAGAATCAGAGAGTTGGAAGGGACCACAATGATAATCTAGTCCAACCCTGTGCAATGCAGGAACCTCAGCTAAAGCATCCATGACAGATGGCCATCCAACTTCTGTCCACCACCTCTTGAGGGAGTCTGTTCCACTGCTGAACAGCTCTTTCCCCTGAATGTTTAGTCAGAATCTCCTTTCTTGCAACTTGAAGCCATTGGTTCGAGTCCTACCCTCCAGAGCAGGAGAAAACAAGCATGCTCCCTCCTCCACGGACAACCCTTAAGATATCTGAAGATAGCTATCATCTCTCAGTCTCCTCCCAGTTTCTTCAAGCGCTCCTCAAAAGGCTTGGTTTCCAGACCCTTGATCATCTTGGTTGCCGTCCTCTGCACACCTTCCAGCTTGTCAACGTCCTTCTTAAATTGTGGTGCCCAGAATTGGTCACAGTATTCCAAGTGTGGTCTGACTAAGGCAGGACAGATTGGCACTATTACTTCCTTTGGTCTGGACACTACACTTCTGTTGATGCAGTGTAGGATAGCATTAGCATTTTTTGCTGTGTATCACACTGTTGACTCATGTTATCATGTGGTCCACCAAGACCCCTAGATCCTTTCTGCATGTACTGCTAGTAAGCCAGGTGTCCCCCATCCTATATTTGTGCATTTGGTCCTTCCTAAGTGCAGAACATTTGTCCCTATTGAAATTCATTTTGTTAGCTTGCACCCAGTTCTCCAATCGGTTAAGGTCATTTTGAATTCTGATTCCGCCTTCTGTGGCATTAGCCACCCCTCCCAGTTTGGTGTCATCTTCAAATTTGATGAACATCCCCTCAATTCTTTCATCCAAGTCATTTGTAAAGACATTGAACAACAATCACTTCCTCCCAAGTTTCTGAGCGCTTCCACTTCAATCAGTTCCTTCCTATTGGTGAGGACCAGGTCCAAAATAGATGATCCCCTTGTTGGTTCTTCCACCTTCTGGGAAATTAAATTGTCAGTGATGCAATGGAGGAAAGTCTTTGTCCACTGCATGGAGAGCTGTAGCAGTCATGGATTTCCTAAAGGGCATGCAAGCGCTGGTGAAGATAAGAAAACAACTACAGCACACTTACAATGAAAATTAACATCCTACAATAGAGGGTCTTAGGTAGGGCATTGGGAACCCACCTTCCTAAGAAATATATCTAGTCCTCTTCAAACTCTTTCATAATTTCATTTGAATTTCCTTGGAAAAAATTGCTCCAAGTAGACACTGCCAGATCCATTGTACGATTCCACTTGTTTGCACAATTTGATGGCAACTCTAATATGAGCCATCCATTGTAGATGACGGGATAATACAGAAGGTGATCACTTGCGGCTTTCTCTAGTTCTCCGATGTCTGCATAATGCTGAATGCATATGGGTTGGACACAATTCTTGTTGATATGTTTACTATCATCTCAGTGGTTAGCAAACAGCTTTGCGATGCCTTAGCCCCGAGAGATATTTTGATGTAAGCATCTCTGCAGATCTGCATTCAAACACTTTACTTGCACTGACATCTTAACACCATTTTCTGATTTAAGATGACAACACTGGGGGAAAAGCCCTTTCTGACAGTAATTAAATCAATTAAATCAAACAGTTTTGAACCCAGCATTGACAATAACCTTAGCTGGACCTGAAAGGTTGGGAACAGCAAACCAGGTTAAGTGTTTGGAGGAAGAGGGGGGTAGGGTTAAGTTGAATGGTGAATAAGATTTTTATTCATGTGAACATCAGATCCATGTTTAATACCAGTCTCATAGAGTTGTAAGATTTTCAGAAATATCTGTGTATTATTGTTGAAAAGCTAAGACCTCCATCCTCTGCACACACTTGCCACTTGCACACACTTTTCCATTGAAATCTATCACTTGAGGCTGTATCCAAAATTGTGAAAATGAAATTCTGATCACAAAATGTGACTCCCCTATCTCTCCTCCATCTGCATGTTCCCAAAATCTGCTGCAGAGGGTCCCCAACCCTTTTGACCAGGTTTAAAAGATGGGGGGTGCAGACGAGAGAAGAGAGAGATATGTTGTGCACAAGGAAATCTGTTGTGAGAGTGGCACAGGATCATTGGATAGAACCCTTGATTGATTGATTGATTGATTGATTGATTAAACTAGTATTTAAATATTTACCTCTGGATCCAACCAATCCTCTGTTTTCCAACGTAATCCATTCTGGAAGACCGTTCAAGTTCTGAAACGAAACCAAAGACTCAATATGGAAGCCTCAAAACGGAAGATTCAATACGGAAGACTGCTCAGAAGTTTGACTTCCGAGGCGTGTTTGAAAATGGAAGCATTTACTTCTGGGTTTACGGCGTTCAAGTTCAGAAACGTTTGTCAATGGAAACATTCGAAAACCAAGGTACCATTGTAATTAGAAGCATTGAAAAACAATATAGTATAAAAAGCTAACATGAAATGAAAAAGAAATCAACAATACATTGAAATGTAATTCAACCAGTATAAAAACCGTATCCAGAAGCACAGTGATAAAACATTGATAAAATCAACAAATGATCAATAAAACAGCTACAAAACCTCAATAAATCATAACCAAGTAAAGTATATCAAAAGTCATTTGGAAAAGGTGGGTTTTCAAAGCCCTTTCAAATACTGAAAATGAGTGGCCCAACCTTTGAAGGGAGTTCTATATAAGGCAGGAACTGTTTCTGAGTTGTTGTTGTAGTAGAACTCAGGAAGATTTCAGAGTAAAGATCAGGCTGTAAGTTAGCTTTGAATCAACTGTTATTGTTTTCCTTGGAACTAAAATGTGCTTTTAATTCAGGTATACATGGCTCTGTTGTCTTTAAATGATAACAATAAACCCTGAAGATAATCCAGGGAGCGTTCTCATTAGTTCAAACACCTGTACATGATAGAACAGAGGAGTACAGCATGCGAAGACAAGATTATTATCAGTCACAGTTTAATTAGCACCCCTGAGACTTGGACATGAAAGGTCTCAGGTCTCTTGAAAACTCATAACTTATGTAAGAAATCATTTTTAAACACTGGGCATATGTCAGACTCTTTGGGAAGATATGAAATGCCAGCTTTCTTTTGAACGCATTATAATACTTTCGTGATCAACGATAACAGAGGCACTCTTTGTTCCACCCAAGTCCGCATATGGTATTAATATCAGTACAGTGGTACCTTGGTTTTCAAATGCCTTGGTACTCAAACAACTTGGAACCCAAACACTGCAAACCCGGAAGTGTTCCGGTTTGCTAACTGTTTTCGGAAGCCGAATGTGCTCCGTTTTGAGTGTTACACTTCCAATTTGAGTGGCACACTTCCATTCTGAGAGTTACACAGAGGTCTCTCTGTTTTTGCTATTTATTTTGTGTTTTTGCTTCTGCAGCTCTTTTTGTTTTGTTTTTGTGACTGTGTGAAACCCAGTTCAGCTACCAACTGATTGATTGTACGACTGCAGTACATTGCTTATTGCTTTCATTTTATGGATCAATGGTCTCATTAGATAGTAAAATTCATGTTGAATTGCTGTTTTAAGGGTTGTTTTTAAAAGTCTAGAATGGATTGATCCATTTTGCATTACTTTCTATGGGAAAGCATGCCTTGGTTTTGGAACACTTTGGTTTTGGAACACACTTCCAGAATGGATTACGTTTGAGAACCAAGGTACCACTGTAATACAAGTCTTAATGGGCCCATAAATGATTGTCTCTGAGCATGAGGATCAGGCCAGATCGAAGACATGGTGTAGTATATGCTTCATTGTCTTTTATTGTCCTTTATGTTAGTGCTATGTCTTCACATGTTGCGCTTATTGAAGTTGTTCCATGCACATGTTGATTTAGTTGGGTACTGACTGGACACAGCTACAAATGCTGAGACTGTTGAACAGACTCTTGGGCTGGGGTGTTGTTTGGGTTTCTTTGTTTGGGGTGGGTGTTTTGCTGTTGGTTTCTTGTATATTTCTCTTTGAACTTGTGATTCATGTGGAAATTGGTTGTGCATTTTTTTAAAGTTTTATTTATTGTTCATGACTACTTTTGTCCTGTTATAATTATGGATATATATTTTTATCCTTTTGTTAGCTGCCTTATGCGTGGTTTGAACTGTGGAAAGGTGGCATACAAATAAAATTATGTATGTACCGTATTTTTTGCTCTATAGGACACACTTTTTCCCCTCCAAAAATTAAGGGGAAATGTGTGTGCATCCTATAGAGCGAATGCAGGCTGCGCGGCTAAGCCCAAAGCCAGAACAGGGAGATGGAGCGCTGCGCAGCGCTCCATCTCCCTGTTCTAGCTTGGGGTTAGCTGCGCAAAGCCTCCGCAGGGCAGCAGGGTGCCTTCACCCCGCTGCCCTGCGGAGGCAACAAAGGCTGTCCCCACAGCCAGAACAGTGAGACGGAGTGCTCCATCTCGCTGTTCTAGCTTGCAGACGGCTGCGCAAAGCCTCTGCAGGGCAGCGGGGTGCCTTCACCCCGCTGCCCTGCGGAGGCTACGAAGGCTGTACAAAGGTGGGGGGAAGGCTGCAACGCTTCCCCCCACCGCCAGCACCACAAGCTCGGGGGGCAACTGGAAGGCAGCGTTTTGAGGCTGGCGGTGGGGGAAAGCAGCGCGTCCCCCCACCAGCCCCAAAGAGCAGGTCAAAAGGAAACCAAAGCCTCCGGAGCCCAGTGGGAACTCCCGCTGGCCTCCAGAGGCTTCGGGTGAATGCACCTTGAATGCACAGAATGCACCTTGTTTTAGAGGGGGAGAACAAAAAGAAAAAAATTCCTGTTCTCCCCCTCCTATGGTCCGGTGCATCCTATAGAGCGAAAAATACGGTAATTGTTCTAACTCACACTCCAGCCTTAGGGTGAACAGTAGGAAGAGGAGAGTTATCATGATAATGTTAATAATAACGTTATTCACAAAGAAATATTTATGATGTAGAGGGTAAGATTATTGTCTTAGCATGCTTCACTTTCTTTCCAAATTTCTGATGCAGATGTTGTCCATATAGCCCATTTCCCCAAATTATGAGAAACATTTCAGCTGGTTAAATAGTCTGCAAAACAGTATAAATTTATGAGAGGTTCATTGAGAATGCTGACTTTAGTGACTGTTCCTCACAGATGCCCTTTATGTCTAAATAAAATAATCCAATATTAAAATGTTGATCAACTGCATGGCATATTCTGGATGGAAAAACAGATAAAGATGATGTGAATTAAAGTTTGCAACAACGACAACAAAAATGCTCCAAATATAATTATTATTACACATTGGAAACTATTAGGAGGTAACCACATTTGTTTTTAATGAGAAAATGAGACTTGAGTGTGTGTCCTTTTAAAAAGTATTTTCTGTCGTTGGATTACTGGGCTAATCCTTTAAGATAATAATAGTCGTTTGCCTACCTGTCCACTAATTCTGTCATGTTGCTGCATACAGAATAGTATTACTGATTCCACAAAGAACTACACTGATTTTTCTGTAATATGTATTTTGTTAAAAAGAAAGAAGAAGAAGCAAAAAAACCCAAGAAACAAAAACCCACCGGCTTTTAAAATGAGGAATAATGAAATGGAGTCTTTACCTGTACACCTGTTAGAAGGATCTAAGTATACAATTCAGAAATGACTCCATGGGGAGCCAAAGTTGAATGCCTTATCCCCCATTTGGATCATTGAATTTAGGAGGTGAAGAAGATTGCCACTTGTCTTGCTGATGAGCTAATTACCCTAATTGATATGCATGATGGGCTGGACTTCAGCAGATGCATTCTGAATCAAAGAATAAGGCTGCAGTATAGTACCAACGGGACACGAGTGGCGCTGCGTGTTAAACCACAGCGCCTAGGACTTGCTGATCAGAAGGTTGGTGGTTCGAATTCCTGCGACGGGGTGAGCTCCTGTTGCTCGGACCCTGCTCCTGCCAACCTAGCAGTTCGAAAGCACGTCAAACTGCAAGTAGATAAATAGGTACCGCTCCAGCGGGAAGGTAAACGACATTTCTGTGCGCTGCTCTGGTTCGCCAGAAGCGGCTTAGTCATGCTGGCCACATGACCCGGAGGCTGTACACCGGCTCCCTCGGCCAATAAAGCGAGATGAGCGCCGCAACCCCAGAGTCGGTCACGACTGGACCTAATGGTCAGGGGTCCCTTTACCTTTTATAGTACCAACAGGGACGCGGGTGGCGCTGTGATCTAAACCACAGAGCCTAGGGCTTGCTGATCAGAAGGTTGGCGGTTCAAATCCCTGTGACAGCGTGAGCTCCCGTTGCTCGGTCCCTGCTCCTGCCAACCTAGCAGTTTGAAAGCACGTCAAAGTGCAAGTAGATAAATAGGTACCACTCCAGTGGGAAGGTAAACAGCATTTCTGTGCACTGCTCTGGATTGCCAGAAGCAGCTTTGTCATGCTGGCCACATGACCCAGAAGCTGTCTGTGGACAAATGCCAGCTCCCTCGGCCTATAGAGCAAGATGAGCGCACAACCCCAGAGTCATCCATGACTGGACCTAACGGTCAGGGGTACCTTTACCTTTACAGTACCAACAAAAATTGTTGGTCATATTCATAACCCTTACAGTTTCTAGTTCATTTCCTTCCATCATGAAAATATGATGAAGGTCTAGTTGACATGGTGTTGCTGGTATGCATGCCTTCATAAAGTTCTCCCTCATTGTTTGTTTATTGGCTGCATTTCTACTGTATAGTACGCGAGAAGCCCATATCACTCAGGCATTTCCCAAGACAAAGGTGGAAAACCTGTTGCCCTCTCTATGTTCTTGGAGCCCAACTCCCATCAGTCCCACTCAGCATAGCCAATCATCACCTCTGATTGGAATTGTAGAACACATATATCTGAAGCCACCACTCCCCATCCTAAGTGCCCTAAAGAGCCACAATGGTAGAAGATGGCAAGTATCAATTTTTTAATGGCATCTGCCACACTATAACAATAAAATAACTACTGTAGCAACATGGATAGCCATTGTTAATTGGCTTCCTTTTTATAATGGTTAACTGAATCATCTGAGAACGTCATTCAGATGCTTATCAAGATAATTTCATTGGAACTGATACATAGTGTCAGGAAACTGACATCGGAGCCAGAAGTGGAGGCAAGGCTCCCAAGCGATGCCGGAGAAGGGCCCAGCAGGGAGAGAGGGAACTCATCGGCTGGGGAAGGAAATCAGCGTAACACCAGGGATAAAGGGGGGTGGATGGGGGAATCGGAGAGGGGGCTCCAGGACTCTTCACCGGAGACCAGCGGGGAGAGCACAGGTCCTCCGCTACCCACATCCACCCTGTGCAGAAGACTTCCGCGCAGGGAAAGTAAGCGTAGACTTGGTGTCAAAGAACTTCTTTGCTGGAAGAAGTTCTTTGCTGGAAGAAGTTCAAGAAACGCCCACTGACGGATTCTGCTAGCGACTGAAACAGCCATGAAGTGAAGAGCTGTCCAGCCAGGAAAAGGTTTAACTAGGCAACCTAGACAGGAGTGGTGGCAACTTACGCATGAGCAACCCACATAACCATTACACATAGCTATTGAACATACATTGCTTGCTGCTACACTAGACTTTTCTTACATAATCATCTCCTGTAAAGACATTTGTGACATTTTCTGTGAAAAGAGACAAGAAGAATACTTAATTTTTCCCCTAGCTCAACATTTCATTTTAGCAGGAAAGGACACAAAAAGGAAATGATAATGCTAATAAGGCTGGGATTTGTTTAAAGAGAAATATATAAGTAATAACATATTGGACTATAAGAAATAGGGATGTAGGAAATTTTGTTTAGTCCACATTTATAAGCACACTGAACTAATTCATACCTCCTGGATCATGAAGCAATTGTTGATTACTGATCAGAAAGTAATTATTCTTTGGATTTCGCAGTTCTCTGAATTTTGTGACGCAGTTCTTTGTTTTTAAAAATGAACCAGAACTCTTTTTTTAAAAAAATAAGAAGAAATGTATGCATATTTTACATCTCCTATGAAGAGAGAGTTTCCCTATGTGGATGTAATGTGCTTGAAGATTTATGCCACTGCTTACTGGTTTGCCCAATTTATGAGGATTTAAGAACAGCCTTGTTCGAAGATTTAAATCTCCCAGTTGGGAGATCACCTAGGTATTTGATAATTTTTTTCTTAGGGGATAGGTCTCCCTATGTCTCTAAAAAGTGGCCTGTTTTGCCTTTGGGGCAGCCATTTTAAGGGGAAATGTTTTTGGAAATGGCAAGTTAAATTATTCAGGGAAGCAAACTCTTATCTGACAGAATGTCTGGTTCAAATAATTATTTTAACTTTGCAATGTACTTTATTCTGTTTTATGTATTTTATCATTTCCATGTCTTTCAAACAAAATAGTCAATACAAATGTCCTAACACACCTGAGAGAATTGTGGACCACCATACTTTTTGGGACGGATTATTTCATGGTCTTCAGTAGGGTCAGTATATTCCACAATGCCCCCGCTTGTCACAGCAGGTCCTACTAGCTCTCTAAGCATGCATAATATGGCCTGATGTGATGGAGGATATACAGTGGTACTTCAGGTTAAGAACTTAATTCATTCTGGAGGTTTGTTCTTAGTCTGAAACTGTTCTGAACCTGAAACACCACTTTAGCTAATGGGGCCTCCTGCTGCCGCTGCGCCGCTGCTGTATGATTTCTGTTCTCATCCTGAAGCAAAGTTCTTAACTCGAGTTACTATTTCTGGATTAGCGGAGTCTGTAACCTAAAGCGTCTGTAATCTGAAGTGTCTGTAACCCAAGGTACCACTGTATTTCAAATTCAGATGGTACCAGGTATCTACCTGAATGCCTTAGTATTTTGTACGTTTCCTAATAGACAATAGTTTTGGGGTCTCTTCTTCTGGGCAGGGTGGCTCCCACAAGGCCATTTTGGTTGTTCCAGCACAGTTGTATCCCTCTGCTGAGATCTGTGAGCCGTGGACCCGGTTCAATCCATATATTGGTGTCTGGCCTCTTTATTACCTGTTCCAGTCACAACCCACTTTTGATGGCTTCCTGGAATTTCTTTAAAGAACTGATAAACTCATCTAACATTGATTAACTGTGGGTAAAACTCAATATTTGTACAGCAGACTGTATTTATTTTGGTTGTAAATCAGCTGAAATGGATATAGTTATTTTCTCTGGGGTGGCTATGAGGAAAGCTATCCAATAATAACACCAGGGAACATTGGTAGGCAAACAGATGCAAGGAGCTTTATTTAAGGTCATTTGCCATAAAGGATAGTGAAATTAACAGGGCAGTCATTTGCATGTCTACTCAGAGCTATGTCCTATTTAGTTCAATGCTAGTTACTCCCAGGTAAGTGTATATGATCGCAGTCTAACAGTAGATAAAGGTAAGCTTTAAAATGTCATTTTCTTATGGGGAACTGTGCTGGAGACATGTTCACAATGTATATGTTCAGAGATATATATTCATTGAGTCATATATTGATTTCTGATTGTTCACACACCTAGAATGAAGACATATGAGAGATGTGTGGTTAAATGGCAACCAAAATGGGCAAAGGCCTGGAAACGATGCCTTATGAGGAACGGCTAAGGGAGCTGGGCATGTTTAGCCTGGAGAAGAGGAGGTTAAGGGGTGATATGATAGCCATGTTCAAATATATAAAAGGATGTCACATAGAGGAAGGAGAAAGGTTGTTTTCTGCTGCTCCAGAGAAGCGGACACGGGGCAATGGATCCAAACTACAAGAATGAAGATTCTACCTAAACATTAGGAAGAACTTCCTGACAGTAAGAGCTGTTCGACAGTGGAATTTGCTGCCAAGGAGTGTGGTGGAGTCTCCTTCTTTGGAGGTCTTTAAGCAGAGGCTTGACAACCATATGTCAGGAGTGCTCTGATAGTGTTTCCTGCTTGGGCAACTTTAAACTAAGCTGGCTACCTTGAGGGCAAGTCAGATCTGAGGAGGCAGAATGTGAAATCCCTTAGTCTCCTCTACTGGGCAAAATTACGTGTCCTACACAGTGGCATTAAAGCCAAAAACCACCCAGGGAAAATAAATAGCAGTGTGGAGTGGGTGAAATGGGTGCTCCAACAGCTAGTCATGGGACACCCCACAGAAACTGTTACTTGGTCCCCTGAATGGGTAACCAGCTAATTTCATACTGCTAAATGGGCCCACATCAGAAGAGGTCAGCTTCAGAGAATTCTGTGCCTTAAATAGGGATACACATGCATTGGTGTGATTGGCATCACTGGGCCATGTGACCTGTCCTTGAAATAAGAACCTGGGGAAGTATTGTATCCTTATCCAATATACCTGAAGGAGCGTCTCCACTCCCATCATTCTGCCCAGACACTGAGGCCCAGCGTCGATGGCCTTCTCCTTCTGGCGGTTCCCTCACTGCAAGAAGCCAAGTTACAGGGAACCAGGCAGAGGGCTTTCTCGGTAGTGGCACCCACCCTGTGGAATGCCCTCCCAACAGATGTCAAAGAGAAAAACAACTACCAGACTTTTAGAAGACATCTGAAGGCAGCCCTATTTAGGGAAGCATTTAATGTTTAAGAGACTATTGTACTTTAATATTTTGTTGGAAGCCACCCAGAGTGGCTGGGGAAACCCAGCCAGATGGGCGGGGTATAAATAAATTATTATTATTATTATTATTATCCCCAGCAAGGGGTGGGACAAGAACAATCCCATTCAGGCAACAAGGGTGTGATCTTAGGTAGACCAGGTAGCTTGCAGCATGGCTCAAGCTATCTGGATTCCCCTTCTACTCCATCTGTGTACTTCGGTGGAACCTTCATAGCATTCTGGAACATCATTGTTGAGGGACTGGGACCAGTTTGCCATTCCACACATACAGACCTTCCTGGTTGTAAACATCTTCAACAAAAGACAGTGGAGTCCACTTTTCTTTTCTGGGAAAAGGAGGCAACATGTAAGTTCCTTTGAAAGGAAGGTAGCAAGGAGCAATTGAGTTTCCATACACCTTTTAGCCCAGCTCATGCATGACTTGCATGTAGGCCACACAGTAGCAACCAGTGTGGTGTGTGGAGGAGCTGGAAAGGTACCTCTTTGACACCAGCATCACTACAGCTTACCTGCATGAGGTGGCACAGGGTTGTGGTGAGGTCAGGGCTGAGCAGGTGCTCATACTGGTATGCCCACACAGCCTCAAGTTCACTTTCCCCCTGCCCCATCTCCATCCAGGTAAGGTGTGATGGTGACTCTGTAGCTCTGCAGAATATGTAGCTCAGCAAAATATGGAGCGAACCTGGAATCCCATGTCATGGAATTCTACTCACTATTGATCCAGAGTAGATTCCAATGTATAGTTAGCAGAGTAAAAACTTAAACACGTTGCAGGATTCCCCCAAAATAGACCAGAGGCAATTATATTTCATCCAGAAGAGCTTTACTGCTACTGAAGGCAAATGAACATAATGGTCACAAAGCCAATATATTCAGGATTGGCACTGTCCATAAGAAATCCACTTGCAGCAGACTTAACTTGAACTTGTTTTCTGCTGCTCCAGAGAAGCAGACACGGAGCAATGGTTCCAAACTACAAGAAAGAAGATTCCACCTAAACATTAGGAAGAACTTCCTGACAGTAAGAGCTGTTTGACAGTGGAATTTGCTGCCAAGGAGTGTGGTGGAGTCTCCTTCTTTGGAGGTCTTTAAGCAGAGGCTTGACAACCACATGTCAGGAGTGCTCTGATGGTGTTTCCTGCTTGGCAGGGGGTTGGACTCGATGGCCCTTGTGGTCTCTTCCAACTCTATGATTCTATGATTCTATGAACTTACAATAACTAAGCATACTATGTACAGAACACCACACCAGGAGGGAGAGAGATAGAAAGAGAAAGTGAAACCCAGGCTCCTCCTGGCCTTACTTTTATAGTCAGCATGACCTTGACTGAAAGAGATAACAGAACCAGTTTAAACCAGCTGTACTCAGCTTCTCTAAAAGAATAACCCAAACACCATAAACCTTCTGCTTGTTTCTTTCACACAAAGAAGCTTCCAGAAGCTTCCAGAACCCTCCTGAATTAATTAGAACAGGAAAGATCTCTACACATCAGATCAATACTTTCTGCACTAAGAAATGCAAACTGACACCCATCATCTCATCTTCTTTCAACAACTGGATGTCATGAACAGTTGTCTTTTATTTTTACAAGACTAAGTTCTAAGGCATAAATCAAAATTAAATTAAATCATCATTAAACGAGGAGGGGGAGAACCATATATGCCACCTTGAGCTCCTTGGGGAAAAGAAGGTGGGAAATAGATGCAATAAATACACATATGCACAGACATAATTATAGGCATATATCATTATTACATAATTATTGAAAGGGTCTTTTTAACCACTTGCAGGGAAAACAAAGAGCCTGTTAAAGTAGCTTTGTTTAATGATTTGTTCTATTGCATATTTTCTCTTGTGGTTTACCACTGCTATTTATATTCTGGCTTGTAAGCTACCTTTGAGTACACTTGCCATCTGTTGGCCTATTCACAAACAGAGCTCCTTTTTGCATTCTGCATCACAATGCCACAATGCACTAACACCAGTTTTTGGTTTTTTAAAAAAAGAATTGATCTATGCATCCTATTACCCTGCTGTGATTGATACTTACATTTGCGATAAGTCTGCATGAAAATTTGTAAGCGCTTGTATGCAAAATTCTCCTGTTTTATATGCAAATAGGCCTGGTATATGCAATTGTCCCTTGACATAATGCATTTATGAATGCTATCTTCATGAATATGCACATTTTAATTGTACTTTTCACTAACGTGCACCTTTTTGCATACTTTATTCGGTTGGGCATCTTTATGAAATTACAAAATTCAGATAAATGTTGGGCAGCTGCTAAACTGAGGCCTGTTGTAGTTCAGCAGCAAAATTCAGCTAAAAATGTTGCATCTCAGTTTGTCCACTAGTTCCAAAATGTTGTGTCTCAGCTTGTCCACTAGTTCCAAAAGCACAAATTTGGTAGGTTTACATTAAGATAGAAACTGGACAAATTTCTCTCATAACCCTAGTCAAAGGTGGTGATTTATTTGGGTGTATGGCAGCTCTGATACTCACTGAACCTCACAAAACTGCAGCAGACACCTTTCCCCTAAACCAGAAGCAGTAACTGACAGCTCTCTTTTCCAATCCCTGCCTTTTTAGGAAGCGATAGCAAAGTTTGACAGCTAATCAGGATTAAAAGACACCAGAGGAGGAGGAAATCACTGAAGAGTGTCTGGCACTTCCTGTTTCTGTAGTGACCTTTCTAAGCTTAATAGCTGCAGGACTTCCTGCAGGTTCTACGCCTCCAGACCTCAGTGGTTCAGCTTGTCGCAATAACGTTTTGTACTTCCCACTTCCAGAATGATCAATAACGCTACGCAGACTCTTTTTTAGCACTTTTACTTCAAGCTTTCTCATGCAGCTTGAAGTTCTGAGGTGACCTAGAAAAAGGCAGGAGGGATGAGCAATCCCTTCCCCCCCCCCATCCCCACCTTTTAAAATAATGGTTTTAGGGCAGGAGGGAGATTCTCTGTGTTATTTAGCCAAACTAATTTGCTCGTAGCTTGCTTTCATTTCTGACAGTTAGTTGGCATTTTCTGGAGCGCATCTCCAAAGGTAATTGTTGTGCTTCGAGGGACCTTTCCTTGGCCCTCTTCATCTCATCACCTCAGGTGATGTGAAAAACAAAGAAGCAGCTTGCTGTTAAATAATAATTTTTAAGAGCATTTTTTTTAAAAAAAGGATTCTCTTTAGGGTGGAAGGAAACAAAGCTTCACTGAGAATAGAGTATATGATTTATTTATTTTTGTTCCAGTGTAGGAAGAAAAACTACCTTCTCTAATGGAAAAGAAACAGATTATTCGTTTTCAGTGGCAAACAAATGTTTAGAAGAATGGAATTGGGATGTTATGTGTGGAAGCCTTGCTCAATGAAGAAAGCACACATCATACATTTAAAACATATTCAAAGTTTGTCAAGCGTACTGGGAATTGCAGCTTTCTGAGGAGTAAAGTACAGTTCCCAGTATTTGAGCTTTTTGCAGGTTGCTTTAAATCAGGCTTCCTTAAATTCGGTCCTCCAGATGTTTTGAGACTACGATTCACATCATCTCCGATCACTAGTCCTGCTAGCTAGTGATCATGGGAGTTGTAGGGCAAAAACTGTTGGAATTCTGCCTGGGTCAGAGGAATGTGCCACAGCGTAGGCACCGGCAGATATTCCTTGTTGACCTCCCCGCTGCTACTCCCGGCAGATAAGCAGGCGAGGTCTCGGCGATTCTTCCCAGATGTGTGAGAAGAACACACCGTTTCTTCTCTCTCCCCTTTGGTATCCCCAGGGAGGGGAAAGAAGCAGACAGAAAACTATTTACATTCTTTATTTCTGTCTCTTACATCAGTACAGAGAAAACATGTCTGCACTCCACAGCAGTAAGAATAAACTCCACCCATGTACTTCCAGTACGGGTCATATGACACACACACTGAGCTAACATCCGGTGCTCAGTACAGAATGGACTGCCCCTTTGTTCCCATGGCAACAGTCACAAACATCCTGTTTGGCTTTCCAGCCACAAGCAGCTGACTGAGCTGCTAGAGCCTTTGCTTGCTGCTGCATTGGTGCTTTATGGTAACATCGGGAGGGCCGAGTTTGAGGAAGCCTGCTTTAAATGTGATGGAGGATATATTTCAAATCCAGATGGTACCAGGTGTCTAACTGAATGCCCTAGTAATCTGTACATTTCCTAATAAACAATAGTTTTGAGGTCTCTGCTTCTGGGCAGGGTGGCTCCCGCAAGGCCATTTTGGTATGCTTATCTTATGATGTTCCATGTATCACTGCTTTGAGGACTCTAGCGTTACTTGTATGTAGATATCGGATCAGATGGAAAACTTGAAGGTATGGCATGACAAGGATTAGTGGTTATTGCCAATATGCCAATTTAGGAACCGAATGGACTTTATCTCCTGACCATCCATTGGACTTTAATTTCTCAGGATATGTTCTGCTTGCATGATGTGTTGGTCTATGGAATTACACTTTGTGAGATATTATATGTTGAATAGTGTTTGAAATAGAAGTTACATAGTCAAAAACAGCCTGTTATGTTGTGTGTATTGTTACCAGCATGTAAAAGCATCTGTAAGTAGCTCTAGAGAGAAATGAAGCGCTGAAGAGTCACTTCCAGTCAATGTAGACCATGAATAGGCAATCTTTGATCCTAGAGCCATTTGTGGACCTTAATCTTATTTCAAAAAGCAGCTACAAACTATCAATTCAGACCTTTGGCAAGAGTGATCTGTCCCTCACCCCATTGGCTGCTGGGTGGGGAGAGGGAGGGAGGGAGGGAGGGAGGGAGGGAGAGAGAGAGAGAGAGAGAGAGAGAGAGAGAGAGAGAGAGAGAGATGGGTTGCCACTTATACTGAAGTGATTGCAACTGATGAGCTATAAATGAACCAAAGAAAGTTCAGCTATGAAACCTTCCTTGGATTTCTGTGTGCTCATTCTTACTGGCAGCATCTTAATTAAATAATAGCATCAATGCTCAAAGAATGTAATTAATGAGTGGCAGCATCCAAGTGTACCCTAACACGCCATAAGAGAAGTAATACCACATTACCATGTGCAGAGTGGATTGCCAAGATAATATTAAATCCAGCTTCTGAGATAGTCTAAGTACACCAATACTGCTTGACTCTCAGATGGTCCTTATCAGCAGCTGAACAGCAACAAAAACATCCAAAATGACTATCAAGAGATGGTAAGTGGCATATGAGTGGCTCTTGGGCAATAAGAGTTTACGATAGCTAGAACAATGGGCTATCCATTTCCAAAGTGCAGCTCAAAACATGCTCTGTCATATGTGAAGAACTCCTTGTCCAAGAAAACAAACCAACCAGACAAAAGCCTTTCAAAAACGTCCACAGTTTCAATGCATTTGGTGACAGCCAGGCAATATGAGCCACCCACGAGTCCCATTGATTTAAGTGGGTGGTAAACATAACATTCTTCTATTGAAACCAGTGTTTAAATTGGTTGTCTTGCTCGCTCACTTGCAAAAACAAAGTCCCTCTGTGATTTTTAATAGCTCTCGAAGATCCACTTTAAGATGGTGGTTAACTGTTGCTGCTTTCATCCATCTGTCTTGGGAGACAATGGAGAAGTGCAGCTTTGAGGGTGAAGACAAACTGTTGGAAAGTTACAACACCTGCTGTGGTTATAGAGACCAATATGGGAGAGTTATGTTTTGTTGCAGTTGGGGAACACAAAGGCGCCTGGTCATGCTGCTGCAGATGCACCATGGTGTTTCTTCTCTGTGTCCTCCTCCCAGCAGTCATTCTTCTTCTAGCCATTGCTGTGGATACACAACCTCACTGTCTGTCTCCAGGCACTACAGTGATCTGCCAGGAATTGCGTGTTGAGTCCCACCAGGCCACCCTCACCAAGAAATACACACATCACACATTAATTTTGTTTAAGGTTTTTGGCATCAATTTTGGCCACAACTTTATTTAAATACATAATTGTGAGTGGTTGCTTAGGCATTGGTTATGACTATCTGTCCATGCCCAGGGACAGAGCTGACTTCCGGATTCCAGCGGAAGCCAGCATGGGAAACAAGTATTGGGTGAGAAAGTGAGGCTGGGCCCCAAACCATCACTTCTCACCCTCATGTTCCGGTGGGGCTTGCACGGCCCAGGTCCGATTCCAGGGACAAGGACGAAAGAATGGCAAGCCCCTGGATTCCTTTAACGGAATTCCCTTTTTCCGCATCACCATTGGAGGGGTAGGCACTTACCCCTCCTCCAACCAAATTTTAACCAATGCCTAACCGCCAACCTTACAAGTTGTGATGATTTGCTACGCAGTAGGCAAAACCAAATGGCACCAGCCAATCAGCCAAATGGGAAAACTCCTACCAGGCCCCTGCACGAAGGCAGGCGACCCCATGACAGGCATAGCAAGGTCAAGCAAACGAAACCCCCCCCCCCTTAAAGGGAGGGTGGGCGGGTGATCCGGTGTGAAAGCCAAGAGGACGCCCAGTAATGGCGACCTGTATTTAAAGGCTCTAACCCCACCCCCAAATTGGCTACATACAGAACTCCCCAGTAACCCAATTAACCACTTAGACACCTGGGTTATCCAAACTGCACAGTCATACCAGGGTGGCCTGCATTCCCCAACCGCAACACATGCTCTCATTTAGGGAGAACACGTTTTCCCACATAGCAAGATTAATATTGCAATGCAGAGTTGGTCAGCCAAAAGGCCTGGTACCTGAAGCCAGCTCCTCACAGAGCACAGGATCTCCTTGGGGATCCTGACATCTTCCATTCTGTGCACATGACCAAGCCAGTGTAGATGTCACTGAGACAGGACACATTCTGGGAATGTGGGATTGGGAGAGCACACCTTTGTTTGAGACTCTGTCCTGCCATGTGATGCCCAAAATCTTCCTGACACAACACATGTGGAAGACATTGACAGACCTTCCAATTATCCAAATTTTCCAGGGACAGTCCCGGATTTACAGAAACCATCCCGATTTCTGATTTGATCCAGGAATGTCCTGCCTTTCCTTAGGATGTCTCTATTTTCACTGGAGTAATGTTGGAGGAGGGACCGCGGGTGGCGCTGTGGGTTAAACCACAGTGCCTAGGACTTGCCGATCGGAAGGTCGGCGGTTCGAATCCCCGCGACGGGGTGAGCTCCCGTTGTCGGTCCCAGCTCCTGTCAACCTAGCAGTTTGAAAGCACCTCGCAGCGCAAGTAGATAAATAGGGACCGCTTTCTAGCGGGAAGGTAAATGGCGTTTCCGTGTGCTGCGCTGGTGCTGGCTCGCCAGATGCAGCTTCATCATGCTGTCCACGTGACCCGGAAGTGTCTTCGGACAGTGCCGGCTCACGGCCTCTTGAGCGAGATGAGCGCGCAACCCTAGAGTCGGTCACGACTGGCCCTGACGTGCAGGGGTACCTTCACCTTTACCTTTAATGTTGGAGGATGTGTGTTGAGGCTTTCAATAGTCAATGGACAAAGATGATGGGAACTGTAGTCTAACAACTACGGAGAGCCACAGGTTCTCCACCCCTACCCTAGGGCAGTATCCACCTAAATCATAATCAAAAGTCTGTGCTTGCTCTGTATTTAATGATATATTTTCACCTCTATTTTTTCTGCTGCATATACCAACTTTTTCATCATTGGAATCAACTGATGAAATGATGCGCATTTTCAGTGTCACTCTCCGCCTTTCATGATATTGATTGGCTTTTAGCATGTGGTCATAAAAACCATGTACCAATTTCAGAACAACCCTGATGGGAGAAGGAGGAAAACCCCAGATCTCTGTGGAAATAGATGTAAATGATCAAGGTCAAGAAAAGCATTAACCATGAAATGTAACCAACTCTCTCTGAAACATTTATATTTTAATTATGATTCTTCAAGAGTCAAGATTTTTATGCGCAGATAAATCTTGGGTGACTATAAGGATTGAAAATTTCAGCAGCACTCTGGTAAAAAGCAATGATATTTCTCTTGGCCTACAGGCGTGAGCCGCAGAATTGACCTAAACCCAAATGAGTGTGGGATGTGATCACACACAGGTATTTCTGGACATCCAGAGCTTGCTAAACTAGTCCTAATGGGCTTTCAGAATGGCTCACAACAAAAGTGATTGTGCATCACTACAGAAAATGCAGAATAAGGAAGGCCCTTGCAGGTGAGGGGTGCATAGCATTATAGGATGACATATTCTACAGAGAGATTGAGGAGATTATCTGCTATCTGCAGGATGAATTAGTACAATTCATTCTGCCACCTTATATTGTGCTGCACGTGTACAGATTCCAAGAAAGTGATTGTTCCTTTTCTAACCTTTACTCTTATACAGGAGATTCTGTGATAGCGTCACAGAGGACATATGAAGAAAACAAAACAAAGGTCCAGGTATGTAGGATAAATGCAGTTCTCCATGAATTGCGTATCAGAGTTCTGATCCAGAAGATGAAAACTGTTACCGTGTAACTAAACTACATTGGTATCATAATTCAAATATTTGCTAGGCCTTGAAAATGTTGCTGTAGCTCAGGGGTGGCCAAACTTGGCCCTCCAGCTGTTTTGGGACTACAACTCCTATCATCCCTAGCTAACAGGACCAGTGGTCAGGGATGATGGGAATTGTAGTCCCAAAACAGCTGGAGGGCCAAGTTTGGCCACCACTGCTAGCTGGAGGGAGTGGTTGCTGCTTCCCTCCCCAGCTGTGCCCCCATATGTTTTTAAGTTGTTACAAACCACTGCAATAAATTTTTATGATGCAACAGCACATCAATATTTTTTAAAAATATAATAATTCTAAAATACAGTGGCACCTCAGGTTAAGTACTTAATTCGTTCTGGAGGTCCATTCTTAACCTGAAACTGTTCTTAACCTGAAGCACCACTTTGGCTAATGGGGCCTCCTGCTGCCACCAGAGCACGATTTCTGTTCTCATCCTGAAGCAAAGTTCTTAACCTGAGGTAATATTTCTGGGTTAGCAGAGCCTGTTACCTGAAGCGTCTGTAACCTGAAGCGTATGTAACCCTAGGTACCACTGTAGTAGATCTTGAGGTGCAAATATAGGATGCATCTAAATGCATATTCCAATAACTTCAATTTTGGTAGTGAGCTCACCACGCCCAGTCACTACTGAGCCCACGTTTGAGAGTATCTAATCTGAAAATGATTTCCGGCTCAGGAGCTGTTGTTGGCAGTGTCACACTGATTGACAAATCAGTCCTGCGGGGGAGTGGACTAGATGACCCCCAGGGTCCCTTCCAACTCTACATTCCTATGATTCTAGGATATGTGAGGACCCTCTGCCAGAAAGCATTCAACGTTCTCATTTCTTGGTTGGAGAGGAGACAAATTCTTCATCTGCCTTAGAATCCTACCCTTCCTTTGCATTTCAGGACGCTTCTTGTGTCATGTCCAATAATCCCCAGGGATAAATTTGAAATGAGATAGATAGACGATAGATTGATAGATTGATCTATGGCTATTTCTCTTCCAGTTATCCTGGAAGCAGCAGGTAGATAGAAGCACACAGGAAACGGAACTAACACTTTTATTTATAATAATAATAATAATAATAATAAATTTTATTTATATCCCGCCCTCCCCAGCCGAAGCTGGGCTCAGGGCAGCTAACAACAATCAAAATAATCCAAACATTATTTATTTCATTCTGTTAAGATGATGGTTTTGCAGTACTAATTATTGAAATGTGGGGTAGGAAATAAAACTCCTCACAATGTGACAGGCTTCCTGATCTCAATGATTAATGCAAACTCACTTCTGGAAGAAGAGATGCAGCTGATGTTCTCCATTGTGTCTGTCTGCACATTCTATATTAATCTGTTGCATTACAATGAAGTGCTCTACTGATCAGTAACAAATTGGTATGACGACACTTCTTTTAATAGCTCTGTGGTTTTTGTAATCCTGCAAAATGAAATGGCAAAGAGTCAGTGCAAGCAGGGGACGCAGGTGGCGCTGTGGGTTAAAGCCTCAGCGCCTAGGACTTGCCGATTGAAAGGTCGGCGGTTCGAATCCCTGCGGCGGGGTGCGCTCCCGCTGCTCGGTCCCAGCGCCTGCCAACCTAGCAGTTCGAAAGCACCTCCGGGTGCAAGTAGATAAATAGGGACCGCTTACCAGCGGGAAGGTAAACGGCGTTTCCGTGTGCGGCTCTGGCTCGCCAGAGCAGCGATGTCACGCTGGCCACGTGACCCGGAAGTGTCTTCGGACAGCGCTGGCCCCCGGCCTCTTAAGTGAGATGGGCGCACAACCCCAGAGTCTGTCAAGACTGGCCCGTACGGGCAGGGGTACCTTTACCTTTACCTTTACAGTGCAAGCAGACAGGAGTATTAGCCGCAACATTGATTTATTCAGTAATAGAAAGAAACAGATCTTATTTTGAAGTCTGATCTGGACCTTAGAGTGAAAAGAGAGTTCAGCTCTCTTTGAAATGATGAGAGGAACACCTAAATGATTACCTTTGCAAACATTCCCCCCTGTAGTGTATCAAGGTATTTAGGCAGCTGAGGTCGAGGATTATGTGTATATCCTTACCTCAACCTTACTTAAAGCCACAATCACTTTATTACTCAATAACTGAAGGGTTTTTTCAATAAAAAAAATATTTGACAGTGATGCCACAGCAACATCATTTTTTCAGTTGAAGCAATTCCAATTAAATGATGTTATTATTTAAAAAATGTGCTGTTTTTTTAATTCAGTGATAGTTTTTCCCTCCCATACATCCAGCTGATGCCAAAGCATGTTCCTTCAGAAGAACAGTATTTATTCACTAGACAAGATGCTTTAAAAAAAAAGGATTCTGAATATTGAAACATCTGTCTTTGTTACCAGAGTATGGCGAATCCTCATATAGAAAATCCAGAATCAAAATTAAGGAAAAAAATGTCTGAGTCTCTCTCTCTCTCTCTCTCTCTCTCTCTCTCTCTCTCTCTCTCATACAGCCACAGGGAATCTCAATAGGGAACAAGTCTGCACTATGAGAGGAAGATGGGGTTAATCATTTATTTGCTTCCACATAAGAATAGCCCCCCCCCCCCAACTACTTTATGTCCCAGCTGGGAAAAGGTCATAGGACCACAGGAAGCATACTCTCCAACATTTCTCCAATGAAAATAGGGCCTTCCTATCCAACAACAACAGCAACATTTATATTTATACCCCACCCAATAGACTGGGTGGCCCCCAGCCACTCTGGGCGACTTCCAACATTTATTAAAACATAATAAAACATGAAACATTTAAAAACTTCCCTATACAGAGCTGCCTTCAGATGTCCTCTAAAGGTTGTATAGTTACTTATTTGCCTGGCTCACATAACTCCATACCCTCCAGCATTGTCCTAATGAAAAGTGGGATATTCCAGGATCAGATCCAAAACTAGGATGGCTTCTGTAAATCCAGTACTGTCCCTAGAAAATAGGGAAAGTTACAGGGTCTGCTTGTAGCTTGGTATTGTCTATATCAGGGGTCAGCAAACTTTTTCAGCAGGGGGCCGTTCCACTGTCCCTCAGACCTTGTGGGGGGCCGGACTATATTTTGGAAAGAAAAATATGAACGGTTTTCGCCCACCCACAAAGAGGCCTGAAGATGCTTTGTTTTACCTGTCCCAGTTGTCGTCCCAGTAGCCGCAGTTGGGCTTCTCCAGCCAGGCAGCTGCTGTGGCAGGGTAGGAAGCTGTGTTGGCCAGTGAAGACAGAAGTAGCAGCCCCAGTGGAGGAGCCGCGGATGGAGGTAGGGGGACCGGGGTGCCACCGGAGCTTTTACCCACTACCTGCTGCTGCTGCTTCCTGAGGGGCACCGTGGAGAAGAAGACAGAGCCGCCCGTCAACCCACAAGCGGCTACCTTGGCCTCCACAACAACCCGCCTGAATGTCATGGGAGGCGGGCAGTGACAAAGGAAGTGTGCAAGGAAGCGGTGCAGGAAACAGGCACGGAGAAGGAAGGAAGGGCGGACTGAGGGAGAGGGAGGAGGAGCAGGAAGAAAATGCAGCAGCAGTTGGCATCCGACGTCACATGCCGCCTTCACGGTGCTGCCCTGCTGAGGCGGACAGGTGGGCAAGCCAACTCCCACCGTCAATGGAGCCTGGCATGGGACAAGATTGGTCTGTCCCTGAGGAGAAAAGTGCCGCCATGTGAGGGAGAGGGAGAGGGAAAGAACGGATGCGCTGGCGATCCACACAATGGCGATCCAAGCAGCGATTCCTGGACCATCTGCAGGCCGGATCTATTGGGCCTCATCCGGCCCGCGGACCTTAGTTTGCTGACCCATGGTCTATATTCTAATTGGCAGTGGTTCTCCATGATTTTGAGCAGGGTTTTCTGGCAGCCATACTTTAAAATCCCATCAAAATAAAAGTCCCCCCTCCCTCCGCTCAAAGAACTTTGGCCAAAGTCAAGCAAAGAAGCAGCCCAATGATTTTTAACTAGGCAGAACCTCCCAGCACTGGGGAACTGACACAGAGAAGGCTCCGTCTCTCGTGCTCATGTCTCAAATCTCCAAAGATGGTGCTGAGAGCAAAGTCTCTAATTTGCAGACACTGGTCTTCCGTCGAAATGGTAGAGCTCAGATCCAATTTTATTGTGTCAGCAAGACCTAGGAGCAGGCAGTAAGAGGCCCTGCAAACTTTCCCGGCGAAAAGCTATCATGGCCCAGCTTTCTGCCACCTTTGCAAATGTTAAACAGAACTGAAGCACTAAGCTCTTAAGACTAGCACAAAAGGCGCATCATGTGGGGATGTTGACTGCAGTTCATTTTGTTATCTCTGCTGTGCTTTATGATCACATTAGTCTTGATCAGCTTTCAGGACAGTGGCACTTGCTTAACTGTAGCTGCAAAGTCATTAGTGCATATGAAATGGATTTAAGGTTTCAGGAAAGCTCGAACGATAGCATTCCAAGGGCAAAAATGTAATTTCCTCCCAAACGTCTGCTCATTTCCTCTGCCATTGTCCATTGCATGAAACAATACAGGATTCAACGCCGATACTGTGCTTTGCAAGCATAGGAGGATCTCAAAATTGATCATATCAGAGTGTGACAAACAATTCACGAGTCATGACTCTGGTCAGATATGTACCAGAAACCGCAAAAAAAACCCTCACAAATACAACAAAATCACAAGCACAGGGCGGAGGGTAGCTAGAAACACAGCTTGCACTCCTTTTAACCTTTAGATAGTTGCATTTTCAGTCCGGTTCAAATAAGAATTATAGAGAGAAAGCATCACTAAAAATTGCTCGGAGCAAATGAATTTTTTTAAAAAACAGTCATAATAAGCAATTTCATTTACTAAAGGCACACTTGGGAATGCCACAGAAACAGCTCGACATATTGTCCAGTTCTCTGAATTGCTGCTGCTAATCGAAGCTACAATACACAATACAAAAGCATTTATTTGCTTCTAAAAGTTCTCAATGTGCCACAAATTACTATTGTGCCGATTTCCTTTCTTTCCCTTCCCTGCCTTGTACCCAGATATTTCACTGACCATATGAACGCTGCGCTTGCCAGCTCACTTTTAAAATTATTAATCTGAAGATTGGGGTGCAGACTTTGTACAGACATAGCTCAGCTGCTTGAGGATAAATATCAGCTACAAACAAACTAGATCGTATCTGCTGGCAATCAGATGTCCCTGTGTTAAGAAAAGCTATTCAAAATCAGGCTGTTGCCTTTTCTGCCATTAGTAAAGCTCACCAATCTTCTTCTTCTTTGGCGATCACTTTTAGCCGAGTAAGATTGTCTTCCACGAACATATTAACAGTGAGTTTGTAAGTGACTGTGGAGGCCAATTCTGGATCCATACGTCTTTCCACAGTGGGGACATAGGTTTCTGGGTGGGAGTTGATCACGGTGAGGGTTTGCCAAATGTGCCTTCCTCTTAGCTCGTTCCTCCCTTTCGTCCCGAGTTTGAGTGTCTTCAAAGCCCATGACACCTTTGGTAAAGGCTGTTCTCCAATTGGAGCACTCACAGGCCAGTGTTTCCCAGTTGTTGGTGTTTATACTATATTTTTCTAGATTTCCTTGAAAGAGTCTTTAAACCTCTTTTGTTGACGCTTTCTATTTTTAAGTTTGGAATAAATTATAGTCCCCCCAAAAGAGGTCATCTTATACATGGGGGGGGGGGTCTTATAGATAGAAAAGTACAGTAATTTTGTCACTACCACCACCGTGAAGACACCCGGGGTGGACCGTCCCCCCTTCATCTGCCCCTGGCAGGGAGCCAGGCACCTGCTGATATCTCTGTTTTCTTTTCGTGGAAGGAGCCTTTCCCCAACGTTTACCTTATTCTGGCCAAATCTCTGGAGAGACGTGACAAACCTCCGGCACTGGGGCACAGGGAAATACCTTTCGGGAGTCGTAGGAACACTCTCCCCACCTGCAGCTTCTTACAACTTCTTTCAGAAACATTGCTCCCCCAAACCGAGGAGGCTGAGCGTAGCCATCACGGCTAGTTGCCTTGGATAGGCCTCTAAATGTCTGGAGTGGCTGAGACAGCTGAATGTGCGTCTGAGCTGACGTTCTGCTTCGTCCACAGGGCCACGACTCCAGGGATCAGGCTCCAGCTCCAGTTCCCAGGATAAAGAATCAGAGGGCATCCCAGCGGTTCCCAGCTGCCACCCCTGCCCCTTATCCATGCAGGAAATCTGCGCACTAGAGAACATTTTAAACAAAAGCGAAACTCCATCATCCGTGGCATCCCAGTCTTGCCTTTCTGGATTGTACTGTCCTTCCAAGTGGCTGGAGGAATTCCATGCTGCTCAGTGCCTGATGTCCCGCTTGCCAGTCCCTGACAAGAGGAGAACGGCGTCACTGGCATATGTTAAAACTCAATATAGAAATTGGAGGGACTGGTTGCTTTGATATTCGAAGGATTAATTAATATTTCTTAATAAACATTCTTAAAATGAAAAAAAGCAGTTTTCTTTCCTTCTCTGACTGCTGTTGGGAGATCTGTTTCAGAAGGCTGAAGCTAGCAGGATGTGTGTCGGCTTTCGGGTAAGTGTTGGACCAACCGGGGGTGGGGGGAGAGAAGCATGGACATGTGTATATGTGCTGCCGAAGCGAGCACTAGAAGCATGGACATGTGAGGCATCTTTCCATGAGGATTTTCTATGAAATCCATGTCCGTGACACTGGCTGTAGCCCCCAATTTCTTTCTTTTATAGCCCAGGCCTGTAAGGCTGCTTTCTCTGGAGGTGTCACAGTGGGTGGCAGACACAACATGGTCCTTGGAGAGGCTAGTGTGAGAGCCAGTGTGGTGTAGTGGTTAAGAGCGGTAGTCTTGTAATCTGGGGAACCGGGTTCGCGTCTCCGCTCCTCCACATGCAGCTGCTGGGTGACCTTAGGCCAGTCACACTTCTTTGAAGTCTCTCAGCCCCACTCACCTCACAGAGTGTTTGTTGTGGGGGAGGAAGGGAAAGGAGAATGTTAGCCGCTTCGAGACTCCTTAAAAGGAGTGAAAGGCCTTTTCTACCATTTTCACAGTCTTGGCTTCCACCTAATTCAGCCTAAGTTATACTTAGAGTAGGTTCATTGAAACTAATGGTCCTTACTTAGTCAAGTTCATTAAATTTAATAGGTTTACTGTTGGTAAAATTTAGTTGACTTCTATCTCAACATTTCTAACCGCAGCTAAACAGATTGCAAAGAAAAGTCTACTTTTGGATTTTTTACCCACGAAGCACTTATCTCCCATACTTTTACCTGAAAATAGATAGTAAATCTTCTTTATTGCTTAAAAAAAAAAAGAACACCACTATTTAACTTAGATTTGCTTCTAGCAATCCTTAATTACATTCTTATCATTTCAAATTAATCTGGTAGCGTTTGCTATGTGTCTAAGAGATTCCTTCAATAACCTTTCCCTATGACTAAAGGGGTTGGGAAAATAGAATATGATCAGATTGATTTACTTTGAAGGCTTACAAAAACTTGTGCAGAACTCTAGCCTAACCAGCTATAAAACCAGACAGACTAAGATAATTTTTATGATCAGTCAGCTATGGTTTATTTTTATTTTTTTTTAATATTTTTTATTAAGGTTTTCCAAATTAAAACAAATTAAATCCAATTTATACACTTCTTCCAATAACCAGGACTTCCCCCTCCCCCCCTCTTGTATTCCAAATCTTCTAAATAAACAATTAAATTCAACAAGTTCTTATCCCCAAATTACACTCATCGTCAATAACCCAATTTTTTCAAATTCCCATCCCCTAAGATCTGTTTTCCCTTCCACGAGTTCCCCCCTTTCAGATATAATGCAGATGAAAAGAAAATACAAAAAGAAAAAAATAATAATTTTACAGCCTTTGGATTCCAAATTTCCCTCCCCTCTGGTTTAAATTATGTATTTGTCAAGTGACAGTGATAGAAAATTTGCATGTGCTTAAATAAATGAACATACGCAAATAAATGGTGGTGGTCAACTGTTCTTTCCATGAGAAATGGAAGCCTAGACTCAAAGAGAAGAGATCTCTCAATACATGGCCCAACGAGGATTTGGCCCTTCTGATAATTGTTTTTCTGAGAGCTATTACATTTATGCTAATAATAAACATATGGTAAACTGGACAGGCTCTGAAATCATGTCTAGAATCGAGTTCTGCCATCCAGGATCATTCTTCAACAGAAAGACAATGCAGTATGTGATATAACACACCATTTTATCTCTCCCACAAAAGCCTGTTCAAATGAACTGGATATTTGTGGACCCATAGGCTTGCCATATGTCAGGAATATTCCTGACATGTTCTGGTTTTCGGGTTTAAAATGAATGAATGAATGAATCTTTATTTGTGTCAGCCATCGGCCATAGCAATAAAACAACAATACGATATACAAAGAGTAGAACTAAAAAGTCAATTATATAAAATACATTTTAGGGTTTTGAATCAATATTAAATTGGTGGATCATATTCTGATCGCCCCAGCTAAAAACCTTGCAGCCTTTGCTGTCACCTGCTCATCTTGATCTGCCAAGAGAAAGGACCCTGCGGCAGTGGTTGGGCGACCCATAATGGACAATAAAAGAGGGGTGATAATCTCAATCCTCAAGTCTTTATAAAGAGTGCAAGCCAGAAAGGCATGCGCCACCAATTCAGTACTATCATCTCCACAGGGACATAAGTGTTTTTCGTGTGGAATCTGTTGGAATCGGGTCCAAAAATGATGTCGGGGGGATTTTGCCGAATTGGCAAAATGTCAGGGAAAACCCGGTTGCGTGTTGAGTCCCACAAGCCACCCCCCCAAAAAAAAATTCACACTGCACACATCAATTTTTGTTTAAGGTTTTTTGGCATAATTTTGGCCACAACTTTATTCAATTACAAAAAACGTGAGTGGTTGCTTAGGCATTGGTTATGACTACTGTCCTTGCCCTCAGGGACAGAGCTGGTCTTCCGGCCATCAACAGAAGCCAGCGTGGGAAACAAGTATTGGGTGAGAAAATGGAGCTGAGACCCAGTCCCTCACCTCTCACCCTCATGTTCCGGTGGGGCTTGCACGGCCCAGGTCCGACTCCGGGGACAAGGACGAAAAGAATGGCAAGCCCCTGGATTCCTTTAACGGAATTCCCATCCGCATCATTTGGAGGGATAGGCACTTACCCCTCCAAGCACCAATTTAACCAATGCCTAACCGCCAACCTTACAAGTTGTGACGATTTGCTACGCAGTAGGCAAAAACCAAATGGCACCAGCCAATCAGCCAGATGGCAAAATTCCTACCAGGCCCCCGCTCAAAGGCGAACGACCCCGTGACAGGCATAGCAAGGTCAATCAAGCATAAAACCACCCTAATTAAAGGGCGGGAGGGCGGGTGATCCGGTGCAAATCGGCCAAGAGGACGTCCCCACGTCCGTCCCCTGTATTTAAAGACTATGATCCCTCCTCCAAATTGGCAACACTCAAAAATCCCCAGCAACCCAAATTTAACCCCTTAAAGGCTTGGATTCTAGACAAACCCCATTCACTACAGGGTGGCTTGTTTTCCCAACCGCAACACGTGCTCTCTGCTAGGGAGAACACGCTATGTATGACAACGTAATGGAAAGCTCCAAAAGCTTAAACTCACTATTTTGGGTTTGTTCCCCCCAAAAAACTCAACAAATTTTGGTGGGTTTCTAAAAAAAAAAAAGCTGATGTCAGGAACTTTACTTTTTGAAATATGGTGACCCTATGGATCTATTATGTATGCAAAGCTATGTTAAATTCCATCATGCTCTGAGAATGCTATGGGTACTGGACAAAGAAGTAACCATATATGCAGCATACAATAAGTTCTTGTAAGTAGCCACTCACTTTGCTTTTTCCAGTAGAATGAGCTACAGATTCAATTCTCCTATGACTACACATGTCTATTTCCTTGGAACCCTGTGTTTAGAAAAGTCAACTGCATACAACTTGGAACTGAATTTGTGTATTTCATATTGGGGTGTAACTGCTATCATAAGCACTCTTAGATTTTGTTTACAAAGGAATTTTGTGCATATGTTGTAGGGCTGCAAATGGGGCCCGAGATTTGCCCTCCACTTGCCCTGTTTTTTGTTTTTAAAAAAGTCAGATTGGTTTCTGAGTCGCTCTCTGCCCTGTGTTCTTTTTCTGTGATTTGACTACTGAAACATTCTGTGTACAACAAAGCTCTGACCCAATCATTCTTATTTGTAATATTTCCCCTTTTGGGGCAGAAGCAGATGAAATTTGCAGGCACAAAGCCCTTCTAGAGTGTGTTAAAACGGTGAAATTGCAGGCCCAGGGGCTTTTGTGGAGGAAGTAAAACAAATTCACTTTCCTCCATCATCCATATTAGGACAATACTTTTATCAGGCCAACAAAAACTTCAAAATCCATACTTTTAAAATATTTTTGAAGGAAGAATAAGAGTTCATCTCTTACTGTAAAACAATTAAGTGATGTGTATTCTTGCTTGTACATTGAGAAAAAGAAATAGCAACTTCAGGTTAGCCAGTATAGATATCTAGTGCTTGTTTTGTTGAGAGAGAATATTCTCCATTTGGCATTACAGGGTGAGGCTGTGCTTAATGCTGCCTGTGAAGATTTGAATTCATTTAAAGTAGCTAGGTGTTCTCTTACTGCTTTTCCTATCTTGGGCTACATCTTCTTCCTTGCATTGTTTATTCCATTATCACAAGGTTGGGCACTTCTTTCGTTTTGAATAAAGACAGAGGCAAAGCAGGTGTTGAGCATTTCCACCTTCTCTCTGTCACACAAGAGCATTTCTCTGTCTTCCCCACGCTGAGGACTTAGTACTTGCTTGTTCGTCCTCTTGATTTGAGCATAATCGAGGAAACCTTTTATATTATTTTTAACCTCTCTTGCAAGCCTGAGATCATTCTGAGCCCACCTGACCTCCCCTCCTGCAGCTGTTGACTACTTCATGATTTCCCCTTACAGTGGTACCTCACGTTAAGTACTTAATTCGTTCCGGAGGTCTGTTCTTAACCTGAAACTGTTCTTAACCTGAAGCACCACTTTAGCTAATGGGGCCTCCTGCTGCCAGAGCACGATTTCTGTTCTCATCCTGAAGCAAAGTTCTTAACCCGAGGTAATATTTCTGGGTTAGCGGAGTCTGTAACCTGAAGCGTATGTAACCCGAGGTACCACTGTACTTCCATTCCTTATACATGCCCTACTTAAAGCTCAGGTTTAAGGGGGCTTTGACTATTGAGCTGTAACTTAGGAGGGGGGAGAGATCCTCAAATACCCTTTTATTTGGCCCCAAAACAGAGGCAATGCACACTTCTAGTGAATTCTTCCTGCCTACAGCTTCTCAAATTAGCAGCACATCATTCGGAAGGTTAAGAAAAACCTCCTGTCCCTTTATGTTTCCGAGCACAATTCAAAGTGTTGGTGCTGACCTTTAAAGCCCTAAACGGCCTCGGTCCAGTATACCTGAAGGAGCGTCTCCACCCCCATCATTCTGCCCGGACGCTGAGGTCCAGCGCCGAGGGCCTTCTGGCGGTTCCCTCATTGCGAGAAGCGAAGCTACAGGGAACCAGGCAGAGGGCCTTCTCGGTAGTGGCGCCCACCCTGTGGAACGCCCTTCCAGCAGATGTCAAAGCGATAAACAACTACCTGACATTCAGAAGACATCTTAAGGCAGCCCTGTTCAGGGAAGTTTTTAACGTGTGATATTTTACTGTATTTTTGGTTTTTATGGAAGCCGCCCAGAGTGGCTGGGGAGGCCCAGCCAGATGGGTGGGGTATAAATAATAAATTATTATTATTATTATTATTACTGAGTTCCTTTAACCCATGAGAGACTTTCCTTAATGCAGAGAATGTGTTTTTGCTCACCTTCCTGTTCCATTCTATGCCTCATCCCATAGGAAACTTTTCAGTATTTGACTCCTGTGAATAGTTATGTTATCAGCCCTAGCAATTCAAGCAGGTAATCTAATAAGCACAGATGTTGCCTTGTGAAATCAGTTTTTACCTACCTCGACCAGATGTAATGTATTCATTAGTGCCTTTGGGTAATGTAATATTGATTTTTTTTTTTTTTTGTAGTATAGACTATGAACTTCAAACTTGGAGTTTCTTAACATTAAAATACAAAATTAATTTAGCTAAGGCACAGGTGATTACACTGTACTGTACCGTGCAGTTAAATCACATATTTATTGTTGCTTGACTTCCTCTTTTTTTCTTCTTTTTATTACCCAAGTCTCCAATATTAAATCATGGCAGTGAATGGTTTTACTGACATGGCATTCATTGGCACCGCTTTCAAATCTTAAGAAATTGCAAGTTAACAACTGCTAAAAATAAGTTAGTCCTACTTATGATACTATGGACTTGAGAGGTCCTTAATACTTTCATACTGGTTTAGAGGTTGATGTTGTTTTTCCTGACAGGCAGAAATTCAGGTTGTTGTTTTTTTGCTTCCATTAAGCTAAATGGTGGAGGCCTTAGCTTTGAATTTTGCCATATAGCTCTTAAAGGCATAGGAAGCCTGCCAAACAAAAGATGTCAACCTTCATCTAGCCGCCCTGAGCCCGGTATTGGTTGGGGAGGGCGGGGTATAAATGAAAAATTATTATTATTATTATTATTATTATTATTATTATTATTATTATTATCTATTGACCAGCTAGTGAAGAATGGGAAACAAATGTAAAATAAAATAATAATGATGTGTTCTTATTCATGCCGCCCAAAACACAATATCCTGTCTCAGGCAGCCAGTGTTGTATAGCTGGACCTGGAAGAACAGGATTCAAATCCCCACTCAGCCATGAAAGTCATTGGGTGACCTTGGGCCAGTCAATCACTCTCAGCCTAACCTCTCTCACATGGTTGCTGCTATGGGGATTAAATGAGGAAGGAGGAGAATTAGAGAAGGCATCTTGAATTCACTAAAGAAATGAATAAATGACCAGTCCAATACTCACTTGGAAATAAGCCCCATTGAATCCAGCAGTTACTTTTCTCAGAAGCAAGCGGCCAGGAAAGACCCTGCCAGTCTTGGTATTTTGCCTGCAACAGTTGCAGCAAACCTCTTGAGAGTAGGAGAGGCTAAGACATTAGTGACCAATTCACTATTTCAGGCACATTGCTCTTTAAGAGCAGAATCACTGTAGGACCAGGGTACAATAGGTTTGATTGTTAGATTGCTCTGAGGGCTGGTCCTAGATGGTCATCTGAGATAGCTCAGTCAGTAGAGCATGAGGCTCTTAATCTCAGGACTTTGCAAGAGGGTGGGTTAGATTACTTTTGTGGTCTCTTCCACATCTACAATTCTATAGCTAAGAAATGGCTGTGTGGACTCCAAGTGTCCCTATTTTCCAGGCCGTCCTGACTTCTGATTTGATCACTGCATGTCCCACTTTTCCTTCAAAGTAAAGGGACACCTGACCATTAGGTTCAGTCGTGACCGACTCTTGGGTTGCGGCGCTCATCTCGCTTTATCGGCCGAGGGAGTCGGTGTACAGCTTCTGGGTCATGTGGCCAGCATGACTAAGCCGCTTCCGGTGAACCAGAGCAGTGCACGGAAACGCCATTTACCTTCCCGCAGGAGCGGTACCTATTTATCTACTTGCACTTTGACGCGCTTTCGAACTGCTAGGTTGGCAGGAGCAGGGACTGAGCAATGGGAGCTCACCTCATCACGGGGATTTGAACTGCTGATCTTCGGATTGGCAAGCCCTAGGCTCTGTGGTTTAACCCACAGTGCCACTCGACTCCCCTATTTTCATTGGAGAAATTTTGTTTTTGTTTTTGTTTTTTGTTTTTAAAAAATTTATTCATTTTCACAAATATAACAAAATAAAAACATAACATAACATACAATGACATAACATAACATACTAAGACATAACATACAATAACATACATAACACGACTTCCCCAAGCCTTCCCTTCACTGCACCCTTATTTTTTTTTTTTAAGACAGCATTTCTAGCAATCCTTCATTCCAATTCATAACTGATTCTCTTTATATTTTATTTAAATTTAAGATTTAACAGCTATAATTCTCTATCTTATATCCCTTGACATTTTAGCATTCCGAAATTTTACAACAGTTCCTAAGATAAACTTTAAATTTTCTCCAGTCCTCTTCCACCGTCTCTCTCCTCTGGTCACGGATTCTGCCGGTCATCTCTGCCAATCCTATAAATTCTGTCACCTTGGTCTGCCATTCTTCCAGAGTGGGTAGTTCTTGCTTCTTCCAATATTTTGCTAGTAGAATTCTTGCTGCTGTGGTTGCATACATGAAGAATGTTCTGTCTTCCTTTGGTACCATTTGGTCGACCATGCCCAAGAGAAAAGCCTCTGGTTTTTTAACAAATGTCCGCTTGAGAATTTTCTTCATTTCATTATAGATCATTTCCCAGTAGGCCTTAATCTTTGGGCAGGTCCACCAAAGGTGGTAAAAAGTTCCTTCACATTCATTACACTTCCAGCAATTATTATTGGGCAAATGATATATCTTTGCTAGCCTGGCTGGGGTCATGTACCACCTATAGATCATTTTCATTATATTCTCTTTTAAGGCAGTGCATGCCGTAAATTTAATGCCTGTGGTCCATAACCTTTCCCAGTCCGCAAACATAATGTCATGACCAATATCTTGTGCCCATTTAATCATTGCTGATTTAACTGTTTCATCTTGGGTGTTCCATTTCAGCAGCAAATTATACATTCTAGACAAATTCTTAGTATTGGGCTCCAATAGTTCCGTTTCTAACTTTGACCTCTCCTTCTGAAATCCTACTTTCCTGTCTTGCTTAAATGTTTCATTAATCTGCTGGTGATGCAACCAGTCTCTGACTTTAGGTTTTAATTTCTCCAAGCTCTGTAATTTGAGCTTTTCACCATCATATTCCAAGATTTCACTGTATTTTGGCCAGTCTGAATCCATATTAAGTTTTTTTACCGCTTTAGCTTCCAGGGGTGACAACCACCTGGGGGTTTTATTTTCCAACAAATCTTTATAACGATTCCATACATTAAACAATGCTTTCCTGACAATATGGTTTTTAAAACCTCTATGCACTTTTACCTTGTCATACCATAAATATGCATGCCAACCGAAGTTGTTATCATATCCTTCTAGATCTAAAATGTCTGTATTCTCAAGAAGTAGCCATTGCTTCAGCCAGCAAAAAGCTGCTGCTTCATAATAAAGTCTTAAGTCCGGCAGAGCAAAGCCCCCTCTATCCTTTGCATCAGTTAGAATCTTAAATTTTATTCTGGGCTTTTTGCCCTGCCAGACAAAATTAGATATATCTTTCTGCCACTTCTTGAAACAGTCCATTTTGTCCAAAATTTGTAATGTCTGAAATAAAAACAACACTCTCGGCAATACATTCATCTTAATAACAGCAATTTGGCCTAACAAGGAGAGTCTTAACCTAGACCATATGTCGAGATCTTTCTTCACCTCCAACCAACATTTCTCATAGTTATCTTTAAATAGGTTCACATTTTTTGATGTTAAGTTCACCCCCAGGTATTTCACCTTTTTTGTTATTTCTAAACCGGTTTCTCTTTGAAAGCTATCTTTTTCCTCGATCGTTAGATTTTTCCCCAGCACCTTCGTCTTTTGTTTGTTTAATTTAAAACCTGCCACTTGACCAAATATTTCAATAAGTTCTAAAGCTCTTTTCGTACTGGCTTCTGGTTGTTGCAGAGTTAAAACTAAATCATCTGCAAAAGCTCTTAACTTATAATGTTTAGTTCCGAGTCTTATCCCTTCTACCAGCTGGTCCCTTCTGATCATGTTCAATAATACCTCCAGGACAGATATAAATAATAGAGGGGATATTGGGCATCCCTGTCGTGTCCCTTTTTCTATTGGAATCTCATCCATAACCATACCGTTCACAATTAATTTAGCCTTTTGTTCAGAGTATATTGCACTTATACCATTTTCAAAATTATGGCCTACCCCCATCCCATGGAGATTCCTCTTTAGAAAGGTCCAAGAAATATTGTCAAAGGCTTTCTCCGCATCCACAAAGATCAACACTGCTTTTCTGTTTATCTCCATCTCCAGGAGTTCTAATATATCTATAATATTTCTCACATTGTCTGACATGTATCTCCCTGGGAGAAAGCCTGTTTGGTCTTTATGAATCTCCTCTGATAACACTTTTTTAAATCTTTTTGCTAAAATTTCTGCAAAAATTTTATAATCCACATTTAAGAGTGATATAGGGCGGTAGTTCTTAACTTGGTGTTTCTCAGTTTCTGTCTTTGGTATAAGTGAGATGAATGCCTCTTTCCACGATTCGGGAGCCTTTTTCCCCTCTAAGATTTGGTTGCATACTTCCTTCAATGGTTGTATTAACCATTCCTTCAATGCTTTGTAGTATCTCGCCGTCAGTCCATCTGGTCCTGGTGATTTTCCCAGTTGCATTTTTTGGATGGCACCCTCTATTTCTTGGTCTGTAATTTTCTCATTTAAAGTCCTCTTGCTTTTTTCAGAAATCTTTGAGAGTCCATATTTTTTAATGAATTCTTCAATCTCTTGTTCTTTCTTTGGCCCTTGAGCATATAACTTTTTGAAATAACTTTGGAAACAATTGCTAATCTCGTTTGGTTTATTGATAAATTTACCATCCACTTCTAGGGATGTCACGGTGTTCAGCTTTTGTCTCTTTTTCAGTTGCCATGATAGCAATTTCCCACATTTATCTGCTGATTCAAATGATTTTTGCCTCATTTGTTTTATTTTCCATTCTATCTCCTCATTGGAGAATTTCATTGGAGAAATTTTGGAGGCTATGGATTTATCCAACCCCCGAGCCATCTGAAGGCAATCCTGTATAGGGAGTTTTTTTAAAACAAACAAACAATGTTTTATTATGTTTTTATATGTGTTGGAAGCTGCCCAGAGTGGCTGGGCCAACCCAGTAAGATGTATGGAGTATAAATAGCAAAATTATCATTGTGGAATGGGACGTCCCTATTTTCATTGGAGAAATGTTGGGGGGTATGTGACTGGCTATGACAGGGGTGGGCAACTTCAAGCCTACAGGCCAAATGAGCCCCATTAGGCCTTTCTATTTGGCTTAAGAGGCCATTTCAGCCAAGCTTTCGCCACCTGCCCTGCACCTGACAAGTGCTGTATGATGCTAGATGCAGCACAGATAAAGGCAGAGCTTGGGTGAAAGTTGCATTTCAGGTACCACCAATCAGTTGATGGGTAGTTCCTGCATCAACCTTTGAGCAGTGTGTCTCAGGCACCAACTACCAGTTGATTGTTTGCACTTCAGACGTATACATACACAGCTTTCACTGGGCTGAGAATCAGCTGGTTTTTGACACTGAGGAAGCCCTGTCCCCAGTGCTTCCCAAGCATCGATGATCAACTCAGTTTGGGAACGCAGCATCCTTTTTAAATCATACTGGTGGATTTCAAACTAGATGACCAGAATTGGTCACCTGGCAACACCTGGCAACATCCTGTGTGTGTTGAGATCTGGGAGTCTAGCACTCTCCAATGCAGGCATAGGCAAACCCGGCCCTCCAGATGTTTTGGGACTACAACTCCCATCATCCCTGACCACTGGTCCAGTTAGCTAGGGATGATGGGAGTTGTAGTCCCAAAACATCTGGAGGGCCGAGTTTGCCTATGCTTGCTCCAATGCTTTTGGGGAAGCTAAATTTCAAGTGGCTTTTAGATAGGCAATGAAATTCAGCTATTGAGATTTTCTATTGCCTTTTTTTGGTATGGAAGATGTATTGTGTTTTATAAACTTTTTTTTTAATTCAGAAGTTTCAAGGGGTTATTTCATTCAGTAGCAAGTGACATGTTCTTATTTTAATGTGTAAGCCGCCTTGGAGGATTTTTAATTCACAAAGGTGGCATGAAAAGTTTTAAAATAAATAAAAGCGCAACAAATAGAAGGATAGATAAATATAACTCATTACGGGAGACAATTAAATGAATAAAGCACACTGCAACAGCAGCAGCGTATAAACCAGATGGCAGGCAAGTTGGGTCCAGATTCACTGACAGCCTGCCTAATTGTAATGGACATATGGATGGGAGAGAAAGGAAATAAGAAACTGACAGGTATCGTCAGGGACCAACACTGTAGCCTCACAAAGCCCTGGAAAGCTGGTCAGCTGGCAAGTTTGTCCTAAAGCCTAACGCGCAATGACGCATTCCATTTCCCCATGTTAGAAACAGCATTTGATGCCCTAAACCATTTCAACAGACTAGGGGTTGTATCCAGTGAGGGCACACAGGGTGCTGCAGGCAAAAGGAGAGGAGAATTCCATTGTGCAAGTGGAGGAGGTCTGTCGCACAAATGGAACAGCAGTGTTGAATACAACCGTAGGGCTGCAATCCTATTACCTATTACCCCAAATTTCACTGGATTGAGCATGATTTAGTTCTAAGTAAGCATGGATGGGGATGCGGGTGGCGCTGTGTTAAACCACAGAGCCTAGGACTTGCTGATCAGAAGGTCGGCAGTTCCAATCCCCGCGATGGGGTGAGCTCCCGTTGCTCGGTCCCAGCTCCTGCCAACCTAGCAGTTCGAAAGCGCTTCAAAGTGCAAGTAGATAAATAGGTACCGCTCCAGCAGGAAAGGAAACGGCGTTTCCGTGTGCTGCTCTGGTTGGCCAGAAGCAGCTTAATCATGCTGGCCACATGACCCGGAAGCTGTACGCCGGCTCCCTCGGCCAATAAAGCGAGATGAGCGCCGCAACCCCAGAGTCGGTCACGACTGGACCTAATGGTCAGGGGTCCCTTTACCCTTTACCATAAACATGGATGGCATTGGAAATGCAGAATTGCAATCCCAGTGCCATTTTATAGGAAATTAGTCCTGTTTAACTCAACAGTGTTTACTTCTGAGTCAACATGTATTTATTATTTTACATCAGGGCCCCTCCTGTGAATATTCTGCCATCAATCTGCCTGTGGGAGGAACTGTTAGTTTTTGTGATAAAGCCACTTCTGCCCTGCAGAGGAGGTAGGGTTGTGGGCTTCATGGCTCCACCACACACATGGCGGCTAGAGCCCAGCCCCCGCGTGATTGGGGAATCCCCGGCCACGTCACCCCCTAGCTGTTAGTTTTTGTGATAAACCAGACATCTTACGCAAGACTTGAAGATAAATCTCTACTTGTCAGGTTGGTAATGGCTAAACAAGAAGCAAGCTCTTGGGCTTGCTGATCGGAAGGTTGGCGGTTCGAATCCATGCGACAGGGTGAGCTCCCATTGCTCTGTCCCAGCTTCTGCCCACTGAGCAGTTCAAAACCACACCAGTGCAAGTAGATAGATAGGTACTGCTGTGGCAGGAAGGTAAATGCCATTTCTGTGTGCTCTGGTTTCTATAAAGGTCCTCCGTGCACCAGAAGCATTTTAGTCACGCTGGCCACATGACCTCAAAAACTTGGCCTGACGCAAGATGAGTGCCGTAAGCCCCATAGTTGCTTTTGACTGGACTTAAAAGTCCAGGGGTCCTTTACCTTTTTACACACACACACACACACACACACACACACACACACACACAATGTGTGCCCCCCGCTTGAGTCCAAGAGAGGGTTTAGTCTTTTTGTTTTCAAAACTCCTTCATAACAGTACATAAGTTATTAATCCATAGCTTGGCTGTCCTCACAAACTCCTCCAGACAGTGCCTGGAGTCACCATGCTCCCATGTTCTCAGTCAAAGAATCAACTAACAGAATAACCAGCCAACTCCTTTCCCCGTTACTGTGTATTCTTTGTGAAATACATTTACAATGCAAATATTGATAGGAACCTCCCCAGCCTGGAGGTACTTTTCTCCTAGATTTCATCAGGGGGAGAGCAGATGTTCATGAGAAGAGGTTAATCACTGCCGTACTGTCAAAGCCAAGACACCACTACATTAATTGCCAATGTGGTACCCTCCAGATGTAGTGGATTAGAACTCCCATCAGCCCCAGTGAATATTGCCAATTGTCAGGAATGATGGGAGTTGTTGTCTAACAGCATCTGAAAGGAACTGCATTGGCCACCCCAGGAACAGAACATGAGTAGGCGTCAAGCAAAAGATAAGAGAGTCTGTTCTAGTATTCTAGGGTGGTATATCTATATGTAGTGATTTGTTCTAAATGTAAGAAACTTCATTTGAACATGCGGGAAAGCATAAATTGCAAAAAAGCAGGCTGGAACTATGTTAAGTCAACAACAACAACAATTATGTGTCTGTTTCTTTAAAAAGAGTTAATTTTGAGAGGACATTATGAGGAGAAAAAATGGCCAATGTGAAGGATATCAAGCCAGTCCCTTTCAAATCGTAGTCAGTATTTGCAAATATGTAAGTTTATAGGTAAGACTACACTGCAATGGATTTTTATTGAAACCAATGAACGTTGAATAAGTCATAAAAAGATTTATTTTAGCTCTGACACTTTTATATATCATTTGGCCATTCTGTTCACAGTGGAACGCTCATACCCATGGCAGTGAAAGCACTTGAAATACTTTAAAACAAAATGAAGTGAGCTTTCTTTATTATCTATTCAAATGTTATATTCAAATGCCGCACATACACTTTTCTAGGAAAGAAAAGAAATCACTCCCTCACTGTCCAGTTTCCCCAGAAGAAAAGAAAAAACACACCCATGAAACATCTGCCAGCGTTGTTGAAACAGATGAACATGCTTGTTCAATCTGATTGTACAAGTGTGACCTTTTCATTGAGAGGTTGTTAGGAAAGTCTCGAGTAAAGTACTGTTTCCACCCCTCTCTACATTCTCATCTTTTTAGACAATCCTTTTCAATTATATGGTTGAAGAGGCATGTTCCTGACATTCTTTTTATCTGAATTCTCCTTAGCTGAGACCCCAAAGTTCCAAATTTCCCAGGTTTGTTTTGGAAAGCTTTAAGAATCCTCCATTTCTCTGTTTAGTTCTAGTCAGGCTTTGTTACTCACCTTATTAGAATTGTGGGGGTGGGGAGCAGGGTCAAACTTCCTGCCCTTCTGTTGTTCCCTGATGTCATAATGTATAAGCTTGCTCCTCTATTACTCTCCGCTCCCTCCACCTCATCCCACATCGTTCAGCGGGGACCCCAACCAAGCCATCACCTATTCCTCTCAGATTGGGCTACATCAACTGCAGATTACCTGGGTACCCAACAGAGCAGGTATTCAGACCTTGGGCCACTGGGAATTAGGGGCATCCTGGTCTTCTGTTATGTCCCCAAAGAAGTCAACATGATTCTATGATACTTACATTGTCAAAATATTGTTTCCTGTTCATAGGTGGTTGGAGGGCGAGAGTACTCGTATGTGGCCAGAGTATGGCTGCATGGGCTGGTCACAAAATCCTATTAGCACTGGGTTTGCAATAGTTCAGTAACTAAGCAGGTGTAAAATACCTTTTTTCAACATGGTTCAACCTTCGTCTCCTGAGGAAGACCACTCACCTGTTAGTGGTTCATTTGGGTATCTTGAAGGGCAAATGCTGGCATGCTTGGATTTTGTGCTTTTCGCCATTATTGGCTGGAAGTGACCATAATTTGGTCAGATATTTTGCCCAGGAGGGTGTGGAGGGGAAATTGTGACTCTAAATGACGTAATTAGGCAAGGGTGAAAGTGAATGGGGAGATCTGTATCAACCTGCCTAACAATGAGGGTGACACTATGCATTAGCCTGAGATGAAATATACAAGGACTGGTTCCTATAAGCTGGGTGAAATTCACTTGTCCAATTGGAGCAATGATATTTTCTTGGCAGAATGACCTGTACAACTTTACTCACAGCAGGTAGGGGGTGAGGGGCTAAGCTTTTCCTTTTCAGTGGCAGGTAATGTGGGAATCCACCAGGTAGAGTAAGGGTAGGAGAGCATCCTTTTTTTAAAAAAATACATATCATTCCCAACAATCATATAACATATTTTCTTATCTTATACAATGTTTTGGACGTCCATCAACTACATCTGAAGATTTTTCAGTCTTTATCACTTAGTTTACATTTCTTAATTTCCCTATTACTTTTAATTGTCCTTAACTCTTCATAATCTTCTTCTCTGCAATATTTCACCTAATCCTCCTTACAAAACTTCTTGCAGTCCTACTAGCGTAATCTGTTTATTACAATTGCTTTTCAAATAGTTCAAATATTTACTCCAGTTCTCTGAGAATCTCTGGTCCCTCAGGCTTCGGATCCTTCCTCTCATCTTGTCTAATTCTGCATAGTCCATTAATTTCATCTGCCATTCTTCTTTCAGCGGTAATTCTTCTTGTTTCCATAGGAGAGCATCCTTAGGCACCTTTAGAGGCAGAAATCCTGATGCTTCCTTCCAATGTTGGGAGGCCTTTTGCTATGGGAAGGATCACCTTGGGGAACAGTATTGTAGGAAAGATACTACATGATCAAGAAAGCCACCCTACTCACACAAATGAGTGCTGCTTAAGGGAGAGGGCATGTTTCACTTGGATTGGAAGTTGATTAGTTACATGCACAGAATGTCCCCCTGGAGATGTTGTTTAGTCGTTTAGTTGTGTCCGACTCTTCGTGACCCCATGGACCAGAGCACGCCAGGCATTCCTGTCTTCCACTGCCTCCCGCAGTTTGGTCAAACTCATGTTAGTAGCTTCGAGAACACTGTCCAACCATCTCGTCTTCTGTCGTCCCCTTCTCCTTGTGCCCTCCATCTTACCCAACATCAGGGGCTTTTCATTTGTTTATAATTTGAATAAAATGTCCTTCATTTTAACACACTTCACCTTGTGTCACATCTTCTTATTTCCATGGTTACACTTGCAACGCAACTAGTTTGCTTGCAGTTTAATGAGAACAATATTGCAAATGCTGATTAACTTTGGAAAGCGTCCCAAATTATTTTTGCATTCATGCCCATAAGGCCAAATTGGTTAGAGTAGACGTTATAGCTGTTACCTTAAGCTTTGTATTATTAGTGTGCAAAAATACTCTGCTCCTTTTTATGTTTGTAAGCAATAATATCACCTCAAGCAAACATAGTGATTTCAATTATCCTTAAGGCAAACTTTCATGTTACAACTTAATTATGGCCTCAGCAGCAGCTTTTCAGTACCATCTTCACATTAGCAAAATATCTACTCTGTCCTAGTCCTGTTGTGCCATTGCTACACCTTATGCACAAGTCTCTGTTGGTACTTTTACCCACAATCAAAGAATAATGAAAATAGTGATGGGCAGTCAATGACTTTGCACCTAGTTTATAACTGAGCCATTTTAAAGCATTTTCATTTTGAGCAATTTCACCAGAAATACCAAATCTCAATCTCTCTGTCTCTCTGTCTCTCTCTCTCTCTCTCTCTCTCTCTCTCTCTCTCTCTCTGTTTTTGTGTGTGTGTGATGAAGATCAATCCAAAGTTTGCAAGATGTGTAGATCCCAAAATATTTGCGTAGATCTTCAGCAGCAGAGCATGGACTAGAATGCTTTGGCTGGTTTCCATGATTAATTGTCCCCAATACCCCGCCCCAACAATCTCTACAGAGATTGCAGCCCTCTGTAGTTTTAAAAAAAATGTTTTTAGTGTTTAATGTTTTGTTATGTTTTTATATATGCTGTGAGCTGCTCAGAGTGGCTGTGGCAACCCAGTCATATAGATGGAGTACAAACAAGAAATTTATTATTATTAAATATCATGCTGTTATCAAAACCATGACAGATCCTAAAGGTGCATCAGACTTTAGCATTCACAGTCCTTAAGAAATGAACTCCAAAAATAGGACCACAAAAGGGGATCCTTCAAATTGAATAGATGGACCTGATTTGAATCTATTCCATCAATATCTGGGCAAGGACATTGCCTTGTGCTCAGGGTGTGGGGCGCTGTTTCCAAATCCACAGCTCCAAATGCTATCCCATTGCCTGAACTGTGACAATGACCTTAGGGGGTGGGACATAGCAGATCTGACGAGTCAAGAGGAGTAGTCAATTGATGAAGGTGCCAGGAAATATTAGAGGACTAAGCAGTGAGCAAAGTGTAACCATTTGTGTGGCGAGTTCCTGCCTCCCCCCTCAGAAATAAAGACACAAGACACCAGAGTTTAAGGTTAATGGGTCAAATTAGGCCACAACTTAATTGATTACAGGAATTGAGCGGTATTGGCTTAGGATTGGTCCTATCAGCTAACCGGCTTCAGCCCGCTTGGATGAAGACGGGCAAGGGTTAACCACCAGTAGGGGGAGTCCTGCTGAGGCACATCAACTAGGAGCTCCCCCAGGGTCACCGCTCGGGGGCGTGCCTTAGGCCCACACCTCCATAGGCTTAGGACAAGGCCACGCCCCCCAGAATCCTTTACCAGACTACCCTTCGATTTGGGGGGAAGGTGATGGCGCTTCCTTCCCCCCACCCTTGTTATTTGCATAACAACACCCCTACCAATGCCTAACCACCAATGCCCAGGAAGTTGTGACGTTTGCTACGAGGCAGGCAAAAAACCAAATGGCTGGTGCCAATTTGCCAAATGGCAAAAATTCCTACCAGGCCCCTTGACCGCGACCAACCAAAGTCCATAGCAATGTCATAGAGTCTAACCTTCTCACATTTCAAAGCAATATTGTTCCGCAACAGATGTTTATGAAAATCTTCTCTCTTGTAGTTACATTGCAAAACAATTATATCTGCGTATAAAGGAAAAGCCTCGCTGCTAGGGAACTGTCAGTCACAGAGTAGGTTTTGTCTCACTGCACTGAAGACCGAAATGGCTGCACACTTTAAACAGGATAGTCTGCTTAATATCAACGGGCATGTCTGGATGCAACTGAAGCCCTGATGGATCTCTCCCCAGGCAACTGCCAATAGCCTATAGCCATGATGGCTGCACATTGTTGTTGTTGTTTAGTCGTGTCTGACTCTTTGTGACCCCATGGACCAGAGCACGCCAGGCACTTCTGTCTTCCACTGCTTCCCGCAGTTTGGTCAAACTCATGCTGGTAGCTTCAAGAACACTGTCCAACCATGTTGACTATGAGGGCCACTCCATTTCTTTTACGGGTTTCTTGCCCACAGTAGTAGATATGATGGTCATCCAAACTGAATTCGCCCATTCCTGTCCATTTTAATTCACTGATGCCCAGGATGTCAATATTTATTCTTGCCATCTCATTTTTGACCACATCCAACTTACCCAGGTTCATGTTTCTTACATTCCAGGTTCCTATGCAATATTTTTCTTTACAGCATTAGACTTTCCTTTCACTTCCAGGCATATCCACAACTGAGCGTCCTTTTGGCTTTGGCCCAGCCACTTCACCAGCTCTGGATCTATTTGTACTTGCCCTCCGCTCTTCCCCAGTAGCATGTTGGACGCCTTCCGACCTGAGGGGCTTATCTTCCAGCGTCATAACTTTTATGTGCCTGTTGTCTTTGTCCATGGAGTTTTCTTGGCAGGGATACTGGAGTGTCTTGCCGGTTCCTGCTCCAGGTGGATCACATTTGGTCAAAACTCTCCACTATGACCTGTTCATCATGGGTGCCCTGCTCAGCATATTTCATAACTTCTCTGAGTTATTCAAGCCCCTTCGCCACGGCAAGGCAGTGATCCATGAAGGGAGGCTGCACATTACCTCCAGTATTTGAGGACTTTCACCTCTGAATATCAGCAGATGGAATCACAGGTGAGATGAGTGCTGCTGTTTGTGGGCTCCGCATTGGCACCTAGGTGGCCACTGTGGGAACAGAATGCTGAATAAGTGAGCCTTTGGTCTGATCTTATGTTCACTGCATGATTCATCCAAATATTTATATATTAGCCCACCTATTGCCATGGCAATTTGCTTTCCACAATCCAGAAACATTATGTCTAGCATTTTCCATCCGGAGACTCTGTTTGATGTGAAGGTCACTTGTGACCTTGAGAAAGAAGATACTTTCCAATTCTCAGAAAATAGGATTCCGATTACCAGTTGTACATGCTGCATTTCAGTTGCGTCGCATTAAGAATCTGTTAACCCTACTTCAAGTTATTTCAAAAGAAATTACCTTAAGTGCATTCTCCCCTCTGCTCAGTTGGTCTCGTGGAAGCCGTATATTTCCTTCTCTAGAAAATCGGTATTTTGTCTTGATTTATAAGGCTTCGATGTTATCTCCTCAAAGGTAATTTGATTCCTGTCTAGCCACAAGGTGTAGTCGTTAAGATCACTCTTTTTCATATCTGGCCTCTTAGCACATTTCCACAAACCACCGTTCCTTCCAGCATTGCCACTGCCTCAGCACAATCAGAATGAAAAAGAAAGAAAGAAAGAAAGAAAGAAAGAAAGAAAGAAAGAAAGAAAGAAAGAAAGATGTATTAGAAACCATTCCTTTCCCCTGTCATCCGGATTAGGGCACAAAACATATTTTAATGCTCACCGCCAGCAAAGGCACAGAGATTGACTCAGCCTTTAATTAGGGCTGCCTTGCAAAAGGAACCTTGCTAACACTCGGTGTATTTTCACAAAATATGCTGCATGTCCTAACCGCTCAAAGAATGGAACAGTCTCTGGTTATTATTGTAGAATGGAATTGCGGTGAGTAGATGATCACCTCAAAATGACAGCCATAAAACTTCAGCTGGTGTTTTGACTATTTACTAGACACTCATCATCGTATTATATGTTGCAAACACAGGATTGCCAATCTGTGGTTGCATTGTGACATTGGCAGGGGAGAACTGGTGGTTATACCTTATACTGGGAGTCAGACCAATGATTTATCTAGCTCAGAATTGGCTAGACCAGACACCCATAAATAGCTGCCATCTTGATGGTTTGGACTGTAGCTCTCATTGGTCATGTATGCTTGGGCTGATAAGAGTTGGAATCCAACAACATCTGGAGCAGTGTTTCCCAAACTTGGCCCTCCAGCTGTTTTGGGACTACAGTTCCCATCATCCCTGACCACTAGTCCTGCTAGCTAGGGATGGTGGGAGTTGTAGTTCAAAACAGCTGGAGACCCAACTCCCATTATCTCTAGCTAGCAGGACTAGTGGTCAGGGATGATGGGAATTGTAGTCCAAAAACAGCTGGAGACCCAAGTTTGATCTGGAGGGTACCAGATCGGACAAGGCTGGTCTATAATGACTGGCAATGGCTCTCCAGATTTCAGACATGCATTTGAAAATTGCCAGGAATTGAAGTTGGGAATTTCTGAATGCAAAGCATGGTCTCTACCTCTGTAGTCCTTCCTCTAATTAATGTGGAACATCTCTCCCTTGATTCTCTGTTGCCAATAACCACCAATCCATCACTACCAGTTCCTCTTCATTCAGACCTGGGGCTGATTCTCTCCTAGAATTCAAACAATCCTCCTTCCCATTGTATTATATCTGGGCAAACCCAGGTTTGGTTTTTCCGAAGGTCACTGTAGTTTCTCTGTTAAAGTCACTTCCAACCTTGGGAGGTGGTGTTGCGGGCTTCACGCCCCCAACACGTGTATGGGGGCTGGCTCTCAGCCTCCGCGTGATTAGGGGAATCCTCAGCTGCGTCATCCCCTGGCCAGCCAATGGACTGGCCCAGGGGTGTGGCCTGCACCATATAAGGCAGGCGCAGCCGGGGATCTCCCTCTTTGGCCACACCGACTCTCCAGTTTCCCACCCGCCCACCCTCTAAGTTTCTCTTCCAACCTTGCTATGGACCTCGGTTGGTCACTGTTAAGGGGCCTGGTAGGAATTTTTTCCACTTGGCAAATTGGCACCAGCAATTTGGTTTTTTGCCTACCTCATAGCAAATAGTCACAACTTCCTCGGTTTTGGAGGTTAGGCATTGGTAGGGGTATTGTTATGTAGATGTATGGGGGGAGGAGTGCCATCACCTCCCCCGCATATTGAAGGGTAGTCCAATAAAGGATTCCGGGGTGCGTGGCCCTGTCTGAAGCCTATGGAGGTGAGTGCCCAAAGCACGCCCCCAAGCAGTGACCCCGGGGAAGTGCCTAGTTGGTGTGCATCAGCAGGGCTCCCCCTGCTGGTGTTAACCCTTCCCGGTCTTCAAGCTAACAGGCTGAAGCCGGCTAGTTGGTCAGGACCAAAGCCTAAGCCAATACCACTCATCACTTGTAACCAATAAAGTTGTGGCCTAATTTTGACCAATTTTGCCCACGTGTCTTTATTCCTACTGGGGGGAGGCGGGAACTCGCCACACGAAGGGCAGCTACCATGTTCTCTCCATAAGCACAACAGCTGATCTCTCAACTCTAGGCTTACCTAAACCCCATAGCTGCCTCAAAATGAATTTTTTTTTAAAGACTATCAATATTGGCAATCCATCAATCAGTCCCCGCTGCAATGCTTCCAATATTTATCGTAGATGTTTAGTTTACCAGCAAATAGGGTTTCATCCTCTATCCCAACAACAAGTGTTGTTCTGACACTTTTAATATTGGAAATGACAAGAGTTTCTATGTAAAGCTCTCTCGCATTGCAACTGTACTTTAATTTGTTTAACAAACAGTGTAAATGTTGTTGTTGCTGTCAAGACTAAAGAAACTGTTGACCCAGAAATAAAGAAGAAAAGGGGAGGGGGAGACAAGAAAGAAAAGCCATATGCTAAGATGTAAGTTGTATACAAGAGAAATGTGCCATATGGCACTGGATTTGCACCCCTGTCAATGCCGCCTTGAAAGCAACCCATGAAATAAGATCATTCGTATCATTGCTCCTGTCACTCCTATTGCAATCTGTGACAGCAAAGAAAGAAAAGTGACAATGACGTGTAATAAGGTTCTGTAGGACAAAATATACCTTATACCAGTGTTTCCCAAGCTTGGGTCTCCAGCTGTTTTTGGACTACAGTTCCCATCATCTCTGACCATTGGTCCTCCCAGCTAGGGATGATGGGAGTTGTAGTCCAAAAACAGCTGGAGACCCAAGCTTGGGAAACACTGCCTTATACTACCAAGAGGAATGAAGAACTGGATTTAGAAGTGGCAATTAAGATGCTGTTTATTAATTGTCATGTGCTCGTAAGCATGATCTCTTTTCAGAAAAGAGTTGATGACTCATCGCTCACTTCCCTGGGTGTTCAAAGTGTTTAAATACAATGCTGCAGATAATTATCAGCTTCCACCAAATGTGCTTGTTAGTAGCACTGGAATTAATTTAGTTATTAATTATGAATGGTATACCTTTGGGGAAATGCATCAATCTAACTATAACACACCTGTCTTCAGGCACGTTGATGCTGCATCAAACTCTTTCGCAAAGGTTTGCCTTCCAATAATGCCAGCGCCTTGTAAAAGTAACCGTAATCATTGGGTGTTAACACAACAGTTCCTGCAGCAAACCTCCACATTTATATATTGCCCTATCCCGTACGTTCAAGGCTCCTGGTAATATATTTTCCTCTTGCTTATTTTATGCCTCCCTCTGATAACTCCTTCCTACACATGATAGATCTTCCTTTTTTAAGTGATCTAAAGATAAATTGTGAACTAAATGCCCTGCATCTTATTTGGATTATTTGGATTCCTGAGAAGGACACCAGTTCTTTGTTGAATTACACTAAGTGCATCAGAAAACATAAGAACTTACAGTATTGAATTTGGATCTTGTTAGTATTTGTACTGGTACTGTATTTATTAGAAATGGGATCCACCTTAATGAGTGTCCTGGTTGTGCACGGGCCCCTGAGACACCCCCCCCCCCGCTGGGTTATAGGTGGGGGGCATGACCTAGGCCTTGTCTGTGGGCCCCACAATCATGCCAGGCCATTTGAGCCAATCCGATGCAGGTGGCGTAATTGGGGGGAGCTTTAAAAGCACCAGCACAATGTAGCTGAGACACTTGCTTTGCACTGCCAAACACACACTCTCCCATCCCTATTTGTTGATGTTGCTGCTTTGGCTTTGCTTCAGATATTGGTTGGTCACCTGTTTTGGAACAGGGGCCGGGTAGGAATTTTTTTTTTCCATTTGGCAAATTGGCACTGGCCACTTGGTTTTTGCCTACCCCCTTAGCAATCATCACAACTTTGTCAGGTTTGGTGGTTAGGCATTGGCTTAGTGAGGTGTGTGGGAGAGGAGGTGAGGCCATCACCTGCCCCTCCATGAATAAGGGTATTCCGGTAAAGAAATCTGGGGGTTGTGGATCTCATCCGAAGTCTGCTTGAGGAGCTAGGGCCATGCCAGGACCACAGGAACCCTGGAGTAAGCGGTTGATTTTCATTGATGTTGCTCCCTCATTTGGTGTTTACTCTTCCAGACTACCTGCCAGAGAGGCAGGAGTCAATTCAATCAATTTCCTTTATTCGACCGATAGTCAGAAATAAAACATTACACAATACAGAATTATAAACTAAAACATCATAGGGGTACATAAATAAGGTAAGGCCACAGTACTAGACCTCTCACAGATAACCCACATCAAAGCATTCAGTTATACGTTTCCGACACTTGAGTGCCAGGAAAAGGAATTTAGTCACTGACAAAGTTGTTTTCCCAGAAGACTTATTTAGCAGATATGCTGTCTGCTTTCCTCTTTGCCGGGAACTGAGCTGGGGTAAGTATGGAGTTATAAGATACTGTCTTAAATCGTTGTAGAAGGGACAGCTCAGTAAAATGTGCTCTGTGGATTCTACCTCACCCAACGCACAGTGGCATAATCTCTGGTCATATGGGACTCCTCCATATCTTCCCTTCAGAACTGCCGAGTCAAGAACATTCAGCCTAGCCACAGTAAATAGTCTGCGGTATTCCACGTAGTGGATATCCGCCAGGTAGCGAGCTGGAGCATCCTGATACAACTGCTCCCCCAGAAACAACCCAGGTTTCACACGGGCTATGTCCTCCTGTCTCGCAATATCCCTTAATCTTTGAGCGATCACCGCCTTTGTGTGGCTATACGTCATGGACTCTATATAAAGGGAGGACAACCCGCACTTCTGCACTTCCTCCACTATCTCCCCTTCCCATGGAGATTTAAAGTTATCCCTCAGAATCAAGGGGGCCAAACCCACCGGTCTGTAACAGAGCTTGAGCCATAGCCATAACTTCGCTTTCAGGGCCACATACCTAAAGGCTTGACAACCGGTTTCCAATCTCATGATCGTACCTGCCACGGAGGGGGGGATCCTGAGTATGGCCCTGAGGAATTGAGTTTGGATAGATTCCAATTTTTCAAAGTCCCTACGTGAGCCCAAGGCAATGCCCACCAGCAGAAGAGGGAGGACTTTCATTTTAAAGAGTCGCAAGGCAACTTTGACAGTTTGTGCCTGTTTCTTGGAGTACAGGGTTCTAATCACCAAGGCTGCTTTGGATGCGTTCGAGGCTATGTATTCTCTGTGCACCAAGAAGGACCTATTTGATCTTACAACCTGACCCAGGTATTTGAAGCAACTGACCTGCTCTAAAGGAATACCATTAATTGACCATAAATTAGGTTTCAGTCGAGCAGCAAAGACCATTATTTTGGTCTTGGCATAATTTAGTTGGAGCTCGTAGAGGCAGGAGTCAGTTATAGTCAGTTGCCAATGCATAAGCCAATACCACTCACTTTGCTGTAATCAATAAATGTGTGACCTAAATTTTGCCCAATAACTTAAACCAAAATTACATGTCAGTGTGAAGTTATTTACTTGAGGGAAGGGCTTGGGGCCCTCGGAGCGCAAAATGTATTTTGCAAAGAATAAATTGTATTGGGGGGAAAGAAAACCCATGCAACGTAATGTAACAGCTGCAAAATCTTCTGACTCCAATCAAGGTCACAGAAATGCTGAATTTGTTACCTTTAAAAGTGAGTATGTGTGTGTGTTAGGTCGTGATAAAAAGGGGTGGGAATTAGAGATTGGCTGGTTGTTGCTCCAAGAACATGCTGCTCGGAGGAGCTGGTGAGGGCAGACAAGTTATAATTTATGGACTGCTTCAAAGGAGTTTTAGAAGCAAGAAGAACCTCTCTTGGGGTCAAGAGAGTGAAATACATTGCATTGGACTTCGGATACCTGCATAATACTTATTTTAATAGTTGCGATCCTCTAAGAAAAGAGTCATCTTAAAAGTCTTGTGTGTGGGGTCTACTTCACGACTAGAGCTTCGAGGGTGAAACTGCTGCATCAGTCTATATGACTCAGAAAAAAGAGATCTGTTTCGGTTTCCCACAATTTCCTGCCTTTGCTTATGCAAGGTTAGGGGAGTCTCAAATGAGCCATTCCAAATCTTTCTATCTGGCCCTTGGGAGTCTCCCCAGGCCACACCCACTTTTCCCAGGCCACACCCTTCACAGACTATGCTTGACACCTTCCTTGAGTGTTTTTAGCTGGCTTAGTGTGTCATTGAATTCTGATAATGCCTCTTGCTCGTCTGGATGAAGGATAGAGAGGGGTGTCTGAGTGTGTGTAGAAACTAATTGAATGTACTAAGTTAACATTCACATTCATTTGGCAGCCCATTTTTGCTTCCAGCCTCTCTCTCCACTAACATGTGCTCCCTTGAAGATATTGTGGGCCTGAGGCTGAAACAGGGTTGCCCACCCATGGCTTAGGCTTTTCATCATTAGGCAGAGTGAAGGTGGCTATTGCAGGCAGCATATATATATATATATATATATATATATATATATATATATATATATTGCATTCTTCAAATGAAGAATGATATAAGAAATAAGCATGAATAATAATTTGGGAACTCCAAATGAGTCAACCATACATGAATTTGGTCCTTCTGGTGTATACCACTTCAAATAAAATGGAGATAATTCCTTTAGGAGTTTAGCATCCTCACAATATCATTATTATGCCTGACTTTAACTTTCTGTATGTGTACAGATTTCTGTTGCAGTTCATTTCAAAGCTTTCATGCTAATGATCTGTCTGATTTATTCCCCAGCTCAAAGTATCTTTGCTTCACAAATGGCATTTTTGAAAAATAAATTCTAATCCCAATTGCTCACTAACTATTCGAGAAGAAAGTTGCTTGTGTTCCTGTTCCGGAAGTCTAATTGAAATAATGAATAGTTCTGCTGTTGTTATTTCTTTGTTTCTTTTTCTTTCTTCTTTTTTTAAAAAAACCTCTCTCCCTTTACCTCCTAGCCAGGAAATATAAGACAGTAGATGTCCTCTTATAAGAGCTTTATAAGTATCACAAATTGCTGATGAGGAAGGAAAAAAATGTGCAATTAAAAACCCCCAAACAAAATTGTGTTTCTCAGTCTACGAATCTCAGTATACTTCTCTGCTTTCACAATTAAATTAGCAACCCTTCTCCCACTGACTAAGAGTCTTCTTTCTTTAGTAAAAGCTTTCTTCAAAAATTCTGATTCCATACACAGTAAACGACACCCTGGGTGCTGGGGCTAGAGGAAAAAATATCTCCATCCCTATAAACGTCCCTGAGCTGGAGCTCCCTCACACATGCTAGAACCCTCATTTTCCATTATTGTGATTCTATCAAAATGCATTGAAACATATTGAAATCTGGGTGTACACAATGCAGATTAACAGAACATAATTCTGGATAAAAATGTGCAAAGTTTATACGGACTTGAAAGAGTCATCCATTACCACGTCAAGATTAAGAAATACCACCCTGCCCCCTTTTGGAGATCAACTGGTCCTCTTCTGTTTTAACGCTAAGACCAGGGTCTGCTCTGGAGGGATTGGAGATCTTGGAGGGCAATGCTTTCTGTCAGATGCCCCACTTGTGGGCTGAAGAGCCACAGTGCCCCTGCCCATCACCAGTTGAGGTTCACTAGATGCAGTTCACACTGTAGAGGGACCACTTAACTTGGATATCCCCAATTCTTCATCCACAAGCAGGTGAGCTGGTTGATCAATGAATATATGCTCAGTGCCTGCACCAAAGCTTTCAATCTGTAATCAGGTTGTGGCCAATTCTCCTCCAACACACATCTCTGGGTACTTATATGCTGTCTGCATACCCCACCATGGACTCACTATTCCTGAGCCCACAAAACCTTCTCCCTGAGCCTATTTTACACTGTTCAAGCTAGATGCAAGACAAAGGGAAAGCTCAGTCAAAGGTTTGCTTTAGCTTATTAACCAGCAGCTTTTATGTACTGCAACTTGAGATTTGTTGTACATAAACTGCAATGCCGCACTCAAGAGGACATGCACACACAAAGTTGATTGATTGAATGATTGATGGATCCTGGGTCACATAAGTAGGGCAAGATGAGTCTGGGGATTTGGGGAAGTGTGTAATACTTTATGTTCCTGTCAAGAAACTCCAGAGCTTGAAAGTTGAAAGGCGTGGGCAGAAAGGCAGTGGAACAACAATGGAAAGCCACAGGATGTACTCATCCTCAGTGAGGGAAATTAAGCATTTAATGTTTTGTTTAATGAACTTAGGTGCATTGTTTTGTTTTGTTTTGTTTTGTTTTGTTTTAAGTAAGAGTAAAAAAAAAAACATTCTCACTTTTACTCAGATTTGGAAACCATTGTCTCATTCCACAACAAGCTCTAAATGAAATTTGTTAAGTTTATTGTAATAGTCATAGAAAAGTACAGGGACACGGGTGGTGCTATGGGTTAAACCACAGAGCCTAGGACTTGCCGATCAGAAGATCAGCGGTTCGAATCAGCGAAGATCAGCGGTGAGCTCCCATTGCTCGGTCCCTGCTCCTGCCAACATAGCAGTTCAAAAGCACGTCAAAGTGCAAGTAGATAAATAGGTACCGCTCCGGCGGGAAGGTAAACGGCATTTCCATGCGCTGCTCTGGTTCGCCAGAAGTGGCTTAGTCATGCTGGCCACATGACCTGGAAGCTGTACGCCAGCTCCCTCGGCCAATAAAGCGAGATGAACACCGCAACCCCAGAGTTGGTCACGACTGGACCTAATAGTCAGGGGTCCCTTTACCTTTTATTGAAAAGTACTCATCCATTCCTCTATTTATTCTTTTCATCTTTATCATTCAGAATTTGTAAACCATTTAATGGTAAAAGCCTCTACGTTGCTGACATGAAATATGTATTAAAACTATCAATAGGAAGAAGAAAAACTACCTTACTGCCAAAGAATCAGAGACCCACTAACTCCGTAACTGAATGAGAACTGAAACACAGTTCTGTCCCATCCCAGCACTTAAGTTGCTATTTTGTAGAGTTGTAAGGAAAAAGGCAATGTGACCCTAGGGAAACTAGGCAGAATGACACAACAACTCCTTCAACATCTTCTTCTCCTTCTCCTTCTCCTTCTCCTTCTCTCTCCCTTTTCTTTTTTGCTTTTTGGAGAGGAAACTCTCTTTAAAGCTCTCTCTGTTCTGATTTCTTTTAGAGTCAAGCACCAGCACTATGATTTGGGTTAGAAATCAAACAGGCAGCCAGTGAAGTTATTTCAAAATGGAGGAAATGGACTGTGCAAGTCAAAATCTTGGCAGCTGCATTCTGGTCTTATTTAGGTACTGGGGATAGTGGTCCATCAACCTGAACTTAGCCACCCCCACCTTCCTACCAGCCTGGATGGTGGCTCTGGCTGTCACCTTGCTCATCCTTATGCTCTGTGTCACATTTATAGAACTCAATGAAGAGAAGATTATGGGGATAAAACTAAGGTTAGATGGCACTGCATGAAATGGGTTTTTTCTGAGCTTGTCGCTGGTTTCTGGCTCCTCCTACAATTGACCTCCCTGCCTTCTGCCAAAGGACAGCAGCTACTACTGAATTTAAACTTCTGAAATAACCAGATTACTAGGCGGTATCTTTTTTTTTTTTTTGCGGGGAACTTGAGAAATGTTAAATTATGGCTGGGGAAAAAATTAGCTCTTCGGTTCAGAGGAGTTGCTGTTGTTTTGAAAGCATTTGTGTGCAATTATTGTCAGTGTTTTCTACCTGAGCAGCAAAGCAGAAAATCCTGCCACTTGTTAATAAATGTGAATCGTGATAGAGAGCCTTGGAACAAAAAGGTCGAAAGCCTACCCTTCATTTGTGATCCCATACTTTGGAATGTTTATTGCTCTGAATCTCAGACGGTGTGCAAGCGGAACTGTTCATTTGCAAAGGAAAATACGAAACAATACAATGCACCTGTGTGAATGGGTGAAGCTTCGTGAACCAGAACTGAAAGCAGGGTGAAAACATAACACTGTGGGTCTGGAGGCTTTGAGGTGATATTTTTAACATTGGAACAGATGAAGTGCCCCATGTAACAGAAATGCAATGGGATGAAATAATCTGTAGGAGTTGAAAAGTTCAGGTGTTCAAGGGTTATAAGAAAATACATTTTCCCCATTCCCGTGTCCAGCAGTGTTGCTAATGTAGATGCTTCACCTTTCTCTCCATTTAGCGTACACAAATTCATATTCCTATACATATGCTGTCCTCAGTTTAAATTACATTGGTACCTCGGTTTGCGAACTTAATCTGTTCCGGAAGTCCTTTCTTAAACAAAAATCATTCTTCAACCAAGCTGTGCTTTCCCTAATGAGGCCTCCCGCTGCCTGTGCCCTTCCACCATTCGGATTCCATTCTTAGACCAAGGTAAAGTTCACAAACCAGGACACTACTTCCAATTTTGCAGTGTTTGTAAACTGAATCGTTCATAAACAGGGCTGTTTTTAAAGCGAGGTACCACTGTATACTGAAGGGTAGGTGTTCAATGGAAGACAGAAGGAACCTCGGAAAACTCAAGAAGTATCAAGAATGTAGGTTGAAGTGAAACAAACTCTTGTTTAAAAGGTAAAGGGACTGGACCATTAGGTCCAGTCGCAGACGACTCTGGGGTTGCGGTGTTCATTTCACTTTACTGGCTGATGGAGCCAGCGTACAGCTTCCGGGTCATGTGGCCAGCATGACTAAGCCGCATCTGGCAAACCAGAGCAGTGCATGGAAACACCGTTTACCTTCCCGCTGGAGTAGTACCTATTTATCTACTTGCACTTCATTCTTCTGAACTGCTAGGTTGGTAGGAGCAGGGACCGAGCAACGGGAGCTCACCCCGTCACGGGGATTCCAACCGCCGACCTTCTGATTGGCAAGCCCTAGGCTCTGTGGTTTAACCCACAGCGCCACCTACGCAGCATGGCTATGAGGAGTGTCTGAAAGACATCAAATGTTAAGAAGAGATAAATGGTCTTCACAGGTTTCGTTAAGGCTTTGCCAATGATCCACTGTGAGTGTTTTCTCTTGGGATAATTTGCAACATGGGTTTGATCTATCAATTGCTCTTCATTGGGAATGGAAATGTAGAGGCCTCTGGAGCCTTTTCTCAGTTCAGGAACTCCACAGCTAGGGAATAGGGAAGGAATCTAATTCAGTCCACATTTAATAGCAAATCAATCAAATCTGCAGTTTCTGAAACAATATGAGAACTTAAACACAGGCATCTTTGGAAAGGTGCACTATATGGAATTGGCAGAAATGACTGGCAGAATCTGAGACCGGGGAGAAGAGTCGGTGGAAGAGGACTGGAAGAAGTTCAAAGAATATCTCCAAAAACACTGTAAAATGTTTGAATGTTAAAATGATGTTGGATATAAAAATAATATGGCATCAGTGACATGGTAAAAAGAAATATGTAAAATGTAAAAATGATTTGAGAAAAAAGGGGTAAGACCAGAGTATTATTATGTCGAGACTAAACAAATGATACAAGGGATTAAGTTATAAAGAACATGTGATAAATGGCTTTAAAAGGAAAAGAAACCAAAGGCATAATAGGTTGAAATGTATAATAGGGTATAAGATTGGAAAGAGGGCAGGAAATTGCTGAACTTGATTGTGTAAAGGGGAACACAGAAAAGGGAGATGTGAGGAAGTCAGGAAAGAGGGTTATAAAGACAGTAAGCAAGAAATATTTTTTTCTCTGTTTTTCGTTTTTTCCCCTGATTATCTTCACTTTTTTTTTTCATTTTTGGTCCGTGCTGTTTTTGATTGTCTTTTTCTTTTGTTTTTTTCTGATTGTGATATCTGTTTTATTATGCAAAACCTTAATAAATATTTATAAAAAAAAGGAAATGTGCACTTATCTTGTAATGCAGTTCTCCAACCAAACTATCTATCTATATTGCAGGGAATTGTGCCTGAAAATAATAGATGGGTGAAAATAACAAAGAAAAGGTCAGCATATCAGGGGAAATTGCTTGCATAAATGTGTACATTAGTCAGAACTACATTAAAAATGTGCTTATGGGGAGAAATCCACAGTAAAATGCTGATGAATTTCTTGAGCATTTAAAAAAAATATATATGATGCAGTAATGTGGAGAACCAAATTTAAGATTGGAAAAGTGAGAAACGGAGAGAACCAAAATTGACAGATCCTCCCAGCTGTGTTCACATCCTCACCAGCTATGTCTCCTCCACCCACTGGCGGAGGAACGGGAGTGCGGAGGGAGCGGACTGCCCCCAGCACCACTATTCCGGTAGGATGCCATTGCGGCGCCCCCCAACATGCGCCACGCACCTCCCCCATGCATGCCAGGCACCACACCCCCACAGACAGTGCACCATGCCCCCAGAATGCATGCCACACCCCGTGGATGGTGTACCACGCCCCTGGGATGTATGCCACACCCCTGCGGGTGGCACGCCACACCCCCACGATGCACACCACGCCCCCGGGACATGCACCACACCACTGGGGGCACCAGCCATGCCCCTGCCTGCTCTCTGCCTCTGGTAGCAGAGCATGCCACTTCACCACCAGTCTGCCCCTGGAACAGTTAAGGAGCCTTCCTAGTCTCACATGAGCCCCCTCCAAGGTTTAATTGGACCTGGCTCTTACACACATGCAAAAACATTTATAAGGTCGTTGGTTTCTTTTGCCTTGCTCAGATGCAAATAAGGACAGGGGTCTTGCACCTTTCACCATTTGTGTTATTGCTACAGAGAATATAATGGAATGGGTCTTTTCATAATAAATAAATAATAAATTTTTATATCCCGCCCTCCCCAGCCGAAGCTGGGCTCAGGGCGGCTAACAACAGTCAAAATAGTTCAACATTCTAAAAACATTCATTATAAAATTAATTAAAATCAAATTAATGGCAGCCATCTAGCAAAATTCTGTGTAGGTTGCCAGAGGAGGGGGTCAGGCTGCGCCCTGACCAAAGGCCTGGTGGAACAGTTCTGTCTTGCAGGCCCTGCGGAAAGATGACAGGTCCCACAGAGCCCTAGTCTCTTGTGACAGAGCGTTCCACCAGATTGGAGCCGCGGCCGAGAAAGCCCTGGCTCTAGTTGAGGCCAGCCTAACCTCTCTGTGGCCTGGGATCTTTAATAATAATAATTATTAAATTATTAATAATTAATGGGGTATACAGTAGCCCTATATCATATGGATGGGTTAATATAACGACCTGATTCTAATAACATAATTTGAGCAACTTTGTCACCCAACATTCCCATAAAATGAAGTTCCAGGAATCTTGGGTGCCGAATCTTCAGCAAGCAGCAAGAACACATAAATATCTCCATGGTATGAATTCCATTGTTTTAAGACTCTGATTCCCCTTTCCACTCTGTCAATAAAATCCTGATTTGTTTCAAAGTTGTCGGAAGCATCTTAATTACTTACTCATCCGTTTATCACTGTAAGATCCAGCGCTGAGGGCCTTCTGGCGGTTCCCTCATTGAGAAAAGTGAGGTTACAGGGAACCAGACAGAGGGCCTTCTCGGTAGTGGCACCTGCCCTGTGGAACACTCTCCCTTCAGATGTGAAGGAAATAAGCAGCTATCCTATCTTTAAAAGACATCTGAAGGCAGCCCTGTTCAGGGAAGTTTTAAATATTTAATGCTGTACTGTTTTTAACATTTGATTGGGAGCCACCCAGAGTGGCTGGGGAGACTCAGCCAGATAAGCGGGGTATAAATAAATTATTATTATTATTATTATTATTATTATTATTATTATTATTATTATTATTATTAAAGTCTGGGTCTATGCAGCTTACAGCTGAGGAGAAGGCTTGGATTGGTAGCCTTTAACCCTAAGCAAAGGAAATCTCACACTTCCCAAAAGTGGAAGGAGAAATGAAATGGACAAAGGGAATTCAGAGTGGGCGAAATGATACCGAGAAAAGTGAATTGTGTGAGAAGGCAAGATGCTGCTGGTATGTATGTATTTTGTTATGGAAATACAATGAAACATTGTGCATATTTATGGTAAATCAGTTCTCGGAATGGATTCTAGTCCTGCTTAATGATAGTAACCACACGGTTGCATTCTAAGTGTTCAAGGTAAAAAAAGAAAGAAAGGAGAGATGTCATTTCAAGTGCCTATTTATTACACATTCATTGTTCGCAGTAAATAGCATCTGTGGTTATTATATCAATCTTATCATAAACACCGGTAATTTGTAGGCAGGCAGAATAGCTCAAACTGTGTTTCAGCAGCTGCGGTGGGGAAGAAAGGGGACGAAACACCATCCCGGTGCATTAAAATTGCATCAAGCCTCTCTTCCATTCATGTTTTACACTTTCCCCCCGTTCATTTCTTCGTGGGTTTCTCGTTGTTTTTACTGCTGTTGTTCACACGGACAACGTGGAGAAATGATTCATTACATGAGAGAATGCGGCCATCTGTTTACTTGAAGCAGGAGCACAGTGCACAGGTTTTGGATAAATTCCAGAACTGGACTCAACATAAAAAAGAATGAGATAGTCTCTTGGTGTAGGCAGTTGTTCGTTGTAAACATAGTTTTAAGTGTTCTAATTATTACTGTCAGTTAATCTTTTTTCCTGTCTGTGGATTGTCTCGGGCACTGGCATCTAGGCTTTGCTGCATCCCACATGAAATCTGGACGTAGTCATGGCATATGTTAAGGGGCCTCTTCCTTCATGAAGCAGAAACTGAGGAGACGAGGGCTGGTCTAGCTAAGACTGTGTTAGCCCCTGGATTCTAAAATTGCTCCCTTCACTCCCTCGCCAACCCATATATTGTGGAGCTCTTATTTCCCCCTGCTTCAGAGGTTATTACTGGAAGGAGTATCTCTCCTAGTTTCAGAATGGTAAATGCTCAGAACTTTAGTCAGAAATGTCATACTGATTCATAATATAAACAGTGGTTTTCATTGCCGGGTAATAAATATGAGCTATAAAAACCTAAATGAGAGTAACAGCACCATAAATTATCAGTATGTTATGTTATAAATGTGGAATAGTCTTTGAAGGGTTTTTTATTGCTGAGACACAGCGTATACACTAAAAAAAAAGGGCCTTTTGTTAACAGTACTATAAAATAGCAGCGGAAAGGAATGTAAGCCCAAAGAAAACTTTCTAGACAGAAATATGCAAGACCCCCTTTCTCACAGCCTTATTGTACTGTGCTTATGGGGTAGAGAGTGTGCTGAGGCAAATTTTTACGTTAAAAATTCTGAAAATGTTCTTTTGCAGGTGGGACTTTGAAAGAGGACAATTTTGCACACACACACAAACACACACACAATTATCTGAATATTCTCCAACATCTGTGAGGTGGCTTCCATTTTTCCTCTACAGTTCCATGGGGAAAAGTTATGTTTGCTGTTGCTACTATTAGTTTGCAGAAAAACCACCCCCCACTGAGGGAAAAATACTTAAAAGTATTGATGTCACCACTGCTGATTATTATGAGCTTCTCACAACAAACTGTTGGAGAGTTTCACCTCCTTCCCTTGAAGAATATTTGAAAAAAATCCCAATTTCACTGCCTATGAATAGGATTGAAATTCTCATCCCTTTCATTCTCCCCCCCCCCCCAAAAAAAGAAGTATCCCCCCCCCTTGATAAAATAGGGACAACTTTCTACTACTTTCTTAGAGTGGACAGAAATCTCTTTGAAATGCTCAGGGAAAGGGTTGATTATAAGTTTCCCAGATAATTAACATTCAAATAAAATATAAGGGGCTTTCCTCACTGAGAAAACTATTATGTAACTGGAAAGAACAGGTCTTGGGTTTATTCTGATGCTTATTGTGAGTCTGTCTAAGAAGGCAAATTCTATTCTTTCTCTTGGTATTGAAACTACCCATGTGATATTGCAATGTGCCTTTCAAATTAGTTTGGTGCTGTTTGACTAGCTCAAGCAAAAGTTGGATGTATGGAATTAATTGCATGGATCTTTGGACTGAGGCATTAAAATAGCATTTGCTGCCATAAGCTTCACTGGCAGGAAAATACTACTGTTTATTATTATTATTATTATTATTATTATTATTATTATTATTATTTTAAAAAGTATTAGCATTTTATTTGTCTTGCCATTTTATCACATTTTAAGTTCTTTTACAGATTTAACAATAGAGAACTGTTGGTATACCTTCTGAAATATAGTTTTGATGATGTTTCAAACTTCTTGGACATAACTGAGGTTGGGTTAGAGTATGGCTTTGCCACCTTTCTTATGGGTTAATTATTTGGCATGGCATGTGCTTGTTCCTCGTTTCTTCCCCTGCCCCTGTTTTGAATTAAATTTGCAATAGCTTTCTATTAAGGAATTAAGCTTTCTATATAAGGAAAATAAAACAGAATATAAAAGTTACAGACCTCGAGAGGATATGGTAATAATAACAAGTTTCACCAGTACAAGAAAGTAGGATAGTCAGGTTAAAGCAGGTAAGTAATTCTGATTGCTAATGCCTTCTTGATCTCTGTCCCTGTGATCTAGAAATGCATCAGTCCATGGCCCAAAATGACAATGCAGTTTCTCTCCTCTGGGTCCAGGTGGCATCTGAGCAAAGGCTCCTAAAAAATACTGCTGTTGATGACCTGTTGAAAAGCTCTTTGTAGCTATGATTTTTATTCATTTGGTGGTGATGAATCAGAGGAATGTGGGAAGTTGCCTTAAACTGAGATAACACATTGTCCCATTGTGTTCAGTGTTGTTCTGGAAGGTTTATCACCTGATCAGATTAGATCAAGAGACAAAGCTGTTGCGGGGTTGCCATGGCACATTCTGCAACTTGGCAACCAACCCATGGGTCACATTTTAACTTTGATCTACGCACTGACTCATAGCTTATAGACTAGGCACATGAGATGATCTTATAGCATCACAGAGTTGGAAGGGATTTTTTGGCACTTCCTGCAACTTGGCGGGCTGCATCGAACCCATGGATCATGGGTTAACCTTGGGCTACATACTGATTCATAGCTTGTAGACTAGCCATAGTGGATGATGATCTTATAGAATCATAGAGTTGGAAGGGAACCTGATGATCATCTAATCCAGGCGTAGGCAAACTTGACCCTCCAGATGTTTTGGGACTACAACTCCCATCATCCCTAGCTAACAAGCCCAGTGGTCAGGGATGATGGGAGTTGTAGTCCCAAAACATCTGGAGGACCAAGTTTGCCTACGCCTAATCTAATCCAACCTCCTGCAATGCAGGAATATGCAGATGTCAATAATAATAATAATAATAATAATAATAATAATACATTATTTATAACCTGCCCATCTGGCTGGGCTTCCCAGCCACTCTGGGTGACTTCCAACAAAATATTAAAATGCAGTAATGCATCAAACATTAAAAAATTCCCTAAACAGAGCTGCCTTCAGATGTCTTCTAAAAGGCTGGTAGTTGTTGTTGTCTTTGACATCTGGTGAGAGGGTGTTCCACAGGGTGGGTGTCACTACCGAGAAGCCCCTCTGCCTGGTTCCCTGTAACTTGGCTTCTTGCAGTAAGGGAATTGCCAGCAGGCCCTCAGCGCTGGACCTCAGTGTTCGGGTAGAATGATGGGAGTGGAGATGCTCCTTCAGATATACTGGACCGAGGCCGTTTAGGGCTTTAAAGGTCAGCACCAACACTTTGAATTGTACTTGGAAATGTACTGGGAGCCAATGTAGGTATTTCAAGAGCAGTGTTATATGGTCTCGGTAGCCGCTCCCAGTCACCAGTCTAGCTGCCACATTCTGGATTAGTTGTAGTTTCTAGTTCACCTTCAAAGGTAGCCCCACGTAGAGCGCATTGCAGTAGTCCAAGAGAGAGATAATCAGAGCATGCACCACTCTGGCGAGACAGTCCACGGGCAGGCAGGGGCTCAGCCTGCATACCAGATAGAGCTGATAGACAGCTGCCCTAGATACAGAATTGAGCTGTGCCTCCATGGACAGCTGCGAGCCCAAAATGACTCCCAGGCTGTGCACCTGGTCCTTCAGGGGCACAGTTACCCCATTCAGGACCAGGAGGACCGCCTTCTGTCCCCCCAAAACAGTACTTCTGTCTTGTCCTTACGAGGATTGAACCTGAAACCTTGGTGTTATCTAACCGAGTTCTTTTGTGCCAATTGCTGTTGAGGGTCTCCAGAAGAGGTCCCTGAGATGCAAAGGAATGCACCTGGAACTTTTGCACACAAAGAATGCGAGCCATATCACATTCTCCAAAGGGAAGCTGCTGTACCCATGACATCTCCCTGCAGGACATCTAGAAACCCAAGGCAGAATGTTGAGAAGTTACCTGAGCGTGAATGATAACTAATTTGTGGCTGAGGGGGAAAAGAACCTTGGCTAACATTTACAAGACAGCTGCCTGGCACTTCTGGAATATCTCTCAAGCCATTTAAAGGTGCGATAAGGCAGCCTTAGCCAATGCTGTGCTTGGCAGGGCAGTACTGGAAGCAATCTGTATTACTCCTCTCCTTTTCTCTCTTTGGCACAGTTTTGATTTTATATGCATTTCCCCCCATTTCCACACTTTGTTAAATAAAGTCATACTTGGATGGGTATTTTGGTTTTGATTTACATGTCAAATGGTGCTGATTCCGAGAGTCGGCAATTATAATTTAAACACATGAAAACAATAACACATGTCTAAATGTGTCACCTTTGAATGGCTTCTGAAAGATGCTTAGCACCCATTCAAACACTCAGAAACCAGCAAAAGCCCCCTAGAGTCAGTTTAATAATTTCAGAAGGTAAGTAAGAAGAGGGTCAAATATTATGTCTGCTCTCTCACATGGAAAGTTATCACATCAACAGAGTGTTTGTGGTCAGTGAGTATTGAAACCTGCAGTTTCAAGTGGAACAGACCTAGGAAGACTGTAATGTGTATGAATGAATCTGAGGTTCTTCTGAGTAGAAGAAGAGTTTGGATTTGATATCCCGCTTTATCACTACCCTAAGGAGTCTCAAAGTGGCTAACATTCTCCTTTCCCTTCCTCCCCCACAGCAAACACTGTGAGGTGAGTGGGGCTGAGAGACTTCAAAGACGTGTGACTAGCCCAAGGTCACCCAGCAGCTGCATGTGGAGGAGCGGAGACGCGAACCCAGTTCACCAGATTACGAGTCCACCACTTAACCACTACACCACATTGGCTCTCTGGAAGAGAGTCTTGTGGATGGCTGGGACAACCATGAATGTAGACATCCATGACACCCCTTAAGGCCACCAAACGCTGCCCCAAAACTAATTTATGAGCTCCCATCACTGGATGTTGCTGGTTGCGGTTAGGTATCCTCTATCAAAACAAAAACAAACAGTGGACCCCAAGATGTGTGGTCAAGTCCATCCACTTGAATTTAATAAAGAACTCTCCAGCTATTCAGTTACAAACTATGCAGAAAAAAGTCTTTAAAAGTGAATTCCACTAAGGAAATCAGAAACTTATAGACAATTGAAATATGAGGAAAGGACAAAATAATCCTAAAGTGTTGCTAAGTTTGGTTTTGGTTTTTTGGTTTTTGCCTGGCTTCTTGATTTGAGAAAGGACACACCCATTTTTTTTAGTTCCAGAGAAAACATAATTTAAGTTCCTAAGCGATCTTCTCAAAAGTCCTAATGGCTCTGAGCAGTGGCATAGCATAGGTTGCCAGTGCCTGGGGCAGGGGCTCATGTGTGTCAGGTGAGGGGGGGCTGCTAGCTCAGCTCTCTCCGCCAAAGCGTGTTCTCCAATAAATGAGAGCACGTGTTGCGGTGTGGGCCGCCAGGCCAGGCCTCTTGTTGCCAGGCAGGTTAATAATTGTTGCCTGGCATCATGATTGGGTAACCAGGTTGCTGGGGCAAATTGTATGCAAATTGGGTGGGTGGGACCATAGTCTTTAAATATTGGTGCACTCTGGTTTCTCTTTCTCTTTGCAGAGTGCATCAGATCACCCGCCCACCCGCCCTCTTTCCGGTTGACCTTGCTTTGCCTGTCATGGGGTCGTCTGCTTTGGAGCAGGGGCCTAGTAGGAATTTTGCCATTTGGTGATTGGCTGTGCCATTTGGTTTTTGCCTACTACTCAGCAATTCGTCACAACTTGTAAGGTTGCAGTTAGGCATTGGTTATAATATGCTGGTGGTGGAGGGGTCAGGCTGGGCCTGCCCCTCCTATTGCGCTGAAGGGAATTCCGTTAAAGGAATCCTGGGGCTTGCCATGATTTCGTCCAATCCCTGTTATGGGACCAGGGCCGCCCAATCCCTGTTATGGGAATCCTTGTTATAGGACCGGGCAGGCAAGCTTTCGGGGAGCTGCTGGGGTGAGCGGCGTGGGTCCGATGCTTAGCTCAAATGACCCCCAGTTTGACTTTCTCTTCTACTGGCTACCGATCGGACCTCGGGATGTCAGTTCTGTCCCAGGCGGGGGGTCAGATAGTCATAACCAATGTCTAAACAACCACTCACTGATTTTGTATTTTAATAAAGTTGTGGCCAAAATAGTGCCCAAAAACCAAAGCTAAAATTATGTGTTATGTGTGAAGTTATTTGAGGGGTGGCCTGGGGACCTACACACGCAACACTGCTGGAGGAAGGCTATCCCCACTGGGAGGGAGGCAGGTGCTATCTTGTCACCCCTCCCAGAGTGGCACCGGGGTGGCCCGCCCCCCCCCCCCGCCCTCTTCCTACGCCACTGATGATATAATGTCCTTTTTAAAGTTAGGAAACTAAGCCAACAGAACTTACTCCTTCACTCACTCAGACCTACTATCCTCTCCCAATCAAATGCAAATAATGTTTTGCCCAATCCATGTGAGCACTGGAAAGCAGTGTCAATGGGAACAGGAGATTGCCCTCCAATCTGTGAACAGGCACCACTTTCTTTGTTACTACCCCTCGTATATGTGACTCAGGGCATTTCGTACCTGAAGCATGTAGGGAGAGTGAATCTATCCCCACCTGTTTTCAGGAGATCTTATACATGATTAAATGGAAGGTGTAAGACTCCAAATCGTACAGGAGGAAATTCCATGAATTTGGTCGTGGGCAATCTGGCCACAGAGAAAGCTTCTGTTCACAAGGGGAGAAATGTGAGGTTTTTGTGACCTTTAGAGAAACGGGATTTTCACAGGTGGTTCCAAACCTAGTAATTAGCTATGGTGAGTTCTCATCTGCAGACCCCCTACCCTTCAGGAAATTAGGCAAGGAACACAACCCCAAAGACAACTCTATCTACTGCACCTTGTAATGTGGACTTGAAACACTGCGAAGAAGTTTGTTTCAATTCCCCAGCTCTTTTAAAACTATATTCTTGAATCAGGCACAGTAACTTATGAAAAGCCCAGTGTTGCATCACTTTGCAGAACTTGCATAATGAACTGCTGAGTTGCATATGACGGGAGGCCGATAGCTGCTTTCTCAAATATAGTCTAGGGTAGGCTGACAAAGGCATGGATGATAACTGATAACTGCAAGATCTGAAGCTGTGCAAAAGTGCTGCCCCGTTCTCACAAGAAAGGGATGATGAACCGTGTTTGCATGTCCGGAGGCTTTCAAAACATATCACACAAAAGCTGCTGCTTCTGCCTTTTCCTGAGATCCATGACAGGATATTATCTGCATCCTTCGCTGTGTGTAGGTAGTCAGAAGTCAGAATTTATGAGGGGAATGCTTCATTCTGGAGACATCTCTGTTTTTTTCCTGAGGACATTTGGGTCATTATTAATAAAGATCTATTAGACACATTGATTGCCACTGTCTGCTTTTGGCAGCTAGTTAGATGGTCCTCCTTTCCCTCATAAATAGTGTTGCTTCGGGCCTCTGGTATGAATAAGCAACGGGCACATTATTTAGGAGTTGGCTTTGTTAAGCTGTGTCATATCTTATTAAAAGCAAGTCCCAACAAATGAATGCTGAAGCCTCGGCACTGCCAATGACTCAATGGCTAGTGCCAATCACCGTCAAAGCAACCTATGGGTCCTCAGCACATCTTTCCTCATCAGAGAACAGCTTGATTGCTATTCTTATGAGACCCACTTACTTCCCCTCCCCATTTCCACTCCAGCTACAATACGAAACCCCATAGGTATCTGCTACACCACAAATGAATGATGGATTAATTCCCCTGCAGTAGAAATATCTTACAAAAAACAGGTTCCCCAGGCTTATATTGAACTTTCAGGCTACCAGTCTTGCTTTGTAGAGATTCGCTGGAAAGACTTCACCATGGCATGATAAGGTACGGTGTGCTGAGGGAAAGCCTAATTAGATTTGACATTTTAATTGAAGAATGATAAATGTCCTTCACCAAACTTTCTTGAAACTGTTCACAGGTGACTGATTATGGAGTAGTATTAATCCACTGTAGCCTCTAGGTATCCTGTGGAAATCTTCTTAGCTACAAGTTAGAGAACATAAAACTTTTTTTCATCTACTTTTTGCATCAGCATGGAAGGCACAATTTTGTCCGCACTATCGTTGCTACTTAACATGATGATTAAAGTAGATTTGTTCTCCACCATACAAGGTCTTGTTATATCTTCCTTATCTTATAAGACCTACAGAGAATCCTGTGCACAGGGCGTAGCAATTTGTTCTCCCAGCCATCTAATGCATTGCCAAGCGCAAAGGAGATTTGAACTATGATTCTCACATCAAAAGCAAACCCTTTGCTTATCCTAATACATTACACTGATGTCTGTACCACAGGGTGATTTTTCATACTTCATCAGATTTGGAACTGAAAGGAACACATAGTGGCTAAAGGTCTATGGGGCACAGGGAGCTTGTACAGTTGTACCTTGGTTCTCAAACTTAATCTGTTCCAGAAGTCCATTCCAAAACCAAAGCGTTCCAAAACCAAGGCACTCTTTCCCATAGAAAGTAATGCAAAACGGATTAATGTTGCTTTGGACTTTGGAAAAATCAGCCCCTAAAACAGCAATTTAACATGAATTTTACTCTCTAACGAGACCATTGATCCATAAATGAAAGCAATAATCAATGAACTGTACTATAAAATAAAGAAGACAGTATTGTAGATGATAAAATTTGAAATAATTTGATAGTCATTGTTTGGATGGGGTTTTTATCCATTTCCGCAGTCATACAATCGATCCATCAATCAATCAATCAATAGCTGAACTGGGTTCCATAGTGTCACATTTCGGAAGTCAAACAGATAAAGTTTGGTGCTCCTTTTTTTTTTTGCTCTTTTTTGCGTTTTTGTGGCTTTTTCGGTTAATTTGTTTTGTTTTGTCTGGAGCAGACAAGACCATTGTGGGGTCCAACAGTCAAGAAGGTGGTTTCTGCATGAGCTGTAAAGGAATGTGAGAGATTTGGTCAAATCCAGCACATTGGCCTGTTGTTGTCGTTTAGTCATTTAGTTGTGTCCAACTCTTCGTGACCCCATGGACAATAGCACGCCAGGCACTCCTGTCTTCCACTGCCTCCCACAGTTTGGTCAAACTCATGCTGGTAGCTTCGAGACCAGTGTCCAACCATCTCGTCCTCTGTCGTCCCCTTCTCCTTGTGCCCTCCATCTTTCCCAACACCAGGGTATTTTCCAGTGAGTCTTCTCTTCTCATGAGGTGCCTCAGCTTCAGGATCTGTCCTTCCAGTGAGCACTTAGGGTTGATTTCCTCAAGAATGGATAGGTTTGAACTTCTTGCAGTCCATGGGACTCTCAAGAGTCTCCTCCAGCACCATAATTCAAAAGCATCAATTCTTCGGCGATCAGCCTTCTTTATGGTCCAGCTTTCACTTCCATACATCACTACTGGGAAACCATAGCTTTAACTATAAGGACCTTTGTTGGCAAGGTGATGTCTCTGCTTTTTAAGATGCCATCTAGGTTTGTCATTGCTTTTCTCCCACGAAGCAGGCATCTCATATCAGGAGGGTGCTGTCATGGCTCCAACCCACCACACCTGGAATAACATCCTAGCAAGCGGGAGGCCTTGCCCCATCCATTAGCCAGAAAAGCAGTAGCCGCAGAGAGTTTGCTTTACTCTTCCCTGCCAGAAAGTACCTGTATTGGAACATATTCTGGAAGATCTTTGTATTTTGAGGTTAGGAATGATGCAGAGCGATTTCCCTTTTAATGCCCAAGCACAGTTATAGTACTGTAGGCTTGTAGACTGAAAAACTAGTAGCATTGTCAGAAAATCTGCAGGCTATGGGGGCAACCCCCTCCATTCTGTTAAAGAATTTAACTGAGCAAAAGAAAAAAAGAATCCAATTGAGGCTGACAATAGCAATTATCCTGTTTATCAGTGAAGTGTGAAACATGCCCATATTCAGAGGCTTTTGGTGTGAACTACAGTATACATACCAATGCTTTAGATATTCAGAAACATCACCAGTTGTTAGCCAGCTAAACTGTTTGATGTAAATTTTCAACAGATAACACCCACTTCAGTTTATATATATATTATGATACTCACAAAACCAGCTGACGTAGCCAAACACACACATTTATTTATTTTAAATCATGTTCTCCTCCAGAAACAAAATTGTAAAATATGCGAATGCTATGTTTTATTCATTACTTTCTCGTAATCCCCTTATCAACAGCCTAAAATAATGAGAAAACAGATCTATGAAATATAATAGACCAGTCTTAACCGAAGTAAAGATATTATGTCGCCATTGCTAAACATTGCTAAAATGACAAATCATCTGCTATCTCCGGGATGGATTGCCGCTTTTTCTACAGGGTGTATTGTGCCGAAATGCCCCTTAGTCATTTGCTATTTTTATCTTCTGTTCCCCACTCAGTGTTTTCTAAAGAAAACAAAACAGACTTAACCTTCATAATCTAACATTCTAACAGGAAAAAAGAGAAAAATGTTAACATATACTACCTTTTCTAGCAGCACAGAAAGAATGGGGAGAACACCTTTCTAGTTTGGGGTTAATCGGCTTCTTCTTCAGGTTGGCAAATGATCAACACTGCATACTCTCATCATGTTTACTCAGGAGTAAGTCCCACTGAGTTCACTAAAGTTTACACCCAGGCAAGCAATGCAACCTGAAGCTGTCTCTTCAGAGAGGTCCTAGCAATAAATTATTATTAACTATAAATTTTCATCATCATCACCACCATCACCATCACCTAATTATTATTATTATTATATATATATATATATCACACTCATCTGGCTGGGTTTCCCCAACCACTCTGGGCAGATGGAGTCCAGTTTCATTACACCCTGAAAGGGTCTTGAGATGACTGATTGAGATGACTGATCACCAATTAGGAAATGCACAATATATGTCTAGAATTACATTGCAATTTATTTACTCATTGTCAACTGAAAAGGAAGCTCACTTTGTCTTATGGTATTTTTAAAGACATGATTTTATTTTTTTCTACAGCAGAAAAAGAGAAATATGGCTTATCAAGCTGGACCCTTTTTGGAAGAGAGGTTGCCTCTATCAAGCCACATGGCAAAAGTTACAGCCTTCCCCCCCACAAACACACTTTTGCAACACCCACCCATCACCAGATGCAGCCCCTGAAATGTTCCCCATTGAATAACTTGATCTTGAGACTGAAAATGGGTCCCCAGTCTTGAATCTCTAATCCAGTGCAGGCAATCAAGAAACACCGGTTTAGGAAAAGACCAATTAAGATGGCACTCATGCGATTGTAGATAACTGGGATTACTGTCTGGTTAGGAACCCATTTTGGTTGAGCTAAGTGGTGTTGAGCTAACACCCCAGAGGACAGGATCACACTTCAAAACAACCTTGACAGATTAGAGAACTGGGCCAAAACAAACAAGATGAATTTTAACAGGGAGAAATGTAAAGTATTGCACTTGGGCAAAAAAAATGAGAGGCACAAATACAAGATGGGTGACACCTGGCTTGAGAGCAGTACATGTGAAAAGGATCTAGGAGTCTTGGTTGACCACAAACTTGACATGAGCCAACAGTGTGACGCGGCAGCTAAAAAAACCAATGCTATTCTGGGCTGCATCAATAGGAGTATAGCATCTAGATCAAGGGAAGTAATAGTGCCACTGTATTCTGCTCTGGTCAGACCTCACCTGGAGTACTGTGTCCAGTTCTGGGCACCACAGTTCAAGAAGGACACTGACAAACTGGAACGTGTCCAGAGGAGGGCAACCAAAATGGTCAAAGGCCTGGAAATGATGCCTTATGAGGAACGGCTAAGGGAGCTGGGCATGTTTAGCCTGGAGAAGAGGAGGTTAAGGGGTGATATGATAGCCATGTTCAAATATATATAAGGATGTCACATAGAGGAGGGAGAAAGGTTGTTTTCTGCTGCTCCAGAGAAGCGGACACGGAGCAATGGATCCAAACTACAAGAAAGAAGATTCCACCTAAACATTAGGAAGAACTTCCTGACAGTAAGAGCTGTTTGACAGTGGAATTTGCTGCCAAGGAGTGTGGTGGAGTCTCCTTCTTTGGAGGTCTTTAAGCAGAGGCTTGACTACCATATGTCAGGAGTGCTCTGATGGTGTTTCCTGCTTGGCAGGGGTTGGACTCGATGGCCCTTGTGGTCTCTTCCAACTCTATGATTCTGTGATTCTATGATTCCATGTGAGGGCATACAACCACTGTCATTTGTGCAACCCCGAAAACTTCAAATAGGGCTGCCAATGACACCAGCATATGTCTCTCCACCTCACAGCAGCAATGGTTCATACTGCCAATGCTGGAACAAGGTCTCAGCTAGGAAAGCATTGTGCCAGTACCCCATGGAACTGAACAAGTGTTGGTCCTGACCTTTAAAGCCTTTAAAGCCCTAAATGGCATCTCCACCCCTATTGTTCAGCCCAGACACTGAAGTCCACTTGCAAGTTTCTCACTGCAAGAAGTGAAGTTGCAGGGAATCAGGCAGAGAGCCTTCTTGGTAGTGGCACCCACCCTGTGGAACACCCTCCCATCATTTATCAAGGAGATAAAGAACTACACAACTTTTAGAAGACATCTGAAGCCAGCTCTGTATCAGGAAGCTTTTAATATTTAATGTTTTATTATGCTGGAAGTCACCCAGAGTGGCTGGGGAAAACCAGCAAGATGGGTGGAGTATTATTATTATTATTATTATTATTATTATTATTATTATTAAGCAACCACACTGGGCCAAAGGGGATGTGTGTGGAATCAGTTTTACAAAGAGAAATCTGCAGCCTGCTGCAATCTACTTCTTCTGCTTGTGTTCATTCCCATAATCTTAAAAAAAACCACAACACACCACATCTTTCCAAATTTCAGTTTCATTGCATTATTTATGGTAGAATAATGAATGCAATGCAGTTAAACTCCTACCTACGGGAGGTTTGTTTTTTGTTTTTAATACACAAACACTTTATCTTTGTGTTTTTCAAAAACCATCGGGTTAAGGGTGTGTAAGTGAACATAAAAATTGTTTGTCAGCATTCAGCGAATGCTATGATATTAATCTCACTTTAATGTGGTAGTGTAAATCGACCCTAACAAGCTGATCCAGCTGTTAAATACAAATTGGCATATAAATGCTTACTCAGAAACTATAAGACTTTTTATTATTTTGACTAATGACTACTAATTTGGGGTACTTGTCCTCTTGACCTTCATGTTATATATCAACATGCCAGTGTTGGTCCAATGTTTTTTTCAATATTCATACCAGTGACTCTGGTGTATATTGAGCTTATAAAGATCACCAGTCTCACACGGTGTTCTTGTTCCATGCATGGAAGGGCCACTATGTGCTTGAAACAACCCTTGGTACAGTCACAATACCCTGTGGCGTTCTGGGTATGGTGCCAATCTAACCATCAGTGTCTCACCTTGGCTGGGGGAGCATGGCCTGGTGATAGGGTGAATGGGGAAAGTTTCAAGGGACAAACAGAAACTCTTGGGGCACATATTTGACCCTAGGCCTGAGATTCCTCACCCTGAGCCACCCTGAGCCAAGACCTTTGGAATTGTGTCCAGGAATGATTTGAAGGTGGATTCAGATGAGACAATGTGATGCATTCACTATAAACCCAGACACAAGCATTGAGCACCTGGTAAATTTCCAAATGTTTTTCAAAGTTAAGGCTTGGCCAAATTGCCCACCTCATTTCCCCCAAAGTATTATCCTCCTGGAAAAACAGGAGCTATCCCCCCTCCTGCTAGTTTCTTGAAGGATGGGGAAAATATCTCAGAAACGTTCAGGAGCTTAGGCTGCCGTTTACCATCCTGAAAGGGACTAGGAAGTGTGGCTGCAGGAAGCAGTGGCGAGAACCACATTCCATTTCCCAAAATGCCTTGGGGTTGGTTTCATGTGAGGTGAGGTGGTGTGGTGTCATGCCCTGGCCTTCCATGAAGCTGTGGAGAGAGTCTTGTATCACTGTAAGTAGTGTGGAGCTGCTCCTCCTTTTTAAGACAAGGGTTGGAGAATGGAAAGCCCTAGGCCACCTCATAAGGCTAAGTAAAGCAAGGAGCAACATCTTCCAGGAAATGTTCAGATAATTTCTTCCCAACTGCCCTCCGTTATTTTTTTCAGGAGGGTTTCATTTTGCCCCTAGTAGCTCAACAAATGGATAAAAGGTCTCCTCTCAAAATGATCAGCAGATGCCTCCAGTACTCTAACCATTTGATCATGACAATCATGAACTAGGGAAGATCTGCCTTTTCCTGGAAGAGTAGTAGCAGGAGCAGGTCTGCAGCAGTGCAAAAGCAACATGTTTGCTAAGTAGCCAAGTCTCCGCTGAAAAAGATATAATGGACAGTGAGAATTGGGTCCATACATAGGAAAGAAATACAGATAGGTACATTGACACTGAATCTGTTCTGTGCACAAGAGAGGTGTGATGCATGCAGTAACCAAAGAGGAGGAGGAGGAGGAGGAGGGGGGAGGAGGAGGAGGAGGAGGAGGAGGAGGAAGAAGAAGAAGAAGAAGAAGAAGAAGAAGAAGAAGGTGGTGGTGATAAAGGACCCCTGGACAGTTAAGTCCAGTTGAATTCAACTATGGGGTGCAGTCCTCATCTCGCTTTCAGGCCAAGGGAGCCAGCGTTTGTCCGTAGACAACTTTCCGGGTCAAATGGCCAGCATGCTTAAACCACTTCTGGCTCAATGGGACACCGTGATGGAAGACAGAGCACACAAAAAACGTACAAATAATAATATTTGTACCGTGCCCATCTGACTGGGTTGCCCCGGCCCCTCTGGGCATCTTCCAACACATATAAAAATATAATAAAATATTACACATTACAAAGTTTCCCTATAAAGGGCTGCCTTCAGATGTCCTCTAAATCTCAGAAGGCTTATGGGAACTTGCCACAGGTGGAATGCAGTGTGTATCCTGAGGACCGTGGTGAACACTTTTAGTTAGGTGACCTATACATTTATAAGTGAGGATATATTTACTGTTATTAGTAGCGTGTGAAGCAATCTGGAAAATGATGTTCCAGAAAGTCTTGATTGGGCTAAAAGAGATGGCTTCTGGGGCAAGTGACTATATAAACTATTTAGCTTTGGGGAAGGGAACTGCAAACTACTGACCACTTGTTAAGCGGATATGTTTACCAGCAAGTGGATGTGTGAGTTCTTGTCAGGGTGATTCTTAACCTTGCAGTGGTGCAATTTAGCAAGATAACATGCAAAGAGTAGTAATTAGAGTCTCTACCTGGAAATATGCTGCTACCGAATGAAAATTGAAATTTCTGTCCAGAGCCATCATTACATCCTTGTTGTGGTAAATCCAAGGCTTTGAATCCATTAACCTTTCATTGTATGGCGCTACCATCCAGTGCTAAAGATTAGCTACTGACACATTTATCAAAGGATGATAAATGAGCTGTCCTTTTAGATGTCTGATTATTTGACCTTTATTCAGTTAAAAGCAAAAGGAGCTGACGATGTTAAGTGGCTGCCAGTTTAGAATGAAATTGAAACCTAGGAAATGAATGCTTGGAATTGTCTTCAGTGGTGTGAAGTTAGGCCATCAATTTAAGTTTAAATTAAACAAAACAAAATCAGATGTAAACCGTTATTTCATTAATGCGGTTGTTATGGAGAAAAACAGAAGTGCCATGTTATTTTAGACGTCCTTTCCCTTTCGCAGAGAACCAAATCCATTAATGTTACTGACTATCACTTGGCAAGTCCTGAGTTCTAAAAACAACCTTAGGAAGAAAGTAATTCCCCTCCCTGCCATTATGCACTTAATAAGAGCTGTCTGACGAGAGAAGCACATGAAACCATAACATAATAGTTTGTCGTTTTTAACCAGAATGGAAAATGCTAGAGCGTGTTCTCCCTTATAGAGAGCACGTGTTGCGGTGGGGTCCACCAGGCCACCCCTCTGTTGCCAGGCAGGGTTATTAAGGAGGCCTAAGGCAACAATTGGATGGCTGGGTTGCTGGGGTAAAAGTTATGTTGCAATTTTGGTGCGAGGGATCGATGGTTTTAAATGCTTTGCACGCAGCTTGGATCTTCCTCTTTTGCTGTGTGCAACGGATCACCCGCCCACCCGCCCTATAATTTAGGGCTTTTGCGTTGACCTTGCTATGCCTGTCATGGGGTCATCTGCCGTTGGGGCAGGGGCCTAGGAGGAATTTTGTCCATCTGGCTGATTGGCTAGTGCCATTTGGTTTTTTCCTACTGCATAGCAAATCATCACAACTTGTAAGGTTGCGGTTAGGCATTGGTTATCAGTTGGTTGGTGGAGGGGTTAGGATAGGCTGGGGCTGCCCCTCCAAGGTTGCGGCGGAAAGGGAATTCCGTTAAAGGAATCCAGGGGCTTGCCATCTTTTCGTCCGAATCCCTGGAATGGGGCTAGGGCTAATAAGCCCTGGGGAGCATGCGGGGAGAGGTGAGGGCCTGTGACTCAGCTCCATTTCTCCCCAATATTGTTTGCTCTTACTGGCTTTCAGTGGTGCCCGGAAGTCAGTTCTGTCCCCAGGCGGGGGGGACAGATAGTCTTTAACCAATGCCTAAACAACCACTCACACGATGTATTTCAATAAAGTTGTGGCCAAAATTATGCCAAAAGCCTTAAACAAAAATTACGTGTGTGTTGTGAGTTATTTGAGGGGTGGCTTAGGGACCTCGACACGCAACTGGCTCCATGCTTGATGCAGTTAAACATCTCACACCATATTATCCATCTTGCTTTAAGACTTGATCGCATTTCTATTGACTGAATCAATTTCATACACTTTCATGGCAATGGCCAAGGTTAATCCAATTAATAAATAAGAAGAACACTTTAATTCTGTTTATAGAGATGAAAGCATGTTGAATAAATAGTCAATAATTATGAAAAGCCTGTAGGACCTTTATTATTAGCTAGAGATAATAACATAAAACACAGACCTTCCCCCCAAATAAAATCTATGTAGCTTTTTTACGTTAAAATAATTATCTATGTTCTCACCGTTCCAGAAGCATGCTGTAATATGCCCAGAGGAAGGAAGGCATGGCACTGAACTGAGATCCATGGAAATTTGCATAGCCAGTGCAAATGTGCAGGTTTTCATTAAGATACATCTATTCCCTGCCTAGATGAGTATTTTATCTAAATGAACTACAGTGCATACAGAAATTCTATCAAGTTTAATTTAAAATGCTATTATGAAACTGATATGCAGCATTGTGGCTAACCCAGGTGGTTAGCTAAAGCAGAGTATCTCTGCATTAAGATACCGGCTTTATTCAGAAGGAAAGAAAAAAAAAAATCAAAAACAGAAAAGATAACAAGGTCCAATTTCACTCTTCATGAGACCCTCGGATGGAACATAGCTCATGGAATTGTTGACCACTACTCATGGTTTGTTGGACGTAATTAATGATGATCTGTTTAGCTTGCTTCTGTTCTGGAAAGAAGGCACACCTAGTAGTGATGGTGGTGGTGATGAATAACTTTATTTTAGAGATTTATAACCAGTCTTTCAATAAGGACTATCGGACCAAGTTCAAGATCCTTGTATTAATGTACAAACCCCTGAGCAACCTGGTCCATAATAACTTAAAGGTAAAGGGACCCCTGACTGTTAAGTCCAGTCACGGACGACTCTGGGGTTGCGGCGCTCATCTCACTTTACTGGCCGAGGGAGCCGGTGTTTGTCCACAGATAAATAGTTACACTCCGGCAGGAAGGTAAACGGTGTTTCTGTGCGCTGCTCTGGTTTGCCAGTAGCGGCTTAGTCATGCTGGCCACCACTGGTGGAGGAAGAGGAGTGTGTGGGGCGCACACTGCCCCCGGTAGTGCGATCCTGGTAGGGTGCCATCGCAACTGCCCCTGCCTGTGTTGGGCGCCATGCCCCTGCAGGTGGCATTCCCCGCCCCAGGACACACGCCCCACCCCACCCCCACCTGCTGTCCCCCCCCCAGTGCCAGAGCATTAAGCTCCACCACTGCTGACCACATGATTTTCTTTTATGCAAATCTAAACCCTTTACCTCTTCCATTATGTTCAGAATTCAGCCTTAAACTACTAGTGATATTCCAATCCTACTAATGATTTTAACTGTTTACAATGGTCTTTATGATAAGTTGTAAAATTTCCCCATTTCTTGTTAAAATTTTGGTCTTCCTGATTTCTGACTCTTCCGGTCATTTTAGCCATTTCAGCATAGTCCATCAACTTCATCTGCCATTCTTCTCTGGTAGGAACTTTATCTTCTTTCCATCTCTGGACCAGTAACATCGGTGCAGCCGTGGTCACATATGGAGGAATCTCTTCTGACATGAAATGGTTTCATGTTAGCTGCTAGAAAAACAAAAACTATTGATGAACCTTGAAGTGCAAATCTGCCTTCTGAGCAGTTTCAGGTCGAAACACAGAGCAACTGCCTATTGGCCTTCTCCAGTCCAAGCCAAGATACACAGTCCTGAGAATGAATGGTGGTGGTGAGGGAATATGTGATGGTCAAAAGTGGCATTCTAGATCTTGCACATCGAGGTCCCCAAGACACCCCCAAAGAAAAACATCAATTGACACTTAATTTTTCTTTAAGGTTTTTGGCATAATTTTGGCCACAACTTTATTCAGATTACAGCAATGTGAGTGGTTGCTTAGGCATTGGTAGCACTAACTGACCCCGCCCGGGGACAGCTCTGACATTCGCACCCCCCACGAAGTCAGCAAGGGTAAGTCACCTGGGAGGAGAGACGGGACTGGGAACCATGCCTCACCTCTCCCCAGAATGCTCCCAGGGGCTTGCGTGGCCCTAGCCCCTTGCCAGGGGGTTTCAGACAAAAGCATGGGGAGCCCCTGGGTTCCTTTAATGGAAAACCCTTACAGCAGCAGCAGCATTTTGGAGGGGCAGGCACAGCCAAATCCATACCCTTCTACCAACCAATTCCCAGACCAATGCCTAACCGCAACCTTACAAGTTGTGGCGATTTGCTACGCAGTAGGCAAAAACCAAATGGCACACACTAATCAGCCAAATGGACAAAATTCCTACCGGGCCCCTGCCCCAAAGCAGACGACCCCATGACAGGCATAGCAAGGTCAAGTAAACAGCCTAAAATTAGGGAAGGGAGGGCGGGTGATCCGAAGTAAGGAGCGAAAAGAGGAAGTTCGTCGCTGCGTGCATTGTATTTAACAAATAGAGCTGTCAATCAACAAATGGCAGCATCTAGATTTCCCCAGTAACAGCCCGCCCCTGCTTAAAGGATGGTCAAACCATTTGCCTAGCAACAGTGAGGTGTCTCGTCAGCCCCAACCGCAACCCATGCTCTCCATGAGGGAGAACACGCTTTGTGGGAATTTCATTTCCACCCAAACTTGGAGAACTCAGAAGAAATCACACGAAGAGAAATCAGACTTCTGCACACAAACTGCACATATTTTTAAAAGTGTCATTCCACAGAGACAATTCAGGCCTGATTCGTGCGCTACTCAATGTGGGTTCCATTTCTCCATGTTATGTAAGAAACATATAAAGTAAGGAATTTATATGTGCCAGGGGTGCTGGTGGACAGTGGTAGCATGAAGGAAGATTGCCATCAGTGTCACCAAAGCTGACATGGGAACTTCCTATGGGATCAGTTCTTCTCATACAACTGCCTCATGTATTAACCCAGTACTGTAATTTTCATGCAAAGGCCTTGCCTCACTCAATCACAAGTGTTTCTGTTTTCCAGGGTAAGTCCTGGATTTACAGAAGCCACCCTGGTTTCTCATTTGATCCTGGAATGTCCCACTTTCCCTTAGGAAATCCCTAGTTTCATGGGAGAAATGTTGGAGGGTATGGATTTATGTGACCCTCTGAACCAAGGAGATAAGTAAGTATATAATTTTAGACGACATCTAAAGGCAGCCCTGAATACTGAAGTTTTTAAAAGTTTAATGTTTTGTTATGTTTTTATATCTGCCCAGTCAGATGGGCAGGATATACCATAAATAATAAAATTATTATTATTATGGAATAGGACATGGGTAGGCAAACTAAGGCCTGGGGGCCAGATCCAGCCCAACTGCCTTCTAAATCCGGCCCATGGATGGTCCAGGAATCAGCGTGTTTTTACATGAGTAGAATGTGTCCTCTGGGTTATTTGTTGGGCCTGCCTGGTATTTTTACATGAGTAGAATGTGTGCTTTTATTTAAAATGCATCTCTGGGTTATTTGTGGGGCATAGGAATTCGTTCATTTTTTTCCTTCAAAATATAGTCCCCCCCCCCCAAGGTCTGAGGGACAGTGGACCGCTCCTTTGCTGAAAAAGTTTGCTGACCCCTGGATTAGGACATCCTTATTTTCATTGGAGAAATGTTGGAGGGTATGTATTCACAATGTTTTACTTAAAAAATGAGATCATACAGTGATGACATGGAGACTATACCATTGTACAACCATAGATCTGAATTAGCCAACAAGAGACATGCACGTAAAATTAAAAATGAAGGTGGCATTTTCAGTGAAGCGGGGAGAATCAAGCAATCCAAATACAGACAACAAAGTATAACCCCCAGAAGCAAAACACTAATATAAATCATCAATAGCGTGGAAGCCATAAAAGAAGTTATGGCAAGTATTATTGATGAAAGGAACAAACTGTCATAGAGAGTAAATGCTATGTAAAAACCTACTCCACCATTTAGCCCTAAAACAAAGAACAAATATATAATAGGTGGTGTCCATTGCTGATTTATGACTGTTATAACTGACATACTGCAGCACTGTTGGGGGGAAAAGAAGTTTACCCTAGGTGCTGTTGCTAAGATTCCATCTTCTGCGGTATATTCTTTTAGGCAAAGATTTTAAAATTTTTGCCTGCTGAAATTATTCACTTTTACAAAATACCAATGGCTTTATCTGGCAACAACAAAACAAACTGGCGCCTGTGTTTAGATAGTTTGGCATCAACAAATGATACCATGTCTTACATGATCAAGATAGCAATCTATAACATCAGCTCCAGGCACACTTCTCATAGAAGAATAAATAACCCAAAACGATTCCAGGCGGGAACCACGGGGGTTTGAAAGTCTCTTCCATTGCTTATTTTCTTTTCCCCAATTAGAACTCTGTTATGAACAAAACAAAAACAAAAAACACCCTCAAGTCAGAGAACTAAATTGCAAAATAATAATTGCCAATAACTTGATCTCTGTTCAGAGCTGGGAGATGACTAATAAGATATTCCAAATGTATAAATATTTGGAATTTTGGAATTCCAATTTTGTTGCTGATTATTAATTGCCTGGAATAAAGAAATGGTTTCCTGACCCATTATTGTGGATCTCCGGGAAACAGGAAAAGGGAGAGTCAAAGAATTTCAAGCAGCTGCAAATTATATTGAAAACGCCAACCCCATATTTCTCTGAGATTTGCAATACCAGTTTGGAATGAGATTGCTATATTTAGGACATCAATCATAGAGAATGATTGAGTTGTAGCATTGGAAAGGACCCTAAGGATCATCTAGTCCACCTCCTGGAATGTGGGAATACGCAACTGTCCCATCCTCAAGTTTGAGGATGACCCATTTAAGGATGGAGACAAAATCACTCATCAATCCTGTCCAGCGCCAGTATGTTTAGAATCAGAGTCCACCAGAAACAGATGGTCAGGTTGTAGCCAAGCCATGTATGAAGGAGTAGTTGAAGGAGAAATGTGGTTCTCCTTTGACATTTCAAAAGTCCCAGACATCTAAAGGTGAATCTACCTAACTTTCATTTCCCCAAACAATCCATCTTTTGAAATTTGCTCTTCCCGAAATTTTGTGATGCACTTTTCCAGCCAAGTTACATGTACTAAAATTACATTACTAGGGTAAGGTATAGAAATGTGTATATTAGTGAAAATAACATAGGAACGTGAGGAGCAGCGCTTTTGTAAAAATGTGTATATTTGGCAAAAGTGCATACAAAATATTGGAAGAAATTTGCGTTAAATTGTTGATGGATTTTAACGAACATTTTTTTAAAAAGGTGAACTGATGTGGAAATTCAGAGAACTGAACGTAAGATTGGAAAACTAAGAAATTGAGTGTGTGTACTCAGGCACTCATGGACCTACATATGCAGAATATTCCATTGTTTCCCTTTTTAAAGTGAATATATTTTGTTTGTAGGTGAAAGCCGCACACCAAGTGGTACAAAGCCATTACTCTAGCTTCCTGGCAACTGAGCCACTGTTGCTTCTTGCGGCGGGTGGGAAGACAGTGGGGAGGTTGATGCCGCAGGATCCAATCTCCTGCCATTGCAGGAGTACCACACTAACCTCTGAACAGTGTAGTCTTTCATTCATGCAAGTCACTGCTTGAACCAGCCCTTAGCTGCTGCTTTAAGTGAGATTGGGTAAAGCTGTAAGGTGAAAAAAGGTAAAGGACCCCTGACAGTTAAGCCCAGTCGCGAACGACTCTGGGGTTGCGGCGCTCATCTCGCTTTACTGGCCGAGGGAGCCGACGTTTGTCCGCAGTCAGTATTTCCAGGTCATGTGGCCAGCATGACTAAGCCGTTTCTGGTGAAACCAGAGCAGTGCACGGAAATGCTGTTTACCTTCCCGCCGGAGTGGTACCTATATATCTACTTGCACTTTGATGTGCTTTCGAACTGCTAGGCTGGCATGAGCTGGAACTGAGCAACGGGAGCTCACCCCGTTGCAGGGATTCGAACCGCCAACCTTCTGATCGGCAAACCCTAGGCTCAGTGGTTTAGACCACAGTGCCACCCATGCTGTAAATGACTGCTTAATAAACACTTCCTAAATATTTGTGGTTAATTGCTACCCTCCTCTCAAAACTAGAGAATCAGAGAGCTGTGGTGGTTACCGGTGGAGTTTATTTCATTAACCAAACTGAAAAGATGTAACAAGGGCTCAAAAGTCCAGTGGTTATCATTAAATAACTGGGATTCTTTTCTTTCAAAAAACACTAATTTGGAGTTGGCGTGTCATGCACAAATGTCCCATTAATAACATTTCCCAATCAGTATTTATGCCACTTGTCAGTTCTGTACTCAGGGGCATTTCAGAGATTGGAGATTAATATGTCAGAGAACCCTACTTTCCTCTTTGCATATACATGCCCCAGGAAATCAGTATTTAATCTGGAATCATCTACAGCAAAGGATGGTATAGTTTTTTTTTAAATAATAATAATAATAATAATAATAATAATAATAATAATAATAATAATAATAATATGTCTCTCATGTGTTATGGGGAATATCATTAGTACACAAGCCTGTGGTTCCTAGTTCCCATTGCATATAAAATGGCCCTGGATAAGAGATTTTATTGAATAGCTAAAAAGGTAAAGGTAAAGGTAGAGTCACTGTCTAGCTTTTAACAAATTACATCATTCGGCATTCAGTCTTTAGGCATCTTAGGTTTGGCAAGCGCATGCCTGAATGAAAGGGGAAGCCAATGGAGGTGAGATTATCCTATACATGTTAAACAGCTGTACAGTGGTACTGTACTTAATTCATTCTGGAGGTCTGTTCTTAACCTGAAACTGTTCTTAACCTGAAGCACCACTTTAGCTAATGGGGCCTCCTGCTTCTGCCGCGCCGCCAGAGAACAATTTCTGTTCTCATCCTGAAGCAAAGTTCTTAACCCGAGGTACTATTTCTGGGTTAGCGGAGTCTGTAACCTGAAGCGTATGTAACCCGAGGTACCACTGTAATCCTTCTTCTGGGAAACCTGAAGTAATAGAATCGTTCAAACAGGCAAACCAGTATAATCCAGTCTTGAACACGTGAGGCCCTTTTTTGTGTGTCCCCTCCGCAAGAGATCAGGAGGGTGGCAACACGAGAAAGAGACTTTTCTGCAGTGACTCCTGATTTGTGGGGTGCTATCTCCCACGCAGGTGGCGCTGTGGGTTAAAGCCTCAGCGCCTAGGACTTGCCGATCGAAAGGTCGGCAGTTCGAATCCCTGCGGCGGGGTGCGCTCCCGCTGCTCGGTCCCAGCGCCTGCCAACCTAGCAGTTCGAAAGCACCTCCGGGTGCAAGTAGATAAATAGGGACCACTTACCAGCGGGAAGGTAAACGGCGTTTCCGTGTGCGGCTCTGGCTCACCAGAGCAGCGATGTCACGCTGGCCGCGTGACCCGGAAGTGTCTCCGGACAGCACTGGCCCCTGGCCTCTTAAGTGAGATGGGCGCACAACCCCAGAGTCTGGCAAGACTGGCCCGTACGGGCAGGGATACCTTTACCTTTTACTATCTCCAGGGAAGATCGGTTGATGCCTTCATTATACACCTTTTGGCGACAGGTGGAAATATTCCTCTTCAACTAGGCCTTTGGTTGATTAACATCCTATACTCTTTTAAATGTGCTTGTGGGAAGGGAAGGGGGAAGGGGGTTTATTAGGAGGGAGTCTGCATTTTTATCTTGTATTCTTCTGTTGTAAACTGCCCTAAGATCTACGGAGGAAGTGCTGTAAAATGAATGAATGAATGAATGAATGAATGAATGAATGAATAAAAATGCATTTCTCTCTCATTTTTGCAAGTTTCATCCAAATTTGTTTGTGGCTAGATGATGCTCCTGGTTTCTCCTACTTCGGAGACTACCACAACCAAATTCATAGATAACGATAATGATCTTATCTCTCTCTTTAAAGGCATTGTTTAAGAGCAGATGGCAATGGCAATGCTTAGTGGGGAATATTGTCTTCTAGAATTCATTTTGGATTCTGTCAGTAATTCTAAAGTGTAACATTCCCTGCTATCAATGCCTCTGCAGAGCATTAAGCTTTTATGAAAGTAAAAGTTAATTACATATGATGACTAAACTCCAGGGATCATAATTAGCTAGAGTGAATGACTGCACATCGGTAATTAAATGTCATTCCACTTCATCGTACCAATCTTGAAACCCAGCCCTTAAAATGTCATAGGTTCTGGCTTCAGCTATATCTATAGGTCTGCCTCCTAAAGAATCACAAATGTTAAACACTGGGCAGACCTTTGTTAAGTAGAAGCAATAATTAATAATTATGTGTCCGGGGCATCACTTACACAGTAGACAGATCAAACATTTTTCTAGGGTTGTCGGGGGTGGGAGGGAAGGCATGGCTGAGATAGATCTGTTTTGGGTTGCCTTTTCAAATTTATGCATGAGTTCCCCTCCCCCTTCTGATTATTTTCTGCATGACAGGGTGGCTGAATTGCTGCCACAGTATTTGACCACTGAAATCTCTAAAAATAAATCACCACACGTAAAGCACTGATTAATGGTATGCAGGGCTGAGGATTTCATACAAACAAAGAATCATTTGCAACAGTGCACAGGCGATTTGCCTCAGTGAAGCAAACATGCACCAGCGTGGTTGAAAAAGACCTGTGTGGCGTCATTGACTGCACATTGTTTATAGAAGTACTGACACACAAACTGGCCCCACTGAACCTACAGATGCTCCAAGTTCCTTCTTATTTAATCAATGCCTTCTTGTTGAAGGTCCTTGTGGATTAAAAAAAAGGTAAAGGACCCCTGACAGTTAAGTCCAGTCACAAACAACTCTGGGGGTGCAGTGCTCATCTCGCTTTACTGACTGAGGGAGCCGACGTTTATCCGCAGACAGTTTTTCCAGGTCATATGGCCAGCAGGACTAAGCCACTTCTGGTGAAACCAGAGCAGCGCACGGAAATGCCATTTACCTTTGCGCCGGAGCGGTACCTATTTATCTATTTGCATTTGACGTGCTTTTGAACTGCTAGGTGGGCAGGAGCTGGGACCAAGCAATGGGAAGTCACCCCATCGCAGAGATTCGAACTGCCAACCTTCCATTCGGCAAGCCCTGCCTGCTGCTATCAATAAAATTGGGCCTGATTTTATCCCATCACTGTTGTACAGTCTGGTTATTTTGCTGCTCTCATGGGTCACATAATGCACCAGCCTGGGCAAAGTTGAAGACATACCCCTTTTACCTGGCCTTTGTCACCTGAGATATATGTTTTAGACTCCATTATTCTGTTTGTTGATTGTGTTAACTGATGTTAATACTTTTTTTACATTCTCATACTCCTTCATTGGAGATGCGGGTGGCGCTGTGGGTTAAACCAGAGAGCCTAGGACCCAGAAGCTGTACGCCGGCTCCCTCGGCCAATAAAGCGAGATGAGCACTGCAACCCCAGAGTTGGTCACAACTGGACCTAATGGTCAGGGGTCCCTTTACCTTTACCTTTGCTCCTTCTTTGAAGGAGAGTTGCAGTGTGATAAATTTGCCCCCACACTAAAGGGTGAGAATGGCATTCTCATGGAATAAGTTGTGGGTCAACCTAGATTTTATCTATTACCATAGCATAGATTCATTTCACAGATTTCAACATTTCCCTTAGTCATAGAAGGTTTTTTTCTTTTCTTTTCAAAATACCATTTGGCATATTGATTGAATAAGTGAAACTATAATTGCCACGACGAAATGCATTGCACTTTCATTTTGCTGGATTAAGTAGCCTACTACCATATGTCATCATTTCTTCTCTTTCAACTCACCACCTGAGACAATCCTGTCTGGTGCCAGTATGGTCAGAATCTGAGTCCAACAGGAACAGATGGTCTAGTTGTAGCTAAGCCAAGTGTGGAGGACTAGTTGAAGGAGAAATGTGGTTCTCCTTTGACATTTCGAAAATCCCAGAAGCCAGTGTCAAGTTGGACCTTAAAGACTGAAAAGTTCTGAGCTTTTCCACCGATGTTATTCTCTTTTCCACCGATGAGGGAAAGGCATAATAATGGATCAACCAAGTTTGTGTGTGTATTTGTGGCTTATACAGCATGATTGAAGTTGCTATTACTATAATGTGCCCAGCTCTGTTCTCAAAAGACCTGTATGGACAATTAATCGATAAACTATTGAAAGATTTATTGCAGAAGTCTGGAATCTCAATTCTAAATATTCAGGTGTGCCTGCAACACTGTTATGAAGCTGTGTTTTATAGCATTTGATTGGCAAAGCTATTGGGAAACAATAATGTGAGGAGAGAAATTGTCTTACCAGGTAACCCCACGTGGCAAACAGTCTAGAAGAAGAAACCGAGCTATGCGACGTGCCTGTGTTTTCAATACCCAGTGGCCAGATTGCCAGTCTGGAACAAGAGGCAGGACTTTGTTATACCCCAGTTTTCTTGGCACTCTCAGATAAGAACGTTAGGTGATCCTTGCTGGATCAAGCTCACTGCCACCAAAAATAGGGGAAGAATATAGTAATGAAGCCCTTGCTAATACTATCCTCCATGCATTTGTCTTTAAGGTCATTCAAGTCGGTGGCCATCACTACATCTTGTGGGAACAAATCCCTCCATTGAATTATGTACTGCGGGGGGGGGGGGATCCCAAGAGACTGTGATCTACTCACAGAGTTAAAAACTGACAGTGATCTACCCCTCTTTTGGGGGTTCAGGTCAAAGTTGTTCAGCTTTTTTTTAGAGAGGGAAGCCCTGTTTTGGGGGGTTCGGGTCAAAGCTGTTGAGCTTTTTTAGGGAGGGGAAAGCCATGGGAGAAAATGTTTAGCTTTTTTTAGGGGAGTCAAACGTGTTGAGCTTCTTTGGGGGGAATCAATGATCTACCAAAGATCTACCAGAGACATCCAGTAATCTATCAGTAGATCATGAACTACCTGTTGGATGTGCCTGATGTACTGTATGAAAAAGTACTTCATTTTGCCTTCCACCTTATAAGGCAGAAGAAAACCCAAGTGCAATCATTTCCTTTTTTTCAAATATTGTGCCCTCACAGACCATAATCACACTTACTGTATGGGTGAATGGCTCCCTCGGGTATGACTTAACTCATAAACACACCTAACGTTTGCGTGAATGACTTCCCTTGGTATGGCCTAACTTTAGAAGAGCATTGGCTGGACAAAATAAGAATTTTTGTGTGCAGTGATTTACAGTACAGTGGTACCTTGGGTTTCGGACGCTTCAGGTTACAGACACTTCAGGTTACAGACTCTTCTTACCCAGAAATAGTACCTCAGGTTAAGAACTTTGCTTCAGGATGAGAACAGAAATCACATGGCGGCGGTGCGGCAGCATCAGGAGGCCCCATTAGGTAACGTGGTACCTCAGGTTAAGAACAATTTCAGGTTAAGAACAGAACTCCAGAATGAATTAAATTATTAACCCGAGGTACCACCGTAAGAAAATAAAGTGTGGTGTGCATTAAAAATTATCTGCTGAAAGAATGCTATGCTGTTTACCATTAGAAGGAGAGCGCATACCAATTTCAAGGAACATAAAACCCATATTTACTTTTCCACAGGGGAGGGGGGAATTGTTTGCCATTGGATGTCTAATTAATGTCATTTTACAATTTAGGAGGCATTTCACTTCTTTTTTTTCTATGTGGAAATAGTGTGGCAAAAGAAAGATTTCTGCGCTACTGTGCCCAAGGAATTCTGGATAATTAATTATGTCAGCTGCCAGTGAATTAACTTTTAAAAGAAAATGGCATGTTTGGCTTCATGTCGAAAATGTGCTGTCATTAACAGCTGATGTCAAATAGCAGACACATTCATGTGCTAACAACTGTGACAAGGCAGCTCTAACCTTTCTTGTATCCATGAACCTCCATTGACCCCACCCACAATAGTTCACTGGCCTAATGAAATGGAAAAGATTAAGGAACTGAAACCATCAACACTTTTTACAAGGCGAAACCTTCCTCGAAGTCCTCCTGCGGAAGGCAACTCATTAACGAAAATCCAAACAATGTAGAATGTGACACAGAAATACCCACATCTTCCATTTATTCAGCCAATGTTGCTGTTGTGCTCCAGCTTCATGGGAGAGGGTGGCACTGTGGTCTAAACCACTGAGCCTCTTGGGCCTGCTGACCGGAATGTGGGCAGTTCAAATCCCTGTGACGGGTTGAGCTCCCGTTGCTTTGTCCCAGCTCCTGCCAACCTAGCAGTTAGAAAGCACACCAGTGTAAGCAGATAAATAGGTACCGCTCTGGCAGGAAGATAAACAGTGTTTCTGTGCACTCTGTCTTTCATTACAGTGTTCCGTTGTGCCAGAAGTGATTTAGTCATGCTGGCCACATGGTTCAGAAAGCTGTCTGTGGGCAAACGCCAGCTCCCTCAGCCTGAAGTGAGATGAGCGCCGCAACCCCATAGTCACCTTTGACTGGACTTAACTGGAAGGGACTCCTGAGAGTCCCATGGACTGCAAGAAGATCAAACCTATGAAAGTGCAACTTGGGAAAACATCTAGAAAGACTATAGCAGACCACCTGCAGTATATGAGTTACATGGGAAACAGATGGGTATAAAGGGGAAAATCCCTTGCCTTCTTCACTGCTGCTTTTCTGGAGCTCAGGATACCTGTGTGTGAGAGAGAGTGGAGAGGGTAGAAGTACACAAAGCTTTTAAAAATCATATTGTTAGAAAAGCATTGTTTAATGTTTGGATAAGATATAAGGATTTGTTGGAAAAGAAAACCCCAAGATGGTTGTCACCAATGGAAGCGAAGGCACAGAAAAAACTCAATATGGAGGCCAAATGGCCGAAATATTGGGAAATTTTGGAACAAGATGGAGACAGAATAAAATTGCAGAGTTTTGAAAAATTGAAAAATAAAGTGCGAGATTGGCTCCATTATTATCAAATAATGGAGGCATACAATTTGGCTGAAAAAGTTGGTTTCCAGGTGGAAAAATCAAAATTGGAAACCGAATTGTTAGATTCCAAAATCAAGAATTTGTTAAGAATGTATAACTTGCTGTTGAAATGGAACACTCAGGATGAAATGGTGAAATCAGTTAGGATTAAATGGGCACAAGATGTTGGACATAATATAACGATGGCTGACTGGGAACAGTTATGGACCACAGGTATGAAATGTATGGCATGTAATGCCCTAAGAGAAAACTTAATGAAAATGATCTATAGGTGGTACATGACACCAGTCAAGCTTGCAAAAATTTACCATTTGCCCAATAATAAATGTTGGAAATGTAATGAGACTGAAGCTACATTCTTTCACCTTTGGTGGACATGCCCAAGGATTAAGACATTCTGGGAGATGATTTATAAGAAAATGAAAAAGGTATTCAAATATACCTTCCTGAAGAAACCAGAGGCCTTTCTCCTGGGCATGGTCAGCCAATTGGTGCCAAAGAAAGATAGAACATTTTTCATGTATGCAACAACAGCAGCAAGAATACTCATCGTGAAGTATTGGAAAACACAAGATTTACCCACCCGGGAAGAATGGCAGATGAAGTTGATGGATTATATGGAACTGGCGGAAATGACTGGCAGAATCCGAGACCAGGGAGAAGAGTCGGTGGAAGAAGACTGGAAAAAGTTTAAAGACTATTTATGGAAATACTGCAAAATTAATGAATGTTAGAAAAATGGTGGAATGAAGTTATATGGCTTTAGTAGAAATGTTATAAGGAATTAAGTATAAACAGATTAATAGAGTATTAAAGGAAAAATAAGGTTAGAATGTGCTAAGATAATTATAGGATAGAAAACAGAGGAAGATGGAAAGGAATTGCTGAAACAATTAACAGAAGTGGAATACAAAAAGGGAGGTGTGAGGAGGTCGTGGAAATAAGTGAATGAAAGATAAGATACTGAAATTATTTGATGTGTTTTAAATTGTTTTTGTTTTGTTTTGTTAGTTTAATGTGTTAGTGTTATGTAGTGTTTTTGTATTGTGTTGTATTGTTTTTTTTTGGTAGTGTTTAAATTGTTGGAAAAGTAATAAACATTTTTTTAAAATAAAAAGAGAGAGTGGTGAGGGTAGATTAATAAATATAAAGATGATCTAATTGGATTTACTCACCAAGAAAGTGACAGATTGTTTGCAGGGGACAAAATTCCAGTCCCATTTCCTAATGCAGGTCTGATGAGATGCTTTGCCTGCAAAATATAGGTTTTCAGGTGAATCCCTTGTCATATGTCCGCACACCTCTCCTCCTTGAAATTCATGCACACAGTGATGATGAATGAAGTTCCTATGTTGTTGCATAGGAGGGAAAGGCTGTGTTTCTCAGTTAACTGATGTCTTGATTACATTACGGTGAGAAAGTCACATTCTTAGAGACAGCGATCTGAATAAAGAGGAACAATTAACTCCCATTGGATGCATTTCAAAGTCTTCCTTCCACCGACCCTGCCACATAGGAGAACCACATTATGTGTGTCGGCAATTCCTAGTATGACTTAAAGAAAAAGACTGGGAAACAATGGGTGACCCTGGACTTTAGACAAGAGAGAAACCCAATCTAGAGCGAAAGGGAAAGCTACATCATTAAACTTTAAAGGAGGTATATAGATGTCTTATACAGTTGGCAACAGGAGGCCAAGGTTTACATCTCGAGGTCACTTCTCTTCACGTACAGCAGATCAGTAGTGACAGGAAGTGCTACTTGCTGACAGCTGTTCAGTGTTGTGTGCAAAATGATTTAGTAGCATTATTCCAATTCTTCTGGACAAGTATGTACATTGCAACTGACATTAACTTGTTGGCAGCATGCTGCTAGCGGCCAATGTCTCAAAGGGCGAAAGCATCTCAAAAACAACTCAAAACAACCCGCCTCTTGGGGTTAATTCCTTCACACTTGGTTTTCACACATACTGGGGATCTTTCTTTCTTTCTTTCTTTCTTTCTTTCTTTCTTTCTTTGCAGAATAACTTGTAACTAAAAGGCATTTGGGATGTTGCACATAAGCAGAGATTTCAAATGCAGAAACCGCTTAAGATTGTGACTTTCTGTGTTTAGCAGAAACGGAGACCCATGGATGTTGCTCAATTTGAAATCTGTGTGCTGCTGACTTTACCAGAATGTTGAAAGTGGCAATTTAGAAGCACAAGTGGCGTGCTTCTGAATTCTGTGGTGTTAAGTACAGAGAAATCTATAGGGAGGTTTTAAAAAATGATTTTATAAGTAGCTCCAATAAAATCCAGTGATTTTATAAGTAGCTTTCCAATGTCTCCCTAGTATAAGGCTCATAAAGTGATTATGAGAAAAGGGATAGGGGAGAAAGAAATCATGGGACAATAGGCTCCTTTGCTGGGGTGGCGGGCTTTTTCTCCCACCAGAAGTTTTCAGGCTGGCAATTACCTCCTGCCATGCAAGTCAATTGAAATGACAATGTTTATACAGAAGGAAAATAAAGGATGCACCCCTCAGAATGCTTGAAGGCATAGAGGCCCACCTCCTGACAAGGACCCTTGGGGAACAAGGTCCTCAGTGAAGTGGTGGGCTTCTCCTTCCCTATCCATACATCATTTTCCTTTCCGCGTGCAGCATAGGTGCCGACTCCATGGGGCCTGCGGGGGCCCGAGCCCCCTCAAAAATTCGTTTGGGGGGCTCTGCCCCCCCCAATAATTTAAGAAAATTATTAGTTATATTATGCTTTGTAAAATCACAAAATTATGTTGGTATTTTTTATTTTCCTTGTTTGACGATAGTTACCTTTTAAAATACATTCAGTAATGAGTTAAAACAAAGCCACTCCCGATCTAGAGAGGGGGTGGGGTTGCGGGCTCTCGACCCATCAACAATCTCGCGGGGCTGGCGTCAGCTCATTAATATTCACCGCCCACGGCGGCAGCCAATCGGCTGCCGCAAAGGGCAGGCCCTCACAGGTTCACTTAAGGTCGGGGCAGCCCGGGGCTCGCCCCTTTCGTTCCCCCAGCAGCAGCGGTTTGGAGGTCTTGGGCCCCCCCAATATTTTTTATAAGTCGGTATGGGCCCCCGCCCCCCCAATATTTTTTATAAGTCGGCACCCCTGGCGTGCAGCAATATTGCCTTGCATGGAGGCATGGAGAATAATGGGCACTCACACTTTACACTGTGGGTGCCCTTTGTGGGATCGCGCATGGCGCTTCAGACCCCGGGGAACATACTGTGGGAATGTTCAGGGATGCAGGAGAGGATATATTGTGAGATTATATCCTAATCCAACTTGTGCTAACAAGTTCCCAAAATATCAGCAGAGTTTATAGACATTCCCCTTTAAGTTCGCAACGGTAACGTGTGCACAGGTTTGCTAGAACCTCTATAATAATTACTCTGGTAATTTCCCCTTTTGTTCCCTCTTAAAATACAAGACACGACACAGTCTTTATAAAAGTATAAAAGAGTTTACTCACGTTCTGTTCACAATATGATCCCAGAAGGCAGACAGCTTTAAAAAGGTTACATACACTTAGAATCTATCTTATAGGAAGATAGTACTGTCCTCTCTTGGCTGAGAGCCAAGAGGGCATGTTGCTCCTTCAGAAGATGAAGATAAGAGAGAGAGAGAGATGGCTGCCTGCCCTGTGCTTTTATCATTACCTGCACAGGTGAGGCCACACCCACCTCTGGTCACATGCAGAGGAAGTCTGTTCCCAGGAAGTTTACCTGCTTGCTAGACAGACATCCCTCCCCATGTTCTAACATGTACACTCTAGGAATGTTGTCATTGACTGCTCCTGTGTTTACATCCCACACTTACCAGTTGTATGGGCTGGCCTGCCTCCAGGCCCATCTTAACCATAGGCACCAGGGGTTTGGGGCACCCGGGCACCAGGCTCTCAGGGGCGCCAGGCCAAGAGTCTGGGGCCTGAGAGTTGAAGTCTGGGGAGAGCCTGCCCATCAGTCAGAGTGCCAGGGTGGGCTCTTCTACTGCGGGCGACTCTGTGCCGTGGGTTTGGGGGCAAGCAAGTCAGCGAGGCTCCTGCATGCCTGTGGATTGGCGTAGGGCCATGGAGAGGCCTGCCCAGCGCCACGAGGTGCCCAGCTTCGCTCAGTTGCTTCTACCGCCTCGGGCTGGTTTGTTGCACTGGGCTCCTTATGTTTCCTGTCCTCTTTTCCTGAGCAGAGATAAGTGTGGTGTCAGCTCCCTAAAAAAAGGTCAGCAACTCTGGGCAACCTGGGGGAGGGGGCGCCAGGCAGATATTTACACCCTGGCGCCGCATATGCTTAAGACGGCCCTGCCTGCCTCTCAGTGTTATTCTTTGGAGGTTCACACCCAGCCTTAGTTAGTCAATTTACATTGCTGGGAGGTGGGGCCAGTTGCATAAATAGGGGTTGGAGCCGGCAGCAGCCAGGCAGTCAGCTCAGGAGCTTCACCCATCCAACCCTCCCTTTGATTAATGTTCTTGTTTGCAGCTTAATCTTTTTCTTTATGTTTAGTGGGCGTTGCTATGGTCTTTGACTGGTTGCTGTTGAAGGACTGGGAAGAATTTTTTCTGCATTGGCAGGTTTTGTCTTCCCCATAGCAATTCATCACAACTTTGGCTGTTTAAGGCCTTGGGCAGAATCCTTTAGTCTTTTATTTGCTAAATGGGGGGGGGGCATGAAGTGGTGATTCACCCCCCTGCTTTGGCAATTCCAGGGTCCCCTCTTAAAGGGGTTGTAATATGGGTGTCACTGGCCGTACACTGAAAGGTTGTCAGTGAACTACCCTGCGTGTGGGGATATGAGGTGGGCTGCCTGTGTATACATGCGTCTTACAGGGCACCCTCATATCCCATTTACCCTGATGTGCCCCAGTTCCCTTGGCTGGGGGGCTGGGAGGGATACACGCCCAATGCCTAAGCCAAGGTCTTCCTACATCTGAAAGTTTAATAAAGTTGTGGCCAAATTTTAATTCCATAACATGTTGTCACAAGTCTTTATTCCTTTCTGGTGGTCCCTGGGGGCTGGGACAGTCTCCGCCTGGTCATTCAAAGGCTGGTAGGGTGAATATCCACTCCCATGAAACTTCTGACCTCACCAGGCAAGGCTTTTTTATGTTCTTATGCATTTTGTAGTCAACATTCAACACTGAATGTTGGCAATCAGATTTTTTCTGTGGCTTCTGGTCCAAGTGGTAGCAAACACCCTTTCTCTTTTATTCTTAGTAGAAACAGAGAAGGAAGATGCTTGCATCAATCGTATTTTCAGTGGATATCATAAAATATCTACTTAACCAATGGCACCATGATCGACAGTGCCACTATGATAACCTTTTACTTGTGATCTGTTTCTATTATGCCGTGCTGATTCTTGATTCTGACCGTTCTGCTTCTGCTGCTGTGAATTGGTTAACTAATGCCCAGCTATGTAGCCCAGCAAAATGTTAGAACTATATCAGGCACGTTTAACAGATGCCACATCTGATTAAACTGTAATGCAGTTAAACAGATTCCTCTGTGATGCCCCATTAGAGGGCCAGTTATAAATTACTGATCCATGAAGAACTGTCTACAGTAAGTCAAAATGGGTCTTTTTCAGACTGCCTGTCTTCTGCAATCAAGAAACATCATCTGGTTCTTTGTTAATGAGGTGTTTGGCTTTAAGCGGAGCAGCAACAACAAAAAGTACACAATCAAAGCTTTATTGAGCCACTCTATCTTTTATAGTACAGCATTTTGGATTGCAGTCATCTGAGAACTTGCCCCACACAAGTGAATGAGATTTGGGACTGCTTTAAACATATGCATCACTTGATGTGAAATACATGAAAGCTTTCTTCAGTCATTATTGCTCCTATGCAGAGCAAGATGAGTGCTGAGAGCTGAATTTCTCCAAGTAGCCCTGCTGCTGGCATCACATATACCAATTAGGGAGTAGACCGTCTAATGACTGCCTTTATGTGTGAAGGCTTCCATATGACCTGGAATCTTGAAGGGTGGCATGGGGCAGTGGCACATACCTGACGTCCCAGCAGCAGAGTTCTTCTGCTTACTGGAAGAGGGAGGGATGATGTGACAGGGAATAATAATAATAATAATAATAATAATAATAATAATAATAATAATAATAATTTATTTATACCCCGCCCATCTGGCTGGGTTTCCCCAACCACTCTGGGCGGCTTCCAACAGAATATTAAACTACAATAATCTATTAAACATTAAAAGCTTCCCTAAACAGGACTGCCTTCAGATGTCTTCTAAACGTCTAGTAGTTCTTTTTCTCTTTGACATCTGGTGGGAGGGTGTTCCACAGTGTGGGTGCCACTACCGAGAAGGCCCTCTGCCTGGTTCCCTGTAACTTGGCTTCTCAAAGCGAGGGAACCGCCAGAAGGTCCTCAGCACTGGACCTCAGTGTCTGGCCAGAACGATGGGGGTGGAGACGCTCCTTCAGGTATACTGGACCGAGGCCATTTAGGGCTTTAAAGGTCAGCACCAACACTTTGAATTGTGCTCGGAAATGTACTGGGAGCTGTTGACACCGTGCAAAGGCAACAGCAGAGCCAATCCAGGCAAAGGCCCCCTCCTTGGAGACATCTGCACTACATTGAAGGACATCAGGGGAAATGGCTGCTCAGTCCACCTCCATGCTTGTTGGCTTCCCATAAGCATTTTCTTGGCCATTGTGACAACAGAATGGTGGAGCAAATGGGCTCTTGTGTTCTTATGCATAAGGCAATGAACTGCTGACTTGAACATGTGAATGTGAACCACAAAGAAGGCGTTCACATCTCTTTATATAGAGCATGAAACCAAACACTTTTCACTGTAGTCAATTCACACATCCAACCATCAGTCTCTGGGTTTACAGAATAGTGAAGGGTAGAGAAACACAGCAGTGTGTGTGTGTGTGTGTGTGTGTGTGTGTGTGTGTGTACCACCTGTTTCCACAGGGATAAAGATATTATGTCATGTGCTGAATCCTAATTTATCAAGTTGGATATCATGGATATTCAGAATCATTTATATAATTTAAAACCATTTTCTAAATATAGCACATGAAAAGACCGTGTCCCAGATACTCCTATGATTAAAAAAAGAACCAGTTACTTATGTTTTGTTCTTATAAATCTCTCTGGGAGTGATGTGTGGACCATTCTAGAGAACTAAAACAGAAATGGTGGAATTGGCCTTCTGGTGGCAATCGTAAACATGTTTATTAGAGTAAGGACCTTTGGACACAATAGGGATTACTTCTGAGTAAATGTACATACATAGAAGTATATGGTGAAATTTGTTTCCTGTAAAAGAGCAAGTTTTATTGTTTTAATATTTCACTTCTTCAAACGACTTTTTCTGTGATCCAGAAAAGTATAACACCAGACCTATACATTTGCAGTACAGTCATACCTTGGAAGTTGAACGGAATCCATTCCGGAAGTCTGTACGACTTCCAAAACGTTCGGAAACCAAAGCACGGCTTCTGATTGGCTGCAGGAAGCTTCAATAGGAAGCTGCGGAAGCCCCGTCGGATGTTTGGCTTCCAAAAATAGTTCGCAAATCGGAACAGTCACTTTCAGGTTTGCGGTGTTCGGGAACCAAAACGTTCAAGAACTAAGCTGTTTGAAAACCAAGGTATGATTGTATTGGGACCTCTTCACAGCACCCACTAACACCACATTTCAAGTCCACTCTTGAGTGGGTTTTAAAAGCAGACGGCAATTCGCTGCTCAGAAAGGGGAACTATAGCCACACAAATCATTTACATGTACATGTAGATAATGGTTGGGTCCTATCAAGACTGGGCCAGGTCTATAGATGTCTAGAACAAGAGCTGAGAATTCATCTCAGTGGCTCCACTAAACATCTTCAGTTGGTTCTAAGGAATGACTGATAGGCCATTTAGCAGCAACAGCCACAATCATACCAAGCCTGCCCAAAATGGACACTTCACACTTCCTCTTCTTGAAGACCCCTCTTCTGAAAAGGGTTTTGAGTAGGCAATCTGTCAATTTTGGTTTCTCGTTTTTCCTCTCTTAAATTCATTTCTGCATTAATTTGTGAGATATAGATATACATATTTTAAAAGTCCTCATGAAAATTCATTGTTTTTTTATTGCAAATTTCTCCTAGCATACACATGTTTGGATGTAATTTTGCCCAATACACACACTGCTACAAAGCACTTTCCCCTAAAATAATGCATTTGTAATGATATTTTCAGCAGTATTTGCATTTTTGTAGACTGGAGTTAAATGGGAAAGGTGTGTGAATTTTGAAGGGTGAATTTCTCATATTATTTCGGAAAATGAAAATAGGTAGGCTCACCTTCACATGCAAAACCAAATAGAATTTCTCCCTCTTCACTGGTTTTGAGCCACATTAGTCTACGTTAGCTTATGCAGCCAAGTCTAACCACCCCAAGTTTTTCTGTCCAAAGCTCCTTTCTATTTAAACTTGTATACCACTTGTATAGGCAATCTGGAACCCTAGAGCCACATGAAGCCATGCAGTTATTGCTCTAATTTCATACAGTGCAAAGGAGAGTGAAATAGATTTTTAAAAAGGTGGGGTAGTTTCCATGTGTCCTCTTTTTCCAGGACATGTTCTCTTTTTCTGGGATAAAATTTCTGGCTGGATGGAATGTTTTTATTTGCCAATGTTTTTATTTGTCTCTGGCTATACTTTCTGGATGAGACCTAGACATAACAGGTGGCTGAAGACTTGCTTTTCTCTTCTCTTCTCCTCGCCCCTCAGCAATATATCACAGCTTCTATGGCCTACTTGTAGTAGGGGTACTTGAAATGAAAGTTTTCATAGCATTCTCTTTTTTGCTCTTCAGAATATGACAACCTTGTTGTTGTTGTTGTTTAGTCGTTTAGTCGTGTCCGACTCTTCATGACCCCATGGACCAGAGCACTCCAGGCACTCCTGTCTTCCACTGCCTCCCATAGTTTGGTCAAACTCATGCTGGTAGCTTCTAGAATACTGTCCAACCATCTTGTCCTCTGTCCTCCCCTTCTCCTTGTGCCCTCCATCTTTCCCAACATCAGGGTCTTCTCTTCTCATGAGGTGGCCAAAGTATTGGAGCCTCAGCTTCACGATCTGTCCTTAGAGTGTCAGAAAGTGTGTGTGTGTGTGTGTGTGTGTGTGTGTGTGTGAGAGAGAGAGAGAGAGAGAGAGAGAGAGAGAGAGAGAAGGGGTGTTGGGAAGAGTGAGAAAGGGGAGTGACCTCACCCACCTTTGGGTTTAAGTTGTAATCCACAATGTGAAATGATAAATCAAGATACCAAACAAGTTTACAGTTGGCCACTGATGTTTGTTATTGAGAAGGGAATGTCTTTGGGCAGCTATACATTAAGACTGGGCTAGGGTGCATTTTAACATCTGCTATGGCTCTAAGAGGCCAATATGGGTTTGAGAGAGGAGGCGATGAAAAGATCAAACTGATTTCGGTAAAAGGGATTCAAATGTCAATTGCAATTTCATCCTTCACAAAAGATTATGCAGGCTGCTAGAGATAAACACTATTAATGTCGAAATGTAAAATACCAATTTTAAATATGTCAGCAGTACACAACAATCAAGGGGAACAGGGATTCAGAACTCAGTCTTGTGAAGCAGAAAGCCTTCCTGCCTGGAACCAAGGAGCTATACCTCTAGTGGGCTGTTGGAACAATTCCCAGTATCATTTCTGTGTAAGTGAATAATTTCAATAAATATTATTCGGCAAAGGCAGCTGCTCTATACATAAGGCCAGGCAAAGCATTTGTGCTGAATTATGACAATGCCCTGCTCCTGAGGGTTTGCAGATGAACTTCCTGCCGAAAGAGAGGATCGCATAGAGCTAGGAAAGTTCAGGAAGAGTTTCACAAGACCAGAGGTTCCCAAACCTTTTTTTGGGGGGGGATTACTCAGTGCTTCCCTGGAAATCTACCCTTTTAAAGTGAAAAAAGAATAGGATACAGCAGCAAATGTGCATTCTTTTGCACGACCAGGCTGTGACAGCACCAGCCCCCAGGGACCTCCAGAAAGGAATAAAGACTCTGACAATGTGTTGTGGAATTAAATTAGGCCACAACTTTATTAAAATTCCAAATGTAGGAAGACCTTGGCTTAGACCTTGGGCATGTATCCCTCCCAGCCCCCCAGCCGGGGGAAACAGGGGCACATCAGGGTAAATGGGATATGGGGGTGCACTGCGAGATGTCTGTGTAGCAGGCAGTCCAGCCCATATCCCCGCATGTAAGGTAGTTCACTGGCAACCTTTCGGTGTATGGCCAGTGACACCCAAAATATAACCCCTTTAAGAGGGGGACCCTGGAATCGCTGCCGCAGGGGGGTGAGTCACCACTTCATGCCCCCCCCCATTATAGGGAAGAAAAGACTAAAGGATTCCACCCAAGGCCACAACCACCAAAGTTGTGAAAATTTGCTGGCAGATGAAGTTGATGGATTATATGGAACTGGTGGAAATGACTGGCAGAATCCGAGACCAGGGAGAAGAGTCGGTGGAAGAAGACTGGAAAAAGTTGAAAGACTATTTACAGAAATACTGTAAAATCAATGAAGGTTAGAAAAATGTTGGAATGAAGTTATATGGCTTTAGTAGAAATGTTATAAGGAATTAAGTATAAATAGATTATTAGAGTATTAAAGCAAAAAATAAGGTTAGAATATGTTAAGATAATTATAGGATAGGAAACAGAGGAAGATGGAAAGGAATTGCTGAAACAATTAACAGAAGTGGAATACAAAAAGGGAGGTGTGAGGAGGTCGTTGAAATAAGTGAATGAAAGATACGATATTGAAATTGTTTGATGTGTTTTAAACTGTTTTTGTTTTTGTTTTTAGTTTAATGTGTTAGTGTTATGTAGTGTTTTTGTATTGTATTGTACTGTTTATTTTTTTTTTGTAGTGTTTAAATTGTTGGAAAAGTAATAAATATTATTTTTTTTAAAGAAAAACAAAGTTGTGAAAAATTGCTATGGGGAAGACAAAACCTGCCAATGCAGAAAAATTTCTTCCCGGCCCGGTCCTTCAACAGCAACCAGTCAAAGACCGCAGCAGCACCCGCTAAACAGGAAGAAAAAGTTAACCTGCAAACAAGAAAACATTAAACTAAGGGAGGGGAGGGAGGGTGAATCTCCAGAGCCAACTGCCTGGCTGCTGACAGCTCCACCCCCTATTTATAAATGGAACTAGCCCCATCTCCCAGCAATGAAACTTGATTACTGAGGCTGGGCGTGAACCTCCAAAGAATAACACTGAGAGGCAGGCCAGCCCCTGTTTGCCATTAAGGTCCCTGGGAACTGTAGCACCGCACACGATCCCTCAAAGGGCACCCACAATGTAAAGTGTGAGTGCTCATTAAGTATCTATATTTCTACCTATGTCCTACAACATAGTAAAGAAAGATTAAAAGCCCATGGGGGGGAATGGCGTGAAACCTGCCGCCTCAGTCTGATCCGCCCCAGGGACAGGGCTGGTGCTGCAGCCCACCTGCCATTTGCCAAATAGGCAGGCAAGCTGTGATCCATTTTCTGGACCTAGGTGTCTTTAGAAGACATCTGAAGGCAAGCCTGTATAGGGAAGTTTTCAATGTTTAATGTTTTCTTAAGAATTGATGCTTTTGAATTATAGTGCTGGAGGAGACTCTTGAGAGTCCCATGGACTGCAAGAAGATCAAACCTATTCATTCTTAAGGGAATCAGCCCTGAGTACTCACTGGAAGGACAGATCCTGAAGCCGAGGCTTCAATACTTTGGCCACCTCATGAGAAGAGATGACTCCCTGGAAAAGACCCTGATTTTGGAAAAGATGGAGGGCACAAGGAGAAGGGGACGACAAAGGATGAGATGGTTGGACAGTGTTCTTGAAGCCACTAACATGAGTTTGACCAAACTGTGGGAGGCAGTGGAAGACAGGAGTGCCTGGTGTGCTCTGGTCCATGGGGTCATGAAGAGTCGGACACGACTAAATGACTAAAGAAAATGTTTTTATATATGTTGCCATGGGATAAAAATGATTTATTATTATTATTATTATTATTATTATTATTATCATCATCATCATCATCATCATCATCATCATTATCATTATTGAATAGGACACCACTATTTTCATTGGAGAAATATTGGTGGGTATCTGTGCAAATTTCAGTGCCTAACATGGTTTAAATGCTTAATTTCTTACCCACTTTTTGGTGTTAAAAGGGAAACAGTAGTAACCACTGCTTTTTTTCTGTATAGTTTAGCAATGTTAAAAGCTTCCTAAAATCTGCACTTTTGGACTGGGGCAAAGGAGCATGTTGTGACTTGTCAGTTCTGGTTTTATCAGTGACATATCATAACTTTGAAATTACTTGCGGTCAGAAATTGCTGCGGAGGAAAAATAGAGAAATTTGCTCACAAACGCTGATACCCTGGACTATAAACAAAATGTGTTGTTGTTTGTTGTTGTTTAAAAAAACCTGTGTTTAATCTTCTGTCTTAATGCACTGCTGAACCCAAAATGTTTGGTAGCCTCCACAGTGCAGATGTCTACAGCAAGACTCTAGTTTCCATAATGGAGAGCCTTCTCTGTTCAGCAAGGCTATTGTTCTGTTGTAGATTTGGTTGCATCTATCCAGCACATAGAGAACCTTTTCGCCTTTCCATTTCCTATATTCTAGGACTGCTTTCCATGTTATATAGTTTGGTGTGACTAGTGCAGAATGTTTTCTACCGGTTTGGATAGGTATTGAGAAATGTAATCCTATTAGACTTGACCTACATTTTGCTGCCTGCTTGCTCCTTCATAGTCTGGAACAAGGGCACCAACTTGCCCCCCACATTGTGGGGGATGCATCACACGAGTTTCATGTTACATATAATGTGACGCATCCTGCCCTCATCTAGGGCACTCACACACTGGGTGAGGAATGAGGAATGAGGAGCTGGGCTCCACGCATGACATTGGCGGGGATGAGGAGGTAGAGAAGACCACAGGATTTTGGGAGAGCCAAGCCCCCTTCTTGAAAAAATTGGGGGTGCTGAAGACCCCTCAGCCTTCATCACTTGGTACAGCTGGCCTGGGACCCACATCCTTGGAGCATCACCTCTCTTTGAATAAGCATTTGCAACAATTATTAGAGATAAGGTTCTTTTGGTGTGTCCTCTCTGCAATGAAGTCTAAATATCTCTGTCTAGGAGCAGAGTCTTCACTTCTGGGTTTTGGAAGAAAGCACTTTTCCTCGCTTTTGGTAAGGGAAGGGGTGGGGAACTTTACTATTTTGACTCAAATTTGGCTTTATTTTTCCTTGTGGACTATTGCATTTTTAAAACATTGAGGGCCATGCAGGTTTTCGCATGCACTTTGGTTCATGTCAATATATGAAATGCGATTATTTCAATCATGCTTTTATTTGTGGTCTGTCCTGAGCATTTTGAAAAATGTTGCACAAAAATATTAACAAATTGCTAAGGCTGCAATCCTCTACATGCTTACATGAGAGTAAGACCATTGAATTTAGCTGGGCTTTTTTGAGTATATAGGTCTAGGAATATATTGTAAATTGTCTGTTCCTCTCAAATCTGTCAGCATTCAAACCTGGAAACACTGTTCAAAATAATATCATATTAATTTATGTTGCAATATTATAAACACTTACTTAAAGTAAGGCCAACCCAACTCACTATAACTTGCTTCTGAATAGACATGTCTAGGACTGTGTTAGAAAATTTTGCTTGATAGCCTTTTACCAGGTTTGTTTTAGTTCTAGCTTAATCATTATTTTTATTTAATTAAAATAAATATTTTTACAACTTTTATAACAGCTTCTTAAGGCTATTTTTTATTATTATTATTATTATTATTATTATTATTATTATTATTATCATTATCATTATTATTATCCTATTCAGCATGTGAGTAGACTTCAGAATGAAATTTATGTGATGTGCAATGCTGTCTAAATAAACCCTTCTTTTGAATTCAAGGGTGGTGATCTTGGAAGAATAAAACATATTACCAATGATATTTAAATGTTGACAGTAAATGTGCTGTTTAAATAGGTCAATAGTTAGGAGGTATAATAAACTACAGACATATGGCCCTTGGGACTCACTGATAGGAGTTTATATAAAATGAGATTAAGGGTGCTCATGCAAAGCAAATTTATTCATTGATTTATTCATTGATTGACTGATGATGTGATTGATTACCATACTGACAGGAGAGATGGCTTTGTACGTGTAATAGAAATCTTAAAGGGCAAAACTGCTTAAAACAGTGAATTATTTTTCCATCCATCTATATGGATGAGAATAGAATGGTCACAACACAATCCTGAGGAGAAAAGGTATTGAAAGAAAGAATGAGGTATTTTTTGCTCACCGTGGGAGCCCGTCTCGTCAAAGCTACACATTATTACATCCCATTGTTTTCAGCTGGAAAGTACAGCTCAACTTTCCACCTTAACCATGAAATTAGTAGGATATAAATGGTCCCCCCCCCCCCGGATGGGACCACATTAAAAAGGAAGGGAAAGCGGGTCTACTTCCTGGTGGGACCAGGTTGTGGTCCGGCTGCCTAGCCGGCTGCCTCTGCATGGGGGCGGGGTGGTATCCTGCATCCCACTGGGGAAGACCCCGGCCACATCAGGATGCCAGGTGGCCAATCAGTTGTGGCCTAAATTTTGCCCATTAGCATTAACCTAAAATTCTGTGTCCTTGTGTCTTTATTCTCTTTGGGGTGGCTTGGGGGCCTTGATATGCAAGCATTATTCTCTGCTGCCGGCTCAGCTCACACTGGCTGATACTTTGTCTTTGGTACTACTGGCAGGGACAAGAACATAAAGAGAAGTTAGCAAGTTCTGGGATTCAACAGGTCACAACCTTATAAAGCAACATAGCTCTAGTGTGTTGAGTGTGTTGTGGAGATGGTGTTGTTATGAGGGACAACGAACCATGGTGTTCACCCTGATACAGCTCATCTTAAAACTCACCTGAACACTTGTAGTGAGGGAGAATTCCAACACCTCTAACGTCTCATCCCTTGACAACCATTTTGAGAAAAGTGGCAGGGCTCCCATTGTAGCTGCCTACAACCTCTACGGAGTGTGCCACAGTTTTACTACCATAAACCCTGTACTCACAGGTTGAAAGTGGCCCATCTTCTTGGGCACCTTCTACAGTGAAGCAGGCTTTCAGGTAACTGAGCTGATTTAAGCCTGAAAGAACTCGACCATCTCTTTGGGGCCCAACATTGCAATCTAGAAATCCATAGTCAACTTCATAAATGTAATGTTTGATAACTGAGCAGCAACAGCCACACGAAGCCAGAGGGGACTCTGCTTAAGAAGGGGGGAAAGATTGGCTACAAATCTCACGGACATGAGAGAAGTACTGACGGCATCCCTAGGTGAACACTGTCACTTTCTAGCCCACCCAAGAAAGACCTCAAAGTGGTTGTCTTCAAACAAATCAATTTGGGCAATCAAATGGATTGTGAGGTAGCAGTAGAACATCTGATGCAAACATTGAATTGTGCAGACAAGGTCTTTACTGGGTCTATGGATTCTTTCCTCCTTCTAAATCGCGATAGAAGAAATAAAGATGAAAATTACATTTGTGTTTTTTTTTAAAAAAATAATATTTATTAAGATTTTGGAAATTACAAAAAGAAAAAAGAAAAGTTAAACATATAAAAACAGAAACAAAAACACTACATAAAACATTAAATTAACAAAACAAAACAAAAACAATTAAAAACACTTCCAATATTTTTGATCTTAACTTTCATACACTTGTTTCATTGACTTCATCAACGCCTCCCTTTTTGTATTCCACGTCAATTAACTATTTCAGCAAGTCCTTTCCATCTTCATCTATTTTCTGTCTTATAGTTAATTTTAACATATTGTAACCTAGTTTTTCCCCTTTTAATACATTAACAATCTATCTGTACCTAGTTCCTTCTAACATTTCTGCCAAAGCCATATAGCTTCATTCCACCTTTTTTCTAAAGCTCCTTAATTTTACAGTATTTCTGTAAATAATCTTTAAATTTTTTCCAATCTTTTCCCACCGACTTTTCTCCCTGGTCTCGGATTCTGCCAGTCATTTCCGCCAGTTCCATGTAGTCCATCAACTTCATCTGCCATTCTTCCCGGGTGGGTAAATCTTGTGTCTTCCAGTACCTCGCGATGAGTATTCTTGCTGCTGTTGTCGCATACATAAAGAAAGTTCTATTCTTCTTTGGCACCAATTGGCCAACCATGCCCAGGAGAAAGGCCTCTGGTTCTTCAGGAAGGTATATTTAAATACCTTTTTCATTTCATTATAAATCATCTCCCAGAATATCTTAATCCTTGGGCATGTCCACCAAAGGTGAAAGAATGTAGCTTCAGTCTCATTACATTTCCAACATTTATTTTCAGGCAAGTGGTAAATTTTTGCAAGCTTGACTGGTGTTATGTACCACCTATAAATCATTTTCATTAAATTCTCTCTTAGGGCATTACATGCCATAAATTTCATACCTGTGGTCCATAACTGTTCGAAGTCAGCCATCATAATGTTATGTCCAACATCTTGTGCCCATTTAATCATAGCAGATATAACCGTTTCGTCCTGAGTATTCCATTTCAACAGCAAGTTATACATTCTTGACAGATTCTTAATTTTAGGGTCTAACAATTCTGTTTCCAATTTTGATTTTTCCACCTGGAAGCCAACTTTTTTTTTCCAAATTATATGCCTCCATTATTTGATAATAATGGAGCCAATCTCGCACTTTATTTTTTAATTTTTCAAAGCTTTGCAGTTTTATTCTGTCTCCAGCTTGTTCCAAAATTTCCCAATATTTCGGCCATTTGGCCTCCATATTGAGTTTTTTCTGTGCCTTCACTTCCATTGGTGACAACCATCTTGGGGTTTTATTTTCTAACAAATCCTTATATCTTATCCAAACATTAAACAGTGCTTTTCTAACAATATAGTTTTTAAACGCTTTATGTGCTTTGACCTTATCATACCACAAATATGCATGCCGAAAATTACATTTGCATTAAGGCAGGCTTCCTCAGCCTCAGCCCTGCAGATGTTTTGAGACTACAATTCCCAGCATCCCTGACCACTGGTCCTGCTAGCTAGAGACCATGGGAGTTGTAGGCCAAAAACATCTGGAATGCTGAGGTTGAGGAAGCCTGCATTAAGGTGATACTTCCCTTTCAGCTCCGAACAACCACCCCATGTGCTTTGCTTGCAATTACTCCATTTAATTCAGCATCCAATGCAATGGGATTGTGGTCTATGAAAGCGCAAGCCTTTAAAGTATGGCTGAGCATCTGAAGTGCTTAGCTTTCTTTTAAAATAAACACTGACTGTTGTAGATCTGAACCAGAATTATCATTACAGTGAAGTGGTTTTGAGTGAAAGGAAGAATGTATATTGCACAGCTTGTGTGGCATAGATTAGTGATAGGATCCTTTCTTTTAGCTCACATCTAATTTCCTCAGAAAATGAATAAAGCTACTAGGAATGTCAGAGAATTCACTTATTTGTCCTGTGTGCAGAATGGAAATCAATCCAGTGAATGCAATCAGTATTAACTTCCATCACTGTTTTCAACCCGCAAAAAAATACGTAATTGTTTTTGTATATTCCTCATTGAAAGGCTGGGCTGGATGAATCCCAAGCCGGAATTAAGTTCACCAGAAGAAATATCAACAACCTCAGATATGCAGATGACACAACATTGATGGCAGAAAGTGAGGAGGAATTAAAGAACCTTTTAATGAGGGTGAAAGAGGAGAGCGCAAAATATGGTCTGAAGCTCAGCATAAAAAAAACGAAGATCATGGCCACTGGTCCCATCACCTAATGCAGTGTTTCCCAACCTTTTTTGGGCAAAGGCACACTTGTTTCATGAAAAAAATCTCGAGGCACACCACCATTAGAAAATGTTTAAAAAATTAACTCTGTGCCTATATTGACTATATATAAAGTAACTCTCTTTAATAGGCATCAAATAAACACAAAGAAAGTACCGTATTTTTCGCCCCATAGGACGCAATTTTTCCCCTCCAAAAATAAAGGGGAAATGTGTGTGCGTCCTATGGGGCGAATGCAGGCTTTCGCTGAAGCCTGGAGAGCAAGAGGCATCGGTGCGCACCGACCCCTCTCGCTCTCCAGGCTTCAGGAAGCTGTCCGCAAGCCTTGCGCGCCCGGTAGGAGCTCCCGCCCAGCGCGCAAGACTTGGGGCGGCAGCCTGTTGCCCGAAGCACAGGGAGCCCTCCGGAGGGCTCCCCGTGCTTCGGGCGAGTGTCTGCAAGCCTTGTGCGCCCGGCAGGAGCTCCCGCCAGGCGCGCAAGGCTTGGGGCGGCAGCCTGTTGCCCGAAGCACAGGGAGCCCTCCGGAGGGCTCCCCGTGCTTCGGGCGAGTGTCTGCAACCCTGCGCGCCCGGCAGGAGCTCCCGCCAGGCCCGCGAGGCTTGGGGCGGCAGCCTGTTGCCCGAAACACAGGGAGCCCTCCAGAGGGCTCCCCGTGCTTCGGGCGAGTGTCTGCAAGCCTTGCGCGCCCGGCAGGAGCTCCCGCCAGGCGCGCGAGGCTTGGGGCGGCAGCCTGTTGCTCGAAGCACGTGGAGCCCTCCGGAGGGTGCCCCGTGCTTCGGCGAGTGTCTGCAAGCCTTGCGCGCCCGGCAGGAGCTCCCGCCAGGCGCGCGAGGCTTGGGGTGGCATCTGTTGCCCGAAGCACACGGAGCCCTCCGGAGGGTGCCCCGTGCTTCGGGCGAGTGTCTGCAACCCTGCGCGCCCGGCAGGAGGGCTCCCTGTGCTTCGGGCGAGTGTCTGCAAGCCTTGCGCGCCCGGCAGGAGCACGGGGCGGAGCACGGGGCGGCCGGCCGAAGCGAGCGGCGATGGGATTTGGGAGGGAGCTCGCTCGCCGCCCCGCGTGTGCTCGCCGCCGCCCCGCCTCTCGCCGCCGGACTCGCCCACCTCCCTCCCACGGCACACCAGGCAACGTCTCGCGGCACACTAGTGTGCCGCGGAACACTGGTTGGGAAACACTGACCTAATGGGAAATAGAAGGGGAAGAAATGGAGGCAGTGAGAGGTTTTACTTTCTTGGGCTCCATGATCACTGCAGATGGTGACAGCAGTCACGAAATTAAAAGACGCCTGCTCCTTGGGAGAAAGGTGATGGCAAACCTAGAAAACATCTTAAAAAGCAGAGACATCACCTTGCCAACAAAGGTCCGTATAGTTAAAGCCATGGTTTTCCCAGTAGTGATGTATGGAAGTGAGAGCTGGACCATAAAGAAGGCTGATCGCCAAAGAATTGATGCTTTTGAATTATGGTTCTGGAGGAGACTCTTGAGAGTCCCATGGACTGCAAGAAGATCAAACGTATCCATTCTTAAGGAAATCAGCCCTGAGTGCTCACTGGAAGGACAGATCCTGAAGCTGAGGCTCCAATACTTTGGTCACCTCATGAGAAGAGAAGACTCCCTGGAAAAGACCCTGATGTTGGGAAAGATTGAGGGCACAAGAAGAAGGGGACGACAGAGGGCGAGATGGTTGGACAGTGTTCTCGAAGCTACAAACATGAGTCTGACCAAACCGTGGGAGGCAGTGGAAGACAGGAGTGCCTGGCATGCTCTGGTCCATGGGGTCATGAGGAGTCGGACATGACTAAAAGGCTAAACGACAACCGCATTTTCCTCATTTGCATTGGGTTTCCTTTGCATTGAAACGAATGGGCTGGAAAATGTAATAACAATGTAATTTACATAACTGCAGTGGACTGGGAGACAAATAATATAATTTTGGGTGGGAGATGAACTGCAGCAGAATGGAAACAGCGATGCATGTGACAAATGCAGGGCAGAAAGGAAATGAAGGTACTTCCTGAAAAATCAGAAAATTACTTGGATTACCATCACATACCAGGTGTAGGAAGTCACTCAGTCAGCACCCCCCTTCTTTCCCAAACCCTTAGCTTCCTTCCCTTCAAAGAACACAGTGTGCAGTAGTTACCAGGAAAACAATACCAAATCTACCTCCTTCTCTTTTTTTAGTCAGAGAGCTGGATTTATACTTGGCCAAATGGGCAAGGCCAAGGGAAAGGGGGCAGGGACAAAGGCAACAACAAAAATGCTATTTTTAGAATTAATTTCCACTGTTTTGCCCCACTCTACCTTCTTACATGTCCACTGGGACATTTACAGAGAGCTCCCTTTGCCTCTAGCATTCGCCTGTTCCGTATTTGATCAGGAGCATCCCACTGCAGCTGCAAAGGGGGTCGGGGTTCATAGTTGAAGCTGGTCAGTCTTATCCTTCATAGCTGCCCTTACATGACAGGGCTTGTCCCTCTGCCTCCTCAGGCAGAGCTAACTTACAGAGTTCCCATTTGAAGGCAGATTGTGCTCACTTTCTCCAGCGATAGCTGGAGGCAGGAAGTGATGGAGAGAAGTAGAAAAACGTAGCAGGAAGAAAGCGAAGGAGGGAGTTGGTGGGAAGGAACAGGACTGATGGGTTTCAGGAAGTGCTGGATAAGCAAACATGCTCACCCTTCACTTGCGAAGATGGGTTCAGAGGGCTGTGTTGCTTGCTGAAACCTGCTGTGTGTGCCCACTTTATATGTTATGCCTGCCTTATTTCGAGGAGATAGTTTTTATTACAGCAATTAAACTGCATGTGGCCTTGCACTAGAACGAAGAGAACGCTCATCATCTAAGTGCTGTTATCATTACTGGGGAGGGGGAGATTGTCACTGTGCATATGGTTCAAACATATGGTGTAACCTATATGTCCAATAAATAGATACGCTCTGAATAATGAGCATTCATAATGAGATGCTTGAAAATGCCACCACTATATATTTAAAGGAATAATTCAACAAATGCCTTCCGAGAAAGAAAACACTGGAGAACGTAATTTCTCTACTGGCACTTCACAAACAGAAACAGAAGCAAAGTTTGTCAGATAAATGGCACATTATGCATTATTCACCCAAGATCACAACACAGTAATTTTTCACCCAATAAAATAGGGTACGGCATACTCAAATGGGTGGGTGGGTGGATTCCTTGCATCTGACAAGCAAAACGGAATACAAAGTAGAAGTTTTGTTTTTGGACTTCCAAGCAAAATCCCGTTATTTGTTTCCTTTGACAAACAGTCAAAACGTGAAGCAAGCCAGACCTATCAGAAAATGTAATAAATATGTAACTTGCAGAGAAATACACAGGCAGCCACAAATAAATGAGATAAAATGGAAGGGGTGTCTAGCAGCCTGTCCTCTTCAGATGAAGCCGGAACACCAACTGAAGAAGCCCACTTCAGAGGTTATCAGACCACTTCTGAAGTGAAATGACTGTTGCCCATTGTTGTCTGAAGAGAAGCGGCTGGTGTTGAAGCTTCAGACCTACTTCATGGGATACATTTTTGTTTTCCAGTAAGTGCAATTGGATATTTATCTAAACCTTCTGTAGGCAAGCTCTCCTTAAAATGAAAAGGACAAAAATCCTCTAGCTTCCAACCAGGAAAGGATAGTAACTGAAGTATTTACAAGAGGAAAGCTAATAGCTTGCACGAAGCAAATGTTCCAGAAAATGGCATGGCTGATTATTCTCCTCTTCCAAGTGTTTAGTATTCTGCTGCTATTCCATACATTTGTGTTTGTCCTGAGACCTAATAATTCTTAGGACACATTGTGAAGCCTGATTCTCTGTATGTTGACTCAACAGCTAAATCCCATGACAACCTTCAAGCCCATTGACAGCATTGAGATAAAGTGTTTTAGTGTTACTGAATCATCTCTTACATGAATTCCCATTTTCTTCTCCTCATCTTATGATGTTTTCCTTCTGAATATAACAGCTAAGAAATCTTCACAAACTGGAGCTACCCTCTGACGGTAGACAAGAGTTCCGTGAGGAATTATCAAAAGTTCTTTCAAAGCTCAATGATTTTGAGATTCAGTCATTTCATATTTTACAAAGCGAAAAGGATGTCATAAAGATATTTTTCTCATAAACTTCTTGATTTCACACTTGAGAAATGTGCCTAGTTTGCTGTCAAAGTACATTTCTTTCTACATTTCTGATGCGAAGAAGAAAACAGCTCTTCAACTTTAGCTGGTTTACAATTAACTTTAAGTATGTCTAAGTGAGTTGTATAAATGATCCACTTGTAAAGTTGCTAAGAAGCAAAGAAAATACAATTGCCTTAAAAAGTAAGTTTTGGAAGATTCCTTTTAGCTCTTTCTGCCAACATTCATACATAAACCCCTGCTCTTTTAATTCCATCAGTGACATTTCCCCCCCATTCTATCAACACCAAGCAATGCTAATGCTCCTTACAGTTTAGCATCGACCTATATATAATTTCTTATATAAACTATTGACCCATTGATTCCAGCCTCTGGTTCACTAAGAAATGTCATATTTCATCACCTATTAGTCATGTTCATGCATGGGAGGAGCTCTTACCCTTTCAGTCTGGCTGAATTACTTGTAAAAATGCAGAAGGGATGACCTTAGAAAGCATATGTGTTGTAACGGATATTGCTTCGCTACCTCCAGGTGTGCATTCAAATAAAACCTCATGTGACATTTTTGGCTACTGCTACCTCCCAAGTTTGTTGACTGAATTCTAGGTTTGGAGCTAGGTTATATGTATTAATACTAATACAGGTGGTGCTGTGGTCTAAACCACTGAGCCTCTTGGGCTTGCCAATCAGAAGGGCGACGGTTTGAATCCCTGTGATGGGGGTGAGCTCCCGTTGCTCTGTCCCAGCTCTCTATCTATCTATCTATCTATCTATCTATCTATCTATCTATCATCTATCTATCTATCTATCTATCTATCTATCTATCTATCATCTATCTATCTATCTATCATCTATCTATCTATATCTATCATCTATCTATCTATCAATCATCTATCATCTATCTATCTATCTACCTATCTATCTATATCTATCATCTATCTATCTATCATCTATCATCTATCTATCTATCTATCATCTATCTATCTATCTATCTATCTATCTATCTATCTATCTATCTATCATCTATCTATCTATCTATATCTATCTATCTATCTATCATCTATCTATCATCTATCTATCATCTATCTATCTATCTATCATCTATCTATCATCTATCTATCTATCTATCTATCTATCTATCTATCATCTATCTATCTATCTATCATCTATCTATCTATATCTATCATCTATCTATCTATCAATCATCTATCATCTATCTATCTATCTACCTATCTATCTATATCTATCATCTATCTATCTATCATCTATCATCTATCTATCTATCTATCATCTATCTATCTATCTATCTATCTATCTATCTATCATCTATCTATCTATCTATATCTATCTATCTATCATCTATCTATCATCTATCTATCATCTATCTATCTATCTATCTATCATCTATCTATCATCTATCTATCTATCTATCTATCTATCTATCTATCTATCTATCTATCTATATCTATCTATATCATCTATCTTTGATATTTATAAATCACCCTTCTGGCAAAGGTGCTATGAGCAATGTACAAGAAACATACAAATATCAAAACACAAACAGCAAATAATTAATGTGAAAAAGGAATATGTACAACTCCTTAAAACACTGATTCAAATATTGCTGCTGAGGATCCCATTGTCAAACTACAAAAGCCTGGGTTTGTGATTTAACTCAAGGAAGCCCTCAGAACCCCAGGGCACTCTCTGTCCCTTGGTTCACCTAGTAGACCTTCAGTCCTCCAAATGTGATCAAGAACTATAAATTGTTGAAATAAATAAATGCTTCGTTAAAAACTCTGTAAAGGAAAGAACGAGCACATTCCAATATACACTGCGATCATTGAATAGACGGATCTGCTTGCAAATGTATCCCTCAGTTTTGGTCTGTATACATGTCATAGCTGTCAACTTTTCCCTTTTCTTGGGAGGAATCCTATTTGGAATAAGGGAATTTCCTTAAAAAAAAGGAAAAAGTTGACAGCTATGATACATGTCAAATGATCAACTAGAACAGAGTTTCCCAACCTTGTGCCTCCAGCTGTTTTGGACTACAATTCCCATCATCCCTTGCCACTGGTCTTGCTAGTCAGGGATGATGGGAGTTGTAGTTCAAAAACAGCTGGAGGCACAAGGTTGGGAAACACTGAACTAGAGTATCACAGGAATCACCACAGTACTAAAGAGAGAATGCAAGCAAGAAGCGGTGGTGAGTTCTCCCATGTTCAGCTTTCAGATTGCGCAAATATGTGGACAGGATTTGGAGCAAATAAATCCTGGGAGATTTCATCATCATAATCTTTCTTTCCCTCCTGCCAGCCTTCTTTTCTTGCGTATGTGGAAGTTAAGTTCTTATTCCTTCCATTAACCCTTTGCAAGGGGCACCAGCCCCCCTCTCTCCATTCTCCAGGTCCTATCAATCCCCAGGGTGGAAAGGGGAGATAAAAATTCAGAGGTTAATATGTCAAAGTGATGATTCTTCAACGCCAGCTTCATTGAACTGGTTGTGTTATTTGGATGCCTGATTATCGTCTTTCAAAGCAACTACAGTGGTACCTCGGGTTAAGTACTTAATTTATTCCAGAGGTCCATTCTTAACCTGAAACTGTTCTTAACCTGAAACACCACTTTAGCTAATGGGGCCTCCTGCTGCTGCCATGCTGCCGGAGCACGATTTCTGTTCTCATCCTGAAGCAAAGTTCTTAACCCGAGGTACTATTTCTGGGTTAGCAGAATATGTAACCTGAAGCGTATGTAACCTGAAGCATATGTAACCCGAGGTACCACTGTACTCTATTCCCAACTTTAAAATTGAAAGCTTAATGCTGATAGTCAACAAAACAGGTTTAAAGACTCTCTCAAGGCAAATCTTTAAAAATGTAGTATAAACACAGACAACTGGGAAACACTGGCCTGTGAGCACTCTAATTGGAGAACACCCTTTACCAAAGGTGTCATGGGCTTTGAGGACGCTCTAACTCAGGACGAAAGGGAGAAATGTCCTAAGAGGAAGGCATATCTGGCAAAACCTTACCATGATCAACTCCTGCCCGGAAAACTATGTCACCACTGTGGAAGGATGTGTGGATCCAGAATTGGTCTCCACAGTCACTAAGATTGGAAGAAGAAGAAGAAGAAGAAGAAGAAGAAGAAGAAGAAGAAGAAGGAGGAGGAGGAGGAGGAGGAGGAGGAAGAAGAAGGAGGAGGAGGAGGAGGAGGAGGAGGAGGAGGAGGAGGAGGAGGAGGAGACAATCTTACTCGGCTATGAGTGATCGTCAAAGAAGAAGACATAGGAAATTGCCTTATTCTGAGTCAGAACATTAGTCCATCTAGCTCAGGATTGCCCACACTGATTGGCAGTGAGTTTTGAAGGACAAGTGTCTTGTCCTACCCCTGCCTAGAGATACCAAGGATTGAACATGGCATTTTCTGCAGATGCTCTACCATTTAGCTAAGGTGCATGCAAGTTTGCTCCAATGCTTTCTTCATCTATTAATAAAATAATAGCCTCATCCTTCTCCATGTTCCTCTGTGATTAGAGGGGTGATTGCCCACTTTCTTTCCTGATCTGTAATCTCTGCTTTAAGCAACTAATTTACTTAGGACAGGTGGTGCTGACTATTCCCAACCAAGCTTCTCCAGATAATAGGAGGTAACCAGTGTTCAATTTACTACTGACTACATTTATTGATTGCTCCCTTGCTAGCTACAATCAGATAAATAAACCAATGAAGAACACTCAGCTTTATCTTCATTTCTTTCAGCATTAGGCAACTCCTGTTTTGCTAAGCAAGGCAACCAGCTCTTGTTGCAGAGCTGGCCACCTGCTGTTCCTATCTGACATATGAACTGTAGCCTGCCACTCGATACATCCTTCATTTCAGGGCAATGGAGTGAATCAAAGATACTCAGAAAAGCACCCCAGCCATTTTTAACTACGACATCCCACTGCTCTAACCATACTCTGAAATCAATATTTCTATCGAGCTGGTTTTCAGCATGCTCATTTGCTAGTAATGAGCACTATTCTCTAAGCCTATGCATGGCTGCACTGTTTATTTGGTTGGAACTCAGCTGCAAGAGAGATTTCTATTCAAGTAGATTTTCTTAATTCTCCATTCCCAATAGTCCAGGGCTGACGTGTGCTGAGGGAGGGGCGAGGGAGGAGAGGAGGGAGATCTGCTTCTGGCATCTCTCGTCAAGCCAAAAAGAATGGTAATTACTTTTTGAAGTGGTTTCTAATCGTGTTGGACACGTTCATTTAAATACTTAGAAGTTTTGTTTGTATCTTTTGCAAGCAATCATTTGATTGGTGATTATCCAGTTGATCATTAAACTCAGTCGAAAGTCCTGATTTTTAAAGCATACAGAGATGCAACATACACACAAAAAAAGTGGCCTGTGGAATGAATCATTTTCAATAATGCACCACCAGAAGATGGAATTTTATTATGGGGCTCGGTTCCACAAACAAAGGCAAAACTGTACAAAGTCAAGAAACCCTAGAAACCTCCTCCCCAAGGGGGAGGTCTGCTTACTTGGTGTAGTAGTTAAGAGTGGTGGACTTGTAATCTGGTGAACCGGGTTCACTTCCCCGCTCCTCCACCTGCAGCTGCTGGGTGACCTTGGACTAGTCACACTTCTCTGAAGTCTCTCAGCCTCACTCACCTAGAATCATAGAATCATAGAGTTGGAAGAGACCACAAGGGCCATCGAGTCCAACCCTCTGCCAAGCAGGAAATACCATCAGAGCACTCCTGACATATGGTTGTCAAGCCTCTGCTTAAAGACCTCCAAAGAAGGAGACTCCACCACACTCCTTGGCAGCAAATTCCACTGTCAAACAGCTCTTACTGTCAGGAAGTTCTTCCTAATGTTTAGGTGGAATCTTCTTTCTTGTAGTTTGGATCCATTGCTCACCTCACTGAGTATTTGTTGTGAGGGAGGAAGGGAAAGGAGATTGTTAGCCACTTTGAGACTCCTTTGGGTAGTGATAAAGCGGGATATCAAATCCTCCTCCTCCTCCTCCTCCTCTTCTTTCTTCTTCTTCTTCTTCTTCTTCTTCTTCTTCTTCTTCTTCTTCTTCTTCTTCTTCCTTCTTCTTCTTCTTCTTCTTCTTCTTCTTCTTCTTCTTCCTGGGATCTGGGAAGGTTGTGGGAAGGCCCTGGGAAGCCATCTGCAACCTTCGCAGATCCCAGTAAGTGAGAAGGTGCCTTCCCTACCAGCTTAGTGGATTCTCCAGAGCCCTCACACCTCCTTCCCAGAAGCCACTAAGCAAGATGTTGCCATGCTTATCAGGCTTTGGGGAGGCAGTGTGGGGGCTTCTGGATACTGGAATAGCTCTCCTATTCCTTTTCCAAGCCCAATAAGCAAGAAGAACCTTCTGGGTGTGAGTGGGGTGGGGAATAAATAAACAGAAAGAAAGGTATGGTGGGTTTCCCCAGCTCTCTATTTATTTATTCCCCACCCATGTAAGGTTGCGATTACAAGTTGTGGGCTTGCTGTGTTTAGAGTCTAACACTTCTCACTTTGTAGTGCAAGGTCTATTTCAGGCATCCCCAAACTCGGCCCTCCAGATGTTTTGAGATTACAACTCCTATCATCCCTAGCTAACAGGACCAGTGGTCAGGGATGGTGGGAATTGTAGTCCCAAAACATCTGGAGGGCCAAGTTTGGGGATGCCTGGTCTATTTGCTTCTTGCAATTCAGTAGGGCTTACATAAGAAGAGCCAGATGGATGAGGTCCACGGTCCATCTAGTTCAGACTTCAATTTTCATAGTGGCCAACCAGAAGCTTGTGGAAATTCCAGGACAATAACCCTCCTGTGGTTACCATCAACTGGTGTTGATAACTTTTCCTACCTGGGCAGTTATCTTTCCACAAGTGCAGACATCAATGCTGAAATCCAGCACCGCCTGAGCTCTGCAGGTGCAGCTTTCTCCAGATTGAAGTGCAGACTGTTTTAGGACCGGGACATTCGCAGGGAAACCAAAATACTTGTTTACAAAGTTATTGTACTACCAACCTGAATGTATGCTTGGTAAACATGGACCACTTATAAATGCTATCTCCAACTCCTCGAAAGATTCCATCAATGGTGTCTACGAAAAAAATCACACATCACTTGGGGAGACAGGTGAAGTAATGCCAGTGTACTGGAAGAAGCAAAGATCACCAGGCTGAAGCAATGATTCTTCAATATCAACTTCGTTGGACTGGTCATGTTGTTCGGATGCATGATTATTGTCTTCCAAAGCAACTACTCTATTCCAAACTTAAAAATGGAAAGCATAATGCTGGTGGTCAACAAAAGAGGTTTAAAGACTCTCTCAAGGCAACTATAAAAAAATGTAGTATAAATACCAGCAACTGGAAAACACTGGCCGGCGAGCGCTCCAGTTGGAGAACAGCCTTTACCAGCCTTGAACAGCCATGAAGACACTCAAACTCAGGATGAAAGGGAGAAACATGCTAAGAGGAAGGCACATTTGTTTTTGTTTTTTTAAAGATATTTATTAAAGTTTTACAAAGAGAAAAAAGTTGCAGAATAAAAAAGAAGAAAAAGGAAAAACACAAAAAGTATAAAAATACATAGAAAAAAATGCAAAATACAGAGAAAATAAATAGAAAACAGTTAAAAACAAATCAATCTTTTCATATCTTAGATTTCATTTACTTATTTCCCTGACCTCCTCACACCTCCCTTTTTTGTATTCCAGTTCACATGGTTAATTCAGCAAATCCTTACCCTCTTTGTTTTTATCTTAATTCTATATCTTAACATATTATAACTTTATATTTTCATCCGTTATCAATCCATTTTTACATATTCTTATTAACCTTGTTGCTAAGGCCGCTTCATTTCAATCCAACATCATTTTAACATTCATTAATTTTACAATGTTTCTGCAAATAGTCTCTGAATTTCTTCCAATCTTCTTCCACCGACTCTTCTCCCTGGTCTCGGATTCTGCCAGTAAGAGGAAGGCACGTTTGGAAACCCTTATCATGATCAACTCCTGCCTGGAAACCTATGCCCCCACTGCGGAAGGACATGTGGATCCAGAATTGACCTCCACGGTCACTTATGGAGTTCACGGTCACTGTGTTGACGGTCACTGTGTTGACGGTCACTGGTAAGACTGTGTTCATGGAAGACAATCTTACTTGGCTACGAGTGATCGCTAAAGAAGAAGAAGAAGAAGAAGAGGGAAGAAGAAGAAGAAGAAGAAGAAGAAGAAGAAGAAGAAGAAGAAGAAGAAGAAGAAGAAGAGGCATAACTCCCTTATGACTTCTTCTTAAGTAAGGCTTCTCCCCAAGTAAGCATGCAGGCTAGGATATCACAAAAGGTTCATAGGGGACATCACAGGCCAGTGCTGGATTTGATTAAGAAGTATATCTAAGAACCAGACATTCATGGGGGGGGGGGGAGACATGTGATGAGGGATTTGTTCCCACCCTACATGCTATTTATAGACAACAAGCCACGAGGAACAGTGGAAACCTTAGCCCTCTGACTCCTAACAGCCCCAGCCAGCATGATCCTTTATCAAGACTGATCGTCCAACAAGATCTGGAAGCCCTTAGGTTATTCATCCCTGCCCTTGATAGACCTATTTTCCACGAACGTGTCGAATCCTCCTTTAAAAGTATACACTGGCCAGTGCTCCCTTTTGTGGTTGTCATATATCATATAATCAAAACCCTATCATTTATTAAGTTCTAACAATATAGATGCTCTGATGTATGCATTATCAATTATATATGGCTGGCATGTGGTCCATTGAAGACTAACAGCTATGACCCAGGAGACCAGCTCCTAGGGAGGTGACTCAGAGGTGTGCTCTAGATGGAGACGTTAACATGACTCTTTGCAGGCTTCCAGGCCTCTTTAGAAATAAAGTGTGTTTAACCACTAACTCAGCTTGTAATGGGCATGGATGTTTGGAAAGATTTGTCCAGAAGTGGCTTGACAGATGGGCTTGAGTTGCTACAATAGCTTCCTGGCAGGTGGTTCACACTTGCTTACCAACTCGGAGTTGGTAAAGGAAGACACTCCGGTAAAGGTAAAGGACCCCTGGACGGTTGAGTCCAGTCAAAGGGGACTATGGGGTTGCGGCGCTCATCTCGCTTTCAGGCTGAGGGAGCCGCCGTTTGTCTGCAGACAGCTTTCCGGGTCATGACTAGACTGCTTCTGGCACAACAGAACATTGTGACGGAAACCAGAGCACACGGAAACGTTGTTTACCTTCCTGCTGCAGTTGTACCTACCGTATTTTTTGCCCTATAGGACGCACCATCCCATAAGGCGCACCTAGTTTTTTGGGGGGGAAATAAAGGGAAAAAATTATTCCACCCCCCAGGCGCGGGGCTGGGGCGAGGGAGGTCCGCCCGAGCTTCCCCCGACCCCAGCCCCCAAACAGGCAGCTCTCTGCAAGCTGTGGGAGCCCAGCACTGGCTCCCGCTGCTTGCTGAGAGGTCTGCAAAGCCTGGACGCGCTGAGCTCAGCGCGCGCAGGCTTCAGCATGCAAGCAACTCTCCGCAAGCAGCGGGAGCACTCCCGCTGCTTGCGGAGAGGTCCGCGAAGCCTGGAGAGCAAGAGGGGTCGGTGTGCACCGACCCCTCTCGCTCTCCAGGCTTCACCGAAAGCCTGCATTCACCCCATAGGACGCACACACATTTCCCCTTCATTTTGAACTGCTAGGTTGACAGGAGCTCGGACAGAGCAGCACGAGCTAACTCCGTCGCAGGGTTTCAAACTGTCAGCCTTCTGATCGGCAAGCCCAAAAGGCTCAGTGACCACAGCACCACCCTGGTAAACAACAGCAACCCGACTGCCAGGAAGCTAACATAGCATATCTCCTGCCTGACTCTGAGTCACATCTGCATTTGCTGATTGTGAAAGTCAACCCAAATTCAGCAGCTGGTAAACTGGCAATTTTACCATTCCACTGAGAAGAATCTGTAAGGCTGATTTTTAGCAGCATAGATCTTCAAGCTCTTACTAGAAAATATCACTTCCAGTGTGTACATGTCAGGAAGTGTAGTATTTCATCCCCATTTTCAGATTCCACCAGCTGTGGTATATGCTCTATATATTTTCTTTCTTTCTTTCTTTCTTTCTTTCTTTCTTTCTTTCTTTCTTTCTTTCTTTCTTTCTTTCTTTCTTAATGCACACCTTGCTTTTTGAGGCACTATCTCTACAAAACAACTTACAGTCCCAAATAAAAACCACAACAAACTGAATAAATAAAATAGGCTAATTTGGGAAGGCTTGGGAGAAAGGTTTTTGTCAAGTGTTTAAAAAAGATAGCAATGTTTTGACTTGCTTTACTTCTAAGGGAAGAGAATTCTAGAAAACTGGCACCACAACTGCTACCAGATAGCATTTGGCCTGGGAAGCTTAACCACTAGTAAAATTGCTTCTTGCTCAAGAAGCAAATCATTCTCATTTCTTGGGCCAAACTTTACCCTCTTCCTCCTCCTGTAAAATGTTTCGATCATCTCCACCCCCAAATCTTCCAGAACTGCTCATTTTACCTTGAGCGCTTCATTAGTTCATTGCAGTGGTTATTCACCTCAGAGTTCAGTTTAAAATTTTCAGGCTCATTTCTCCTTTACAAGAAACCCGAGATTTCCCAGACCTAGACTTCATATGCACCACACTCCATCAGTTCCGCTAATGCAAAAATTATCCACCTGATCTCTACCATTGTTCCTGCAGTAATTGTTGAATCATTGACATATGCCCTGGCGCGATGGCAGCGCAACCCCTCTTCTCATTAATGGGTCTCTGCACTTCTTGTGCAACTGATTGAACTAGCCGTTTCATTGCTAATCTCAAATATGTTACAGAAGGGGGCAACTTTACTGTAATAACCTTTTGAACCTATTGACAACAGTGACCCCCATCTGCAGCGATAATAACAATAATAAAAACTGCAATGCTTTCTGATGAGCGACTCAATCTTTTTGCGAGTGCAAAACTTGCTCATGAGGTTATGTCTCACCTTCTTGCAAAATCATTGGCAACACGTTTCATTCAAATGGGTGGGAATTAGGCTCAAATAGCTGAAGCCATAAAATTCCCCGAGTTCTTCTCATTGACATACAGAGCAGGGCAAAACTGCCTTCATAATCAAAATATTTCTTTTAAAAAGTGAGTGTGCCATCTCTCAGTAATTATGGCTGATTATCTATAGGCCTTATTTCAAATTCCCTGACTTTTCACACATTCCTTCACTGGCTGAATGAATGAATGAATGAGTCTTCATTTGCATCAGCTATCGACCATAGCAATAAAACAATATACGAAGAATAGAAATAAAAAGTCAATTATATAAAATACATTTTAGGGTTTTGAATCAATAGTCAAATAATGGATCATATTCTGATTGCCTCAGCTAAAAACCTTGCAACCTTTGCTGTCACCTGCTCATCTTGATCTGTCAAGAGAAAGGACACTGTGGCAGTGGTTGGGCAACCCGGAATGGACAATAAAAGAGGGGTGATAATCTCATTCCTCAAGTCTTTATAAAGAGTGCAAGCCAGAAGGGCATGCGCCACTGATTCAGTACTGCTATCTCCACAGGGACATAAGCGTTTTTCATGTGGAATCTGTTGGAATCGTCCCTCAAGTACAGCCGAGGGCAATACATTCAATCTTGCGAGAGTAAAAGCGCGCCTATATTTTAGAATTGCTAGGTTATGCAGATAGGGGGCCAGAGAATCAGAATGGGAAGGTGGAAAATAGTCATACCATGGGCAAAATTTCCTTCTTGTGGCCAAGTTGTTCTAAGCGCAGTTGCAAAATGGGCTAAGAACTGAAACAATTTTGTGGCACCAAATCCCGTGGACATAACTGAATCTATTTTCCTCATAAATATGCTCGGGGTTGCAGCTGGGCATGCTGATTTATGCCGGCTTTTGATGAAATAGATCAGCAAACTGTGAATGGCTGAAGTCCTCACAATAGCATCCATGGGCATCTGAGTGCCCCCTACCCCTCCTGTTTTTTATGATTTAAAATTTTAAGAGATGAACTCTGTTTCCAACCTTTCTTTCTTTCTCTTTCCCAGAATGCCCCTGGGTCCCATCTTTGGGCCAGAGATGTGTTTAGATGGACAAAGAGGGCAGGGAAATTATGAAGAGAAGCACAGTCAAAATGTATACGGTGAGAGAAGAAGAGGCATAATGAAAAAGGAAATATAAACTGGGCACTTGATACCTGAAGGAGCGTCTCCACCTTCATCATTCTGCCCGGACTCTGAGGTCCAGCGCCGAGGGCCTTCTGGTGGTTCCCTCATTGCAAGAAGCAAAGCTACAGGGAACCAGGCAGAGGGCCTTCTTGGTAGTGGCACCTGCCCTGTGGAACGCCCTCCCATCTGATGTCAAAGAGATAAACAGCTACCTGACATTCAGAAGACATCTTAAGGCAGCCCTGTTCAGGGAAGTTTTTAATGTGTGACATCTTAGTGTATTTTTGTTCTTTGTGGAAGCCGCCCAAAGTGGCTGGGGAAACCCAGCCAGATGGGCAGGGTATAAATAACAATAACAATAACAATAGTAATTATACAAAGAAGTGTCAAGGCACTGAAGCACAAATTAATTCTCCATGGTTGAGGGGGATGTGTACCTAGAGGAAGACCTAAGCAAAACGAACTCAGGGAGGAAGCATGCAAGAGAAGAAGCAACATGAACTGGAGATTGTGTGTAAGGCAGGAAAATAGTAGTGACGAGGCTAGAAAACATTTAGGTTATTCGTCATGATCGATAGAAGCAAGGGACATGGAAACGTACACAAGTAAACTACCAAACGCCTCACAAAAGCAAATGTCCATTTCATGCTATTCATCTACTCTGACAGGTGGGAAAGTTACCCTTTGTATATTTCCTTGCATTTTTGCCACAGGTGGTTATTTCTGAGATGCAAAGAAAGAATGAAATGGACACGTGGGCTGCAGCTGCAGGCTTCCTCTGCCTTTTAGTGCAAACCTGAAAATATTTAATTTGGAGATATTTTCCTCCTCACAGTTTGGCCTGAGACACACTTAACGTTGCTCAGTATCTCACTCATAATCCTTAATAAGGATTAGGATCTCCATGTTCAGAACACCAGATCACATTTGTAACTAAAATCTGCAAGGTCAACCAGAAAGTGTCTCTTCACCTAACATTAAGGCTGCCTTCAGTTGATTAATGCAGTCAACTTAGCCTATTGAGATGTAAAATGAAGCAGTTTGTATACACTCTCTATTACCCAGAGGCTATCATTTTCAAAGTCATTCCTGGCACCTAGTACAACACAGAAATTGAAAAAGTTGGAGCCAACAATTTTTCATTTTGAAATGCCTTCTTTAAAGTTGGAAGATACATATTTAATGGTTCACCTGAAGGAAGAACCTTCTATTTTCTTTAGAGAGAGTAACTAATTTATAGAGACATTTGGGATTTAAGGTACATCACTGCTAAAAGGGAGTCTGCTAAGCGGGCATGGAGACCTTCCTATAAATTGTATTTGTTTCTAATTATGCTCCAAAATTTCAGGATGCTAAAGATAGAGGATTGATATATATATTTGGAGATTTATGAATGGTTCGCACAAGTAACAGCCTCAGTTTTGCTGCTCTTGATTAAACATTGATCCTGATTAAAATGCAAACATAATTTTAAGGTGTCAGAAATATCTGAAAGTGTATAATGAAGAATAATTTCCATCGGTATATAGATGTAACCCACTGTTAGAAAACTAAGACTGAAGTGGTTCCTGCACACCTGAAGTATCTTTGAAGCAAACAGTCTTAGCAGTAGTTATCAGGTATCTTTCCACCATTATATACTTCCTTACCTTACTCTCACCCCTTCAGGTAAACATTTCTAGAGAACAAAAGGACATTGCAAAGCAGACAAGAGGAGAACTGAGAACAGGGATACATAGCAATATAAACATACCCCCAAAAAATTATAATTCTGCACACTGGAAATTTTAATTCCACATCCGGTAGCTGACCTGATTATACCTTTGCGTCCTCACAACTGGAGATGTGGAAAAGGTCTAACTCCAATGTGCATCAGTTATGTGGAGAAGCAAATACAGTGGTACCTTGGGTTAAGAACTTAATTCTTTCTGGAGGTCCGTTCTTCAGCTGAAACTGTTCTTAACCTGAGGTACCACTTTAGCTAATGGGGCCTCCCACTGCCACAGTGCAATTTCTGTTCTCATCCTGATGCAAAGTTCTTAACCTGAAGTACTACTTCTGAGTTAGCGGAGTCTGTAACCTGAAGTGTCTGTAACCTGAAGCGTCTGTAACCCGAGGTACCACTGTAAATGACATCTCCCACGTAGAGATGCTAGCAAGGAGACATGAGACTGTCTACAGACTATGCAGATGCTCTGCCACTGAGCTATGGTCCTTCTGGATGTAAAAGGTAAAGTAAAAGATCCCTGGATGGTTAAGTCCAGTCAAAGGCGACTATGGGGTTGAGGCACTCATCTCACTTTCAGGTCAAGGGAGCTGGCCTTTGTCCACAGACAGCTTTCTGGGTCATGTGGCCAGCATGACTAACCTAATTCTAGTGCAATGGAACACTGTGACAGAAACCAGAGTGCATGGAAACGCCGTTTACCTTCCTGCTGCAGTGGTACCCATTTATCTACTTGCACTGGCATGCTTTCAAACTACTAAGTTGGCAGGAGCTGGGACAGATCAACGGGAGCTTACTCCATTGTAGGGATTTGAGCTGCCGACCTTCTGATTGGCAAGCCCAAGAGGCTCACTGGTTTAGACCACAGCGCCACCAATGTCCCTTAATTTACCTTTACCTTCTGAATTCTCCTGCAGGTTTCTCCCATCATTACTGACCATTAGGAACTGTGTGGGTTGACTCAACCCCCCAAGCAGGCAATTAGCAGAAGCCCCAAACTACATCGGGAGGGAGGGCACCGCAGAAAGTGGAGATTGAGAAGCAGCAGCAAATATAGAGGCTGATTCCATATTTTGTTTTTGTTTCTTATATAATTTTTTATTATTTTCCTTTAAACAACATTTCCAACATTACACAAACAAACACAAAAAACCTTTTTTACTTTGCCAAGCTACGACTTACTTCCTTCCCTTCAACAGGTATCCCATACCAAATCCAATCGCGCAATTTAAATCTTTACTCTATGTCCTCATTGTAGGATTTATTTCAGTCCTGCTAGTGTCTTTACATTTTTGCAATTGTCATTCAAATATGCAATGAATTTACTCCAGTTTCTTTGGAATTTCTGATAGTCCTGGTCTCGGATCCTGCTAATCAGTTTTGCCAACTCCACAAAGTCCATTATCTTCATCTGCCACTCCGCAATAGTAGGTACTTCTTGTAATTTCCATTTTTGGCTGCTTACATATTTTGAAGAGCAAAAACAAAATAGGACACATTAGATGTCTTCTACTTTTAACTATGGATCGCTATGATTACTCTACCCATGAAAATAGAGGATGTGTCCTGGAAAAAGAGGACATATGGCAAACCTCTCACCAAAAGGCAAATTCGGACTCATTGTCAGCTCTCAACTCCTCCCAAGCTGTCCTTGTTCCTGGGGGAGTTGGAGTGTGGCAAAGATGCCGCCATTTAAATTGGGAGTGGCACTGTTGAATATTCTGCCCGTTTTGCATGTTGAGGTCCCCAAGCCACCCCAATAACTCACACATCACACATAATTTTTGTTTAAGGTTTTTGGCATAATTTTGGCCATAACTTTATTTAAATACATAACTGTGAGTGGTTGCTTAGGCATTGGTTCCGACTATCTGTCCCCGCCCCGGGACAGAACTGGCTTCCAGATTCCAGTGAAAGACAGACAGGGAAAACAATATTGGGGAGAAATGAAGCTGGGCACCAGATCCTCACCTCTCCCCACATGCTCCCAGAGGCCTTGTGCGGCCCAAGCCCGATGCCAGGGACTTGGACAAAAGTATAGCAAGCCCCCGGATTCCTTTAACAGAATTCCCTTACAGCACCAGCATTGGAGGGGTAGGCACTTACCCCTCCACCAACCAATTTTTTAACCAATGCCTAACCGCAAACCTTACGATTTGCTACGCAGTAGGCAAAAACCGAATGGCTCCAGACAATCAGCCCAATGGACAAAATTCCTACCAGGCCTCTGTCCCAAAAGCAGGCGACTCCATGACAGGCATAGCAAGGTCAAGCGCAAAATCCCCATTTCAGGGAGGGTGGGCGGGTGATCCAATGCACGCAGCAAAAGAGGACGCTCAAAGCTGCATGCCCAGTATTTAAAACCTTTGAGCCCAACCCACAAATTGGCAACATCAACATCTCCCCAGAAACACAAGTACCCAGTCATAGCCTGTGCCCATCCAAACAGATCAGCCCAGCAACAGTGGGGTGGCCTGCCAGACCCCACCGCAACACGTGCTCTCTATTAGGGAGAACGCGCTTTGTTTAATTATCAATCTCTGTTGGGTGCCACTTGTAAAATAATTCCCATGCCAGTTGGTGGACCCATCTAGAGAGCCCCAGGTTCTAGAAGGCTGCTTTAACTTCTTGTTGTTTTCTGGGTGTATAGAGATACACAGAGAGAGAGAGAACCCAAGGAGGTTTCCCTTTTTGGAATCTGCGTCACATCATTTTGAATACGATTTGTATTGCCAGTCACACATGACCAATTCAATTATCTCTGTGAAATATACACAATGGTGCAATTCCATATCTTCCCACTGCCAAGAAAGTCCTATTGAGTTCAATGAAGCTTGCTCCCAAATAAGGATGTATAGGATTGCAGCGTAAATATATTAGCAAGAAAACCTATTAGCAGTCTTTTGAAGGAAGTGAATTGAGAGAATCAGTCTCGCCTTCAGATTCACATTCTACAATGGCAGCTCAGAAACCGCATCAGTTTGGTGTTAATTAGAAATAGGGAAATATTTGAAGCTTTTTTAATTTCCCACGAGAAAAATCCCTAGGTAATGAGCACATTTTTCCCACAACTAAGTAGAGTTTGTTTTTAAAAATATCTTAAAGCTGATGTACTTCTATTGAGTATTTAATAGTATAACTAGCAACTAGCACAGGGTTTGAAACTGCCTTGGCAATTCAGTGTAACATTTACATTGGAATGTAAACTATTTGGAATGAAGTTAACAGGCACCCTGAAAGCTACATTAAACAGGCTCACATAAATTACACCAGATAAAAGTTATTCCATAAAATGTATTTTAGGAGACCCAAAATAATTTACAGCAACCCAGACTAGGGGGGAAAAAAAGATTTCTGAAATTAGCTGCCTAAGTCCAGAGAAATGGCTTACATTTCTGCTTGAGGCAAAGTACAAGAAAGAAAAGCATGTCATTTTAAGCCTCCATTGGAATTTGAAGAGGAAATGCAAATATGATTGTTAAAAGAACTCAGGGATCAAGGTTAGGAAAGCATGGTAGAAATATAGCCCCACACTCTTGTAGCATGAATAATTATATAACAATTATCAGAGGGATATTTTTTTACATAAAAAAACAGAGTTTGTAACGTTTATGTATGTTATACTTTCCAGAAATAAGGACCCAGGGAGAGACTGAATGGTGCAATTACGCTCTGGATTGAGAGTGCGATGGCACGCAAGTTTATTGGATACAATTTTGTTTCAATATTTAAAATCCACCACGCCACTTTCCCACATGTGCACCTTAAGGGTGCAATTAGATTTCTAACACAGACAACAAGCAAATATGTCATTACATAATTAAAAATAATAAATATTACAAAAGGACATAATTTGAGCACCAAAATCATTAATCCACACATTCACACTATGCAAAACTACACATTCACACTACAATAAGCTAATCTACACAACCCCCACATACACAACCCCCCTCAAATATGGTTTCGTTGCTTTACATGTATTTAAGAGACTGTTCAAGTTAATCACAAAAGAGGTCACACCCAGCTATGGCTAGAGCACTCGTAACACAAAAAATGCTGCATCAAAAACATGGGCAGAATCAGTACTGTGAATCGTCGCTGTAAGAAAATGAAATTCAGTGGTACCTCGGAAGGCAAATGTCTCGGAAGCCAAATGCCAAAAACCCGGAAATAAATGCTTCCATTTTTGAACGGGCCATGGAAGTCAAATGGCTTCAGCTGAGTCCCCCCCCCCCCCCAATTCTCTCCATTGAATTTGCAGCCAGCCTTTTGCATCTCAGTTTTCAAACATTTCGGAAGTCGAATGGTCTTCCAGAACAGATTACATTTGAAAACAGAGGTACCACTGTACTTGAAGGAGGGATGTGTTCACTGCCGATGCAGAAAGGCCACAGATTTCCTTTCAGGTGAGATATATAAGTTCTCCCACTGTGCGCTGCAATGGAAGCTCAAAAAAAGCAGAAACACTCTTCAGTTGCACAACTATTTTTCACTACTTACATTATGCAAAGTATGCTCAGATCATGTTTCCCACCCGTCCTTTGTACTTTGGTTCCTGCCCTCTCTTTGCTCTCTCCAAAAAGTGGTACATAGCACCTGACTCTGAATTTCCATATGTCCACAATTCATCATATCCATACAATATTTCTTTATGTCAGTAGCAAACGTCTTGGTGCCTTATTGGCTACTCAGCCCTGCATAAGAGTGCAGATGGCAAACTTTTAATTGGATCACGTTCAGAAAATATGTCTGCTGAGCATCTGTGGTCAAGCTACCAGTTATATAACCAGCAGTAAACTATATTTTCATGTCAGAACTTGTAGGGTTCCCCCCGCCCCCCAGATATAAAGCAGAGAAATAGGATTAATCAATCATTGGAGCCCTTATTTCTTTTTCGTCTTCTTCTCCTGATCAAAATAATCCAGGATTTTTTGTGCTTTTACATGCCTAGATTTCTTCATCATGGCACTTTTTCTTTTCTTTTTTTGCAAACATAATTTTTTATTGATTTTTAAACCATAACAAACAAAAATAAAAATATTTACATCTTATTATCACAAATTTCTTTCTTTAAGACTTCCTTCAGCTTCCCCACAAATCATCCGTGCCCTTATTTGAAAAGTTTACGCAAATCCTAGTTTATATTTACATTATTTTCTCTTTTCTTCCTTTTCTCTTTAGACAATATTCCTACTTTTTCACAGAGCCTTTTTAAACCCAACTAGCGTTATCTGACCTTCACTTATGTTATCCAGATATTCCACAAATTTCCCCCAGTCATCAATGAACCTTTGGTCTTTTATATATCTAATTTTCCCCGTCAATCTGTCCATCTCCGCGTAGTCTAACAATTTTGTTCTCCATTCCTCAACCGTCGGTATGTTCTGTTGTTTCCAATTTTGAGCTAGTAGGACTCTTGTGGCCGTTGTTGCATATTGAAAAAATTTACCGTCATTATTCTTTATATCCCTTCCTGCTAGTCCTAACAGGAAAGCCTCCGTTTTTTTTTCCAAAGGTGTATCTTAATATACTCTTCATTTCATTATATACGCTTTCCCCAAAAGCCTTAACCTTTCTGCATTCCCACCACATGTGGAAGAAGGATCCCTCTTTTTCCCTGCATTTCCAGCATTTGTTACAAGTTTTATACATTTTTGCTAATTTTGCAGGAGTTATATACCATCGGTAAAACATCTTCATGAGGTTCTCCTTTAACGTTATGCAGGCTGTAAATTTAAGGGTTTTTTTCCAAAGTTTCTCCCACTCTTCATAATATATGTTGTGACCGATGTCCCTAGCCCAGTGAATCATCACCGACTTCACTTCCTCGTCTATCAAATTCCACTCTAATAGTTGATTGTACATTTTAGATAGGATTTTATAGTCATTGTTTATTATTTCGGTCTGGAATTTAGAATCTTTATCCATATATCCTCTCTCTTTAATATCTTGCTTAAACATTTCATTTATTTGGAAGTAGTGTAGCCAATCAAATACTTTTTCTTTAACCTGGTCATACGGTTTCATTTTCCATGTCCCCCCTACTTTAATTAACAGTTGTTCATAGGTTATCCAATCACCTCTCATATTTACCTTTTTCACACTCATAGCTTCTAATGGGGATAGCCAGTGTGGTACTTTAGGTTCTAATAGAAATCTATTCCTCTCCCATACTTCGATCAGAGGGCCTCTAAAGATGTGGGTTTCAAAACCCTTATGGATTTTCCTCTTTTCATGCCATAAATATGCATGCCATCCTACTCTATTGTCAAATCCCTCCAGATCTAGCAGTTCCTTGTTTTCCAATTTTATCCACGTTTTCAACCAGCAAAGGCACGATGCCTCGTAATATAATTTCAAGTCTGGCAGGGCAAACCCCCCCCCCTTTATTTAGCTTCTGTTAAGAGTTTAAACTTAATTCTTGGTTTTTTGCCCTGCCAGACATATTTTGAGATCTCTCTTTGCCACTCTTTAAATATCTTGGTGCCCTTAATTATCAGTATATTCTGAAACAAAAATAACATTCTCGGGAGCATATTCATCTTGATTAAGGCTATCCTACCCCAGAATGACAATCTCAACTTCCCCCACCTCTCAAGGTCCTTCCTTATCTCTTTCCATACCAGCTCATAGTTGTTCTTAAATAGATCTATATTTTTCGGGGTTATCCATATTCCTAAGTATTTCACCTTTTTGGCCACCTCTATTTCTGTTTGTTGTTGCATTTCCTCGATTGCCTTCGAGTCCATATTCTTCACCATTATTTTAGTCTTTCTTTTATTTAATTTGAAGCCAGCCACCTTACCGAATCGTTCAAATTCTTCCAGTATCTCTTTTGTTGAGCTCATCGGATCTTCTGTTGTTATTACTAAGTCGTCTGCGAACGCCTTGACTTTATATTCGTTTTGACCAATTGTAATCCCTTTTATCTTCTTGTTTTGTCTTATTGAATTCAAAAGTATTTCCAATACTATTATAAACAACAACGGGGAAAGTGGGCAACCCTGTCTCGTTCCTTTCGCTATCATTATTTCTTCTGACACCACGTTATTTATAATCAGTTTTGCCTTTTGCTCCGTGTAAATTGCCTTTATTCCATTGAAAAATTCCGGGCCAACCTCCGTGTATTCTAACTGTTTTAGTAAAAAATCCCAAATTATATTATCGAATGCTTTCTCTGCATCCACGAACATCAATATAGCTTGCTTTTCGCTCCTGGCCGACAGATATTCTATAGTGTTTATTATATTTCTAATATTGTCTTTCATTTGCCTGCCAGGCAGAAAGCCCGCTTGATCTCCATGAATATATTCTAACCAAATATTTTTAACTCTACTTGCCAATATTCCTGCAAAGATCTTATAATCAACATTCAATAATGAGATCGGCCTATAGTTTTTGACTTGCAGCAGGTCTGAATCTTGTTTTGGGATTAAAGTAATAAATGCGTCTTTCCATGTATCTGGTATTTCTCTTTCTTTCAGGATGTTATTCATTACTTCTCTTAATGGTGTCAATAATATAGTTTCCATTTCTTTATAGTAGCTTGCCGTGAAACCATCCGGGCCCGGGGCTTTCCCTCTTTTTAACTCTTTTATTGTTAATTTTATTTCTTCTATCTCTATTGGGATGTTCAGTTGCTCTTTTTTCTCTATCGGTATCTTCTGCACCTGCTTGTCCTTCAAAAATCTTTCTATTTTCCTCTGGTTGTTTCTCTCTCTGTTTTTATATAATCCTCTATAATAGTCTAGAAAAGCTTTCCTTATTTCCTTAGGATTAGTTATTTCTTCTCCATCCACTGCAATTTTATTTATTGTACTTTGTTCCTTTCTTTTTTTAGTCTGCCACGCCAGGAGTTTCCCTGACTTATTCGCAAACTCGAACGTTCTTTGTCTTAGTTTTTTGATGTTCCATTCCACTTCTCTGTTTATTAATGTTGCATACTGGGCTTGCAAGACTTTAATGTTTTCTTTTATTCTCCTATTATTAGGCTTTTTGACTAGCTTTTCCTCATTGTCCATTATCTGTTTCAGAATGTCTTTTTTCCCTTTTTCCCTTCCTTTATTTTTAATGGCATTCTGCTGGATGATAAAGCCCCTCATCACTGCCTTGCCTGCATCCCACACCACTTTAGTTTTTGTACCTTTGTTCATATTATCCTTAAAGAATTCTGTCATCCTTTTCTGCGCTTTTTCTACAATTTCTTGATCGTCTAAGAGATAGTCCTTCAGTCTCCATCTAAAGGTACCTTCTTCATGGCCTTTCAGTTCCATCTTTATTGGATTATGATCAGATATTGTTTTAGCCTGGATCTCTACCCGTATGATTCTTGGTGTTAATTCATTCGAGACCCAGATCTGATCTATTCGGGACAATGACTGATTGGGCTCAGAGTAGTACGTGAATTGCTTTCCCAGTGGATGTCTAAGTCTCCAGGCGTCTATTAGGTTACAATTTTTGACCAATGAGAAAAAAGTTCTGGGCAGCTTCCCTTCCTTACCCCCTCCGTCTCTAAGTCTGTCCATTTCTAATGAAACCACCCCGTTCATATCCCCCAATATAATCATTTTTTGGTCTACATGATCAGCTAGTTTTTCTTCCAAGGTTTTATAGAACTCAGACTTATTATCATTTGGGGCATATAACCCCACTATAATTAGGTTTTGTCCATGCCATTTAATTTGTACCATCATTATCCTTCCTTCTTCATCTTTGAAGATTTGCTGAGCCTCAATTTGTTTTTTAACATAGATGACCACTCCTCTTTTTTTGACTTTGTCAGATGATATGAACTCATTTCCCAGTCTTTTATTTATCAAAATTCTTTTATGTTTTCTTGCTATATGAGTCTCCTGTAAGCAAATAATGTCTACACTTTCTTTTTTCAAGATTTGTTCAATTTTATTCCGTTTTTTCCTCTCATTTATCCCATTAATATTCTAGCTCCAAATCTTTAACACCATGGTGCTGAAGTTTAACCTAATTTACTTCCCTTTTTATATTTCAGTTGTTTCTTCTTCCTCCTGTTCTTCTTCTTCTCCTCGTGTCCCTTCTGTTTCCTCCTCTGTCTCTTCCTCTACACCTCCTGCTGCCTCTCCTATTTTATCTTCCTCTTTTTCTAGTCTCAGTTCTTTATATTTTCTTAGGAATTTATTAGTTTCTTCTGGACTTGTCAATCTATGCCTCTTACTTCTGTACATAAATGAGACGCCCTCCGGAAACTCCCATTTAAACTCGATATTATTTTTCTTCAGCGTCTGTACCATTGCTTTATACGGCTCTCTACGTTTCAGAATTCTAATTGGTATATCTTTGAAAATTATTATGTAATTCCCATTAATGCACAGTCTTTTTTCTCTGTTTTTTTTGCAAAATCATATTTCTCATTTCCTTTTCTTTAAATGTAATCAGGCAGTCTCCTACAAATTTTTTAGCTCTGGTTGTTTTTACTTTCAATCTAGATGCCGTTTGTACTGATTTTGCCATCTCTTCTATTGGCATTTCCATCCATTGAGCTAATTCTACTATCAAATTCTCTTTAATGTTTTCTCCTTTTGTTTCTGGAACTGCTCTGAGTCTTAAATTAACCTCCCTCTGTCTTAATTCATTCATAGCAATTATGTCTTTCAGATCTTCTTGCGCTTTATTTAGTTCTAGCACCTCTACTTTAATCCTCTCTTCCTCACGTCTTACCTCCTTCAATTCTAGTCTCGTCTTTTTCAGTCCCTCTTCTGCTACCTGTGTTCTCCTAAACACTTCCTTTATTTGCCCTTTTAATTCATTGACTGTTTCGTCCATTTTTTTATCCATTTTCCCTATCTTATTGTCTACTTGTTCTAATTTTACTTCTAAATTTTTTTCGCTTTGTTTAATTTCCGCAAACATTCTTAGTATATCTGCCTTAAAGTCTTGTTCTTGTTTGGATCCCTTTCTTTCCGATGGTGTCCCCCCTCCCCCCTCTTTGCTGTGTTTGACATTGTCCCCAAATTACAATTATAAAACCACCACCCTTCACCTGATTATTGAATACAATACAATAAGCAAATTTACACAGACCCCAAATGATACCGCTATGACCAATATAGTCCAGTAATAATTTCAGCGGACCGGCAGACCAGCAGCTTTCTCTCTCCTCTTCTTGCCTCTATTCAAGCTAATCCACATATTTACTTAGTCTTCTTCCTCCTCTTTGACTTAATTGTCAAGTCACCGTTTAAGTTCAGTTTTATATTCCCTTCAAATTCCTATAAACATGACCTCCTCAGTCCAAAATACTTAAAAAGTTCATGAAGAGAAGCTGGTATCAAAATAGAGTCTATCAGCCAAGTATAGAATGTATTCCTGTTAGTAAAGAGTCGTGGGGCTATAGGGGAGTCACAAAAATAGATAGAGTCTATAAAAAAGAAGGAAAGAAAAAAAAGACCAAATTGCGGTATTGTATTCTCTCCACTAGGTGTCGTCTGTTATTATAGCAGACTTCGTAGGAGAAGAGAGGGACTTCAAGCGAGAGTATCTGAGTTTCCACTTTATATCTGTTAAATGTTACTATAACCCCATTCCAAAAAATCCCAAATAGGCTGGTAAGTAGAGATAACCTGCTTCAGTACAGTCTGTCAGGGTACGTTGTTAGTTATAAATTGTTAGTCACCACGCTTCGGCTTCCGTAATGGCGTCGGGACCTTCTCTTCCGCTTTCGCTGTCTTTACTCTTTAATTACCAAGGTGGAGAGCTTCCTCTCTTTACCCCCTTCAGCTCATTGAGTACTTCCAGTTTGTAAATGATACTTTCTGTCCCCTGTTTAAATCAATCAGTCTCTTGATATTAAGTGTCTTTCCCTTTGGTTACTTTAAAGACCAAAGATTACAGCCCTTCAGGGAAACAAAGAAACGTCGCTAGGGTATTTCACTTTCCCTTTCTCCGCTCCGTGAATTACCTTGTGTCCGTGCTGATTCCAGGCGAAAGCTGAACTCCTTGATACTCTTATTTCTCACCCTGGGTTTCTTTTGTTCTTAAACTATTCGCTCACTTCAATTTAATCCCAGGTTTCTTTGTTTGGAGAGCGGTGCGCTTGCCTCGGCAGGGTCGGGGCTTCGCTACTCGGAGGGTAGGAAATGGCTTCCCTTGACCTGCTGCTCAGCTCCGCCGTACTCTTCGCTTCTTATTGAAGTTACCTGACGGCCGGGCGAGCTGCTGTTGGTCTTGCTGGGATCCTCGCCTTCTGGACACCCACCAGAGGTAATTTGGGGGGCCTCTGCGCCCTTCGACACCCCCTTCTCTCCCCCGAAATAGCTTGCGATTTTCCTTGTGGCAAATCCCCTCCTGCTACGAGCTCGCGCTCCGCCGGAAACCCCCATCATGGCACTTTTTCTAACCTTACACAAATCTGTTTCAACAGGCTTAAAAAGACTGAATTCTACAAGGCATGAACATTCAATGAACTGAAAAGAGATGAGATTTAAGGTGCATTTAAAAGAGCATATACAATATAAAGTTATTTGAAAATGCCACAGATCAAGTCATTTGAAATTCCCTAGCTGCTTGAAATGCTAATTCATTTTCTTACATAACAGCTGCAAATTTTAAAGGCCACATTTAAGCATTAAGCATAATCTTGATACCTAGATTATTGTGAACTTCAAACGAAGTTGTGGCATTGCCTATTACGGAAACACAATGGAGTCAGAAATTTGTAGGCATATTGTGCCTTTTCCCTGTTCAACATGTGCATCGAGTTCATCTCCCAATAATGATGTAAGCCATGGCACCAATCTTTCAGCCATTGCAGTCAGTATGTTGACACAGAACAAAGGAAATTGCCTTGTGCGAGGTCAGATATTTGTCTAGTGAAGTATTGTCTACTCGCCTACTGAGCTATGGCTCATTCCTCCGCTCATCACAAAAACTGTAAAAATGACAGGAGTTAGAGTCCCTGAAGAAAATGGCTCTCCACATACCTTATCCCCATGAATCACAATCTAATCCTAAAGATATGGGCAAGCAGCAGAGGTTGGTAGAAAGTAAAGTCCATGGCTAAACAGAGGAACATCTAGAGATGACACTTGGACCTTCTGTCTGCAAAAGAGCACCTCTAGATATGTGGATATGGGCCTGTTGAGGATCTTGTACATTATATTTTATATTGTCCATTGCATGATTCACCGAGAACTAAATTTATGTCCTCTTTTCAGATCGCAGATGTTGATAAAGGCATCAGCTATAGGGTGGCACGATTTGTATTAGCAGCAAGAAAGATAAGGGCAACCTTTCTGGGTAGTCTGTTGGCTGGAGCCATGAGAACTGTTGTGTCCACTACCAAGACTGAGAGAAAGTTGGTGGACCATTCCCCATATCAGGCTGTGCATCCATATAGCCTTTGATATGCACAAAGGTCTTTCCCCCCCACAGTGTGCTTTTGTATGCAGTGATTTGCAATTGCACAAACCACCACGTGATAGTGCCATCTAAAGCAGGAGCTGCTGTCCAGGTTGTCTATACACACAGGTGGTCATGTTTTGAAACTTGGACACAGCTGTGTTCTCTGTACTCCTCCCACAGTTAGTGAGGAAGAAGAAGAAGAAGAAGAAGAAGAAGAAGAAGAAGAAGAAGAAGAAGAAGAAGAAGAAGAAGAAGAAGAAGACTGGGTGACTCCCAACAGAATATTAAAAACACCAGAAAACATCAAACATTAAAAACTTCCCTAAACAGGGCTGCCTTCAGATGTCTTCTAAAAGCCAGATAGCTGCTTATTTCCTTGACATCTGATGGGAGGGCATTTCACAGGGCCCTCTGCCTGGTTCCCTGTAACTTTGTTTCTCACAGTGAGGGAAGCACCAGAAGGCCCTCAGAGCTGGACCTCTGAACGATGGGGGTGGAGACGCTCCTTCAGGTAAACTGGACTGAGGCCATTTAGACCAACTGAATCTTTCAAAACAGAGGGGCTGGAAACTGCTGTTGCTATGCTGATTTACAGAGAATATATATTGGTTTACAGTAAGGCTGGGTGATATATTGATATAGTGGTACCTCGGGTTACATACGCTTCAGGTTACAGACTCCGCTAACCCAGAAATAGTACCTCTGGTTAAGAACTTTGCTTCAGGATGAGAACAGAAATTGTGCTCCGGCGGCGTGGCGGCAGCAGGAGGCCCCATTAGTTAAAGTGGTGCTTCAGGTTAAGAACAGTTTCAGGTTAAGAACAGACCTCCAGAACGAATTAAGTACTTAACCCAAGGTACCACTGTATATTGTCCAAAACCGGTTTGAAGTCTCTATCGTGATATTGGTTTCATAATTTTTTGACCTGGCAATATATGGTGAATGATGGTGTGTGTGTGTGTGTGTGTGTGTGTGCGCGCGCGCTATGCAAAAATCACAATGTGGGGAAAACTCTGAAGCCAGGTAATGCTTCTACTCAGCTCCATTCTTATTTCAGACATTGTGATATATCAGTGTAACATGTTTGGCTGGTGATATATCATGAAGTTGAAAACCAGATATCACCCAACCCTACTGTTTGCCTCTACATAGTCCCATCCTTATTTCAGGCATCATGATATATTGGTATATTGTGATGCTTAGCCGGTGATATATTGCGATGTTGAAAACCAGATATCGCCCAGCCCTAGTATACAGAAGTGGCTAAATTACTGAACTGCTTCCGATTTTGGCTATTTTATTTCTAGACAATGTAAAGAGGGTGAGGGAGAGGAGCACAGCCCTGTAATGTCAACAGGCCTGCCCCAAAAGGTCTGCAGATACATGTATGCACTTGAGAAGCACATTATGACATATGATGCTCTTCTAGCAGAATGTGCTTTCGACTGACAAATTGTGTGGAACAGAGATGACATGGGATAATGTTGAGTGCACAGCATCCCCATAAGGTGTCCAGCACTGAAGGCACATTTTCCTGCAGTCTGTACAGATTCTCACCCTGCTGCATGCTACTTCTACTATGCTCCCCAAAGCTTAAATGTGCCCATGTGGTCCAGGCATCCTCAACTCATCCTGCTCATTGGAGTTGTTGCTGTGTCTTGCTTGAATATTCTTCTGTCATATTCACTGAAGACATACGTTGAATTTCATGCTTGTTGACACAGAACATAAGAAATGGAAATAATGATGGAAAATTGAACACTGGGAGAAGTGTTCTTGGCCTATAGTAGATGTGAAAGGACATATATTGCTGCCCCACGATGAAGTTATATCAAGGGATAGTGAGTGGGAAAAGAAACCATGAAACATACTATACTATGACACCCAGCTCTACCTCTCCTTTAAATCAGAACCAGTGAAGGCGGCGAAGGTCCTGTGTGAGTGCCTGGAGGTGGTTGGAGTATGGATGGCGGCTAACAGATTGAGGTTTAATCCTGACAAGACAGAAGTACTGTTTTGGGGGGACAGGGGGCTGGCGGGTGTGGGGGATTCCCTGGTCCAGAATGGGGTAACTGTGCCCCTGAAGGACCAGGTGCGCAGCCTGGGAGTCATTTTGGACTCACAGCTGTCCGTGGAGGCACAGGTTAATTCTGTGTCCAGGGCAGCTGTCTACCAGCTCCACCTGGTACGCAAGCTAAGACCCTACCTGCCCGTGGACTGTCTCACCAGAGTGGTGCATGCTCTAGTTATCTCCTGCTTGGACTACTGCAATGCGCTCTACTTGGGGCTACCTTTGAAGGTGACCCGGAAACTGCAATTAATCCAGAATGTGGCAGCTAGAACCGAGATGAAGGGAAGTCAACTGTTATTTGTTGTTGTTTAATGTTTTTTTATGTGTTTTGTTTTGGTTGATGTTTTCTTTTTTCTTTGATATGTGTTGTTTATTTTTATTTTTATTTTTTGTTGTTCTTTGGTTATAGAAAATGAATAAAAAGAAGTTTTTAAAAAAACAGAATGTGGCAGCTAGACTGGTGACTGGGAGTGGCCGCCGGGACCACATAACACCGGTTCTGAGAGATCTGCATTGGCTCCCAGTATGTTTCCGAGCACAATTCAAAGTTTTGGTGCTGACCTTTAAAGCCCTAAATGGCCTCGGTCCTGTATACCTGAAGGAGCATTTCCACCCCCATCGTTCAGCCCGGACAGTGAGATCCAGCGCCGAGGGCCTTCTGGTGGTTCCCTCATTGGGAGAAGTGAGGGAACCAGGGAACCAGACAGAGGGCCTTCTTGGTAGTGGCGCCGACTCTGTGGAACACCCTCCCTTCAGATGTGAAGAAAATAAGCAGCTATCCTATCTTTAAAAGACATCTGAAGGCAGCCCTGTTCAGGGAAGTTTTTAATGTTTAACGCTGTACTGTTCTTACCACTTGATTGGGAGCCACCCAGAGTGGCTGGGAAAACTCAGCCAAATGGGCGGGTGTCAGGGGCTCAGGAGCAGAGGCACAGGGAGAGAGGAAACGGAGAGCGAAGGGGAAGAATCTGAGGGCAGCGTAGGGGAGTATGACAGTGGCCCGAGAGATTCCATGAGCTTCTCCAGCGATTCAGAAGATTCCCAGAGGGGGGCGCCGATGGCCAGGGCAAGGGGGGTCCCAGGGGGGACGCACCAGAAGCAAGGGGCCAGCGGGGACTCCCAAAGCAGCAGCGGGAGATCAGGACCAGTTCCCCCACCAGAGCGTAGTGGGGGGGAAGAGTCCCATGCATCAGGACCAGCGTCTCCTCCAGTAGGGAGAGAAGATGAGTCCGGGCTGACCATGCCTCTATCAGAGAGTGAGGGAACGGAGGGGAAGTCAGGTCCAGCTAGCCCCCCCCCCGAAGGGGAAAGCAGTGACAGGAGCAGTGTAACAGTCAGGAGAAAGGTTGCCGGCTGGGCGCGCGCGCCAAGTTCAAATGTACAGGCGCGCGGGACGGCAGAAAACCCGGACTGGGAACCAGGTCCTAAAGCCCGCCAGAGGCAGGGGGAAGACTCAGGGGACTCAGCGTCAGAAGAGTCTAGAAAGGGCAAGACCCCAGCGGACAGGCGGACCCAGAGGAGGAAAGAGCAAAGGAAGAGGTGGAGCAAGGCTAGAGTCTTAAACTGGTGTCTGGGGGGAGGAGATTCAGACGGAGCTTCAGCGGTCTAGAGTTCAAGACGTAGAGCTGCACGCCGCGGCTTTGAAATCGAAACTGAACTTCAATAAAGACTTTTGTATATAACAAGAACTGGCGTTGGTCCTTTGTGAGCTGGGACCTCGGGCAGCTCTGACAGCGGGGTATAAATATATTATTATTATTATTATTATTATTATTATTATTATTACTACTACTACTACTACTACTACTACTATTTTTCTCAGAATATGACCCCCCGTAGTCTCATCTGCAGTCTTCCTTGGCTATAATCTGATGAGAAAACAGAACACCCCAAGGTACCCTTTGGTCTTCAGTAAATTCCAACCATGTAACTTAACTACAGAAGCTGACGTCTTGGTGCAAACTCTCTGCTTCTGCAAACTATTTTATTATGTTAAATTGTATGGCAATGCATTAGCAAATGATAATTTCAAACATTAAAGCCACAATCAAGCTCAAATATTGCCTTGTGCATGTATTTTATTCAGAAAGCTCTTGTAACTGGCTTTGTCCTCAATAATTATTCCTGGAGCACCAAACTCAAGTTTTTATTTATTGCAAAGGAGGTTTTCAAATGGCCATGTTGCATCCGCAACAGGACATTGCCTCAATTCAGAGTTTCTTAATCATGCTTTGTTCTTCCTGCTATCCAGGCAAAAAACGGTGTCATGCTGGGTGTTCCAAAATGTCAAACAATTGAATCTGAAATGTCAAATGCTGAACCCAGCCCACCTATTAACCTGACTCACATTTTGACTCAGATTTTTTTCCCATATACCCAGTTTAAAAACTGTACAGATAAAGGCTTGTTTTGGCTAATGCAGTAATTTAGAACCACCAAACAAATGTTGGGGGTTTTTTGCTACTTAACGCTGCTTTGTTCATGTCAAGGTAGCTGAGGTCAAGTTCACACAAAGAAATGACTGCCAATGAACTTCCTTTCACAGGATGACTCTGATTTACAAATATATGTGGCCATATCTATGGATCAGATGGTTTAAAGGTAAAGGTAAAGGACCCCTGACAGTTAAGTCCAGTTGCAGACGACTCTGGAGTTGTGGCGCTCATCTCACTTTACAGGCTGAAGGAGCTGGCGTTTGTCCACAGACAGTTTTTCTGGGTCATGTGGCCAGCATGACTAAGTCGCTTCTGGCGAAACCAGAGCAGTGCACGGAAACATGGTTTACCTTCCCGCCGGAGCAGTACCTATTTATCTACTTGCACTTCGATGTGCTTTCAAATTGCTAGGTTGGCAGGAGCTGGGACCGAGCAATGGGATCTCACCCTGTTGCAGGGATTCAAACTGCCGACCTTCCGATTGGCAAGCCCAAGGCTCAGTGCTTTACACCACAGCACCACCCACATCCCCACTGGTTCTTACTCCTGTGTAAATTGGCATAAAATCAAGCAGGCTGCACAGATGCCGATGGATACGTATTTCGCCCTGTATGATTGCATTATTATTATCTCTCATCTTCCCCCCTCCTGAGAACATTTCAGCCACATCTTTGGAATGTAAGCTGAGCTAATAAAATATATTACATTTCCCATTCTGTATCAAACACCAGCAATGCCAATAACATTCTGTTGTCTCCTGATGGCCCCAGTTGTTCAACCTCATTTAACGTTAATTACTAATGAAAGCCGGCCGTGTTATCAGTACTTCCATTTTTTATTTTCCAGACTCATACAGTAAACAGGTTTTTAACATGATGTGAGACCAACTAATGGAAAAAGAAAAGCAAACTTTAAGGATTTTCCATCTAACATCTGTTTAATCGCAACAGTTCCTAAAGCAATTTTCTGGAGTCTCGTAGCTGTAAACTTTCGAGTATAAGAAATTGTAAGGTTGTTCAAGCAGAGTTTCTTACGAGGAACAAACAAGCATTACTTAAATGGCCTACGTGGTACAATTTCATCCAAAAAGCCTGGTAGGTATTACAATTGCCTTGATTATTAGGAATCGTATAAAATGTTGATTAATATGACACTGGCACTGGGAATATCAAGACAGGAATAATCTTGATTCAGTTAATCAGAACTAGACTCTAGTTACACAACTTCACTTAGGATGTAGTTCTGCTATCTGTTACACTTGTCCACCAAAGACTATTTTTCTAGAAAAAGAGGTACCAGAATTCACTAGGGTTGTTGCCTAAGCCATTGAGGGCACAATCCAATACTATTTAAGTTGGGTTTAAATCAGTAAAATAAATAAAACAAGCATAAAACCTAGAATTAAATTAGGATTATGCTTCTTGTGCCCTCTTAAATCCCTATATTCCCCTTGTCTACCAGGACTTTCCTACCCATTCAGTTCCTAGATATTTGGCATTACTTTTATGAAACTTTGTTCTTATGTTGTTGTTTAGTCGTTTAGTCATGTCCAACTCTTCGTGACCCCATGGACCAGAGCACGCCAGGCACTTCTGTCTTCTACTGTCTCTCGCAGTTTGGTCAGACTAATGTTTGTAGCTTCAAGAACACTGTCCAACCATCACGTCCTCTGCCGTCCCCTTCTCCTTGTGCCCTCAATCTTTCCCAACATCAGGGTCTTTTCCAGGGAGTCTTCTCTTCTCATGAGGTGGCCAAAGTATTGGAGCCTCAGCTTCAGGATCTGTCCTTCCAGTGAGCACTCAGGGCTAATTTCCTTCAGAATGGATGTGTTTGATCTTCTTGCAGTCCATGGGACTCTCAAGAGTCTCCTCCAGCACCATAATTCAAAAGCATCAATTCTTCGGCGATCAGTCTTCTTTATGGTCCAGCTCTCACTTCCATACATCACTACTGGGAAAACCATGGCTTTAACTATACGGACCTTTGTTGGCAAGGTGATGTTTCTGCTTTTTAATATGCTGTCTAGGTTTGCCATCGCTTTTCTCCCAAGGAGCAGGCGTCTTTTAATTTCATGACTGCTGTCACCATCTGCAGTGATTATTTCCTTGTTCTTATAGGAACAAGGAAAAGAAACATCTTCCTTAGAAACAGAAAACTTGCCTTTACTAAACATAACACAAGCATTCCAAAGTATAACTAAAGTTTTCTGGTTGTTAAAGTAGGCAAATAACACTTCACCATATGGAACTCAGTTTCTGGTGATAAACCCTACAAATAGACTTGATTAAAATGTGAGAGTAAAAAAAAACCATCCAAATAATTAAATACGCCGTTATAATTTTTGACTCCTTTTTTGTTGTGTGGCAAGAAAGTAGGTGCTATAAAACCCAACTGTGATTAAGCTCTAAGGCAGACGTGGGCATACTTGGCCCTCCAGATGTTTTGAGATTACAACTCCCATAATCCCTGACCACTGGTCCTGCTAGCTAGGGATGATGGGAGTTGTACTCCCAAAATGTCTGAAGGGCCTAGTTTGCCTATGCCTCCTCTAAGGCTTTAAGTATAAAAGTGATTATCTAGGTCATTTACAGACTGGATTCCACTGGCGTTTGACACAGAAGCTGCCTTGGACACCTCACACCAAGAGACAGACATCAGCAGTGTGTCTCTGTTGGCTCCTCTGGATTTCTGAGACAAGCAACAGTAATAGTCTTCTGGGTCATCTTCATGGGATGGGGACTGGACTCTTTGCTTATTCCCGATAGGTACTTGGCTCAGAAGGTGATGCTGAGGGACTACTCTTCCCCTATGAGCTTCCACAAGGTCCCATCTCCTTCCCTGTGGTGCTCAACATTGACATCTGAAATGGACATTTTAGCCTGAGGGACACAGGGGGCACATGTCAGTGGTGGGCAGTGTCAGAGGATGGGCAATGAATGTAAACGTTACCTTTGTACAGTAAGCTAGATTCTACACACACACACCTCTATATCCTCAAGTCAGGGAATCATTATCAGAGATTTATCAAGCCCTTTTTGCTTATTGTATCACGAGTCTAGTAAAAAAGAGCTGTTTCCTTGTTCTTCCCCAGAAGTTCTTAGTTTCTTTTTTTAAACTGATGTCCCTAGGCAATGTTTATTGGTATGATTGCTGTGTGAATATGATGGGCTTTATGATCATACCCTCCAACATTTCTTCAATGAAAATAGGGATATTATTGATGGCTCAGTAATGGAAGCAAGAGGAGCTACCTACATTAGAAGAATGGAGACTGAAGATGGTGGACTTTGCAGAACTTGATAGACTGACGGGAAGGATCCGAAATCGACGAGACCAAAAATTTATAGAAGATTGGGAAAAGTTTACAGAGTATATGCATAAATTAAGTAATAATCAAATAATGCTTGTAAGCTTCAATGAAGCTCTGTAAAATGAAATGCTAGAATATGAGTAAAATAAGATTTAATTTATAAAAATATTAGAAGTAACGTTTTAGAAATGTGTAAGAAATTAAGAAGGGAAGGAGTATCAGTCAAGTTGAGGGAAGTCAAAAAAAGAGAATGGATATAAAAAAGATGTATGAACTGTATAAATTTTATATTGGAAAAAACTGAATAAAAATTATTTTTTTTAAAAAAAAGAAAACAGGGATATTATTATTATTATTATTATTATTATTATTATTATTATTATTATTACACCCATCTGACTGGATTACCCCAGCCACTCTGGGCAGCTTCCAACATAGATAAAAACATAATAAAACATCAAACACTTAAAAACTTCCCTATACAGGGCTGCCTTCAGATGTCTTCTAAAGGTTGTATAGTTACTTATCCCTCTGGTTTGGGGGTCACATAGCTCCATACTTTCCAACATTTCTCCAATGAAAATAGGGACGTCCTAAGGAAAAGCGGGACATTCCAGGATCAAATCAGAAACTGTGATGGTTTCTAGACTGTCCCTGGAAAATAGGGTCTGCTTTATGATGACTTTATGATCTGTTAGCCACCAGGGATTTCTTCTGAAGTAAGACAGGATATACATTTTCAAAACAAGCAAGCAAGCAAACAAACAAACAAACAAACAAACAAAAGCATTTATCTGAGCAGTGAGGACCCAGGACACATCCTTCTTCCTTTTCTAAACAGAATCTACATTTACTTTATCATTTAACTTTAATTTCGGCATTTGCAGTTTCTCAAGATAAGATTGGGTTACCCAAGCAGCAAGTGGCAAAACTGCTGCAGGTAACCCTGCAATAAACTCTGTGCACTCCAGCATACATACCTAAACAGATCCTGTTGACTTATGTTTGCTAGTGGTCTAACTCTCACTGAGAGTGAGTTGATTGTGAGGATACAGGACTATTACTTAACTGGACCCTCCGTGGTCTTGGAAACAATGGGTGAGATCCAGAGAACTGAGAATGGAGAAATCGTCTGCTTAACATAGCTCCTGGGATAGCTCAGTCAGTAGAGCATGAGACTCTTAATCTCTGGATTGCGGTTTCAAGCCCCACACTGAACAAAATATTCCTGCATTGCAGGGTATTGGACTAGATTACTCCTATGGTCACTTCCAACTCTGCAGTTGGATTCTTCCCCCTGAGAAGCCAGTCCTGAGGTTCAGGGAATTGCATGGAACTCAGACAGGATGTCATAGTTAGGGACAGCCTGAATGGAAAACTCACCCTTTCCATTCAGTCACAGAAATGACTATATTGATCTTAATTAATGGTTTGTTGGTTTGATAATCCTGGTGTGATCTTCTGAACTTGCACCACATTCTCATCAAGGATTCCTTTTAACTCCTGGATTTCAGTGCTGGTGGTAGGAGTTTTTTCCCCAATTGGCAAATTGGCATCGGCCCCTTCGTTTTTTCGCCTACCTCGTAGCAACTCGTCACAACTTTCTTGGTATTTGGCGGTTAGGCATTGGAATTGGTTGGTGTATGGAAGGGCAGGGTGTGGCCATCGCATACCCCTTCCTATTTATAAAATTTCAAATTTAACAATAATAATAAAAAACACATTCTATTTGAATTATACATCCAATTCGAATCTTTCCACTTTCAGACTTCCTTCAGTCTATCAGGAAATTTTCATGTTTTCACAGTGATTCACATTTCTTGCATCTATATTTTTTTAAACCAAATTAATCTTAACAATTATTATAAAACAATATTTCTTTCCATTATTATCACAGAGCTTCTTGAAAACCTACAAACGTTAATTGACCTTCACAAAGATTCTTAATATACTCTGTAAATTTATTCCAGTCCTCGGTAAATCTCTGGTCTCGCCGGTTCCGAATTCTCCCCGTTAGCTTGTCTAATTCTGCGTATTCCATCTCGCCTACCCCTTCCTTATGGGTATTCCATTAAAGGAATCCGGCGATCGTGGATCCTGTCCCATACCCTGTGGGGCGGGGGGCCATGGCACGACCCCTGGTGACATCAGGGGAGAGCTTACAGTTGTATTTGCATCAACAGGCTCCCCCTACTGGTGGTTAACCCCTTTTAGACTCGCCCCTCCCTGAGGGCCGGAGTCAAACTTTGAGGTCTTTTCCAGTGCCTACGCCAATACCCCTCACATGCTGTAATCAATAAAGTTGTGGCCTTTTCTAGCTTTTAAATACTGTGTCTGTGTGTCTATCTTATCCCCAAGCGTGAGGGGAGGGTCCTCGAATCACAATCCTGGTGTGATCTTCTGAACTTGCACCACATTCTCATCAAGGATTCCTCTTAACTCCTGGATTTTAGTGCTGGTGGAAGGGGAACGACAATAATTTGCACTGGGATCTGAACGTTCCCAGAGAAATTATGTCTTCCGCTTCAGTCACAGCTGATCACATCCCTGTCGGTGGGGGATTTTCAGTGGAAGAATCTATAGGCCATTTGACTGTGAAAAAACAGAGAAGGCTGTCTCAAAAGTACCAGGAGGCTCATAACCTACTACCAGAGAGCCTGCTGGTCCATTTACTTTGGACTGATTTAATAAAAGTGCATTCATAGACCAGTTGTCTGGTCATGGTAACCCATCCATCTCTTGGGATAAGAATATTAGTGGCGGCATGTTATTCTTTGAGATAATTACATGATTTTGTTTCTTCTGTTCAGACTTTTTAGATGTTTCGCAGCCAATTTTAAAGGGTGGGAATCCAATAAAAATAAGCAGAGCTTTCAGCAGCAGAACCGTTCAACTGCAGTTGGAATTACGCAACCTGCTTCCTTTTAAGAGCTTGCTGTGTTGTGCCCCTGGATGTTTCCGATGTTCTTCAAATCCCTGGAAAATCATTTCTGCTTCACTTATCCTAAGCAGTGAGCAAGCAGATATTTCTTTGGGGGAAGGTTAGAGATACTGCCAGTTTAATTTTTGAAGCACCGGTGGCTAAAGTGCTGCATTTTTAAGCACCCTCCCCCCCGGCAGTGTGCTTATCTCGCTTCCCTTTATCTATCAAGGTATTGATATATCTGCTTTTCTATTGACTCCCAGGCTCTCTTTGCCTTCCTTTTACACCAGCCTCTCTCTAACTCTGCCTTTCAGGCTTAATCCATTTTGTAAGCCTCTCTACAAAATGTCTGCACTTTTAATCATTTTCTTAAATGGGCTTGAACGCGTCGCTGTAATGAGAACACAAAAGTAAGTGCTTGCTCTTAGTTTTGCCTCGACTGTATTTCTTTTTGCCTTCTCACTTCCGCTGCGACTCCACGGATCAATTTAATGTTTTCGTGAAAGCTTCCACCTGGAACTGTTGACTGTTGTTTGAGCAAAACATTTGCTTCGTTACAATACAATCACCCAAACTGTATGCTTGATTGCCCGATTTTAACTTCTCCTACTGCATCATAAAATTTAAGAGAATGGATAAAAACAGATGATGCACATTTATTGATGAAATACCCAGTTTAATAAAATGACATTTGCCCATCATTGAAATTATATCAAAGTTGGTGCCAGGTTAAAGCTGCAATACGTCTAGATTTTCCTGGACATTACTGGGATTTCAAAGGCAGAATTGACGTCCAGGGGGAATTCTCAAAAGGCGGAGCTTTGTCCTGGATCTTTGGCAAGTCAATCAGAAAATCGTGTTTTCTGGGCATTTTGGGGGGGCAACCCTATGTCAGGTGAACCTCACTAGGAAGAGAGTGCTGGTGTTATTTAAGCCTACTTGTATGGGGCTGCAAAGAGACATTTTCCCAATAATGTTCAGTTCTTCACATTTCTACATACATTTGCAATTCTTTTTCAAAGTCCTCATTGAACTAAAGAAGATCCTAAAATATACGTTCACAAAGAAATACGTTCTACATTGAACTAAAGAAGATCCTAAAATATACGTTCACAAAGAAATCAGAAATTTTCCTATTAGGGATACTAGGCCACGAGATAAAAAAAGAAGACTGTAAATTAGTATACTATGCAGTCACAGCTGCAAGGGTAGTGCTAGCCCAGATGTGGAAACAGCAGGAAACACCAACGGTGGAGGAGTGGAGATCAAAGCTGCTAGACTACGCGGAATTGGATAAACTTACAGGGAAAAGTTAGGTATATAAGAGACCATAAGTTCATCAAGGATTGGGGAAAGTACGTAGACTATCTGGAATCTATCAGTGAGGGGAAAAACAACGCTAAAGGGATTCAGAGATGCACTGTGATAGACTAGGAGTTATTGTGTAAAGAAACTAGGAGATAGAGAAAGGTACAATGACAATACATGCTAAGAAATGTGTAACCCAAATTATTACTTCAAATGATTTTCGGGCAAGCTAAAGGAAGCCTCGAAAGGGAAGATTAGGTAATTTTGCTGATGTGAAAATTATAATTTTGTGTATCTTCTTTTTTATTTTTATTTTCCTTTTTATTATTTTTTATTGTTATTTGTCTGTGTAATATTCTTTTTTGTTTATCTGTGTTTTAGTCTCTATTTCCTTTATGGAATGAAGCAATAAAAAGAATTTTCCAAAAAAAAGAAAAAGAAAAAAAAGAAAACCCATCACTTTAGTGCAAACTTATTCCAATAAAGTGGCACCTTGGTTTACAACCATAATCCTTTCTGGAGGTCTGGTTGTAAACCAAAACAGGTTGTAACCCAAGGCGCACTTTCGCCAATGGGACCCCTCCCCCCAAAAATGGGCTGTAATCCAAAAAAAAAAAAAGGGTTGTAATCCAAAAAAATGGACACGCACTTCCGGGTTAGACGTGGTTGTAATCCAAAGCGGTTGCAAACCAAGCTACCACTGTATACACATTTTGCTATGCCTTTGCAAAACTTACACATTTTTCAAAGCAGTGTCCCTCTATAAAATGCATTTTGTTAGTTATTTCCACTAATAGAAGCATTTTAGGCACAATTTACCCCTGCATATGCATTGCTGTGCACATTTATTTGCCTGGAGAACTGCATTGCAAAATTCAGAGAAGTGTGGCTCTGTTTCGTTTCATGTATGGTTATGGGAGGCACAATTTAGGTATATTCCCTTTTAAATGTGAACTGGATCTCATTTCTCCCACATCGCTACTTGAGGATCAAGCTAGAGACTTCCTATGGCTTCCGGAAACATAAAGAAGGGCATAAAATGGTATCCAAACAAGGTGCCATAATAAAAACACAAGGCTACTTCTTCACTGCCATCGTTTCCTCATCAATATATTATCAAAACGCAAAACTTAAAACAAAGAAAGTGTTTTGCGAGGAGTATATCTGTCTCAGAGAGGGGCAGGCACAGACAGATCTTAAATCTTGATGGATCTTTACCCATCAGCAATTTCAAATAAGGCACAAGGAAATATAATCACTTCAGCTGAACCACCAGGCACAGAGATGTTGTGTGTCATCCTGACAGTTGTGCTTTGAAGCACATTTTCCAAAAGGAAATACAACTCGAGACTGATATTGCCGCAGAGTAAACCTAGCAATGCTCGCGAAGCTGGCCAAAGCTAATGGACTCGTCTCTTAATAGCTCGCACCCAGCTGGAGGAAATGGGCTTTTCCTTTCCGAAGGAAGGGGAAAGCCATCTGAGGTCAGTTGGAGCTGATGGGGATCGGCTTTCAGTTGCAGCAAGCTGCCTAAATACTGGGGACCCAGGTGGTGGTGGTGCAGCTGCAGAACACTGTCAAGGGAAGAGGATGACTGGGCTTTGCCAAATTTTATTACAGGCCTTCTGTCCCTTTAAGAGCTTGAAACAGGTGCACTATTCCCCTGTCATCATAAGGCAGCACTGGGAGAAGCTACACTTGGGAGATGCCTGCTTTTCTCACAGTGTTTGTATCCCAGATGGAATACGACAAGTCTATAAGCTGTTCATATTTTAAAAATAATATTAAAGAATCTGCAGACTTAACTGTTTGCTTTGATAATGGTACACCCCCAAGTGTTTATCAGGATTGCTGCAACTTCCGGTTTGCATTTTGTGAAAAAAGTAAATAAGTAAATAAAAAATATATTCCTCATGCAGGCACATTGAGTCCTGTGTTGAAGAGAACACCACAAGGCTAACTGGGTCAGTTCTGTTGAATTCAGGGGAGGTTACTCGCAGGTAAGTTGAATTAGGGTTGTAGCAGCGCAATTTTGTTAGCACATAAGCAGTGCTGGTTCTGTGCATGCCTCCTCAATAGCAAAACAGACAAAGCTCAAGGAAGGGTTCTGTGGTTGCATATGTGTTGCATTGCAAAATAGCCTGATTCCAAACAGGGCTGGAAAAGATGTCTGAGTGAAACCTTGCAGAATTTCTGTCACTGTGTGTAGTCAAAGCTGAGCGTGATGGAGCAACAGTTTCACTGCATTTGAGGCAGTTCCATGTTTTCTGATTGAATTTACTTCCAGGAAAGGGCTACGCGAGACCGTGATTTTGCGGCCTTGGGTGACAGTTTCAGGCCTTGGGTGGAATCCTTTAATCTAACTTCCTAAATGGGGGGGGGGGGCTGAAGTGGTGACCTAGGGTTCCCCGTTAAAGAGGTCTTGAGGGGAGGCATTGGCCATACGCCGAGAAGTTGTCATTGCTCTCCCATGTGACAGCGGCAAAACAGGGTGTGGGCTCTCTTCTTGAACATATGTTCTCCAGAGCCAGCCCAATCCCCACACATTCTGGATAACCCTGATGTCTCCCAGACCCCTGGCTGGGGACTGGGAAGGATAAACGCCCAATGCCTGAGCCAAGGTCTCCCTACATCTGAAACTTAATAAAGTTGTGGCCAATTTTAATCCCATAGCACATTGTCTTGAGTCATTATTCCGCTTGGGTGTCGCCTGGGTTTGGGGGGACTCCGCCTGTCCATGCAAAGGGCTACAGCCAGTGTGGCAAATATGTAGCCTTCTAGATGTTGCTGAATGACAATGCCCATCACCACTGGCCATTGCTCATACTTTCTGGAGGACAGAAGGTTCCTCACACTTGTGTTTTGGATTGCACCTGAAGCCTGCAGTTCTCCAGGAGGTAGCTCCTATTAAACTCTGTTGATTTGGAGATGGGGGTGATATATTCCTATAAGCATCATAGAGAAGCCACAGTTATTTGTATATATTCCATTCTAACTCTTCCTTTCCACCAAGGATCTCAAGGTTGTGAAGATGTTTCTGCTCTCCCCGCCTTCCACTCAATATCCCTCATATCATAAAGCAGTGTTTCTCAAACTTGGGTCTTTCACTGTCGTTGACTCTGACTCCCATCATCCATAGCTAGCGGGAGCAATGGTCAGGGATGATGGGATGATATGGGGCCCAGTACAAACTATCCAGGGCTCAGGTCCATTGTGTTATCAACTGATGGCCGCTTACCCGATTTTGAGGTGAGCGGCCATTGCAACCAACCTCGGCCACTCCCTTCTCCATCTTTGATTCAGCCACTGCTGCTTTCCTGGCCACCACAGAGCATCTTGGGTCCCACCAGGACCTGCTGTCTGAATTCAGCCAATCTGTAGTGGCCTGGGGGGTAGGGCTTTGAGAGAGGACCTGGAGGCTGCAGGCTTCACTCAAGTCCACACCCCAGCCATAAAAGCCAGCCAGCTCAGTCCAGGGTTCAAGCCCACTGCATTACCTGCCACCAAGAGCTCCTGCTTTCATGTGGGCCTAGTATATGACCTAGTATATGTGCTGGAGGCAGAGGTAAACATGTATGTGAAATAAACATGCCTGCATTTGCAGTGGTCGTATCTTAATTTTTGACAAACTAAAATGAATATTAACTGCCGCACATACTTAGAAATTATGCATAATGTGTGTGCTAGTTTTACCAAAGGTGTGTGCGCATAACTTATTTTTTTAGGCAATATACCGTATATGATTTCCTTTTACAGTACCTTATTTACAGCATTGCTGCAATTGCCAGATGGATCCATAAAATAATGGTGCTATGAATGATATAATTTGTATTCCCTAATTACAATCATGAAGTGTTTTATTTTCCTGTAAAAATGTGAGCCAGTAGGGTACCAGGCATAATGGGATTAAATATGAATGGCGTTGAGCTGTGAGTGAGTAGGCAGGTTTACAAATAGTGAAAACTGCATGTTACTGTAGAGTCATCAGTTTCTTAACAGAATCATAGAATTGTAGTGTTGGGACCCTGAGGTCTATCTAGTCCAACCCCCTGCATCCTAAACATGCTAAAGTGGATGTTTGTATCCATGCATTCCAATTTGGACAAATGTAAGCATCTGCACTTAGGCAGGAAGAACCAGATGCAGAAATATAAGATGGGGACACCTGGCATACTAGCAGTACATGTGAAAAGAATCTAGGGGTCTTCGTGGACCACATGCTTAACATGAGTCAACAGAGTGATGCAGCAGCAGCAGAAGAAGAAGAAGAAGAAGAAGAAGAAGAAGAAGAAGAAGAAGAAGAAGAAAGTGAGTGCTATTCTAGGCTGCATCAACAGAAGTATAGTGTCCCGATCAAGGGACATAATAGTACCACTCTATTCTGCCTTAAACAGGGACACGGGTGGCGCTAGGGACGCGGGTGGCACTGTGGGTAAAAGCCTCAGCGCCTAGGGCTTGCCGATCGAAAGGTCGGCGGTTCAAATCCCCGCGGCGGGGTGCGCTCCCGTTGCTCGGTCCCAGCGCCTGCCAACCTAGCAGTTCGAAAGCACCCTCGGGTGCAAGTAGATAAATAGGGACCGCTTTCTAGCGGGAAGGTAAACGGCGTTTCCGTGTGCAGCTCTGGCTCGCCAGAGCAGCGATGTCACACTGTCCACGTGACCCAGAAGTGTCTTCGGACAGCGCTGGCCCCCGGCCTCTTGAGTGAGATGGGCGCACAACCCCAGAGTCTGGCAAGACTGGCCCGTACGGGCAGGGGTACCTTTACCTTTACCTTTATTCTGCTTAATGCTTTTGAATTATGCTGCTGGAGGAGACTCTTGAGAGTCTCATGGACTGCAAGAAGATCAAACATATCCATTCTTAAGGAAATCAGCCCTTAGTGCTCACTGGAAGGACAGATCCTGAAGCTGAGGCTCCAATACTTTGGCCACCTCATGAGAAGAGAAGACTCCCTGGAAAAGACCCTGATGCTGGGAAAGATTGAGGGCACAAGGAGAAGGGGACAACAGAGGACGAGATGGTTGGACAGTGTTCTCGAAGCTACTGACATGCGTTTGACCAAACTGTGGGAGGCAGTGGAAGACAGGAGTGCCTGGCATGCTCTGGTCCATGGGGTCACACAACTAAATAACTGAACAACAACAACATTCTGCCTTGGTCAGACCACACTTGGAATACTGGGTCCAATTCTGGGCACCACAATTAAAGAAGGAGGTTGACAAGCTGGAATGTGTGCAGAGGACGGCAACCAAGATGATCAAGGGTCTGGAAACCAAGCCTTATGAGGATTGGTTGATGGAGCTGGATATGTTTAGCCTGGAAAAAGAGGAGAGGAGATATGATAGCCATCTTCAAATATCGGAAGGGCTGTCAGATGGAAGAGGGAACAAGCTTGTTTTCTCCTGTTCTGGGGGGTAGGGCTCAAACCAATGGTGTCAAGCTACAATAAAGGAGATTCCGACTAAACATCAGGAAGAATTTTTTGACAGTAAGAGCTGTTCAACATTGGAACAGTCTCCCTCGGAAGGTGGTGGACTCTCCTTCCTTGGAGGTTTCTAAGTAGAGGATGGGTGGCCATCTGTCATGGATGCTTTAGCTGAGATTCCTGCATTGCAGGGGATGGACTAGATGACCTTTCATGTACCTTCCAACTCTATGATTCTATGAAATAAATTATGTACACTGCATATATATATATATATATATATGCAGGTTTTGGTGTCCTCGGGTGTCTTCCCGTGTAAAAGTTGGGGTGTCTAGGCGACGTTTCGACGAGGTCTCACTCGTCATCTTCAGGCTGGTGCTTTCGGCTTCTTGTTACTGGAACAGAGCTCTCTGTTCCAGTAACAAGAAGCCGAAAGCACCAGCCTGAAGATGACGAGTGAGACCTCGTCGAAACGTCGCCTAGACACCCCAACTTTTACACGGGAAGACACCCGAGGACACCAAAACCTGCATTCCTGTACCCGTGAAAATCTACGAAAGCATATATATATATATATATATATAATCACAAGGCACTACTGCTTTATTTAGGCTGATGGTTGGATTGGCAGCATGGGAGGATAAATAGATCATGCCTTTGTGTGTTTTTTATCTTAGTCAGTAAAAAAACACCTCTTGGGAGCATTTTGACCATTTAATATCCAATGGACTTGATTCCACTCTTAGCTAAGCCAGTTCCCTCTGTATAATAAGTCTATTGACTTCATTAGAATTATGCCTGATTTCTACCTGTGAGGAAAATTAAACCTTATGCACAATCTCTCAGTCCCTTGAGGCCTAATGCAAACTACCATCAATTCCATCTGGCATGTGTAATCTAAAAGAAAATTGAACAATATATTTTATAAATGAATCCCACCATTGTTCTTTGTTCATTTCTGCAAGATGGTACAGTGTGTGCTATTTCTTTACTTGGTAGTATTTTATATAAATATGAAGGTAAATTAAATGGTGTGTTGTAAGTGCTATTTGTGGGGAGCAGAAATTGTACTCCGCTTTCCAAGAGTTAGATTACGTGTGTTGCTTTTAACGACAAAAGCAATTATTTGTATAGCCCTCTCAATTTGCTTTGGGAATTTTACAACTAAACATTAAGAAAATGCTTAATGGAGTCTACACACTTTTTAAGAAAACACACAGCATTAGAGTGTTTTCAGAGAAGTATGTCAGCAGCACAATTTTAAACATTTATATATTCAGTGTTCTAAGGATGCTGTTATGAGTTCTATGGATGGAAGGATCTATATCTGGTCTGTATTAATTTTGCATGTGTCATCCCAGTTTGCCCAATTTCTGAATTTATCTGTGTCCACTTGCGTCCCTAAAAATCCTGCAGGTATTTGCCCTAGGGAAGAACCTTCCCCACACTTTCTAATAGTAAGTTAGGTGAAATTGAATCTGTTATAAAAATTTGAGTTACAGATAGGTAGCCGTGTTGGTCTCCCATAGTCAAAACAATTTCCCCCCCCCTTCCAGTAGCACCTTAAAGACCAACTAAGTTAGTTCTTGGTATGAGCTTTCGTGTGCATGGTATCTGAAGAAGTGTGCATGCACACGAAAGCTCATACCAAGAACTAACTTAGTTGGTCTTTAAGGTGCTACTGGAAGGAAAAAAAATTATAAAAAATTGAGCCACTGTTGCTTGCTAGGTGGACTGAGAAGACAGGTGCAAATACACCTATAGCTTGCTGCTTAATTCAGGGTGGGGAAAGCCTTTCTGATGTTGCTGTGGCCCAGGCAGGTGCATTATGAGAGCAGCAAAATAACCAGACTGTACAACAGTGATGGGATAAAAATCAGGCCAAATCTTTATTGACAGCAGCAGGTGGGCAAGGGTTGGCATGGCATTGGGTCCCAGGATCAGTTCATCATTCCACAAGCCCCATATTGATGGAATGGATTCACTGGGTTTGGATCACTCCAAACAAGTACAATGAGAGTTGGCCAGTGTTGAACCTTGCCATGGTGCAAGCCAAGCAAACAAAGTCTCAATGGAGGACCAGGGTGCAGATTCCAACCAGGCAGATACTGAACCCACAGTTGGGTGTTGTCATGGTCAATTCTACTCTCAGGCCCCTTATAGGGCACTCCCTATACTTGATCCTGCCCAATGCCATTTCCGCTCTCAAACAAACAACGTTCATCTGGCTTACAAAGGAAGGCCATAATTTCACTGGGGGAAAGGTGATAAAACCCCCAATCAGGTTGAGAAGAGAGAGAGAGAAAAAAATCCTTTCTGGCCCTGTCAACCAGTGACCCAAAATTGCTCAGTGAAGGCTCTAACCTGAGGGCAGGCGGGTGGGAAGCTCTCAAAGCAAAATGGCTGTGAGCTCCAGGGGGAGCAGCCTTATATAGGCTTTCCCCTCCCCTCTTCAGCAAGGGCTCATGGGACAGCTTTTTCCTATGAGCTCATCACACAGAGAAGATATGGAACAAAACCTTGCCCAATCTATGGGACATGGCGCCGTCAGCCAAAGGCGTCCCATTCTTATTGGGCATGGAATGAGGCTTCTTAAACCATAGAGAATCAGGAAACCTTGTTGATCTACTGCAAATTAGACCAGAGATGCACCAGCAGAGCTCACCCCAGCTTCTGCTGGGACCAAAACTCTCTAATCAATCATTGCAAAAGAATTCTGATTGACGCACAGTATGATAGGATAAAATGGCTGCTTCACTCGCAGCGTGGTTTCCTGTGCATTATCCTAGGCATGCATAACTTCAGGGTTAAGTATCTATCAAATTAACACTTTCTGCACTTATTGAAGGTATGATGGACAACATTCTGGAGGCAGTTCCCCCATAGGAACAAGTCTTTGTAAGGTTGACCTTTAAATGTCCCTTGCTGCTGTAAATGGTTGGCCAAAGAATGAAGCGTGAGAATAAATCAAATATGTTATTGTTTGTCCCATAACTTTGAAGGTTTCATTTTTTCCCTGGCATCTCCAAAGTCTGTTTTCACAGGTCTTAATTGCCTTTAAAATAGTCCTCAGAGAACAGTAAGGCAACGTTTTCCTATCTTCTTTAAAGCCATTGCAAACTTGCACTTGATATTTCCCAAGCCCTTTGAAATTAGAATTTCATGTACTGTGTGCGCATCAGTTCAGCTCAGATGTTTTCCAAAAGCAAATTGCCTTGGAATGCTGTTTCCGTTAGTTTTACACAGAGTGGATATGGCCACAAACCTGAATCTCTTTCTGTGTCAAAAAAAGTTCTGAGCAAATCCCTTCCTGATTGGCACTGGCTCTTTAACCCTCTGAAGCAAATATTCATATAATAGAAAGTAAGTGCTTAAAAGAGGTTTTGGTTGTTGTTGTTTTTCTTTTACAGAGGTTACTATTGTTTAGAATTTCTCTGTGATTTTTTTTTAAAAAGCATTAAAAAGGAAACCTCCCACTTCGGATTACGGCATTGGTGTGACCCATTTAACTCATTTATTTTCAAGTTTGTTGGAAACAACAGCTGTTGCAGAACAAAGATAAAGACACAAGACATAACCTTCCTGGTTTTTTGGCAGAACATCACACAATTTACATAAAAATAAGCTACATTCTTCACAAAGGATGGAGCTGATACAATAACTTCTCCGCAAACCTATTTATATGAAGTGTGCTTATTATTTAGGGATTTAACCGGCAGAGAAAAGGCACCTAACTCTGTATCTAGGTACCCTGATTCCTGCAATCACTGGTAGGCTGTAGTTAAGGATGTATAAGCATCACTTTTGTAACAGCTTTATCTTAGGGAAACAGCAAAGCAGGTGCCAATAAATTAAGATGCTCTGGTTCAAGAGAACAAGTCTAAATCACAATTCTTTATTAAATCCTCTTTCTTTCAGACAGAAATATTTATTTATTCAATGTCTGAATCGAACCATTGGTCCATCGAGCCCAATAATGTCTAAATTGAGTGGCAGTTGCTCTCCTAAGTTTCAGACAGCAGTCTAAATGGAGATGCCAGGGACAGATTCTGCAAACTTCTGCCTGTGAAGCTAGGAAAGCAGCAGATATATCCTTAGAAGCATTTTCACATAACAGTGGTACCTTGGTTTTCGGACAACTTAGTTCTCAAACATTTTGGCTCCCAAACATCACAAACCCGGAAGTTTGCGAACTATTTTTGGAAGCTGAATGTCCGACGGGGCTTCTGTGGCTTCCGGTTGGCTGCAGGAGCTTCCTGCAGCCAATCAGAAGCCACACTTTGGTTTCCGAACATTTTGGAAGTCGAACAGACTTCCGGAACAGATTCCGTTTGACTTCCAAGGTATGACTGTACTGTTATTTGTCTCCGAATTATTATTAAAAATATTAATAAAGCTATTATGTATTAATCGTCTTCCTCATATGTGCCAAGTTCATATGCAAAATATAAAAAGGCAAATTTAAAGAGTTGCAAAACAGCACAAAAAAATAACAGAAGACAATTTTTAAAACAATAAAGAATGGACACCTGTGGCAGAGACTTTTCATCCTGCTGGGAAAACCTGTTGGAACAAAAATGTCCTTGATGTTTCTGCATATCAGGTGGCCCCAAAGGGTTTATTTGCAACTGGGAAGTAGTTGTTAAATGCCATTGGGTTCAGGGTGAGCTTTTTTAGCCTTTTTATCTTCTTCAGAGCAGACATGCCACTTGTGTTCACCACAACCTGAACACGCCTAGTCATGCCGCCCCCCCCCCCCACAACTAGCTTTGCTCAGCCATGAAAGGAAGGGTTCAAGAGGGCAGATTATTTGCTGCATTCTCACAAGCAAAACCTGAAACTGATCCCACAAAAACAACTTGGTGGGACATCAGAAACCTCACTTGGAGCTCATCAATTGTGTTCCTGAGCCAGACCAGCGGGAACAGCCTCAACATGGACATTGAAGTCTGCTAGGACGAGAGTCCTAGGTTTCTCCAACAGCTCTCCAGAGACTGTCTCCATCAGCTTGATCACAGAGGTTGCTGGGCAACAGGGTAGCCATGAAAACCATCAGCATCCCCATTCTGTATCTTTGATCTGCTACCAGGTGCAGGCCCAAAGGGCAGCCCCTAAATGCAGATGTTCCCTGCTGAATGTTTCTGGACAATGGCAACACCCATTTGACTCTTCATTATGTGCATAGCTGTCAACTTACACATTTGAAAATAAGGGACCAGCAGCCTCAAATATAAGGGATCAGCAGTCAAAATAAGGGATTTTCCAAGCACAGGTATATTCAACTTCAGAGCCCCTCCGAGCCAAAGGCAGAAAGCCCAGCCAGCAGCCAAACGAAGCCTTAAGCGGTGGTTCCCACTGTGCAGCAACCCGGCAAAGGGGATGAAGCAAGGAAAACCACCGTCACCTCTCCGCTGGGAAGCGCTGAGCAAAGGCGAGTCCCCAGGCAACGCGGCCGATTTGATCAGGACAAGGCATGCAAGCTCCACCCCCCAGTCGTTCTTAGATTCCTTATTGGGTGAGCAACACAGCCAAGCAACCCAGTTGGAGCCTCCCTCCTCCCTGGCCGGCAGGCAGGGAGGGAGAGGAGCTGCTTCCTTTGAAACCCAGGAAATTTAAGGGACATCATCAATAAGGGACAGCAGCAGGACACAGCGCTGGGATAAGGGAGTTTCCCGCCAAATAAGGGACGGTTGACAGCTATGCTTGGAACGCATCAGTTGTGTTCCTGAGCCAGACCAGTGAGAACAGTCTCAATATGGACATTGAAGTCTACTAGGACGAGAGTCCTAGGTTTCTCCAACAACTCTCCAAAGACTGCCTCCATCAGCTTGGTCACAGAGGTTGCTGGGCAACAGGGTAGCCATGAAACCATCAACATCCCAGATCTGTATCTGCTCCCAGGTGCAGGCCCAAAGGGCAGCCCCTAAAGGCCGAGGTTCCCTGCTGAATGTTTCTGGACAATGGCAACACCCATTTGACCTTCCATACTTGGTATGCTAGTGGCATACCAAGTATGCTAGTGGCATACCAAGTATTCTAGCAGGCGTAACTGGATCAGATCCACTCCTCCCAACTCCCCCACCCAAATCTTGCTGATGAATGCCAGATTGGCTTCTCCATTCTGTCTTGCCAGCTGAGTGAGATATTGTTATGAACAAACTGGGCATTTGGGTAAAAAAAAACCAGTTGAAATGGATGGCATTTTGGTGACTGAGCAATCATGGTCTTGGGACTCCAGGATGGTATGTATAGAAAAGGAAACTGTATGTAATCATTTGAAAATCTATCTCTTCTGAAGGAATTTTCTTTCCTGGGCCATACCTTTGATGCTCCATGGACTAGAAAAGGCATCCCCATTATCACTTATTCCACAATTCCTAGACACCTATCAAAGATGCAAAAGTTGCATCTGTACCATACATTTAAAACACAGCTGTCCCCCTTTAACAGCCTTGGTTTCCCCTCAAAGAAAGTTGAAGAGTTCTGAGGGTTGCTAGGAGACCCCTATTACTGTCACAAAGCTACATTTCTCAGAGCTCCCTGGAAAGAGGAACTGACTATTAAACCACTCTGGGAATTGTAGTTTGGGGAGAAAAATTGGGATCTCCTAATAACTCTCAGCACCCTTAACAAGCTGCAGTTCCCGAATTTTTTGGGGAAGCCGTGATTTTTAACAGTACTATAATACTGTTTTAAATGTTCACTGCAGATGAGGCCAAAGCTTACATACAAGCAGGTATTCAATGACAAAAATACAGAAGAATTAATGGGCACACACCATTTATGTCATACTCACCATTGTCCCACCCAACAAGGTCATCTGATATGTCCCTGTCTTCATTAACAAAATGTTGGAGGGTGAGAAACATTTTGTTAAATATCACAACACTTTTATTGTTTGTGTTAGGAAGGCTCGAAGTCAAAGGTAGCCAATAAGTGCTAAACATGCTGTGATGTTGTTACACATTATTATTATTATTTTAACATAGACAAGAAAAGCAAAAGGAAGTTGCTAAGTTTTGTTCCCAACCAAACTGGTTGTTAAAAAGCCATACAAAGAGGAATGACATTTCTATATATCACTGAAAGGTCCCTACGGAATACCACACTGTGCAACAGCTGTTAAGATACCTATAATACACCTTCCCCATGAATTGCTCTTGTGTGATTCAGGAAATTAGGTTTGCAAGACAGATTCCATTTCTTCATGAATATATAATAGTATATTAAGCACAGTTTACCTGTTTGCACAAAGAACGCTGTGAGATACTTCTACAGAAGACATTCCTGTTTTTGCCTCAACGTTGCAATATAATGAATTTATTTTAATTAGCAATGGGCATCTTGAGACAGAGATTTGATTAAAAGATTTAAATAAGATAAATGTTACAGAGCCCTTTTTAAAGATTTTATTGATAATCTTCCACAAAGTGTCTACACATGCATTTATCCTCATTGTACTAGATATCTGATGAAAATGACTTATGACATTCCTATTTTTCCATAGCCTACAGCATTCGGAGTTGAGTATTGGAAAATCAGGTGAAAATGTGCAAGAGAAAACAGCACAGTGATGTGTTTTTATGTGCGTGAAGAGGATGACAGGATGATTCCTGACTATCATGCTAAGCCACGGCTGTTGGGCATTGGATTCCAACATCTGGAGCTCCACGGGCTTCCCAACCCTGGTTTAAATCCATGTAACACTCAGGTGGATCTTTTCCTGAAAAATCCCCCCTCCAAATGTCAAATATTTCATTTATGTGCAATTTATGTGCAAGGGACGCGGGTGGCGCTGTGGGTTAAACCACAGAGCCTAGGACTTTCCAATCAGAAGGTCAGCGGTTTGAATCCCCGCAGCGGAGTGAGCTCCCGTTGCTCGGTCCCTGCTCCTGCCAACCTAGCAGTTTGAAAGCATGTCAAAGTGCAAATAGATAGATAGGTACCGCTCTGGCGGGAAGGTAAACAGCGTTTCCATGCGCTGCTCTGATTCTCCACATGACCCGGAAGCTGTACGCCGGGTCCCTCGGCCAATAAAGCAAGATGAGCGCCACGACTCCAGAGTCAGCCAGGACTGGACCTAATGGTCAGGGGTCCCTTTACGTTTACAACTGTCTGGACAGCTGAAAACCAGACCATTGGAATGAGTATCTTCTCAGCTCCCACCGACACTGATTTGTCATTCACTCATTCAGACCAATGCCCCGACCATCTGCATCCTATCAAGGTAAACAGCATTTCCATGCTCTCTGGTTTTCAACATGGTGCTCTGTGCTCCAGAAGCAGTTTAGTCATGCTGGCCACATGACCTGGAAAGCTGTCTGTGGACAAACGGGGGCTCCTTCAGCCTGAAAGCAAGAGGAGTGGCAAAACCCTATAGTCAGCCCAAAACCCCTTAATCAGCTTTGACTGGACTTAACTGTCCAGGGGCCCTTTACCTTTTTATCTTTACCTATCTTTGTTCATTCCACCCCTCCTCCTGCTCATCTGGTCAGGTGCTTGACTCTGTACAGCTTTTTCCTCACTTCTTGAGGTACCCCCATGGATGTGTGCATTGTAGCTGTTTCATTTTGTGCTGTTCTTTTGGTTTCCACCACCCCAACTTCCCCCATCCCTCCAGTGACCAACCTGCCAGGAAGCTACTATAGTGTTTCTGCCTCCACTCAGTGAGCCACTTCTGGATAAAAGGTACTGGAAGCCAGGGGAGTGCTGAGAGGACAGAAGGGATAACACATTGGAAGATGTGATGGACAGAGCCTGGGTCGGCCTCCTGAGGATCCAGAAACCAATCAGGTCTTGGTGGAGTATCATCCAATCAGCATGAAGAATATAGCAACTACAGTGGTACCTCAGGTTAAGAACTTAATTCGTTCTGGAGGTCCATTCTTAACCTGAAACTGTTCTTAACCTGAAGCACCACTTTAGCTAATGGGGCCTGCCGCTGCTGCTGTGCCGCTGGAGCATGATTTCTGTTCTCATCCTGAAGCAAAGTTCTTAACCCAAGGTACTATTTCTGGGTTAGCGGAGTCTGTAACCTGAAGCGTCTATAACCTGAAGCGTCTGTAACCCAAGGTACCACTGTATATCTCTTCAGCTAACGGAATAGTGGGAATACCCCAGAATAAATCTTTGCTATCCCAGGAGAGCAGCTGAGATGAAGCGACATAAACAGTAGTTAAGGGAAGTGTTAGAAACTGAGGTGTGAAAGGAGCTAAATGGCACCTTATACATAGGTTATGGGTGCAACAGCGGAATGTCTGGGCGCACTTTTTTAATAACAAGAATGCAAAGTTGGAAATGCATGAACTGCAGCTGTCAGGGGCTGGGCAGAGGAGGAGGAGGGGTGGAGACCGCCTCCCCATCCTGACCATTCCAGAGAGGGGGAAGAGGAAGAAAGTATAGATTTGCAACAGGGGTTTGCGGGAGACACAGCTCAGAGGCAGAGGAAGGCGAAAATTGGGAAATCATGGGAGAGGAGGAGGCAGAGCTGGAGAAGCACCTGGCTGACGTGTTGTCACTAGAAAGCATTCCAGACCCATCATCTCCCAGAACCTGGAGAGCCTTAAAAGTAGGAGAGCAAAAAGCTCAAAGGGCACGTAGCAGCACCTGTTGAAGAGCCAGTGTGGTGTAGTGGTTAAGAGCGGTAGTCTCGTAATCTGGGGAACCAGGTTCGCGTCTCCGCTCCTCCACATGCAGCTGCTGGGTGACCTTGGGCTAGTCACACTTCTTTGAAGTCTCTCAGCCTCACTCACCTCACAGAGTGTTTGTTGTGGGGGAGGAAGGGAAAGGAGAATGTTAGCCGCTTTGAGACTCCTTCGGGTAGTGATAAAGCCAAACTCTTCTTCTTCTTGAAGTGTCATGAATGAGGAAGTGGGAGAGACATGGATGAGGTGGAGATTCACTTGGGACAACGCCATTATCCAAGAGGCTGGGTCATATAGCCTTTCTCTGTAAAGTCTGAAATAAAAAAGGACTGTAGGAAACTTTTCCTCGCCTTTATACTTTCCTGGGCAACCAACCGGGGGCCAGTGATAGCATCCTGACAGCAGCTAAAATATTATGCTCATTTTTCACATGGTCTAGTCCTTCCCCTGCCCACCCCCCCTAATATTCTTAAGAGGGTCTCTTCTCCCTCTGGAAGTGGGGAGTTAGAAAAAGGTATTCCTTTCCTTCCACTCTGCAGTTTTAGTCTGAAATCTTAGGCACAGTTACTGCACCCAGAGCTCAGAAACTGCTCACACTAATAATGAAATTCCCCGTCACAAAATGCACCTAGAACAAAGGAGTTTCGAACACTGGTTAAGGGGGAAACTCTTGATGACCTGAAATTGGGACAGTTGAGCTTAGTACACAGTACAGTGGTGCCCCGCAAGACGAATGCCTCACAAGACGGAAAACCCGCTAGACGAAAGGGTTTTCCGTTTTGGAGGTGCTTCGCAAAATGAATTTCCTATGGGCTTGCTTCGCAAGACAAAAATGTCTTGCGAGTTCCTGCGGGGGTTTTTTCCTCCCCCCCTTTTCTAAGCCTCTAAGCCGCTTATCTGCTTATCCGCTAAGCCGCTAAAAGCCGCTATTAGCGCTAATAGCACTAATCTGCTAAACCGTCAATGGGCTTGCTTCGCAAGACGAAAAAACCGCTAGACGAAGAGACTCATGGAACGGATTCTTTTCGTCTTGCGAGGCACCACTGTATATAAATATTGTAATACCAGTTGCTGGGTTTAGACCACAAAGTGGTGATAGGAAACCAGGAATATTATACTCAATACACACACACACACACAATTGTCAAGAGGCTGTCTGAATTACAGGGGCCTATTGCAACATTTTCTTTTGGTACCAAAGTTTCAATTTAATTATGTAACAAACTAAACGTTAAATTAATTTATGGTTCCCACTCAGGTTTTACTCCCAAAGTACTGAAACATGTGTTTACTGCTTACAGTCGAAACTTATTGATTTCCTTTAGGAATTCATTCTTGTCGAGTGTGAATAAGTCCATCTATTTCACATTCACATCAACAATTGAAATTGTGTGAAGACATCTTATTTTCCCTTTGGTTACAAGCTCTTTTTATTTTTTTTTTAAAGGCACATTTACATTTCCCCCCCTCTTCGCATTTAGTACGGATGAGATTTGAAAACAATATTGCTCTTCAGATGGTAAAGAAATATCATTTCTCTTATTTGATGCAAGAGATACTCACCAAGAAATTGCATTATTATGCCGTCTCCTTTTTCTATGCATGACTGAAAAATCATACGCAAGTTAAGAGTTGTTCAGAAATAGCCTCTTGAAATTGTGGGCAGAGAAACTGGGCAGACTACTTCGTCAAATTTTTCCAGGGCGAGGAGAAACCCAACAATATTTTGGGCATAAGACTCACTAAGAAGTGGCAGTTTCACCCCATTTTTTCCCTTTCTTCATAATATTTTTTTTTTCTTCTGACCTGCCACAGCAGCTGTGTGGGAAGCCTACTTCGACCCTGCAATCATCTCCTGAGGCCCTTCTTTGTGTGTTCTTTCCACAAAATATCTGTAGAGAGGCAACATGAAAATAGGCCTTTTCTATGGCAGCATCCTGTTTGTGGAACGCTCTTCCCAAGGAGGCTCGCCTGGCACCTTCATTATATATCTTTAGGCACAAGGCAATGACATTCCTCTTCCCCCAGGACTTGGGCTAATTCAGGGGTCAGCAAACTTTTCCAGCAGGGGGCCGGTCCACTGTCCCTCAGACCTTGTGGGGGGCTGGACTATATTTTGAAGGGGGGTGAATGAATTCCTATGCCCCACAAATAACCCAGGGATGCATTTTAAATAAAAGGACACATTCTACTAATGTAAAAGCACACTGATTCCTGGACTGTCAGCAGGCTGGATTGAGAAGGCGATTGGGCCGGATCTGGCCCCCAGGCCTTAGTTTGCCTAGGTAAAGGTAAAGGTACCCCTGATCGTTAGGTCCAGTCGTGGACGACTCTGGGGTTGCGCCTTCATCTTGCTCTATAGGCCAAGGGAGCTGGCGTTTGTCTACAGACACCTTCCGGGTCATGTGGTCAGCATGACTAAGCAGCTTTTGGCGAACCAGAGCAGCACACGGAAACACCGTTTACCTTCCCGCTGGAGTGGTACCTTTTTATCTATTTGCACTTTGATGTGCTTTTGAACTGCTAGGTTGGCAGGAGCTGGGACCGAGCAAGGGGAGCTCACCCCGTCTCGGGGATTCGAACTGCCGACCTTCCGATTGGCAAGCCCTAGGCTCAGTGGTTTAGACCACAGTTTGCCTACCTATGGGCTAATTAAACAATCTACGACCTTTTAAACTGTGGGAGTTTATTGCTTTTATTTGTTACTAGGTTTCACATTTTTGTGTCCTTATGTTGTAAACTTATTTCTGAGTAAGCATGTATAGCGTTCAACTAGGACTGGACAAATAAGTCTTTTTCAAATTTGTGTCACTTCCTCATGTGTTCCATCACACTTCCACATTCAAACTGCTTTTTATAAGGAAGTTATATTTTTGTGGCAGGGAGGTTGACCAGTGTTTTAGAATGTCATTGAAAGCACTGAACAGTCTACAACTCCTTAGTGTCAAATCCAATTTCCATTTCCATTTATAGCAAGATAATAATACTCACAGATTTCATACATTTGCGATTATTAATCTGATTTTCAGCTACCATAAATTTCTCTTGTGAGAGTCTGCAAGCTTGTATTTATCTCAAGAACATTAAAATCTACTTTTTAAGCTCTTCCGAATGTTGTAGAGATTGATCATGAATTTCCTGAGCAAACGATAATAAATTTTGTTACATCCACTTCCTGATCTTTCAGATACTCAATCATGCTTCAGTTTAATGCTGTGCTCTTCCTTCTCTCGTTGAATATGCTTGCCTGTTGGAGATCCCCGATAAGGTTAGATGTCTTGGACAGATTTTTAAATACTTTTTTTGTATTTTTTCTCCTTCAGCATTTCTGTTCAACTTTCCTCTTTCTATATAACCCATCAGGTACATAGGCTCCAGGAACAGAAAAGAACAAGAACATCAGATTCAGTCTTGTATTTTAGCTCCTTTACATGGGTCAACAACAACTTCACAAAGCTTGCCAAAGGAAAAAGGAAAAAATATATGTGTACCACATCTTCATCTGATGTGAATGTAAACAGATCTCCTAGAATAAGTTGCAATGCCCCCAATTCACACCACCTAAGAGTCTTGCAGTCATTTCATTTCTCTTTCTCTTTCTGTTATAACTGCCAGACAATAGATAATCAATGCCTGATTTACATTAGAATCAAGAGTTAACAGACCAAAACTCTTGAAAGAATGAGCACTGGAAAACATCAAAGAAGGACATTTTTGCAGTCATCTGTGTCAATACTGCAATCCAATAAAATCACAGTACAGTGGTGCCTCGCAAGACGAAATTAATCCATTCCGTGAGGCTCTTCGTATAGCGGTTTTTTTGTCTTGTGAAGCAAGCCCATTGACAGCTTAGCAGATTAGCGCTATTAGCAGTTTAGCGGCTTTTAGCGGATCAGCTGATAAGTGGCTTAGGGGCTTAGGAAAAGGGGGGAGGGGAAAAAACCCGCAGGAACTCGCAAGACATTTTTGTCTTGCAAAGCAAGCCCATAGGGAAATTCGTTTTGCAAAGCGCCTCCAAAACGGAAAACCCTTTCGTCTAGCGGGTTTTCCGTCTTGCGAGGTGTTCGTCTTGCGGGGCACCACTGTAGTGCAGGAGGCAGTCAATGTGGTGTCCTCCATCTGTTGATGGACAACAATACCCATCAGGCCAAGTTAACATGGTCAAAGTTTAGATACCTGTTATGTACTAACTTTGGATCTTAGAACAATAGGCAAGTAGGATCCTAGAATGCAACAAGTGATTGGCTTGCAGGATAAGACCAATCAGGCTCCAGGAAGAAGTTAATCAGCCTGTTAAGGAAGGTAGAATGCAACAACTGATTGGCCTGAAGGAAAAGACCAATCAGGCTCCAGGAGGGAAGCAGAATCAGCCAATCAGACGGGACTCATTGTGTAAATAATGTATATAAACCCCCCCCCCCCCGAGGTTTGGGGGGCAATTCAATCACTGTTTTACAAGCTGCATTAAAGAGCATGAAATCACTACAGGACTCTGAGTATATTTCAATACCTCTGCAAAAATGGCGAGAGGAAACAGTACCTACAAAGGAGGAGAGGCAAACAAATTTGATGGAAAATGTAGAATTAGCAAGCTTAACCAAGTAAGGTTAGAGAGCAAGAAGAGACATGTTTCAAAGAGGACTGGAAACAATTTGTAGATTATTTTAAAAATTATTGTTAGAATGTTAAAACGCTAGTCGGTTTGCAATAAGCTCAACAGTTAAAAATTGGCAAGCGATATGTTTGTTAGAATGATTAGGAAAAATAGAATATGCAGCAGTAATAGGTATCTCGAAGGAAACATGGAGGGATGAGTGGGAAGTCAACAGACAAGAAATTATCAAATGTACTGATTGAAATGCAGTGTATTTTATTCTTCTTTTTCCCTTTTCTTTCTTTTTTCTGTATTCTGAAAAATAAAAATTAATAATAATAATAATGTAATATTATTTGAGTGCAAGAGCCCTGTTTTCAGAATCAGGCTCACAGAAGTGTGCTTGAGATGGAGAGATGAAATTGGTAGCTTTAAATAAATGATTTTGGGCAAGTTCACTTGTTTCTCTGTTGTAATGAACTTCTGTAAAACATAAATTAAATGCTTTCAATAACATAGCTTGACATTTTTGAAAAGCTTCATTTCCTTTAAAGGTCACAGTGCTTCAGCATAGGAACTACAGTTTGGGTCCATGCTGCTCCTCTTCTCTTCAACGGAGTCTCTCATGCAAACAAACACTTCTGTGATTCCCTGGTATGTCCAGGTTGCTGCAGAATGCAATATCTCCAACCAAATCCTGATCAAATAAGGTCCCCTTGTTGAAAGGATTTTCAACCCCTAGACATTGATGCACTTCCTAATGGCAAATTAAGCATCCTATTCAAGGACGGCAGTAGACCTTGAGAAAACGACAATCTCCGAAGGCCACTGTGACTTTGCCAGCATGCTAGCTGGCAAATTGCCAGCATGCTAGAAACTGGAGAGATAGGAAGATCTTACAGTATTTCTTCTTGCTCTGCTTTTTGTGTGTGGCTAAAATGTGACCATCGTTGCTGCTACTGCAGCCCAGCAAGTCCTTAATGGGAATGTGGGGAATGGGCCCCCATGGGGAAATAGGAATATTAGTTATGTTGTGTGTTTGACCTAGCTTCTTACAGTCACATAGGTGCTAGCTGACCAATGGCAAAAGCTAACTCAATAACTTCCACAGGTGAGTGGAGCCTTGACTACAAAAAAGTGACCTTTTGATTGTGATCACACTGTTGCAGTAATTAGGCCAGTATAAAATAAAATCCAAACGAGATGATAATCCACCCATAGCCAAAGAGGGAGCCAAAACAACTATTACAGCTATGCAACACTTTTGGCAAAATCATGAATCTATCTCACCAAACAAAAGCATCACCTTTTGGAAATGAAAAGGCTGTGTTGTATTCCAGACTGAAACCTTTTGCAATTCTTTGTATTTGGGTAAATGCTGGAATTTGACCTTTTATTTCAGTTTCGAATGGAAACCAGTGTGTAATTAGTATCTACCTAGGAATCCATAAACAAATTAAGACCCTCCCAAAACTTGCAGTAACTACCTTATGGTTCATAACTGTTGCATTGTTATGTTTTGCAATGCTTCTACTTGGTTTTATAACCAAAATCTGTCCTAATCTGTTCTCGGTGTCTCTTCCCTTGATACACAGCTTCTGAGCCATTGTTACAAAGCTCTAAGAATATGAATTATGAGCTTCATATTCACATTGTAATCAAGAATGGAAAGAGTCCATTTTGTTCCTTCTCATTTTTCAGGCTTTCAGCTAAGTTTCGCCCAGTGTAGGTTTCTTTGGGGCTCAGTTCTGACAAGCATTTTGATGTTGCATATAGCTGTGCACTGGATTCACCCAACACCTTCCACATAACCTTAGCAGTAAGTGCTGGTAGTGGTCATTTTTTTGGTATATCGAATGTGGGTGCATATTGACTTTTCCTCTGTTCTAGCAAGATGTTCTTACAGTTCCAAATGGACAATCTATTTCAACCTATTCTTACAGTTCAAAATGGACAATCTATTTCAACCAGGAAGATCCCAGCCCCTCCAAGTGTCCCTATTTTCCAGGAACAGTCCCAAATTTACGGAAGCTGTCCCAGTTTCTGATTTGTTCCTGCAATGTCCTGCTTTTCCTTAGGACGTTCCTATTTTCATCGGAGAAATATTGGAGGGTATGGAGTTATGTGACCCCCTGAGCCAAGGAGATAAATAACTGTGCAACCTTTAGAAGTCATCTGAAGCCAGCACATCGAAGTGCAAGTAGATAAATAGGTACCACTCCAGCGGGAAGGTAAACGGCGTTTCCATGCACTGCTTTGGTTTCGCCAGAAGTGGCTTAGTCATGCTAGCTACATGACCCGGAAAAACTGTCTGCAGACAAACGTCGGCTCCCTTGGCCTGTAAAGCGAGATGAGCACCGCAACCCCAGAGTCGTCTGCGACTGGACTTAAATGTTGGAAGGTATGGCATAGTCCGGTTTAAGATGGTGTCTGAGCATTGGAGCTCAGACATGCAGATTGTTCTCACATTTCTGGCTTCAAAATAAGATGAAGAGTAAGAGAAGAAAGAGGATGTGCCCAGGCAGGTAAAGACAATATATATGGCTATGCCCTCCCTGTGTCAGGGCACAGTGGGAGTATCTCTCATAGGGTTCTCTCTAAAAAACTTACAGGAAAACACTCTGAGCTTCAGCTCCTATCATGTGCCTACCTAGCAAACATGCATTGTTGCTTAGACTGCATTGTAAATCTCCCACATTTTCAATGTTGCCCTCTATATATTCTGATGGTATATGTAATAGGCTTGCTTTAATGGGTAAGGCACACATATTTTTGCTTATGGGGTTTTGGACAGTAGAAATAACACTACAAGCTTATTATAATTTCATGGAGCTGAGTCAGTGAATATTTATTCAGATGCATACTAAGAGCAAGCTCTCGGAGGCTTCTTGACCATTAAATAAATGTAGTGCTTAACCTGTGAGCATGGATATATCTTGGAGGAAATGTTAGTTTTCAAAAGGGATGTGGGATTTTCAGGGATGAGAGGATTTTTGCAGTATATGCAACACTCTGCATTCTGTCACACAATGTTGCAGGGTCCTATAGGGGATAAAATAATCATGCAAACTGCATTGATGGACCCCCCCCCCCGTTGCCTTGTCCAGATGTTTGGAATTCTTGATTGGTGAAACCAGCTGCTGATGTTAGATAAGATTTCTGAAGAGGGCTGCCCTTCCTACATAGCTGCTAGCAGCTGCTTTTTACCTCTGCCTAATGGGATATGTTGAAGCTTTAAGGCAAGATGCCTGAAGCACATGATAAATGCAAGTAGCACATTTTTCAGGATCTCTGTGTGTAGTGTGTAGTCATAGGCAGACAGGCAATTCCTTTCTTTAATGAGGCCTAATTTTTCACATTTCACCATTTTAGAAAAAAGATGCCAGCACTCAGCATGAAGTTGGTACAGAAAGTGCCACACTTTTAACATTTTTGAGGGCAGGAGGTGCCAGTACTGCGTACTCTTGAGTTGGGAAGCCCAGAAGGCTCAGTGGGTTAGACCACAGCACCACCCGTGTCGGCGGTTCGAAACCCCACTGCCTCTTTCTCACTCACATGCACCCACATGCTCCTGAGATTCAGAATTTTTTTTCTTCTTCTTTTCCTCCTCCAAAAACTAGGTGCGTCTTGTGGTCTGGTGCATCTTATAGAGCGAAAAATACGGTGCATCTTACAATACCTGCCAACATTTCTCCAGTGGAAATAGGGACGTTACAAGGAAAAGCAGGACATTCCGGGATCAAATCAGAAACTTGGACAGCTTCTGTAAATCTGGGACTGTCCCTGCAAAAAAAGGGAGGCAGCTGTTTCAGGGTGCTGAGCCAGTCACTTACAAGGCCATAGACAGAGAAGATGGCCTTTTAGCCGTCCGTGTCCTTCCTTGCTAAACTGAACAATGCTATTTCGTTCTACACATATTGCATTTCCGCAAGCAACTCAGCATAGAGATGACTAAGCGAATCATCATGCTAAACTACCCTGCTATACTAATTTAACTTCCGATAGTTTGCTCTCTAATTCCCAGGGAAGAAATCCCCATCCAACACTAATAAACTATGCTGCTCTTCTGGTCAAGCCATAAAGATGGTTCATTAGTAAACATGCCTTAAAAATGCTCCTCGAGGGTTCTGTTTTAATTTTTAAAGAATTCAGTTATAGATAATGTCTGACATTTATGCCTTTCGACTTGCAACTCATCAGCATAAATCACGGGAAGAAGACATGGAACAGCACAAAGGTGAAGCATCGGCAAGCCAAAAAGAGCCTCATGTGTGATTTAGGCCTGTCTCTTTAAACATGCATTCAGCATCTCATTACTAAAGGGTGCAAGATCTCTCCACAAAGCAGTCCTCTTGAGTAGTAGGCAGCTTCCATCCTTTATTATTTGTTCCAAGTGTTTTTGGAAGAGGGTGCAACTTCTGTTAGTTCTAACTGCAGAGCCTTCGTGTTCACCACACATTGACACAAACTTGGAGCGTAATAGTAGTAGCAGTAGTAGTAGTAGTAGTAGTAGTAGTAGTAGTATCCAGCCACTGGGACGGTTTTCAACATATATTAAAACATAATAGAACATTACACATTAAAAGGCTTCCCTATACAGGGCTGCTTTCAGATGTCTTCTAATGGTTACATAGTTACTTATCTCTTTGACAACTGAAGGGAGGGCGTTCCACAGGGTAGGTGCCACCACCGAGAAGGCCTTCTGCCTGGTCCTCTGTAACTTAACATCTCGCAGTGAGGGAACCACCAGAAGGTGGTAATAGTAACGGTCCAATGGTCCAGAGACTTTGGTTATAATATTCCAATGAATGCCTGGGAAAGATTATGGAGGGAAGACTGCATATTACACCTTGAAATTAAAAGACGCCTGCTTCTTGGGAGAAAAGAAATGACAAACCTAGACAGCATCTTAAAAAGCAGAGACATCACCTTACCAACAAAGGTCCGTATAGTTAAAGCCATGGTTTTCCCAGTAGTGATGCATGGAAGTGAGAGCTGGACCATAAAGAAGGCTGATCGCTGAAGAATTCATACTTTTGAATTATGGTGCTGGAGGAGACTCTTGAGAGTCCCATGGACTGCAAGAAGATCCAACCTATCCATTCTGAAGGAAATCAGCCCTGAGTGCTCACTGGAAGGATAGATTGTGAAGCTGAGGCTCCAATACTTTGGCCACCTCATGAGATGAGAAGACTCCCTGGAAAAGACCCTGATGCTGGGAAAGATGGAGGGCACAAGGAGAAGGGGACGACAGAGGACGAGATGGTTGGACAGTGTTCTCGAAGCTACCAGCATGAGTCTGACCAAACTGCGGGAGGCAGTGGAAGACAGGAGTGCCTGGCGTGCTCCGGTCCATGGGGTCACGAAGAGTCGGACACGACTAAACGACTAAACAACAGCACACCTTGAAAGGCGCGGCAGCAGCAGGAGGCCCCATTAGCTAAAGTGGTACCTCAGCTTAAGAACAGTTTCAGGTGAAGAACAGACCTCCGGAACGAATTAAGTTCTTAACCCAAGGTATCAATGTATTGCTCTGCTCATTTTTTTGCTTCTGGCCCACCAAAATCTGGTCCTGAGTCTGAAAAAAGACTCACATCAATACACTGTTGAATTGGTAGTTCAGACTCTCCAAGTGTCCCTATTTTCCAGGGGCAGTCTTGGATTTACAGAAGCCATCCTGGTTTCTGATTTGATCCCAGAAATTCCCATTTTTCCTTAGGACATCCCTGTTTTCACCAGAGAAATGTTGGAGGATACGTGTGCCCCAAGCCGAGGAGAAGAAGCAGCCCTGTATAGGGAAGTTTTTAATGTTGATGTTTTATTATGTTTTTTATATATGTTGGAAGCCGCCCAGAGTGCCTGGGGCAACCCAATCAGATGGGTGGAGAATAAATAATAAAATTATTATTATTATGGAATAGGACACCCCCAGTTTTACCAGAGAAATGTTGGAAGGTATGGATTGAGTCTCACTATCTTTCATACTGAAGCCAAGATAACCAAGCATAAAATTCATGTGCCTCTTAGAGATGCTGAAGAGTTCTCACATGCCAAATTTCTGCCTTATCACTTAGCAATACTTGGAAGTAGTGGATTGCTCCGGGTATTTCCAAGATACAGCCTAACAAAAATGCTTCCCAGAAGGTCCCAGAAGGAATCATTTTGGTTATTTTCAGGAGTGAGTACAAAGCATTCAGGGGACAAAACATAGCTTCCTCCTCACAGCTCTCTTGGCCCGACAGTTCCCTATTTTTCTTGCCAAAATGCATCATTCTGAGAGTGAAAGATATTCTGGAGAAAACTCTGGCTGCCAGTGGTAGAAGGGGGGTATTTTATTTTATTATTTTATTTTATTGTGTGTGTTTGTGTGTGTTCTAGTTACAGGTAGGTAGCCGTGTTGGCCTGCCATAGTCGAAACAAAATTTAAAAAATCCTTCCAGTAGCACCTGAGAGACCAAGTAAGTTTATTATTGGTATGAGCTTTCATGTGCACACTTCTTCAGATACACTGAAACAGAAGTCACCAGACCCTTATATATAGTGAGAAGGCGGGGAGGGGTGTGTGTGTGTGTGTGTGTGTGTGTTTCAGGCCCTCTCTGGAATTTGCAAAGGACCCCCTATTGACATGTGGAGGAGGGGGTACAATTTCACATACTCAGACTGAAGTTGTAAAATTTGAAAATTGAGTCCAGTCTTATTTTGTAAGAAGCATGCTGACATTTCTCTCTGTGTAACAGCTGAATGCAGAGGAGGAAAGTGAATCTGGCCAAAGATAATCTGAGCATTCAGAGAAAATAACGCTTATGGGTGGACATAACCTATGGTATGGGCTGGTACTTTTGACATCAGCTATGTGCACGAGCAACAGTGAGCTTTGCCTCTTCCAAATTAGCTTAATGTCAACATCATGAATTCTGCATTAACAGAAACTGGATATGGAACAACTGATTGGTTCAAAATTGTGCAAGGAGTACGACAAAGCTGTATATTGTCTCCCTGCTTATTTAACTTGTATGCTGAATTCATCATGTGAAAGGCTGGACTGGATGAATCCCAAACCGGAATTAAGATTGCCGGAAGAAATATCAACAACCTCAGATATGCATATGACACAACTTTGATGGCAGAAAGTAAGGAGGAATTAAAGAACCTCTTAATGAGGGTGAAAGAGGAGAGAGCAAAATATGGTCTGAAGCTCAACATAAAAAAAAACTAAGTTCATGTCCACTGGTACCATGACCTTCTGGAAAATAGAAGGGGAAGAAATGGAGGCAGTGAGAGATTTTACTTTCTTGGGCTCCATGATCACTGCAGATGTTGACAGCAGTCACAAAATTAAAAGACACCTGCTTCTTGGGAGAAAAGCAATGACAAACCTAGACAGCATCTTAAAAAGCAGAGACATCACCTTGCCAACAAAGGTCCGTATAGTTAAAGCTATGGTTTTCCCAGTAGTGATGTATGGAAGTGAGAGCTGGACCATAAAGAAGGCTGATCGCTGAAGAATTATGGTGCTGGAGGAGACTCTTGAGAGACCCATGGACTGCAAGAAGATCCAACCTATCCATTCTGAAGCAAATCAGCCCTGAGTGCTCATTGGAAGGACAGATCGTGAAGCTGAGGCTCCAATACTTTGGCCACCTCATGAGAAGAGAAGACTCCCTGGAAAAGACCCTGGTGCTGGGAAAGATTGAGGGCACAAGGAGAAGGGGATGATAGAGGACGAGATGGTTGGACAGTGTTCTCAAAGAGACCAACATAAGTTTGACCAAACTGTGGAAGACAGGAGTGCCTGGCTTGCTCTGGTCCTTGGGGTCATGAAGAATCAGACACGACTAAACAACTAAACAACAACAAATAGGTTTCTAGGCTCCCAAACTAAATTCTTAACCGATTTCTCCCTCACAGAATTTTCCCTGTCATTCAGTGGGTATTAACGACTTCTGCCACGTTGTGAGAAATAAACATGCAAGCCTATTAGCATCCCATTTTACCAGTGCATCAGCACAAAATAACTCCATGGCAGGTGTTGCTACAATTATGATTCAGAGGAGACCCGTGCAGTGTTGAATGGTCCCCCAGTTCCTACTTTCATCATGTGTGCTATTGACAAGTGCTCTGCTAGTATAAAACACGCAGGAATATAAGCGGACTCAAGATGTGAGATGGATTTCTCAAACCTGTTCTTTGTTTATTTCTGTCTCCTTTGTTCATCTGGTATTGTGTCCTGGCTTTTTCTCACCCTGGCTAATACAAGCAGGGCTTTCTTCAGTCTGAGCTCCCCGGAACTCAGTTCTGGCACCTCTCAGGTGGGTGCCATTGCGATTATAAGAGAACAAGGGAGGTGCTTGTGGTGAGTTCAGCACCTCTTTTTCTAGAAAAATAGCACTGAATATAAGCACAATACTGTGACTGTTTACTCAGAAGCAAGTCAGATTGTGTTCAGTGAGGCTTGCATGCAGGTAAGTATTCACAGAATTGCAACCTTAGTTGAAAACTAAGGGAAGTTCAGACAGTACCTTCTGTTATGTACTGAAGTTCTCACCCTGGGCCAGCAGGGGGATACTATAGATAGTTATGCAAATAAGGGATCGAAAATGACATTCAGTGATTGGATAGTTTTAGAAAATTGTTACAGTTACATTGTACTGGAGCTCTATATAAGCAGGCTGACTGAACCCTTCAGTTCAGTTCTATTCTGGCCTGTGAATAAACAAGAGCTCTTTGAAGAATCGCTGTGTTGTCTGATATGTTCACCTACAACTTAACACCTTCATTATACACCTTTAGGTGCCAGGCAAAAATGTTCCTTTTTAACCAGGCTTTTCATTGATCTGATTTACATCCTATGCCCTCTTAAGATTTTGGTTTGGGGGGAGGGGTGGCTATTGGGTTGTTTTAATTTTATTAGGTATTTTTGTGTATTTATATCTTAATTTTATTCTGTGAGCCGCCCTAACACCCTGGGTATAGGGCGGTATATAAATTCAAAAATCAATAAAACAAACAAACACCGTGAGCAGTATGTCCTATTGGATAGAATGTGGCTTACTTACGTTTTAATTGCACCGTTAATCTTCTGATTCTTGTTATACAAGCATACCAGTGACATTTCCTAGATCTACCTTAACTTACTACCCAAAAAGTGTTTGCATTTGAACTAGTATTTTTTTTTATGTATCTCATAGTAACTAAAGCAGTTATTATCCCTGGCTATAAGCCTTATTTGTCTGGGGCTGTTGGAAGTCGTTGCTGTTGTGATGATGCCAAATTATAAGAATTACACTATGAACGGCCTTTTACATATGTCTCAAGGAGATTTAAAATATAGGGAGCGTGTCTTCCATTTATTTCAATTTATTCTACAGTAATTTACCATCCTAATATGAATTAGACCATAACTCATTCTCATGACCTGATCTGATCTAATTATATAAGCTGGGGTAAATTTTGAAATCCCTAAAATGATACCCAAACAAAATAGCTTTGAATGCTTTACATTTTAAAAAGATCTGCAAAGCCCCAGATTTCTGCACCAAAGATTAGCATTGGAATAGTATTTGCTTTAAAAAATATTTGAATATTTAAACTTCAGGAGTCTGTTTACAGATTGTAAACAGGCAACTGATTTCAATCTATTTTTGTTTGCAAAGCCCAAGATCCTGAGGCCAGGAAGGTTATGCCAAGATAACAGCGAGATTTTACCTGCTCTAGCTCTTTTGAATTAATAAGCCATCTGTGCAATTTTCCCCCCCTTCTGCCAAAAACCACTACTTTAGATAGGGCATTGTTACTGACTAGATCATTTTCTGAGCTTTAGGTACTGAACTGTCTTAACAATCTTCTCGGGCCATTTTGAGAGGATGAAAGTAGAACCAAGTCATCCGCATAAATTATTATATTTACTGCTCTGTTTAAGACTCTGGGCATATGATAATTATGATTGTCCTGAGTTACAACAATCTAATCAATAAGAAAGGGTCTAAAATACAGGCATATTTACAGTATATATTAGAGTCAAATCTGAAAGAGCTAAAACAGAACCTTCAAACTAGTTTCTGAATAAAAAACTTTTATTAGAAACAAAAGTCTCAGATCTTTACGTGCAGTTATCTTTTTATCCCCAAATCCTTGTCAATTTAGACAATAAAAATCTGCACTATGGTCAATAAAGGCAGCAAAAAGCTGTCCAGAACAAGGTGGTATGTTTGTGGTAGCTTGCTCCCACAATGTTCTTCACAAAGTGTTGGTGCTGATGTTTAAAGCCCTAAATGGCCTCGGTTCAGTATACCTGAAGGAGCGTCTCCACACCCATCATTCAGCCCAGACACTGAGGTCCTGCTGCTTTAAAGGTCAGCGCCAACACTTTAATTGTTGTCAGAAACGTACTAGGAACCGATGTAGGTCTTTCAGAAGGGTGACTGTGCTTTGGTCCTCAGATTTTCTTTTTCCTCCAGAAAGTGAGCATTAGGTATGTTTGCCTTTAAATGTGAACTGAATCAAAATTCTTCCTCATCTCTAGGTTTAAGCTCTGTGCAGGATTGCTGCCTCTATCTTGAAATACCAATAGCTTAGCAATTATTTTAAGAAAAGAACCAGGCTTACTGAAAGAATAAAAATTAACTGCATACTGCTCATCAAGAGACGATATGTACATGTGTTGTGATATGTCTCTTGTCGAGCTAAGACAAAGCAATGCAGTGATGTATTATTCAGAGACGTAGATTGGATGTGGGAACAAATCACCACAATATTATTTTCCACTAATCATCATCAAAATCCCAGTATGATGCCTGCTCATTTCTATCTAAAACCTTGACTTGCCCCTTTATCCATTTCAGTTATACAGTCCACCGCTTCTTAAATTTCCAAGGATCAATCGCTGAGGTATTGATTTAAAAGAGGTATAAAAATCAAAACTGAATGAACACATTTGACTTGTTCATAATGCATGGTCAGCTTGGGGGAAAGAGAAATTGTGAAATAACGTGATTGTGGAGAAACAGCTGGACTGTGACTTGAATAAAGCAGATTACCCTGGCAACAAATCAATGAGAGACCTGAGCTTTCCATTTTATGCCTTTTTGCACTAGGCAGACGCAGAAAAGTCATGCGGGCAATACAGTGGTACCAACCATCTATTTTCTCTAAGCTGGAGTGGATGAAGTAGCACACTGCCTCCTGACTCCCAAAGAAAGGCACGTGGTTAGTTTAGTGTAGATAGAGCTGCAGTGAATATCTCTGTGCAATCAAGTTTCTTGTAGAACTCTACATGGCCACCTGCTACACTCGAGAATGATGCATTTTCATAGCAGGAAGGCTTTGAAAATCGTAACGCATTTGCAACACAGTACTGCCGACCTACCAACCTGCAATTTCCTACTTCTCGTCGAACAATAAATGGTGGGCTAGTTTTAGATGAGCTCCACTTTCTTTCCCTTTTCTGTGAAACTTTTCAGTAAGTTTGGCTCCTGGCAGAAATTTTAAGCAGGGAAGAGATGAACTGGAAATATGGCAATCAAACGCACTTTTATAACAACGGCTTATTTCATTTGATCCAGTCTTGCCCTAAAGACAGTTTCAGCTGTCTGAGTATCACAACTCCTGAAAAAGAATGGAAATCAGAAATTTGCTGTAAGCTTAAACTGGAGGAGAGAGAGACAGAGAGACATAAATCTGATTAATCCAGATCACTGACAGATATAAAGAACCAGGAAGAGTCTAGTTGCAGCTTAAAGACTAACCACATTTATTATGGCATCAGTTTTTGTGAGCTCGAATCCATTTCGTCAGAGTGGTGGGCATTTTAAAACTGGGATTCTTCGCCAAATAAGACTGTGACCCCAGCAACATTTGTTTTCCAAATTGGATACCTGTAATTTTCAATCTCTTCATGATTTTGTGAATGTTGATCCAGTATGCGGCAGCCGTGCAAATGGCAAATTCCATGCTAGGGATCATTAGGTAAGGAATTGAAAATCAAACTATGAATATCAAATTCCATTAAACAAAATTATGGTGTGACCTCATCCCTCTGTGAAGAAAGGTTGCAGCAATTGGGGAATTTTTATTTTAGAGAAAATACAAGTAAGAGGAGACATGATAGAAGTTTATAAAATGATGCATGCCATGGGGAAAATGAATAAAGTTTCTCTCCCTTTCCCATAGCACTAGAATTTGTGGAGGGAGACGGGTGGCTCTGTGATCTGCATTACTGAACCTCTTGGGCTTGCCGATCGGAAGGTCAGTGGTGCCGATCACTCTGTCCCAGCTCCTGCCAACCTAGCAGTTTGAAAGCACGCCAGTGCAAGTAGATAAATAGGTACCACTGTTGTGGGAAGGTAAATGGCATTTCCATGTGCTCTGGCACTGTAAAGACTGAAATAAAAAAAGGACTGTAAGAAACTTTCCCTAGTCTTTATACTTTCCTGGGCAACCAGCCGGGAGCAGCTGACAGCATCCTGACGTGATCTGAGAGAGTCCTGAGGGCCAGAAAGATAACCCTGGAGGGCCACATTCACTTCCCAGACTTGAGGTTTCCCTTCTCTGTTGTACAATAAATTGGATGATGCAAGGATGCCAAGATTTCATCTGTCTTGCAATCATCATCAACATCATCATTTATACCCCGCCCATCTGGCTGGGTTTCCCTAGCCATTCTGGACAGCCTCCAGCAAAATTAAAATAACCATTAGCCTTGCACTAATCTACTATTTTTTAATCCACGTTAAGAATGTTCTCCTGCCTACAGATGTCAACAAAGCATTCTTGGGTTTATGAAAAGGGACTGTTTGTTCAGTAGTGTTAGATGACACTTGATACGAATGGGAAGTTGAGCTTTTTTAAATGAAGAAGTGCTTGATTTCATTGCACTTTTATTTTTTATCCTGTCTGATGGATAGACAGACAGAGAGAGATGGACAGATGGACAGATCTATAATATCACTTCTAATAGGATATACAGTGGTGCCTCGCAAGACGAAAATAATCCGTTCCGCGATTCTCTTCGTCTAGCGGTTTTTTCGTCTTGCGAAGCAAGCCCATTGACAGCTTAGCGGATTAGCGCTACAGCTGTCAAGCGGCTTCCAGCGATCAGCTGTTAAGCGGCTTATCAGCGGAACAGCTGATAAGCGGCTTATCAGCGGAACAGCTGATAAGCGGCTTATCAGTGGAACAGCTGATAAGCGGCTTAGCGGCTTAAGAAAAGGGCGAAAAAAGCGGAAAAAACCCACGGGGGATGCAAGATTTTTTTCGTCTTGCAAAGCAACCCCATAGGGAAATTCGTTTTGCGAAGCGCCTCCAAAACGGAAAACCCTTTCGTCTAGCGGGTTTTTCGTCTTGCGAGGCATTCGTCTTGCGGGGCACCACTGTATGTGGTACACATAGCCTTGCCACAATATTTGATTACGAACCATTGCCAGCACAAATCAAATTCCCCTGCCATTGGCTAGGGATATAAATGAAGATGCAAAATCCACCATCATTTAACAACCCATAAAGCCTTATTCCTTTCACCAGTGCATTAAATTGTATATATTTATTCCAAGAAGACAGGAACTGTACATGGCATCTAGCTCAGACTATTTGAAAGGTTTCGACTGTTTAAATGACATTTTCACCTTCAGCAAATACATCTTTGCCTGGTAGGAATGGTGATGCTATCTTGCTGCAGGCAATCTATGATACAGTCATGTCACAAATAGGTGTCAACTCTCATTACATTCTCAAGTTTAAATCCCACTTATCAGTTCTCACATAGTTGCGGATGCTCTAACAATCCCATTTGGCCATGATTGCACTGAATTTTGCTCTCAAATAGTTTGTGATATATTTGTTGGAGTTGCTGTAGATGTTTCAGATATTGGAATACTATGTGCGTACTTGGTGGCCGTACAGAAATGCCAGCTAGGGACTGAATTTGTGTGCACAGCATTATGCTATCTGTGGACGTTGCCTAATTACACATATGGAATAGTGATTCACTGCGTAAAAAAGAAGAAGATATGGCTATGGTGATGATTGAGCTCTTGAAGAGGGGTGAAGAGGGTGCGTGCTATAAACTGAACTCCTCTAATAGTAGGAACCCCAAGTCAATGTCAGCATTTCATTAATATGTTTAATGTATTAATGGAATGGCATCTTTTAAAAGTAATAGACTGATTGAGGACTCGTACACACTTCTGCTTCTCCCATGCCTAGTGTCAAGGAACTGTCAAGGAGCCAGGGCATCCACAGGGCAGGCGCAGACACACAGAGAAGGCACAGAATGCAATTAGCTTTTTATTAGCAGAAAAACAACAACACAGCCATGTCCCTGGTTCATCTTAACTCAATGAAGGCGTTGCTGAAACTAAGCCAGCCCTTCCCCCTCTAACCTCTCACTCTGGATCCCTCCCAAGCAGACAAAAGGCTGCATCAAGGGAGTGAGCTGCTCCTCTGGCCCTGTGTGGTACATAGGAGACAACTCCTAGGGGGCAAGGTCTCTTCACCCCCCAAAAAAAACATTTATTTGAGAGGTCCACCACCCAAACGTTGATAGACATTCTTTTTTTTTTAATAAATATTTATTAAGATTTTTTTAATAAAAGAAATACATAGATAATAAACAACATTACTTATATCATAACAAAATTTCATAACTTGTTTGGACTTCCTCACGTCTCCTGCTCCCACTTACATCGTTTAAAAGTTTTTTTTCCCAAGCAAATTATCATCTTGTTTGCAATCTTATATCCACTCATTTAAGTATAGTCTAGCAATTCTCCGAAAGGTTTATGTTTTCCTTAATCTCACTTATCATCAAATTCCAATCTAGTTTAGTGGTGGCCAATTATTTATGATCAAGCATCCTTCTTAACATTCAACCAAATTACAATATTTTTGTAAATAAATCTTAAATTTCTTCCAATCTTCTTCAATCCTTTCTTCTCCCAGGTCTCGGATTCTGCCAGTCATCTCCGCCAGTTGCATACAGTCCATCAGCTGCACGTTGATAGACATTCTTGCTAGGTATGGTTGGAGATGATATAACAAAGAGTGACCAGAAACTGTCCCTTTATGCTACTATGGCGGCGAGAATACTACTCACACAAAAATGGAAGCAACATGAAATACCCACAGTTGAAGAATGGCAGCAGAAACTCATGGAGTATGCAGAAATAGCAAAATTGACTGGAAAAATCAGAGAACAGGGTGATGAAGCATTCCAAAGAGATTGGATGAAATTTACATTAATGTACATTAATGAAATTTTGAAGAGTATTATTCCATAGTATTAAGTACACATGGAATGTAAACATGACAAATGCGTAAATATAAAGAAAATATAGAGAAACCAGAAGGAGGAGGGAGGGAAGTACAAACTCATTTAAAGTATCAAGGTCAAAAGAAATAAGCTATGCATTATGTATTATGATGGCAAAATTTTTAAAATCTGTAAAACCAATAAAGATCATTTAACAAAGCTGATAGACATTGCCATTCAAATGGTGTGCATGTGCCATGGCATATGATTGATTATGCAGGGCACGGTGTACCTGGCCCCCAATATTTTATTCAAGCTGACACCCCTGGTCTGGTGCATTGCTCAGCAATGTGCAGGATCCTCCTCAAGTGGGAGGTCAGAGGGGGAGAAGAGTCAGCAGGACTGGGACTATCTGAGCACACGCTGTGTCAGGGGCTGGACTGATGAGGAATGGTGGTAGCCGCCCTCACCTTCTCCTGAACCTTCCCAAGGGCAAGAGGACAGTGTTGATTTAGAACAGTGGTTTGCAGAGGGGCATAGTCCAGAGGGGGAAAGCTGGGAAATACTGGGTGAGGAACAGCTAGAAGAGGAAACATCAGGAGAGAGACAGCTGACAGATTCAGTGCCTTTGGACAGCATTCCTGACCCCCCCCCCCTTTGCCTAAGACTAGATGGGCTTTGAGAGTGACAGAACAGAGAGTGCGGAGGCAACAAATTCAGATTACCTGACGTAGGAGTGAAGTGAATTGATGGGGATGGAGGGAGGGAGCCTTTAATGGGAGCAACCACCATTTCTAGAGAGATATGCATTCCTTTGTCTCTCGCTGTGATTATTAAAGAAACCAACTGGTAAGAACGCTCCTTTCATTTGATCTGCTTATTCACTGCCACCGGGGGAGGGATTCGATTCCCTGAAGCATGACACGCTGTGACTCTGAGCTTCTAATCCTGTCCCGGAAGGCCCTCCTTTTCCTGCTTCTATCAGCTCCCAACTCATCCCTTTTACCAACTGCTCCTCAGTGTCCTACCTCCAGGCTCTGGTCACCCTAAGGTGGCATCTTTGGAGCCTTCGGGGGGGGGGTGTCTTGGGAGGCAGGTGATTTTCTTGAGACAAAATGGTTAGCAGGCAACATCATCCTCATAAGGCAAAAGGATTATCACATTATGCAGAGAAAAAAGTTTCCATCCGTCCCCAGCTGTGACTCCCCACCCACAACAAATTATCACCATCACCCTGTATAGTTACAAGACTTAATAAAAGGTTTTATTTGGGAGTCAATGACAGCCCCCCCCCCTAAGTTTCATAGCTGCATGGGCAGGGGGGGTGAAATCTGGGGTAGGTGTCACTGTAAAGAGATGGAATTAACCTTTCCTCACCATGCTCTGCAATCCCAACAGCAATCCATTCTGACCACAGTTAATTTAAGAAAGACAGAAAAAAACACAATATATGTATTTGTACATTACACTTTTAAACATCAACTTTAGTTTGGCCCTTGGAAAGAAATGGAAGCTTTCTGTTTCTGAAATCCAGCCAGTGGATTTCAGATTTCTCTCATTGTATTCTTTATGTCAGAATGCTGATAGGAGCTGAAAACCAAAAAAAGTGTTGTTGTTGTTTTTTAAAAAATGCGACAACCTGTCATATGATACATGCCTGTAAAGGGAAGCGAAGAGATGCTTGAAATTAGTAGCTTTATCCAAATGGTGACAGGGAAATTCATTTCCTTTTGCTTTACAGCCATGGGCTCCCAAATTATGGCAGGTAGTTTAATCTAGCTCCTACAAGCAACTTACAGAGATGAGGAAGTTGTCAGAAAGTTATCACCGGAAGGCTTACACATCACTTTCAGAAGTCATTCTGAATTGACAAGAAATTGATAGCTTTATAATATTTGGATGGAGCTGAAGGAAAAAGTAATAACAAGAGCAGAAAATGTTTGGTCAAAAAATGAGAGAGAGATAAAACTCTTTGAAACTGCTTGTTAATAGTTGGCTGGTTAGCTGGAATCAGTAAGTGAAATCTACATTTCTCCTTCAGTCATTTGTGTCCTCAATTGAGAATTATTATGAAATTTTGTTGTGTTTGTTTGTGGAATTTGCTGATAGCTTCTTAGTTAAAAGAGGCCCCAAATGGCACTTTATATCTCTCTTCCTTGAGATGTCTTGTTAAGATGAAACATCATAAATTCAGTGGCAGCTTTATACAACATAAATAATAGTTCCCGGCAATCCAAACTGCAATGGGCATTGGCACATGATCGCTTGTGGCGTCTCTGTGCAATCAAGCAGATATGGTGGATTCCTAAAAACATGAGAATTGTTTTGGGTCTGTGCCAAAGAGCCCTCTAGTCTAGCACCAGCCAGACTGCCTAGACATTGTTGTGTGTTTATTCTCAAGTGTGTTTGTTTGTGTGTGTATGTGTGTGTGAGAGAGAGAGATGTTGCATTCAGATGACACATTCTTCCCAACGTTTTCTTACCGGGTAATTTTCACATTGCGTGTGATCCTCACGTGATGCAAAAGCTGCTTCTGGAAATCTAGAAGAATCTTGTGGACATTTGGTGCTCATTTCAGAGTTGTTTCCAGAAAGAAAGAAAAAAATCAACCTCTTTAACTCAGAAGATCATGAGAGTTTTGCACTGCAATTTCCCCATGGTTTTCATGATCATGTTGCCCTCACGTGATGAAAACTGGGGCGGTATCTTGGCACACAGTTATTTCCCGCTGTTTAAAATTTAGCATGACACAGCAGTATATCAATCAAAAAGCCACTATTCCAAAACACAAAGCGTGTTCTCACTAAAAGGAGAGCACGGGTTGCGGATGGGGCTATACAAGGCACCCCATGATTGCTAGGCAAGTTAAAGCCAGGGCTTGTTTAGATGGGAGGATCTGGTTATCTGGGGAAAGTTGATGTTGCAAACTTAGGGGTGGGGTCAGTGGCTATTTAAGCAAGGTCCACAGCTTTCTCTTTCTCTTTTGCTGTGGACATCGGATCTCATCGGATCTCTGAGTGACTACAGCAGAAGTTTGGGTCGTATACCTTTTCCCTTTGTTTTTCTTCCTCCATTTTCTCCTCTTTCTTTAATTTGTTGCTGAAAGATCCTTCCCCACTTTATTTAATTTTCCTGTTTGTTTTAATTCCCTTTAATTTAGTCGGGGGGGGGGGGTGTGCTCGGCCTGGGCCCAGGGGCCGTGTGGGGAGGGCTTCCCTCAATTCCCCTGCCCTCTTGCAGGGTCGATCCCCAGTCAAGGGAACATTTCTTCTCAGTTTGTCCTTGCTTCTCCCTTCCCCACAGGCTTCTGTTGGCTGCCTGGCTAGGGGTGGCTTACCTTGCCCTGTAGCAGGCCCTGGGAGGCCGGCCTGGTGTTGCTGGGGGGCTGGGTGCCGCTGGTTGTCCCCAGAGGTGCATTGATTTGAGCGGAGAGCTGTGAGGCCTCCATTTTGCAGCCTCATTAGGCGGGAGCGCCATTTTGATTCCTCTCGGCCACGTGGCGGCCTCTAGCGTTCAGGCCTAGTAATTGCAGGGCCTGGTGGTTGCTTTATCCTAGGCTGAGTATAATTGGTACTACTGCGACCTCTTGTGGCAGTTGATATGTTTGCAGGCAATTAATTTCTTCAATTGCACGCAGCCTGGACGGCTAGTGTAGGTGTGTGTGCTGGTAAAGAGCACAAGGTTGTGGTTTGTTTCCGTATTGGACAGCTTCTGATTTGGTGGCTGGTGCTCTTCCCAGCTGCTCCTGGGTTACCGATCTGTTGCATAATCTGTAAGCAAGTGGTTGCCTCCTGTCTACTGGTGCATCATTTTATAGTCTAGGTCTTAGTTTTAATTAACTATTTAATTCATTCTGCTTCATTTTCTTGCAGATTCTAGCGTCTTAAAGAACTTAGTTGGTTTTTTTTTTTTTTTTTCTCTCTACTTAATTTTATTTTCTTTTCTTTTCTCACCAGTAGTAGGAATGGCTCCTAAGAAGGCAGCAGGAAGGCCTGTTCCAGCCCGCTCCTCGAAGCGGCCTATAAAAGGCCCATCCCAGGCCTTGCGATCTCCGCAGCCTGGTCAGTCCTTGAAACGCATCCAGGCTATGGTTTCAAGTTTGTCTGGCGACCCGGTGACACTGGCAAGGGTAGAGGCGGAGATGGATGGCCTGCTACACCATTGCTCGACCCCGTCAACGTCATCAGCATTCCCGCCTCCCCCGGTGGATGTTTCCTCTCCTGCATCATCATCTAGTGAAGAAGGGGAGCCACTGTTAGCCGGAGTTGGCTTACCTGATGCTCCGCAGGTCCAACCTCCGGTGCTGCCTGTATCGCAGGATGCAGTGCCTAGGGGCCGTGGTCGTGCCAGGGTTGGCGCCAGAAGAAGCGCATCGACCCGGGGCCGCGCTGTACGGGGCTCACCTGTACGGCCCCCAGCGCTGGGGCATTCTAATCCAGTTCATTCACAAGTTGTCTCTGTTCAGTCAGCCCCAGGTGCAGTGCAACAGGGTGAAGCGTCAGATTCTTCGATTGAAGACAGTCTTCCTCTTCCTCCAAGGTCCTCTTCCGGTGGGCATCGTCGCCGAAAAAGGGGCTCCAGGAGGCACTCTAAGAAGAGACGGAGGGACACATCGTCCTCCACTTCAGGTACTTCCTCCATCAGCTCTAGCAGTGATGAGGGGGCCCCCCTTAAGCTTTACTGGGGCTACGGGGAGTCGTTGGGGCTGCCAAAGTCTATTGTCCGTTCAGCTTTTACGATGGCTGGCGAGACTGCTGCATTATCATATGACCAGAACTTTAGGCGTAGGGCGGCCAAGATACCGACGGCCCGCTGGGACAGGAAGGACTTGGATGTGTGGACCACTTATGTGGCACCACGTATTGAGAAGAAGGCTTCTGAGTTGCAAAAATTCAAGCCTGCCACCCAAAAAGTTGGGCGCAAGTGGTTCTGCTGGGACTTTAATAAGGGCATTTGCCAACGTCAAGCCTGTAAATTCGCACACCTTTGTGACAAATGCTCTGGGAGCCACTCGGCTTCTGCTTGCTCCGCGGCCAGGCGGCCCTTTCGCAGGGGAGGGGGCTCCCAGCAGCCCCCCAAGGTCCCTGCCCAGCCTCCTGTTCCCGGAGCAGGAAAGTGATATCTTTTCTTTGGCCTATACTCCGGTTCGGCTACAGCCGTTACTGGCGTTACTGGAATCTTACCCAGACAGAGAGTCAGCGTCGTATTTGAGTAATGGTTTTTCGCTGGGATTTAGGATCCCAGTGGTCGTGGCCCCTGTAGCCCAGAATCCTAGGAACCAGAAATCCGTTAAGGACATGCCTGGTGTGGCGCGTAAGAAAATTGAAAAGGAGCTGGCTTTACGTCGTATGGCTGGTCCTTTCGCCACCCCCCCCTTTCCTAATTTGCACATTTCACCCTTGGGAATAGTTCCCAAGAAGGCCCCGGGGGAGTTTCGCCTAATTCATAACCTCTCTCATCCTAATGGTACGTTGGTTAACGACGTAATTCCCCCGGAGCTCTGTTCGGTGAAGTATGCCTCTCTTGATCATGCGATCAAGATGATAAGGAAGTTTGGGCCTGGTGCCCTATTTGCCAAGTGCGACATTGAGTCGGCTTTTCGTTTGTTGCCAATTCATCCTGAGGATTTCTGGCTGCTGGGTTTTCAGTTTGACGGGGGATTCTATTTTGATAAGGCTATGCCCATGGGCTGCTCGGTAGCTTGTGCGGCTTTTGAGTGTTTCAGCTCATTCCTGGAATGGGCCTTGCGCGACAGAACCGGTTTGGGCGGGGTTACGCATTTATTTGGATGACTTTTTACTGGCCTCCGCGAGGGACACGGGGAATTGCGTGGTTCTGCTGCGTGCCTTTGCGTCCCTGGCTGAAGACCTGGGGGTTCCATTAGCGGCAGAGAAAACTGAGGGTCCCACTACGCAACTTACCTATTTGGGTATCTTGTTGGATACCGTGGCCCAAACCTCTAGTTTGCCGCCAGATAAGTTAGTTGCTTTAAGGAAGGTCATTGAAGAACTGCTCCCATTGAGGAAGGTTACCTTGCGACAGCTTCAGTCGTTGCTAGGTCATTTAAACTTTGCTTGCAGGGTGGTGGCGCCGGGGCGCCCGTTCTGCTCTCGCCTGGCCAAACTTACCTCGGGGCTGCAGGCACCGCATCATAGGGTTCGTTTGTCCGCCCAAGTGCAAGCCGACCTCCGTGTGTGGCTGGAATTCCTGGAAGAATTTAATGGCGTATCACTGTGGCAGGACACTTTGAACCTCCAATGATTTTCAAGTGCATTCGGACGCGGCAGGGTCACTGGGGTTTGGTTTGTTTTGGGACGGCAGGTGGTGTGCTGAACCTTGGCCCCAGGCTTGGTGTGGGGAAGCGATAACTCGAGACCTGACATTTCTTGAGTTTTTCCCCATAGTTGTTGCGGTACACTTGTGGGTCGAGCATTTTAAGGACCATCGGGTTTGTTTTTGGTCCGATAACCAGGCAGTAGTGACTGTTTTAGCTAAGCAGTCATCCCGGTCGTCTAGGGTTTCGGCCTTGCTTCGGGTGTTTGTTTTGCACTGTCTGCGTTTTAATATTGTATTTTCTGCTCGCTTCGTTCCGGGTATTTCTAACGAGATTGCTGATGCTCTGTCCCGTTTTCAGATGGAACGATTCAGGTCATTGGCGCCAGAGGCTCGAGACCGTCCGGAGATTTTCCCGGATCATCTCTGGAACCTTGGCAACACTTAGTTTCACAGGGAGTAGCAGCATCAGTCACCCCTTCCACGCTAAGGTCCTATAAGAAGGCCTGGGCTGATTTTCTGTCCTTTAATGGCCAATCGGCGGGGGCGGTCATCACCCCTCATTCTACTGCCCAGGTGCTTAAGTATCTGGCACATTTGTTCCAGATGCGCCGGGCGGCTAGGACCCTGCGACTTCACTCGGCAGCAATTTCTTTCTTTAGCAGGGCCACTTTTGACAAGGACCCATGTAGGAAGTTTGTGGTGCGCCGGGCATTGGAGGGATGGGGACGGCTCACCCCATCGAGGACTGTTCCCAGAAGTCCCATCACTTTTGAGTTGCTGATACAGATGCGCAGTAAACTGCGGAGCATCTGTTGGTCCAAGTTTGAGGCCCGTCTATTTTCAGCAGCCTTTTCCTTGGCATTCTTTGGGGCACTGAGGGTAGGCGAGGTGGTCCTGGAGCAAAAACGGGATGGAGGTTCCAGGGGTTTGCTCTTGCAGGACGTGAGCATGTCACAGTCGGACCTGAGGGTGCATATCAGGAATTCGAAGACCGACCAGGTGGGTAGGGGAGCCGTCATTCGGCTCTCGGCAACGGGAGAGAAGGGTCCTTGCCCCGTAAAGGATCTTAAGAGATACTTGTCCTTGCGGCCGGCAGGCGAGGGGCCTTTGTTTATTCATGAAAATGGGCACCCTTTAGTCCGGCATCAGTTCACTAAGGTGATGCGCAAGGTGGTAGTGGCCTGCGGCCGCAAAGCATCGGAATTTGCTCCTCACTCCTTCCGTATTGGTGCCGCAACGACAGCTGCCCATTGGGGTTTGTCTGCAAGGAGGATAAAGGACCTGGGTCGTTGGAGATCGGATGCATTCAAAGTATATGTGAGGAAATAATGGTGGTGTGTGTACTGACATTTTTGTGTTTTAACCCTAGGTCTGGCCGCTATCCGTATTTGGATAGTGGGACACAGCATTGTGCACTGGGCCGCTGTCAGAGCTCGTCAATCTGGTCTGGGAGCTGGCTTGGGCCTTCCGCAGCACGTGCAGGTGTCCTGGATTTCCAGACGAGGGATGCAGTGGAGAGAATTATTGCCTCTCATGCACAGACGGGTCCTCCACGCTGGCCCCCCTACAGCGATAGTGGTGCAGCTGGGGGAGAATGATATGGTTTCCTCTTCCTGCTTTGGGCTGCGTGCTGCCATATTACTGGACTTGAGGGATTTGGCGGCCTTGGTGCCTTCAACCACACTAATTTGGTCGCAGCTGCTGAAACGCCGCATTTGGAGGGGTAGCCCTTGCCCGGCGGCCACCGAAAGAGTTAGGAAGCGGATTAATTCCGCGGCAAGCAAATTGGTGGTTGGTTTGGGCGGATTTGTGATTCCTCACCCTCTGATTTCGTTCAAGGCCTCTGAATTATTCAGGGATGATGGGGTGCATCTTTCCCCGTTGGGGAATGATGTCTGGTTGGATGCAGTGGTGTCCAAGTTGAGGGTGTGGTTTAGTCTGTGAGTGGTTGGCGGCGAGCGTAAAGGGCTCGGGTGGCGGTTAGGCATTGGTTAAAATTGGTTGGTGGAGGGGTATGGATAGGCTGGGCCTGCCCCTCCAATGCTGCACGGGTATTCCGTTAAAGGAATTCTGGAACTTACCATCCCCTTCGTCCAAACCCTTGGTGCAGGGTGCGGGCCGTGTAAGTTCCAAGGAGCATGCGGGGATTAGCTGAGGGTCTGTTTCGCAGCTCCAGTTGACCCTGATCTTGCTCTTCCGCACTGACTACGGAGTCAGGGCTGTCCCCAAGGCGGGGAGGACAGATAGTCTAACCAATGCCTAAGCAACCACTCACAATTTGTATTGATAATAAAGTTGTGGCCAAAATTATGCCAAAAACCTTAAACAAAAATAATGTGTGAAGTTTGAGTTATTGGGTTTGGGGTGTCTTGGGGACCTCAGCACGCAAAGCGTGTTCTCACTAAAAGGAGAGCACGGGTTGCGGATGGGGCTATACAAGGCACCCCATGATTGCTAGGCAAGTTAAAGCCAGGGCTTGTTTAGATGGGAGGATCTGGTTATCTGGGGAAAGTTGATGTTGCAAACTTAGGGGTGGGGTCAGTGGCTATTTAAGCAAGGTCCACAGCTTTCTCTTTCTCTTTTGCTGTGGACATCGGATCTCCCGCCCGCCCTCCCTTTTTGGGCTTCGCTTGACCTTGCTATGCCTGTCATGGGGTCGTTCGCCTTGGTGCGGGGGCCCAGTAGGAATTTACCTCTTGGCTGATTAGTGTGTGCCAATTGGGTTTTGCCTACTGCGTAGCAAATCGTCACAACTTGTAAGGTTGGCGGTTAGGCATTGGTTAAAATTGGTTGGTGGAGGGGTATGGATAGGCTGGGCCTGCCCCTCCAATGCTGCACGGGTATTCCGTTAAAGGAATTCTGGAACTTACCATCCCCTTCGTCCAAACCCTTGGTGCAGGGTGCGGGCCGTGTAAGTTCCAAGGAGCATGCGGGGATTAGCTGAGGGTCTGTTTCGCAGCTCCAGTTGACCCTGATCTTGCTCTTCCGCACTGACTACGGAGTCAGGGCTGTCCCCAAGGCGGGGAGGACAGATAGTCTAACCAATGCCTAAGCAACCACTCACAATTTGTATTGATAATAAAGTTGTGGCCAAAATTATGCCAAAAACCTTAAACAAAAATAATGTGTGAAGTTTGAGTTATTGGGTTTGGGGTGTCTTGGGGACCTCAGCACGCAACAGGTACTGCAGTGTACAAGGAACATGAAAAACTAGGACATAAGCATTAGAATTATACCCAGGAAAACAAACACAATAAAGCCCACAACTGAATACAGGCAGAGAGAGAGAGAGAGAGTGACGAGTGGTTCCCATAAAGCAAAGCAGCCCTTTCTCTGGAAAAAAGCTATCTACCTCTTTCCTAGAAATTGTTCAAGAAGAACAGGATGCAGGTGTTTTCACCTCATCTGCTGTTAATCATCAGCATCTATTTTTTCTTTGTTTTCAATGGATCAGTCCCATGAATTCTCTAACCTCTTTCTATCCCGCCCCCTCCTCTACGCAATGGAAAAACATCCGATCGATCTTGCTGAGATGATGAGCCAACCTGAACCATATCTTAATCCCTCTTTCTCATTCACTCGGAAGCATCAGAAGTAGTTAGGTGCTTAGAAGCATTAAACTCAGGGCTAAATCCTGTGGTTGCCATGGGACAGAGAGTTATCCTCTCATGCCACCTTTGTTCCAGATCCTTGGCACGTGAAATATTGGGGCACAAGCTACAGTACATCCCTGGTATGAGAGAGAGAGAGAGAGAGAGAGAGAGAGAGAGAGAGAGAGAGAGAATTAATATAATTAGAACTGCACACAGTGGCGGTACTGTTCCAGCTCCTTTGCAAGTGGCTTCTCTCAGGAAGGACAACCAAGAAGCAAAGTCCTACCTTCTCGTTTAGGCCTGGGCCTTTTTGTGGGCTTTTCTCGCCCAATGCCTACCTCTTTTTCCTGACAGCCATACATTGTTCTGGCCTTCCAACCCAACCTGATGGGATCTATGGTTGTCAGAACCCAACTCAACGGACACCCGAGTCCTTCCAAATATGTCTCAGTTGAATGTGCTGCACAGCTCCAAGATAGACCTGATCACTCCCTTGAATGAGGGAACAATGAAAGCTTGTAATAACAAGTTTAATGGGTTTTTCTGGTTTGTTGGTTTTTATAGTAGTGATGTATGGTAGTGGGAAGTGAGAGCTAGACCATTAAGAAGGCTGATCGCCGAAGAATTGATGCTTTTGAATTATGGTGCTGGAGGAGACTCTTGAGAGTCCCATGGACTGCAAGAAGATCAAACCTATCCATTCTGAAGGAAATCAGCCCTGAGTGCTCACTGGAAGGACAGATCGTGAAGCTGAGGCTCCAATACTTTGGCCACCTCATGAGAAGAGAAGACTCCCTGGAAAAGACCCTGATGTTGGGAAAGATTGAGGGCACAAGGAGAAGGGGACAACAGAGGAGAAGATGGTTGAACATTTTTCTCGAAGCTACCAACATGAGTTTGACCAAACTGCGGGAAGCAGTGCAATACAGGAGTGCCTGGCGTGCTCTGGTCCATGGGGTCACGAAGAGTCGGACACGACCAAACAACATTGTTTTTAAAGACATATTCTCTCCTGTGTGGGAAAGAACAACACATGCTTCTCCTAAGCTGAACCCTGCCTCCTGTATATTTGAGAGGTGCTCACCTTAACAGTAATAACAATTTGGTGGCGAATTGGAGGGTAACTTCATCATCACCCTTGAATTCAGGAAGCAGATTCATGGGGAAATGCACAAGGCTCACAGGTTAATGATTAGTTGAAAAAATAATGTAATAATATGCTGCACATGACAAAGTGTACACATTTAAGCTACAACCCTATACCCATTTACATGACAGAAAGGCACATTGAAGTCAATAGGATATAGTTTGAGTTGGTATGTGCTGTTAGATGGGCTGAAAGAAGGTAGTATAGTAGTATAAGGTTTCTTTGACATTAAATTTGAATTTATTTGACAATTTTTTGAAATAATGTTATCATCAGGACACTGTTGCTTATGTTCTTACAATTTTGCAATTAAAAAATATGAAATCTGCTACCTGATTAATCAAGGTCATTTAAAAATAAATCTAGGGGTAGTTTCCTGAGCAAATAATGTAACTGATTATTTCACCAATCATTGTTGCCCTCACTATAGCAGGAGATGGAAAAACAACAATGCCGCCCTCCAATGGGGAAATAACTGCACCTCAGCCGTCCTCCCAACTGCCTAGTTTTGTTTCCAGCTGAAGGCCTTGTTAACAAGTATCCCACAGTTTCTATTTGTCTGTTTAATGGCGCTACTGCAGGAATAATTTGTTGATTACCAGGTGTTGGGGAAATTTGCTACATCCGATAATGTGATGAATATTACAGTCTAAAAGCTTGATGGTTTATTGTTTCTTCATTGCCATCTGGGTTTCTGTTGTCTGTGTGAAATCTGTTGATGGAAATACACATTCTGATTTTTTATTTTTTTTTAAAAAAGTAATAGCGCTTTGGTTATAGCACAAAAAATATTTGGAGAAGAAAAAGGGTTTCATTAATCAGAGAGTCTGCTTATACACCTATGTTCTTCCTGAATGCAGACCTAAGGCATTCAGTGGGTGAAGGATGTTGGTGATATCCATCACTTCAGAGGATTGGAACCTCAGGCCAGAGGGCCAAATATGACCCTCATACCATTTCTATCAGTTCCTCAGAAATTTCTCCAGGCCACACCTCATTCCATTGAGATTGTCTCCTTGTTCCCACAATGCCTCTCTCTCACTGCCCCCCTTAGACACAAAGTGATGAGGGTGACTATCTTTTTCTACCTTGAAAAGTACATAGAGTTGAAGAAGGGCATTAGAAGAGTGACACACAGTGGTGCCTCGGGTTACAAGCACCTCGGATTACAAACATTTCGGGTTACAGATTCCGCTAACCCAGAAGTAGTACCTCGGGTTAAGAACTTTACCTCAGGATGAGAACAGAAATCGTGTGGTGGCAACGTGGTGGCAGCAGGAGACCCCATTAGCTAAAGTGGTACCTCAGGTTAAGAACGGTTTCAGGTTAAGAACAGACCTTCGTCTAAGTTCGTAACCAGAGGGACCACTGTACTTTCCCCATTTCCTCTTTTAGCTTATGTTTATTTCAACCAGCAGCTTAATTCTACTAGATTCAACTTTTACCCAGCTCCCTCAGGAAAGGGACTTCTGTGTATGTGTATTGTTTATCTTTCTGTCTCTTAGGGGTGTCATGGAGATGATCCAGGAGAGAAGTTACCAGAGAAGGTCACCATGGCTTTTTCTTAAAATTGCAAATGTGCCCACAGTTCTAAAGGGGGGGTTGGGAACCCCTACCTTAGGGCACAAGGGACACTGGTGGCTCTTTGGTCTGAACCACAGAGCCTTGGACTTGCCGATCAGAAGGTCGGCGGTTCGAATCCCCGCAACAGGGTGAGCTCCCGTTGCTCGGTCCCTGCTGCTGCCCACCTAGCAGTTCAACAGCATGTCAAAGTGCAAGTAGAGAAATAGGTACCGCTCTGGCAGGAATGTAAATGGCATTTCTGTGAGCTGCTCTGGTTCACCAGAAGCAGCTTAGTTATGCTGGCCACACGACCCAGAAGCTGTACGCCAGCTTCCTCAGCCAGTAAAGTGAGATGAATACCGCAACCCCAGAGTCGTCTGCGACTGGACCTAACGGTCAGGGGTTCCTTTACCTTTACCTTTACCTTTACCTTCGGGCACACCTTTCAGTGGCCCTGCTATTCAGTCTCCTCACATTCCTTGACCTGTGTCCATACTTTTGCATGCTTACCTGAATGGAGAATGGTAAGATGTTTGGTTTGTGTGTGGCTGGAATGTACCTGCTGGACAGAGGTAAGCATCACATTACCTCTGTTGCTTCACCCACTTTTTGCCTGTGGTCTCTTCCACCGCATATGCAGAATGAGACTTATTCTCTGTGCTGCAGACATTTACAAGCAGTGGATTGGATCCAGACAAAGTTAGCTGAACATGATCCACATTGAAAATAGGGTGTGGAATAAGCTAGTGCCTAAAATCTAACTGATTCTAATGGGAACCAACTGCATCATCTTTTTAGGGGGAACAAACTGCACATAGGAGGTCTTCCTTTTGAACCTCAGTTCTACAGATGACAAACCAGTGCAATGCTTATCTGGAAACCACTGAGGCAAGAGCTTCAAGCTGAACTAAAATCTATTTTTCTCAGCCAAAAGACAAATACAAGGGTAGATCGAATCATCCATCTTCTGAAGCAGACAGCAAGAAATTTGGAGATGCTACAAAAATGAATACTTAGGACCTTCTGTTTTAAATTTTCCCATATTTCTTGCCACCGCATAAGCTAGCCTTCCATATATTTTCTCAAAATGCTTCCATTGCATATGCTAACACATTTTGTTAACCAGATGCCACTGCTTGTCATATGCACAAACACCACAATTGCTTGGTTGTGTGCTGGACTTTGTTGATAGCTACAACAAAATTTTACAATGTTTGTAATGCTTGGTTAGATGTAGGTGGCTAGATATCCAGAATAAGAAGAAAGTATAAGAAACATGTAAGAAACAATTAGACCACATATTGGCACTTTCTTCACACCAGGCCAAGCTGTATGGACCTCTCTCATCTACCCCAGTGCTATCTGGAAGCCAGGACATTAGCTAGCCTGACATACTATCCTCTACAAACTAGGATACATTGCCAGCTTAGTTTGGTCTACTAAGCATAGCTGTCAACTTTGCCATTTTCTTGCAAGGAATCCTGTTCGGAATAAGGGAATTTCCCTTAAAAAAGGGAAAAGTTGACAGCTATGCTACTAAGTGCTTCATGCAATTGTTGCATTCTCAGTTGTGAGTGCTCCCCACTTTGTGATGAAATAAGACACATGGACACAAGCATTTTAGGTTAATGGGCTAAAAAAGGCCACAACTTTATTGGTTACAGAATGTGAGTGATATTGGCTTAGGCACTGGAACTGAACTGACTATATCTGACTCCTGCCCACTCTGCAGGGAGTCACACAAAGGTTAACAACCTGTAGGGGGAGCTTGTTGATGCAAATCGACTGGAAGCTTTCCCCTAGTGTCACCGGAGGGTCGTACCATGACCCTAGCCACCACTTGGGCATCGGACAGGAACCACGACTGCCGGATTCCTTTAACGGAATACAGTCATACCTCAGGTTAAAGTCACTTCAGTTTAAATCTTTTTGGGTTGCGTCCCATGGCAACCCAGAAGTAACAGAAGGGGTTACTTCTGGGTTTCACCACTTGCGCATGCGCAGTTGCTCAAAATGATGTCACGCACATGCGCAGGTGCAGCGAATCGTGACCCGCACACGCGCAGACGTGGATTGCGTTCTGCTCATGATACGAACGGGGCTCTGGAACAGATCCTGTTCACGTCCAGATGTACCACTGTACGCTTCAAGAGGAGGCATAGCTGATGGCCACAACCTCCCCTACAAAACACAATGCATTTTCCAATGCCTAACCACCAAATCTTACAAAGTTGTGATGATTTGCTACAAGGCAGGTGAAAAACCAAGTGGCTGGTGCCAATCTGCCAAGTAGAAAAAATTCCTACCAGGCCCCTTGGACAACCAAGGTGACCAACCAAGGTTCATAGCAAGGTCAAGGTGAAGAAGCAAAACCTAGAGGGAGGGAGCGTGGGTGATTCGAGGAAGCTGGAACAACAAGGCAGTGCTCATGTGCCCGTAGCCGTTTTTAAACAGCTAAACCAAGCACGTGCCCCAGCCAGCTGGATTGGCTAGTTGGATGCGTGATGCAGGCACAGGACTCCAGGGATGCAGGGGCCCAGCACACCCCCCCCCGTGAGCTCGGGAAGCGATTCCCGCTCACAACACCTCCCCTCGGGGAAGAGGAGAGGCTTGAGAGCTAGCGTGGTGTAGTGGTTAAGAGCAGTGGACTCGTAATCTGGGGAACCAGGTTCGAGGCTCCGCTCCTCCACATGCAGCTGCTGGGTGACCTTGGGCCAGTCACACTTCCTTGAAGTCTCTCAGCCCCACTCACTTCACAGAGTGTTTGTTGTGGGGGAGGAAGGGAAAGGAGAATGTTAGCCGCTTTGAGACTCCTTAAAGGCAGTGAAAGGTGGGATATCAAATCCAAACTCCTCTTCTTCTTCTTCTTCTTCTTCTTCTTCTTCTTCTTCTTCTTCTTCTTTAGGCAGCAAAAAATAGATCTGACATCCTTGTTTAGGCACCATATATGGATATTTTGCTGCATTCAGCTGCAAAGACTTCATGCTGTGTAGTCCTGTGAAAATTGCATGACACTGTCATGTAAGTAACACATAACGGCATAATCCATGCAGATCACCACCTTCCATTTGCAAACCATCAACGTTCAGTCTGTGCACCCTTTTCGATTTTAACACAGAATCCACTGCTGCCGTTTCCTCTCAGCTCAAGCCATGCCTGCTTTTCTTTGCATTGTAATTGAGATTTTATTTATGTCTCATTCCTTTCCCCTTGCAAAAAAGAAAGAAAGAAAGAAAGAAAGAAAGAAAGAAAGAAAGAAAGAAAGAAAGAAAGAAAGAAAGAAAGAAAGAAGTTTGGGATTACAACTTGTGATGCAATGCTATTTGCATAGCTCTCATAATACCATTTTCCACTCGCTCCAGGCGACAGCAGCTCTTAATGTCATCACTCTCATTCAGGGCTAATTTTCTCAATATCACTTATTAGATTATATATAATAGTAAGCTTACTCAGCCTGGAATGAAGTCACAGTCACACAGTATGTAATTTGTTTAAATGGGACAGAATGTGAAAGTGCCGTGCACATAAACAAATGATATGCCTGCAGGAAGTAGCTCAATGTAGAGTGGGAACCCAAAGCTTAAGGCTGTTGCGGTTGAAAAATCCTCTTTGAGACCCACAGTGTTTTCCTTCTTCCACAAGACACTTTATTTTATTTTTTTTAATGATATTTATTGAGATTTCCATTAAGAACATGTACAAACAAAACAACAACAATAAAAAACAAACATAAACAAAAACAACAAGTATAGTTTCAAACCTTATTTTCTCAACCTACTTTCCCCGACTCCCTCATACCTCCCCGTTCTGTATTCTAATTTCATTATCCAGTCAGTAAATCCATTCCCTTATTTCCCAAAGTTTTTTGACAATTCCATTCCTTTTCTTAATCTACATCTCCTTCCACAAGACACTTTAAAACAGGCATAGACAAACTCCAGCCCTCCAGATGTTTGGGACTACAGTTCCCATCATCCCTGCCCACTGGTCCTGTTAGCTAGGGGTGATGGGAATTGTAGTCCCAAACATCTGGAGGTCCGGAGTCTGCCTATGCCTGCTTTAAAACAAGCCCAATTGCCTCATGCTGAATGGGTCTTTATGGTTACAATGGCAGGTGCTGAACTAGCGATGAAGGATAAATCTGTTCGACTTGCACCTACCTCATTCGTACTTCCCCAACCAAAGTATAAATTTAAAGGTTGCTATCCCATGCAACGGGCACTCCTCTAAATGGTGGGGTGCAGTTCTCCAACAAAAACAAACAAACAAAGAATGTGTACCAAAACTTGTATATTAGATGAAAGGGTGCAAAAAAATGTGTACATTCCTAAAAAATAATATATAAAACGCTTGGGAAATGCAGTTTTATGTGTGCATTTTAGGGGAAAGGCACACCAAAAGCACACAACTGTTCATGCAATCTCTCTCCCCCCCCTTCAAAATCTCAATCTCACTTTTTAAAATACATATATCTCAAAGTGGTGCAGAAAGGGAAAGTACCAAATTTCAGATTGTAAAACTTAGAAGCTGAAAGTGAAATTGACAGATTCGGCTATCCTTGAAAAGGTCTATTCAATGCAGTATATGAATGCAATGTTCTGTTAGCCTCGATATTATTCGTATTATGAATTGAATTTATCTACTGCCCTATACCCACAGGTCTCAGGGCAGTTCTATAAATATAGATCCCTATATTTATGCAGGAAATTGTTGCCTCCTTCAGAATATATATTTTCCCCCTAGCAACAGCAATTAACCACTCAGATTAGTTTTCTGTTTGGGTAGGTTTGCAGTGAATCTGTTATGAGAGACTCCTGCTTTAGCTTACAATTAGTCACCCCATTTAATTTTAGCACATTGCATATGGTAACCTTTCCTCAGCCTAAACGACTGTATCCATTCCCCAGATTCCAACAAGAACCAGGAAATAAAACAAGGTATTGGCAAAGATACAGATAAGATATTTACCAGCTATATCATTCTAGTGGGTAATATGAAGCTACATGAAAATAAAAAAGTGCAATCCTGTGTTTATTATAGATTTGTACACTTCTCTCCTTCTTGCAATCAAAAGGCCATGTAACAAGGATACAGAAATACACCAAATATGTTTCACACCTTGGGCCTCCTGTTGCTTTTGCAATATGCTGTCGCGTCAAAGTGTTTCCTGAAAGTGTTAATTGTTTCAAATGTCTGCATGGAAATTCTTAAGTCAAACCCAAACTCAACAAATGCTTCTCCATAAATCAGGAGTGTTTCCATTTTTGTGGATGTTGCAATGAAAGGACACAGAGATTTACTTATTTTTAAATGCATGTAATTACACCTGGCGGGTGAGAGACACCTGTTGTCAATTACACTTCCTTTTATATTTTCTTTTTAAAAATGTTTTGGGGGTTTTTGCACATATGTCCAGGGTTGGGTAGCCAACTAGCCAGGAAACAAACCAGTTCCACCTCCGTGTGCTCAGTTTGAAAACCCACTTGATATGCAGAAATCAGCAGGTGATGCTTCTCCCAGTGTGAAGACAAACATCATCACTTGCTAATTGCTTCCGATCACATAGCTGGAGAAAATACAGCGAAAGGGGCTTTTTCAAAAGCACACTGTGCTATTTCAGATCCGTCTCAAGGTTTTCTCCTGCCTTAGGACAGATGTCCCAAATGCTAAGGGAAAATGTACTCAAACACACCCCTATGGTGTTGCAGTGTAGCCTTATTGGAGTTCACCGATTGGGTCTGCGTTGCTCCGGGACAGGAGGAAGGAAGTCAAATGACACCGAGGTTGATTCCAAGAGAGTTTATTCTGCTCTCCGGATAGCAGAAGGCACTTGCGTGATCAAGTCCACAGCAAGTCCAAAGAAATGACAAGTTTCATGCAGTATATATATCCTCCAGACACCCTCTCCCCCTTCCCCAGCCATGTCAGCTTGTACACGTAGGTTGACATCACAGATGTTCCTGCTCCGGACCATAAAGGGATTTCCTTCCTGCACTCCTGACCATAAAAGGATCTTCCTCTTATCTTGGAGGAAGGGGTCATCATCTCCGAGAACACACTCTGGCGCTGTTCCCAGATTGGGTCTGTGCGTATTTTGTGGTCAGCACATAAGATAAGGCACAGATGCATCATCCCTGCTCTACTGGAACTTGGCAAGGTCACTTATTGCTGCCACAGACTGAGCACAGCCAGGTTTTTGTTTATACACTGACTCAGATCTCAAGTTAATGGATTTTAGCTAAGGAAAAATAGGGATTTTGGTGCAGTTTTCAAACTGCCTTCACAGTCAGTTTTGGGTTTGGGAAACCCATTCCTTCAGCAGGTGATCGATTGCAGTGCTCTTCCCATTCTTTCAAGAAGCCAGATTGTGGTAAGCACCACAAGAACCCAGTTGTTTGCTGTTCTCAGCTGACTGGGTACTCAGGAAGGTATCTGCGTGCTTCGGTCACTCACACTGCCAGCCAGCACGGTATAGCCACCCATGCATGTGCAAGTGTTTTCTCCTCTACAGTGTTTATGGCTCCAGTGAGGATGGCTCAAAGTCAAGAAAAATTGGCATTGTTTACCTTCCTATTTTGAGGATACGCTCCTTACTGATTGATGGATTATGTTTCCGAGCACAGTTCAAAGTGTTGGTGCTGACCTTCTGGTTATCTCCCGCTTGGGCTACTGCAACGCGCTCTACGTGGGGCTACCTTTGAAGGTGACCTGGAAACTACAATTAATCGAGAATGTGGCAGCTAGACTGGGGGCTGGGAGTGGCAGCCGAGACCATATACCACTGGTCCTGAAAGACCTACATTGGCTCCCAGTACGTTTCTAAGCACAATTCAAAGCGTTGGTGCTGACCTTTAAAGCCCTAAATAGCCTCGGTCCAGTATACCTGAAGGAGCGTCTCCACCCAGATCATTCAGCCCGGACACTGAGGTCCAGCTCTGAGGGGCTTCTGGCAGTTCCCTCGCTGTGAGAAGTGAGGTTACAGGGAACCAGGCAGAGGGTCTTCTCGGTAGTGGCGCATGCATACTGCTTCAGATATCCAGAACAAATTTAGCTGGTCTCTAAGGTGCTACTGGACAATTTTTTATTTTATATATATATATTTCTACTGCGTCAGATCAACACAGCTACTTACCTGAATTTGGGATGTGGAGGGCATGCAAAGAAAATAGAAGGGGAGGACATTCCATTTCATGAGCGGAAATGGTTCCACTCATGCAACGTCTTCCTCTGGGAGCAAGGGCAGGGCAGAAATTTGATACATAAATAAATATAAACGAATGAATTAAACAAAATGGCCAAAACACAGGGGACCCTTTTTGACACGAATTTGAGGCAAGGTGCTTCAGATATTACTTAGTGTCCCCTGAGTCATGGTCCTTCCTTCTGAAGATTTTCCAAAGGATAATTCAAGTGTTTTTGGAGAAAACTGTCTCTTGAAAACAGAAGAGCAAGATTGCTTAATGAACAAGACGTCTGAGGAGCCAGGTTGCTATTTTTAGATGCTGATTAAATAATAACGGCAATTACAGAAAAATACACATATGGCCATTACTCTATAAATTTTGCTGGAAGTAATTATTACAACGGCAGTGGAAAACACCTCATGTAGCCATAGGAACTAATTAAAATGTTATTTCCATATTTGTAATGAACTGTTGGTGCCCCTGGCTAAACTCTACTGAATAAATACCTCAAAGCACTCATATTTGCTAGGGGAAAACAAAAGATGAGGTGGCATTTCTCCAGTCTCTAAATAAGAACTACCACCTAGCCTGAGCATGCCTTAGCAAGATGTCAGACCTCTGACAATACAGGGATGTCAGGTACAGATTAGTCATACCTAGAAACTCTATTCAGTTGTTTAACTGCTATAACAGGGATGTCCAACTCCTAAGAGACTGCGATCTACTCCCACTAAAAAAAAAAATATTGGCACTGATCTACCCATTGTATTGACCAAAGTTGTAGAGCTTTTTGGGGGAAGGAAGATCTAAAGTTCTAGAGCTGCTTTTGGGAAGGAAGACCCAAAGTTGCTGAGCTATTTTGGGGTAGGAAGAACAAGAGTTGTTGAACTTTTGGGGGAAGGAAGACACAAAGTTGCTGAGCTTTTTTAGAGAAGGGAGACCCAAAGCTATTGAGCTATTTTTGGGAAGAGAGACCAAAAGTTGTTGAGCTTTTTAAAATATTAGATATAGATAGATTAGATAGATGATAGATGATAGATAGATAGATAGATAGATAGATAGATAGATAGATAGATGATAGATAGATGATAGATAGATAGATAGATAGATAGATAGATAGATGATAGATAGATAGATAGATAGATAGATGATAGAGAGAGAGAGAGAGAGAGAGAGAGAGAGAGAGATGATAGATAGATAGATAGATAGATAGATGATAGATAGATGATAGATGATAGATGATAGATGATAGATAGATAGATAGATAGATAGATAGATAGATGATAGATAGATGATAGATAGATAGATGATAGATAGAGAATAGATTAGATAGATGATGATAGATAGATAGATAGATAGATAGATAGATATAGATAGATAGATAGATAGAGATAGATAGATAGATAGATAGATGATAGATAGATAGATAGATAATAGATAGATAGATGATAGATAGATAGATAGATAGATAGATAGATAGATAGATAGATAGATGAAAGATAGATAGATAGATGATAGATAGATAGATAGATGATAGATAGATAGATAGATAGATAGATAGATAGATAGATAGATAGATGATAGATAGATAGATAGATATAGATAGATAGATAGATAGATAGATGATAGATAGATAGATAGATGATAGATAGATAGATAGATAGATAGATAGATAGATAGATAGATAGATAGATGATAGATAGATAGATAGATAGATAGATAGATAGATAGATATAGATAGATGATAGATAGATGATAGATAGATAGATAGATAGATAGATAGATAGATAGATAGATAGATATAGATAGATATAGATAGATATAGATAGATGATAGATAGATAGATGATAGATAGATAAATTTGGGGGATCTATCAGGATCATGCGATCAACCAGGATTGACCAGGGACACCCTACGATCGACCCGTAGATCATGATCAACCTGTTCAACATCACTGCGCTATAGGTACCAAATGCATATAGAGGCTAGCCCAAACAGATGAGGCTAGTCCCCTCAGCAATGGCAGTGCCCGGTGACCACACCCAAAGCAAACATGCGATCAATGTGGCCTCTGGTTGACACGGCCAGCATATTGAAGATATGGGATTATAAATTAGGGCTTGGGCTTTTTGAAACTGACCATCTGAAGGCAAAAAGGCCTTGGGTAGAAATTGAATGGGAGCTGATCGGAGCTGTGGTGAACAACATCTGGAGGACACAACATTGTTTACTCCTGCAGCAGAACATGGGCAGAAGATTTCATGAGCTGGGATGTGTTCCAATCACTTCTCTGTGGATGTCACACTATTCCACCACGAGAAGCATCAATACCAGCCTGCCCTTCTCTCTCTTTCTCTTGCTCTCTCTAGCTCCATAAAATGCAACAAATACAGATGTCTCAGTGCAGCTTGCGAATAGCATTCCACAAAGCCAATTTTCTATTCCAATCATTTCCTCTCTGCTCTGTCCCTCTCCACTGAAACTATTTCCCCCCCTTCCTGGCTTTGTAACTAGAAGGCTTTGTCTGTGCGAGTGAAGCTTATAAATCACATTTTGGACCATTAGAATCACACAGCCGTTAGTCTGAAGGTGAAGTGAACCACATATGAGTCAATTAAATATGTTACTTAAGAAGGACGATAAGCACAGACAACCTCACATAAAACCGGCTCATTTGACAACACGGAGAAACACAGAGAGACTATACGCAATGGTGATATCTTGCTTGTACACACATGCATGTTGCAAATTGTAGCGGTGGGCAGAAGAGGGATTAAAAAAACTAAAACATCACATCTCATTACTTTTACTGAAACACCATGTCTTATTAACCTCCGAGAAATGGCTGCAGTGGAAATGTACTGCCTGACCATTAAATATTCAGTTCAGATAGTGAACTGAAGAAGTAGAGAGAGGAGAATAAAAGGAACAAGAAAGGAAATAACAATTTAGCCTCCTGTGCAGTCCGCACTCCTGCACAGCCACTTAATTTGAAGACTGCATTAGTAATTACATGCCACTTTGTCCTCTCACGAGGTCTCCTGCCTCAAAATTACTAGCTGTTCCCCTGTATTCTGTGCTTCACATGACATTTCAGTATTCAAAGACTAATCATTTCTCCATGCTTGGCATTCACTTATCTGCTGCTGAACAATCTACAGCTAACCTGGACCACCAATACAGCAAGCTGCTAGGCCAGGTTGGATTCAAGGAGTCTCTATTGTCTACTCTGACTGCCCGTGACTCCCCAGGATCTTCTGCATCTCCTGCTTTCTAATCCTTTCAACTGGAGGCAGGATTGGAGGAGCAGTTCGATTCAGTTTACATTTAAAGGCAAACCAACCTGATTTATACTTTCGGAAACTTTCAGGACACAAGCAAATACACCTCTCTGAATTTTGCAACGCCCTTCGCCAGCCTGGTAACGTGTACACGAATGGCATGTGCTGAGGTAAGGTATGCATATAAATGCACATACTGCTGGAAATAATGCACACAAATGCAAATGCATGTGCATTAAGAGAAATAATAATAATAATAATAATAATAATAATAATAATAATAATAATGATGATGATGATGATGATAATAATTTATTTGTACCCCGCCCTCCCTGGCTGGAGCCAGGCTCAGGGTGGGAAACATCATAAAACTAACACAGTATACAAAGAACATAAAAACATAAAAACAGGCAGGCTAGAAATGAATTTTCACGAGGACTTTGAACAAAAAAAATCACAAACTGATGCGGACATGCGGAGAATTGAGTTTATGATTGGAAAAATGAGAAAGCAAAACTGACAGCTTATCCCATTCCCACCTATTGAATCTAGGAACTTCTGCGTATGTAAGATTAATGATCTATCACTGAGCTATCAACTCTCCTATTGAAAAGAAAGACATGTGCTGTAGGCAGTTTCATGAACCTGGAGAGCTGGTAGCTTCTCTGTCAATGAGTAAATACAGGTAACCATGTGGCTTCTCCTTCCCCTGATCATCTTTTTTTTCTAGTTAAAGAGCAGCCAACTAGTGTGGTGTAGTGGTTAAGAGGTGTGGACTCATAATCTGGTGAACTGGGTTCAATTCCCCGCTCCTCCACATGCAGCTGCTGGGCAACCTTGGGCTAGTCACACTTCTCTGAAGTCTCTCAGCATCATTCACCTCACAAAGTGTCCGTTGTGGGGGAGGAATGGAAAGGAGGTTGTGAGCCGCTTTGAGACTCCTTAGGGTAGTGATAAAGCGGGATATCAAATCCAAACTACTACTCTTCTTCTTCTTCTTCTTCTTCTTCTTCTTCTTCTTCTTCTTCTTCTTCTTGGAGCCCTCAAGATCCCACACATTCCAAGTTAAAAGAAGTGCAAGAGTTTTCCACATGCTGTTTCTGATGTGGCCGGTGAATTCCCCAGCACAAATCAAGATGGATCTGCAGAGCGACTGCTTTGTCATCATCACAACATCGTCTCATTTTACACAGGACGTGGTGCTTCTCAGCTAGAAAGCACGACAATGGCACCATACCACAGTTTAAGAAGGATGTTGACTTATGAGGAACAGTTGAGGGAGATGGGTATGTTTAGCCTGGAAAAGGGGAGACAGAGAGGAGATATGATAGCCATCTTCAGATATCCGAAGTGCTGTCACATGGAAGAGGGAAGAAGCTTGTTTTCTCCTGCTCGGGAGGATAGGACTCAAATCAACAGCTTTGAGCTATGAAAAAGGAGATTGCAACTAAATATCAGGAAAACCATCTGTACCATGGTAAGGTAAAGGTAAAGGTACCCCTGCCCGTACGGGCCAGTCTTGACAGACTCTGGGGTTGTGCGCCCATCTCACTTAAGAGGCCAGGGGCCAGCGCTGTCCGGAGACACTTCCGGGTCACGTGGCCAGCATGACAAAGCTGCATCTGGCGAGCCAGAGCCGCACACGGAAACGCCGTTTACCTTCCCGCTGGTAAGCGGTCCCTATTTATCTACTTGCACCTGGAGATGCTTTCGAACTGCTAGGTTGGCAGGCGCTGGGACCGAGCAGCGGGAGCGCACCCCGCCGCAGGGATTCGAACCGCCGACCTTTCAATCTGCAAGTCCTAGGCGCTGAGGCTTTAACCCACAGCGCCACCATGGTACCTCACACCAATTAAATTGACAAGGATGTATAAAACAGGAAACAAGAATTGCTGGAAATGTGGGGTGAAAGAAGGTATATAATGAATTAAAGAAGATATTTAGATATACATTTTTGAAAAAGCCAGAGGCATTCTTGTTGGGAACAGTAGAAGACATTACTAAGAATGACCAGAAATTATTCTTATATGCAACAAAAGTGGCAAGGTTATTGTTAGCCCAGGTTTGGAAACAACAGCAAGTACCAACAGTAGAAGAATGGCGACAGAAGGTAATGGAATATGCAGAAATAGCTAGATTAACGGGGGAAATTTGACAACAGGGCGATGGAACATTTCAAAAAGAATGGAAAAAAATCATGTCATACATAGGAAGGATAAGGTGAAAGAGTGAAACCAGTAGAACTGAAATAAACCTCACAAGGTAAAATACAAAGAAAATTGATGGATAAAGAAAATAACAAAAAGTAAAATGTATAATGTGATTAATGTAACCAATGGTAGTTGTAAATGAATATAGACAGACAATAAGAATTGCAGGTTTTGGTGTCCTCGGGTGTCTTCCCGTGTAAAAGTTGGGGTGTCTAGGCGACGTTTCGACGAGGTCTCACTCGTCATCTTCATCGGACTTCTAGTTTCTCGTAGGTTCTTGTCAGCTGGAAGGTTTCCTCCCCGTAGAGGTAAGATATTTGCTTTCGTAGATTTTCACGGGTACAGGAATGCAGGTTTTGGTGTCCTCGGGTGTCTTCCCGTGTAAAAGTTGGGGTGTCTAGGCGACGTTTCGACGAGGTCTCACTCGTCATCTTCGACGAGGTCTCACTCGTCTCACTCGTCATCAAGATGACGAGTGAGACCTCGTCGAAACGTCGCCTAGACACCCCAACTTTTACACGGGAAGACACCCGAGGACACCAAAACCTGCATTCCTGTACCCGTGAAAATCTACGAAAGCAAACAATAAGAATTGTATATACAGGAGGATTTATTTGACTATAGACACTCTATGGACAAATATGAAAGAAGAACAATAATAAGAGCTATTTGACAGTGCAATGGATTCCCTCTGGAGGTTGTGGACTCTCCTTCCTCGGAGGTTTTTAAGCAGAGGTTGGATGGCCATCTGTCAGGGATATTTTAGCTGAGATTTCTGCATTGCAGAGGGTTGGACTAGTTGAGCCTTGGTGTCCTTTCCAGAACTGTCAGGCCAGTGGATGCTGTTGTCTCAACAGTGGGAAGAGTGACAGCTCACAATTCCAGAGAAAGGGATGAGATATGGGACCCCCGAATATGGTTTGAATTTAGAAATTTTAGAGATTTTGGGATAAGATAAAATTTAATGATATTAATGCAAAAATGAAGTGATTTGGGTAATAGTATGAATTTGCTGAATTAATTTTTAAATGGAATACAAAGAGAGAGGTGAGAGGAAGTCAGGAAAATACCGTATTTTTCGCTCTATAACACGCACCAGACCATAACACGCACATAGTTTTTAGAGGAGGAAAACAAGAAAAAAAATATTCTAAATGAAACAGTGGATGTATGATTTTTGTGGTTCATGCTGTGGCCACAGACCGGTGATCTGACAGTGGGTTTGGAGTAGCCCAATGCAAAAATCCTGAGGATCCATGTGGATCTGTGCTTTGTAACCACGTTTTTGCACCACTGTGACCCTAGGCAACAGTGGGTGCGTGATTTTTTTGGTGCAAGATGTAGCCATGAACATGCTATGTGATCTGATGGTGAATTTGGGGTGACCCAATGCAAAAATCCTGAGGATCCATGTGGATCCGTGCTTTGTCACCACGTTTTAAATGGGGAGGGAAGGAAAAACACAGAAGGGACAAGAAGCACAAGAGGGGTGTGCGGAGAAGCAGCTGGCTAAGAATGCAGGGAAGGAGTTTAACGGGGTGGGGGGAGGAAAGGAAGGCAAAAGTCCCCCCCCCCAAGCCAGCCCCCCCTCTCTCTCTCCCACCTGCATGTGTTTCGGCTGCCTGCGAGTCCCTAGAGCACGGAGAGGAGGAGGTGGTGGGTTGGAGCCTGCACGCAGTGTGACTAGGAAAGAATTAGAAGGAAGGACTCGATCCTTTCCTTAACCCTCTGCTTGCCAGGAGGGCAGGGGATTCCCTGCTCTTTGTTGAGTTTGAGCAAATGCAGCAACAGAAGCGGGTGGGCAGTAAGACCCTGAGGCAGAATGCAGGAAAGAAGCAGCTTCTGCCTTCCCTCCGCCCGACCGCCCGATCTGATTTTTGCCTGATTTTTGCCTATTTTTGCCCCTGCGCTCCGACGAGTCAGCTTCAGGGACCACACATTCGCTCAATAACACGCACAGACATTTCCCCTTACTTTTTAGGAGAAAAAATCTGCGTGTTATAGAGCGAAATTTACGGTAAGTAAAAGAACAGCGAGAAATTGAAAGGAGGGATTTTTTAATTTTCTTTTCCTTTTTTCTTGTTTTTTGTGTCAAACTTTTTGGCTTTTGTATTTTTTATTCTTTTTTGGTGTTATTTTTTGTTCTTTGTTCTGTTTTTCTTTTCTTTTGTTGTCATCGTAACCTTTTTTCTTGTTAAAATCTAATAAAATATTATTCGAGAGAGAGAGAGAGAGAGAGAGAGAGAGAGAGAGAGAGAGAGAGATCTGGGACCCCCGAGTTCTGTGTCCTGGTACGGCTGTGCTGAAGAGCACAGGGTCAAGTTTTGCATCTCATTTGAAAGGGATGCCATCATTTTCAAGCAAATCACCTCACATTAACCAAGTCTCGCTCTTTTTAATTACATTGCCAGAGTACACAGATTTGAGTCCGAGTTGCGGCTCAAGCTTCCTGCCAGACGCTTTAATCAAACTAATTAAAAATGAGATTAATTGAGTAAAAAGTGAAATGTGCAACATACGGCAGTGTTTATATTACCTGCACAATCTTCTACTGTATCCCCATTATTTAAATCTGATTTTTGTTTGTTTTGAACAAGCTGTTCTTTTTTTAAAACCGGGGGAGAATACTTACAATAAGAAAAAAGTAGGGGATGGAGGCCTTGAATAGCAAATCTTTATCGTAATCTTTTTTTCCTTTTTCTTATTTTCCTCCTTTTTTTGGTGCTCAGAACATCTTCAAGGAGATGGAGAGTGACGATTGTTTTCAGAAGCAGGGACGAAAGACAATAATTTCCACTGTTGTTTGTACACATTAACCTTCTGAAAGTGCTTTTCTAAACTGTGAATTTATGGCTGCGCTAAACGCTTTCTCTTTTCATCCCAAGACTGCAAGAGGGCATGAGTCTAGGTGGCGGAAGGAGCACTGAAAAACAGGGCTGAAAAACAATTTTCTGTGCAACTTTACCTGCATACAAAATTGTCAGAGGTTACTGTCCCCATGGACAAAAGAGGCAAAGATGATCTTCTCGGGTTCAAGAGGAAACACAATACCCTTGACTCTAAAAAACAAACAAGCCTTTTATTCTCAGTTTTAAAAGTTTGATGTCATAACATTTTCCTTACAAAATGGTTAATTTTAGTGCTGTCAGTGATCATGGACAATATCATCATCATGATCATCATCATCATCAATCATCATCATTTGTACCCCTAAAAAGGGCTGCCTTCAGATGTCTTCGAAAAGTCAGATAGCTGTTTATTTCCTTGACATCTGATGGGAGGGCGTTCCACAGGGTGGGCACCACTACCGAGAAGGCCCTCTGCCTGATTCCCTGTAACCTCACTTCTCGCAGTGAAGTTAGGAGAGATGAGAACAAAAGAGAGGAAAGAAATCCTGGGTTGATCTCAGTTGCTTGTTTAAAGCCAGGTCATACATAGTTTCCATGTGTGTACACCTGTGCTGCTTTAAAAATATGCACCGGCTGAACAGATATGACCTTGTAGTCTACCATAGAAGAGAGAGAGAGAGAGCTCTCTATGGAATAGTGTGTGTGTGTGTGTGTTCTTTTTAACACTTTATATGATTATTTTGCCCCTTCATGGATCACTGCCATGTCGTGGTGAAGGGGCTTGAATAACTCCAAGAAACTATGAGCTATGCCGTGCAGGGCCACCGAAGACGGACAGCTCATAGCTGAGAGTTTAGACTAAATGTGATCCACATGGAGAAGGAACTGGCAAACCACTCCAGGATTTTTGCCATGAAAACATGGACATTAAAAAGGAGAAGCTTTGAGAAGAAATTTCCAAGGTATGCTCTGGTTCATGGGGTCACAGAGAGTCGGACACAACTAAGACGACTAAACAACGATTATGACGATGATTATTTTGATGATTATTCTATTATTTTGTATTTTTATTCTTCCGGTTCCTATGGCTATTATTAAGTGGTAGGGTGAACCTACAGAATCAGCAGCCAGCCAGGTTGCTTATTTCACATCTCCCAACATTTCTCCGATGAAAATAGGGACGTTCTGTTCCATAATAATAATAATTCTAATATTATTTATACACTGCCCATCTGAATGGGTTGCCCCAGCCACTCTGGGCGGCTTCCAACGTATATGAAAACATAATCATTGAAGCAAAGAATAGTAGAACCAAAGAGTTGGAAGGGACCGCAAGGATCATCTAATCCAACCCTCTGAAATGCAGGAACCTTTTGCTCAATGTCGGACTCAAACCCACAGCCCTGTGAGTCAGAGTCTCGTGCTCTGCCAACTGAGCTATCACAGCTGACATCTAATAAAACACTAAAGATTAAGAAACTTCCCTATACAGGGCTGCCTTCAGATGTCTTCTAAAGGTTGTATAGTTACTTATCTCCTTGGCTCGGGGGTCGCATAACTCCATACTGTCCATGAGGAGAGAAATGAAGAAAAGCTATCTCATTAGCTGCCTTTGGCTAATCCCAATTTTCACCTAGCTGCAGCAATTCCATCAGGCGACGTGAGCTGTCTATCCCAGCTGGTCATTATAAAACACATATTGCGAAAAAATGACACTTGAGTTTGTTTTCTTTTTCCCCCATCCTTCCCTTGCTTCTTCTTTCTTTCTGTGTGCTTTTTTATTTGTAAGTCTAAGGGTAGGGACTGAATGGATTTGTTTTGTTTTGTAGATTTCTTTTTTATAATAATTTTTATTGTGTTTTACATTTTCATTATAATGATAACATATCCAATAACAAAAAATGAATACAACTTGCCAGATTTCCCCCTTCCCTCCCCCGACTTCCCTCAACTTTCTGTTCTGGTTTTTAACATTTTAATTCCCCTGCTTGCTAAATGAGATCTTCATATTGCGTTCTTTATATATAATATTGTTATTCTCTTATCATTTTGACATTATCTTTATCATTTCTGTATTTATTTTTTTACTTGTAAGTGTTTACTCAAACCCTGCTAGTGAGCCTATTTCTTTATATTATTTCTGTAAGCACCTCATAAATGATTCCCAGTCTTTTTTAAAGTCTCTATTGTCATTGTCTCTAAGTCTTTCACTTAGCTTCGCCATTTCTGCATATTCCATCAATTTTTCTTGCCATTGTTCTTTAGTTGGTGTTTTGTCGCTTCTCCATCTTTGGGCTAGAAATATCCTAGCTGTGGTTGTAGCGTACATAAAAAACTTCTTCTTTTCTTTTGGCAAATCTTGACCTGCAATGCCTAATAAAAAAGCTTCTGGTCTCTGAACAAAGGTTATCTTAAACATTTTATTCATTTCATTATTGTTCTGTAGATTTTTAAGGTACTCTAGGAGCCTTCTTATCTAGTAAGAGATTCTTTAAACTAAAAATAATATAAATAAATGTTGAAGCAAGCACACATAGAAAGTCTGTGTAAGTGCTTCAACATCTCCAGATCAAAGCACTTTCTGATGTTTTCTCTCTCCATTAAGATACAAAGTGCCCCAAGCTTTTATCTGCTTTGATGAAGTTTGTCATCAAAATGACACACCACAGTGTCAAGCGAATGATGGAGGAGACCATTCATAGATCAATAGATGATGTCCTCTGCAATGAAATCATGCTTGCTTTCTCTCTTTTTCCCCTCACACAGCAAAATATTCAGGAGTATCAGACATGAATCACAACCTTTTCAGATTTCCTTTGGGTTGCAGCAACATTTGTGGAAACTTGTTGTTCTGGTTTACTGTGATCCTTGCCATTATTTCTGGCCTTCTCGTGGCCTCTGTCCAATGAGAAATATGATAAGGCAGCATCATGGCAGAGCCATAAATGCAGGCAGCTCCATGTGATGATAATCAAGCTAACATTCAAGTACAAGTTTATGAGGCCTAATAACAGTAGCAGCCTCGTGTCTAGGAAATCGTTGGCCAACATAAGCCATCTTGAGCGTTTGCTAATGGAACACTATTTGTCTTCCACCATATGTTATACATGTACAAAGTAGGAATGGCCAACGGAGGGGGAAACATGGGATGTGTTCATTCATCTGAAAGTATTTGAGGGCTACTAGGCCTATGTGCTGGACTGGATGAATCCCAAGCTGGAATTAAGATTGCTGGAAGAAATATAGTAGGAAATAAAGAACCTCTTAATGAGGGTGAAAGAGGAGAGCACAAAATATGGTCTGAAGTTCAACATCAAAAAACTAAGATCATGGCCACTGTTCCCATGACCTCCTGGCAAATAGAAGGAGAAGAAATGGAGGCTGTGAGAGATTTTACTTTCTTGGGCACCACAATCACTGCAGATGGTGACAGCAGTCATGAAATTAAAAGACGCCTGCTTCTTGGGAGAAAAGCAATGACAAACCTAGACAGCATCTTAAAAAGCAGAGACATCACCTTGCTGACAAAGGACTCTTCATGACCCCATGGACTGCAAGAAAATCAAACCTATCCATTCTGAAGGAAATCAGCCCTGAGTGCTCACTGGAAGGACAGATCCTGAAGCTGAGGATCCAATACTTTGGCCACCTCATGAGAAGAGAAGACTCCCTGGAAAAGACCCTGATGTTGGGAAAGATTGAGGGCACAAGTAGAAGGGGACGACAGAGGATGAGATGGTTGGACAGTGTTCTCAAAGCTACTAACATGAGTTTGACCAGACTGCGGGAGGCAGTGGAAGACAGGAGTGCCTGGCGTGCTCTGGTCCATGGGGTCATGAAGAGTCAGACACGACTAAATGACTAAACAACAACAACAGGCCAATGTGCTGGATTTGACCAAGTCCCTCACATTCCTTTACAGCTCGTGCAGAAGCCACCTTCTTGACTGTTGGACCCCACAATGGTCTTGTCTGCTCAATCTGCTGGAGCCTGTCTTCACATGCAGGGGAACGCTCTAACTTACTGAAAATTTGAGGCCCATCGGCTACCTGGTTTAGCCCGCCAGTTGAAGCCATTCCCAAGGTATGGCTGCTGTCGCATGCTGACAGCTTCCAGGAGCCACAGGTGAAAGCTGAGTGTATGGTGGCGACCAAAGGTGGACAAACTACCCCAGAAGGAGCATGACATGCAAACCCGCCAAGTTTCCCTATTTTCCAGGGACAGTCTTATATTTACAGGAGCCATCCCAATTTCAGCTTCGTTCCCAGAACATTCTGCCTTTCCTTAGGACATTCCTAGTTTCACCAGAGAAATATTGGAGGCTATGGTAAAGGTAAAGGGACCCCTGACCATTAGGGCCAGTTGTGGCCGACTCTGGGGTTTTGGCGCTCATCTCACTTTATTGGCCGAGGGAGCAGACATACGGCTTCTGGGCCATGTGGCCAGCATGACTAAACTGCTTCTGGCGAACCAGAGCAGCATATGGAAACACTGTTTATCTACTTGCACTTTGACGTGCTTTCGAATTGCTAGGTTGGCAGGAGCAGGGACCGAGCAACGGGAGCTCACCCCGTTGCAGGGATTTGAACCGCTGACCTTCTGATCAGCACGTCCTAGGCTCTGTAGTTTATCCCACAGAGCCACCCGTGTCCGGAGACTATGGTAGGACATCCCTATTTTCATCTGAGAAATAGTATGGAGTTATGCAACCCCGAACCAAGGAGATAAGTAACTATAGAACCTTTAGAAGACATCTGAAGATGTCAGGGAATGAGCAGAGGTGGAATGGTGGAGACCCCCTCCCCTGTCTGACCCTCCCAGAGAAGAAGATGACAGTTCAGAATTACAACAGGGATTTGAGGGAGATCACAGCTCAGAGGCAGATGAGGGGAAAAGCTGGGAAATAATGGGAGAAGAGGAATAAGAAGCACCAGAGGGGGACAGCTGACAGACACAGTGTCTTTAGAAAGCATTCCAGATCCTCCATCTCCTAGACCCCGGTGAACATTGAAAGTAGGAGAGCAAAGAGCTCAGAGGCAGAGGGCACTTCTCAGCATCCATAGTGATGACACATGAAGGGAGAGAGGGAGTGGGTGGAGACTCACCCGGGGCAATGCCATTATTCCAAGAGGCTGCATTTCCAAGCCTCTCTCTGTGAATATTGAATAAAAAGCAGTTGGTAAGAACTTTTCCTTGTCTTATCCGTTCCTGGCAACCTGCCATGGGGGCTTGAATCCTCTGCTGCCTGACAGAAGGCAGCTCTGTACAGGAAAGGGTTTCCTGACCCTTTCCTGACAGTAAGTTTCACTGAATTGAATAGGACTTATTTCTGAGTGTACCTGCATAGAAATAACTTCTATGCTAAATTGTGTCCTCCATCATGGAGGGGACATGTTGCAGTGAGATCACCTAAACTGCCTCCCTGTTGTGGGGCGGGACCATTTGCTTAGCCACAACACCCCATTGGTTGCCCCTCAGTTGCTGGAGTAGAAATCTGGCCTGCTGGGATGTCAATTGGCCACTGAGGGGCTATTTAAGCTGCTGCACGTTGCTGGGAACTTTCTCTTTTCTGCGATGCGCATCAGATCACCCGCCCTCCCACCCTATATTTAGGGCTGTTCTTTGGCCTTGCTATGCCTGTCATGGGGTCATCTGTTTTGGAGCAGGGGCCCGGTAGGAATTTTGCCATTTGGCTGATTGGCTGTTGCCACTTGGTTTTTGCCTACCGTGTAGCAAATCGTCACAACTTTGTAAGGTTGGCGGTAAGGCATTGGTTCAATATTTTGTGAAGGGGATGTGGTTGGCTATGCCTGCCCCTTCATTGCTGCTAGGGAATTCCATTAAAGGAATCCAGGGGCTTCCCTTGCTTTTGTCTGAACCCTGTCAAGGGGCTAGGGCCACACCAGAGCCCCTGGGAGCATCTGGGGTGAGCTGTGAGATCGAAGGAGTTCTCCCTCCCCCAGGATGCTTTCCCTTAGTGACATATGGTGGTGCCCAGTGTCAGTCCTGTTCCTGCCACTGTGCAGGTTCAGGGAGTCTGGAACCAATGCCTAAGCAACCACTCACATGCTGTAATCAATGAAGCTGAGGCCAAAATTAATGCCAAAAACCTTAAACTATATTCTGTGTCTATTGTGTCTTTATTTTGGGGGTGCTTTTGGGGGTCTTCACACGCAAACTATGCACCTCTAAGATACCACCCAATATTACCTAAAAGAAACTTGGTGGACAATTCGGAAGGCTTCCACTTAGAACAGCCTCCCACAGCCTGATGTGATTGGACTACATGTCCCATGATCTCTGGGCACTGACCATGCTAACTGAAGCTGATGGGAGTTGTAGTCCAAAATCATCTGGAGGGTGCTGTGTTAGGGAACCTTATTTCAGATGACACATCCATAGATATTTTGTTGAATTATCAAACGTTTCTCAGGAGGCGCCACAGATCTCTGGCATCTAAAATCTTAATATGGGAAGTTGTTCTTAAAGTGAACACCATCAGCTCTCGGCTTCCTAATTCATTTTTCACATGATTATTTTACAGATGAGTGGATCATATTTAATTTAGATTTGATTTTTCTAAATCTTCCCTTGGGTTAAACCCACTTATCTGATTAACATCCTGAGAAAAACAGGCTTGTTCTACATAGCTCGATCATGTTCAGCATTACTATTAATGGTTACAAAGTCCTCAGAAGTGGAGTGCAAAGCTCCATCATTTATATATGCATATTTCCTTGACATGGTGAACTATTGCTTTGTTACTGATATTGGCTCAAATATGCCTGAGGTGTAGGAAGATATATAAAATGGCAAATAATGCGGTGCCTGAGGAGAAAGTGAGGAAATTTGTTGGGGAAATGGAGACTCCCATGTCAGTCATTTGGGAAGCACCATTCCAGGTGTGACTGTGTAGCCAGGGAGTTGTGTCTTCCTATTGTGTTTTACACACACACACACACACACACACACACACACTTTTCAGATTTATACATTTCATTAATTTTACAATCATTTTAACATTTCAAAACTTGACTTCCTTCCCCCTCTTTCTGCAGTTCCTTAAATTTGTTTTTTTAAATATATTCTGCATATCCAAATTGACCTAATTTGCTCATTTATTCATCTTCTTTAAATATATGAAACTGCAGGTTATTACAATAATCCTGCCAATGTTTTCTATTTGTGTGCAATTTATCTGTAAATATTCAATAAACCATTTCCATTCTTTTATAAAAAGTTTGTTATCTTGATTTCTTATTCTTCCAATAAGTATCGCCATTTCTGCATATTCCATAAGTTTTTGTTTCCATTCTTCCTTTGCTAGGACTTCTGCTTCCTTCCACTTTTGGCTGAGGAGCATTCTTGCTGCTGTAGCAGCATACATGACTAAATTTCTATACAATTTAGGTAGTTCTGTCCCTAAAACAAGAAAACAGTTTAGACAACCCAACTTGGAGGAGACTCCTTTAAACCAAATTTGTATTTTTAGTCATGCCATTGCTATATCAAATGTTTGTTAGGCGCTGAATAGCAAGCAGCAGCAACTGAATCTTGAGAGTACAGTGGTGCCCCGCAAGACAAATGCCTCGCAAGACGAAAAACTCGCTAGACGAAAGAGTTTTCCGTCTTTTGAGGTGCTTCGCAAGACGAATTTCTCTATGGGCTTGCTTCGCAAGACGAAACGTCTTGCGAGCTCTTGCAAGTTTTTTCCCTTTCCCCCCTTTTTCTAAGCCGCTAATAGCCGCTAAACTGCTAATAGCGCTAATCCGCTAAGCTGCTAATAGCCGTGCTTCGCAAGACGAAAAAACCGCAAGACGAAGAGACTCGCGGAACGGATTAATTTCGTCTTGCGAGGCACCACTGTACGAAAATCAGCTGTGGCCAGGAAACGCCCAGGAAATAAAATGTCAACTTCAGTAGACAAAATACGAGTGTTATGTACGTTTGGAGTTTTTGAACCCAAAGCTAACAATATTGAGAAGCTTCTAGAAGAGTGGATAGAGGAAAGCAAATAGGCTGAAGACATTGCAGCAGACCAGTCTCCCTCAGCATGCTGCCCTCTATCTCTTTGGGACACCAGATCGCATCAGCCCAAGCCAGAAGGGATGGTGGAAGTTGTAGTCCTAACCACCTGCAGTTCACTAGGCTGTGGAAGGCTGAGATGGGCAATGTTCCACTTAGGTTGTGGGTTTTTTTGTGTGTGAGTTGGGCATTTTTTTCTTTTCTTTTACAAACCATTACTTCTCTCTTCTCCTTCATACTGGAACTTCCCATCAATACCTCTCTCATCTGAGCACGTTTTGGGTCCTTTGCCTAGCAACGCATTTGAAAGCTCAGATGAATAATGCAAAATGTGTGAGGTCAATTTCTTTTGAACCATATTGGTTACCAAAGAAAAAAGAAAGGGGGGGGACCCTGAAAGTTGTCTCTCTTTCTTGAATACAACTATTCACAGAACAACTGGACTGCAGGATAAGATGGAGCCAAGGATGGGACATGATTTATTAGTAAGGTTTCAAGGAAATGGGATTGGATCAGTGGCTAATGGTTTTTGAAGAAGTCTGCTGTCTGGATTGACTGTAGGAAATACATTATTTATCAGGAAGAAAATGCTTCCTATGATTTCAAGTTTAAAAGGATTGCTTTCTTTATCTTTCCCCCAAAAAACAAATCTATTTTTATGTTATTAAAGATTCCGTCCTATTCTTTTTATCTGCATCTTGATAAGAGGGATTTTGTTTTCCTCTTTAGGATGACTCATAGGCACAAAGTTTCGCACAAGATGGGAAATTGCCTCAAGTCATTTCAGAATGCGCACACACATCCACATGTCATCTGTTAAGTATGAATTCTGTTAATGACTGTGCTGCCATGATTTCCATTATTAACGTCCCCCATCCCTTTCTCCAAGAGGTTACAACTACAGAAAATCAAGACAAGTGAAACTTTGGTGACAGATAGTGTTGCTATCAAATGGCAATTCCTATGTTTGTTTGTTTGTTTGTTTTTATTCATTGGTCTTTAGTAAAACTAAAAGTTTTTTAAAAAATCAGTGTTCTCATTGTACCTTTTCTTGAGCATTTTCAGTAACAGATACATTGATACATACAAACTCTTTAATAACATGTTGACTTGGACAGATAAATCTTTTCAGGTCACATATCTCAGAGCAGCCTAAAGGGATGCTGTCGAAATAAATAAAACAAAAATAAAAGAATAAAAATTCTTGATGAAAAGTTATTAGCGCTTAAAATGCATTCAGACATTACATAGATCTGCATCTATTATTTTATTTTTTAATCCACTGGTGTTTATGATGCTACTGTTTATGATGCTATTGTTTACGATGCCGTCTTCACCGTTTGAAGTTTGTAAACTCATTCCATTGATACTTTTACAGGATGATTACAGCTCAAAGAAACTTGTGATAACTGCTCTGCAACAAAAATGGCTGTGCGAGTCAAAGCTGGTTCGCACATGGCATTGGCATCCCTTATGATATCATAGAATCATACACTTGGAAGGGACACTGAGGATCATCTGGTGTGACCAGTGGCGTAGCGTGGGGGGTGCAGGGAGGGCCGGCCGCACCGGGCGCAACATCTGGGGGTTAGGGTTAGGGGGCGCAAATCCACGGGTTAGGGGGCGCAAATTACTTGCCTTGCCCCGGGTGCTGACAACCCACACTACGCCACTGGGTGTGACCCCCGGCAATGCAAGAATATGCAGCTGTCCTATACAGGGACTGAACCTGCAACCTTGGTGTTATTAGCACCACGCTCTATCCAACTGAGCTATGTCTATACTATTTATTAGGGATGTGTGCACACACACTCAATCTATTTTAGGGCTTAATCTGGCACCTTTGCGTGGCTCTAATCTGACCCATCTGATGTGGTGCTGACCCAACCTGGATTCAGGCTCCAAACCAACTGGGGGCCTTGCAGAGTTCATGGTCTCTGTGCTTTTCTTCCAACCCCCACAACTCCCATATTTAATCAGGTTTATAATTAAACATAACGTCAAGAGGAGAGGGGGAGAAACACCTAAGATCTCAGCCTCCCTGCTCTCCTTGCTGACTTTTGATGGCCCCAGATCTCTCTCAGTGGACCTGATCCAAGAGGAGGCAAACTAGGCAGCCTCAACCTGGCCTGGCTCAATTTAAAGTTGACCCAATTCAGTCCCAATTTGATTTGGGATTCAGGACTCAACAAGATCTGGTGCAGGGCCCTGCTGTTTAACACAGTACAGTGGTACCTTGGGTTACGTCACCTTAAGGTAACATAATTTTGAGTTACAAATGCGGCAAACCCAGAAGTGTATACTTCTGGTATTCGCCATGGGCACATGTGCAGAAGTCCTCTATCACACCGCACGTGGGCGCAGAAGCAGCACCTCCGGATACGGACTTTTTGGGGTAAGTACGGACCCCCGGGATGAATTAAGTTTCTATTTGGTGTGCCCACTGTAAAGTAAAGGTAAAGGACCCCTGCACAGTTATGTCCAGTCAAAGGCGACTATTGGGTTGCAGCACTCATCTCGCTTTTCAGGCTGAGGGAGCTGGCATTTGTCCACAGACAGCTTTCCGGGTCATGTGGCCAGCTTTCCGGGTCATGTGGCCAGCATGACTAAGCTGCTTCTGGCAGAATCACCATTTACCTTCCCGCCGGAGCGGTACCTATTTATCTACTTGCACTTAAGAGTGCTTTCGAACTGCTAGGTTGACAGGAGCTGGGACAGAGCAACGAGAGCTCACCCCGTCATGGGGATTCGAACCACCAACCTTCTGATCGGCAAGCCCAAGAGGCTTAGTGGTTTAGACCACAGCACACCATGTGAATTCTGATACTCTGTGCAACTGGTGGCTACCATGGAGAGCCTGACTTGGAGAAAAGTGGCATATAGATATATTAAAATAATAATTACAAGGGGCAGATTCACTACATCATAGCAAGTGTTCACAAAGGAAAAAGGAGTGTGATGCAAAAGACTCCGGTTGGGTATGAAGTGCCTAATGAAGAGATTGATCTCTGTGGCAGGTGTAATGCACAGCCTAGGTCTCTTATCACAAGTGCAGAATCACTCTCTCAGAGTTAGTCTACAAATATTTTAAAATCTATTGTTCTGCTACGTCTGCTAGGTCTAATACCGCTGCTATGCCGACCGCTAAACATAGCAATAAGCATAAGCAATAAGCAATTCTCAGGTGGACGGCAAATGAAAGAGATAAATGTCTAAGCTGCAGTCATGAAGTAGGCCTAAATCTGATTTTTGTCATTCTCAAAGGCCATGCCATTAAAAGTAGCTGGAAACAACACCAGTGTAAAAAATATGTTAAGTGAAATCAGAGCCAGGTAGACGAGACCCATTTTCATGGAAATCTATGCTAATAGTAGTCATAATCCAATTATAATGAAAGCTCTTTGCAAGAGAATTCACTCAGCTCCTTTCCTCGGCTTTCAGAGAGTTTAGCTCCCATCTTTAAAGTCCTATTTCAGTAAAAAGAAATAAATGGGAACATCTTTGTTTATTGTCGCTTGAAAAGAAATAATGAAAACGTGTCTAGTCTGTAGATGGTTGCACAATATTTCATGAGACAAAGTGTCACCATATGAACAAATAATGCTGAATTTATTTAAAAAGTGGCAATATAAAAGCATGATGGTTTGACAGAGATGTGAGAGGACAACGTTCTCTGTATTTGTTTATGGAACTTTGTATTAAGTCTTCTAGTATTAAGTCTTCCAATGAAGCTGAATGCTGTAAGAGACTGGGGAGACAAAGGAAAGTACTTCACAGTGCATAGTTAAACTATTAAATTCGCTCCCACAAGAGTCAGATAGTGGCAGCTTCCTCGATGGCTTGAAAAGAGGAAAGGTTACCAAACGCTTTGTTCCACCATTTTTGACACCATGTGAACCCTACCAGTTAGGATGTGTGGGCTGGTTGTTCCAATCAATCCAAGCCATCTTTGTGTTTCTATACAAAAATAAATTTAAAAAAAATAGACACACTTACCTATTTGGAATTTCCTTCCTGTCTTTTCTTCCTGCTACATGGAAAAGCACATGAATCTGACCTTTGAAGAGTTTGTAAGTAAACCATTTTTAACTTGCCAAATGTGTGGTCTCCTTCCATGCTAAGGGAAGTTGGGAGATTTGAAGAGGATATTTTAAAGATTTAACATCCTATATTTCTACGCTTTACTTTGCTGCATGTTTGTGATTTTAAAGCTCTGCTGGGGCTCTCTCACCAAAGAGTACTTGCCCCAAACCTGGATCTGGGCATATAGGGAATAGATAGGTGATAGATGATTGTCAGAGCACTACACTGAATTCCTCTTATTATGATGTATTCTTATGTTAGAAATTCATGGCCATTTCTGGCTCTGTAGCACAAATACCTGAACAATACATATATTGGTAAGCATACAGTGGTTACATAGACTTCATCTATGAATGTAAAATGTTGCTTTCAAATGTAGAAAAATGCAATGTGTAAAATGCCCCATCTCACACAATCACTTCTTCTATGTGATGTTAATAAACATGAATGTGTTCATTTCCTGCAAGTATTTGGCTCATTTGGAGCCCGTTGGTTCACTTTAAAATGCAAATAAAACCAGATCCACACCCACACCCCTCACAGCAACCCATTTCTCCTGTTATGTACTGAAGTTTTCACCATGGGCCAGCAGGGGGATACTGTAGATAGTTTTCACTCAGATCCACATATGCAAATAAGGGATTGAAAGTGACGTTCAGTGATTGGATAGTTATAGAAAATGGTTACAGTTGTGTTGTAGTGGAGCTCTATATAAGCAGGCTGGCCGAACCCTTCAGTTCAGTTCTGTTCTGGCCTGTGAATAAACAAGAGCTGTTTAAAGAATCGCTGTGTCGTCTGATATGTTCACCCACAACTTAACATCTCCCAAGCCTGCAGTAGGAACTAAGAGCTGTTACTTTTCTGACCAATTTCAGAAACCCAGTTACTTACACAGAAACAAGGCTATGTAGAGTCCCAAGTATGCCTCAAGATTTTCTGATCCTTGCAATGATGGCATGGATAGTGGGGAGGGTAACAGTAGCTTTCACTGGTGCTCAAGTTTAATATTAACATTAGCAGGGCCACAAATATCTTCTGAACTGTTTATGGATTGTGGCAAAATCTCCTCAAGCTAAAATAGAACATGTGTTTCCTTACTGGGTAATAAAGACTTGGTTATGAAGATCACCCAACTGAGATTGTCCTTGGAAGTCTCTTTTACTATTTACCCACTTATTTCACAAGATTTATATACTGGTTGATTGTAATAAAACCTCCAAACTTACACTATAACCTGGGCTTTTTTTCTTTTAGCTGGAGCTCAACTCTAGCACCTCTCAGGCGGGTGCCATTGCCATTCTAAGAGAACGAAGGAGTTGTTCACGGTGAGTTGCAGTACCTCTTTTTCTAGAAAAATAGCACTGAACATTAGCATTGACAACATTGTCTTGCGACACTGAATAATAAGTTATCGTGAGTTTGCTAGTTAAAGAAAACCTTAGTCTTCTGCAGCTTGCTCAATAAATTCTTGTGCTGCAATTTAAACACAGAAGCACTGTTTACATGATGCTGTGGACATTTGGGCTTTGGGAAATCATTTGTCCTTTTCTCTGTTTCTCCATTTGTTTTCTATAGGTTCAACTACCTCCTGAGATATCATTGCAAAAACATTTGGCATGAAGGTTCCTGAGATAAGGGTAGCAGGCAGCCTTTGTGAATGGCTGTTTGGAAGCCAGTTGCCAGTTTGAGTCAAAATGGCGCACCAAAGCGTGACTTTGGCGTGACTTCACCTCTTTTTTGGCAGAGCTTCAGCTGCCTCTCAAAATATTGTCCCCAGACTGGGCACAAGAGTCGTTGAGTTGGGGTTGGTGGACTTGGTCATAGTTTGGACATTGTGTGCTATTTTAAATCAAGGTGGCAGACTGAAACATCACTTTGGGGTATGTTGAGTGCTTTGCTATGAATATTTCCAGAAAGTACTACACTGCGCCACATGTTTTCCTTTCAGTGAAAGTGTGTTGTTGTTTTTCTTTGCATATCATAGAAGCTGGAACTGTGGCCATGTGTTTTATATACTAGAAACTGAAAAAATAAAATAAAGACTCAGCAGCCTTGACAGTAGCATTGCATTGGATATGTATTTTATATCACATTTGGACTTTATGTGTGCAAATCTACACCCTCTTTTCTATTCTGTGATCAGAGTAAATCTGGAGTTCACCCCAGACCTCTCTGAAAATTGAGCTGACCTAGAAGTCATAGATAGGTAAAGCTCAGTAATAACACAACTTGAAAATCAATACGTTCTGCTTTACGGGGTCATGATAAAGTCCTTGTGGTTTCAATGGCAAAATGATATTTGGATTTTGTAGAGTTTTCTGTATTATTGCCAATTAACTTCCTAAGGTCTTTGAAACAAAGGTCTTTCTACACTTTGGAAATTGTATTTTGAATGAATATGCTTTATGGGCGTCCTTAATTTTTTAGAGAAATTGAGTGCTTATCAAATCATTTCTTAGATTCTGCATAATAGGATCCTTGTCAGTGCTTGGAAGGTTCATTTTAGAAAGGAACAAGTTCTAATTCTATATCTAGTTCCTACTTTTACAAAGCAAACTAGTTATGTTCCTACAACTGTACTTTTCCCTCCAGCAACCTTGTCTTATGAGAAGAGAACCTCATTTACGGGTTTAGGAAAGCACCCTTAAGAATGCTGATATTCAGATCAGACACAGATTTTGTTCCATCTCCTATGCATTTTAATCCTATGGAACAGAAAAGAGACTCAACATTTGAAGCCTCAAATGCTTGGTGCTGAAAAGGCAGTATTTAAATATTTTAAATCAATGCAATTTACTTTGGATTTACTTAAAACTGAATGGGACTAATAGTGAATGCCCTGATATTGGTAAAAATGTCATGCTATAAATATCAATTAATTTTGTGAGATTATATGCTTGAATTGTTCTTCTCAATGTCTCCACCAAGATTATCATCCCATCACACTTTCCCTATAAGAATCAGTGATTAACAAGCATCCCTTGACTCACTTTGTACTAAGTTTTAATAAATCAAAACAAAAAAACAGAGAACTTCCAGAAAAAGTTCTCTCGCCACCAGACACACACACAGATTTGAGTGCTCTGAGAACTTATAATGTTGGAGCATCAAATATTAACTTTGTGGGGGTGAAGGTTATGTGTGGGGCTTGAAGCGATGGAAGAAGCCTTGTGCACAGCATCTGTTGCCACTGGGGAGCTTGAGGAATTGATTTCCCAGCGCCTCTCTGCTCAACTGTTGGAGCCACGAGGCACTGGGACCTCCATTTCCTAGTTTCTCCAGTAACAATACATTGAATGCACAGTGTCCAGGCCTTAGACTGTGGCTGGGAAACCTGTGGGTGTTATGAGTCCTCATGGCTCACATGGCAAAGAGCAGGGAAAGGGCTGGCAAGAAAAATGGGTGAGCCATTCAGTTTTGATCCATCTCCCTGACTACTTTGGGCTCTGGAATGGAATGAAGCCCTCAACAGTTCCCTCATTGCGAGAAGTAAGGTTACAGGGAACCAGGCAGAGGGCCTTCTCAGTAGTGGCGCCCACCCTGTGGAACGCCCTCCCTTCAGATGTGAAGGAAATAAGTAGCTATCCTATCTTTAAAAGACATCTGAAGGCAGCCCTGTTCAGGGAAGTTCTTAATATTTAACGCTGTATTGTTTTAATACTCGATTGGGAGCCACCCAGAGTGGCTGGGGAGACTCAGCCAGATGGGCAGGGTATAAATTATTATTATTATTATTATTATTATTATTATTATTATTATTATTATTACTATTACTATTATTACTATTATTATTACTATTATTATTATTATTCTGGGACATGACTGTATCTCAGTGGTCAAGCATGCAGAAGGCCCCAGGTTCCTAGCACCTCTAAGAAGGGCTGGGAGATAATACTGCCTGAAACCCTGTATACACAAAACAGAGCTAGAGGAACCAACAATCTAACTCGGGCAGCTTCCTATGTTCCTTTGCTTTTCATAATAGCAAGCTTTGAGAAAGTTGTCCACTAGCAACAAGGAATGCTGGTGACAGAGTGAGCCCACTATGAGCCAAGCCCAAACTTCAGGGAGAATTTGGGCTCAGCTCATAATGTCTCTGTTGTTTTCCAAAGCAGGGATATTTCCAAATACCATCATTGTCACCCAGTTCTGACGTTCTGTCCCATCACAATAATTAGGTCTTATTTGGAAAAGAGAAGAATTTCCAGGTTTTGAAAGGTTTTTTGAAATGTAAGAGAACAAAAACAACTGTCCCCATTTCCCCCAAGTTCCTTTTAATTAAACAAAAAAAGACGTAATTAAAATTTTGGACACAGAAGCTGGCAATATTTATTGCATTTTACAAACCAGAATAAAGAAGCAGTACACTTTGCTGAAGATCTACAATTAGGCATACAATATGAAGGTGTAATTAACCAATTTAAATGCAAGTGCTGAAATTGCTAGATACAGGAGAAGTAGCCTGTCCTCTTTGCAGACTGAAGAGTATTGAATATTGAAATGTTTATTTTCTAAAGATGAAGTCATAAAACATTGTTAAAAGCCAAGCCATGAAGAACAATGAAGTGATAGAATTTCTAGATACTTCTAAAATTCACAGTTGGGGGGGGGAATGGGGAGAGCCCATAAACATTTCACAAAACAGTGTTCAAGGTTTTTAGTCCTTCAGCATCAGGCTGGGTGTTACACAAGAAAAAAGCACACCAAGAACTCTGGCCAATATAAATTTCAATAGTGGGAGTGGTCTCTACTCGCAAATCAATAGTCAATTGTAACAAAAACCAATCCATTCAAAAGTATGTATTCTGATTAGTTTTTGTTACAATTGACTATTGATTTGCGAGTCGGGACCACTCCCACTATTGAAACTTATATTGGCCAGAGTTCTTGGTGTGCTTTTTTCTTGGGTGTTACACAAAGCAAGGGTTTCAAGTGGGAGAGATTAAAAAACTAGGCCAAAATGAAATTTGCATTTTTGTCTGAAGATGGGGATTACAGACTGGCATCAAGCTACATCTTGGGTTCTGGATGAGGAAACAACTTCTGTATATTAGTATTAGTATTAGTATTAGTATTATTAGTATAACCCCTTTCATCCAAAGATCGCAGGGTGGTTTGCATAAAAATACAGAATGAGAACACAAAATACGTAATAAAGCAAAAACAAACCAATGACCTCCTGGTTGGACAGAAACATTTCCCCCTGGCACCTTAAGATATGTAATGAAGGCACCAGGCGAACCTCCCTGAGAAGATCATTCCACAAACAGGGAGCCATCACAGGAATAGTCTGCTCTCATATTGCCACCCTCTGGACCTCTCACGGAAGTGGAACATGAAGAAGAGGTTCAGATCATGATCTCAGAGTCTGAGTTGGTTCATATGGGGAGAAGGAATCCTTGAGGTATTGTGGTCCTGAGACATTTAAGGCTTTATAGGCCAAAACCCAGACCGTCCAAGTGTCCCTATTTCGCAAGGACAGTCCTGGATTTACAGAAGCTGTCCCACGTTCTGATTTGAACCCAGAATGCCATGCTTTTCCTTAGGATGCCCCTGTTTTCATCGGAGAAATGTTGGAGGGTATGGTAGGTTGTCCTTATTTTCATTGAGAACTTTTGAAGGGTATGGTGTTAATGGCTTTTGATGGATGTAACAATGGATTACTGAATGGTTTGGTTCATGTAAAATATGCAGGGATGTATGGTATGTAAATAGACGTGGGTGACACTGTGGTCTAAACCATAGAGCCTAGGGCTTGCCGATCAGAAGGTCGGCGGTTCAAATCCCCGTGACGGTGCGAGCTCCCATTGCTTGGTCCCAACTCCTGCCCATCTAGCAGTTCGAAAGCACGTTAAAGTGCAAGTAGATAAATAGGTACCGCTCCGGTGGGAAGGTAAACGGCGTTTCCGTGTGCTGCTCTGGTTCGCCAGAAGTGGCTTGGTCATGCTGGCCACATGACCCGGAAGCTGTACGCCGGCTCCCTCAGCCAATAAAGCGAGATGAGCACCGCAATGCCAGAGTCGTCCATGACGGGACCTAAAGGTCAGGGGTCCCTTTACCTTTACCTATGGTATGTAAAATGAACCATGGAAAGAGAAGTCCTTGGTTTAATAATTCCTATCTACAAAAAAGGCCCTCCCGGTGACCCAGGGAATTATCGGAATATCAGTCTGCTATCGTCCATTGGGAAAATATATGCCCGTTTTTTGCTGACAAGGTTGATGAAGCGGTCAGTTGAGGCTGACCTGATTGGACATGAGCAAGCTGGATTTAGATCAAACCGATCCACAACAGACCAGGCAATTATTCTTTATCACTTAGCCCGGAAATACTCAACACCTCGACGGGGCCAACTTTGCGCAGCTTTCGTAGATTTGAAAGCTGCGTTTGATAGCATTCCGAGGAAATTACTATGGGATAAACTTGCCTGTTGGGGAATAGATAGAAGGCTCCTGTGGCTTATCTCCCAACTTCATGCCGGGTCCGTGGCCAGGGTGAGAATATCCCCTGCTGGCGACCTGACTAACCCAGTGCCAGTAAATAAGGGTGTACGCCAGGGTTGTATTTTAGCGCCACTTCTTTTTAACTTATTTATCAGTGATATGAGGAACCCATTAGCCATCGCACAAAAATTTATCCACACCCCTCGCATAGCTGATTACCGTTGTCCTTTACTTCTCTACGCAGATGATGCGATACTACTCTCTTACTCCAGAGTGGGTTTAAGGAGGGCACTAAAGATTTTTGTGACATATTGCCATTCTAATCATCTGTCTATCAACCACACCAAGTCTAAAGTACTGATATTTTCAAGGAGTCGAAAACTTTATTCATGGAAGCTGGAGGGCACGAAAATCGAACAAGTACATAAATTTAAATACTTAGGAATTTATTTTCAATATAATTTAGGGTGGAAAGCACACGTGGAATATCTTCAAAACAAGACAAAAGCCCTATCACACTCCCTCCTCCATTTTTTCTACTCTGAGGGGGCCTTATTCATCCCTGCGGCCTTGAAAGTGTATAGCATAAAAGTGATGGCCACAATGGCCTATGCTGCACCTTTATGGGCTGCCTTTGCAAACATCTCACCTTTAGAGACACTTCAAAGCCAATTCTTACGCCGACTTTTAAAATTACCGACATGCGTAAGTAATGTGGCTATTCGCTTAGAAATGAAGATCCCCTCAGTGGAGTTAGTTATATGGAGGAGAGTTTTGATCTATTGGATATCCCTATGGCATAAACTCCCGAACCACTATCTAATTCAATGCATGTGGCGGGATGACTTCACAAATTTGTGGTCAGGAAAAATCCATGCCAAATTGCTGTCCTATGAGATCTCGCCCACTGAATTGCTCAAAATGGATCTAAATGTGGCAAAAAGGTGTATAAATCAAAGGCTGGATGATGCGGAGCTATACCAAAATTTCGTAGCTGGTGGTGGAGCCTGCTCGCCGTTAAATTTAGGTATAACCCCTATCTACCGTGCTCCGTCCTACTTAACATCGCTTATGGCCATGTCTCACCGATATGCCTTCATTAGAGCTAGGTTCAATGTCTTTCCAACAAACGTGCTGAGACATAGATTCACTAAGGGCCAAGTCCCTTCAATGTGTGCTTGTGAAATGAAAACATCTGAATCTCTACATCATGTTATGTTTATCTGCCCTTTGTACAGTTCAGCCCATGCTAGTATACTAAACCCCATAATCCAGCCTATGTCTGACAAACCAGTAGACCTACAGCTTGCCTGGGTTCTTCAAGATGTGGATCCTTATATTACCCTACAGGTTGCTAAATTCCTAACAGCCGTCCTCTCGTACAAGAGACGGAACGGAATGTTAGCTGATTATTGATAGTTATAAGAATTTTCTATAATAACATCAGATATTGATTTTAGTGTAGTGCCAAAAAATTTTTTAATCTTAATCTTAATCTTAAACTTTTTATGAATGGCTAATATCCGTCCTTGTGAACTGTGTTATACTACTTGTGGTTTGTACGAGTTCGCTGTTTTATTTGATTTGTTTTGTTGTGTTGTTTCATGATGGGCGTAAAGCCGAATAAACATTTGTTGTTGTTGTTGGTTTAAGGTTGTTTAAATGAATATTTTGAAATGTAAATTTATATATATATATATATATATATATATATATATATATATACACAGTGCTTTTTCTAAAAAAAAATGTTTAGGGGTACTCTCATTTTGACTCAAGAAAATCACCATTTTATAGTCCAAATTGGGAAAAATAAATACAGCAAATGGACAAAAGTACAAAGATTCACAAAATGTTTAGGGGTATGCATACCCCTGTGTACCCCCAGAAAAAAGCTGTGTGTGTGTATGGATGGAGTTATGTGACCCCTGATCCAAGGAAATAAATAACTATACAACCTTGAGAAGACATCTGAAGGCAGCCCTGTATAGGGAAGTTTTTTAATGCTGAATGGGCGGCATGCAGATAATAAAATTATTTAGTGTATGATGGGCTTTTCAGTCTTCCCTTGTGGCCAGCCGAGGGGAAATTAGCAATGCCTGGCAAATGCAGGGCTGGTTTGCTCTGTGAGGGCCTGCTGTGATGGGCTGCAACTGCCACCTGCCCTGATAGGTAGCCCATTCTCACTTTCTTTCCCATTACTCAGAGGTACAGCATCTGCCAGTGTGGTGTAGTGGTTAAGAGCGGTGGACTCGTAATCTGGGGAACCGGGTTCGCGTCTCCGCTCCTCCACATTGCAGCTACTGGGTGACCTTGTGCTAGTCACACTTCTCTGAAGTCTCTCAGCCCCACTCACCTCACAGAGTGTTTGTTGTGGAGGAGGAAGGGAAAGGAGAATGCTAGCCACTTTGAGACTCCTGAAGGGGAGTGATAAAGTGGGATATCAAATCCAAACTCTTCTTCCCCCTCCTCTTCTTCATCTTCTTCTTCTTTGCATGCAGAAAATTCCGCCCCTAATCACCTTCTTTTTTATTTTAATCCTATGTAAATAAGAAAAGGGGTATGTTCAATTTTTTAAATATATATATATATATATTTTCTTTTTTCTTTTAGTAATGAGTAAAGTTGCAAAGAAGAAAAGAAAAGGGTAAGCAAGTTCTTATCCCACTGAATACTTTTTCTTTATGGATGATAGAAATATGCAGGGTAAATGTTGATACCCCGCGGCGCGCGAATGAGGAGCTAGATTAGAAACAGATTTTCCTTAAGTGGTGCAAACCCCAATGGAAAAAACAGAGCTAGGGTGGGGAAATCCCCACAGTGTTCTGAGATGCCTCTCATACTAGAAATGCAATTTACATGAGCAAAAAGGGTAATTAGAACCCAAGTAAAATCTGTCTGTAGAAAAATGAAGAGAAATATCAGTGATGAATCAGAGCCTGCTTCATTCTTCAGAATTCTAATTAGGTAAAAAAAAAAAAATGAGAGTCAACTGAAACAACAAAACCAGTAAATGAGCTCTTATCTAGGAAGAATATCTTTATTATAGAAACTAATGATGAGTCAAGGCACAGAATATGCTTTTCTCATATTTTTCTACAGCTTGAAATTACACACACACACACACACAAACACATGGGCTGCTGATTATCTTCTTGTTGCTGCCAACCCCCACCGATTTGCCAACCCCCACCCCCTTCCTTCACACCTCACTCAAACCCCCATCCCCTTAGCTCCTGTAAGCCCCCTATTTCCTGTAAGCCCCCCATAACTTCTTTGCAGCCCTCCATCTCCTCTGTATTCAAACCTCAGCTGTTGCTTAAAATGACTACAGTGGTACCTCTGGTTACATATGCTTCAGGTTACAGACTCCGCTAACCCAGAAATATTACCTCTCAACCTTGGGCCTCCAGCTGTTTTTGAAGTACAATTCCCATCATCCCTGACCACTGGTCTTGCTAGCTAGGGATGATGGGAGTTGCAGGCCAAAAACATCTGGAGGCCCAAGGTTGGGAAACACTGATATAGAGATATATAAAAATATAGATGATAGATAGAGATATATAAAAATATAGATGATAGATAGATGATAGATAGAGATATATAAAAATATAGATGATAGATAGATAGATGATAGATAGAGATATATAAAAATATAGATGATAGATAGATGATGATAGATAGATGATAGATGATAGATAGATAGATGATAGATAGATAGATGATAGATAGATAGATAGATAGATGATAGATAGATAGATAGATAGATAGATAGATAGATGATAGATAGATAGATAGATAGATAGATAGATAGATAGATAGATGATAGATAGATAGATAGATAGATAGATAGATAGATAGATAGATGATAGATAGATAGATGATAGATAGATAGATAGATAGATAGATAGATAGATAGATAGATAGATAGATGATAGATAGATAGATAGATAGAGATATATAAAAATATAGATGATAGATAGATAGATGATAGATAGAGATATATAAAAATATAGATGATAGATAGATAGATAGATAGATGATAGATAGATAGATAGATGATAGATAGATAGATAGATGATAGATAGATAGATAGATAGATAGATAGATAGATGATAGATAGATAGATAGATAGATAGATAGATAGATAGATAGACAGATAGATAGAGATAGATAGATAGATAGATAGATAGATAGATAGATAGATAGATGATAGATAGATAGATAGATAGATAGATAGATAGATAGATAGATGATAGATAGATAGATAGATAGATAGATAGATAGATGATAGATAGATAGATGATAGATGATAGAAGATAGAAGATAGATAGATATAGATAGATGATAGATAGATAGATAGATAGATAGATAGATAGATAGATAGATAGAGATAGATAGAGATAGATAGATAGATAGATAGATAGATAGATAGATAGATAGATGATAGATAGATAGATAGATAGATAGATAGATAGATAGATAGATAGATATAGATAGATAGATGATAGATAGATAGATGATGATAGATGATAGATAGATAGATAGATATAGATAGATAGATAGATGATAGATAGATAGATAGATAGATAGATAGATAGATAGACAGATAAATAGATGATAGATAGATGATAGATAGATAGATAGATAGATAGATAGATAGATAGATAGATAGATGATAGATAGATGATGATAGATAGATAGATAGATAGATAGATGATAGATAGATAGATAGATAGATAGATGATAGATAGATGATGATAGATAGATATAGATAGATAGATAGATAGATAGATAGATAGATAGAGATGATAGATAGATATAGATAGATAGATAGATAGATAGATAGATAGATGATAGATAGATGATAGATAGATATCATTTATATATATAAAGTACCAATCATACACAACTGGAAAAAGAGAGAAGCAGAAAATGCAGAAATTGATTAGGAACAACTACAAACATATCAACGACAGGAATGTGTACAAATATCCTCTTCACTATTCAGCGCCACAACTGTATATCTTCCAAATAACCCTTGATGGAGATGTTTGGTGTCTCTTTCCGTGTGTAAAAGACCTTTTTGTGAAAGAGACAGATTCATCTCACTGCACATCTATTTTCTGGTCAGGCAGTGCCAATTCATCAGCATTTCAGTGCAAATTTCTCCTAACATCGTCATATATATTTTTGCAAAGCAATTTCTCTCAATAGAATACATTTTTTGTCTGCTATTTTCACTGACATATGCATTTTCATGTACAGCTTACCCTAGGTTATGCAGTTTTGTACACATTAAAAAGGTAAAGGGACCCCTGACCATTAGGTCCAGTCGGTACTGACTCTGGGGTTGCGGCCTTCATCTCACTTTATTGGCTGAGGGAGCCGGCGTACAACTTCCAGGTCATGTGGGCAGCATGACTAAGCTGCTTCTGGTGAACCAGAGCTGTGCACGGAAACACCGTTTACCTTCCCGCCAGAGCGGTACCTATTTATCTACTTTCACTCTGACGTGCCTTTGAACTGCTAGGTTGGCAGGAGCAGGGACCGAGCAACGGGAGCTCACTCTGTCGTGGGGATTCGAACCGCCGACCTTCTGATCAGCAAGCCCTAGGCTCTGTGGTTTAACCCACAGCGCCATCCGCATCCCACATTGCTTTGTACATATTACTGGGCTTGAAAACTCCATTGCAAAATTCAGGAACTGAGTTTTCAAAGGATGGTTGTTTTGTTTCCCAGATTGTTTTGGAAAGTGTGATTTAAGCAAGTCCACTTTTAAATGTGAAAGAATTAGATTTCTTCTCCATCCCCGGTCCTAGTCTTGCTTTAGGCCTGGTTATGGCACCAAAGAGCCTTGGGTTGGCCTTACTGGTGACCTTTATTGAGGGACAAATGGAGAAGTCCTACCCTGTTGTTTTTACTCAACCTCATGGTGACATTTGATAACATTGGACACAGTATCTTGCTGCTGTGACTTGTTGATTTTGGGGTGCCATGTTTCAGGAGTTCTGCTCCTACCCAAGGGGCCATTCCCAGAGAGTGGCAATGAGGGTCTTCTCCTCAGCCTCTTGGCACTTGTGTTGTGGGGGTCCCATGGGGTTCCATTCTGTCCTCCATGCTATTTAACACCTATATGGAGACACTGGAATGAGTCATCCAAGGATTTGGAGCAAGACATTATCAGTGTTCTGATTACCCAAGCCTTATCTCTCCAATTGATCTAAGAAGTTGGTCAGGTGCTGGACCAGTTTCTGGAGGCAGCAACAGGCTGAAAGAGGGACAATAAGATGACAGTGAATCCTGAGAGGGTGGATTTGCTATGGGTAGGGGTAGGCAGTTATTGAGTCCAGGAATTAAGGAGATGGCCTGTTCTGGGTGGAGTTGGACTTCATTTGAAGGATCAGGTCTGTAGGTTGGAGGTACTGCCCTATCACTGCAGACACAATGGTAAGGAGTGTCTACATTGAGCTGCATTTGTTTCCCTTCAATGGCTGCTCCTGGAGTGGCTTCTGCACTGGCAATCTCACTAATGGATTGATGCAATGCACTATACCTTGAAAACAGCTAGTGCAGAACAGGACCACCAGGCTGTTAAGTGAAACAACAGGGAGCATATAATCTTATACTGAGTAAATTATTGGTCCATCTAGCTCAGTATTGTGTACACTGAGTAGCAGTGACTCTCCAGGGTATCCGTACCTGGAGGTGCCAGGGATTGAACCAGGAGCTCTACCAGATGCTCTACCACTGAACAATGACCCTTCCCTAACACCAATCTTCAAAGCATGGCACTAGCTGCCTGTGAGCTTCTGGGCCCCATCCCAGATCTTGGTATTAGTATTTGAGTGCTGAATGGTTTGGGATCCAAGAACTTTCAGGGGCAACCAATACATGGCAACCCATGCCTCTGTAAGGGAGCCCTTGGCCATTGTCCCACCAGTGCTCATAGCCCATGTGGTGGTGAGGCAAGATAAGATCTTCTCCATGATGGGTGCTGATTAGGGAACTCTTTCCCCACAGAGCTTATTCAGTCCCCCTCATTAGAAGAAGAAGAAGAGTTTGGATATGATATCCCACTTTATCACTACCCAAAGGAGTCTCAAAGCGGCTAACAGTCTCCTTTCCCTTCCTCCCCCACAACAAACACTTTGTGAGGTGAGTGGGGCTGAGAGACTTCAGAGAAGTGTGACTAGCTCAAGGTCACCCAGCAGCTGCATGTGGAGGAGCGGAGACGCGAACCCGGTTCCCCAGATTACGAGTCCACCGCTCGTAACCACTACACCACACTGGCTCGCAATCATTCCACCAGTGGTGAAAGATGTCCATGTCTCTCTGGGGAAGGATGTTTGGGGCTGGCAAAATGCTACTCCTTTCTTGCTGTGTGGTGCATATTCACACTGTTTTATAGGTCTCTTTGACACACATTCTTTTCTTTTAAAAATGGGCTGTATTTGTTACTTATGTGTGTGCCACTCTGGGCTCCTACGGGAGGAAGGATTGAGCAAAGATGCAACAACAAAAGCGACACAATCCAGACTCTAGTCAGGGTTAAATCCCGAGGTGTCAAACTGCCTGCCAGACAGAGGCATGATGCTGCTGATACTGTATGCCCTATTTCCTTCTGTGCATGAAGGAGGCTCTGATGTTTGCAGCAACACAGTCCCGGGAGCTCACTGTGAGGCTCCAAGTGCCTGAGGGTATGAGCCAGTGATTTCTTACAATCAACCTTAAGCTGTTCTGCTCTGCTTCCAAGGTAAGATTCATAATTAAAACAGTGTAAGTTATTAGATATGTTTTTCTTTCTGTTCTTAAGCCACTGCCAAAAAGGCAGGCAAAACGGAAGCATTCAAATGACCAGCTAATTGTCCTCTGGCCTTTGTGTTGTGCTGGAGTCTACACAGCATATCTTCTCCCTTCTGTGACTACTCTGTTGAGTCAGTACAGTAGTCATTATTGTAATCAGGATATTTTTTTCCAGTGGGAACTCACCTGATCTCAGTTCTGGCCCCTCTCAGGTGGACGCCATTGCCATTCTTGGAGAGCAAGGGAGGTGTTCATGGTGAGCTCTGGCATCTCTTTTTCTAGAATAACAACACTGGCTGGAATGTTGATGGACTAGGGCTTGGCAGACCTGGCTTCAAACCCTACCTCAGCTGTGAAGCCTACAGGGTAACCTGCAGCCAATCACATCCCATCAGCCTAAATTTGCTCCGCGGGGTTGTAGTGAAGGCAGTGGTGGAGGAAGAGGAGTGCGGGGGGAGCACACTGCCCCCGGCAGCATGATCCTGGTGGGGTGCCATTGCGGCTGCCCCCCGCCCATGCTGGATGCCACGCCCCTGCAGGCAGTGTGCCATGACCCCAGGCGGCGAGCCACACCCCTGCGGGCAGCACCACACCCCCAGGATGTCCAGCACACCCCTGTGGGTGGCATGCCACACACCCGGGGTGCGTGCCAGCCCCGCCCCGCCTGCTCTTCACACACACCATGGTGCTGGAACATGAAGCTCCGCCACTGAGTGAAGGTAAAATGAGAACAGGTGGGGACATGTATACCACCTTTAGCTCTGTGAAGGAAATGTGGGATATAAATGAAATCATAACAATTAAGAAAAAGAAAAGATACACGTTCTGAAGTGCACTCAACAATGTTCATTCATGATTTTGTGGGACTGTATCTTTCATAGCTTTTGTCACACGCCAGCCTGCTTTTGCCTCATTTGACTTTGTGACGTATGTACTATCTATTCGCTTACTTTATTAAGCATCAGCTGAAGCTGAAACAAGGACACATCCATAGCACTGCTTACAAGGGGCTAAATCTCAGGGAGGCTGGTTGGCAGGAATGGGGGAGGGATGATCCTGTATGTCCAGCCTGGGAGTTCCCCTCTCCCTTTGGTAGCTTACAGATAAGAATTAATGAGCATTTGAAAGATTTATAGTCCTTTTATTACAGCATCAGGTTGCAAGCACAAATCAGTTGCCTGCTCTGAATCCTCCTGCCGACTTCTGCAGCAAGGAGTGCGCCAATGGGAAGTTCCTCCCCCTCTTTGCCTCCTTTGTTCTCTGATATGTTCTGACCTCCAAGTCCATGGGGAGGGCTTGATTGCCCCCAGACTCTCAATTGATGTGTCCTCCAGCTGCCCCCTCCGTTCTGTATCTCTTGCCATTATCTCATAGCTGGATAACTCCTCCCTAATCTGTGCAGCTTCTCTGTCTGTGTCTTCCTCCCTCTCTCTGCTTCTGAAAACGCTGGAGGCAGGGCTAGTGAATATTCCCCCTCTTCTTCTGAGAGGAGCTGATCTGCCTGTGATTGCATTTGCCAATCTTCAGATCCAGACCATTCACTGACACTGTAGGACAGGAACATATGAGATGCCTGAATTGGGAAGAAGTTCCATGCTCCTGTTTTACAAAGTTACAACTCTGAGTGAGGAATTTTGATTTAAAAACAAAACACCACACAGCTAGTCCTGGTGGTTTCAAAACATCTGACTTTGGTTTGGAGTTCAAGAGCTGTGGAAGTTCTCTCCAACCCTGCACCTTGGTTGGTAATCCAAAAGTTCTCCTGAATCTTCTTTATTCAAACAGATGGACATTTTACTTCAATGGAGACTCTGGAATCAATGCCGGCCCAAGAAATTTTTCTGCTTGAGGTGAGGGACAAGATGGTCCCATCATCCCCACCATTCCCTGTTGAGAAGACACCTTATTTCCATACTAGCAATGGGATAATGTCTTCCACCGCAGCTGAGGGCATCAGGGTGAAGGAAATGTTGTGTGGCACACACAACTACGTCTTCAAACCAAAGCGTTCTGTCTAGAACTGTTGTCATCCAGTATCTTCTGCCTGTGTTGATTGCCTCACTTTGTCTAATGCTAGAGTCAAACCTGTTTCAGAAAAACAGAAACTTAGGCCAAAACTATGGATGAAAAAGCCAAGTGTGATTTATAAAGCCAATTGTTAGATTGGAAACAGTGTCATATTTCAAATTATACGATGTCCATTCTTGTTCTCTTGACTTTTCTCCAAGGTCGAAAGAAATGCTAGGATTCAGAGCTGGTCTAGAATCATTGAGCAATAAAATATTCCCAATTGTTGTAACATGATAGGATGTTGATAAATGCATTTTAGAAATGGTGAGCATTTTGTGTCAGAAGTGCCACCCATAATAAGAAAATATTTGATTACAGGATACGAATACATAATGTGATCATTTTTATTTTTATTAATAGAGACTGTTGACCTGAGACTGAACCTAAAAATGCTGTCAATTGTGCTAAAAATGCTGAATAGGAGCTTGGGGAAGTTGGAATTTCTGCTGTTACTAGTCTCACGAGGATGATCCATGCTTGCAATTTAATAGAAAGACGACTTTAAAGCGGGCTATCTTTGGCATACAGAAGAATCTGTTGCGACCAGCATATTTCTGCTGTGTGCAGAAGGATGGAGACTGACAATAACGCAAGGAATTCAGAGCTGAAGGAGTTGAGATGATTTGTGAGATCATCTCTCTGCCTTTTGACGGTGAGACCGCAGCACAGTGTATATGGAAACGTGAATGGATATCTAGTTCCCTCGCATCAGTCACGCTAATTTCTGAAGCCGTTGCCACGGGTGTAGCAAAACGATAAGCACATCCAGATTCTTGATGGGGTTTGTGTATATTAAGCACAAAAATATATGTGCCTGTATGTCTCTTCATGCTATACTTCAAGCCCTGTGACCTTCAACCCATTTATTATGCTCTACCAAATGTTTGGTAGAAGAACGCGGGTGGCGCTGTGGGTTAAACTGCAGAGCCTAGGACTTGCCGATCAGAAGGTCGGCAGTTCGAATCCCCATAATGGGGTGAGCTCCCGTTGCTCAGTCCCTGCTCCTGCGAACCTAGCAGTTCGAAAGCAAGTGCAAGTAGATAAATAGGTACCGCTCCGGTGGGAAGGTAAATGGTGTTTCCGTGTGCTGCTCTGGTTTGCCAGAAGCGGCTTAGTCATGCTGGCCACGTGACCCGGAAGCTGTCTGTGGACAAACGCCAGGTCCCTCGGCCTATAGAGCAAGATGAGCGCGCAACCCCAGAGTTGGTCACGACTGGACCTAATGGTCAGGGGTCCCTTTACCTTTACCTTATCAAATGTTTGACAATCCACCACATCCCATTCGGTTTTTGCAGATCTAGGCAAGCAGGAAGAAATGGGTTTACTCGAACCCTGGTTGGCCATCATAATTAGTTGTTGGATAATGCTGCGAAGGTCCACTAAAAGTCCAGTTTTATGCAGGACTGTTGATGCAAAACTGCAGTGGGACTGCAAGCAGTGCGACTCAGAAATCCTTTCTTGCCTTTAAAGCAAAATTTCACAAATGAGGCAACATGGAACCCAATTTGGATGCTGAATATATTAAAAAAGGACCCAACCACTTTACCTGTAGACAACTCACAATATTATGCTATAGATGTAAATAAAGCTCGAAAGGTTCTGATATGAACACCTGTGAGCGAAATAAAATATATCACGGTGTTAACATTTTCTCCAGGAGTGTGTTGCCAGAGATGGCAGCGTCAGCTGATAAGCAGGTGCTCCGTCTTGGAAGAAGAAAACGACACGGAGTGATAAATAAAACATAAAGAAGAATTTCTCCAAAACGGGCAAGCTATCTAGCAGCTTTAATGTATGATATTTCTGCTAACATGCGTTTTTCACTGTGCTAACAAAATTATGGGACAGGGCAAACACAATAAGCAATTTGTCTGTGTCATGGCAGAGCTATACATTCTCCTATACATTGGAAATTACACCATGCTGGATCACAAAATCCCATGTTGCCTGATGCACTGCTCTTTTAAATTAGAAGTGACAATAAGTCTGTAGGGGCTAGAGAACATTCTTCTTTTCCCCCTCACTCTTTTTTTCTTTTTTCTTTACTATTATTATTGAATCAAATTCTATGGAGGTAAATTAACTTTCTCTGCTTGCTATTTATTATTTTACCTCTCTTATAAAGAAAACGGCAGTGCTTGATAAATGAATTTCAAGGATATCCAGATCCACCACAGCTTCACAAAGTGCCACCGTCTCCCTCCCGACTTTCTTTATTTTGTAAGTTATTATAGCAGTAGACTTCTGAAAATGTTAACATAACAGGGAGCAGTGCATTGCTCTTTGTGATTCAGAACAAATAGGGCAAATAGATGTGGTGGCTGTACTGGGGTTTGGACAGATTATTGCCTTTGTGTTTATGTGCTATTGCAAATTGCACATTAAGCATTATTGCTACTATCGTGTCAACATCATATACCGGTATATTCTAATAGTGATTTGGGTCTTCCGTTGTTTACGCAGTCCAGACTGCACCACTGATGCAGGGGGGACAGGACCCTAAGTTAGGACACACATAAACCATCCCATAATAACTCATTAGCACAAAATGTTGAGGGTCTGAGGTCCTATTTGAACATTTATGGGAATATACGGAGCTGCCTTACAACACTGGCCCATCTAGCTTATTATTGTCTATTAGCAGCAGTTCAAGGTTTCATCCCTCCTATGTCCTACCTGGAAATGCCAGGGATTGAAGCTTTGACCTTCTGCTTGAAAGGTTGATACATCTCCCTCTGAGCTATGTCCATTTTTGTTGCCTGTGAGCAAACACATCAGAGGAACAGGGCCAAGCCTTTGCCACAAGATGTTGCAGGGTTCTAAGTCATAGGGGAAGATTCCACTTCAGACCTTCGAGCTCAAAACAATTGAGGGCTCTGAACTGGACAACAACTGATGAGCTGAGGGAGCAATAAACCCTTGCTCCACCTTGCATATGAATGCCCAAACAGAGCTTCAGAAAAACTGGCAAGTGGGAGAAGGCAATAGAATTGAGTGACTGAAACAGGAATACAGAGACACATATGTACATAGAAAGGGTAGAAAGATGCTATTGTACTACCAACCTTACTGTATGCTTGTGAGACATGCATCACTTATAAACGCCAACTCCAACTCCTCCAACATCAACGGTGTCTCTGAAAAGTTTTACACATCACTTGGGAAGACAGGCAAACTAATGCCAGTGTACTGGAAGAAGCGGTCGGCCAATTGGTGCGAAGGGAGGATAGAACTTTTTTTATGTACGCTACAACGGCAGCAAGAATACTTATCGCAAGGTATTGGAAGACACAAGAATTACCCACCCGAGAAGAATGGCAGACGAAAGTGATGGACTATATGGAATTGGCTGAGATGACTGGTAGAATCTGAGACCAAGGGGAAGAGTCGGTGGAAGAAGATTGGAAAAAATTTAAAGTATATCTTCAAAAATATTGTAAAATTAAGGAATGTTAGGAAGATGTTGGAAAAAGAAAGTTAGGTGGTTTTGGTAGAAATGATATAATGGATTAAGTAAAATGAGTTGATGAAATTGACGAAAGAGAGGACGTTAAAATTTAATATATTAAATTAAATTACTTAAATGAAAATTAGGTTGGAAGGATGTGCTGCAACAATGATTTGAACTAGAATACAAAATTGGGAGGTGTGAGGAGGTCAAGGAAAGAAGTAAAGGAAAAAAGTCATATAAAGGTTTAATATTGTTTCCCCCCCTTTTTTCTCTTTTTTTTATTAAGAGAATGTATCTTTATTCTTTTTTGTTTATCTGTTGTTGCTGTTGTATTTTTTTTTCCCTTCTTCTTTGTATTTGGTATTGTTCTTGCTTTTTTTTTGTAGCTTTTAAAATTTGGAATAAATATTATATTAAAAAAAATGGAAGAAGCAAAGATCACCAGTGTTGAAGCAATGATTCTTCAACATCAACTTTGTTGGACTGGTCATGTTGTGCAGATGCCTGATTGTCGTCTTCCAAAGCAACTACTCTATTCCAAACTTAGAAATGGAAAGCATAATGCCAGTGGTCACCAAAAGAGGTTTAAAGACTCCTCAAGGCAAATCTTTAAAAATGTAGTATAAACACCGACAATTGGGAAACACTGGTCTGCGAGTGCTCCAGTTGGAGAACAGCCTTTACCAAAGATGTCATGGACTTTGAAGATGCTTGAACATGCTAAGAGGAAGGCACATTTGGGAAACCCTCACCTTGATCAACTCCTGCCGGGAAACCTATGTCCCCACTATGGAAGTATGTGTGGATCCAGAATAGACCTGCACAATCACTTACGGACTCTCTGTTAAGACTGTGTTCATGAAAGACAATCTTACACGGCAGTGAGTGTTCACCAAATAATAAGAAGAGAAAGATTCATCGAATAAATTGCTTCCCTATTCATGCTGAAAATCTATTTAAATGTCGAAAGGACAGAAGACGGAACCACCCATCATCAACAACAAATAAATGAAATAATTTAATGTGGCTGGGATTGGGCAGCAGAGTGGCCATCCATCTCTCCTCCAAAACACAAAATTGAGAGGATACAAATAGGGCCAGGGGACCCCCAACCCACCCTCCCCAAGAAACCACGTTTCTCATTCATGTTTCACTGAGGTCACAATCTGTGTACCTATGTAAACAAAAGGCTTGTTCACACATTACGCTGGTCTTCTTCTTCTTTGGCGATGACTCATAGCCGAATAAGATTGTCTTCCATGAACACGGTCTGAACAGTGAGTCCGTAAGTGACTGTGGAGGTCAATTCTAGATCCACATGTCCTTCCACAGTGGGGGCATAGATTTCCAGGTGGGAGTTGATCATGGTGAGGGTTTGCCAAGCATGCCTTCCTCTTAGTGCGTTTCTCCCTTTTGTCCTGAGTTTGAGCATCTTCAAAAACCATGACACCTTTGGTAAAGGCTGTTCACCAATTGGAGTGCTCGCAGGACAGTGTTTCCCAGTTGTTAGTGTTTAACTATTACGCTGGTATTGAATCTCTAACTACTCATTCACTTAACACCTGGCAGCATATTCCCAGTGATTTTGGGATGGCAGCATGATTCCCCCACCATGACCATTATTCTGTTGTTGTTGTTGTTGTTGTTGTTGTTGTTGTTTGAGGAGCGAGGAATACATGGCTTGGAGCTATAGGAACAAATGCTGCTATCCTTTGCATTTTCCAAAGCCTCCTAACCACACAGTGGGGGAGGGGAGGGGAGGGAGAGAGAGAGAATATACATTCTTATTACTTGCTTGTTGTAAGGAGCCCTGGAATAATGCACATGAAATGCTCCAAACAATTTAGAATAGCCCTGTAGAAAAGACCAAGTATTGATAGTACAGCTGTATTATCCCAAAGTCACATCAAGGTCATCTTTGCGTGTTCTGATTCAAAGGGTCGCATTTGAGCTCATCTTCAGCGGGCTGCATCCGAAAGGAGGTGATATGGCGCTACTCACAGAAACACAAGGGGGCTGGAAGTGCTTGATAAAACATTTAACACAGGAATGCTTAAGAGGAGATGACAGGTACACATAGAACCAAGAGGAAGAGTGGCTGTTTGGTGTCTAAGTACTGATAGCAACTCGCAATAAAGTGGCTTATAACAAGTGACAGCACTTTCTTGTAATCTGTTTGAAGATGGGCATTTTTCTTTAACAAGAGCAACAACATTTATTGAACATAAACAAAGCTACCTTCTGCACATGCCAAGATCTAGTCTGAGTCAGGGCACTTCCCTGGAGTGTTTTGCCTGGAGTGTTTTCTCAAGTCCTCTTCAGATGTGCACCTGATCTCAGGTGGGCTGAAGCCAAGCCTCTCAAACGCCCCATGTTCACATACCCTCCAGCTCCATTGAAAACATATTATTCCTCTTCCTTCTAGCACTGTCTGAAACAGGAGATCTAAATTAACTGGATGATGAGCCCAGGTCCTTGGTCCTAATTTTGGCAATTATAAGGATGTTATCATGACTTGGGAGTGAACGCAAAGGGCTAACAGATGCAGCTCTTTAATCTAAAATATATTTTTTAAATAAATAAATATATATCCTGCTATTATTATTATTATTATTATTATTATTATTATTATTATTATTATTACATATTGAAATACCATAATTTAGTGACTAAAAGGACTGACAGTGCAAAGGAATGGACAATCTTGAAACCACTATTGTACCAGGTAATTATTTTTGCTTTGCATCACGAGGTTGAAATTCCACAGGTCGACTCCTAGCTGCATTTTTAATGCTTTCGAATATATGGTAATCACTTTCTTATTTCCAAATGCTGTACTGTTATTTCAAGGAATAATGTTATTATTCTCGGTGTCATTCCAGAGCATCATTGGGGAAATGTTTCATAAAGTCAAGTACGAATTAAATTGTAGCACTAAAGGATAGGTATGCCACATTAAACCAGTTTAGAAAGGTTTTCCATTTCATTTTGCCACTATAAAGGTGTTGGTTGCTCTTGCCGCTGCCGCCAGAGTCCTTGCATGATGCCTGTGATGGCCTGGGAGTCAGATTCAGATGCTGAACCTGAGGAATCCCAGCCTGCACAGGATTCTCTGCCTCCAGAACCAGCTGAGTCTGCTCTGGCTCCTGAGGTGATGGAGGACCTATTGCCTGCAGGTGCTCCACTCTCAGCCCTGTCAGAGGAGGCTGAGGTTGCCTCTGGGTCCGGTAACCCTCCAGCCTCTCCTGAGCTGCAGAGGCTCAGGGCAGAGAGGCGGAGGGAACTAAGTTCCCGCAGGAGGAGTGCTCGCCTCCAGGCCAGGAGAGGCGAGTCACCTGAGGATCGGGGCCGCCCTATGCCTCAGGGCAGATAAAAGCCACCCAGCCCCAGTCCCAAGTTGCAGGAGCAACAGTGTTGGTTTGTCAGTTCCAGCCTGATCCCTGACCTGCTTCTCTGCTGGAGCTCCTGACCTCTCCCGACTCCCTGCCCTGCACCCATCTTCAACTTCTACGAACTGCCTCCGTATTGCACCATCGACCTCGGACTGGACTCAGACCTTGCCTCTCGGTTAGCCCACGGGACCAGCACAATGCCACTACTTGCTGCTGCCAGTGGCCATAGCATCTTGGGGAATTTCACATGGGGGCATCCCACCATGGAAGAGAGCTAAGAACCATCTCTGCTCCCATAAGAAGTGCCACCGATGAGTAAAATATGTCTAAGCGGAGAATGAAAAGAAGCAAAGGCCAGGTGTTTGCAGAAAGCATCAGATCAGAAGGTAACAGTGGGCCTTTCTGACGTTAAGCTATGGAACTCGCTCCCACAGAAGCCAATAATGGCCAGTAACTTGAATGACATTAAAAGAGGACTGGGCAAATTCATGGAGGAGGGACTGTGAATTGTCAGGGACCTTGCTGAGGAGGGCTGCACTGAGGAAGAATGGTGGGACCAACCCCCTTCCTCTGATCCTGACCCTGACCCTGATCCCGAACCTTTCTAAGAGCAGGAGGACATCATAGATTTGGAACAGTGGTTTGCAGAGATTTTACTTTCTTGGGCTCCATGGTCACTGCAGATGGTGATGGTAGTCACAAAATTAAAAGACGCCTGCTTCTTGGGAGAAAAGCAATGACAAACCTAGACAGCATCTTAAAAAGCGGAGAGATCGCCTTGCCGACAAAGGTCCGTATAGTTAAAGCTATGGTTTTCCCAGTAGTGATGTATGGAAGTGAGAACTGGACCATAAAGAAGGCTGCTCACCAAAGAACTGATGCTTTTGAATTATGGTGCTGGATCAGACTCTTGAGAGTCCCATGGACTGCAAGAAGATCAAACCTTTCCATTCTGAATGAAATCAGCCCTGAGTGCTCACTGGAAGGACAGCTCCTGAAGCTGAGGCTCCAATACTTTGGCCACCTCATGAGAAGAGAAGACTCCCTGGAAAAGACACTGATGTTGGGAAAGATGGAGGGCACAAGGAGAAGTGATGTATGGAAGTGAGAGCTGGACCATAAAGAAGGCTGATCACCGAAGAATTGACGCTTTTGAATTATGGTGCTGGAGGAGACCCTTGAGAGTCCCATGGACTGCAAGAAGATCAAACCTATCCATTCTGAAGGAAATCAGCCCTGAGTGCTCACTGGAAGGACAGATCGTGAAGTTGAGACTCCAATACTTTGGCCACCTCATGAGAAGAGAAAACTCCCTGGAAAAGACCCTGATGTTGGGAAAGATGGAGGGCACAAGGAGAAGGGGACGACAGAGGATGAGACCGTTGGACAGTGTTCTCGAAGCTACCAGCATGAGTTTGACTAAACTGCGGGAGGCAGTGGAAGACAGGAGTGCCTGGCATGCTCTGGTCCATGGAGTCACAAAGAGTCGGACATGTCTAAACGACTAAACAACAACAAATAGTTCAGAAGGCAGAAGTTGGAAAATACTAGATGGGGAACAGCTAGCAGAAGAAACACTAGAAGAGAGAGAGAGTTAACAGATTCACAGCCTCTGGATAACATCTACCCCTCTTCTCCAGAGTTACGAAGAGCTCAGAAAGTGTCAGAACAGAAAGCACAGAAGGTACTAGCTCAGATTAAAAGATGTAGGAGTGATGTAGATTAATTGGGACGGGGAGGAGAGTGTCCCTTAATTGGGAGCACCGCCATTTCTAGGAAATGTGTTCTTTGTTCTCTCGCTGTGATTATTAAAGTTTCTAACTGTAAGGCATTGCTTTCATTTGATCTCTTATCTACTGCCATGGTGGGAGGAAGCCATTTTCCCGAAGCCTGACAACTATCAGTGGCCACTAGCCATGATGGCTGTGCTCTGTTTCCATGGGTGGGGACAATAAGGCTTTTGAATACCTGTTGCTGGAAACCACAGGAAGGGACAGTGCTCTTGTGCTTGGGTCCTGCTTGAACATTTCCCACATCTGGTTGGCCACTGTGAGAATCGGATGCTGGATTAGATGTGCCCTTGGTCTGATCCATCAGGCTCTTCTTATGTTCTTACAAAATCCCAGTCCCTCGGCAGGCATCTGGCCTTCATGAACTTTGATGGTGGCCATGATCAGAAGAGAACTGAAATCTGAGGGCAGTGGCATATTGAGTTCAATTTATAGAAGCAAGAGCTCCATCATGCTAATCAAAGTCTTATTCTGTCATTCTTTGGCCTGCTCTTTGGTTTGTTTGTTTTTTACAAAGTTCACAATAGCAAACATTTCAGGACCTCAAAGAGGCCATGACACTTGACTGGTGGTCTACAGTAAGCTTTCGGATCAGAGATTCCAGCATGTCAACAAATATTCTTTAGAGGCATTCTGCTTCTAAGAGATGTCGAGCGGCACTTGTTAACGGATAAATTGATTCCTTGTTTTTTACCGGCACACTTTTAAAAGCAGCCAATCCACCCACCCCCAACAGCAATTAATCCAGCATTAATTCCCAAATCACAAATAACCCATATAAATAGACTTTGATTTCTAAAGCTTGTTTTTTCTGAACAATTTGTAGTCCTTTTATATGCTTGTGGATTTAGCAGAGAAGTCATTCCAGGCAAAGTAGAGGAGCTCCCACTTCCGGGTTGGCGCCATCGCCGAATGGCGGGCTCCCTCCGTGCTCCGGAGGGAGCCGGCTCGGCAGGGGTTGGGTTCTACCGCGCCGGCGACGCGGGGACCCTCAAAAGCCATGGGCACGGAGCCCCATGGACATGGTGACTCGGCTGGCACCTTTGCGCCCCTCCCCGGCCCGCGAAAGAGCCTTTTTAAAGGCTAAGGAACGGGCGCCTGGGGGGGGTGCTTTGAGTCCGCCGCTTCCCCTGCCGAGCGAAGCCGCATGCCATTCGGTGGAGAGCGCTAGCTTCTTCTATTGAAAATTTGGATCCAAAAGAAAAACCCGTGAGTAATTGGACTATGGATTAAAAAGAGGGATAAATTTTTAAAATTTGATGCGAACGGGGGAGGTGGAAAAAGGAAGTCAGCCCCCCCTTTATTGTAGAAAAGACAAAACAAAGGACTTGACAACTAAGATCGAGTGTAACCCTATCTTGATGAACTAACAACTTCGCGAGGGAAAATTATAAGTTTGAGCTGGAGGAGAAAAGGAGAATTTGCATTAAAAAGCAACCCCCCCCCCCCGGAATCCCTGGAGCGATCTGCGAGAATACCTGGAGAAGAGTAATGGAGGTTTTGACAGCTGTCAAAGAGCTGTCAAAACGGAAGAACAAAATAGAGACGGTGTTTTGAGGACTTTGCCAGTTACATTTGGATATAAATTGGATACAAATTGTTTCAAATAAGGATTAACAAGCTATTTGGACTGGTGGATGTGATCTGGAAGGGAACTCAGTTACTGTAATCCATCTAGAGGAGCTGAGGGATATTGCATGTGTTTTTGCTAGGAAACTTGAACAGTTGAACAGAACTTTCAACCTCCTGGGAAACTGCAGAAATGGAACATTATTTTGTCTACAGAGGTCTACATACTACAAGAAACAATGGATTTATCTGTTGGAAAATGAAAGGGACATGACGTAATGTTTTGCTCCTGAATAACAAGCCTCTGCAGAGGAATTAGAAGCTTTTGGAAAAAGAACCTTTCTGCGGGAGAACAGGGAAACAAAAAGGAGGAGAGTGACCGACAAGAATAAGGAAACAACAAGAACTGGACAGAACTGGAAGTGGGGACATTTGGGATATCCAGATTTGACAAGCTTATGGAAATAAAATTGGAGTTTTTACTCCTGGATACAAAAATCTGGATAGAAGAAATGAGCCCCTTTTTGAGATAGACTCCTTCTAAGATTGGACACTTGTGATTAAAAATGACTGGTAAAGAATCAGAGAGATATGGGTTTAGTGAAATGTGGGAACACCAGGAAGATATTAGAATTGGAGGGATATAAGGAACGCAACAGGGAAAGAGGGGAGGGAAATTTGGAATCCAAAGGCTGTAAAATTATTTTTTCTTTCTTTTTGTATTTTCTTTTCATCTGCACTATATCTGAAAGGGGGGAACTCGTGGAAGGGAAGACAGATCTTAGGGGATGGGAATTTGAAAAAATTGGGTTATTGACGATGAGTGTAATTTGGGGATAAGAACTTGTTGAATTTAACTGTTTATTTAGAAGATTTGGAACACAAGAGGGGGGGAGGGGGAAGTCCTGGTTATTGGAAGAAGTGTATAAATTGGATTTAATTTGTTTTAATTTGGAAAATCTTAATAAAAATTATTTTTTTTAAAAAAAAAAGTAGAGGAGCTCCCTCTCTGCATTTTGTTTATTTTTATGAAAAGGGGGGGGGGAACTGATTTAAAATCAGCTACAAACTAATTGCAAGTACAGTGGTACCCCGCAAGACGAACGCCTCGCAAGACGGAAAACCCTCTAGACGAAAAGGTTTTCCATGTTGGAGGCGCTTTGCAAAACGAATTTCTTTATGGGCTTGCTTCGCAAGACGAAAATGTCTTGCGAGTTTCTGCGGGTTCCCCCCCCTTTTCCTAAGCCGCTTAACAGCTGATCGCTAAAAGCCGCTAAACCGCTAATAGCGCTAATCCGCTAAGCTGTCAATGGGCTTGCTTCGCAAGACGAAAAAACCGCTATACGAAGAGCCTCACGGAACGGATTAATTTCGTCTTGTGAGGCACCACTGTAGCCAAGAATTACCTTGTGCTTTCAACAGATATGATGAGTGCTTTCAACAAGTTCTGATAGATGCTACCGAGATTACCAAGGAGCTAGGAATACTACTGAATACTACTGAAGTTTGAGACAGAACAAGTTGGAAAAGGAGAGTATGAGACCTGAGAAGAAACACCACACTATCCAAAGCAGAAATTCAAAGTAGATTGCTACAATGCTGTCTTAGACATGGCCATACAGTCTGTTGAAGAGAGATTCCAACAGCTGTAACAATATAATTCCCTATTTGGCTTCCGGTATGATCTATACAGTATTAACAGAAAAAATACTGAAGATGTACCTAAGGCCTACAAGAATCTGGAAAAATCATTGATTCGCAATGGAAGCTAAAACACTGATGCTGAAGACCAGTGTTGTGAATTTATAGCAATAGCTCAAAGACTTCCAATGTCTATGCAGCCACAAGGAGCACTTCTCTTCATACTACAACAAAAACTCCTGGATAATATGCCAAATGTTCCTCTTGCCCTGAGTATCCTTCGTACACTTCCAGTGGCTAGTGGCAAACAGTTTCTCAAAGCTCAAATTTATCAAAACTTACATACACTCAACAATGTTGGAAAACAGACTAGCTGGCTTGGCAAATGCATCCACTCAGCATGCCCAAGGATCAGCCCTTAACCTGAAGGAACTGGCGGCAAAATCTGCAAAGGAAAGGACACCCAAAGTGAGATTTTGATGTGTCTGAAATCAAAACTTTTTAGAGACTTAAATTTTAACAACACAATTCACAAGATGACTAAAAATGATTTGTGTGCTGAAACAGTTCGTTTTGTATTTGAGAAACATGATTAAATATGGTTGCATTAGTTAGTCCTTTCAAGTTTTGTGCTTTTGTTTATTTATTTTTCTACAAGACATCTGTTCTTGTTTTTAAATTGAAGTTAGCAAAAAAAATTTTTTTTTTTTTAAATGGTGGTGTGCAAGTAGTTAGCCTTACCTAGGGCACAAAATAGTCTGGCACCAGCACTGGGCACATGGGCATAGTAGGAAAAACAAACTGGAGGTTCACACAAAGCTGGAGCTTGCTCAAATAGCTGATGGGAAGAACTCTCCAAAGCTCCGTTGTGCTGAACAATGTGTGTGTGTGTGTGTGTGTGTGTGTGTGTGTGTGTGTTGGGCAGAGGAAGAGGAAGAGGCAGATGCGGAGCTAGCTGTGCACCCGGGGGTGGGGCTAGCTGCCCATGGGGTGGGGCGAGTGTTCCAGGGGGTGCCACACACGACAAGCGGCAATTAACCCAGGGAGGGGGCCAGCAATGTCACCCCCCCAGGGATGACACTGGGGTAGAGCGCACCCACTGCACCCCCTTCCTCCGCCAGTACATAGAGGTGTCACTCTCCCAGCTCTAGCGGCTTAGTTGGCATTCTACTGGGTGTCACAATTGGTGGGATCCTGCTGTTGGCAGCTGGGGGGTGGGTGGGGGCTAAGCCAGATCGGGATCTGTTGGATCCTGAGTGTGATGGCCTGGGATTTGGACTCGGAGGCTGAACCTGAGGAATCCCAGCCTGCACAGGATTCCCCGCCTCCAGAACCAGCTGAGCCGGGGCTGGGGCATGAGCCTGAAGGGTCCTCACCTGTGCTGGATCCTCAGGTGCGGGCACCAGCTGAGTCTGCTCTGGCTCCTGAGGTGATGGAGGACCCATTGCATGCAGGTGCTCCACTCTCAGCCCTGTCAGAGGAAGCTGAGGTTGCCTCTGGGTCCGGTAACCCTCCAGCATCTCCTGAGCTGCAGAGGCTCAGGGCAGAGAGGCGGAGGGAACTAAGTTCCCACAGGAGGGGTGCTCGCCTCCAGGCCAGGAGAGGCGAGTCACCTGTGGACTGGGGCCGCCCTATGCCTCAGGGCAGATAAAAGCCACTCAGCCCCAGTCCCAAGTTGTGGGAGCAACGTTGTTGGTAGCCAGTTCCTGCCTGCACCCTGTCCTGCTGGATCTTCTGACCTCGCCCAACTCCCTGCCTTGGACCTAGCTTCAGCTTTGATGGATGGCTTCAATACAGCACCCTCGACCTCGGACTGAACTCAGACCGCACCTCACAGAAACCCACCGGACCAGCACACTGAGCCAGTATTGGGCAGCCTGGGTTTGGATTGTGTTCTCAGCTAGAATATTGCACATGCGCACCAAACTCCTACCATTGTATTTCAGAAGGAACCTTTGCTCAGGGTGGGTCCATGCCCCACATTTAAATTAACAGAAAACATTTCAGAGCTGCCTACAAAACAAATTACCGGATCAGGGTGACTGATGAATATAGAGACAAAATTCACAGAGCACATTTAAATGATAAAACATTCTCAGGCATCAACAGGATCCGTGCCATGCTGATCCTCTAAGTTGTGCTAATGGAAGTCACAGCAAGCGCAGTCAAACACTTAGTGAGAAGAAAGTGATTTAGCTATAAAAGATCTGTATTGCAATGACGCTGCTTTCTTCAAGTCTCACACCTGCTGCTGTTTAATTTCAAGGTGATTTTTAAAAATATTTATTTATTTCTTAAAAAAACAATCTTTGCATTTTTATATAATAACGTCAGTAAAAGATTTTACTGCTCAACATTCAAGTGGCACTTTAATAAAATTAAAAAATCCACTGTACTTCATTATAGTCCCTATTCAAATCCATAGGCTTAAAAAAAAAAGACATGAAAAGTTCATTGCGATTTGGCACCAGAAGATGTTACAATCGCCCATCAGTTTAACTGGCTGCCTTCTACTTCATCCCTCAACAGTGGTCTTCTTTCCCCAGCAACTGGGGGGTGATCTGTGTATCACATATTCTGGAATATTCAGTTTTTGGGCTCCCACGTTAATGTTTTGATGATCATGCCTTCAACACCAACCCACAAGGTTTTAACAGCACAATAGCATATGGGTTGATATTGTCAATATGGGGCGGATCCAGCGATCCGTGAGTGGAGCACACTGCCTACAGGGCAGGTTGCTTTGGGATCCTGCAGAGACATTTTTTTACTGCTTCTCCCTTGATCCAACAGCCCTGTGTCTCCCACCCGCATGTCTCCTGAGTGTGGAGGACTTTTCCAGAACAGCATGGGAGGTGATGTGGGGCTGAAGTGGCCTTCCCATTCTATATATGTTAAAGGTAAAGGTAAAGGTACCCCTGCCCGTACGGGCCAGTCTTGACAGACTCTGTGGTTGTGCGCCCATCTCACTTAAGAGGCCAGGGGCCAGCGCTGTCCGGAGACACTTCCGGGTCACGTGGCCAGCGTGACAAAGCTGCATCTGGTGAGCCAGAGCCACACACGGAAACGCCGTTTACCTTCCCGCTGGTAAGCGGTCCCTATTTATCTACTTGCACCCGGAGGTGCTTTCGAACTGCTAGGTTGGCAGGCGCTGGGACCGAGCAGCGGGAGCGCACCCCGCCGCAGGGATTCGAACCGCCGACCTTTCGATCGGCAAGTCCTAGGCGCTGAGGCTTTAACCCACAGCGCTTAGCCTCCAACAAATCATCTTCTGTGAATGAAAGGAGGACCCTACTACAAGCAGAAGAACTCTTCCCATTCTCAAAACATCTCTGCTAGATCAAGCCCTATGTCTTTGCACTACCAAGGCCCTCTCCAGCTATGTAGATAACTTCTAAGAATGGGCTAGGGCGTCAGTTCTTGATGGGGAACAATCATTTGTAGTTGAAGATGCCTTTGTCCTTCTCCATACAAAGCTAAGGATACAGCTCAGCATAGGAACTCATTTATGCTTCAGTAAATCTCAGAGAATTGGGTCTGGAGCAAACAGATACATCATCTGTAGCTCTGTGATTTAACTCTTGCTGGCATTATTTTGTCTTTGTTCCTGAAATTGTTATAGTCCTGTAAATTCAGCCATATCCTGGTTTCACCTCTCCTCATGAATTGACGCGCATTTACAGCATGGCTGAAGAGCTACAGTGAGACACTTGCTTCATTTTTAGAATTTTATAGTGATATTGGAATAAAAGATCCTGCGCTGCAAAGTAAATAATCATTTACCCTCACACAAAAATGATGCCCGTGACCTTATCGTTGCTTGAAGGCATAAATACTAATTCGCCGTGTGTGCCACCTTGTTCCAAGAGTTACTTGAACAGATTTTATGTGATGGGTGAAAGCAGCACGCAGACAACCTGAATTTTCATGGGCACGGCATCGCTGGAGCTGTTGTTGCCACAAAGTATTGATTTTCGGATTTTTCCTTTCATATGGCAAGAGCAGCAAGAGACAGAGCAATGTGGTTCAGGTAATAGATTGTAATCCCTTGGGACTGGGAAAGGTGGGCAGCCTATATCAATGTTAGATTTAACATTGTGGCTGCACGCTGTTTTGCTTTACCCTGGGATTCGGTTGAGTTATACATCTTTCAATTGCTCCCTTACTTGAGGTATTCAGAAACCAACTGGAACACACCAAAGGTAACAAATGGGTGATATTTGTGGAGCTATTTGTGTTAGGGTGGACCTCCCCAGGAAGAGGGTTGATCTTGTAAACTCCAGTGCTCCTGAAAGTTTTTTGAATGATAGGAAAGTACAACTTCAGCAGACAATGTCCATGAATCTATCCCTCCATTATATCTGTGTTTTTGTTGTTTAGCCGTTTAGTCGTGTCCGACTCTTCGTGACCCCATGGACCAGAGCACACCAGGTACTCCTGTCTTCCACTGCCTCCCGCAGTTTGGTCAAACTCATGCTGCTAGCTTCAAGAACACTGTCCAACCATCTCGTCCTCTCTCGCCCCCTTCTCCTTGTGCCCTCAATCTTTCCCAACACCAGGGTCTTTTCCAGGGAGTCTTCTCTTCTCATGAGGTGGCCAAAGTATTGGAGCCTCAGCTTCACAATCTGTCCTTTCAGTGAGCACTCAGGGCTGATTTCTTTAAGAATGGATAGGTTTGATCTTCTTGCAGTCCATGACACAACCTTGATGGCAAGACTCTCTCTCAAGAGTCTCCTCCAATACCATAATTCAAAAGCATCAATTCTTCGGCGATCAGCCTTCTTTATGGTCCAGCTCTCACTTCCATACATCACTACTGGGAAAACCATAGCTTTAACTATACGGACCTTTGTTGGCAGGGTGATGTCTCTGCTTTTTAAGATGCTGTCTAGGTTTGTCATTGCTTTCCTCCCAAGAAGCAGGTGTCTTTTAATTTTGTGACTGCTGTGATCATTGTGCCCAAGAAAGTAAAATCTCTCACTGCCTCCATTTCTTCCACTTCTATTTGCTAGGAGGTGATGGAACCAGTGGCCATGATCTTCGTTTTTTAAATGTTGAGCTTCAGACCATATTTTGCACTCTCCTCTTTCACCCTCATTAAAAGGTTCTTTAATTCTTTCTCACTTTCTGCCATCAAGGTTGTGTCATCTGCATATCTGAGGTTGTTGATATTTCTTCTGGCAATCTTAATTCCGGCTAGGTATTCATCCAGCCCAGCCTTTCGCATGATGAATTCTGCATATAAGTTAAATAAGCAGGGAGACAATATACAGCCTTGTCGTACTCCTTTCCCCATTTTGACCCATTAGTTGTCCCATATCCAGTTCTAACTGTAGCTTCTTGTCCCACATTGAGATTTTTCAGGAGACAGATGAGGTGATCAGGCACTCCCATTTCTTTAAGAACTTGCCATAGTCTGCTGTGGTCGACACAGTCAAAGGCTTTATCTGTGTTAGGGATATTAAATAAAGGGGCATAGTAACACAGCCATAATATTGTGGCAGTTGCTGGATGTCCGCTGACCTTTTTCCTGTGGGCGGCATTGCAGCCGGGCACAATGGTGCACCAACTTAGGGGTGGAGAGTTCTGCCTACCTCCTATGTCATGCCGGTTGCGTCATCGCTGCTGTGGGATCTGCGCCCTGTAGGACAGCCCCTAGCCAATCAGCTTCAGGAGTAGGTGTGGCCACAGAAGATTTAACTGCGGCGCAGCCAGCTGACACCCTCCCACTCGCCCCATCACTGGATCTCCCACCCCAGTGCTTTGCTCTGATATGACCTGGCTAAGGACAATTGTCGGTCGCCATATTGTTGGCAACGTCAATAAAGCATTAATCATGGAAGTATTAACATCACTAACATAACAAGGTCAAAAGAACATTAAGAGCCTTTGAAAACAGCCAAGCCTTTGCCAGACATCTAAAGGGTTTGCTTTGGGTTTTTTAAAAAAATAAAATAAAGCATTTTAATGCACATTCTGAATTTCAGTATATTGCCTAAGGCTTCAAACCTTAGCCCATTTACCTGGAAGTAAGCATCATTGACTTCAAAAGGACTTACTTTTGAATATACAGGGTTAAGATTACAGAGTGGTGTTGCATCTAATGCCAGTCATACTCAGAGGAAACCTATTGAAATTGGGGCATGTGTCTAACTTAGGTCCATTCATTTCAGTGAGTATACTCTGAATAAAACTTAGTTGGCTATAACCCTCTTTATGTAGCTCCTCTTAAAACGATATCCATTTAATATAAAACATGAAGAGCCTAATGAAATGTTTGATTAGCCTTCCTAAAATGATGCATGTAATCTTTTCTTAATAGAACAATACCACTGGAGTTGTGAAATACCCACTTGTTAAAAAAGGGTTGTGATATTCCGGAGGAGGGTCACCCCCGGCGAACATTTTAAAAATATTTTTATTGCCAGACTTCACTGCTCTGTCTATAATAATTATGTTCCTTATTTCAGATTTCTAAAGCATACATTGTTTTTGAACTCTGACAATTGTAGACTTTGTTCATGTAAGTGCATATATATATATATATATATATATATATATATATATATATATATCCATTCCCTCTCTTTTTATGTGAAAATATTGACAGTGGAAAGCTTGGTTCCTTCTTCTCTACCGTGTCCTAGAATGTACTATGGATGGTTCAAAAGGTCAACTGGGTGTCATTTTTTGTATTACAGCAACCCCACTGAATGGTGTCAGGCGACAGGACGAGCCAAGCGTTTTCAGGAAAAGTCCATTTGGCACGCTTCAGAAGGAGCGGAGAAAAAAGTTAGGATGCTTGGACAAATGAGATTTTCAGCTCAAAATCTAAGCCTAAGCCTATTTAAAGCTTTGGGAAGATTGAACATCTTTTTAATACAAGCAATCTTTCCGAAACAGCTGTCAGGCAATACTTGGTATGGCTTTACCTGTCCTCCTCTTAAACTTAGCCCTAGGTTCAAAAGTTTTACAAAACCCACTAATTGCATCATTTTGTCACCTTGATAATTTCCTTGCTTACCCATAATGCTTCCGTTGATCCCTCCAGGCTTACTTTTGTTTGTTATCAATATTTCCCTCTTTCATTATAAGCTTTGAAATCTCATTCATCTTCTTCTGGAATGCAAATAACATTGGGAACATCTCATGCCAACAAAGTAATGATAGTTCAGACTTTATGGACATTATTCAACTCATTCGTTCTAACAATCCCATGTCAAATCCAGAGTATCTGGTTTTTCACCTATCAGTCAAAAAGCATCTCTATAATTTAGTCTCCTCCCATTCTGATTTTTAAAAAAGTAATCATGACACATAATTTTCTGAACATCTATTTCCAAGCTTCATTGCTTAAGGGGACTTCTGGGAGCTGGATCGGCACCATACATTTAAAGCAGTATCATACAACTTGAAACAGTCTCCAAAGAATTCTAGTTACTGTAATCTGTAAAGGTGCTGATAGTTGTCAGGAGACCCCAGTTCCCTTTATAAAACTACAATTCTCAGAGTGGTTGAAACAATCAATCCCTCTTCCCAGGTAACTTGACAAATTGTAGGTGTGTGATAGTTTCAAGTGATATGATACTTATTTAAAAGTATAAGGCAGAGAGGTCCCCTAACTCAGAGGCAAATTTAGGGCAGAGTTACTAGTTCCAGGCGGGACGCGGGTGGCGCTGTGGGTTAAACCACAGAGCCTAGGACTTGCTGATCAGAAGCTCAGTGGTTTGAATCCCCACAACGGGGTGAGCTCCCGTTGCTCAGTCCCAGCTTTTGCCAACCTAGCAGTTCAAAAGCACATCAAGTGCAATTAGATAAATAGGTACCCCTCTGGCAGGAAGGTAAATGGCGTTTCCGTGTGCTGCTCTGGTTCGCCAGAAGTGGCTTAGTCATGCTGGCTACATGACCCGGAAGCTGCACGCTGGCTCCCTCGGCCAATAAAGCGAGATGAGCGCCGCAACCCCAGAGTCAGTCACGACTGGACCTAATGGTCAGGGGTCCCTTTACCTTTACCTTACTAGTTCCAGAGCACTGTGTGGCTAGCCTAAGGGACACCACAGGGCATCACAACTATGGCGTAGTGAATCCAGAAGAATGGAAGGCAATAGGTAGGGGCGGTGCCAACTTTTGAAAGACCAAAGTCCACCCCTGCTGAAACTTGATTTCTCACTACTATGTGAATGATGTGGCAAACTACAGTCTCTGGTTTGCCAAAATTCCCAATGGAAACATGACTTGACAGGAACTGGGCAGAGGAGGAGGAGTGATGGAGACAACTTCCTGATCCTGACACTTCCAGGGAGGAGGAAGAGGAAGACAATCTAGATTTACAACAGTGGTTTTGTGGGAATCACAGCTCAGAGGCAGAGGAGTGGAAAAGTTGGGAAATAATGGGAGAGGAGGAGCTGACAGAGCTGGAAGAAGCAGCTGGCTGACATGTTGTCACTAGAAAACATTCCAGACCCACCATCTCCCAGAACCTGGCGAGCCTTAAAAGTAGGAGAGCAAAGAGCTCAAAGACAGAGGGAATGTAGCAGCACCCATGGAGGAGACGATGAGAATGACGAATGAGGAAGTGGGAGAGAAGGGGATGGAGATTCACTTGGGACAATGCCATTATCCAAGAGGCTGGGTTCCATAGCCTCTCTCTGTAAAGTTTGAAATAAAAAAGGACTGTAAGAAACTTTTTTTGGTCTTTATACATTCCTGGGCCACCAGCTGGGAGCCGCTGACAGCATTCTGGCAATGACCCTGGGTAAGCGTCTGACACCCCCCCCCCCCCGGAATATTGCTACCACTCGGCAGAGATTGAGGGTGGTGTACAGCCCTATTACAGCCCTTACACCAAGGGTAGAGAGCCTGTGCTCCTCCAGAAGTTGCTGGACTCCATTTCTCATCAGCCCCAATCAGCTCATCAGCAACATCTGGAGGGCAACAGGTCATCCACTTCTGCCTTACGGGTCATCTTACCTCATCCAATGTTGGCAGACAGTCTAAAAGAAAGTAGGCTGAGCCATTAGGTAAAGGTAAAGGGACCCCTGACCATTAGGCCCTGTTGTGGCTGACTCTGGGTTTGTGGCGCTCATCTCGCTATTTATCTACTTGCACTTTGACGTGATTTCAAACTGCTAGGTTGGCAGGAGCAGGGACCAAGCAACAGGAGCTCACCCTGTCGCGGGGATTCGAACCACTGACCTTCTGACTGGCAAGTTCTTGGCTCTGTGGTTTAACCCACAGCGCCACCCACGTCCCCCAGGTTGAGCCATTACACATACACAAGAACCTAAACAGAGCTTTCATATCCTCTGACATTTCTCCAATGAAAATAGGGACATCCTATTCCACCAACATCACCACCATCATTTTATTATTTGTACCCCGCCCATCTGACTGGGTTGCCTCAGACACTCTAGGCCGCTTCCAACATATATAAAATTATAATAAAACATTAAACAACTTTTTATATAGGGCTCCCTCCAGATGTCTTCTGAAGGTTGTATAGTTACGTATCACCTAGGCTCGGGTGGCACATAACACTATACCCTCCAACATTTCTCCAATGAAAATAGACACTTCCTAAGGAAGTGGCCTGACAGCCGTGGCAGACAGTCTCTACAGATGGTGGTGAATACAGCACATGATATCATGGGCTGTCTCTTGAGTCTGCTAGATGACATCGCAATGGATCGTTGCCTTAGGAGAACGAGAAAAATTCTCAGGGTTGACTCACACCCCAGCCATCACCTCTTTAATCTTCCACCCTCGGGCAGGAGATATAGAAGCATAATCAGTCGTACCAACAGGCTAAAAGATAGCTTCTATCTGTGATCTGTGGACTGTTAGGCTGTTGAACAGCAAATAACATAGCGGAATTGACTTGTGAGGTGGTGTATTGTTCGATAAGAGATTGAGTGTTGGGGGGAAGGCTCGTTTAATTTCATTGTACACAGGTTGTACAATGACAATAAAGGTGGTATTATTATTATTATTAGTAGTAGTAGTAGTAGTAGTAGTAGTATTGGGACATTCCAGGATCAAATCAGAAACCAGGGTGGCTTCTGCAAATCTGGGACTGTCCCTAGAAAATAGGAACACTTGGAGGGTCTGATCTCTGTGCCAAAGATTTCTCCCACTTTTTTCAACCATTCTTCATCTATAAAGGAGGTGGGGATGCATTCAAAAATTATCCAAGTGGAGAAAACAATTCAGTGATATTGTGATGGTTCACAGAGCAGAGTGGCCTGAGGAGCATCTCAATAGCTGGATAGAGGGAAGGCCTGGGGGTCCACATTTTGTTTCTGGTTCCCCCATCCATGACTTAATCCCGCGAGTGGCACAACCAGCTCACCACAGTCTCATAGGACCACCCAGTTCCCAGTAACATAGCATTCCATCCTTAGTCATCGCTGAAAGTTGTTCTGTTTCCAACGCTTAGAGAGATCTACTTCCAGAACTTTTAATGGCACAAATAACTCTGCCCTTGGTGGTCACATCTTGCAAAGTCATAGAAAATAAAAGATGGCAAAATAGATGCATGCTTGATGGGTTGTTTTTGCCATGACAGCTGTGCTACTGAGGTGGGCAAGCCAAGGATGTTAGATGCCTGGCTCGAGCAAAGTGTTTGGCTCTTCCTCAGCTCTATGCCTATATAAGCGGACAAGCCAAGCAGGATCCAAGCCAGTAAGAATATCCTGGCACCGCTTTCTGGCTGTCACCGTGACCTTATATATCATTTTATGTATTTTCCCATTTGTATGCGGATAATCATTTCCAATGGCTCGAGTAATGCTTTGGCATAGTTCGGGATTGACTCTGGCTCCAAGCTTCCTGGCTGGCTCCCTGACAGTTGCTACATCCAACATGCTTGTAAAATTCATTAACACACGTTTAGGAATAAATAATGCTCATTGTTATGGCTTTAAAATGGAAGGAGGGAGGGGAACGGCCAGACTGGCGGCAGATTAGAATTAATGAAACAATGAATCCTGCATTAAAACAACATTAGCTGGTTCCTGCCGTCCCACCAAAATGAGTCAGTTCAAAGTTAAATGGCGAAGCTCTGATTGGGTTCTCAGAGTACATGAGTAGTCCTTGATACAGACACTATAGCTAAAATCCAAAGGGACCTGCGTAGACAGTCCACAGACACTTCAGCATCTTATGAAGAGTTTCCTCTTCAGAAGCTGCCTTGCTACCCTACACCCCCACAACAAGCTGTCCTTTAAATTCTTCTAACTTCAAGAAGGAGTTCGGAGATTTGATACAAGAGGAAGCTGAAAGGGAAGCCCAGGGGAAATTTCACACACAAATAGAGCACAGTTTCGCTTTATGAAACTGCTTCGGCACCTGTCTCCAAACCAAGCTGGGCTCAGCTTAAAGATCCAGATCCGAAAGCAAATCCGCTTTGAATCCCAAATGTCAAGGTTTGCTTACAGTACCTCAACCGCATGCTTGTATCAGATCTAAGCATGGTTGTTCCCCTTTCATTTGTTTATGAAAGTCGTCTTAGTATAATAACTACTGAAAATGTCGACAAAATTTCAAGGCTGCCAATTCCCTTAAGAACTGCATGTTTAGTAGTAACACAGACATGAATTGATATTGTTAACCTAGCTGTTGCTTAAGTACATCTCATATATATAATTTAGCCCTCAAAGTAAAACATGTGAGGCATACTGTGTGCAGTATCTACCAAATTTACATGACAGTGTAACAAGAGTGGTTTTGTTAAAAAACCCAAAACAAAACATCTAGCGTATTTTATATTTGGTATTACATTCTTCTTTATAAGCTGTAAGCCACTTCAAGATATATATTTTTGGGAGGGAGTGACAAATAAATAAATAAATTAAAAAATAATTTTGTTTTTGAACACATCAACAAAGATAGCAGCATATCCAAAAAAACACCAAAAAAAGTTATACCAGTTCTGACAGAATGTATCTAAACCAAGAAATCAACAACTAGCAATTACTTTGAACGTTTGATGGATGAGAACACAGAATGTAGGATACAATTAAAACATTAATTAAAACAAACATTAAAATCAAAGTTTTAAACACATTTGGAGACACATAAAATAATTATGATAATAAGAGTTATATTTTATGTTTTCACTATTATTACCATTTTACACTGACATTCTTCACCCATTTCTAGTCAGTAGGCTATCAGACTTTGGTTTTTGAAGAAATCCACAGTTAGGAACATAAGTCTAAGGAACTGCTATGAAATCTGTCTTGCCTCTGATGCCCCAGCATATTGAGATGCTGTCAAGAGGTCACTCTTGACCAACTGAAGAGAATGTGATGGGAATACCAGGCAAAAGTGACCTGTCTGGAAGGTACAATCTGAATAAGTGAAGCCTGGTCCATGCTGACAACAGCCTTGTGGTGATAGAGATCTGACCGTCTTCCTCCCCTTTGCTATTTACCTACCATCATGTGATACAAGGAAATTGCATTTCCCTCTTTCCCCCACATTTTCTTTTCTTTTGTTTGGAGATCAAGAAAACAAGCAAATCAGACTGGAATGCATAAACCTATTTCCATTAAGCCATTAAATAACTTATTTACTCCACCATGCTACTCCACCATGGGCAAAGTTTTAGCATGATTTTGCATGGACCGTAAGCCTTTACAAATCCAGAAACTTGCAATGTTTATATTTTTTCACCTGATAAAAATGTTTCCGTTTCACACAGAGTTTGAAGAGAGTTAATTTGATTCAGGGTTGGTCATTTGTTCTGGATTTTATTAGCCTATAATTTTATGATGCTTTAATGATTTTGTAATGAGTTGGCAGTTTATAACTTTTCTTATAAAATAAAAATATAAAATAAAATCACCCTGACGTGCAAGATTCTAGGGGCCGATGCTGATTTCTGGAATGATTTTTCTTTACAGCAAAGCATCACTCTGTGTGTGTGTGTGTGTGTGTGTGTGTGTGTGTGTGTGTGTTTAAAAAAACTAGGCCACTGAAATCTGATCAGGCTACAGAGGCACCCCAAATTGAGGGGGCGTGGCATGTGAGTGACATCATGCATGCATCATGTGTCGCACACATGTGACATCATGTGCATGGCGTGATGTCATGTGCAACACGTGTGACGTAGCACCGCTGGGAGGAGGCTGAGCCCAGTATGACACGGCTTCAATGGCCAGCGGCTTCTCCTCTCTCACACTCAGAAGGAGCCAGCCACTGCAGCTGTGCTGTACTTGACTCCATACTCGGCCTCCACTCCCTCAACATTGAAGGGGTCTGGTCCCCTCTCAACAGATACTGGGGAGACCGAAGACACCTTGGCCCCATAGAGTTGGTGGAGTTGTCAAGCTATATGGCTCAACTGCAAAACCAAGAATTAGTACTGAAGTCACTTCCTAGGGAAGTGCACACATTGCATTTACAACTGAACTAGGTCCATTGGAAGAGTTCTATTTTCTTTTGGGGCTCTCCTGGGCAATTTCACCTGCAACAATCCCATTGACGATACTTGGAGATGCAGCCACTGAGTAGTGGAAATGAATAGGGTGCTTAACATAAGGAATCGTCCCAAAGTCCTGCTTTCTACCACCATGGCAAATAGTGGGGCACACACTGTGTTACCTGAACAGGTGTGTCTCTAACCTGGCTGGTCGCCAACCTGACAGGAAAGAGCAAAGCTAGTGATGGTCCTAACTCCAAGGAGGTCAAGATGGAACTCATGGTTCTCTCCCTCTTCATCTCATCCTACCCTGTGAGGTAGGTTAGGTGGAGAGACAGTGACTGGCCCAAGGTTACCCTGTCATCTTTATGGCTGAATGGGGATTTGAACCTTGATCTCTCAGGTTCTAGCCCTGCCTTTTAATCACTAGGCCATACTAAATCTCCAACCGTAGTTGGTCGTCTATGTATAAGATCTGAGCCCCAAATATTGGCTCACCCCACCAGTCTCTATTCTTGGCCCTTGAACTTCTCATCACAGCAGACAATGTACAGTGGTACCTTGGTTTAAGAACAGTATATTTTATGAACAACTTGGATTAACTTGGATTAAGAATGCTGCAAACCCAGAAGTAGGTGTTTTGGTTTGTGAACTTTGCCTTGGAAGCAGAACATGTTCCGCTTTCTGTTGAGTGTGTTTCATTTGTAAATTGAGTCCCCCACTGCTATGGGAAAGCACACCTTGGTTTAAGAACGCTTTGGTTTAAGAACGGACTTCCAGAACGGATTAAGTTTGTAAAGCAAGGTACCATTGTTTTGGGTTCGGGAAAATAATATACACATTCTTTCACTTGCTCGGACAATCTGTTGTGGCACAGGCTATTTTGACCAACCTCAGCAGTGCCAGTGTGGTGTAGTGGTTAAGAGCGGTGGACTCGTAATCTGGGGAACCAGGTTCACGTCTCCGCTCCTCCACATGCAGCTGCTGGGTGACCTTGGGCCAGTCACACTTCTCTGAAGTCTCTCAGCCTCACTCACCTCACAGAATGTTTGTTGTGGGGGAGGAAGGGAAAGGAGAATGTTAGCCGCTTGGAGACTCCTTAAAGGGAGTGAAAGGCGGGATATCAAATCCAAACTCCTCCTCCTCCTCCTCCTCCTCCTCTTCTTCTTCTTCTTCTTCTTCTTCTTCTTGATATGCCATTTTCTGTAGAATTGGCTAGATTCACTTGCCAAAGTCAGCTGTAGCCATCTGCTCAATAAACACTTTTCATATGTGTGGAAGGGAGGCATAAAACTGATATCTGTTTACACCACTGGGATTTTTAAGTTGATTGTGTGCTTGCCTAGAAAGTGTGTGGTCGTGTCTTTTGGCAAAAGGCTGACCTAAACTGACCCTTCCAATTGTATCAATCTGCATCAACACTCAAAGTGACACGCTTTGATTGCAGAATGCAAAGTCCGTCCCCTGCTTTGGGTGCACATATAACATTTTTTATTTAGGGTAATGGGAATTGCATGCATTAAATAAAATTAATAACCACCTTATTCACTATGCAGGGTAGCAATTTTTCATTTCATGTATCCCATTGTACAAGGTCAATAACCATTCATAACAGAAAGAAATCATTGCGCCCACAGTGAGAGTGGGGACGAAGAATGAGAATAAGGGGCTTCAGTGGAAATCAGTCACTAGAACAGGGGCCTGAGTCACACTCTGACATCCAGACCATGTGGAATGAGAACAATGAAAAGCAAAGACTAGCAAAGTCAGTGACTGATGTTCCTTGTCACCCATGAGTGCTGTGACTTTTTTTATCCCTTTCCAGCTGCAAAAATAATACAGAGCTCTAATGCTTCTTGAGAAAGAGCTATTGCGCAATGAGACTTGTGGGCATAGGGCGGTATATAAATTTAAGAAGTAATAATAATAGACAAGGGACGTGGGTGGCGCTGTGGGTTAAACCACAGAGCCTAGGACTTGCCAATCAGAAGGTCGGCGGTTCGAATCCCCGCGACGGGGTGAGCTCCTGTTGCTCAGTCCCTGCTCCTGCCAACCTAGCAGGTAAAAAGCACGTCAAAGTGCAAGTAGATAAATAGGTACCGCTCCAGCGGGGAGGTAAACGGCGTTTCCGTGCGCTGCTCTTGTTCACAAGAAGCGGCTTAGTCATGCTGGCCACATGACCCGGAAGCTGTACGCCGGCTCCCTCGGCCAGTAAAGCGAGATGAGCGCCGCAACCCCAGAGTCGGCCATGACTGGACCTAATGATCAGGGGTCCCTTTACCTTTACCTTTAATAATAGATAAGCTCCATTTTCAAGTTAAAGGACCCTGCCAGCAGCTTTGAAGGGTTGCTGACTGACAATGCGAGCAATACTGAGCTGGTTTGCAACCAGCAAAGGAGAAAGAGAAGACTAAAGTCATCTAGCTCAACTCTCGCAGTCATTTGCAGCTAAGGAGAATTTTCTGTTGTTAACCACCCTGAGATCTTCGGATGAAAAGTGGTATATTAATTAAATTAAATTAAACAAATAAAATAAAAGAACATAAGAAGAGCCTGCAGGATCAATGGCCAATGGCCCTTTTAGCCAAGCATTCTACTCTCAGAGTTTTCCTTCTCCTAGATGGACTACCTTCCCAGGTTGAAAGACCCCCATTTTCCCCTCACTTCCCTCTACAGCTTGTGCTGGAACAGCCTTCTTGACTGTTGGACCCACTATTGATGATGTAAATCACCTCTGTTGCTTGGGTTATGCTTCTGTGGCCTTGACAATATTTCCGTATTCTTGAAAGGCCAAAGGAGTACTAAGTAAATCCCATAGGATTTCTGGGCATGAAGGAGCATTGCTGTATGACACCCTAAACTTCCTCAAAATAGCAATGATATTCCAGGCTATTCCTATACAAGGTTGGGTGATGCCCTATACCAGATTTGGAGGTAAGGTAAAGGTAAAGGTAAAGAACCCCTGGACGCTTAAGTCCAGTCAAAGGTGATTATGTGGTTGCAGCGCTCATCTCGCTTTCAGGCTGAGGGAGCCAGTGTTTGTCCGCAGACAGCTTTCTGGGTCATGTGGCCAGGATGACTAAACCACTTCTGGTGCAATGAAACACCGTGATGGAAACCAGAGCGCACGGATCAAATCCCTGTGACGGGGTGAGCTCCTATTGCTCTGTCCCAGCTCCTGCCAACCTAGCAGTTCAAAAGCATACCAGAACATAGTCACAGCGGACCTTGGAGTGAACAAATCTATGTTCTGTCCATTTTTTCATGTTTGGTCTGCCTCACTTCTACAGGTTTTTGTCCTTAATTTTGTTCTGTTCATGTATTAACGCTGTGTTTTTTCTTTCTAAAATTAATCTTCTCAACATACATATACTTACTTGAATATGCATTTTCTCACAATATCCTATTTAAATGTGTTTTCCTCTAAAAATGTATGTTTAAATGCACATTTCCTCTCAAAACAGGCATTTTCATGTGTTTTTCTCTTTCAAAGGATGTACCGTATTTAAATAAGTATTTGACATTTAAATATCTGAGAACTGTGTTTGGGTGTGTGTAAAAGTTAGAGGAAGCCTGAAATCTGGTGGGTAATTGAGTCCTGATTTGCATATTAGTTTGAGAAATGTGGACCAGGTCACTTTGTGTAGGACTCAATAAAAACTAAATTCCTGAAATGTTCCTGTGAAGACCTTAGTAGTGCGACTAGGTTGAAAGAGGGCTAAACTCCTGCCATTTGTTAGTTATGCAGAACAGGGGGATTTTCGCAAGTATAGCTGTTGTCACGGTTTCACCTGCTATAGTTTCAAAATTGTTGTCATCTCTCTCATTTGGATCAGGTTAGGACTGCATAAGATTTTTTAAAATTGAAGCATTTATACTCTGCCCTTTATCCAAAACAGCTTTCACAGCAGCCTAAAAAAATCAGTTCTGAGGTGGTTCCTACCCTCAGGTTCACAATCTGAAAACGGCAACAACAAGTGGGAGGGAAGAGGGAGAAGTACAGGATAAGGATATAACATGGCTGTGATAGTTCTGGCTGCTTTGCTCTGGGCAAAGAGCAGTCCTATCACTGAAGCCTCCTCCCTGATCAGATGCAGGAGCAGAGCTGGTGACAACATCTAGGTCAGGAGGACAGGGCATCTTTGCCCACACAGTTCTTCTCTCAGACAGCTGACTTTATTTATGTCTGTGTGATGCCTATTGTCAGGGAACTGCCATCGGAAGAACAGGTGGTAGAAAGGCTCCAGAAGAATAGGAGAGACTCTGCAGCAGAAGAGGGAACCAGTAGGGGGAGAGCAGGAGCTCAAAGGGAAAGGGAGTCAGAGGGGAGGCTCTGGGATACTTCCAGTGAGAACAGTGAGGAGGTAACAAGACCCCCTTTAGCAACCCCCACCCCTCGCCGGAAGCTGTCACGCAGAGAGTCCAGGAGGCGCATGTCCGTCAAACAGCTTTTATGTTGGAGTAAGTTCCGTAGACGCCCACTGTCGGATTCTACCAGCGACTGACGGAGTCATGCTTTGGGGGGCTCCGTTAGAGACTTAGGTTGGCTGACCAGCCAAAACCCGGAGGGATCAAGCTTTACGCACAAGCAGCTCATTATCCCATCACACCTATGCATTGTTGTTGTTGTTGTTGTTGTTTAGTCGTTTAGTCATTTAGTCGTGTCCTACTCTTCGTGACCCCATGGATCAGAGCACGCCAGGCACCGTTGTCTTCCACTGCCTCCTGCAGTTTGGTCAAACTCATGTTGGTAGCTTCGAGAACACTGTCCAACCATCTCGTCCTCTGTTGTCCCCTTCTCCTTGTACCCTCAATCTTTCCCAACATCATGGTCTTTTCCAGGGAGCCTTCTCTTCTCATGAGGTGGCCAAAGTATTGTAGCCTCAGCTTCAGGACCTGTCCTTCCAGTGAGCACTCAGGGCTGATTTCCTTAAGAATGGATAGGTTTGAACTTCTTAATGGATAGGTTTGATCTTCTATGCCTATGCATAGAATATATAAGGGGGCAGTCAGAAAAAGCTAATTCTCATTTTAGGCATAACCTTTTGAACTGGTACATATGCAGTTGGCTGTACTCATTAGGGCCAAATCTGTGGCGGCCTTCCCCATGACGTTGCACCCTTTCATCTGTTGCACAGTTGTCATCCAATCTTTTTGTTTAATTTTGGCCAGTGCTATTTTTCTAGAAAAAGAGACGCTGGAACTCACCATGAACACCTCCCTCATTTTCTTAGAATGGTAGTGACACGCACCAGTGAGATACTGGAAGCCACCTGAGAAAAAGCTCTGATTTTGGCACTGATTATTATTATTTTTAATATTGCAGCTCTCTCACACATAAATATGAGATGAAAGCTCAAATCATAAAGAACATACAGAGCAGGTTGCATACACGTTTTCCTGCTGCATGCACCAAGTTAAGGATTTTTTTGTAGGGATGTTCAGTCATCTGCAGGATATTAGGGTAGCCATTGGATGGATGAAGCTACTCTGTAGTTTTAAAGACTGTTGCCACTGTAGTTGTTCTAAGTCAGATGCTTTCTTTGCTTTTTCTGTCCTTGTTCTATGAAACTTGATTTGTGTCATTGCATCACTCTGATAATTGTATGGTGTTGTACCCCACCATGAGATCAGTTGTGATGAAGGACAGGCTAGAAGTTTATCGAATGAATGAATGGATGGATGGATGTGAATATATGAATGAATAATTTCCTTCCCTTTCAATATTCATTTCAAAAGTAGCTCATTGGACGCAACCCAAAAAGCTAATAAGAAATACCTCTCATATGGAACATGTGCATTGGATTGTATCCAGTACTGTGCAAGTGGGAGGAGGAGGAGGAGGAGGAGGAGGAGGAGGAGGAGGAGGGGAAGAAGAGTTTGGGTTTGATATCCCACTTTATCACTACCCTAAGGAGACTCAAAGCTGCCAACAATCTCATTTACCTTCCTCCCCCACAACAAACACTCTGTGAGGTGAGTGAGGCTGAGAGACTTCAGAGAAGGGTGACTAGCCCAAGGTCACCCAGCAGCTGCATGTGGAGGAGCAGAGATGAGAACCCGGTTCACCAGATTATGAGTCCACTGCTCTTAACTACTACACCACACTGGCTCTGGAATTCTGTTGGTGCAACAGGACATCCATTTCCTCTCCTTCCTCTGTGCACCCTCCAAATCAGGGAGACGTGAGTGGCGCAGTCGTCTAAACCACTAAGCCTCTTGGGCTTGCCGATCAGAAGGTCGGCGGTTTGAATCCCTGTGACGCGGTGAGTTCCCATTGCTCTGTCCCAGCTCCTGCCAACCAAGCAGTTCAAAAGCATGCCAGTGCAAGTAGATAAATAGGTACTGCTGCAGTGGGAAGGCAAACAGCATTTCTGTGTGCTCTGGTTTCCGTCACAGTGTCCTGTTGCACCAGAGGCGGTTTAGTTATGCTGGCAGCATGACCCAGAAAACTGTCTGTGAACAGCTCCCTCAGCCTGAAAAGTGAGATGAGCGCTGCAACCCCACAGTTGCCTTTGACTGGATTTAACCATCCCAGGATCCTTTACCTTTAACCTATTTTTACCTACATCAGCCATGACCATGTTTGCTCTTTGTTTGGAAAAGAAGGGAAGGTGGGTATTCAAAACTAATCAAAAGTGGGCATGCTTAAGTAGATGTTCTCTAAAGCAACCAGTGCAAACAGGAACTGTGGAGAAAGAAGAAGAAGAAGAAGAAGAAGAAGAAGAAGAAGAGGAGGAGGAATTTGGATTTGATATCCCGCCTTTCACTTCCTTTAAGGAGTCTCAAAGCGGCTAACATTCTCCTTTCCCTTCCTCCCCCACCACAAACACTCTGAGGTGAGTGGGGCTGAGAGACTTCAGAGAAGTGAGACTGGCCCAAGGTCACCCAGCAGCTGCATGTGGAGGAGCGGAGACGCGAACCCGGTTCCCCAGATTACGAGACTACCGCTCTTAGCCACAACACCACACTGGTGTAGTTTCCTATGCATTGTGCATTTCTGGAGGGATATTTACCATGCTCTTTTGTGTTTGCTATAGGAGGTACTCATAAACAAACTGCCACTTGCCGGAACCCCATTGTTGACCCCTGCCTTGCACACAGATTGTAACATAGTCCCTATCTGAAGGACTGACTTGAAGTTCAGTGTACACTTTCTCAACCTTAGCATATTTCCATTGTGAGGAATGAAACTACGCCTAAGACATATCTGGTCTGCTTGGCGAGTGATTAAAATGGTTTATTCTCTTTATTTATTTATTTTGTCAATGCATCTTTTGAACCCAAATATAATCCAAATACCTATGTAACTGTATTTTGCAAAATCATAATGCCAATTGCTGGGGAAGTGCTCAGACTTTTGTCTGGCCGGCTGAATTCAATCTAAGGACAGCCTTAAATTTAAAAGCTGGAATTGCTTCCTTTGTTCTAGATGTCTGCCTTTTAGTCCCATTTTATCGACGGGAGGCTACAAGCATAGATAGCCTTTGAATCAGTTATGCAGGTCAGTTTCTATTACGTGTTCCTGGAGCCTTAAACATGCATTACCTGTATTGCAGATTTCCTAATTAGTTCAACCAATTTTCTTTCTGTCTCCAGGTAATATGAGCCAATGATCTGAATCTGATGTTGTTAACAGAAGAGAATGCTGAACAAATGTTTTAGGTCACAGTCTGTTTACAGCACTGCAAAGAGCACCTTATTTGTCCCTTAATTTATACATTTTGATTCCTTTATTAATTTAGCAGAAAACCAAGGAGAAAGTTGAAGACATGCATCTTTTCCGATTATTGATCCGGGTGGCAGCGCTTGGAGGGAATTGAACTTTCCACACATAAAGGCAGCAGAAGCGACTAGCAGTTGTCTCTGCTATGTTTAACCAACAGTTAATGTAATGGTTTAACTCATAAGCCTTCTACAAATAGAAACAGACGAAATAAAATGACAGTATATGCAGATAGATGGATGTTATCGACTGCCTCTATGGCCACATTTACACCATGGATTTAAAGCTCTATGATATCACTTTAAACAGTCATGTCTTCCCCCATATAATTTGAGAAGCTGTAGTTTGTTAAGGGTTCTGAGAATTATTAGGAGACCTCTATTTCCCTCTGAGTTATGGCTATTGGAGTGGTTTCACAGTGAGTCCTTCTTCCCAGGGAACTCTGGGAAGTGTAGTTCTGTGAGGGAAGAAGGCTGAAGAGAGCTTGCCCCTGAGGCATGCGGTCAACAGAATAGGAAAACTAGACTAGTTCCTGGTAAATGAGAGTGTTAAAGTATTAAAGTCTGGCTCCTCCCTCTTCCCAGCTTAGGGAGGCAGGTGTAGTGCTCAAAGGAGGCCCAAGAGCCCTCCCATCACCTTTCCAAAGCCCACCTTGCTTTGAGGAGGTGGCAGGTGGGCTCCAGCATTCTGTCAGAGGCCTGGCACCTCCTTCCCAAACCCGGGGAGCTTGTGCCAGGCTTAGGGAGCGAGATGTGATGCTCTTGCACATGATGTTGGGACATTGCCCTCCCCACCAAAAAATATCCAGCACAAGCTGGCACCTCTGGCCCTAACTGTTCCCTACAAAAAAATTCACCACACACCACAAGGAATATCTACATTCATGAACATGCTACTCTACTTCAGACCTTCCCTGCAATGTATTAACACTCTTAGGGGTAGGCCTAAAAAGGTAAAGGTAAAGGACCCCTGACAGTTAAGTCCAGTCGCAAACGACTCTGGGGTTGCGGTGCTCATCTTGCTTTACTGGTCGAGGAAGCCGACACTTTTTCTGCGGACAGTTTTTCTGGGTCATGTGGCCAGCATGACTAAGCCACTTCTGGCAAAACCAGAGCAGCACACGGAAATGCCGTTTACCTTCCCGCCAGAGGTAGACCTATTTATCTACTTACACTTTGATGTGCTTTCAAACTGCTAGGTTGGCAGGAGCTGGGACTGAGCGATGGGAGCTCACGCCATCACAGGAATTCGAACCGCCAACCTTCTGATCGGCAAGCCCTAGGTTCAGTGGTTTCAACCATAGCACCACCCACGTCCCATAGGGTTAGGCCTAGCAGGTGCAAATTACATGTGCATGGAGGGTAACACCAGAAGGTGGGATTAATTGGCACATCTCCCCCCCGCCCCCTAAAAAATGGAAATTTTGTAAAAGCATCATGCAAATGCCCAGCCAAAGAGGCACAAAACCTAGACTGGAAGACTTTTAACAAAGTCCCATCCTTTCTTAAAGTAAAACTGACAATAAAACTTACTTGAAAGTTGTGGGAGGAAAAAGCTTCTTGGTGGTACTAAGAATTATTATTGCAAAGGTGATCTGAGATATTTTTGGAATGGTTTTAATTAGACCTGATATATAGTAAAGTTAGTTTATACATTTTTAATAGTATTTGCTAAGATGCCCTGGGCTAATCAATGATTCATGCAATATGCAAACTCTTTGATGTGGTGCTGAAGAAAGTCCATTTTTAAGAATTTAAGAGTAGTCTTCTCCTGGTCACCCAATGAGAACATGGGATTTATAATGTTTTATTCATCTAACAGGTTAAGTGATGGGTTCAACCACATTTCTCTCAATCTGATGCTTTCCCTTTGATGTAATATTTGTGCAATTTGCATTATGCAGCCCTATTAAAGAATGTGGAGTGAAGCGGGGGAAATGAGAAAAGTCCCAGTTTTAACTACCCTTGCTATGATGCACTTCATAGGCAAGTAAGCATATGGAATTGCATGCATGATCTACAGCAAAATATATGGCATGATGACAAATAAACTTATGTGTCAGCAGAGCACCCAAACCTATTTGTCCACATTTGGTTGTCTTGACTCTTCTTCCCGGTGCGCTGGCAATGTGTAAACTGAACACCAAAGGCAAGGCTACAGTGTTGGCAACATTCACCAACAACTAAGTTCTGTAAAAGGTAAAGGTAAAGGAGCCCTGGACAGTTACATCCAGTCAACGGCAAATATTGGGTTGAGTAGAGGCTCAGTGTTTAGATCACAGTGCCACCCACATCCCACCACCAGGTTCTGTATCAACGGCTAGACACTGGGATCATAGAATCATAGAATCATAGAGTTGGAAGAGACCACAAGGGCCATCGAGTCCAACCCCCTGCCAAGCAGGAAACACCATCAGAGCACTCCTGACATATGGTTGTCAAGCCTCTGCTTAAAGACCTCCAAAGAAGGAGACTCCACCATACTCCTTGGCAGCAAATTCCACTGTCGAACAGCTCTTACTGTTGGGAAGTTCTTCCTAATGTTTAGGTGGAATCTTCTTTCTTGTAGTTTGGAGCCATTGCTCCGTGTCCGCTTCTCTGGAGCAGCAGAAAACAACCTTTCTCCCTCCTCTATGTGACATCCTTTTATATATTTGAATATGGCTATCATATCACCCCTTAACCTCCTCTTCTCCAGGCTAAACATGCCCAGCTCCCTTAGCCGTTCCTCATAAGGCATCATTTCCAGGCCTTTGACCATTTTGGTTGCCCTCCTCTGGACACGTTCCAGTTTGTCAGTGTCCTTCTTGAACTGTGGTGCCCAGAACTGGACACAGTACTCCAGGTGAGGTCTGACCAGAGCAGAATACAGAGCAGGATATCCCATTGAAGAAAATGTGGCACGTGCTGGCTGTGTACCCCATTCAGTTACATCATCCCCCAATTTTGAGAGAGCAAAACACTTGCACACTGCTTTTCCATAGCAGCTCGACATTCCTTAGAGCAGGAGTGCGGAACATTTAACCTGTCAGATGTTGCAGAATCGCAATTACAGCCAGCATGGTCAATGACTATGGAAGGTGGGAGTTTATTTCAGCAACATCTGGAGGGCCAAAGTTTCTCCACCCCTGCTCTTGAGGTGAGGTGGGGCTGCCTCCATGATAGCAGCAGCAAAAGCATAAGGTAGAGGAGAGAAGGGAAAGGGGAGAGAAGGGGTGGCAGTTGTTTGCTTCATGCAGTGACATGCCTTGGACCAACCCCTATTAACTAATCAGCTGACAGATGGATTTGTTCTGTTCACTAAACAAGGCCAGCTTTCAAACCACATGTCAATTTCAGTGACTGATGCTGCACTCCTTAACGTACAGGGTTAAACTAGGTGCCCCTTTTATCATATCGTTTGAGGCTGTTTAATTGGAGTTTTGTTTGTTTGTTTATGAAAAGCGGGAGGGGGGAGCTGAGTTGGGACTGTGTCATTTTGGAGAGTTTAAGCTTTAAGCATTTGCCTCTGCCACAGTTCCAAGAGAAAATGCCCACCCGCAGCTGCTATTTGCAAGGAGAACGAATTCCTATGCCCCACAAATAACCCAGAGATGCATTTTAAATAAAAGCACGCATTATACTTATGTAAAAACACGCTGATTCCAGAACTGTGAATGGGCAGGATTGAGAAAGCAATTGGGCCGCATCTGGCCCACGGGCCTTAGGTTGCCTACCCCTGCATTAGATATATGCACAATGATTACGCTTTATTTGCCACTGATAACTGTATCTATTATGGAATTATGGTGCTGGAGGAGACTCTTGAAAGTCCCATGGACTGCAAGAAGATCAAACCTATCCATTCTGAAGGAAATCAGCCCTGAGTGCTCACTGGAAGGACAGATCCTGAAGCTGAGGCTCCAATACTTTGGCCACTTCATGAGAAGAGAAGACTCCCTGGAAAAGACCCTGATGTTGGGAAAGATTGAGGGCACATGGAGGGCACAAATTCCCAAGATGATTATGATGGGGGCAAAGAAGGGAAAAAACCCTTCTTCCATGGTTGTGATCCAGCACCTGAGTGTACCTACACCCATCACTGATTGTCTGCTATGCAGTGCTGAGCTACCTGATAAAAGCCATGCCTATTTTGGCTATTTGTGGTCTTCTGCCATGAGATTCTTGTTTCAAGTCTCTCTGTGATTGGCTTCACTTCCCTTTCTTATTTCTTCTCCTGCCCCTGCCCCCAGGTGTGCTTTCTGCTGGAGGAAGGGGGAGAAGACTTGTCATCACAATTCCACATGGCAATACATTTATCTGACATTAAAACTTAGGACTGTACAGCATCTAAGGAGATTATAGAGATACTTAACACAATTATCTGTAAAATATGAATGTAACTAATGGAATTCATCTTTTTCCTTGTTGAAAATATGCTTAATTACCCTAAAAGTGAAACATCTGTTACACTGAATCTGCTAATAGATATAAGGGGACAAAGAAAGCTTAATTAATCAGAGTAATTGAAGGCAAAGTTGAAAGCAGTTTCTTAACAGGGAAGGAAAAATGACAACATCGTAAAGTGCTGCATGCATTATTAATTATAATATCAGAGTCTATTACCACAAACTGGACTGAAAGGTCTGTCAAAGTTTTCGCCATAAACTTCTTCGTTTAAGAAACATAAATCAGCTGTAAAAAGTAGCTCACAGCCAAAGCTCAGAACGAGAACTCTGTGTTCTTAATGCCTCTTTATTATGTTCAGCTTTTGATCTCCACAAAGAATTTGTATACTTTCTGCTTTTTGTATGAGTGGGAGTATAAATTGCAGACCTGTAAAAATATTCTTGGTGGATTAGGAAGAAAAAAGAAAACGTTCATAAATGTATATTTCTAAAAATGATGAGTTTATTATTTAGCCATAATGAGTCCGGAGTGCTTATTTGCATTGGTTTAGTCAGCACAGTCCTGGATTCATGGTTGGTCTCTGTAAATCAACAAACATGTGGCAGACCCAGCCTCTGGCATATGTATAATAGCTTATATAAGCAAACATGCATACCGTAATCTTTGTTCACACATGCAATGGAACATGCATTGATCAGGGACAAGTCATGCTGTGGTAAGCCTGAATCTTACCCTCACTCCCAGTTTGTACCCCATTTAAACATGTGAACCGACTAGTGCGAACCACAGAGTTTATATTCTCTTACAATGTTGTATTTAATTGTGTCAAAATTCAGATGACTCTGCATCTTCAATGAAAGCCTAAATTTTAAAAACCTGTAAGGATGGGGGGGGGTGGAATTTGGTTCTATTTGGATTTCAGTGCAAACCGACCTAATTTGCAATTTCCAAAACGGTACGTGAACCAAGACATAGCTCTCTTTCAAAATTCAGACATCTCCGAATTTTGCGATGCAATTCTACAAACAAGTAAACGTGTCTCTTGGGATGGAGCATGCATAAAAATGAATACAATGGTGAAAATAACAAGCACAGATGTGTTATAGTGTATTGCAAAGATGTAAGGGCCATGCAAAACTGCCCACAAAAATGTGTAGAGTAGGAAAAATTGTAGATGAATTTTCATGAGAAAAACTGGTAAGGTGGTGCAGAAATGTGGATATGCTCTCTTCTGGACACTCAATGTCTTTCTTAAAAGGGGATGACCAGCATAGCTGTCAACGTTTCCCTTTTTTCAAGGGAAATTCCCTTATTTCGAATTCCTCACAAGAAAAGGGAAAAGTTGACAGCTATGGTGACCAGAACTGGGCACAGTACACCAGATGCAGCCTGACCAGTAGAGAATAGAGTTGAATTATTGCTTTTCATTGTCTCTACACTTTACTTCTAATAATGCAGCCTAAGACTGCATTATCTTTTAGAAACTGCATCACATACATGAGAAAAATCATAACTAGGGCACACATGATGTCTTTAAGTTATTCTTTTTATCAAGGAACCCTTGATACGCTTCCAAAGAAGCAAGGATTCTAGAAACATAGTTTGAAAAAACCACTACTGTTTTCAGCTGTATTTGATGGGTCTTGTTTAATATTATTTAATATTAGGGGTGGAATTTTTTTGGGGGGGGAGTTGACAAGTAAAGGTCTTTAGAATGGTATGCACATTGGTAGTTAGTACCTGACAGCAATTGACAGATGTCTTGCAATGCTTGTTAGTATTTGACAGATGACAGCATATAAGAATTCATGTCTGAGCCTGCCAAAATCAAAACAGTAAAAAGGCTGAACAAATCTAAGCCTGCAATCCACAACCATTTACTTCTAAGTAAACATGCCTTTCTCATGAATGAATATAGTTGCAAGGATGCAGAGGTTTAGGGTCAGAGCTTTCCTTCTCCTGGATGAATTTCCCAGGCTGATGAGTGTAATAAAATGACAACAATGCAAAGAAGTCTTCCAGCTGCATGCCAGTGTTTCCTTAGTTTTAATCTCCAGTAGCTCATGTAAACAGCCACATACTGACCATTCATCTAAACACCAACAACAAATACAGATTTCAGAATGTGAGAAATCTGAGAGTTGGGTTCCATGGCTGAAAAGAATGGTAGTTGAAGACTAAGTGGTGTTAGGAACCCATCCTACTCCTTTCTGTGTGGAGAGCTTAATAATAACACAATTTCCCTCTTCGCTTCATTCCAGGATTCCACAATGTTTGTCTTTTCCTTTTTCCTTTTTGAAATGGTGCAAATCGGTTGCCTTAAACGTAACGGACAAATTAGCCTCAATGAGACTTGATTTCAAATGAATCATGCTCACTTAATTCTGTGTCGACTGTGGCCCACATATTTGACAACAATTAATCTTTTTTCCATAGACCCTTAACTAGGAATGGGATAACAAACCATGGTGTGTGCAATATTCTCTCCCACCCTTAGTTTTCTTAAAAAATATGGAAGAATGAAAACTTTTTTCATGTTCATATTGAAATAATTGTGCTACAAAAAGCTAATGACTGTCATATTGCAATCCAAACATAGACTGGCTGAAGGGCTTCTTCTCCTCCTTGGCCATAGCAAGAGAGAGAGAGAGAGAGAGAGAGAGAGAGAGAGAGAGAGAGAGGCTGGAAAGAGAGAGGGAGCTCGGCGGTTCGCGGGCGGCGGTTTTTCCCCTGCCGAAACAACAGCGGCTCCTCAGAACCGCTAAGTAACTCTCCCTCAGGCGCCCGGCGGGAGAGCAGAAGAGAGGAAAAGGAAAGAGGGGCTGGGCCAGTCTCACGCACTGAGCAAAACTACTCGCACCGCCTCTTTTACTACCGTAATAATTATTTGTTTTAACTCATTACTGAATGTATTTTAAAAGGTAACTATCGTCAAACAAGGAAAATAAAAAATACCAACATAATTTTGTGATTTTACAAAGCATAATATAACTAATAATTTTCTTAAATTATTGGGGGGGGCAGAGCCCCCCTAAACAAATTTTTGAGGGGGCTCGGGCCCCCTCAGGCCCCATGGAGTCGGCGCCTATGGTTGCAAGTGTGCTCCCATATAGTGTGGCTTAAACTAATAGATAAGACTCTGAGACTGGAGCTCAGCAGAAAAGCTACACAATATTCTGTATCTCTTCAGATAAGTCCTGTTATCTATGTAGTGCCTCCATACATCGGTGTGGATAATTCCATATCTCATGTTAGTACAGCAAAAGTTCTTACCTCTTACATATGTATGGTGATAAGAATCCCTGGAATATCTGTAGAGATAAACATCTGATATGGAAAATGTGCCCTATCCTTTGGCACATTTTTTTCTCTTTACTGTGCACAACTTGGTGTTAGATACCATCTATATAACATTTTCATACAGTTTTCTCTTAAACTATAGCATGCTGTAATTTTTATATCTGTATTCCACAATCGTTCCCGTGCTTCCATGTCTATATTATAACCAATATCTATTTCCCAATGAATCATTGAAGATTTTACTTGCTCATTCTTTGTCTCCCATTCCAATAATATCTTATACATTTTAGACAGCGCTTTAACATTACATTCCAACACAGCTCTCTCCAATTGTGATCTTTGTCCCCCAAACCCTCATAGCCCATCTTTCTCAAATGCTTCATTCAAATGATGATATTGTATCAATGTTGTTAGCTTTCCTGATAAATCCTTAAATCCTTTTCATTTATTCTCTCCTCCCTCTTGTTTTAATAACTTTCTATAAGTTGTCCAACCTTCTATCATATTCTTTTTCTTTACCGCTATTGCTTCCAGCGGTGAGAGCCAAAGTGGTGTTTTTGTCTCCAATAAATTTTTCTATTGATCCCATACTCTATACATTTTTTCCCTAATTACGTGATTTGCAAATCCTTTATATACATTCTCAGCAACAGTCGGCCATTCTACAGAAGGCAACTCTTTCATTGTGGGTTACAGCTTTTTCCCATTTATGTGGACTTAAAACACATAAGGCACATGCAATGACACATAGTACACACGCAATGGAGCAGGGTATGTAGCATAAAGAAGGACCATAAAGAAGAAGGACCATAAAGAAGAAGGACCATAAAGAAGGCTGATCGCTGAATAATTGATGCTTTTGAATTATGGTGCTGGAGGAGACTCTTGAGAGTCCCATGGACTGCAAGAAGGACAAACCTATCCATTCTGAAGGAAATCAGCCCTGAGTGCTCACTGGAAGAACAGATTGTGAAGCTGAGGCTCCAATACTTTGGCCACTTCATGAGAAGAGAAGACTCCCGGGAAAAGACCCTGATGTTGGGAAACATCACAAGGAGAAGGGGACGAAAGGGGACGAGATGGCTGGACAGTGTTCTCGAAGCTACCAGCATGAGTTTGACCGAACTGCGGGAGGCAGTGGAAGACAGGAGTGCCTGGTGTGCTCTGGTCCATGGGGTCACAAAGATTTGGACACGACTAAACGACTAAACAACAATGTAGCATATGCCACCTAACTAAGAAATCTTGCAAGAAGAAAAAAAGAAAAGGAAGAAATTGCATTAGGTGATTCTCAATGTACAGTGTACACCCACTCATCCTGTTTGTGCCTCTAGTTCACCTGATTATGCATGCTGATAAGCAGATTCCCCGATTGTATCCCAGATGGTATCAAAGAAGGGATGAAATCAGGGGGGGAAAACATGCAGGAGACGCTACAGAATACTAATGATCAGCAACATATGCAGGGGAGACAAACAGCACTATTCTACAGGTCAGTCTCTATGATTTGTAAAACAATCTCATCATGTACCCATAGACAGTTGCCCTGAGTTCTACAGTTCATATATCCATGGACATGTCTCAATGAACATGAAATTGCCTCTGCAAATTTGGCTCTTCCCACTCTTATGTAGGGGCCAATTTGTCACACCCCATGAGTGGACACCTGAGCAATCCAGCTGGGGAAGGGGCAGAGATAACTATTCCTGCTCCTCCCAAAATCCTCGTCTCTTCTGTTGTGGTGCCAACCATCATAGCCTCTCCCTTCCGCTTCAGAATTGTGGATTTTGCCAGTCGCCTGTTGAAGCGGCTGAGTAACAACTTGAGGGGGGAGCCCCCAAGTTTTCTTTTTCACCTGTTCCACACTGCTGGGAGTGATTTTTGGAGTGGTGCAATCTCTTGTTTATCTGGCCTTTAGACCAGGCAGAAAAGCCAGTTTAAAATATGGAGACCTTTCATCTTGGGGCAATATGAGATGAGGCACTTTGTTACTGCCCCACACACTATCTGCTTAGCACAGGGGTGCCCCCACGGACCAGGCAAGCACATTGAGGTAAATGCCAAACCAAAGGGGCCATGGTATACTTGTCTGATTCTTAGACCCAGTTCTCATGTAGCAAGAAGGAAGAATTTCTTTCCATCCTTTCTGCAGGCCACAGGTAGTACAGTGGTTCATTAAAAAACTTGCCTGCTCCAAAGGTCTTATCTCACTACACTAGAGATTATATAGCTATATCTGAAATTTCATGCATCTCAGTTAATATCTTTTATTTTTTTTAAAAAAATTAAAAAATATTTATTAAGAGTTTAAAGATTACAGAATGAAAAGAAAAAGAATTAAACAAAACAAAACAATACAATACAATACAGAAACAAAAAGACTACATATACATAACAAAACAAAATAAAAACAATTAAAAACACATCCAATACTTTCAATATCTTATCTTTTCATTTACTTGTTTCAGCGACCTCCTCGCACCTCCCTTTTTTGTATTCCACTTCAATTAACTGTTTCAGCAAGTCCTATAATTTATCTTAACACATTCTGACCTTATTTTTCCCTTTGATCCATTAACAATCTATTTGTACTTAATTCTTTATAACATTTCTGCTAAAGCCATATAACATCATTCCAACATCTTTCTAACATTCATTAATTTTACAATATTTCTGTAGTTAATCTTTAAATTTCTTCCAATCTTCTTCTACCGACTCTTCTCCCTGGTCTCAGATTCTGCCAGTCATTTCCGCCAGTTCCATGTAGTCCATCAACTTCATCTGCCATTCTTCCCAGGTGGGTAAATCTTGTGTCTTCCAATACTTTGCGATGAGTATTCTTGCTGCTGTTGTTGCATACATAATATCTTGACCCTCCTCCATGAAAATAGCTGTTTACTTGGCCATTTTCCTATGTTGTGAATTTCAGTTCAGCGGAGCAGTGTCAAGATATTAACTGATATGCATGAAATTTCAGATATAGCTATATACTCCCTAGTGTAGTAAGATAGGACCATTGGAACAGGCATTTCTTTTAATTGAAAAAAAGTTTTTTATGAATCGCCCTGTCAGGTAGTGTGACTTTCTTAGTAGATTGTCCCAACCCCTGAGTAGGAAAATTTCTTCTTAGACTATGGATTCAGTTATACAGCTGCAAATATAAAACATTTTAAATGTGTTGTAAAGTGCAATGTACAAATGTGACACTAGTTGGCGAGAGTGAACTATGTCAAATTCAATGTATTTTTCAAAACGTGTTTTTTCTTAGAATTAAAAAAAAAAGCATTTTCACAGCATTTTTTATATGTGTGCAGATTCCACCTATGATTTGTTTCAGTGAATTGGATCAAGTTAGGTTAACTGGTTTTCTCTGCAGATCCTCATATTTCCCTTAATGTTATATTTAATAAATATAACATTTATGGAATAAATAAATGTCATATATTTATTTAAATAAATATTACTTTAAATAAATAAATATTTGTTTAAATACTTTATACATTAAATGAATATTATTTAAATAAATTTAAATACATATTTAATAAATATAACCTTCTCCCCAACCTAAAACATTGTCTCGAGTCTTCCTCTGTGATGGCAAACTCAGGTTCTCCCATGCATATTCACACTGGGTATAACAGAAAACATCCGAACCCTCGTTCTTATGATCATTTCTATTTACATACACACAACATGGATATGTATACGACGTATCATCTGCATAGTATCTTTGGCACACGGACCAGAAAGCCAGCAGGCACCTGAGATGCATTTCTTTGTCAGACAAGGGTTGTGTTGAAATAGCCTTTTGTAATATCCAGAGATTGGCTCTGGCATTTGCATGTGCAACTCTAATGCTCAGAAATCTTTAGCATCCTTCATAGTGAGTTGCTGGGAAGTTTAGTGGGAGTTGGTAATCATTCCATCAATACAAATAAAGCATTTGCTTTATAGGATGCACCTTAATTTTAGAGTGTAATTGAAGAAATGCAATCAATGAAAAACTGAGTAGGTAAGCACACTTAATTAGCGCTTTGCAGCATTCACAAGTTGAATGTATTTTCAAAGCAGGAGATCCTAGACACTCTTTGACAAAATATCCCTAGAGGCTCTTGGGTCCTACAGTGGCTCAGCCCCACCATTGTAGGAATACATATATGAGAGAGAGAGAGAGAGAGAGAGAGAGAGAGAGAGAGAGAGAGAGAGAGAATTATACAGGTGTTCTACTCACCTAAGCTGCATTCAGGCATTCATCGGAACTGCTTATTTTTCTAAAAAAGAAATGTTTAGGGGTACTCTCATTTTGACTCAAGAAAATCGCCATTTTATAGTTCAAATCGGGAAAAATAAATACAGTAAATGGACAAAAGGTCGCCATCAAGGGTAGCAACAAAATTGACAATTTACCATGCTATTCAATGGAACTGACAATTCATCATGCTAGAGAAGAAACTATTTTTTTAAAAAAGAAGTTTCTTCTTCCATTAGATTCACAAAATATTTAGGGGTATGCATACCCCTGTACCACCCCACACCCCCAGGAAAAAAGCACTGATCTGAACATATAAAATGTTTAACTGGGGATGAAACAGGACTGTACATGCAAATCTCACCCCCAAGATCCCTGGGATGAGCATGAAGTTTTATGTGTGTTCAACTGAACATGCTTAGAAACCTCCCCTGGCATGTGGGAACCTTGGCTTATCAAGCAGAACACCTGTATAAGTGTGTCTTTGTGCAAATCTCTGTGCAGTAGTGGTGGCTGGTGCACATTGGGACTGGTGGGACAGAAGGAAGGACATTTAATGGTAGATGGAGCAAGGGACCACAGCAGACAGAGACGACTAATTATGGCTTCCTCCCCATCCTCCTTCTGTGCAAAACACAATATGGACTGAGAATAAGGCTGTACTACAAAAACTCAGTTGAACTTGCTTTCCAAGGAGACCTGCATAGGATTTGCATATATTATCCACTTCTCTTACATACACATACAATATGAATGAAAGCAGACTCCAGTGGTGCAGACTCCAAGAAATTCAACAGAGAGCAGAGAGTGAGTTGCCATAGGTTAGGAAGTGTGGGTCCAAGTTCTGGGCTCTGATGGGATTCTGAGTTGCAGTGCCCCGTTGTCCATAGCAAAATGCCTTCTTTTTTCCTAGTATGGGAGGCTAACAGTCAAGGAGGATGGAGGCTGGGCTTGAAATGGAAATATGTGTATTAATTTACATTGAAAATGCCTAAATGTGTGTTGCTGAAGAGTTGCTAACATTGGGGTTGTCCCAATATTGTTTTCTAAAGGACTCTGAGCTCCTTAATGGGTTAATGAATAACTGTTGATTGTTTTCTACTCTGTGATTAGAGTGAACCTTTGATCATGTGAAGAAGGTATTGAGTTGCAAATCTCCATTTCCAAGAGAGTTTCCTGTGTTAGTTTCTCTGCACAGAGAGACCAATGCATTTAAATGGCTCTCTGCACAGTCTAAGGCCAATGGAGGCTGGAAACCAGGCTAGAATGGGGGGGAGAGACACAGTTTGGATTTGAGGGATCTCTTCTTTCATATTTTCTAAGATGCTGAGCTGGTGTTGGACAGCACAATGTGTTGTATGGATATCTTGGATGCTTGTGTTCTTTTTTCTTGAAGAGATCTGCCAGTAAAACTTTGAATAATATTTTTATGGGTCTGGACAATGAGGAGGAGTCAGTTCTTATGCTTCCAGTCACTTCCAACTACACAATATTAATATTTGCTGAAATATAGCTCAAATTTTCTCTGTTCGCACTAGTTTCTGCAGGCCTATTTTATTCTGTAAATGCCACAGTTCTGCTTACTTTAGTACAGAAGGCTGCAAGCCGGGAGTATTTTCACACTCCTAGCTCGCCTCTGCAGGTGACCACGAATGCACACCCATTGCTAGAAATAATGGCTGCAAATGAATAGCATTGATTTCTTCAAACTGCTAAAAACCGGTGAGAATTAGGACCAAGCTCTTTGATGGTATAAAACCAGCTTTGCTCTGCTAAAGTCAACATGCTGTCCTCATCTGTTTGTGTTGTGGGTTTGGCAAATAGCAATCATTGTTCCCATCTCTGCGGCAGCTATGACTCTAAATCTTAGATATGCAGTTTTGTCCTACTATAGATAAGTTATGTACTTTCTTCTGTCACCTTCTGCAGGATCAAGATTGTTATGGAGAAGGTAGCCGGCTTCGTTAGTTGGGGTGAAGAAAATAACATGTTGCACTAAATATTCAACAGGGTTGAAAAAAGGAATCAGCATTGTGCTGCATGCTACAGAGTAGAGAAGGACTGGAAGATTCACTTTTCTATAAAACACAGCAGCATAAGGCTGGGGAAAACTGATATGCTGAGCAAGATATATAAAGGAATAGCTTTCAGATCTTCCACACAGGTAATCTAGGCTACATTTCCATGTCACAAAATCTCAGGCTTTCTGCCACGGAGTCTCTAAAACCCGTAGATGAATTTCTAGGTGCACACCCATTGGCCAGCAAATGGCCTTGTGCAACAGGGGCAGGCTTATTATTTTAGTATTTATTGGTCTTTTTTAATAATAATAATAATACCTGTGGTCCTGCAGAGTCTTTTAAATTGACAAAGCAATTGTGCAAGAGGATCTTGCTTAAGACAGAACTAATAAGCACTGCCCTACCCTAATTAAGCACTTGCTTAAAATCTAATGAAGTATCTTGATGAATCAGTCCAGTATTCTTAGGAAGAATTTGAACAACCAGCAAACCCTAGATAGCAAACCAGAATTTGCCTATTTATAAAAATATCTATAGAGCACATTCATAAAAATATAGGAAAGCGGTGATCAACATTTAAATATAATATTACAAGAAGATCACTAAAAGCATCAGTAATCACTAGTTCATTAAAAAAAAAAAAAGTTTCAAGGGCCCATTGGATCAATGTAGTTTTCAAAAAACATCTAAAAGAAGGTAGGGATTCTTCCTGCCAGAACTCTAGTGGCAAAGTCTTCCACAGGGCAGAACCTGACACACTAAAAATCCCTGACCTAACCTCAGGGCATGGTGGACCTCAAGGAGGGTCCCATTCGAAGATCCCAGTGATTGAGGTGGAGGACAAGGAATTAGTTGGTCCTTAAGGAACTTTGGGTTCAGGTTGTTTAGGGTCTTGTGAATTAACACAAGAAAAGTGAGTTAACTCAAAGGCCTTGAATCAGCAGAATATGTGGTGAAAGCTACTAGCTTAGATTACTTTCCAAACAAAGACATAGACCATGGGTAGGCAAACAAAGTTCCAGGGGCCAGATCTGACCCAATCGCCTTCTAAATCCGGCCCATGGACGATCCGGGAATCAGTGTGTTTTTACATGAGTAGAATGTGTCCTTTTATTTAAAATGCATCTCTGGGTTATTTGTGGGGCATAGGAATTCGTTCATTATTATTTTTTCCAAAATCTAGTCTGGCCCCCCACAAGGTCTGGAGGAGGAGGAGGAGTTTGGACTTGATATCCCACCTTTCACACCCCTTAAGGAGTCTCAAAGTGGCTAACATTCTCCTTTCCCTTCCTCCCCAACAACAAATAATCTGTGAGGTGAGTGAGGCTGAGAGACTTCAGAAAAGTATGACCAGCCCAAGGCAGCTGCATGTGGAGGAGCAGGGGAAGCCAACTGAGAGTCTATTGCAACACATTAGCAAGTGTGTTTCAATCTACTTTTGCCCATCCCTGCCCAAGATACATCAAGTATTCCCCTAGAAATCTGGACCACAGGGAAAGTTCAGTCTGTTGTCTTCCATAGAAGCTTTCTTTCATTACTGTTCTTGAGATGTTTCCAACGAATTCCAATGTTCTCCCACTAAACAATTTGAAAAGCTCTGCTCTTACACAGTGAGCCCTGATTTTATTGGGGGGGGACAAGCAGGAAGGAAAAATAAGCACAGATGAAATGTAGTGAAGGGTTGCGCTTGCAAATTGACAAAACAATGGATTTTATTTACTTAAGGTGGGTAGGCAAATTAACTTTTCAGAACAAACAATGATTCCTGGAGCTTTGTTCAGAAAGGTCACATGAATTAGACAACATCTGCTGTTGAGGTTGCCCATTTCCCTGAGAGGTCAAATGTAGTGCCGTCTTAGTCGAGCACCTAAGGTGGCACTATTTGGAACCGAACAATTAATTCCATCCACTGCAGAAAGGCAAACAGTTTTCTCTGCTCACAATTAAAATGCAAGGGTGAATTAACTGAGAAAATATATATTGCAGCCTCATAAATAAACAGAAGATTGCCTTTGTAATGAACCTCAACAAACAGAAGGCTGAGAAACATATGATCAAAACAAGAAACATCACAAGAAATAAGATTTCAAATATGTGTGTGTTTTGTTATCCCTCAGTTTGTGTTTGAGGGAGTTGAGCTTTGACCAGGTGAAAACATGCCTGCAGAACAATTCTCTCCCTAAGGCCATTCTGAGTGAGGGCAGTGCGTCCTGCCACACTCTGAATTGGCTTTGTGGCTTGGCTTTCCAATTCACTGGTGTCATTATGCTCATTGGATGATTCCATCTTAGTTGGGATTATGCAGTAAAAGAGTTGGGGAAATGTGCTAAAGGAGCATGGGAGATTGTGAATCTAGTGACTATCAACTGTACATGCAGTATAAAAACAAAGTACCATTGGGAGACTGGGAAAGTAATTTTATATGTCCCAAAATGTTATTTCCATGCCAAAAATGTTTGAAAGTGAATGTTCATTATACCTCTAATATATAAAGTTTAACTTTGGGAAAGTGATACTTCCCTGATTTTTTAAAATTTTGTTTAATAGTTTAAAACCACATTATCTGCTCTTCTTTTATAAATGCCTTTTTAAGCTTCCTGGGTTGATTAGTCCTAAATTTGGCAATATTAATTTAAAACCAAATGTCCAATACATTTAAAGTTTCTGCAAAGCCCTGAGCACCGATAAATTAAATGAAACAGTAAAAAATAAAAAGCAGCCAGTTTTCAAGACAAGGAACACAGGGCAGATTCTCTGGCTGTGATTTATCACCATTTTTCTGCAGTCTCACTTGCTGCTATCACATCAGATCATTGAATGCTCCACAAGTTATGCCACCCCTTCCTAATAACTTTTTAAAAACTCTACAAAACTTAAGATTTTATTTTTTTAAAAAAAGATCCGACTCAAATTTGGGTGTTCCTTTTCCTGTTTAATTTTCTATCCTACTCACAAAATGTTTTTTAATATATACAAATAACTCTCTGCTTAATGCATATGGTAATCTTCCCCCTTCCTCCACAATTTCATTGCACACAGGCAAAGAACACTGCTGCCATCTTAAGGAGAAGAAGCAACATTGGCCGTGTTTTGCAAACTGCTTCCAAAATTGCCCAGAACTTAAATGGACCAATTCACATCCCTCTGTAACCCACAGAATACCACTTCAGTCGTTATGTCACCGTGGAATCTTTGCACAAATTGCTACGTCGAGGAGCACATTCAGAGCTTTCGGTGTTCTTGGGCTGCCCGGATAATCCTCAAAATGACAAATCGCTGTCTGTGCGATTAATTTTCTCTCTGTCAAGGCTGGGAAGATGAGAGATTTGGGGGGACATCGTACAACATGTCAAGGAAATGCCAGCTGTCTCCATTACATTTCTACGTTAACAACGGAGCAAGATTGATGATTCACGCACGGCGCTCTTTTTTTTTTTTTTTTTGGTAACTTTCACAAATCTGAATTCCTCGGCAGATAAAGTAATGGGATCTGTCAGTCAGCAGGAGAATACTCAGAAGAGAGCAGCCAACAGATATTTAAATAATCAATATTGCAACACTTGAAGGTGGTTGAAATGCATATAAGCAAATCTAACATTTCATAAATAACCCAGATATTATTATTTGTTGTTGTTGTTGAGGCTTCTGATAAATGCTAAAGATCCTCACAAGGAAACTATTATAGCAATTATGGTATGCAACGCAAAGGGAAGGCATTAGACTGGGATATAATGGGCTTTGATTTGTCAAATATACAAGCCGCTGAACCCAGCAGAGACTGGCTTGACACTGAAATGACAATCACTTCAGTGAGCTTTCCAATCTGAGATGTCACACGAAGAACAACTCACCACATGATTCAGGGCATATGCAGTATATGTGGACCTTGCTGTTGAATCATGGGAAACATGTGCTCATGGGAAGCCACAAGATTCTATTCTTCAACTCCGTAGTTGTACAGATTCGCTCTTATTTCTTTCAGCTGAGTTAGTCGAAGGTATTCAGCAAAAACTAAAGATCAGCTTTTAACATGATAATACTACATTTCAAATAGCTCCATATGTGATTAACCTGGTATACATTTATATATAATGTTTTGTTGTTCACTTTTGTTTCAAGGGTGGGTTTATTGTCTTTAATAGTAATAATAATAATAATAATAATAATAATAATAATAATAATAATAATAATAATAATAATTTATTATTTATACCCCACCCATCTGGCTGGGATTCCCCAGCCACTCTGGGCAGCTTCCCAAAAAATATTAAAATACTGTAATGCATCAAACATTAAAAGCTTCCCTAAACAGGGCTGCCTTCAGATGTCTTCTAAAAGTCTGGTAGTTGTTGTTTTCTTTGACATCTGGTGGGAGGGCGTTCCACAGGGAGGGCGCCACTACCGAGAAGGCCCTCTTCCTGATTCCCTGTAACTTGGCTTCTCGCAGGGAGGGAACCGTCAGAAGGCCCTCAGAGCTGGACCTCAGTGTCCGGGTAGAACGATGAGGGTGGAGACGCTCCTTCAGATATACTGGACCAAGGCCATTTAGGGCTTTGAGGGTATAATACAAGTATTCAAATCGATAAGCCATATTACATATAGCCAAAGATTTTCACTTCTCCGAAAGGTGACTTGCTTTGAGGAAAAGCTACTCTGGGTTGTTTACGCTATTTCCAGATTGCTGCAAAGTGAGAACTTGTAGGATTCAGACTTCAGGAGATTTGTATATTTAGCAGACTTGACGGGGCGTCGCAGCCCAGGATCTCCCTCTTGTTTAATCTAAATAGGATTTGGTGTTTTGATTTTAGTACATGATCACTCAGTCAATCTTGATAAATTCCCATCTCTGTCTGTTTCTCTTTCTCTCATATCAAGTCCTTCTTGATTTAACTCATCTTGCCAATTCCCCATCCTATGTAAACCAGGGAGAACAAGAACTCTTCCAAACATTCCATATTATGAGTTCTTCTTACAGAACACCATTTCCCCACCCATTCTACTGCATATTTTGTCTTACAACGTAAGAAGATGATAAATATAATCAAGCCACGCTGGGCTGTGGGAGAGGGGGATGGAGAAAGCCAACACTAAGACTGGAATCATTATTCAAGGAAATCCCAGAGTCAAGCTCCTCTCCCAGGTTTTTACAAGTTACGCTGCCCGATACTTAAGGGACATCTGATACCTGAAGATGGGGAAAAATCTGTCCATTTCAGTTTCTGTCAGTTTCTCATTTTTTCAACCTTAAAATCAGTTCTCCGCCTTTCCACATCAGTTTGCTTTTTAGTGGGAATTTAGCCTAATATACACATTTTGCATATATTATGTTCTTTAATGTATGCACTTTTCTGCACACTTTACTGAAGTCATAAATACTACTTGGCTATAGAGCTGCATTGAAAGATTTGGAGATGTGTGAATTTTGAAGGATGGCTACAATTAATTGCCCATATTGTTTAGGAAAGTGCAATTTAGTTAAGTTCACCATAAAATGCAAACTGTATCAACTTTTTTCCATTCTACTGATACCCGATTTTTCTGCCTGTAGCAAGTGTTACCCCTGTCCCCTAAATCAAGGGATAATGTCAATGTGATTGGTTTTTTAGTGCACCTAATTGCTTTTTAGACTCGTAAGCCACTTAGGGTTGCCATCTTTCGAACAGTGAAAATCCAGACAGAAAAGTGGTTGAGCTTTCTGTGCAAAATCTCAAAACAAAATTGACACTGCTACCAACTACAGTGTTCTGGATATGTCCAGGAAATTCCGGGTATATGGCAACCCTAAAAGTCTAAGTGGCACTAACCATTTATAAATGAATAAATGACCACCACCATTTGCAGAATACCCAGGGCCAGTCAACTTATTTTGGTACCCAAGGCAGAAAATCCTACAAGAGCATTTCTTGCGAGTAACAATACAATAAAACAACACGATAAAAGGAACCATTTGCTGACATGGCACCCAAAATCAGCATCCTGGCATGGCCGCCTCGCTCCACCAAAACGTAGGACCGATGTACAATAATCTCAGGGATTATTTCCTACTACACGTGCAACAGGGTACTCCTTGTGACAAGGAACTCCTTGTCAGGGTTCTGTCAGCGGCTCCTGGCTGGTTGCCCAGGAAAGTATAAGGACAAGGAAAAGTTTCTTACTGCCCTTTTTCATTTTAATATTTAAAGAGAGAGACTATAGAACCCAGCCTCTTGGATAATGGTGTTGTTCCAAGTGAATCTTCACCCCACTTCTCTCCCACTTACTCATTCTTCTTCATCATCGCCTTCTCTAGGGGTGCCGCTAAGTGCCCTCTGTCTTTGAGCTCTTTGCTCTACTACTTTTAAGGCTCGCCGGGTTCTGGGAGATGGTGGTTTTGGAATGCTTTCTAGTGACAACGTGTCAGCCACATGCTGCTCCAGCTCGGCCTGCTCCTCCTCTCCTATTATTTCCCAACTTTCCCCCTCCTCTGCCTCTGAGGGGAGGGATTGTGATCGGGAACATTTTTCCCGCGCTTTGCAGGGGACGTGCTGGCCCCCTGCCTGTCATCCTTGCTGACACGCCACGCCCCCGGTCAGTCTTCCAATCAACGGGAAGCCAGGGGGCAGGCTGCTGGTTTCGTTTTGTTTCGTTCAGGTTACCCACCCGTCCTCGCTTTAGTTCATCTTCTGCGATTGACCTTCCTATGGACCTTTGGTTGGTCGCCTTGGTTGTCCAAGGGGCCTGGTAGAATTTTTTCCCCAATTGGCAAATTGGAACCGGCCTCTTAGTTTTTTCGCCTACCTCGTCACAACATTCTGGCATTTGGCGGTTAGGCACTGGAATCTTTGGTTGGTGTATGGAAGGGCAGGGTGTGGCCATCGCCTACCCCTTCCTTATGGGTATTCCATTAAAAGAATCTGGCGGTCGTGGATCCTGTCCGATGCCCTGCTGTGGCTGGGGGCCATGGCACGACCCCGGGTGACATCAGGGGAGAGCTTACAGTTGTATTTGCATCAACAGGCTCCCCCTACTGGTGGTTAACCCCTGTTAGACTCGCCCCTCCCTGAGGGCGGAGTCGATCTTGGGTGTTTTTCCAATGCCTAGGCCAATACCTCTCACATGCTGTAATCAATAAAGTTGTGGCCTTTTCTAGCCCATTAACCTTAAAATCTGTGTCTATGTGTCTTTCTTATCCCCAAGCGTGGGGGGGGGTCCTCGAATCACAAGCCCCTGTTGTAAATCTATAGGGTCTTCCTCCTCCTCCTTCCTTGAAGGGTCAGGATGGGGAGGTTGTCTCTACCACTCCTCCTCCTCTGCCCAGCCCCTGACAGGTATACATTTTGACCACTGGGTACTCAGGTCGGTGACAACTGCCTTCGCTCAGATGCTGAACTATTTCATATATCCAGAAGTGTGTGATTATGCAATTAAGCTCCACATTGCAAAAAGTGTGGCCAGAGGGCAGAGTGAAAGTTACTAGGTGCGAACAATCAGGCTGGATTTCTTATCTTTTGGCCCAACATAAATCTCACTCGCTCTTTTTTAAAATCTTACATTAACATAGTGCTTCGCTGTACTTGCCAGAGGTCTGTAGTGCTTGAGCAGCAGCTGTGGAGGAGGAAGAGCTCAGGGTAAGGAACGTAAAGCATGCTGGGCTCATTTCCTTTTTCCTCTCAGAACACAGCCTTTGCTTTCCTCAAGGAGAAAAAAAAATTATCCTGCGAGCTCCAGTAGGCAAGAACACTAGCAAAAGAGAGACAGGAGGCTGCTGCAGGCATTGATTTTAATCTGACTAGTTTCATGTATTTGCTATAAAAGCGCAGTTCTGAATATGTCTCTCTCCGCAAATCAGTCACATTGGATGTACTGGAGCCGAAACATTCACTTTGTATACCCATTTGCAATCCAGTTTAAATTTCCACCTTTCGAAATCCAGGATCCTGTGATTTAGTCTCTCATGCTGAGGAATCAGGAGGAAGTAACTATACAACCTTTAGAAGGCGTCTGAAGGCAGCCCTGTATAGAAAAGTTTTTAATTATGTTTTTGTATGTGCTGGAACTAGACAGCATCTTTAAAAAGTAGAGACATCACCTTGCCAACAAAGGTCCATATAGTAAAAGCTATGGTTTTCCCAGTAGCGATGTATAGAAGTGAAAGCTGGACCATAAAGAAGGCTGATCGCCGAATAATTGATGCTTTTGAATTATGGTGCTGGAGGAGACTCTTGAGAGTCCCATGGACTGCAAGAAGATGAAACCCATCCATTCTTAAGGAAATCAGCCCTGAGTGCTCACTGGAAGGACAGATCCTGAAGTTGAGGCTCCAATACTTTGGCCACCTCATGAGAAGAGAAGACTCCCTGGAAAAGACCCTGATGTTGGGGAAAATGGAGGGCACAAGGAGAAGGGGACGACAGAGGATGAGATGGTTGGATAGTGTTCTCGAAGCTACCAGCATGAGTTTGACCAAACTGTGGGAGGCAGTGGAAGACAGAAGTGCCTGGCGTGCTTTGGTTCATGGGGTCACGAAGAGTTGGACATGACTAAACGACTAAACAACAAATGTGCTGGAAGCCACCCAGAGTGACTGAGGCAACTCAGTCAGTTGGGTGGGGTATAATCATCATCATCGTCATCATCACCCTTTCTGACCCAACTTCAGTCCAAGGAGTCTCACCTCATATCAAGGTAATGCTTTTTTAGAGCATAGAAGATTTCATTTAAAAGTTCTCGCAAGTCAGAGTCCATTCATGGGGCTAAAAGGAGGGGTGAGCAACCTCCAGACTTCTGTATATGACCTTCTAGATATTCCTCAGACTACACCCTTCACTGATCCTCCTCCATGACCTCATTGAGTAAAGGTAAAGGACCTCTGGACAGTTACGTCCAGTCAAAGGCGACTATGGGGTTGCGATGCTCATCTTGCTTTCAGGCCAAGGAAGCCGGTGTTTGTCCACAGACAGCTTTCCAGGTCATGTGGGCAGCAGGACTAAACCACTTCTGATGCAACAGAACACCGTGATGGAAGCCAGAGAGAATGGAAATGCTGATTACCTTTCCACCACAGTGGTACCTATTTATCTACTTGCATTGGCATGCTTTCAAACTGCTAAGTTGGCAGGAGCTGGGACAGAGCAGAATTGAACTGCCAACCTTCCGATCAGCAAGCACAAGAGGCTCAGTGGTTTATACCACAGTACCACCCGCATCCCTACCCTCCTTGAGTACTTTTGCTGGGCTGGAATGTGTCCTTGAACTATGATTCTGCCTCTTCCTTGCCTGGATGAAGGATGGAGACATTTGTGCATAATCTGAAACATACATTCAGGAAACTATAGGAATGTCCACACATCATTTCATTATGGTTCATGGTGTTTTGAGGTTATTAGAGGTGCTAAAAAAATTAATAAATAAACCACCACAACAACAACAACCCCCAGCTTCATCTGCATCTCTCCCCATCTCAACAGTGCCGAAATAACTATAAAACCTGCAACTCTTTGACTTTTATCAGCTTGACATTTCCTTGGGATGGTGAATCATGCCAAGGCAAGTCTAGCGTCCTTAATGCAGCATGACAGATCTTTGCAATTGGCTATGACATGTCAGGGATGAGGAAGCCTTCAAAAAGGGCTTAGATTAACACGGTGCTGGAGCCAACATTTTTTTTAAAAAAGAGGAATACCAATCCGAACATAAGGCCAAGGGGTTTCTTGAATACACCAGGATGGCAGAGGTGAACACAAGCAAAGCTCAGTTCAGATGTTACAGAAGTAGCATGGCTACTCCCAGTCATGAGGACCACATGGAAAGCCTTTGTGTGAAGGGAAGCTCAGATAGTGTGAGTCATTTGAGCCTGGCTGGAGGGATCTCATTTTTCCAGATGGTCTGCAGGTCTGGCTTCTTCTGTCACTCCCAGTGGTGCCAGGGGGTGATGCCATAGAGCTTCCATCTCACCACCATTGTGACACGTGGATGAGACAGGAATGGGGCAGGTTTGCAGTGAGGGCAGCGTTGTGCTGGTGCACCAGTGCACCAGTGCACCAGCCTTGACATGATAATGATGATAATGATCATGATAATGATCATAGAATCATAGAATTGGAAGAGACCACAAGGGCCATCGAGTCCAACTCCCTGCCAAGCAGGAAACACCATCAGAGCACTCCTGACATATGGTTGTCAAGCCTCTGCTTAAAGACCTCCAAAGAAGGAGACTCCACCACACTCCTTGGCAGCAAATTCCACTATCGAACAGCTCTTACTGTCAGGAAGTTCTTCCTAATGTTTAGGTGGAATCTACTTTCTTGTAGTTTGGAACCATTGCTCTGTGTCCGCTTCTCTGGAGCAGCAGAAAACAACCTTTCTCCCTCCTCTATGTGACATCCTTTTATATATTTGAACATGGCTATCATATCACCCCTTAACCTCCTCTTCTCCAGGCTAAACATGCCCAGCTCCCTTAGCCGTTCCTCATAAGGCATCATTTCCAGGCCTTTGACCATTTGGGTTGCCCTCCTCTGGACACGTTCCAGTTTGTCAGTGTCCTTCTTGAACTGTGGTGCCCAGAACTGGACACAGTACTCCAGGTGAGGTCTGACCAGAGCAGAATACAGTGGCACTATTACTTCCCTTGATCTAGATGCTATACTCCTATTGATGCAGCCCAGAATTGCATTGGCTTTTTAGCTGCCGTGTCACACTGTTGGCTCATGTCAAGTTTGTGGTCAACCAAGACTCCTAGATCCTTTTCACATGTACTGCTCTCAAGCCAGGTGTCACCCATCTTGTATTTGTGCCTCTCATTTTTTTTGCCCGAGTGCAATACTTTACATTTCTCCCTGTTAAAATTCATCTTGTTTGTTTTGGCCCAGTTCTCTAATCTGTCAAGGTCGTTTTGAAGTGTGATCCTGTCCTCTGGGGTGTTACCCACCCCTCCCAGTTTGGTGTCATCTGCAAATTTGATCAGGATGCCCTTGAGTCCATCATCCAAGTCGTTGATAAATATGTTGAATAAGACCGGGCCCAAGACAGAACCCTGTGGCACCCCACTAGTCACTCTTCTCCAGGATGAAGAGGAACCATTGATGAGCACCCTTTGGGTTCGGTCAGTCAGCCAGTTACAAATCCACTGAGTGGTAGCATAGTCAAGACCGCATTTTACCAGCTTCTTTACAAGAATATCATGGGGCACCTTGTCAAATGCCTTGCTGAAATCAAGGTAGGCTACATCCACTGCGTTCCCTTCATCTACCAGGCTTGTAATTCTGTCAAAAAACGAGATCAGGTTAGTCTGACATGACTTATTTTTCTGATAATGATAATGATAATGATAATAAAATTATTATTTATACCCCGCCCATCTGGCTGGGTTTCCCCAGCCACTCTGGGCAGCTTCCAACAGAATATTAAAATACAATAGTCTATTAAACATTAAAAGCTTCCCTAAACAGGGCTGCCTTCAGATGTCTTCTAAAAGTCTGGTAGTTGTTTTTCTCTTTGACATCTGGTGGAAGGACATTCCACAGGGTGGGTGCCACTACCAAAAAGGCGCTCTGCCTGATTCCCTGTAACTTGGCTTCTCACAGCGAGGGAACTGCCAGAAGTGCCTCGGCACTGGACCTCAGTGTCCGGGCAGAATGATGGGGGTGGAGATGCTCCTTCAGGTATACTGGACCGAGGCTGTTTAGGGCTTCAAAGGTCAGCACCAACACTTTGAATTGTGCTCGGAAACGTACTGGGAGCCAGTGTAGGTCTTTCAAGACCGGTGTTATGTGGTCCCGGCGGGTGCTCCCAGTCACCAATCTTGCTCCCGCCTTCTGGATTAGTTGTAGACTTAAAAAAAAGAAAAGAAGCAAGAACAACAACCCTCCGATCTACTGATTCCCTCCTGGTTTCCCTGAATGTGCCTTACAAAGGAATCACAGGGTTGTCTCTCCTGTATTCCCCTTGTAAGCCTGGGCTGGGGAGGGATCTGTCCTTTGTGATGTTAAGATTGGGCTCTGTTTATACATTCTGCCCGTGACCAAACTTGCTTTACAGCTGTCGTTCTGTTTACAGCTTACCTCTCTCCAGTAACTATGCTGATCTTATCATTTGCCCTTGATTTTAAGTGTTTCCTTGACTTCCGTATCTGAAAGCTGAAAGCTATATTTCAAACATAAAAGGGCAGCATCTTTCCATAACAAAATAGCTTGTCGTTTGAATCTGATAGAATTGAGCGCTGTCCTGAAAGCTTTTAATAGATGGGGAAATATATTGGCCCAGGATGGATGTTCCAGAAAAAGAAGGTGAACAAATGAACGGGGCTGCATCTCAACCCCTTTCTCTGCCTGTTTCAGCTGTTCAATACCACAGGAAGTGGGACGTGGGTGGGACTGTGGGTTAAACCACAAAGCATAGGACTTGCCGATCAGAAGGTCAGTAGTTCGAATCCCTGCAACAGGGTGAGCTCCCGTTGCTCGGTCCCTGCTCCTGCCAACCTAGCAGTTCGAAAGCAAGTCAAGTGCAAGTAGACAAATAGGTACCGCTCCGGCGGGAAGGTAAACGGCATTTCCGTGTGCTGCTCTGGTTCGCCAGAAGCGGCTTAGTCATGCTGGCCACATGACCCGGAAGCTGTACGCCGGCTCCCTCGGCCAATAAAGCGAGATGAGCGCCGCAACCCCAGAGTCGGTCACGACTGGACCTAATGGTCAGGGGTCCTTTTACCACAGGAAGTGCCTGGAGGCATTTTCATTTCTACAATCGGTAAACACTGATATGTCATGAAATTAGTAGGCACCAGTATTTCAAATTCTTGGAGTAAGTTTGCATACTCACCCAGCAAAGGATTCTCTGTGTATGATGGACAGGTTCATATTCTGCTTTTAACATTCATATAAAGTGACAGCACTCCGTATTTAGGCATGCATATGCAAGCTTGACATGGGACGCAGGTGGCGCTGTGGGTTAAAGCCTCAGCGCCTAGGACTTGCCGATCGAAAGGTCTGCGGTTCGAATCCCTGCGGCGGGTTGCGCTCCCGCTGCTCGGTCCCAGCGCCTGCCAACCTAGCAGTTCGAAAGCACCTCCGGGTGCAAGTAGATAAATAGGGACCGCTTACCAGCGGGAAGGTAAACGGCGTTTCCGTGTGCGGCTCTGGCTCGCCAAAGCAGCGATGTCACGCTGGCCACGTGACCCGGAAGTGTCTCCGGACAGCGCTGGCCCCTGGCCTCTTAAGTGAGATGGGCGCACAACCCCAGAGTCTGTCAAGACTGGCCCGTACGGGCAGGGGTACCTTTACCTTTACCTATGCAAGCTTGAACTGTCTCATGTTTCCCTTTCCTTTTTGAGGGGAATGATTACCTCAATGTGGACTAGGCACTTGCAAAGCATCTGCATCACCTATCACTACATTCACAAGTAGAAGGCATAGCCCCCACTTCACCACATAAAACAGTCCTGGATAGCTGAGTGGTGCTGATAATCTCAAGATTGCAGGTTCAATTCCCACACAGGACAGCTGCATATTCCTGCATTTCCGGGGGCTGGAACATGTGACTCCCAGGACCCCTTCCAACTCTACAGCTCTATGATTCTAAGATGAGTGCAGCTATTAAATGGTGCAATGTTATCCAATGCTTAAAAAGGGAGATGCAGAACTCGGACCGGCACATCACAAATTATTACATAAGGCAGCATGTATATGACATTGATGCATCCCAGCTGAAGTAGGATTTTTTCGAAGTACAGCTAGATCCTGTTTTTCTTCCATCGTATATATAGGGGTCCCATATGATTTCCTAAACCAATTTCAATTGGTTTAGTTTGAGCAGCATAGCCGCAGCTTGTGTGAGGGTATTTTGCCAGAGACTAAAGACAATTGCAAATCATTTCAATGCCTGGGGGCTGATATTCCTGAGACTTGGTTGCAAGACTGCAAAGTCACAGGTTCAGTTTGTGAGTTTGTGGTATCCCTTTGATTTGCAAGGTTGGTGATATACAAACACGCATCATCTTCAAACCGATATACTGGGCATCATCTAAATAGGTGATAAATATTAGCAGTGAGCTGTATGTTCCTTGGGTTAAGCAGGCAGTGGTTGTTCTGAGTTGTAGACCTTGTCATCTTCTTAACTGAACATCTAGCAGAAGTGACTGCCTGTGATTCTCCCAGACTCTTTGTTGAAACTTCTCTTCCAGCTAACCAGTAGTCTATCTTACTGCGTTATTTCAGGCAAGACTTCCATATATCAAAGGAAGAACAGAAGGTCTAAAATGGCCCAATGACTTTCATGTTTGACCTCATGCTAAGGTTTTGAGGAAGGTCTGGCCTTCCCTGTGATGTGCAATATCAAATTTCCCTGCCACCAGTACAAAATGGGGTGGGGGAAAATCAACCCATATTTTTTTTTTCTCTGGGGTTAAGTGATATCTTTACACAGTACAATTAAGGTCAAAACTGTAGCACTTTTGACAGTGGTTTAAGAGAAAGCTAGCAGACAGCTTGAAAGGAAAGAGACGAGGAGTCTGCGACTTTCTGAAGGAAAATTGGTTCTTTTTTCCTTGGGGCATTCTGAATCTTTCTCACCCTGACTTTCCTCAGCGAAGTCTTCATTCTTTCTCTATGCTGGAAAAAGTGCGCCGATGAGAAAGATGGGTAGCACTTATCCGCAGAGTGCTGGCTGAACAGAATAATGATAAAAGCATATTATTTGGTTTAAAATGGAATAATAAAAAACCCTGCATGCCTGGCTGTTCCAGGAGAATACTTTATTTCAGTTCATAGGTTCCAACTGTTAAAGAACAGGAGGAAGGATTGGGTTTTTAAGAACTTGTTAAAAAGAAACATGGGAAAGACTGTTACCACAGGGTGTACATCTAATAGTTTGTGCTGAAATTCTGCCTATTTAAATGCATTGCTTTCTGATTTGTTTTGTTTCTTGCTCTTACTCATTGCCGATATCTTTGTGGCCCAGGTAACACACAACACTAAACTATGGTTAAGGGTGATTAGGAAAAGCCACAGTCAGCTTGGGACTTACACAGTGTCCCTCTCTCCTCCTCCTCTGGCACAACTGCAAGGAGTATTGGGAGAGGTTTCACTGCTTTTTAAAATAAACCACAGTTTAGTATGTCATTTGAACCCTAAACCATGGCCAGTCTTAACTATGGTCAATGAAAAAGCCTTGCTTCATAAAGCAGGGTTTGAAGTTGACTTATTTTCACTAGCCACTCGTTAAGATAAACCACAATTTATCTGGGTGAAGATGACACAGCATTATCTGTCGTTAATCTGAAATGAAATGAAAAGCTGCCATGCTCCTCTTCATACTCGTGCCAGAGAACATGGATATACAGTCACAAAAACAAATTAACCAAAAAAGCCACAAAAACATAATCGCCAAACTTAATCCATTCCAGAAGTCTGTTTGACTTCCGAAATGTTTAAAAACCAAAGTGCAGCTTCTGATTGGTTCAGGCGCCCGGGAAATAATAACCAACAACTGCATCAGATGTTCAGCTTCCGAAAAACATTCAAAAACTGGAACACTTACTTCTGGGTTTTCTGCATTTGAGATCAAGGTACCACTCTGTATCATTACTCACATTCATGTTTCATGTAGAGCAATTTAAGGAACATTTCTAATCTGGTGGGCCAGATTGTTACCTCCCACACCTGCCATGGGCCAAGTCTGACAAGTGTGTGGAACAGCTCAAGTGCCCTTTTCTACCTGCTATTTTGCACCATGCGCCAAGGTAGGCTTCTGAAGATCTGACGATCAAATCAGGATCAATCCTAAGATCTACCAGTAACCAATTTAAAAGAATAGTAACGAAACGCATTTGCAACCAGTTCTTTATCATTACATATATTTCAACTAGCATAAGGGGGATTAAAAGTGGAGATATTGAAAGAACTTTTTCAGAACTGAAAACTGTCTGAAGAGTCAAAGGATTGCAACATATTTTTTTTTCCAACTCTCATTTTCAGAATCCACATGAAATAGATCACTTTACAATAGCCTGGGATTTGTCCAAATTCTGTTTACATTCTTCCACCGGATCAAATGTGGAATTAATTTCAATTGACAAATTAAAGCTATTATCCTGTCCTTTCTCAAATGTGCTTTGGTGACTCAGATTTGCAAATTAGACATGCAATGTTCTTTAATACATTTCTAACAATTTTAAATATCTCTGAATCTGCAACCAAAAATCTCTTCTTAAATACCTCATTATTTTTAATCCTTAATATTGCTGTGGAAGGGCAAAATTCCTTAATGTTGTGAATGGCCATGCAACCGTACATCTACCTGTTTGACTGAATTAGCAGATTAATTTGTTCTTTCATTTTAGATCTCACACCTCAAACATTTAACTCTTGTTTGAACTTCAGGAAAGTGTGTTGCCTTGAAAGAAAATCACTGTGCATTAAATCCACTCTTGATATAATAAAATTGGGAATAAATAGCTAATCTAAATGCAGCCTTTTTGCAGTGTTTTTTATGTTAATCTTCGCTCTGGAAAGATAACTGATGCACACTTACCTGGTTTTTCCAACTACTGGAATATGATCTCAACATACAAATAGTTCTTTGTTAAATATTTGAAAAATGAAAATCTAATTACCATTATGCTTGCTACCCGATACTTGAGATTCGCCCACAAATTAATGCAGTATTTTAGAAATATGCTTGGCACAATCAACAAATTCCTAACATGTTTCCCAGCAGGAACCTGGGCTGTCACACACTTGAAAGGTTACAAATGTGATTAACCATGACAGGCCTCATGTGCTGCTATCGTAAATCTCACACATGGTAATGCATTAGGGATGGCAGGTGTAAACAGAATAGGGAAAGTGCAATTTTATAATGCCATGTGCAATTAAGGCGAGTAAATTAAGTAAAGATTTGGAAACGGCAATGATTAAGTGTTGAGATGGAAGGAGGCAGAGATGGCAAAAAAAATCTCCTGCTATTACATTTAAGGATCTTGACATTGCAGTTATTCTGTAACTTTGCTTGCGACTTTGAGGTTAAAAATCTATCCAGAGTAATTTCCCCCCTTTATGTATTTCATGCCTGAAAAAAATACAAACAAAATGCACTCCTTAATGGAGTCTTGCCGATTACCACGACCCATATGTATACAACATATGTCCTCTGGAAAGAGAACATTTTAAAAATATTTTGGCAGATGTCTCTTTGGCAAGGAGAGAAATGTATACCTGATGTTTCCTTGATACTGTGCCCTTTTCTCCATGCACAATTTTTTTTTAGCGTGCGTTATTTCCAAAACATAACTTTCAATAACTAGGTTTCCACCTGGTATTCTCATATCTGCCTTTGACATCAGCTGAATTTTACCTTCTATCAGTGGCGTAGCGTGGGGGGTGCAGGGGGGCCGGCCACACCGCGCGCAACATCTGAGGTTAGGGGGTGCAAATCCACAGGTTAGGGGGCGCAAATCCACGGGTTAGGGGGCACAAATCCACGGGTTAGGGGGTGCAAATTACTTGCCTTGCCCCAGGTGCTGACAACCCACGCTACGCCACTGCCTTCTATTAGTAGAGTTGTTTGAATAATGCACGACCCAGAGAAAAAAGGAGCTGGTAATATTTTACTATACCACCATTCCCAAGGACATAAGAAGAACAACTGCAGCAGGAAGAAGAAGTGAAGAGTTTGGATATGATATCCTGCTTTATCACTACCCAAAGGAGTCTCAAAGCGGTTAACAAACTCCTTTCCCTTCCTCCCCCACAACAAACACTCTGTGAGGTGAGTGGGGCTGAGAGACTTCACAGAAGTGTGACTAGCCCAAGGTCACCCAGCAGCTGCATGTGGAGGAGCGGGGAAGTGAACATGGTTCCCCAGATTACAAGTCCACCGCTCTTAACCACTACACCACAATTGTAGAATTGTCATCCAATCCACCCACCCAGCAATGCAGGAAACTCAACTAAAGCATCCATGACAGACGGCCATCCCACCTCTGTTTAAACAAACTCCAATGAAGGAGGGTTCATGGCCTTCTAAGGGAGTTTCTTCCATTTTCAAACAGCTTACTGTCAGAAAGTGCTTCCTGATGTTTAGTAATAATCTCCTTTCTTATAACTCGAACCTACTGGTTTATTATTTCTACCCTACCCATCTGGCTGGGTTTCACCAGAGCAAGCTTGCTCCATCCTCAATGTGACAGCCCTTGAGATATTTGAAGGTGGCTATCCTATCTCTTCTCAGTCTCATTTCCAGGCTAAACATACTAAAGTCCCTCAACTGTTCCTCATAAGGCTCATACTGACAGAATTCTTAAACTGAATGCCCTATCTCTTCTATGTTACAGAAGTCAACTGAATCCTGAAGCCATCCCTGATGTTGTCTGGCTATGATGATCCAGGTGAGATTGGATCTGGAGGTTATTGTGGTGGATCTGCATTGATACAGTAGCTTGACTACTGTAATTCGCTCTACTCGGAGCTGCCCTTGAAGATGTCCCAGAAACTCCAGCGGGTGCAAAATGCTGCAGTGAGGCTCCTCATGGGGTCTCTGCCATGGGAGCATATTCACCCAGTGCTTTTCCAGCTGCATTGGCTCCCGGTGGAGTACAGGGTCAGATTTAAGGTGCTGGTTTCGACCTTTAAAGCCCTTCATGGGACCGCCTCTCCTGGTATGCCCCACGGAGGGACTTAAGGTCCATATATAGCAACACCCTAGAGGTCCCGGGCCCTAAGGAAGTTAGATTAGCCTCAACCAGAGCCAGGGCCTTCTCAACACTGGCTCCGGCCTGGTGGAATGCTCTGTCTCATGAGACCAGGGCCCTACGGGATCTGATTTCTTTCCGCAGGGCCTGTAAGACAGAGTTGTTCCACCTGGCCTTTGGCTTAGAATCAGTTTGATTCCCTCCCCCTCTTTCTTTTTCCTTTCTCCTCCTATGAAGAGACTGCATCCTATTGTTTTAATGTTGCACCTTAATCTTTTAAATTGTATTTTAATCAACTTGTTTTTATTATTGGTTGTTAGCCGCCCGTCTTGGCTGGGGAGGGTGGGGTATAAATAAAAATATATTATTAATATTATTATTATTATTATTATTATTATTATTATTATTATTGACTGCCCCATCAGGCTCATGCTTGAAGTGAGGGGTAGCTTTGCCACCCATCTTCTTATAAATGGACATAATAAATCTATCACATTTCCCCCCCCCCCCCGCTTCAATCACTGTGTTGCACTTGATGGAAATGTGGTTTGGATGACTTTAATTCCCTTGTTCTGCAAACAAACAGGTTGCCTTGGGGGCAGAGATATCCTTTGATTTTTTTATATATTTTGATTTTTAAAAACTAACCATTTCGTATTTTCCACATCACCCTGTTTTATTAAACACATGGTTGGGAAAGGTCATTGGCTAAGCAATATATGTATCAACAGTTCTCTTAGCACCTTCATCACTCACTGAAGAAAGAAATAAGATATTCCTAAGTGATGGATGACAAGAAAGAACTCACCTGACCTACATCCAATACCATATTTGTTGAATTTTTCAATTACAGATTTCAAGAACATCCGTGCTCTTGCTAGCTGGGAAAGAGCGCAGTCAGTCTCTCCTTTGAAGATGCTTTAACACTGTTAGGCTGAATATACATTTTAAGGAACTCTTATTGCAACCTCACATCAAAGCTACCAGGAAGAACAGGCTGTATGAAACTTCCAGTTCAAGCAAGAGCAGATTTAGGTTGTGAGAATTATCAGGAAATGAGGAACAAAAAAAATAATCTTTTTCTACGAGGTAGTTAGAAGGCTTAGGCCTATTTCCAAACACTCTTTTTGCCTTTCATGATACTTCCAAATCCCACATGAAAATGCTTAACAGCATATAGGTTAAGAGAAACTTTGCACTAGAAGCGTACATGAACAATGACAAAAATCCAATGCAAAGTTCAATCCAACATCTTCTATAAGTCTTCAAGGCTTGGACGGCAGGATTTCCCCCCTCAGCTCAACAAACCTGCCCCCAAAAGAGATAGAACTCAAATAATATTTGACTACTGCAGCAGAAACCTTGAAGAACTTTCTTGTCACGTTTTTCATTGTCTCGATTAAAGCTGGGGGAGGGGTAGTCAATTCGATTCAGTTCGCCTTTAAAGGAAAACCTACCTAATCTGCACTTTTTGAAACAATATCCAAACCAAAACACAGCCATTCTTAGAAATTTGAAATTCTCTGAATTGGTTAGTGCATTTCCTTTGTAATGTTTACAAAAATGCATCTGCTCAGGTGAAGTATGCATAAAAAAGGCATATTCTCATCAACTAACATACAAAAGTGAATTATATTAGGGGAAACGGCTTATTTAGTATAGAAAAACTGTGCCCATTAGGCAAAACTGCATGTAAAATGTATTTATTAGGAGACATTGACACATTCAAATGCTGATAGATTTTCATGAGGACACTTATTTCACAAATAAATAAATCACAAACTCGCATGAAAATATGAACAGAATCTAAGATTAGAAAAAAGAGAAACCGAAACGGATTCACAGATGCTCTAAGTGTCCCTATTTTCCAGGGACAATCCTGGATTTACAGAAACCATCCCATTTATAATTTGATCCAGGAATGTCCTGCTTTTCCTTAAAGGTAAAGGGGCCCCTGACCATTAGGTCCAGTCGCGGACAACTCTGGGGTCGCTCATCTCGCTTTTCCGGCCAAGGGAGCTGATGTACAGCTTCCGGGTCATGTGGCCAGCATGACTAAGCCGCTTCTGGTGAACCAGAGCAGCGCACAGAAACGCTGTTTACCTTCCCACCAGAACGGTCCCTATTTATCTACTTGCACTTTGACGTGCTTTCGAGCTGCTAGGTTGGCAGGAGCAGGGACCGAGCAAAGGGAGCTCACCCCGTCGCAGGGATTTGAACCGCTGACCTTCTGATCGGCAAGTCCTAGGCTCTGTGGTTTAACCCACAGCGCCACCCACGCCCCTCTGCTTTTCCTTAGGAAGTCCCTATTTTCATTGGAGAAATGTTACAGGGTATGCAGTTATGTGCCCCCCAAGGCAAGGAGATGAGTAACTATACAACCTTTAGAAGACATCTGAAGGCAGCCCTGTATAGGGAAGGTTTTGCAATGTTCACTGTTTTATCAGGTTTTTATATATGTTGGAATCTGCCCAGAGTGGCTGGGGCAACCCAGTCAGGTGAGTGGGGTATAAATAATAAAGTTGTTGTTGATGATGATGATTAGAATTTCCCGATTTCTATCATAGAAATGTTGGAGGGTATGGAATTTCTAATGTTTAATGTTTTACAGTGGTACCTCGGGTTACATACGCTTCAGGTTACATACGCTTCAGGTTACAGACTCCACTAACCTAGAAATAGTACCTCGGGTTAAGAACTTTGCTTCAGGATGAGAACAGAAATCGTGCAGCAGCGGCGGGAAGCCTCATTAGCTAAAGTGGTGCTTCAGGTTAAGAACAGTTTCAGGTTAAGAACAGACCTCCAGAACAAATTAAGTTCTTAACCTGAGGTACCACTGTATTATGTTTTTATATTTGCTGGAAATTGCTTAGAGTGGCTGGGGTATAAAACAACAACAACAAAATAAGTCCCTATTTTTATCTGAGAAATGTTGGAGCTTATCCACTCCTGTTCTTGACTGACAGAGATGTGGAGCTGGAGCATAAACATCCAGAGCATAAGGGAAGTTCACTGAGACATTATGGAGTGGAAAGGGGAAACTAAACAGGTGTCAGCTATTTTCTGAGTCAGCCACACATTTGCCACCAGGTCTAGCCTGGCTCTTAAGGCAGCCATTTCCAGTTGTTAATTAAAATGTCTGGCAAATACCACATGATTTGGAGGAACCTCCTGCTTCCAGGGCACAATTAATTTATTTGGTGTGCATATATCCAGCCCAAATATAAAATCAATTTACGACGTTTTGAAGCGTCAGCGCATGCAATAAGAAAACACTTTTCGTCTGGAGCTGCCTCATCAACAACACACAACCTTGCCTGACTGATTAATGTGACAAGATAGTTTATGATGCTCCATAATTGTCCGCATCTTACAGAATCACACTAAGATATCAAGGAAGGATATTAATTGTGTGTTTTACCTTGCGAGATACACGTGCTTGCAGAGCTGGCGCATAAATCATCAGAGTCACAGATCTCTTCCGGATGTTAGAAGAGGGATAAAAATGAAGGTCACCAAGTGCTCAGCAGACTTGATGCCTATTCACTCCTCTGCCTCATTTAAGAATGTAAATAGTGCCATCTTGATGGATTATATTGGGTGATTTCGTGGCTCAGATTATTTATTTATTTTGCCAGAGGGTGAGCAAGAGGCATAACAATCTCGCCAGAGTCAAAACCATCCTCTCTGCACAACATAATTCTGATGGGCAAGAAAGGAGAGTGCTGAAAGTGAAGTGGGATATCCCTCTTAGGTTAGAAAGCAGCAGCCACGGTGAGCCGCTCAAAGAAAGAGCAGTGACAAAGCAGCAGAGAACATGGATGTGTGTTCCCTTTGACTTTCCACACAGCTAATACCCACCAACTATCCCCCAAGTGGTCTGAGTTGTTGTTTCAAACAATCTAAGCTAGTAGCTTTAACCACACATCCTGGTAATGGACATTAAGCCAATACTCTTCAATAATTTCAGACCACAACAATGCCCATTTACACCACAAAGAACTCATAACCCATCTACTTTCAGCAGCCAGAAACACCATTACCAGACACTGGAGAGATCTGTAAGGAGTAAGCATGTACCAATGGTACCAAATAGTATGGGAAACAGCCCTACTAGAAAAATTAACCAATAAACTGAAACTGACACGGGGACAAACAGAAGAAGACGCCTTTACCCCGGTATGGCTCCCCTTTATCACATACACAGCCCAACAAGACAATGACAACAATCCACCAACAGCATACAAATCAATATGGCTAACCTGATCCAAAACACCCACCCACCCCACTCACACATGAAAACAAAGATCACCACAGCCAATCACAAACAAACAACCACACCCATGGCCAACCCCAACCTCTCTCACCACCAAAGGAACACAAGTGAACAGTACAAGCAACGCTGACACCAAACCCTACATACATTAAGCATAATAGAAAGATCACCACCTGACCCCCCCCCCATCTTCCCTCCCTCCACCCCCTTTCTTTTCTTCTCCCCCTAATGTCTCAACAAATGAAACGGATTTGTAAAAATGTTACATGGAAAAAATACGAGGCATTACACTTACTTCTGTAAAACAAGAAAATCTTTCATAAAATGATAATGATAATAATAATAATAATTTCAGACCACAGACAGACTTTTGACCTGCAAAAGGAGAGGAGAGGAGAAGAGAAGAGGCAACAGCAACATCTCTGTGCCTCTCCTCTGCTGTGCTCCAGCACGTGAGGAAACTCCTCATGCAATAACCCAACACCACCAGGCTGCCTGGTCCACCAAAGGGGCCCCAGGCACCGGCAACCAGTGCTACACTGCTGCTTGGGCTACACCAAGCTTCCTCAACCTTGGCCCTCCAGATGTTTTCAGCCTACAACTCCCATGTTCCCTAGCTAGCAGGACCAGTGGTCAGGGTTGCTGGGAATTGTAGTCTCAAAACATATGGAGGGCTGAGGTTGAGGAAGCCTGGGCTACACCATCTTATATGGAGATTCAGACTGTCCCCCCAGCACCTTCAGTCATTAATGGGGAGCAAGACACACCCTACCTTTGCCTGCTCATCACCTCCTTCTGTCATACAAAGTGCTTCTGTTGAGACTCCCTGCTCACTGGATAGCCCTGGATCAGTCACTACCTAACCTACCCCACAGGTTTGTTGTGGGGGGTTAGTTGAGGAGCAGGAGAACCATGTGTTCCTCCTTGAGCTCCTTCAGAAGAAGGTAGGGTTGAAATGCAAGAAATACATAAATGCTAAACTTGCCACATGAAGACCAACGTAGTAAATGATTGGACGGCAAACCTTCCCACCTTACCGCACAGGATTGCAAGAAATGACAGCCTGCTATTCTATAGCTTGGGATCCTTCTTAGGAGCATACCCTAAGACATTCTACTCATGGGACTCAGCTGCCATTGGAGGTGGGAGAAGGTTGGGCATGCTCCCTTCACCAACTCCCTTTTCAGCCTCCTTATGCACCTTCCTGAAGAACATGGGAGGTGCTGTGGTCTAAACCACTGAGACTCTTGGGCTTGCTGATCAGAAGGTTGGCGGCTCAAATCCCTGTGACAGGGTTGAGCTCCCATTGCTCTGTCCAGCTCCTGCCAAGCTAGCAGTTTGAAAGCACGCCAGTGCAAATAGAGAAATAGGTATCACTATGGCGGAAAGGTAAACGTTTCCGTGCACTCTGCTTCCTGTCACGGTGTTCCATTGCTCCAGAAACAGTTTAGTCATGCTGGCCACATGACCCAGAAAGCTGTCTGTGGACAAACGCTGGCTCCCTTGGCCTGAAAGCTAGATGAGCGTGACAACCCCATAGTCACCTTTGACTGGACTTAACCGTCTAAGGGTCCTTTACCTTTTTAAAGGTAAAGGAACCCCTGACCATTAGGTCCAGTCGTGACCGACTCTGGGGTTGTGGCGCTCATCTCGCTTTATTGACCAAGGGAGCCGGCGCACATCTTCCGGGTCATGTGGCCAGCATGACTAAGCCGCTTCTGGCAAAGCAGAGCAGCACAAGGAAATGCCATTTACCTTCCTGCCGGAGCGGTACCTATTTATGTACTTGCACTTTGACATGCTTTCAAACTGCTACGTTGGCAGGAGTCCGAGCAACAAGAGCTCACCCTGTCGTGGGGATTTGAACCACCGACCTAGGCTTTGTGGTTTAACCCACAGCGCCACCCTTACCTATTATATAGCTTGGGATCTTTCTTAGGAGCATACCCTAAGAAGTTTCACTCATGGGACTCAGCTGACACTGGAAGTGGGAGAGTATTACTTTCACCATTTCTGCTTTCAGACTCATTATGCCTCTTCCTGTAAATCTGCTCTGGACAGTTTAGGGACACTCCAGAGCAATATAATAACAGGGGGGAGAGGGAATTGAAGGAAATTCCAGGCTGACTTGTTCCAGTCCTGTCTGGATCTCAGTCCATTCAAGGATGCCTAGTTACAATCCAGCAATATCAGCTCTGTGGAGTGCTCTGTATGTTCACATCCTAGTGGCACTGGAAGATAATGATAAACGCACATTCATTGAGAAGATGTGATAACTGGTATTTAGGTTCAGGATTTGTACTCTCTTACAATTGATCTCAGTGACAATAGTCTTCACTGAAAGCTATAATGATCCTCCATGAGGCTTACGATAGCTCATCTTTTCCCTTCCTTTCCTATAAATGTTTTATTCTACCTGGTATAGTAATGAAATTGTCAAGATAATGAACCCAGTAATCACTTCAACCAAATGGCTATCTTTAATTAGGAATCACACTGTTGACTGCTGAGATATGAGAGTAACAGGCCATTGATTAGATTGCTGATTGCTGATAATTGAGCTATGGCCAGTGACTTGGAGGTCTGTGAACTACATACTCCAATGCGAAACCACATTAACTCGGGGAAATATAATTGGCAGTGTCAGTATTCACGAGCCACATCATTAGTCCATACAAATCTTGCCCTCTGGTCAGCCATCAGTCTGCGAGGGCAACTATTATTTCCAGTTGCAGCTCTGGTTGGAATTAATTAAGCAATTTTCAAGGTGAAAATTGTCAAAGTTATCCTAGAAATTTGATTTCCAGCGTGGTTTCTTAATCCTCAACTTAGTCCTGGAATTGAAGTATAGGAAACTCCTCTCTGGTTAGATATTTACTATCCTGGTAATTTCTAAAGGTAATACAGCTGAACCATAGTTTACTGTGTCTGTGCATTATACCAGCACTGTGTGTGGGGATTGGAGTGTTAGACTGGAGCTTGGGAGACTTGGGTTTCAAATCCTCACTCAGTCATGAAACTCACAGCATCACCTTGGGCTAGAAACATTCTCTCAGCCTAACATCTTGCAGGGTCATTTTGAGGATAAAAAGGAAAATGGGAGAAGCATTTCTATCACCTTGAGTTCACCACCCCCACCATGCAATTAAAGGGTATTGATCTCATGTAGAGTTTATACAATGTTTATCCATCTGGATTCTCTCAGCACCAGTAATATGACATTTTCACATTGGGATCATTTGAGCTTCATTGCTCTGGAGCACAAGTCTTGTCACAACAACCCCACCAAGCTAAAAAGTTGTATGAATCTGCCCCAAGTTGTCCAAAGGCCTCTCTACACACACCATTTGCAGAAGAAACGTTGGCGGGTTTTTCTCATTCTTTGGCAGCCTGCCACACGATGCTGCCATTATTCAGCTAGTATTCTGTAATAATATACAGTACAGAAGAAAATCAAAAACTTTTTTCTTCCACTGCAACCCCCACCCAAACCTATACAAGAGATCCAAAATGGACCCTCAATGTTTTCATTTGTGTGGCATCTGCACAAACACCCCTCTGGTTTCTGTGTGGAGGGGGTAGAATTTGGTATGGGTGGTTCAGGAGACATCGGTTTTTTGCCACTTCACTTAGACCAGTGTTAAGTATCCCTGCCCACATACTCATAACTCCAACGTTTACTGGCTGGAGGAATGCAGGGGTACATAAAGGGTGTTTCATAGAACTTTTCTCAACTAAAAGAACAACCTGCTGTTAGCACAGAAAGGAAAACCGCACTCATTCTCTAATAACAGCAATGTGTGAACAACCGGCTGACAATGAACTCCGTATTTACCCTTTAAAATATTGGATCAAATAGCAACTGTTCCACTGGAAATGGTAAGTGTGAAAAGACCCCTAATCAGCACTGTCTGTGGTGCTGAAATGATTCCATACTAATTCAATTAGACAGGAATGTCAGACACACAGGATTGAGGCGGCTGTAGTTGAGGGGATCTTCTTATTGGCACAGCCAGATTAAGGTGGTTGGGGGGATGCTTGTGCAGTCCCCAAATAGGGACTCCCTTCTCCTTCAAAGGAACACATGGAACCAAATACCAAAAAAATTAGCATTGCAGTAGCTTCAAAAGAAACATATATTATGGCACAAGCTTTTGCAGACCAAAATAATAATATACACTGAGCCCGTGCAGTTTTATATTTTCAACTCACTTAGCTCATCAGTGTTTTTTACTCACTTCCAGCCTTGGGCCAGTCATCTACTCTCAGCCTAACCTGCCTCACATGGCTGTTGTGAAAATATAGAATTATAAAATGGCTGTAAAAGGAGACATGTTCCTCACGTCATGGACATCAGTTTTTTTTTAAAAAACCAAAGTGATACATCATATGTGGGTGTGGGTGTATAAATAATTACAGTGGTACCTCTGGTTAAGAACTTAATTCGTTTCGGAGGTCTGTTCTTAACCTGAAACCGTTCTTAACCTGAGGTACCACTTTAGCTAATGGGGCCTCCCACTGCCGCCGCAGGATTTCTGTTCTCATCTTGAGGTAAAGTTCTTAACCTGAGGTATTACTTCCGGGTTAGCCGAGTCTGTAACCTGAAGCATTTGTAACCTGAAGCATTTGTAACCTGAGGTACCACTATACATATAATAACCATTAAACACTTATCCAGCAGTACATCTAATGGTGTTTGCTTTGTCCGTTGTCCCTAGAGATACAATTACACATTCAGCATTCAAACATATTGCTTAATGTAACCCTTCCACTGAGAATATTGAGTGGTTGGTATTAGAAGGTCTTGATTTTGATAATTAACATAGCTAAAGAAAGGGGTCCACATTTCTTGGAAGGTGTCTCTATTTGTCTCCCACCCCACTCCAGTTAGTATATATCAAAGGCTTTAAGTAATCTTGTGGAAGGGGTCATGGCTCCATGGCAAGCCTTTTGCTTTGCGTACAGAAGATCCTAAATTCAATCTCCTGGTAGGGCTGGGAATGTTCCCTATCTGAAACCCTGGGAAGCCGCTACATACGATACTGAATTAATGAACCAATGGTCTGATTCAGTAGAAGGCAGCTTCCTCTGTTCCTAACCAATCTTAATCTGGCCTGATTATTGTGTGTTTTACATGCGTAAGCCTCATTTGTGTTCAATCAAACTTACTCCCAGGTTACTATGCTCAGGGCGTTGATTCCTAAGAGGAGTCATCTTAGGCCGTTAGCCACTGGGGTGCAGACAGTGGAAAACTAAGTGAACTGCTTTTATTTTTTTATTTTTTTTACTTTTTACTATTTTAAGATTTTAAGGAAAGGCATACAATCATTCTCCTATTGCAAAAACAAATACAAAAAACCCTACTCTCACTTTTCAGTGTTCTACCAGAACATCAAAACCACCAAGATAACTAACAGGATAAAATATTGTAGAATAGTTTTTTATTTTATAAATGGCAATTTAATTTATACTCTGCTTTTGTGAATTGATTTTAATTATTCTGGGTCTCCTGTATTTAAGTTCTGAACCCTCTTCCTTACTCACAATAAAGCCAAGTGGGCAATCATTACTTCTATGCAAACATGCATGCCATTTTTCTGAAAGTTAACTACTATCCAGTATACTCTTACTCAGTGCCTGGACTTCAGCTCCTGAACAGAAGGAGACATGCCTAAGGCTATTTGCAAGGTTGTCACATACTGCATTTGCCATTTAGAGGTGGGATTCTTTAAAATCCAACCAAACATATTGCATAGTAGCATTTGCAGAAAATAACTTATAGGGTGTACCTGATCTCAGATGAACCCATCATAGGAAAGATACATCCTATTGAGGCTTGTTTTTCCATTAAGAAATCACTGGAACTCAGTTCCAGCACCTCTCAGGTGGGAACCCTTACCATTATAAGAGAACAAGGGAGGCATTCATAGTGGCACTACTTTTTCAAGAAAAATAGCACTACATCCTGTTTCTAGAATAGAGGAAGGGCAAATTATGGAGCTTCCAAAGATTAGAAAATGAGACAGAAGCAGGAAAAAAATATCATCAAAGGTAATTGAAAACAGTACCTCTTTAGGACCTAGGGATTCTATATTGTGGTGTCCAAAAAACTATCTTGTCACTCAAGGCTCTGACTTCACACATGGACTAAAACCGCTGAAAGGTGAGAGCAGCCAGGCTAGATTATTTTATGGAAACATGTAGGTTGCCTGCACAGTTTGCTTCTTAATTTTTGTGTGTGGGGGGAGAGAGTTAGAAATGTATGTTTTGTTTTTAATGAAAGCTCAGAATCTGAGCTGCCTGGTGGCCTGGGTCCTTGTGCAATTTCTCCAAACAGTACCATTATAACCTGGCCATGATTATGGGAAAGCATCCCAAAGAAATGTTAAGCAAACATGGTGGGAGGCAGTGGTCCCTCAAAACACCTTTGGGATTCTGCTGTGACAAACCCCTTCGCTCGACTAGAACATTCAAAAGTTAGCAAAGGAGGGGGCCACTAGGGAGCGCATTGGAAGATGGCCGACAATACCATCTCTCCAACCCACACGGGGTAATTAAGAGGCTGTTATGGGAGTAGGCAGCCTCCCTTGTTGCCCCAAGGAAATGGGGAACACTGCCCTTGCCTGCTGTGCCCATAAATCACCCCCTAATTCAAAAGAAGGGGGTGAGGGCCCTAGGCAGAATGCCCCCGTGTGGACCTCGGCTCTCCTGGATGCTCTCTCAGATTGCGCACTAGTTGCAGCAATTTGGAATAATTAATTACAAAAGAAGCAAATGCACATATTTCAAGTGAAGAAGGGGAGTGAAGTCTGCTAATTTAAGTGACTTCTGCGAAAGAAGACGACGGGTTGGAGAAACAGGAATATTTTATGATGAAGATACACCAAAGGCTGGGTATGCTGACAACGGGACTGAATGGGGGGGGACCTTTTTTACTTTCCTTCTATGTGATTTACAAGAACCCCTCCTCATTAGAATCGTCGGTTGAACTGACCCAAGCAGGATGATTAAGGTCTGTGTGGAGATAAACTTTAACCAAAAGTATGCTTTATGGCGATCGAGAAGCAATAAGAGCTTTTAGGAATGGCGCAGCAATTAATTCGGAGTCGCCATCTTGCCAAAGGATTTATAGCCGGGAGAAAGAACAGACTTGTTTTCAGACTGCATTCCTAGTGAATCTCCTCAGAGGTTTTGAGAAAGGAGGCAGATTGGTGAAGACTAATGACGCTAAGACTGTTTTGATGTATGGAAGTGATATTATATGGAAAACATCTGGATATGGCTACTGGATAAAAAATAATAATATCCACACAGGATTACAAACTGTTCTAACTAGCTTGCGGAGATTATCAGAGGTCACAAAGAGAAAGGAAAAATATATGAAAATAACAACAAGAGATGTGGAAAAACAATAAGAAAGGACTCGACAGTACTGTGAACATCATAAGGTTAGATTTGTGGACATTAAAACAGCAGTAAGAAGCAAGAAGTTGATTGGATCCCCTTCGGAACTTGAAATATGGGTACCCCCAACAAAAATTTAAAATTCGGCTGTGTAATTTGGAATTTATGTAATTTGGTTTGATTTGATGTGATTGGTCGATTAATAAAAAATTATTCTTAAAAAAACCCAAAAGTTAGCAAAGGAGTCATGGTAGAAATATGGAAGCCACAGATTATTAATTCTATGACACCCTAATTTGTTCTCTCTCTCTCTCTCCCTCTGCCTTGTGTTTAGAAAAGTTAATGGGTATATATCTGAAAAAAAGCATGGATTTAGTGCCCTGATACAAATGCCGTTCATTTTATCAACTACACTAAATGTTAGATAACATCTCTAGCATCCCCACCGCCACCCCACCCAAGACACAGTTCAGCAAATTTTGAAGCCAATTGGGAAAGCTTTTCTTAAACTGACGGAGACTCCCGTTATTCTCAAGGAATATTCAAAACAATATCAAAACCCTTGTGGTTGTTTAGTCATTTAGTCGTGTCTGACTCTTCGTGACCCCATGGACCAGAGCACACCAGGAACTCCTGTCTTCCACTGCCTCCTGCAGTTTGGTCAAACTCATATTGGTAGCATCGAGAACACTGTCCAACCACTGTCCAACACTGTCAAAACCCAAGGAGAATGCAGATGTTGGACCCAAATTGAAGCTTATCAAAGGCTGATATCAAAATAAAAGAGAAATATATCTGAACCCTCCTTTTCTTATCTCTAGTCAACAAAGTTTCAATGGATCTTTACTTGTGCTCCCCCTGGAGATGGCTAGCAAGAGAAATCAATATATTTTCTTCTCTTCTCAGTGCTAATTTCTTAGACATCTGGAAAAGGTTTTCCCTTTCTATTTCCAAAAGGAAAGCATGACTAAACATCTTGTTAACTGGGGAGATATTCGTTCTAACAGTCAATATCTGTTCCCAGTTTGTTTTTAAAGTGTCAAAGTACTGTTCCCAGAGACTGTGTAAATAAGTATATTTGAGTGGAAAGGGGTGATTGTATCTAGAATTCATAGTATGGCCTGAGAACAGTTGCCTTCCACATGCACAAGCCCCAAACTTGCACATAAAATTTGCTTGGTATACATGCTAATATGCTTTAATGTGGTAAGAGATGACACATAGTGTAAGTCAGAGAGAATGTTTGTCTTGAAACGGCAAATACCAGCAATTGCCATATGAAGATATATTGAAACAAACCTTTCACTACATGAAACTGATGATCTCTCATTGCAGCTTTACCACGTCCCAAAGCAACATGAGGATTCAAATATATAAATATGGGAAATTTATTGAACCAAGCTGGATTTTCATTATTCATTCTCCCCTTGCACTGCTATCTGCTGCTCAGTTAAAAAGCAAATAATTCCCCAAATGGTAATATTCACCAGGCACTTCAAGATGGGTTGTTTATTGAGCATTCATCCTGATTTGCTTGCAGGGAGATGGCTATTTAATGAGAATTTGTTCTGATTTGTTTGCAGGGAGGTTAAAGGAGATTATGCCAAAGCAAGTCTTGCACTTTCCAGTGAATATCTCCATCACTCTCCTCATCACAAAAAAATCTAGTGTTTGGGGGAACTGGGTTTGCTACAGAAGACCTCCCAACAATCATAATTGCATGACCTGAATTTCCTGGTAGGTGATTGAATTCCAGACATAAAATAACAAAAAACTGAGAACATTCCCTTTCACCACTCCAATCAGGGGCAAAATTGCTCATATTTAACAATTAATACCTTTACAGTGGTACCTCAGGTTAAGTACTTCATTTGTTCCGGAGGTCCGTACTTAACCTGAAACTGTTCTTAACCTGAAGCACCACTTTAGCTAATGGGACCTCCTGTTGCTGCCGTGCCAACGGAGCATGATTTTTGTTCTCATCCTGAAGCAAAGTTCTTAACCTGAAGCACTGTTTCTGGGTTAACGAAGTCTGTAACCTGAAGCGTATGTAACCTGAAGCATATGTAACCCCGAGGTACTCTGTATAGCTGTTATTTAGGGATTTGGATATATAAAATCCCAGACAATGCATTTGACACTAACAAGGAGAGCAAAGGAGTTGTTTAAGTGAGCAGGTAAGCTCAGAAGATCAAAATCCATAGGCACCGTAATGAATTAGGACCGGGGGGGCGTTGGTAAATCAAAATAACATGGCATTCACACAAAAAGAGAGAATATATTTTCAATATACTGACTGGCTGACTGGCTTTCCACATTTGGCTTTGCTAGCTTGGAGAATCCAAAACTGAATTTGAGGTAATATAAAATAGATGTTTGCCACATTCTGGCTTACCCCCTAACTTAGACTAAGGATCCAACCCAATGCCTTTTTCCACCAAAATTTGTAGCAGTTGCTATGAAGAAGGCAAAAACCCAAGATAGGCCTGCAGGCAAATTCCTCCCTGGCCCCCAATTTGGTGACCAGTTAATTCCACAGCAAGGTCATACATGTGTGCTGCCCGCTTACCTCCAGGCAGAGCCAACGTCATACAGGGAGGGCCGGTGGGACATCCAATTCCAACCGCAAAGCCTGCTTACAGCACAGGTGGGTTTTATGCTATGGTGGTGGACCTGACTGAAGACTGGCTCCAACAGGTCTCCTGCCAGAGCAACTCCACCCAAGGGCTATGATTGGCCCGTCTGAATTTCAATTTCTGCAGGCAATCCCAGCCACTCCTGTGATGTCAACCGGCCATGTGTACAGGATTCTTCCCCTACCCCGGCTCTCCCGCAGCCATGCTGGGCATCAACATTGCCACCTGAGAACAGTAAGCAGTCTCTGTAGGATCGTGTAACATTGGACACAAATGCTTTGGAAAGGAAGCCTTTGCGATCTTCTGTTTCCATTTTGAGAACTCTAAGGATACCTAAATCAGAAAGCATTTAACAGACATGACAAATAATCCAAGATATGGTTCACTTATACATCCTATTAGCCCCTTCTACACTGCCTTTTTATATCTACATCCCCTTTTTTTAAGATTTAGTGTCGATTCACTGTTAAGCGGAGAGATCAATTGTGCCATTCCTTTATACGTTTCCTTTTCAGCTGTCAACTTTGCTCAGAGCATATCAAAAACTAGAAACCTAAAATGTACACCATCTGCAGTGCCATATTCCTTTAAATTAGCGCCTGTCGGCGTTTGTCACACTTCCTAAATTAACGCCATTCCTCATGGCTGCTCCTCATGCCATTCACTTTTTGAAGCAGCAGTTGGGGATGTGCTGATCTTAGGCACGCAGATTCTCCTTGTTCTTCTGAGTCTGGAAAGTTAGACAGCTACCTAATATCACAAGTATGAAAGACATTCTTTGCTTGTTATTTTTAAAAAGTGGTGCACTGGAGGAAATGACAGATGTGATTATGGTAACCTAGTGAGGACTGGACTTCCTAGGAAGGCTTTATTTTCAGAAAAGAGCCACACTTCTCTGAAACCTGATCTTATTCAGATAATTTTGACCTTTCCTGAAGCCGTGTGTACTTGAAGCCGTATCATGGTCGGCTGATGGGTGGAATGTTCAACCAAAAGCTAAGCAATATTGCAACCTAGCTGTCTCACTGATGTGCTGATTCTCACTCCAGACACCAGTGCCTAGCAACTCCAAACTCCAACACTATTGATTCATCCACATATTGAGTCTATATAGCTGTTCCTGTCTTTGGAGCACTGAACATGGAACTAAAGCACTTCAGAGCAAGCTGTCTTGGAGGTCCTGGTTTTCAACATCTTCCCCAGCAACCTAAATTTTGCTTCCAGGAATTCACAGCTGTTGCAGATATTAATATTGCACAGTTTGAAGCAACTGGAAGCATAAGAATGGACTCCTCTTGGAAGAAATCATTGTCCAGGCCCATAAAAATATTATTCAAAGTTTTACTGGCAGAACTTGTGAAAAACAGAACACAGGCATCAATGATACAACCAAAATATCCATACAATGTCTTGTGCTACCCAGCACAGGCTCAGCATCTTTTGGAGATCCATTTGCATGCATTGTAATAATAATAATAATAATAATAATAATAATAATAATAATAATAATAATAATAATAATAATAATAATAATATATTAATACCCCGCCCATCTGGCTGGGTTTCCCCAGCCACTCTGGGCAGCTTCCAACAAAATATTAAAATATAATAGTCCATCAAACATTAAAAGGTTCCCTAAACTGCCTTCAGATGTCTTCTAAAAGTCTGGTAGTTGCTTTTCTCTTTGACATCTGGTGGGAGAGCGTTCCACAGGGTTGGTGCCACTGCTGAGAAGGCCCTCTGCCTGGTTCCCTGTAACCTCACTTCTCATAATGAGGGAACCGCCAGAAGGCTCTCGGCATTGGACCTCAGTGTCCGGGCAGAACGATGGGGGTGGAGACCCTCCTTCAGGTATACTGGACCAAGGCTGTTTAAGGTTTTAAAGGTCAGCACCAACACTTTTAATTGTGCTCGGAAATGTACTGGGAGCCAATGTAGGTCTTTCAAGACTGGTGTTATGTGATCTCGGCAGCCACTCCCAGTCAGCAGTCTAGCTGCCGGATTCTGGATTGGTTGTAATTTCCAGTTCACCTTCAAAGATAGCCCAACATAGAGCACATTGCAGTAGTCCAAGCTGGAGATAACCAGAGCATGCACCACTCTGGCGAGACAGTCCACGGGCAGATAGGGTCTCATCCTGCGTACCAGATGGAGCTGGTAAACAGCTGCCCTGGACACAAAATTGACCTGTGCCTCCATGGACAGTTGTGAATCCAAAATGACTCCCAGGCTGTGCCCTGGTCCTTCAGGGGCACAGTTACTCCATGCAGCACCAGTGGTAGCATTCTCTGTAGTTCTCTGTAGCTTTCATAGAGACTGAAAAAACCCAACACCCCACCTTTCATGATGGCGAATTTGCAACTCAATATCTTCATCACATGATAAAAGGTTTACTCTCAGCACAGAGCAGAGAAACAATCAACAGGTAATCATTAACTAGTTATAGCTCAGAGAGAGCTCTTCTTGCTTTCAACATAGCCTCATGGATGATAAACCTTTTCACCAATACACATTTAGGCATTCTCATTTCAGTGTCAGTTAAACCATTATTCTTAACAAAGATCACAATGCATCACAACAACTGGCTCATTCCCAACACTATCTACAGGTGATATCCACAAACTTCATGCCTAGCAGGGAATTCATCCTGTAGTCTACACACACACACACACACACACATGGATGGTCCTAATGAATGAGTCACCTGCTACCAGGATCTTTCCATCCCCTGGAAAAGAATCCTTGGCACAAGAGGGTAGCTGATAATTCCCAAAAGAATGTGTGCCTTCTAAGAATCATTTCCCTCTCCCTCAGAATGACACCTTTCTTCTCAGAGACCCTCCTTCTCCATGACGGCAGGTGAGCAATAATCCTGGGAGGGGGGCACAGCTAAAACACCCTCAAAGTCTTCATCCACCAACCTCTCTGTCTCTGTCAGCTTTTCAAGGTCAGCCATCTTGGCCTCAAGGGAATAAATTTGTTTCTGGAGAGCGAGGAACTCAGTGCACTAAAGACACACACATGAGTTCTGTCCAGAATAAAGACTGTTGCTGTTTAGTCGTTTAGTCGTGTGCAACTCTTCGTGACCCCATGGACCAGAGCACACTAGGCACTCCTGTCTTCCACTGCCTCCCGCAATTTGGTCAAACTCATGTTGGTAGCTTCGAGAACACTGTCCAACCATCTCATCCTCTGTTGTCCCCTTCTCCTTGTGCCCTCCATCTTTTCCAACACCAGGGACTTTTCCAGGGAGTCTTCTCTTCTCATGAGGTGGCCTCAGCTTCAGGACCTGTCCTTCCAGTGAGCATAAAGACTAGGGCAAGCCATTAATGCTCAGTCTTATTTTCCTGGGATCTGCCAAATGGGAATTATACTGACCTTTTTCACAAGGTTTCTGTAGGGGCAAAATACAACGGTGGTACTAAAGCATTTTGCAGATGAGCTGTGCTCATATAAATGATGATGCTCATCAGTGATACTGAACAAAGTGACTCAGATGCAAAGCGCTGAGTCTCACAGTTAAGTGTGACTGCAGCAAGATCCATCATTAAATTGTCACCATAGCATTAACTTTAAAAAATTGCACTGTTTGCAAGAGTAATGTCAGTATATCTATAAATCGCTTGCTTACTCAACTTAAAATGCTCACAATACATTTCAGGAGCAAATACATCTGTATAAAATTTACATTGCTACATGCAGTTCTGTATCACAGATAGATGAAGGTGATGAATGAATGTGCTGGGAGCCCAATAAGGGCCTTGCATGATGTCTGAGTCTTTTGACTCAGTTCTGCATTTTAAGTGCAGCAAAAAACAAAAACAAAGCCAAAGCCAAATCATAGCAATCATTCATTTCTTCCCTATAATGCAGAAAATGAAAAGGCATTTAAAAAAGAAAAATTCTCCTTGATAGCAAAGCATAGGTTGGGAGGGGGCAGCAATGCCAGCAGACAAAATAGGTTTATGAAAGAGTCCTACAGAATGCTCACACTGCAGTTGAATATCTATTAATACGCCTATAATTTTGGTTATCGCTGGTAAAGAGAATCAGCATTGTGCTCACACCTGTCTGTGTGAACCTGAAAACTATGAGGGCCATGCTAGACATGACATCAGGAGATACGTAGTCGAATACGTCATGGTGTTTTGAATTAGTAAATGGAAGAACAGATTGGGATAGTGGCTGCAGTAGTGAGCAGGGCAAGATTGTCTTTCCCCATGCCATGTTCCTGGTACACATCCACACTGCTTATGGATGTCCAACAAAACATAAAGACTAGGGTTGTACACAAGATTCAGGTAAGGCCCAATTCTCAAATCAGGCCAATTCAGAGGGATCCTGGCATCATTCAGGTCAGGGTGAGACCCCTCCTGATTTTTGCAAGTTAGGTGACCCAGTATTATCCTGGACTGTGTGTGGGCAGGGCATCTAGCAAGAAGGAGAGGCAGATATTGGTTTTGAAACCATGAAAAGACTGCGAGCGAGTGACCTACCTGACCAGCTACATCTCCCGAGGACAAGGTAGGAGTTCTCACCTGACCTGCTTCCCAACAGGTCTCTTCTTCTTCCTGCCTGTGCAGCACTGTATGCTGGGATACTGCCAGGGGGACAGAGGCCATCATGACTCCACGTCGCCTCCGGTGCAATCCATCGTCCTCAGTAGATACAGTATCAGTCAATTAGCGACACAAAGCCTCAGAAACATCTGTCCATGTTCCAAGGACTAGTGCACGCTCTATCAGCAAAGTTCGTACAGCGAAAGAGCGGGGAATCGAACCCAGTTCACCAGATTACAAGTCCACCACTCTTAACCACTACACCACACTGGCTCCCATAGGCATAGCATCCCCTCCTTTCCCCTTCCCTACTGTATGTTTAATTAGAATTTTAAAAACTCTAATTAAACATTACCTCCTAAATTGTGTGGGAATGTTAAGGATAGTAGGAGAGGGTACATTGATTAAATATTATCCTTCCTTCACTCACGCTAGTGAGTCATGTAGCAGAGTAGATTCCCCTCAATACAGCAGGAAGCTAGTTTGCAGATTTGTTTGAATCCAGTCTGGCTTGCCCACATTGGATCATTCCTGGTGTCCCCTTAAAAGAAGAAAGATACAAGACTCTTTCCTTAAAAGTAACAAGAAGATTACTCACATTCAGTTCACGGTATGATCCCTGAAGACAGACTTTAGCTTGTAGTTACAAAACATAGTGCAAGTTCATCCCATATGGGGATTGAGCCCATGCGCTGTTGGCTGAGAGCCAGCAGACAGCAAAATACATTAAGAGAACAGCATCAAGAGAACAAAATGGCTACAGGAGAGCAGCATGGCATCAGGAGAGAGAGAGATGGCTGTGTGACTCGGCTCTTTTATGGAGTCAGCCAGGGTCACATGCAGGGGGAGGACGCTCCAGACCAGTAGAACAGGACGTTATACTGGCTGGAATAACATCCCCCTGCCTGTGTCCACTCTAGGGAAATAAGGAATATTGTCTTTGACTGCCCCAATAGATTACATCCCACAAATTGAAATGGAGGCAGATATGGGATGGATAGCCCATTGAGCAGCACAGGGTGGGTCTCTCCAATCCCAGACCCCAGGACAGATCAGGGAGTCTCTACATAGCCCTAACACAGACACCAATATATGGTATCTTGTGTGCAGAGGCTGCCCAAATGATTCTAACAGAGCAGGACTGCATCCCTTTTAATATGTGCAGGATGCTGTAAGGACATATCACCATCACTTGATTAAGGAGAACCAGGTACAACACCCCCTGAGATCCTTATAAAATAAAGGTGGTACATAGGTAAAGGTAAAGGTAAAGGTACCCCTGCCTGTACGGGCCAGTCTTGACAGACTCTGGGGTTGTGCGCCCATCTCACTCAAGAGGCCAGGGGCCAGCACTGTCCGGAGACACTTCCGGGTCACGTGGCCAGCGTGACATCGCTGCTCTGGCGAGCCAGAGCCGCACACGGAAACGCCGTTTACCTTCCCGCTGGTAAGCGGTCCCTATTTATCTACTTGCACCCGGAGGTGCTTTCGAACTGCTAGGTTGGCAGGCGCTGGGACCGAGCAGCGGGAGCGCACCCCGCCGCAGGGATTCGAACCACCGACCTTTCGCGGTCGGCAAGTTCTAGGCGCTGAGACTTTAACCCACAGCACCACCTGCGTCCCCACAAAGGTGGTACATAAAATATAATAAATCACCATGCTGGTGAAATGTAAAACGCATTGGGGAAAATGTTGTTTGAATGGTTGATAATAATAATGGCTAATGGTTCAATAATTTCATGATTGGCATCAACATTAAAAATCTTCTCCTTCCTTTTAGGAAGTGGTCAAAAACATCCAGGAAAAGATGAGAGACAAAGGACAAGTCAATTCCTTGTGACTCATTAGAACTATGAATCAGTCTGTAGCAAAAAAAAGGGGGGGTCAAGGAAAATGTGAACTGAATTAGTATGGAAACACCTAGATTATTCGAGCAGCAGCTGCAGGAACCATGTTGTGAAAATAATGAGGAAGAATGAGGGTGGTAATGAAATACTGCAGATTAGAGAGTTGGAAGTATGATGGAATTAGCCCAGAACTTTTTGATTTGATAATACTTAGCAGAGGAAAAGGTATATAGGAGATGGATGATAAAACAGCAGTCCTTCGTAACAAATATATTGAGCAGCTTGCTGGAACTTTGCTAATTTTACAAAGTGTGGATACCTCCTATCATGAATCAGTTCTGTCAAAATGGAAAGTAGTGGAACTGGACAAGGAAGTGACTTAGAGCCTGTCCAAGACCAGCATGTGCACACAAATGAGTGTCGAGAGCTTTTGTGCAGAAAAACATAAGAACCTGCTAGGTGGGTCTCTATTTTCACAGTGGTCACAGAGATACCTGTAGGAATCTGAGCGCAAGAGCACTCTCCCCTCTTGCATTTTCCAGCAAGTGGTATTCAGAACCATTGCTGTGAGCTGCATGCCATTAGTTTCAATGCAGATGGCAGTGAATCTGTGCAGACAAAGGGGTCCACGTTCAATTGGTGGTCTCTCTTTCAAATTTAAAGGAGCAAACTTTGTAAATGGCAGATACTTGTGAAATGGAATTCCAGCATGCCTAAAAAAACAATCAGCTGTTTTGTTACTGTAAGAGTTTATATAATGCAAAATGTAAGAGCAGTTGTTGTTGTTGTTATTGTTGTTGTTGTTGTTGTTCTTCTTCTTCTTCTTCTTCTTCTTCTTCTTCCCTTCTTTAAAATAACTTTTATTTAATTTTACAAGTATATAATTATAACAATACTACTATTCACATCCACATTTACAGATTCTCTGAATCCCTAGATTCCCACCTTCCTTCCATGGTCCTTTTTATTAAACCTTTCCTACTGCATCTTTTCAAATAATCTATATTTTTTTATAACATCATTGTCTCCATAGTACTTGCTACATTACAATTGTTATTGCAATCCTGCTAATGTTTCCATCTGCTTACAGTGGTCTCCAAGATAAATTATAACTTCCCCCCATTCTTTACTAAAAAATTTGGTCTTCTTGGTTCCTGAACTTTCTGGTCAGTTTTGCCATTTTGGCATAGTCCAACAGTTTAATTTGTCATTCTTCTCTGGTAGGGACTTGATCTTCTTTCCATCTCAAGCATGTCTTATTAATTTAAGATGCGATGTGGAACCTTTGGATATTGCTGGATCTCAATTCCAGCTATTGGCCAGCAGAGCTAATGGTCAGAGAGGATGGGATTTAGGGTCCAGACACATCTGGAAAACCACAGGTCCCCCACTCCCCTTGTTTAAAGAGAAGGAGGAAAAACAGCATTCTGTTATACTTATTCCCAACATTGATACTGAGCAATGTCTGTCCTTTTAAGTGAGCTACAAGCAACAAAGTTTTTATAGGAATGTTAGGCAGCTTGTATCATAAATAACAGAAGAGATCTCCATGTGTTTCCATAGGTGTGTTGTCTTTCCATCAATGTGTAGTGTGGTTGAGTCATGAATCCTACACTGAAATAAGGGAGAAAAATATGGAAAAGGAAACTGTTTGAGTTTAAAGCAGAATTTGTTGGGTTTGCATGTTTATTATTCTGAAGATGTAAATGCTTCCCCAAAGGGTAGATTGCCAGAAATACCATGAGCAGGCATATATCTTCACCTAGGCTCATAACTCAAATAGGTTTAGACGGAGCAGAGTGTGACTGTACTGATTAAATTAAGAAATTATTCAAAATGAAAATACTTTCCCTTTTTTTCTTCCTTACTGCAAGTTGTTTTCAGGAAGCATTCTGACAACCCCAAGGTCATATTGATGACAATGTCAGAGTCATGGGAGTCGTGAAATAAGTAAAATAGTAAAGTGTAATCAGAGCCCTACAGACAACCTTGTGTCATAAAATATGAAGATTAATAAACTGCAAAACCCCTAGGAACAGGAACTGTACAAGGCTCAGAAGGCAAATCAATGTGTGTCCTACAACGTGAGGAACATTAAAGTGCTCATGTCATTAAATTAGTTTAATTAAATACAAAAAATATATAAAAACAGCAAGTCTCTGTACAAGAAATTAACCAGATCTTAAAAACCAGCTGGTCGATCCAGTTGGGGATTAACTCACAAGGATACAGGTTTATTTGGCCATAGAAAAAGGAATGACAATGGACAAGGTGAAAGATGAGGGGCAGTAAAAGAGAGAAATTCAGAAGTGTGCAGCTGGCTTCAATGACAGCTTTCCCCAACCTAGTGCCCTCCAGGTGTTTTGAACTGCAACTCTCATCAGTCCCAAACAGCAAAGCTGATGGCCAGGGAAAACCAGGGACTGTGGTCCAAAACTCTGAAGGGAGGAAGAATGTACTCTCAAATGGATTTCCATTTAGTGATGGTAGAAGCAATTGTGTTCTTGGTGGCAGCAGAATTGGTCGTGATTGTAAATGGTCATAATTGTAACAGCAGTAATAGTTCTCAATTTTTGTTTAAGGATTTCGTGTCACAAAACCAACTTGATTTTTCAAAAAGAATGGGGTATATTTTGTATGTTGGATAGCTCTACAGGTGTGACAGGCCATGGTGGCAAGATGGGGCTTCTGTTTTTTGAAACAGTAGATCTCCAAATACCACATGCTAAGGACCACCAAAAGGGGACCATTATTCACAGAAGTTATCTGCTTGACCAGTATGGGGAAAAGAAAACTGGCCTTAGATGGAACTTTTACTTGATCCAGCAAGATTCATAACACGCATAACATGGTTGAAAAATGACAACTGTGCCAAGAAATCCCTGCACATCAATAATATATTAATGCATAAAAGAAAATCATCCAATAGCTTTTGAGGGTTCTGTAAGGCCATGGTGTTTTAAAGTAAAACAAATGAATAAATGAAAATGTAAATAATATATCTATCTATGTATGTAAGGCAAAGGTAAAGGTACCCCTGCCCATATGGGCCAGTCTTGACAGACTCTAGGGTTGTGCACTCATCTCACTCTAGAGGCCAGGAGCCAGCGCTGTCCGCAGACACTTCCGGGTCACGTGGCCCGCGTGACAACGCTGCTCCGGCAAACCGGCACCAGAGCAGCACACAGAAATGCCGTTTACCTTCCCGCTATAAAGCGGTACCTATTTATCTACTTGCACTTAAGGGTGCTTTCGAACTGCTAGGTGGGCAGGAGCTGGGACCGAATGACGGGAGCTCACCCCGCCGCAGGGATTCGAACCACCGACCATGCGATCGGCAAGTCCTAGGCGCTGAGGTTTTACCCACAGCGCCACCCGCGTCCCTATGTATCTAATACATCTATGCCTGTAAACCACACCAAAACAACTCTAAAGGTACAGTGGTACCTCGGGTTAAGTACTTAATTCATTCCGGAGGTCCGTACTTAACCTGAAACTGTTCTTAACCTGAAGCACCACTTTAGCTAATGGGGCCTCCTGCTGCTGTCACGCTGCCGGAACACGATTTCTGTTCTCATCCTGAAGCAAAGTTCTTAACCTGAAGCACTATTTCTCGGTTAGCAGAGTCTGTAACCTGAAGCGTATGTAACCTGAAGCATATGTAACCCGAGGTACCACTGTATTGGCCTTTTAATGGGTGAACCAAAGAAATGGATATAATATGTCTGTCTCTGGGGAAGCCTGCCAGTCCCATAGCCTTCCTTTTCCTCTGACCTGAGTTACTTTTCTGAGATATATTAGACCAATCGGACATAGTTCTGTGAAATTTGCCCATGCTGAGTTTTTCATTAAAATGCTAAACTTGAGGGAAATTGGAAAAGATAACCTAATTCAGGGCTCCCCATTCTAGACAGTGGGTGTACCCAACAAATCTGGTTATTCTAACCAGTTCTGATCAGCAAGGTAGTTTGCTCATCTGGTCTGGTCACACTTTTTAAAAACATTACTTGGAAATAAGTCCAGCTGCGCTCAGTGGAGCTTACCACTGAGAATATGCACGAGATATGCACGGGAACAGGTTGTTCCCAGTGTGGTGTAGTGGTTAAGAGCGGTAGATTCGTAATCTGGTGAACCAGGTTCACATCTCCGCTCCTCCACATGCAGCTGCTGGGTGACCTTGGGCTAGTCACACTTCTTTGAAGTCTCTCAGCCCCACTCACCTCACAGAGTGTTTGTTGTGGGGGAGGAAGGGAAAGGAGAATGTTAGCTGCTTTGAGACTCCTTAAGGAGAGTGAAAGGCGGGATATCAAATCCAAACACTTCTTCTTCTTCTTCTTCTTCTTCTTCTATCAGGAAGAGACCTGGATCAGTGGTCATCATCATGTGTTTCTATGTCCTCTTTGGGCATTCAAGTCTGCCATGTGATTAGAACTATGTGAAATAATTCTTCTTCTTCTTCTTCTTCTTCTTCTTCTTCTTCTTCTTCTTCTTCTTCTTCTTCCCCCCACCCCGTTGGAGTTGTTCAGTGGAATCCCTGATCTGGACCTTATGTGTAGAAATGAATTCTCTCCACAACAAGAGATCTTGGGTGGAGCCAGCGCAATGTGTCCTCATATCTTTCCCACTGATGAGAGGGGACAGTCCCCATTCACCAGATGTCAAGGTTGCTATAATCACCAAGGCTCCCTGAAGTGACATGTCATTTATAAGAAGTGTTCACCACCCCAGACAGCAGAACGACAGATTCTGTTGCCATCAAGAGTGGTGGCCTTTTCTTACTATTATAAAGCACAAAAGCAGATGGTGGTGGTTGTTTTTAAAGCTAGGCTCAAGAAAACAAATGATAAAAATGTGAATAATTTGTTTATGCAAGCTTACTGATGCTTCCCTGCAGTTCCAGTAAATAATGCAAACTTCAACAAAACACCTTTTCATGCTCAAGCTCAAAGAAGGAGGGAAATGACCTTTCTTTAAAACTGGAAAATAAATTCTTTGAGGGTGGGGGAATATCTTCCTTCCCCTGGGTGCATAATTGTGATATAGCCTGTTATACACTGCCCACAACCAAAAAGGACTTTTAAAAGTTATGGTGGGGGCAGGAGAAGCACTTTGGCTTAAAAAATGCTGATTAATCTATGTAATTATCACAGGGAACCAAGCAGATAAATTTGATTGTTCTTGTCCTCTGTCTTGCAGAATACCAATAAAGCAACAGCTCTCGTAAACAGAAAGGTGTTGACTTCCACCGGTGGTTTGTTTCAGGAAGGTCACACATTAACGGCACGCTTTCATTCCTCTAAAACAGTAATCAAAATGTTTGTTGCACTGCAAATTGTTTGAAGCTTGATAGGCCAGGCTCGGGGGCATTTGCAGGAGCGGGGAAGAAAAGACTGCTCTGTTATCCCCAATCCATTTTATACCGTTCAGGCTACGTTTTAGCACATAAGAGTTTCTCTAAACGTTTATGTCAGGCAACACAACTGCAGGTTTCCCACAGGAGTCTGGTTGACCACTGTGGCATACCCTCCAAGTGTCCCGATTTTCCAGGGACAGTCCTAGAATTACAAAAGCCACATCCCAGCTTCTGATTTCATCCCAGAATGTCCCTATTCCCCCTGCCAATGATGCTGCCACTTAGCTTGGGGCAGGGGAGGATGAAGCTGGTGGCTACAGCCGTGAAGGAGCATCCCGCTGCTTCTCCATGGCCACTACGGCCATCCTCCTCCCTTGGGCAGCTCATAACTGCTGCTGGAGAGCAGACGAGGAGGAGGAACGGCTGCCATGGCCAAGGATCAACCTTTGTGATGCACCAGCTCTGAAGGGCAGGCAGAGGGCAGGGCCTCCCTGGGTGGGAAGAAAGGGGGAGCAGAGCAGAGCACAAGGTGTTGTTGTTGCTGTTGCTGTTGTCGTCGTCGTCATCATCATCATCATTAGTTTTTCAAATTAAAAATTTACAGAGATATATCAAACATAAATCAAGACAAGATTCCAAGGAATCTCCTGGACTTCTATCCTCCCCTTTGTGGGAAGCCAGCATGGTGTAGGGTTAAGAGCAGTGGACTTGTAATCTGGTGAACCGGGTTCGCGTCTCCGCTCCTCCACAGGCAGCTGCTGGGTGACCTTAGGCTAGTCACACTTCTCTGAAGTCTCTCAGCCTCACCTCACAGAGTGTTTCTTGTGGGGGAGGAAGGGAAAGGAGGTTGTTAGCCGCTTTGAGACTCCTTAAGGGGAGTGAAAAGCGGGATATCAAGTCCAAACTCCTCCTCCTCTTCTTCTTCTACTATTAATCATTTCCTCCTGCATCTTTATGATAATCCAAATCTTTTACATCTCCACTGTGTCCAAAATTCACCATTACGCTACAAGTGATATTCCAATCCTACTAACGATTTTAACTGTTTACAATGGTCTTTAAGATAAGTTAAAAATTTTCCCCATTCCTTATTAGAAATTTGGTCTTCCTGATCTCTGATTCTTCTGGTCATTTCAGTCATTTCAGCATAGTCCATCAACTTCATCTGCCATTATTCCCTGGTAGGAACTTTATCTTCTTTCCATCTCTGGGCCAGAGATGGATTTATTTATTTATTGTTAATGCTTTGTGCCTCTGTGTCTAATCTTAGCCCCTTTCTAAAATTTATTCATTGGCGTGCATTTTGCTTTTTGTAAATCTACCAAAGAATAAAATAAAAGGTTTTCTCAGGACGGTGTATGCTGTGTCCCATTGTTGTGATGGTGGTGGCACTTGCCCTTTTTCTGATAGAAAATGCTATGCAGGGGAATGAAAAAAAAAATAAAAAATGGTGGGTCAAAAAGGGTCAGTTGGAGGGAGGGAGCAATGTCCCTATTTTCATCTGAGGAGTGTTGGAGGGTATGCCTTGAGAACAGGATGCTAGGCTGGATGGGTCATTGGCTTCATCCAATAAGCTCTTCCTATTTTTATTTTTATTTTTTTATATTTTGTTAATTTGTTGCAGCTGAAGGTAGCTTTAAAATACTTGTTAGCGTGAATGTTGTTCAACAAGTTCAGCATCTATTTTTAGGACTGGTCTGATTTCCCTTTGGGATGACAAAGGGACAAATATATTTGAGAGGAGGTGACACTGTGTTGATCTTACACCACTGTTCTAGCACATGCGCTGGCATCCTAATGTATTATGGACATAATTGGCATGATTTTTAAGTGGTTTTAACAGCTGTCACTCCCGCTAAGGCTCTGCTGTGTTCATGTTTGTAAATATTGTTAGAGGATTTGTTGTTTAAAACTAACAGTTTTAATTGTTAGCTGCTCTGGAAAGCATTTTAGGATGGAAGTGTAAATATACTTGATTATTTTTTATTTTATTTTTAGCAATAATGTGTCATCACAGTTCTTGGCAATGGTTGGGATGTGGTGGCATCCAGCATAGGGTTTCAGATTGTCTTCTGCTTACAACCCTAAGTGCTACCTACCTTTGACTTACAAATCCCTAAGGTGTCTCTTCCATTGAACAGAAAATGTCCTAAGCATATAGTTTAACACATGCTTCCTCAAACTCAGCCCTCCAGATGTTTTGGGCCTACAACTCCCACAATCCCTAGTTAGAAGGACCAGTGGTCCGGGATGATGGAAATTGTAGTTTCAAAACATCTGGAGGGCTGAGTTTGAGGAAGCCTGGTTTAACAATTTCTGTTACACATGTATAGGCACGCGGGTGGAGCTGTGGTCTAAACCACTGAGCCTCTTGGGCTTGAAGATCACAAGGTCGGTGGTTCAAATCCCCATGACAGACTAAGCTCTTGTTGCTCTGTCCTAGCTCCTGCCAACCTAGCAGTTTGAAAGCACACCAGTGCAAGTAGATAAATAGGTACCACTGCGGTGGGAAGGTAAACGGCGTTTCTGTGTGCTCTGGTTTCTGTCACAGTGTTCCTTTGCACCAGAAGCAGTTTAGTCCTGCTGGCCACATAACCCGGAAAGCTGTCTATGGACAAACACTGGCTCCCTCAGCCTGAAAGTGAGATGAGCACTGCAACCCCATAGTCCCCTTTAACCATCCAGGGGTCCTTTACCTTTTACCTTACACATGAATACATAAAAAGATCGGTACCATTTCCACTCAAATCCATCATTCAAATCAGGTCAGCTGCCATATTTGAGAGGGCTTTCAACAAAGTCTAGCCAATGGCCCACCACCATGGAGGACCCTCTCCATCATCCTCTTTGCAATGACAGCACCGCCATCTTCCTTTCCCACTCTTCCCCCCTCTCATCACACACACCAGGGCCGACTCATCCAGGAAGCTCAGTGAGGCAGTTGCCTCAGCGTGGCAGGTTTGAGACAGCTGGGAAGGGCAGCAGATCCAGGCACATGAGTGTGTCACTCACAGCCCTCCACTTCCATCACGGCCAACTCCTCTCCTCCCCGACCTCCTTTTTTCTCATTGTCATTAGTGGCATCAGCAGAGTCATTGGTGAGGGCAGGGGGGGGGGGGAGTCACAACAGGGGAGGGGTCATGGCAAAATGCCCTGGGCTGGTTATCAAATGGTGATATTTAAGTCACAAGAACCAAGTATGCCACCTCAAGATCCTTGGAGGAAAGTTGGGATATAAATGCTGTGATAAAGGAAGAAAGAATATTCTGTAATAATGTAATAATAATTCAGCAGCTTCTCTTTCCAGTCTATTACAACTTATCACCAAACTTAAAACCATGGAGAAACCTGGCCTGAACAAAGACCTTGGATTCTTATCTCATTATACAGGACAAAGCTATTTTTCACCTTTTCACCCCTTGCTTCTTCCTGTAAGACCTATTGCAGTCGTTAAGAGTCGTCAACAGGCTCATCACAGCTATCTGCCAATCACCCATTCCCACTACCCTTCTGAGTAATACCCCTCCCCAACTTCTCACTATATAGAAGGGTCTGGAAACTTCTGTTTCAGTGTATCTGAAGAAGTGTGCATGCACACGAAAGCTCATACCAAGAACTGACTTAGTTGGTCTTTAAGGTGCTACTGGAAGGAATTTTTTTGTTTTGACTATGGCAGACCAACACGGCTACCTATCTGTAACTGTAGTAGTAGATATAACTGCAATAGAGGGAAAGCAACTTTGAATTGTCACTCACCAGGTTGCGATAAATAAAATAGCAAGAAACAGCAACCACTACAAAGGCAAAGGAAATGAAAAGGTTAAGATTAGGATTTTGCTTGGAGAGGTGTTTGCATACATCTTAAAAGACTAAAAGGATTTGGGTGGATTATCACTGTTTAGTTTGTCACTCTTACTAATCAGACTCTTATCGATTAGTTGGTTCTTTGATCTGCTCAAGTTCAAACAAAAGTTCATCCTATATTGCTCTGTAACACATAAACAGAAATAAATCCATTTGGATCACACAAGGGCATAAACAATGTGATTGTAGCATTTCTCGAACTGGAGGCAAAAAGTTTTCCTCTTCTTCCAAGCATGGATATAATGTATGGTGCTTACATTGTTTTTAAAAACCACTTTACAATACAGATTGTTGGCATCCATCTGTCTCAAGAGACATTAGAGTGTGCCTCTGGGGGAAAAGTCAAAACACTGCACTAGCAGCACCAAAATGACCTTCCTGGGATGCAAAGCTGGGCAGTGTGTTTGGAGGTCCTGGGACAAGAACCCTCTCTCAGCCTTGCTGATGTGGTCCAAAGGAAAGCAGAGCAATATGTTTGGCACCAGCTTGGCTGCGGGAGTTGCCAGAAGGAGGCGTGCAAGGTGCCATCCAACTGTCTTAGGGACTCCACTCTGGATTTGTGTACTCCATAGCCTTTTCTTCTCCTGAAGATAGCCCACAAAGCAGCAGAGGTTTGTGTAGTAAAGTAGGAATATTTAGAAAATTATTCTTTGGCCAAGCAAAAGAGAGTGAGGCCTTGTGGGAGTTTCATCAGCCACAAGGACCCTGGGAAAGGAATTGTGTATCTTTAAAATTCTAGACAACTGACTCCTCAGCTGAAAGGTTTATTAGAACCCAGGATGTCTTGATTAATGAAGGATCTAACACCTGAGTTCAATGGTGTAAACATCCCCCCTCCCAGTGTTGTTATCTGCCCTTGAATTGCCTGGGAATGTGTCTCTGGCGGAAGGGAGGAAACCCTTTGATTTAAAAGTTTGAATTCCAAATTGGCCCAGCTGTCAAGAGGTAAATTGATAGACTAGCAAGCCGATCATTGGTGCATTCAAAAAATAATTTGAGTTTATGATTGGCTTGAAAGTTACGACGCAGGTTGCGAATTGGAAATAAAAGATCAGAGAATCCTCTGCTCTTGGCCTCTCTGCCTTTGCCCTGCAAATCGCAAAGATGCCCGGCTCTATGGTTCCAGCTTAATAGGCCGCTATTCATCTTTTGAAATGGAGATCTTCGATCGTCTTCTACTTGCAGAGGCTTAAAGAACATCAACTATCCTATCTTTGTGTTAGAGTTGTAAGTATGTAATCTTAGTTAGTCTATGTAGCTTTGTTGTTTTCTTACCTGTAACGTTCTAAAAGATGTGCCTGCTATTTTAGCATGTTTCTTATGTTATTTTAAAATAAACATTTTAAAGATGAAACTGTTTTAGTTGTGTGCCTTTCCAAAAGGGAATAGCTAAGTCCTAGCCTTACGCTTGGTTACGCTATACCGTAGAACTTCTGCCTGCAAGTCTGTGGATACAGCTTGTAGAGAAGGGGACAGCCAGGCTAATGGGTCACGGCCTTCTCCCTGGGTTGTGATTCTGGATCCCCTGGATCAGAGGGAGTGGTGGCAGCCCTACCGGGTTTTGTTTGTTCTGTTTTGCAAAAACGTATGTTCGTCCGCCAACCCTGTCCTGGGCGTCCTGGTCTGGCCGGAGAGCAGAGACAGGAGAAGGGAGGGGCAAGAGGTTGGGGACGAGCATTACTACAGTTTGGGATTAGAGTTTTCCTTCTTCTAGAAGGGCTACCTTCCTAGATTCACAAGCCCCATTGGCCCCCTCACTTCCCTCTACACAACCAGTGGTGGAGGAACTCTCTCTGGCACCCGGGGCGGGGCAGCCCGTGCAGACTGCACATGTGTGGCATCCTGTACATACTGCGCATGTGCGGCAACCATACGGGATGGTATGGGCTGCCACTTGCACTGTGACTGTACAGGCTGTCGTGCAAGCGGCTTCCTGTACAGAGTACACACGCACGGTAGCCTGTATGGTCTTCATGTGAGAGGCAGCCCATACAGATGCCCGTATAGATGGCGTGTGAGAGTGGCAGCCCCTACGGTCGCCGTGCGAGAGGCAGCCCATACAAACACCCTTATGGATGGCATGCAAGAGCAGCAGCCCTTACGGACGCCGGACGCCCTCAGCCGTTCTACAGCTGGGGGAGGCAGGGGCCATCTTGTCACCCCCCCCAGAGTGGCACCCAGGGCACGCCACCCCCTCTGCCCTCCACTTTGTACACCCCTGTACACAACATGCAGAAACTGCCTTCTTGATGGTTGTACCCACTATTGGTATTGTCCACTCACCCCACTGGAGCCTGTGGGGAAATCCCTAACTCACCAAGGGTTTGAGACCCATTGGTTACTCTCACCTTGTAGGGTTGGCTTCTCTGCCTCCAGCCCTACCATTCCCAATGGGCACCAGGCACCACTGCACTAGATTGCAGGTAGGGGTTCACATGTGTGAAGGATCCCACACACTAGATGTCAAGGGTTGGGATAGGGAAAGAATTAGGTTCCATTCACCTACCAAATTAGTACTTTCTGAAACTGTACATAAACCAAAATAGTTTTTGTTCTCTGAATTTTGTGATGTGGTTCTCCAGCACCAAAAAAAAAAAAGGTTACAAATATGCATGTTTCAAATGAAAGCTTGCATCATCTTAAAGAAAATTGCTTGAAAAAATGTATATTTGGCAAAAATGTGTACAAAAATGTATATTTAAGGAGAAATGTGCAGTGAAATGATCAAATATCTTTTTATCAGGTCTCTCTTACTCTCTCTTTTTAAAAAAATACAAACCAATGTGGAAATGTGGCAAATGGAGCATAAGAGTAGAAAACTGAGAAACCAAGAGAAACTGAAATTGATATTCATCCACTCCTAATAAAGGGGGAAAGTTCTGGCCTAGTCTTATCCCCAACACCAAGTTTGCAAGGATTTTTTTTTTTTTAATGGGGGATTATTCAGTCATGTGAGTCCCCAGCTGTAGTCTGAAATGGTAAAGCCCAGATATAGCTTTACCACTTCAGTGAAAATTCAGCTGCTGTCTAAGCTAGCAAACTGATAACTGGTTCCTGGCCCATTAATAGAAAATGTGCATGCTGGAGATTTTGACAGTACAGAATACAAATTTATCCGGTTTGTAAAGGTTGGCTGAATTGTGAGTCATTTCCACCAAGAGCCATTCTACATTTCAGAAAGTTAAAGAAGTTTGGTAATGCATGTGTTTTGTCCACATTCAAACCAGCCAGGCTGCTTGTAGACTGATGTGGAGAAGGGGTTGTGGTTGTGGTTGTTGTTGAAGTGTATTTCTTAATCTCATTCTCACTCGCTGGATCATCACCTTGTCGTGGTGAGTGGGCTTGCACGTTGAATTGAATTGAATGAATCTTTATTTGTGTCAGCCATCGGCCATAGCAACAAAACAGCAATGCAATATACAAAGAACAGAAGTAAAAAGTCGATTATATAAAACACACTTTAGGGTCCTAAATCAGCAGTCAAACAGTGGACCTTACAGTATTCTGATTGTCACAGCTAAAAACCTTGCAACCTTTGCTGTCATCTGCTGCTCTTGATCTGCCAGGAGAAAGGACACTGTGGTAGTGGTTGGGCGACCTGGAATGGACAATAAGAGAGGGGTCATAATCTCATTCCTCAAGTCTTTATAAAGAGTGCAGCATGCACCACTGATTCGGTACTGCCATCTCCACCGGGCTTGCACGTTCCTTTGACCCTTGTGAGCAAAGCCGTTGGGAGTCTCGTACTCCCAGCAGGGTCACTCAAGGTGGTAAGGTCAAAGGGGAGGAGCTAGACAAAGAATGATCCAAGAAGTCCTCAATGGCAGAACAGACGGAAGGGAACAAGTGGTGTGTTACAATGGCTGTGAAGGCTGCAGCAGATAATAATCTACCAGTCGTCGTGATACTCATGCCATCGAAATAGAGCCTTACTGTGAAGACTATGCCTTGGTCAGTGTGCACTGATCTACTGTACACACATAACACAAATTCACACACAGGTGTCTTCCAAAAACCCATCCCAAACCCAAACCCCAAAAGTCCCATGGCGATTGGCAAATGGTAATAGGGGCAGGACCGTGAAATCTCGAAGCCCCTAGTCATGAACTGGCACATGGGCGGTGGATACAAATTCAGTCGCTCTCATTGTTTGCTGTGAACATCATGACCAGACCATATAATCTGTCTTTGTAACATTGGTATGTATCTTCTCTCTATTTAAGTCATTCTTCTTTATTCCAAATTTTTATGAGGCTCCTATCCACCATCCAGATCTAAAAACACTCTTTTGCTCCCTGTTATTTTAACAGCTATCCATCATGACTGATACCAGGAACTACAATTTCCAGGGAACAATATGATATGGTCTAGGTGCATCACACCACCTAAACACATCTGCTAACTTTTGAAGCTCAAAAGAGTTCTTAGGAACATGTCAGCTTTCCCCCAATACCTGCTAAGTCAATTCCACATTTAGCCAGATTTTGTTTACTCTACGAGGCCCCCAAACCCTTCCCCTGTAAATGACTTGACACAGACACATAATTTTAGTTTAAGTTTTTGGGCAAAATTTAGGCCATAACTTTATTGATTACATCAAAGTGAGCGGTACAGTGGTACCTCTGGTTGCGAACAGGATCCGTTCCGGAGGCCCGTTCACAACATGAAAGGAACGCAACCTGCAGCGGTGCGTCTGTGCACACGCGGGTTGCGATTCGCTGCTTCTGCACATGCGTGTGACATCATTTTGCGTGTCTGCGCATGCACGAGTGGCGAAACCCGAAATTAACCCTTTCCGGTACTTCCAGGTCACCGCAGGACATATCCTGAAAGAACGTAACATGAAGCAAACGTAACATGAGGCATGACTGTATTGGCTTAGGCATTGGCAACCAGCTATAACTGACTCCTGCCTCTCTGGCTGGTAGTCTAAAAGGGTAAACACCAAACGAGAGAGCAACATCAATGAAGACCAAACGAAGCTCACCCCGGGGTTCCTCTGGTCCTGGCATGGCCCTAGCCCCTCAAGTGGACTTCAGACAAAATCCAGGAACCCCCCCCCCCAGATTCCTTTACCGGAATACCCTATTCCTGGAGGGGCAGGTGATGGCCGCACCCCCCTTCCCACACATTTCAATAAGCCAATGCCTAATCGCCAAGCCTTACAAAGTTGTGATGTTTGCTAAGGGGGTAGGTGAAAACCAAGTGGTTACAGCCAATCTACCAAATGGAAAAATTCCTACCCAGCCCCTGGTCCAAAACAGGTGACCCAAACCAAAGCAAGGCCAAAGTAGCAACACCTAAAATTAGGGAGGGAGAATGTTCAGCAGCGCGAAGCAAGAGCCCCCAATTATGTCGTGCTACCGCTTTTATAGGCCCCGGGAGTCTGCTGACCCTCGCGATTGGCCCAAACAGCCTGGCTCGATCCCAGGACCTGACTGTTAGGCTTGGGCCACCCCTATAACTTAACTCACCAGGCCCATGCACAACCAGGACCTTCATTAAAGAGGATCCCATTTGCCTACATTCTACCCATTTGTGTGCAATTTTTCGTTCCATTACATACACAGAACAAAGCATGGGATAACAATTTGTGGAATAGGACATTCTTCACATTTCCAGTTCTTTTAAATGCTGGTTGTAGAGGCTGATTTTGACATTGGTAAACATGGAAATTCTGAATGTGACTGAGTTGTGCTAGTTCACATAGGGTGTGTGAATTGATTGCGTGCACATTCATCTCCATGCCTGATGTCTCCTATGTTAACATTATGGAAAGCAACTTAGTAATGAAAGCCAAGAAAGACTATCCAAGTTGTATAGACAAAAAAAAAAGTTTTCTTGAAGAAAGTTATGATGAAATAAGTTATGACCCATCTGCTCCAAACAGTAGATGACATTTTAATGTTACTGTTTAATGATACATTTGATTTCATTTTAGCTTATGTCCCATTTTTTAAATAAGGATGGAAAGGCACCAGAAGACAGAGTGCTACTTTAAATTTTTATATACTTCATGTACGCAAGCCCTGGAAACAAAGGAGCACGGTACAAAGAGGAAATGTCGTTAAGAGTAATAAAATAAATGCTCTACTAGAAACCTATTGATCTTTAGCAACTCTTGAAGGGAAACCAATGGCTCATAAAATTTTAAAAATAACAAGTTCATATAAGAATTACAGCTTTGAATTCAGGCATGTCTGAGACTCTCCTGATATAAATGCTTATTAAAGTTCCTTTAATATACATAATATCTTTAATATCTGAGTTTGATTCTGAGAGAATGATTGGATTTCATTTCAGAACAGGGATAGTGAAAACTCCAAATATATTAGTCATACTACACAATCGGTATCCTGGAATAGTAATCTGAAAAATAAAAAAAAAGGACAGAGCTAAGTTGAAAACAAAAATCCGGTTTAGGGAACTGTAAGGTGTTGTCTTATCTGTAGTCACCTATATATTGTTTCAAAGTGAAGAATAGGCACCTTAGGCCAGCAATGTGGACATCACCTCCCTTCTCCCATCTGACATGTTTCTATACTGAGCCGAGAGGGACGCGGGTGGCGCTGTGGTCTAAACCACTGAGTTTCTTGGGCTTGCCGATCGGAAGGTTGGCGGTTCAAATCCCCGCAACAGAATGAGCTCCTGTTGCTCTGTCCCAGCTTCTGCTAACTTAGCAGTTCGAAAGCACACCAAATAGGTATCGCTGCGGTGGGAAGGTAAATGGCATTTCTGTGCACTCTGGCTTCCATCACGGTGTCCCATTGCACCAGAAGCAGTTTAGACATGCTGGCCACATGACCTGGAAAGCTGGCTGTGGACAAACGCCGGCTCCCTCAGCCTGAAGTGAGATGAGTGCTGTAACACCATAGTTACCTTTAACTGGACTTAAGCATCCAGGGGTCCTGGTCCTTTACCTTATGCTGAGCCAAACTGGATGCTACTTGAGTCCAATCCAAGTATTCTAATCTCTCGTGCAATCAGCTAAAATACGAATGGCATGACTAGGTTCCCAACACCCACTGGGTGCTGTCCCCATCAGCCTCCAAGAGTTGGGGGTGATAACCTGAGACTTTTTTCTCCCTGAATGCTTCCTGTGCAGTTTAGAACTCTGATCTTCCAGAGCTATAAACAAGTAGAGTCAATGTCTTCCTTGAAGACAACTGACAGGGACAGAGTTTGTCCCCACTCTTTTAGAAGACATCTGAAGGCAGCCCTTTTTAGGGAGGTTTTTAACATTTGATGTTTGATCGTGTTTTTAATAGTGTGTTGGGAGCTTCCAAGAGTGGCTGGGGAAACTCAGCCAGGTGGGCAGAGGAAGAAGAAGAAGAAGAAGAAGAAGAAGAAGAAGAAGAAGAAGAAGAAGAAGAAGAATTATTATTTCACATAGTTCTAATCACATGGCAGACTTGAATGCCCAAAGAGGACATAGAAACACATGATGATGACCACTGATCCAGGTCTCTTCCTGATAGCTCTCAGTAGCTCATAGTGGGAAATGGCATACAAAAATATGTATATCAGGGGAAATTTTCACTAAAATTGTCAATTTTCATGAAAATATGCTGCTGTTGTTTTTTTTTAGAAAAAACTCAGACTAACGTGGAAATATGGGGAACTGAACTTAAGAATGGAGAAATAAGTAGCTGGGAGATATAAAATTGATATATTTCTCCATCCCTGATATGGATCCCTCAGGTCAGTTACAGGAAAAAAGTAAAGGAACAGAGGCTGAAAAAGAAGGAACATTCTTATTCACATATCTTTTAACTTTCAATTTGTAACCGAACTGATTTATGTTCTCACCATCCTCATTCTATTGTTCTTCAATGATGTATTTTGCTTTATATTTTATTGTTTTATTTATATGGAATATGGAACATGTTTAAACTCTAAATCTAGGACAACTGCCGCATGATCAAGAAACAAAAAACTACAGTGGAGTTCTGGCTAAACGGCATACATGTTCTTTTCCTCATAAAATATCTGGTCCAACATACATATCTGGTTTTCTTTTGTCTTATCTCAAATTTACATTCACGGGTGGGGAAATAATTAAATTAATTCCTTCACATTTTTCCTTTTTCTCAGTAATGGTAATTTTTCTCAGTAATTTCTCAGTAATTAGCACTATAATTTTCAGGAAGGAAGACAGACACACAAAGATAAGCAGCAGAGGAGGTTTTAAAATATATGCATATACAGAATATGGGGGGTATACAACAAAATGTTGCAGTATGACGTGATAACTATTCAGGATCATTGGACTGTTTGGTTCCCCCTCCTCCACTAAATATTTCATTTAGTAATTTTGCAAACCTTGGCCTACATTACATATTGATTTGGTTTATGCAACTTGGTAAGCCGCACTAAGGCTTATCAAGACCAGAGCTATTTTTCTAGAAAAAGAGGTGCTGGGACTCACCATGAATGACTTCCTTGTTCCTCTTATCATGGCACCCACCTAAGTGGTGCCAGAACTGAGCTCCAGTGAGCTCTGGCTGAAAACAAAGGTCTGATCAAGACTGTGTAAAACTGTGGGATCCTGGAGAGAAACTCATAGCTGCCTTTCAGCTGCTCATAGCTCATAGAACTTCCCCAGTTTCCACCCACCCACCCTGCTTTGGTACTCTGAGCTAAGCCAAGGTGTGAATGAATGTAACTTTATTGTTTATAGCATGTTGCCTGAATCAGAAGCTGTAGTTAAGTTCTCTTCTCACTGGCTATGAGCTTTAACCAAGGTTTGTTCTAGGCTACATCTTGTGTAAAGCCATTAAGTCCTTGTTCATAATATAACCTACTAAGCTGAACCCTGGCTTAGCTCAGAGCAACAATAAAAAAGACTAGGAAGAGGAGAGAAGAAGAGGTGAGCTATTCTCTGTGAGCCCACAGATTATTGTACTCTCAATAAACCATAGTTTGGTTTATCATGTCATGAGAACCAGCCCATTCCTTGTTACTAATTCAGGGAACTCTGTGACGGTAATAGGGGATAGGGTAGACAAAACGGAATTAGAGTGGTACCTCTGGTTAAGAACTTAATTCATTCTGGAGGTCCGTTCTTAACCTGAAACTGTTCTTAACCTGAAGCACCACTTTAGCTAATGGGGCCTCCTGCTGCCGCCACGCCACCAGAGCACAATTTCTGTTCTCATCCTGAAGCAAAGTTCTTAACCCGAGTTACTATTTCTGCGTTAGCGGAGTCTGTAACCTGAAGCATATGTAACCTGAAGCGTATGTAACCCAAGGTACCACTGTACAGTGGTACCTCCGGTTAAGAACTTAATTCATTTCGGAGGTCTGTTCTTAACCTGAAACCAGTAGCGTAGCGAGGGGGGTGCAGGGGGGGCCGGCCGCACCGGGCGCAACATCTGGGGGGGCGCGCTTGCACTCGCAGCTCTCAGCCCCTACTAAAATCCACGGGTTAGGGGGCGCAAATTACTTGCCTTGCCCCGGGTGCTGACAACCCACGCTACGCCACTGCCTGAAACTGTTCTTAACCTGAAGCTCCACTTTAGCTAATGGGGCCTTCCGCTGCCGCCACATCACCAGCGCACAATTTCTGTTCTCATCCTGAGGTAAAGTTCTTAACCCAAGGTACTACTTCTGGGTTAGCAGAGTTTGTAGCCTGAAGCATTTCTAACCCAAAGCATTTGTAACCCGAGGTACCACTGTATAGATAAATGTAGGGTGGGAAGTTGCCCACATTGCCCAATAGGTAAATGTTCAGCGACACAATCCTACCATTCAATAAATCCAGTGTTATGCTGTTAACAACATTTTCCCCCTTTGATCTTGACATGCAAATTAAACAAATTATGCACGTAGCCTTACTCGATTATTATATAATCTACTAACAGCCAGCTGGGACAGGCTTCAGTTGGGATGGTTAAGAAGATTATGTGAGGCGCTTTAGCGAAATGCATTGTGTTGGTATTAAAAATACTCGTAAGCACAGAAAATACCATTTGTTCTGCCAATGTAAGAGGATGTCACAACACTATGGTAAGAAATAGCACTGCTAGGTTTCATGAAGATTATCTGTGATAGTCTTGAACTAAAGAAGATGACAGTAGCTACTCTGGGTATGGATAAGGAAGAGAATGTTTCTGTGTGTTCACCTTTCTGTAGAGAAATGACAAGTGCCTGTTATAAAGGTAAAGGGATCCCTGACCATTAGGTCCAGTCAGGACCGACTCTGGGGTTGCGGCGCTCATCTCGCTCTATAGGCCGAGGGAGCCGGCGTACAGCTTCCGGGTCATGTGACCCGCATGACTAAGCCACTTCTGGTGAACCAGAGCAGCGCACGGAAATGCCGTTTACCTTCTCGCTGGAGTGGCACCTATTTATCTACTTGCACTGGCGGGCTTTCGAACTGCTAGGTTGGCAGGAGCAGGGACCGAGCAACGGGAGCTCACCCCGTCTCAGGGATTTGAACCGCCGACCTTCTGATCGGCAAGTCCTAGGCTCTGTGGTTTAACCCACAGCGCCACCCGCCAGTAAAATAGGATGGGGAACCTCAGACCTGTGAGTAAAATGCATCCTTCCAAGTATTTTTATCTGGTCTTCAGGATTCTTCCCAAGCCCCATCCTCTCTCCAGCCATGCAATCCATTTACATCTCTACTGGGATATGGCCCTTGGAACATTGCGCAGAAATGGAATGTGCCCCTTCAGCTGCAAAGAGTTTCCCGTCCCTGCTGTAGAAAAAGGTGGAAATGTCGTATTGCTCTGAAGCTGTGCCTAAACCAAAGCTGAGGTGGATCCAGATAATCAGCTTCACCCAGGATTACTTTCAGTTCCTCTACCACCAGATCCCCTCCAACATTTATCCGATGAAAATAGAGACATCCTATATAACAACAAAAGCATCACTGATGCTTTTGAATTATGGTGCTGGAGGAGACTCTTGAGAGTCCCATGGACTGCAAGAAGATCAAACCTATCTGTTATGTACTGAATTGAATAGGATCCAAAATGCAGCAGTCTGATTGGTCCTAGAACAATAGGATTCAGAATGCAGCAGTCTGATTGGTCCTAGAACAATGCAGCAGTATGATGGTCCACAGGAGCCACCTAATCCAGCTCCAGGTGGAAGGGAATCCACAACCTGATTGGCCTACAGGAGAATCCTGGAATTAGCCAATCACGTGCAGCCCATTGTGTAAATAATGTATATAAAGCAGACACTGTGGGGGAACTAACCCATTCCTCCTCACCACTATGAACTGAATAAAGAGCATGAAATCCACTCTCGACTCCGAGTACGGTATATTTCACTATCCATTCTGAGGGAAATCAGCCCTGAGAGCTCACTGGAAGGACAGATCCTGAAGCTGAGGCTCCAATACTTTGGCCACCTCTTGAGAAGAGAAGACTCCCTGGAAAATACCCTGGTGTTGGGAAAGATTGAGGGCACAAGGAGAAGGGGACGACAGAGGACAAGATGGTTGGACAGTGTTCTGAAAGCTACTAACATGAGTTTGACCAAACTGTGGGAGGCAGTGGAAGACAGGAGTGCCTGGCGTGCTCTGGTCCATGGGGTCGCAAACAGTCGGACATGACTAAACGATCATAACTACATACACTTCAACATTTCTTCGATGAAAACAGAGACATCCTAAGGAAAAGCTGGACATTCTCCAATCAGAAACCGGGATGGCTTCTGTAAATCTGGGACTGTCCCTGGAAAGTAGGGACACTTGGAGGGTTTGCCACCACCTATGTTGGATCATAACAACACAGCATGGGTCCAAAATTGATCAGGTTGCTTCCAAAAACTACAGAGCCAGGTGCCAGATTAATATTGTTGTTGCTGCAGGCCCCCATCAAATACTAAAGAGCTTCAGCCTCTGTAAATTTATTTTACACAAATTTAACTTGGTGGAATCTACACACAAATAAAATACATTGCAGTTAAAACATACTTAAAACATTTTATTTGCAGCTGTATAGCTGAGTTCTTTGAGTAATCCACATTGAAATCATTGGGGTTATTTCTGAGAAGTCCCGTCTTGGATTTCACTGCATGCTGTCCTTAATTATTCTTAGACTCTATGGGCATAATTCAACATCACACTAATACTGTCTTCTTATCAGGGTAAGCATTTCTGCTAGCCAGGTGGAACAATTATTCCTCTCTTCCACATGCTGCTTTGGAGGTTCTCCTGACCCTCCAGAGTAGATTTGGAAAGGTGCAGGGATGAGGCCCAAAATCCCATTATGTTCGTGGGAATCCTTGCAGTAGCTTCCGCTAGTAGACCAGGTGAGTTGAACCCAGCTCTGTGTACTGAACAGAGTTATATTTCAGCTGAATATCAGCAACTGACAGCTGAATATTGTGGAAAGCCTTCTATGACAATGGAATAGCATTTGAAATGGAAGGGGCATCAGAATTAAATGCCAAATTGTGCCAAGTTCTCTTTCATTTGTTTAAAGTGGTACAGGACAAAACTCAGGGAAGCACAGCAAAATATTGTGACAGGAGTTCACAGATACCTGTAGACTAAAATGCAAGATTGCAGGTGTTCAAACAGAGCAGATGGTACTTCCTTATTGACTTATAAAACAACGTACTTATTCAAGGAAGCTCAGCAGAGGCTGGTAGCAGTAATTTATTCGCTCTACATTTGCTTTTATATAAACAACGTCAGCTTCTTCAGAAATGCTTATAATTCTGCCTTTTACAAAATGACTCTCCTGAATGAATCATTTTGTTAGTTTGCAGTTTTCCTATCACCTTCATCTTATTCAATAGTGCCGCTGAAACATTTATGGCTATTTATTTATCGAATTACCAGTAGGGAATTAGAGGCTAATGCATCTTCCCAACAACAAAGACTTTGTCTCAGAATGTGCAGGAAGCTTTACAGATAGAGACCATTGGAGCACGGGCAACTCGAGACCATGTCAACAGTTTCATCAACATTGCTCCAGCTTTCAGTACATGTAGTCAGTCATACCTTGGTTTTCAAACAACTTAATTCTCAAATGTTTTGGCTCCCAAACGCCTCAAACCCGGAAGTGAGTGTTCCAGTTTGTGAACAATTTTTGGAAGCCGAAGGTCCGACATGGCTTCTGCGGCCAATCAGAAGCTGTGCTTTGGTATCTGAATGTTCTGGAAGTCGAATGGACTTCCAGAACGGATTCTGTTAGACTTCCAAGGTACGACTGTACTGTTGAACTACAATTCCCATCATCCCAGACCCCTTGGGACCAATGAGAGCTGGAGTCCATCAGTATCTGGAAGACCATAGGTTCTCCACCCTCATGGTGGAGTATGTTTCCGAGCACAATTCAAAGTGTTGTGCTGACCTTTAAAGCCCTAAACGGCCTCGGTCCAGTATACCTGAAGGAGCGTCTCCACCCCCATCATTCTGCCCGGACGCTGAGGTCCAGCGCCGAGGGTCTTCTGGCAGTTCCCTCATTGCGAGAAGCAAAGCTACAGGGAACCAGGCAGAGGGCCTTCTCGGTAGTGGCGCCCACCCTGTGGAACGCCCTTCCAGCAGATGTCAAAGCGATAAACAACTACCTGACATTCAGAAGACATCTTAAGGCAGCCCTGTTCAGGGAAGTTTTTAACGTGTGATATTTTACTGTATTTTTGGTTTTTATGGAAGCCGCCCAGAGTGGCTGGGGAGGCCCGGCCAGATGGGTGGGGTATAAATAATAAATTATTATTATTATTATTATTATTATTATTATTAGGTCTGAGTTTGGAGGCCATGGGAACCATGAGCTCTTCTAAAACAAGGGCTAGATATACTATTATATTTTCTGCAAAACAGCACTTATTCCATAATTCTGTTCTGGTTAATGAAAACTAGATTTGAGCAAAGAGGCTGCTGGGATAAAGAATTGGAGAATTTGACCCAAACTGGCTTCATTTCATGTGATTAAATCAGTGGTATAGCATGGACAGGGGTACCAACTGGAATAAAATATAATAATTAATCACATGAAATGGTGTGCACGCATCATTTCAAGGGAAATACTCATGAACCTTCAGGGGTCAGCCCCCTCAAATGTTTTATTGGCACGCCAAAGGGACCTCAGTCCCTAGGAGTTGGTTCCTATGGTGTGGAAGGGGACACAGGGGCAGTTGCCCCAGACGCAAAATTGTTAGGGGTTGCAAAATTTCAACTTCCATTGCCAGGCTCTGTTGAAAACGGCTTCTCCATGTCAACCAGGAAGTGACCTCTCCAGACAATGGAACAAGTTCCCTTATCTTATCTCTGCAGCTGTGATCTCCTGTGTGATCTAGACGCAGTTAAGCAGTTGAATGTGCATGCATACACTATCGGCTTTCCTCCCACAGCCTCCATGCAGCCCTGGGCTCAGGCAACCCACGCTATGCCACTGGATTAAATAGATCCTCATATAGAACTTCAACTGTGTACCCTAGAACAATGATGCTAAAGACGAAGACATGGCTTTGCACAGCACCACACAGGTGCATTGCTAGTAAATGGCCAGCAGTGTCCTGCATGGTTCTGGGCAAAGACATCAATAACCAATCCTGGGCACTTGTTGCTATTCACCAGCAAGATGTCTGCCTGATTCTGCACAAGTTGCTGTGCCTCTAGTGCTTTCACACCAGCATTGCTGCTAAAATGACATTTCTACTTTGGGTTGCTGTTTGGCAGCAATGGGTGTTTAGGGGTAGGACCATAACTCCGTGGTAGAGCATCTGATCTGCGCACTGAAGATCATGTTCGGTTCCTGGCATCTCCAGCTAGTGGTGGGAGAGATGCCAATCTGAAACCCTGGAGAGCGGTTGCCGGCCAATGTAGACAATAGTTAGCTAGATGGACCAATCGTTTGACTCAGTGTAGGGCAGGTTCTTACGTTATTGCTTTGGGGCCCATCTCAGCTGTGTACATTGCCACAGGATATTGGTCAGCTAAGGGTTTATATGGGTTCCAGTGGCAAAGATGTGAACAAACTTTGCATTGTCTGGGATATGAGTTAGTGATTAATGCTCTTTCTTGTATCGCCCTGTTACTGATGGCAAGTGTCTTATCTGGCATACGCAAGTAGCCATAATAAAAATATTTCAGTTTGGTGTAAATGAAATACACTATGCTGTGTGAATTCATGTCCCCTGTGATATTTCCATTTAGCTGGAGCAAAATAGGCTTTGACTCTCCACGGCGAAATGTCAGGAAATGCATTACTTTTCATTTTCAGCCTCCAGGAGAAATATGAACTTTCAATGGATATCTTGCAAACAAATGATATTCTGATGGAATAATTCATTATTCTTCGGTATCCTCACAACAGCACTTGCTACCTTTGCCTCTTTTTATGAAGCTTGACCTTGTTTCGTTCAACTCGGCACGTTGAATAGGCTAAATGAAATCTATATTGTTGTGTTGACGGGTCCAGATGGGCGGCTGACCCTACTTGGCAAGTAAACCCCCTCACATACAAGCATACACACAAATCCCACACACAGAATGAGGGGAAGACAGGGACAGCCTGAGACATTTTGCTGCCTCAGGTGAAAAACAAGATAACATCCCACCTTCCACAATTCAGTTCCAGATTTAGAGCCATCTGGACTGGCAGTGAATATTACTTCAACACAGGCAGTGGGACTATGTATGTAATAAAGGGGAGCAAAATTGGGTGAAGGTGTCCTCTTTCGTTTGTCCCTGTACTGGTCCCGTGGGTTACCTGAGAGGCGAGGTCCAAGTCCGGTCTGTAGTCAAAGGTGCAACGTGGAGGCAGTCCGTAGTAGCTGAAGCTGGATGCAGGGCAGGGAGTCGGGTGAAGTCAGGAACAGACATGCAAGCAGGGAGCCAGGGCTGGTCAGGAGCTCAGGCAGGAAAGCAGGACAGGGTTCAGGCAGGAACTAGCAACCAACGAAGTTGCTCCCACAACTTGGGACTGGGGCTGGCCGGCTTTTATCTGCCCCGAGGCATAGGGCGGCCCTGATCCTCTGGTGACTCGCCTCTCCTGCCCTGGAGGCGAGCACTCCTCCTGTGGGAACTTAGTTTCCTCTGCCTCTCTGCCCTGAACCTCTGCAGCTGGAGGGTTACTGGATCCAAAGGCAACCTCAGCTTCCTCTGACGGGGCTGAGAGTGGAGCACCTTTAGGCAATGGGCCCTCCATCACCTCAGGAGCCAGAACAGACTCAGCTGATGCCTGTACCTGAGGATCCAGGACAGGTGATGACCCTTCATGCTCATGCCCCCAGCCCCGGCTCAGCTGGTTCTGGAGGTGGGGAATCCTGTGCAGGCTGGGATCCCTCAGGTTCAGCATCTGAGTCCAAATCCCAGGCCATCACAGTCCCCATGCTAGTAACCAACCATACTCTGGGTTCCCCCCAATCTCTCTCATCGCCAACTCTTCAGTAGCTTTTGTTGCCTTTGGTGGCTATCTATCTCTGCCTAATGAAGAACCTCCTTTTTCAGCCCCACTTCTTCTTTGGCGATCACTCATAGCCAAGTAAGATTGTCTTCCATGAACACGGTCTTAACAGTGAGTCTGTAAGTGACCATGGAGGCCAATTCTAGACCCACACATCCTTCCACAGTAGGGTGATAGGTTTCCTGGCGGGAGTTTATCACGGTGAGGGTTTACCAAGCGTGCCTTCCTCTTAGCACATTTCTCCCTTTCGTCCTGAGTTCGAGCGTCTTCATAGCCCTTGACACCTTGGGAAAAGGCTGTTCTCCAATTGGAGTGCTCACAGGCCAGGGTTTCCCAATTGTCAGTGTTTATAATCCTTTTTCTTTTAGATTTGCTTTGAGAGAGTCTTTAAACCTCTTTTGTTGACCACCAGCATTACGTTTTCCATTTTTAAGTTGCCTTCTAAGTAGCCTTATGGTTTACTACATGCCTGTGGTAGTGGAACCAGAGACAAAAATGAGCCAAGCAACAAATATAAATTCTACATATATGAAATATGCATGCAGACACACTCTCCTCCCTATCTTCCACCCAAGCAGCTTAGGCTATATACACACTACAGTACCTCAGGTTACATACGCTTCAGGTTACATACGCTTCAGGTTACAGACTCCACTAACCGAGAAATAGTACCTCAGGTTAAGAACTTTGCTTCAGGATGAGAACAAAAATCATGCTCCGGTGGTGCGGCAGCAGCAGGAGGCCCCATTAGCTAAAGTGGTGCTTCAGGTTAAGAACAGTTTCAGGTTAAGAACGGACCTCCAGAATGAATTAGGTTCTTAACCCGAGGTGCCACTGTATAACTTTAAAGCATATTCTTTCCTTCAAAGAATTCTTTGGCACTGCCATTTCTCCCTCGCAGAGTTCTCCACACCCTTTCTTTCCTAGTTCCTAAGTTATTCAAGCACATATCGGTGGCCTGCCATGCAAATCAGCAGACCCTCCAAGCCAGAAATCTCTGGCTTTTGTGTGTCTGGAATATAGCCAAGGGTAGAAAAGTAAATGTCACATCAGTTGGTGTACCCACCTAGGCCTCTTTCTTCACCTTGGGCACTTGGCCTTTGGAAGGTTGCCCACAAAGGCAGCCCTCTGGTTGGAAACAGTGCCCTGCCCTAAATTAAATACATTAAAAATGTTTCCTTGAGGAAGTTGTTTTATGAGCACTCACCCCAAAGCGGACAATAAAATTGTAGTAATGGGTAATGAATCATGTCTGTTTACACAGACCTTCCTTCAGGAGAAACCATTCCTATTACCAGAGATATAATGTTGCAGCATCAGTTTAATTTTTCAGAAGAAAAGGTGTGTCCCCCCCCCCTTTCATAACCAAGGAACCCAATTTACATTTTCCCCATTATATTTGCCGTGTGGTGACGGATATTTCCACAAGAGCCTAAATGAATAACAGCTTGATGGCACGAGAGACAAATTTCTCTAATTATTAACCCTCTCCCTGCACTCCATGACTAGGCATATAAGAGGTACTTTTCATTCCATTAAAATCAATTATGAAATCAACCCCCTCCCTTCTCTTATTTAAAAATGTGCTATGGCAGCCATTTTATCGCTTGCTGGCAAAAAGCTTCTGCATTATAGTTTGTCTAGGGGAGTGTTTTCTGCCTCAGCAGGGTAAGATTAGCATTGACATTTGTCATGAGCTCTGTGGAAGGACAGCAGGAATGAGGCCTTAATCTTGATAGCAGTTTTTGGTTTTTTTTTCTCTTCTACTATCCTTGGAGTTCCTGCCGATAGTATCACACTAACTCCAATATTACCATAAAATATTGGAAATACCATATGGATACCATTTGTGAATGCTTGCTGAGATTATTATTTTTTTAATGTGCTTTTCACACAATAAATATTTATAACTTTGTGTGAAATAGCATGGAGATTAACTGTGAAAAAACAGAACTTTTCTCAAAAAGTTGAAGACTTTTAACAAGCCCAGAGCTTTGCTTAGTAGATGACTTCAGGGTTTATTTTCCAAAGGAAACAACTGACCTTGAAATTAAGGTCATGGTGATGATCGATCTGCCTCTGGTTTGTGACACTGCCGGCTACATGTGACTGGTGAGGGACCACACATGATGGAATTGCTCCTCCATGGAAGAATCATGGGGTGGTCTGAAGGCACCTGGTGTCAGAGACTGGGCAGAGGAGGAATGGTGGAAACCACCTCCCCAGCCTGACCCTTCCAGAGAAGACAGTTCAGAACTACAACAGGGGTTTGAGGGACATCATAGCTCAGAGGCAGATGAGGGGGGAAGCTGGGAAATAATGGGAGAGGAGGAAGAAGAAGCACCAGAGGGGCAACAGTTGATGGACACAGTGTCTTTAGAAAACATTACAGACCCCCGCTCTCCCAGAACCTGGCAAGCATTGAAAGTAGGAGAGCAGAGAGCTCAGAGGCAGAGGGCACTTCTCAGCACCCATAGTAATGACGCATGGAGGGAGAAAGGGAGAGGGTGGTGACTCACTTGGAGCAATGCCATTATTCCATTTCTAAGCCTCTCTCTGTGAATATTGAATAAAAAGCAGTTGGTAAGAACAGGGCCGTTTTACCTATAGGCGCTAGGGGTGTGGGGCACCCGGGCACCAGGCTCTCAGGGGCACCAGGCCGAGAGTCTGGGGCGCAAGAGTTGAGTCCAGGGAAGAGCCTGCCCATTGGTTGGAGCACCACTCTTCTGCGAACGGCTCTGTGCTGCAAGTTTGGAGGTGACCGAGCCAGTGAGACGCTGACGCAGTCAGCCGGCTCCACTTTTCTGTGCCCCTGGGACTGGGCAACCTGGGATGGACCCCAGGCAGATCTTTGCACCCTGGTGCAACATATGCTTGACAGCCCTGGGTAAGAACTTTTCCCTGTCTTATCCATTCCTGACAACCTACTGTGGAGGGTTGGTTCCTCTGACACCAGACACCTGGGGCTACCACCTTGCTGAAGCTAAGCAGGTCCAAACTTCTGCAACAGGGATGGAAATCTGTTGCCTTCCAGCTAACAAGCCCAGTGGTCAGGACGATGGGAGTTGTAGTCCAACTATTAATAATTAATTAATTAATTAACAACAACATCTGGAAGGCCACAGAATCCCCACCCCTGAGCTAAATGCAAAATAATGAACTATGAATGAAAGTTTCCTTAAAGCTCAACATTGTGAAAATAATGTTAATTCCAAAAATTAAAAAGGAAGGAACTTTTGCATGTGAGAAATTCCAGTAAACCTCCCCATCCCTGTGGCAGCTACGGGAACCCATCTTGCCTCCTAGGAAAGTGAGCTGGGGATGGAACTTGTTAATTGCATAGTGTATTAGACAGAAATGGTGAACTGGTCCGATAGATCTTCAATTTGCTCTCTGATGTGAGAATGGGAGCAAATGACTTGTTCAGTTCCACCTTGTGAGGTGGCTGTGTGCCACTGAGCATGATCAATAACAGTTATCCCTCAATGTTAAATTCAACACCTGTGTCATCCCAATATACTTGGCCTCTCAAGGGCATTCTGTTCATCCTCACACCAGAAGTTGAAAGTGTTCCAGCTGCATCCCCCAATTTCATGGACACAGCTACTGCTGTCCTTGTGATGAACAGATACCATATATTTGAGCTATTTATAATAAATCTTGGGGGGGGGGAGCACTACTCTATAGCATTTTTTTTAGCATAATAGTTAATCCTGTACGAAAACAATATATTACCCAGACACGATAAAGGACCATGCCAAGTTAAAACATAAATCTGAGTTGAAAATACTGAGGAACAGGTGGAGTGACAATATAATATAATCAGAAATGAGAAATATTTTCAGTTGCAAATCTAACTTATGATCTTCCATCTTTCTCTTGACATTCATAAACTTTTATGAAATGCATACAGCTATCTACCTCGGTAATGAGGCTAAAATCCAATAATTTCATTAGGGACCCAGGCAGTATGACAAATTAAACTGTAGTTAGATGCAGTTAAAAATTATCACACTGAACATGTCGGGAAAATGATGCATGCATGCACCCTCTGTGAGATTTGCTCACCCTAAGCAACCTATAACCAATAATGCAACTGGATATGAGTCCTGATATGAATGAATACGTTATGGGACTGATACTCTTGACTCAGTACATGGGTGATGAACAGCAAACACAGGAGGCAACAAAAGCCAGATACTACTAAAATATATCTGGTGTTTTGTTTTGTTTTTCAAATGGCAACTAATATTTCTGCCCAAGACCTGCATTTCTGTACATGCTATGTGGGAACATGTGCAAATTGGAGCAAGCAGAGGGCTAGACCCTGTGGACTTATGAGGATATGTTTGTGTGTGAGAGTATGCATTAATGCACGCTAGATTTATTATTATTTTTTTTAAAAGCCGTGTATAAGCACCTGCTGGTTATTTAGAGGGGAATAGCATGCACAGAACAGCAGGGGACATGGGTAGCACTGTGATCTAAACCACTGAGTCTCTTGGCTTGTGTATCAGAAGATTGGCAGTTCAAATCCCCATGATGGGGTGAGCTCCTGTTGCTCTGTCCCACCTTCTGACAACCTAGCAGTTTGAAAACAAGCCAGCACAAGTAGATAAATAGGTACCGCTGCAGCGGGAAGGTAAACAGTGTTTTTGTGTGCTCTGGTTCCCATCACTGTGTCCCGTTGCACCAGAAGTGGTCTAGTCCTGCTGGCCACATGGCCAGAAAGCTGTCTGTGGACAAACACTGGCTCCCTTGGCCTAAAGCAAGATGAGTGCTAGACCTCATAGTCGCCTTTGACAGGACTTAACCATCCAGCGGTCCCTTACCTTTTACCTTTTACCCACACAGAACAGCACAATGGTGTTCCTGAAACATATATCCTTGTAAGGTTCTGCCCCCTCTTCCCCATAATCTGTAGGATCACATCACACACCCTACATACCCTGCGTTGAGACATTGGTCCGTCCACACTATACATTTAAAGCAGTGTCCTACCAAATAATCTGTGAAAGTGTAGTTTTTTAAGGGGGCTGAGAATTTTTAGAAGATCCCTATTCCTCTCTCAGGGTTACAATTCCCATAGATCCCTGGGAAGAGGAGTTGCCTTTTAAACCTCTCTGGAAATTGTAGCCCTGTGATGGGAATAGGGGTTAGGGGTCTCCTAATACGTCTCAACGCCTTTAACTAACTACAAAGCACTCCTGGTATATAGCATAGAAGCCACACATACTGCAGCGTGATGATAGCCTTGCATTTTTATGTATATAGGAAGATATAGAAATGGATATTCCATTCATGGTTTATAGCATTGTTTTGTCCTGAGAGGTAGTGAGATAAGTCATACTGTTGTTCTAACTAATCTTCGACATACGACTGTCCAGTCTTTTGAATCACTCAGACCTCTCTTTCAGACTTAGGTATTCAAAGCCAACGTGTTTGCTTCCCAGATCTAAGCAGTACAATCTAAGCCAAACCTCTTCGCATCCAAAACAGCCAGACCTACATAAAAGCAATTTTGTACGCAGAGAATGGGGGGGGGGGTGACGACAACAGGTTGGGTTGACACCCAGGAAGCTGTTGCTGAGTGATAAATTCCTGGCAAATGGGTGTTGTAATGGAAATTCTGGCAGATTCTTACCGGAGCAGCACCCCCTTGTTATCTATTGCGGGCTGCATTAAACACGCCATATCACCTGATAAACACATCCCACATTAAATCTGATAAAACTTTAACTGACTCAACAAGACAAGGAGCTGAACATGATAAACAAGCTCATCTATCTGATCCATCAGTCCTTCCAACAGATAAGTAAACAAGCGAACATGATACAGTACATCACTGTCATGTGATTAAGGTCACCCTTTAAGGAATTGCTTTCTTCCAGAGTGAAATCTAAGGGAGAAAAGACATTCTGGCTGCCCTGGAGGTGCATGTGTGTGTGTGTGTGTGTGTGTGTGTGTGTGTGTGTTTTCCTTTCTCTGACGGAAGGGCACAAAAATATCTTAGTCCATGAGCACCGAGCGCCTTACAGTAAACACTAGCATTTTAAATGTGATGTTGACTTAAAGGTTTCCTGACATTATCTTCACTCCAGTCAGTACCGTTTTCTCATTTATGCAGAGCTCTTAGTTGCTTTAGCCTGCAGTTATATATTAAAGAGTGTACGTGTGTGTGTGTGAAGAGAAAACTGAATGCAATCTTTCAGTTGCACACTTCCTCAGCATCTACTATATGGCAGTAATGGTCACTTAAATTACATTTCCCAATGTCAAAATATTGAATTTCCCTCTATCAGTGATGTCCTTCAGATAGCTCGATGAGAGCGAAGTGAAAGCAGCAGCTTGCCAGTATTCATTTTATTTATTGCATTTATACAACACCTTTCTTCAAGGCAGTGTACATTATTCTATCCTGATCTTTTATCCTCACAATACCTTGGCATAGCTCGGGTTGGGAATGGAGCCAGAGCCAATGGCAGGCATCTAATTCTAGATTTTGACCCCACCCTGCTGACTTCTGCAAGGCCCATCCTGAAACTAAGGAGGGGGAAGCTGACAGCCGGTGTCCCTGTCTGGACTGGATGTAAGTAAGAAGGCAGGCAACTTGAGGACAATATGCCCTAATGGGCTGTCCTAATGAGGCTGAGAAACATCAGCCACTGGTCAATCACTGCATGAAGACACTTGTCCTAAAGGATCTTCACTGGCTTCCAGTATGTTTCTGAGCACAATTCAAAGTGTTGGTGCTGACTTTTAAAGCCTTAAACGGCCTTGGCCCAGTATACCTGAAGGAGCATCTCCACTCCCATCATCCAGCCTAGACACTGAGGTCCTCCTCTGAGGGTCTTCTGATGGTTCCCTCACTGCAAGAATCAAAGTTGCAAGGAACCATGAAGAGGGTCTTCACAGTAGTGGCACCCTCCCTGTAGAACACCCTCCCATCAGATGTCAAGGAAATAAAGAACTATACAACTTTTAGAAGACATCTGAAGGCAGCCCTGTATTGGGAAGTTTTTAATGCATGATATATTATTATGTTTTTATATATGCTGTAAGCTGCCCAGAGTGGTTGGGAAAACCCAGCCAGATGGGCAGGGTATTATTATTATTATTATTATTATTATTATTATTATTATTATTATTTGTTTCTTCCATCCAGAACTGGTGAACTCCCTAACCCACAGACCTAAGAACTGCTCAGCCAGAGTGTGTGCATTTTACTGGGAGTTTGTTTGTTTGTTTGTTTGTTTGTTTGTTTGTTTTAATATGATTTTTATTAATTTTTCTGTTTTGCAATTTCAGATAATAATAAATAATAAAATTATGATTATTATAAATTATTATAACTGTGGAGGGAGGATATGTACCCCTACTTCCCTTTCCCTCAACCCCCATGTATGCCACCTTGAGCTTGGAGAAAAACATGGGAGATACATGCAATAATAAATAAATGACTGCTGAATGGGAAGACACAAAAAGAAGCAGTCATCTTTGGGACACAGGGTTCGCCTTTTAGGATTTATGTTCTCCAAGAAATTGGGCGGAGCTTTTGGGGGGTGTTAGGCCATATGCATGGACTCAGAAGGCCTCCGTAAACATGTTCATATTCATGCAGTGTCAGAATTAAAGGAACAGTTCAAAGTCAGTCCTCAAACTGTCCTGATCTAAACATTCATGTCATTGCATTTGTCAGTTTGCATTTCTTAGTGCAGAAAGTATTGGTCTAATGTATAGAGATCTTTCCTATTCTAATTCATTCCAGAGGGTTCTGGAAGTTTCTGGAAGCTTCTCTATGTGTAAGAAGCTTCATGATGTTTGGGTTATACTTCCGGAGAAGCGGAATACAGCTGGTTTAAACAGATTCTCTTATCTCTTCTGTTAAGGTCATGCTGACTACAAATACAGTGGTACCTCAGGTTACATACGCTTCAGGTTACATACGCTTCAGGTTACAGACTCCGCTAACCCAGAAATAGTGCTTCAGGTTAAGAACTTTGCTTCAGGATGAGAACAGAAATCATGCTCCAGCGGCATGGCAGCAGCAGGAGGCCCCATTAGCTAAAGTGGTGCTTCAGGTTAAGAACAGACATCCGGAACAAATTAAGTACTTAACCTGAGATACCACTGTATAGGCTAGAAGGTGAAAACCCTTGGTTTCACTTTCTCTTTCTGTCTCTTTTCCTTCTGGCCTGGTGTTCTGTACATAGTATGCTTAGTGTTAGGTTTAGACTTCTTATAAGTTATTGTAAGTTTAAGTAAAATCTGCAGCAACTGGATTTCTTATGGACAGTGCCAAACCTGAATGTATTGAATTTATGACCATTATGCTCATTTGCCTTCAGTAGCAGTAAAGCTCTGCTGGATGAAATAATAATTGTCTCTGGTCTGTTTTTTTGGAAATCCTGCAACGTGTTTAAGTTTTTACTCTTGCTAACTATACATTGGAATCCGCTCTGGATCAATACTGAGTAGAATTTCAGTGATAGTATTTGTGTGCAATGTCACAGCAATGTCACCCTGGACTGAAATACTCAACCTTAAGCATTTAATTGTTGGCCAACGATCACACTGCTCTGATTCCATTTCCCAGGGTAAGATGTTAACAGCCATACCGTACTTAGTTGTAGTAGTGTTATTATACTTGTAAATTTCAATGTGACTTCTGGAAAGGAAAGTTCTCCTTCTAATCTTCCGTCAAGACTGCCCCAAAATTATATTCAACCATGGCTTTAAAGAGAACCATCAAATTCTAATACAGCTTTCTTTGTAAACATCTAACTTTAAGAAAAAAGCTTTAAAGCTTTTCGAAAAGATTTTTAAAAATAAAAATAAAAAATACAAACTTTGTAGCCAGCCTGAAAGTGTATACCAAAATTTAGCCCTGAGCAAAAGTTTTATAGTTGAGCTGTAAACCTTTGAAAAACAATGTGTTTATAATGGAAATGATTGCACAGCCTGAAGCACAGAGACTCCTCTGAGCATACCGATATAATAAATATACCTGGACTGCCAGAAACAAATTTATTGTGGTTGTTTTGATTTAATAGATGATCACTTTGAGCTCAAGCAAAACTCTGGCTTATCGTCGGAAACATTTAGATGGTGTGTATTTTTTAAAAAGGAAAGAAAAGAAACAAACAATGATGCTGCAATTAGAAAATGATGCCATAAAAGAAAAGCATGTAGATGATGAATTTAAAGATGCCTTTTGAGAAATAAAAGAGATGCTTAATTTTAGGAGTTCATGCCAGGGTGATAAACTAAATTTGCTGGATGAGCTTGCATTCTTTTGAAAGGTGATTTGGTTTTATTTACTATTTACAGGCATTGATTTGCCATAAAAGGTAGAGGCTGATTTTATTGCTTGGATTAGTTGTGTGAAAATGTGGTTGGCATGAACTATAAACAACTTTTAATGAACAAGCATATTGACTATGTTGGTTAGGGGGAAATGCCAGGATGTAAAAATATGGTAACAGTTCCTAACCTATACTGTACCCAAAGTGAATCCTGCACCTTGACAGAAAAGAACAGCAGAACTGAGATGGTGCAATCTCTTAAAAGGCTGCGAGTGCTAAATTTTGAGCCCTCTAAATTTTACGTTTCTCATCTTCAAATTGCAGATTTTACTGAGAAGCCAGCCAGGAAAATTTCTATTTGGCAAGCTTTCGGTAACTCCCAAGTCTTACAAATTCCTTTCCCTGCAGTAAAACTGTGGTGGTTGATATAATAGATGTTGAGAGCATCTTTCAGTACAATATAAGAAAAGCCACCGTGCATGTTGCATAGAAATCAGAGTGAAGTACCTTCAGGATTAGGACGATGTCTTTAAGAACATCTCAAGTTTTTATGAGGCTGCTCTGAATTTCAAAGCAACTGTGAAACTGCTTCTAAGAAAACAAGTGTCGCGTTGATCCATATTTCACTTCCAGAAGAGTGAGATTCAGTGAAACAGAAGGTCACATACTTTACTGCATGGGCAAATTGATTTCATGACCTAGGATTAATCAAAGTTCTAAGAACAACAACAACACAGACTCCGGGATGAAATCCATTTAAGAAATCACAGAATTAGATAAATTCAACAGTGTAAATAAATTTTGATGGATGTAATAATGGAATACTGAAAGGTTTAGTTGATATAAAATATGCAGGGATTTATGTTATGCAAAATGAACCATGGAAAGAGAATAAGGGAAGTCATTGATATTTTAAGGTTTTTTAAATGAATATGTTAAATTGTAAAACAGAAAATTTGATAAAATTACACACAGAGAGAGAGAGAAACATTGCTTTTTTCTAAAAAAAAATGTTTAGGGAAACTCTCATTTTGTCTCAAGAAAATCACCATTTTATAGTTCAAATCGGGGAAAATAAATACAGTAAATGGACAAAAGTACAAAGATTCACAAAATGTTTAGGGGTATGCGTACCCCTGTGCCCCCCCAGAAAAAGCACTGTGTGTATATATGTGTGTGTGTGTGTGTGTGTGTATATAGATAGATAGATGATAGATGATAGATAGATAGATGATGATAGATAGATAGATGATAGATGATAGATAGATAGATAGATAGATAGATAGATAGATAGATAGATAGATAGATGATAGATAGATGATAGATAGATAGATGATAGATAGATAGATAGATAGATAGATAGATAGATAGATGATAGATAGATAGATAGATAGATAGATGATAGATAGATAGATAGATAGATAGATAGATAGATAGATAGATAGATAGATATAGATAGATGATATAGATGATAAATAGATAGATAGATAGATGATAGATAGATAGATAGATAGATAGATAGATAGATAGATAGATGATAGATAGATGATAGATAGATAGATGATAGATAGATGATAGATAGATGAAAGATGATAGATAGATAGATAGATAGATAGATAGATAGATAGATAGATATAGATAGATAGATGATAGATAGATAGATAGATAGATATAGATAGATAGATGATAGATAGATAGATAGATAGATAGATAGATAGATGATAGATAGATAGATAGATAGATAGATAGATAGATGATAGATAGATAGATAGATAGATTAGATAGATGATAGATAGATAGATAGATATAGATAGATAGATAGATAGATAGATAGATGATGATAGATAGATAGATGATGATGATAGATAGATAGATAGATAGATAGATAGATAGATAGATAGATGATAGATAGATAGATAGATAGATAGATAGATAGATGATAGATAGATAGATAGATAGATAGATAGATAGATAGATAGATGATAGATAGATGATAGATAGATAGATGATCGATAGATAGATGATAGATGATAGATGATAGAGGATAGATGATAGATGATAGATGATAGATAGAGAGATAGATATGAAATCACAGAATTACTAGCATCTTGTTAACAAACCCAAGCTGCCTATATCTAAACTGGTCACCCAAGTGACAATGCACACAGTATCTTGCAAGGAAACATTGTAGAAAGTGAAATCCCCTTCGGAACATTTCCCAAGAGGCCGTCCATACCTTTGAGCCTATTTGGGTTTACAGTTCTCGCCTCAGCCTTTGAGGTCTCTGCCAGATCTGCTTTGATGTCACACTGGACCTGAGCCAGCAGAGTTCTTCCAGATGTTCTTTTCTTAGGCCTAGTACTCTCAAGTGTTGTGGGTGCATTGTGTTGAAGCAGGTTGTCCACACACCAGTTGATGTGTGTGATACCTCACTGTAAATGGAGGGAAAAGGCAAACAAATTCACTTATGCATTGTCTTTGCTTCAGATGGGAATGGGAATTATTTCTTTCTTTATTATTGATCAGTCTTATAGCCTACCATTTCTCCCAGAAGGGAGCACAGGGTGGCTAACAAGATAGAATTGCATGACAATATGGAAAAGCATAGACAATCAACATCATAAAATGGCAGCAGATAAAAGTTCTTATGGGGAATCTAACAATCCATATCTCCCCAAAGACAAAGAGATGACTATAGAAGTTTCACCCAAACATAGCCAGAGTGTGAGAAATACTCACTCTGAAGACAGTTCCATAATTTGGTTGAGGGGTGCACCACAGAGAATGTCCTGTCTCATATCAATGTCCTTCTCTCCAACTGATGAAATAATGTGCAGGGTATCTCCCACTGATCACAATGCTCAGGTCAGAAGATGCTTAGGAAGACACCCCTTCAAGTACTTGGATGGCGCTGTGGTCTTAACCACTGAGCCTCTTGGGCTTGCCAATCAGAAGGTGGATGGTTCGAATCCGCACGACGGGGTGAGCTCCCGTTGCTGTGTCCCAGCTCCTGCCAACCTAGCAGTTCAAAAGCACACCAGCGCAAGTAGATAAATAGGAACCGCTGCGTCAGGAAGGTAAATGGCGTTTCTGTGTGCTCTGGTTTCCGTCATGGTGTTCTGTTGTGCCAGAAGCGGTTTATTCAGGCAGGCCACATGACCTAGAAAGCTGTCAGCGGACAAACTCTGTCTCTCTCAGCCTGAAAAGCGAAATGAGCGCTGCACTCCATAATCACCTTTGACTCGACATAACTGTCCAGGGCTCCTTTACCTCTCTCTCTCTCTCTCTCTTGCTCTTGCTCTCACTCTATATATATAGGAACGCGAGTGGCGCTGTGGGTTAAACCACAGAGCCTAGGACTTGCCGATCAGAAGGTCGGTGGTTCGAATCCCCGTGACGGGGTGAGCTCCCGTTGCTCGGTCCCAGCTCCTGCCAACCTAGCAGTTTGAAATCACGTCAAAGTGCAAGTAGATAAATAGGTACCGCTCCGGCGAGAAGGTAAACAGGGTTTCCATGTGCTGCTCTGGTTCACCAGAAGCTGCTTAGTCATGCTGGCCACATGAGCCGGAAGCTGTACACCGGCTCCCTCAGCCAATAAAGCGAGATGAGTTCCACAACCCCAGAGTCGGCCCGACTGGACCTAATGGTCAGGGGTCCCTTTACCTTTACCTTACCTTGGGTTAAGAACTTAATTCATTCAGGAGGTCTGTTCTTAACCTGAAACTGTTCTTAACCTGAGGTACCACTTTAGCTAATGGGGCCTCCCGCTGCCACCGCGCCGCCACAGTACGATTTCTGTTCTCATCCTGAAGTAAAGTTCTTCACCCGAGGTACTATTTCTGGGTTAGCGGAGTCTGTAACCTGAAATGTCTGTAACCCGAGGTACCACTGTATACTATTATTAGTCAGCCAAAACTTCTTAATCAGGGGAACCGCCTAGGTTAGCAACAAAAACCCACTCAAAATTCAGGTGAGCAATGGAAGCCCAAGAGATCGTTCAATGCCTTCCAGAGCGCCACTCTCCCCATCTTGTCTTTGTCACCCTTCCAGTCATCCTTCCCTGCCTCTCCTTGCCTCCTCTTCCATCCTAACACCTACCATTAGTAGGAAGGTGGGCTGCATTTTGAAATTTCATTTCCTGCCAGGAAAAGATTCGGTCCTCCTCCACCGCTGACCAAAAATATATATAACACTGGGATAGAACGTGATAAATAATAACATGACAGTTCCGTGGGAAATAATGAATGTCCCCACAGCCTTCGTAGCCCTCCCGTAGGACAGACACACGAGCTCCAGAGTGCTATAATTTATAGAATTTTGATAAGGTACCCTATTCTATATTCATTAGATTTCTCTCTCTCTCTCTCAAAGCTCACCCAGACCAAAGCTCACCCAGACGAAAAATTTCAGAACAAATATACAATAGCACAGCAATGCATCATGCTTACCTATGTTCATTCAGCGTGAGGTAATATTATTTACTTTAATGGGTTGTTTTGTCAAATGTATACATCTTCATCTCTGTGGCTTATATAATTAGGGCCTGCTGTTTTCTTACAAAACATATGTTCTTGGAAACAAATCACCAATAATGCCGATCGCTCCATGCAGTATGTATGAGGCAGGAGCAAAGATCTTTTGTTCATTGAGCTATTTCGTCAGCGCTAGGAAGACATGGGCTCTAGGGCCGCAACTACTTCACAACTACATGGCTTCCCCCCAAAAAGAATCATGGGAGTTGTAGTTTGTTAAGGGTTTAAATAATTGTTAGCAGATCCCTCTTCACCTCACAGAGCTGCAGTTCTCTGAGTGGTTGAGCAGCCAATACTTCTTACCAGAGAACTCTGTGAATTTTAGCTCCCTGAGGGAAATAGGGGTTATTAACAACTCTCAACACTCTTAACAGACGCTGTTGCTTTGATGCTGGAAGACTGACAAATATCTCCACCAAATGGCCTTAGAGAAATTAAAATTTACGGTATGGAAATCAGCTCCAAGTACTCCGGAAATTCAACATTCCTCCTGTAGGTCAACTTAGGCCCTCTACACCTGAAGGAGCGACTCCACTCCCATCATTCAACCCAGACACTGAGATCCATCTCTCAGGGTCTTCTAGAGGTTCCCTCATTGCAAGACAGAGGGCCTTCTCAATAGTCATGCCTGCCCTGTGGAACACTGTCCGGTCAGATGCCAAGGAAATAAATAACTACCTGACTTTTAGAAGACATCTGAAGTCCTGTATAGCTAAGTCTTTAATGTCCATCTACAACTAAGATGAAGGGACGTGGGTGGCGCTGTGGGTTAAACCACAGAGCCTAGGACTTGCTGATCAGAAGGTCGGCGGTTCGAATCCCCACGACGGGGTGAGCTCCCATTGCTTGGTCCCTGCTCCTGCCAACCTAGCAGTTCGAAAGCACATCAAAGTGCAAGTAGATAAATAGGTACCACTCCGGCAGGAAGGTAAACGGTGTTTCCGTGCACTGCTCTGGTTCTCCAGAAGTGGCTTAGTCATGCTGGCCACATGACCCGGAAGCTGTCTGCGGACAAACACCAGTTCCCATGGCCTATAGAGCAAGATGAGCCCCGCAACCCCAGAGTTGGTCACGACTGGACCTAATGGTGAGGGGTCCCTTTACCTTTACCTTTACAACTAAGATAGCTGATAGGAGTCAGTTGAGGTCAGGATGTAGCTCCCTAATTGTTTAGGATCCTGTCATGGAGGGCACATGAAACTCCAGGCATTTTTCTTTTTTAAAAAAATATTTTTTATTAAACACTTTCAACATACCAAATTATCAATCCAAATAATCAATTGGACACCCCTGGCATTTTCCACGGCTCCTTTTATAATAGGCCAGCACAAGTGCTGTGCTCTTCTCACAGAAGGCCAATGAAAATGGGTTTTAAAAAAATTATTTAATAAAGACATTTTTCTCTATAAGAAAAGGAGGGGGAGTGTGTGGGTGGCTGCAGAGAGCAGCACAGATATGGTTTTTAGGAGGGGGAAGACACTGGAAGGGAAAGGGTTAAGAAACCCTATACTTTCACAACCCCTATCCCACACAATGATCTTCCACAGCAAGAGTATAGATTTCCTAGCTTCATTCTGTAAAAGAATAAGGGGTGGGGGGAAGATCATTGGAGAGGGAAAACTACAAGTGATTGGTCCCCGTGTTCATTTTGGTCCTAACAGTGCTGAAGTTAGATCGGTCCCTTTGCTTGATCATGAGCGCTGTCCTCCTCCATCATTAGGCAGAAGCATTTCTGTTGACTTCCCTGATAAAAGCATATTCACTTGCCCAGAATATATCCATTAGACACTTTGGGGCAAAGTGGTTATTGCTAAACGAAACTCTGTTCAGGTAAAATGCTTTAGAATTTACCAGGGCAATCATGTCACTTGAGAGCAATTACTTGCCATTTTCAAATCAATTTCAGATGGCCAAAAAGAAAACAGTGCTGTTCTTCCTAATTCCTATAATAGAAGGACTGGTTCTATGGTGCCTGATTGAGATTTAATGGCTTAAAAGCTTCATTTTTGTCTGTTAGCATGTGCAATTGTGTCAGTTGAACCCGTCTGTGGACAGCAGGCAGACTTCCCAGCAGGCTTTTCATAAACTGCTATGTCCTTCCCTGTAAAATTGCAGGGGTGCCTTATGGGTTTGGATGGTGTTTTTTCCCCCACTTGGAAAGTATTGCTTGCAAGAGATGGATGATGCTTGAATGTTCCAGGCATGAGTGCGGCTTAAAAAACCCAAAAAAACTAAAATACACAGCAGATACAAAGCATGATATTTATGGCAAGAGAAGATTTGTCAGCCTTACAGGCTGAGACAATCCCACTAGTTCTCTCCAGCAAGATAAAGTGGAGGAACTGTCAATAGTGCAACAGGGTTTGCCAATTACATGCAAATCAATAACACAAGGCAGACACCAGAACCACAAAGGCCGCAGTGGTTTGCATTAAGGAAGACATCCTACCAACAAGAGACCTGCTGGGAAGGTAAATCCCTGTTATTTCAGGGCAATTTGTCTCATTCTGTGAACGAACTAAGACCTACAATTTCCCATGTTTACAAGTAGATCTGAATGGAGGTGTCATGTTCAGCCTTGGCCCTTATCTCCTCTTCCCCTTGCTCTCTTTTTGAAAGAAAAACTAAGGGCAACAGCCACACAGGAGCTGCCCTGCATTCCCAGTTCAACGCATAGCGGCACATAGCCTGGAGTGGGAAATCAGCAAGGAAAATGACACAGCCTGCACCAGTCCTTTTCAGCTATTTGGACTGGCCGAGGACCAGCGCAGTGTGCATCTGGTTTAGATGAACCCCAATCCCTAGGTGAAGTGGGATGCCTTGGAGGGAAAGCAGGCTAGCTATAAGGTAAGGTTACCAAATTCCCCCCCCCCCAATGAATCCGGGGACACTTTTCAACTTCAATGGATTTTGCATGGGGACTGATTTGTAAATCCGGGGACTGTCCCCAGGAAATGGGGACGTCTGTTAACCTTACTATAAGGCAGCACAGGTCGAATCAAGGAGCCCTGAAGTGCTTTGTGGTATCTCGGTGACCCAGATATCAGAATAAATCTACAGACAAGTGTCTGCTGAAAGTAAAACTAACATCTGTAGGTTCACCATAATCCTAGGGTGGGATTCTCAGTGAAGGCATAACAAATTCTAGAGTAAGGAGAGGGCTTAGAACGATTTTTACACAAAAAATGTATCATGTTCATTTCTTGCCACCCCATAATGAATGTTCAATGACACAAATTTTTCATTATGCTGCCATCCTATACATGTTTACTTGGCTCTAAGTCCCACTAAATCAAATGGAATTTACTTCATGGTAAACATGCACTGTTAGTTGAGTCATCTGATGATGATGATGATGATGATGATGATTGCTGCTGCTGCTGCTATTTATACCCACCCATCTGGCTGGGTTGCAATCCTACTGGAAACTAAAAAAAAACAACACCTTTATCCCCTTGCTACCTTAATGTAAAGGAATACATTGTACCATTTTTTTCCTTATGTACAGATTGTTTAAATGGAGACACGCAGTTCAGTATACCACATTCACATCAAAAGATTTCCGCTGAATGCAGAACAACAACAAAATGATTGCAATTGACTTTCGGACTATTCACCACCACCGCCAAAGTTGTTGGTCAGCCTTTAAAAAGTAATTTGGGGTTTGAAGAAGACCTCCAGCAGTCGCTGAAACGTTGCCAGTTCCTTACACCATTTTGGCACAGTACATTTTTGTCAAGGGAAGCAAATTCTGCTATATGCATCTCGTGTGCCTAGAACCAACTATAAAAGTGCCCCTTTATAGGATGTGCCAGCAGCTCTTCGTGGCGATAACTTCCAGTGTTGTGCTCTTAATGTATGGAACTGTAAAGACAGTTATGCCATCAATAACCTCCAATTTTTCAGAAGTCAATAGTGCTTTAAAGAAGTCCACAAAGGGCATGAAACACAAGCATGCAAAAGCAAACATATTTAAAGAGAGCCAATAATGGTTGCCTGCAGAACATGTCACCCACCAAGTTACACCTGGTTGCCTCCAATGTATCGCTGCCTGACAGGTTCATGTTGGCAGCCTCTTTGTACTTACTATTCTAGAGGGGCAGCAAAAACAGGAGGCATATTAAGACCTTGGGAGGCTACTAGTAGAAGGATGAAGGGTCTCTGCCTCCCCAGATGTGGCTGGAAAGAGAGGTAGGAAGCCATGCTGAAAATGCATCTCCCCTCAATCTCGTCAGCATAGCCAATGAGAGTTTTAGTCCAACAGAGAAGAGATGTGGGATAACAATGATCTGTCCTGAGAAGCCATGTTCCTCCCTCCATCAGTCATCATTGGCATCTGCCATCCCATCAGGCTACAGCAGAGGAGGAAGGAAGGCTGCAGGACCACCAACAAAGTGTTGAGAGCAGCCATTTATTTTTTTGCTCCTCCTGTCCTCCAACTATTCCACTCCCAACCACTTATCAGAAGAACTAAGAACCTGTTCCTGTGGTTGCTTACTTCCTCCTCCCTCCCAATAATTTTACCTTTTGTGTCGTATCTTTTAAGAAGGTAAGTCTGAGGGAAGGGAGTGTATTTTTTTTTTGTAAGTGGTTCTGGGTTTTACTAAATAAAGGCCATGGGTGCCCTATCAATGTGTTAATTGCATTGCCCAATGTGTATCTTATTGCGTAATGTAGGGTTATACAGTAATCCTATCCAGGGCCTGTATAATAAACAAAAGAACTTGTGTGGCGAGGCCCCGTGACGACCCCATTCTCTAAGGTGCAAATAACTAGACAATATACAGCACATTGGTTTGGGGATCAAATAAGGCCACAACTTTATTGGTTACAGTTGTGAAGGTTTGGCCATAGGCACTGAGGTAAGCATGTCACTCCTGCCCATTCTCTGGGAGTGTTTCCGAGGGTGAAGACAGTGGGGTTGGGGATGCCCTATGACCTACGTCCAATTTGGGCATCCCCCAAGTGGTCCCCATTGGAGGAGTGGTATGACCCTAGCCCCCGTCTAGACATCAGAGAGCAGCCATTCTTCCTGGATCCCTTCAGGATATCCTTACCTGTGGACAGGTGAAGGCTACAACATCCCCTCTGACCAAGACTAGGCTTACTGAATGCCTACCGGCCTTACGAAGTTTTGACAATTACTGTGAGTTAGGTGAAAACCCAAATGGCAATTCGTACAGCAGTGACAGTCAGCTAACAGTCTTGGCTCTCAGAGCAGTAGGTGTGTTGTGTTGCTGTCCACCTCAGAGTCAGAGTTAGTCTGTAACAGTTAAATCTGTGTAAGACATTTTAGTAACTTAAGGATCACCTACCCGCATTACTGCAAGTAAAAGGTATATGTTATTTAGACTTTGAAAGAGAGTGTCTTGCATAATTTTTATAGGATGGGGAAAGAACTAATTCAAGGGCCTTCCGCATACTTTGCAAATGGGAACTAGAGTTCAATTCCTACAATTAGAGCAAACAGAAAACAGAAGTGAACATCTCCATTTGAAGGCAACTATGAGGAGGGGACATCTGCTGTTGTCCACATAAAGGTTGTCCACACAAGAAGGTTCCTATAGGGATGAGGAACAGAAAGAAAAAGAATTAGAAGAAGCTTTTGCCATCACGTTTCCCATGTGCGCCTTCAGAAATGATGCGCTGCTCTGCCTCCGCGAGCTGTGCGACACAGATCTCAGACGACAGACGGAAGCTAGGCAAACTTTTTAATAACTCCTTATTATGGATTGGCCCGATATGGAGCAATAGCTCTTTCAGGACAATCATGATGCATTATCCCAAACATCTGCTCACTGATGTCCTCATGCTGTGGATCTAAAAGAATTACAATTTATTATGTCAACACTTTGCCTTATTAATGTTGTATGAGACATTAGCTTCTCTGTCTGCCAGAACATTTGGAGAACAGAGTTCTCAGAAGTACCGCAAGCGGAATCCGAGGAAACACTGCAGGATAAAAGAAGCAACTTTTTGACACACACAGGTAGATATAGATCTAGATATATTGACAGGTTAACTAGTAGAAGATTCTCTATATACCCTGTTTCATTGTACATGTTTATGCTACATTTAGGACGTAGAAGTCTATAAGGCTAAAACAGAGTCCGTCAAAGTCAAATGAAAGACACTAGGATGATTTCAAATAATAACAGGGCCTTAATCATTTGCAAACATTCAAGGAAGTCACATATTTATAGGATGTATTTAAATTGGCCTTCAGATTCATCTTGCAACAGAATAAGGAAGGGAAGAGTGACTTTTTAAATGACCCTCAAGACCAGCACCATATTGCAGCGTGCGCTATATAATACGATATTGATCACAGCAATTGGGGTGGAGGGAGGGAGGGAGGGAGGCTATTCTTAGTGAAAGAAGGATTAAGATAAGGTTCCTCACCTCTGAGCTGTTGTTTGCCTTCCTCAGATTCATTCACAGGGCAATGTTTGCACATACAGGAATGTGTATTTACACGGTTCTGTAAGCAGAATATGCTAAGATGTTCTTGATTGAAACCCATTCATGATCAATGTTACTTTCGGGATGTCACATAGATATGGAGGTGAAGAGCTGCTACAAATGTAACAAAAAGAGACATATTTCCCCATTTGGGCTTCCAGAAAAACACAAGGACAGACCTCCCAAATAGACAACACTATTTAAAAAATCATCTGGGGAAATAGCATAGGAGAGGCTGGGAGAGAAAGCCACTTCCAACCTCGGGAGGAGGTGGTGCTGCGGGCTTCTCGCCCTCAACACTTGCTCGGAGGCTGGCTTCCAGCCCCGTGCGATCAGGGGAATCCTCTGTTGTGTCATCCCCCTGGCCAGCCAATCGGCTCATCTCCTTTAACCAATACCGCTCATCTCCTTTAACCAATAAAGTTGTGGCCAATTTTAGCCCATTAACCTTAATCCCCTTCATGGATTAACCCATTAATCCCCTTCATGGATCACTGCCTTGCCGTGGTGAAGGGGCTTGAAGAACTCAGAGAAGCTATGAACTATGCCGAGCAGGGCACCCAAGATGAACAGGTCATAGTGGAGAGTTTTGACCAAACGTGATCCACCTGGAGGAGGAACCGGCAAGCCACTCCAGTATCCCTGCCAAGAAAACTCCATGGACAAAGACAACAGGCATATAAAAGATATGACGCTGGAAGATGAGCCCCTCAGGTCGGAAGGCGTCCAACATGCTACTGGGGAAGAGCGGAGGGCAAGTACAAGTAGATCCAGAGCTGATGAAGCGGCTGGGCCAAAGCCGAAAGGACGCTCAGTTGCGGATATGCCTGGAAGCGAAAGGAAAGTCCAATGCTGTAAAGAAAAATATTGCATAGGAACCTGGAATGTAAGAACCATGAACCTGGGTAAGTTGGAGGTGGTCAAAAATGAGATGGCAAGAATAAATATTGACATCCTGGGCATCAGTGAACTAAAATGGACGGGAATGGGTGAATTCAGTTCGGATGACCATCATATCTACTACTGTGGGCAAGAAACCCATAAAAGAAATGGAGTGGCCCTCATAGTCAACAAAAGAGTGGCGAAAGCTGTACTGGGATGCAATCTCAAAAATGATAGAATGATCTCGATACGAATCCAAGGCAGACCTTTTAACATCACAGTAATCCAAGTTTATGCACCAACTACTTGTGCTGAAGAAACTGAAATTGACCAATTCTATGAAGACTTACAAGACCTTATAGAAGTGACACCAAAGAAGGATGTTCTTCTCATTATAGGGGATTGGAATGCTAAAGTAGGGAGTCAAGAGATAAAAGGAACAACTGGCAAGTTTGGCCTTGGAGATCAAAACGAAGCAGGGCAAAGGCTAATAGAGTTCTGTCAAGAGAACAAGCTGGTCATCACAAACACGCTTTTCCAACAACACAAGAGACGACTCTACACATGGACATCACCAGATGGGCAGCATCGAAATCAGATTGATTATATTCTCTGCAGCCAAAGATGGAGAAGCTCTATACAGTCAGCAAAAACAAGACCTGGAGCTGACTGTGGCTCAGATCATCAGCTTCTTATAGCAAAATTCAAGCTTAAACTGAAGAAAGTAGGAAAAACCACTGGGCCGGTAAGATACAATCTAAGTCAAATCCCTTATGAATACATAGTGGAAGTGAGGAACAGGTTTAAGGATTTAGATTTGGTGGACAGAATGCCTGAAGAACTATGGATGGAGGCTCGTAACATTATACAGGAGGCAGCAACGAAAACCATCCCAATGAAAAGGAAATGCAAGAAAGCAAAGTGGCTGTCCAATGAGGCCTTACAAATAGCGGGGGAGAGAAGGCAAGCAAAATGCGAGGGAGATGGTGAAAGATACAGGAAATTGAATGCAGATTTCCAAAGAATAGCAAGGAGAGACAAGAAGACCTTCTTAAACGAGCAATGCAAAGAAATAGAGGAAAGCAATAGAATGGGAAGAACCAGAGATCTGTTCAAGAAAATTGGAGATATGAAAGGAACATTTCGTACAAAGATTTCCACAATAAAGGACAAAAGTGGAAAGGACCTAACAGAAGCAGAAGACATCAAGAAGAGGTGGCAAGAATACACAGAGGAATTATACCAGAAAGAAATGGATGTCTCGTATACCCCAGGTAGTGTGGTTGCTGACCTTGAGCCAGACATCCTGGAAAGTGAAGTCAAATGGGCCTTAGAAAGCACTGCAAATAACAAGGCCAGTGGAAGTGATGGCATTCCAGCTGAACTATTTAAAATTTTAAAAGATGATGCTGTTAAGGTGCTACACTCAATATGCCAGCAAGTTTGGAAAACTCAGCAGTGGCCAGAAGATTGGAGAAGATCAGTCTACATCCCAATCCCAAAGAAGGGCAGTGCCAAAGAATGCTCCAACTACCGCACAATTGCACTCATTTCACACGCTAGCAAGGTTATGCTTCAAATTCTACAAGGAAGGCTCAAGCAGTATGTGGACCGAGAACTCCCAGAAGTGCAAGCTGGATTTAGAAGAGGCAGAGGAACCAGAGACCAAATTGCAAACATGCGCTGGATTATGGAGAAAGCTAGAGAGTTCCAGAAAGACATCTACTTCTGCTTCATTGACTATGCAAAAGCTTTTGACTGTGTCGACCACGGCAAACTATGGCAAGTTCTTAAAGAAATGGGAGTGCCAGATCACCTCATCTGTCTCCTGAGAAATCTCTATGTGGGACAAGAAGCTACAGTTAGAACTGGATATGGAACAACTGATTGGTTCAAAATTGGGAAAGGAGTACGACAAGGCTGTATTTTGTCTCCCTGCTTATTTAACTTATATGCAGAATTCATCATGCGAAAGGCTGGGCTGGATGAATCCCTAGCCGGAATTAAGATTGCCGGAAGAAATATCAACAACCTCAGATATGCAGATGACACAACCTTGATGGCAGAAAGTGAGGAGGAATTAAAGAACCTTTTAATGAGGGTGAAAGAGGAGAGCGCAAAATATGGTCTGAAGCTCAACATCAAAAAAACGAAGATCATGGCCACTGGTCCCATCACCTCCTGGCAAATAGAAGGGGAAGAAATGGAGGTAGTGAGAGATTTTACTTTCTTGGGCTCAATGATCACTGCAGATGGTGACAGCAGCCACGAAATTAAAAGACGCCTGCTTCTTGGGAGAAGGGCAATGACAGGCCTAGACAGCATCTTGAGAAGTAGAGACATCACCTTGCCAACAAAGGTTCGTATAGTTAAAGCTATGGTTTTCCCAGTAGTGATGTATGGAAGTGAGAGCTGGACCATAAAGAAGGCTGATCGCCGAAGAATTGATGCTTTTGAATTATGGTGCTGGAGGAGACTCTTGAGAGTCCCATGGACTGCAAGAAGATCAAACCTCTCCATACTGAAGGAAATCAACCCTGAGTGCTCACTGGAAGGACAGATTGTGAAGCTGAGGCTCCAGTACTTTGGCCACCTCATGAGAAGAGAAGACTCCCTGGAGAAGACCCTGATGTTGGGAAAGATGGAGGGCACAAGGAGAAGGGGACGGCAGAGGACGAGATGGTTGGATAGTGTTTTCGAGGTTACCAGCATGAGTTTGAGCAAACTGCGGGAGGCAGTGGAGGACAGAGGTGCCTGGCGTTCTCTGGTCCATGGGGTCACGAAGAGTCGGACACGACTAAACGACTAAACAACAACAACAACAACAACAACAACAACAACCTTAATAATGGTGTCCTGTGTCTTTATTTCTACTAGTGGGAGGCGGGAAGGCAACTTGCCACGTAACCATGTCTGAAGTCCTAGAGATCTGCTGCAAGTCGTTATAGACAACACTGAACTGGATGGACTCAATAGAAGGCAGCTTCCCGGGTCCCTATGTTAGAGCATCTGCTTTTCATACAGAAGGCCAATGGTTCTGTCCTTCGCATCTTCATGTTGCAGGTAGGAACATATCACTTTCCATTTCTTAGTGCAGAAATGTGTAGAGATCTTTCCTATTCTAATTAATTCAAAAGGCTTCTGGAAGCTTCTCTGTGTTAAAGAAGCAAGCAGATGGTTCAAGATGTTTGGGTTATACCTTCAGAGAAGTTGAGTACAGCTGGTTTAAACTGGTTCTGCCATGCTGACTATAAAAGTAAGGCCAGAAGGAGCCTAAATTTCTCTTTCTCTTTCTATCTCTCTTCCTTCTGGGGTGGTGTTCTGTATACAGTGGTACCTCAGGTTACAAACACCTCGGGTTACAAACACTTCACTAACCCAGGGTTACAGACTTCACTAACCCAGACGTAGTACCTCGGGTTATGAACTTTGCCCCAGGATGAGAACAGAAATCGTGCGTTGGTGGCGCAGCAGCAGTGGGAGGCCCCATTAGCTAAAGTGGTACCTCAGGTTAAGAATGGTTTCAGGTTAAGAACAGACCTCAGGAACGAATTAAATTCGTAACCACTGGTACCACTGTATAGTGTTAAGGTTTAGTCTTATTATAAGTTATTGTAAGTTTAAGTTAAGTCTGCTACAACTGGATTTCTTATGGACAGTGCCAATCCTGAATGTATTGGATTTGTGACCATTATGCTCATTTGCCTTCAGTAACAGGAAAGCTCTGTTGGATGAAATATAATTGCCTCTGGTGTATTTTTTGGGATTCCTGCAACATGTTTAAGTTTTTACTCTGCTAACTATACGTCAGAGTTTTGCTCTGGAACAATATTGAGTAGAATTCCATGACAGAGCACCCTCTGTCTAAAACCCTGGACAGTCAGTGTAGATCAGCCTTTCTCAATCTTGGGTTCCCAGATGTCGTTGTACTGCCACTCCCATCATCTCTGACTGCTGCCCCTGCTAGCTATGGATGATGGAAGTTGTAGTCCCACAACATCTGGGGACCCAAGCTTGAGAAAGGCTGGGATAAAGAATACCGAACTTGATAGATCAATTGACTGACTGACGAATCAATATAGAGGAGCCTCCAATTTTTCTCTTTTCCTTTTGTACTTGTGACTTTCTAAGCCATGGATGGTAAACCTGTAGCCCTCTTAGAGCTAGTTGTAGGTATTCTGACTCATTATTATTATTATTATTATTATTACTATTATTATTATTATTATTATTTGCAATATCTGATTGTCATGCTGCACTCAATCTTAGCCAAAAGGCCGAGAATGCTGACATCTACACTAACAGCTGTGGGGCTGCTGAAAGAGGGAAAATGTTATTTCTTTTCTAAAAATAAGCATTCCAACTGTAGATAGAAAGCCATATGGGCAATATACAAAGCAGCCAAATTTCCCTGGCTGTACAAAGACGCTGCTATACAATAACAAATATTTCCAAAGTTCAGCAGCCTTTGCATTTAAATTGCCTTTCTGTGGGAGATGGTCCATCTGGTGACAGTTGTGTAAATGTTTGACTGCATCAGAGGAATTTTGTGTTGCTATACATAGGATTTTCTGGAAATTTTCCCATGCATTGAAAGGAATCTACCATGTCCATATATTAGAAAGCTAGGACATTTGCATTCCATTGACTGCATTATTCAGTTGTTGTTGGGTGATCAGCAAGACCCGTTTAGCTGCGTAAGAAGAGTATATCAGAAGAGGCACCCAGAAAATCTTAGAGTGGTAGCATAGCGGGAGGACATTAAAATATGGTTCTAACATTTTATGCAACACCCTACAGGGCCTATACAGGACCAACAAAGGTCCGTATAGTAAAAGCATCCCAGTAGTGATGTATGGAAGTGAAAGCTGGACCATAAAGAAGGCTGATTGCTGAAGAATTGATGCTTTTGAATTATGGTGCTGGAGAAGACTCTTGAGAGTCCCATGGACTGCAAGAAGATCAAACCTCTCCATTCTGAAGGAAATCAGCCCTGAGTGCTCACTGGAAGGGCAGATCCTGAAGCTGAGGCTCCAATACTTTGGCCACCTCATGAGAAGAGAAGACTCCCTGGAAAAGACACTGATATTGGGAAAGATTGAGGGCACAAGGAGAAGGGGACGACAGAGGACGAGGTGGTTGAACAGTGTTCTTGAAGCTACCAGCATGAGTTTGACCAAACTGCGGGAGGCAGTGGAAGACAGGAGTGCCAGGCGTGCTTTGGTCCATGGGGTCACGAAGAGTCGGACACGACTAAACGACTAAACAACAACAACAGGGCTCAAGCCAACAGACTGGCTGTGAGAGTGGAGGAATGCTCTGGTGTCCCTCTCTATTTTCTGCTCTCTCATTTAAAAAATCAGATTTCCCCTGCATTTGAAACATTAAGAGGGAAAAGGAGGAAATATTTATGCATGCTCAGAAATGTCTCAAAATCCCACCCAGTCCAGTTTGGAGGCATGGAAGGAGATCAAGAGCCTTTGGATCAAATCCAGTAAGTGTCTAAATCAACCCACAGTTTGCAGGTACAGAGGAGGACCAAGATCTTGTCCTAAAGCCACTACCCAGAATGCTCACAACATGCTTCTTTTTCCCCTCCACCCACCCAACATCATAACTGAGAGAGCTTTCTCTTTCTTGACAATAGATTTCCCTCTTTAGCATCAGAGCTCAGTGCCCATTGTCGGACAGGCAGATCCAATCTCTGTTCTGACCCCTGGGACACTCTCTCAAGAACTATAGAATTGTACCCTTAGTTTCTCTGGAGTGTAGCATCTGGAACATCCCTTGTAAAGCGAAACAGCTGTCCTGGGATTTTATATGATGGTTGGGGCTGTGTGAGATTGGAAAGTTGGTGGTTTGGCTCAGTATCTGAGCAAACTTTCTACCAGAATGAAGTCAGTCCAATATTGTCATGACCCACCTTGAGTCCATTACATAAAATCCCCAAATGCTTTGAATTCATGAATGGTGTCTAATTAAAATGACTCCCACTGTGTTTCCTTAGTTCTGAGAAGATTGGCTCAAATATTTCTATTGAATGACAATTTGGGGGTGGAAGGGGTTAAGATTCATTGTGAATCACCAATGCCAAAGTGTGTTTGTGTCTGTGTGTGTGTAAAGGTGGGTGACAAAGAGCGTCTTTAGTCAGTTCTAAAGTGATGGGTCTTTCAAAATCTAACCGGTAAGAAGTTCACGTTGGTCACAAAACTCTTAACAAGACAAAAGGTGTTTGCCGAATTGCAAGTTATTAAAAAATAACAAGTAGTTATCTAAATAGATTTTCCGCAGGCTTTTCAACTTGGTCTGCTTTGAAATAATCTTTGTGCAGCATTTGCTTTGAAAATGTATTGCTGATGGATGTGGAGGGTGCTTTCGTTTTTTCCTCTCTTTTGTTTCTTCGTGGCTTGAATCAATTATCCTGGGCTCATTATTTGAGGGTGGCTTCACGGATGAGCACCTTAGTTCATGAGAGATAACAAACACATTCAGAACTCCCGAATGCTTCTGAAACACAGGATTGTATCTATGAATTATCTTGACCTTTATGAATTTCCCCCCCACATCTCCTTGATTTATATCATCTTGTAAAGATACTAGTGCATTTATATTAGTTTACATTTTTGGAGGCATATAATTGGCAAACCAATTAACTTTTACAAAATTAGGGTCTTTCGTTTGATCACTCCAGGAGGCAAGACTGGTAGGATTTACATTAACATAATATTAATGCTCTGTCTTAATATAATTCATCTCCATTCATTTTTTTATGAGAAAGATTGCATTCTCCAGGAAGGAGAACTCCCACTCTCCATTTGTCTATATAGTAAAATGAAAGACTGCATCAAACTCCTCACAGTTTTATTAAGGGAAGCTCTTCCCACTTATCTTATATGTTTACCATAATCAGAGGCCTGAATTAATGGGAAATATCTATCACATCTAAGTAACAAGGTTAGCTCACTATTAAAATTTTAATCGACTGAAGTGATGCACCAGATCTTTGATCCTATTTTTAATATTCAAAAGCAAATATTGACTTCCTCCTCCCTTACTATTTTATTCCTGTCTTTGCAGCCAAGTATATCATGCAATATTCACCTGATTCAAAATGTCAAGTATGGAAGAAGGAGGTGGGTCAACCTTCAACTGGTGGGTCAGGACTAGGTAGGTCGGAGAATGCTGGTGGAAATGTAAGCGGGACCAGAACTTTTTGATAAATGCTTATTCATCCCAGGTCTAGAATGAAGATCAATTCATGGAATATGATTGGTATTCACTGTTGCTTTTTTCCATTTGCAACTGATATGTAATTAATGACTCCTTCCTCCCGATTTGCATTGTGTTTTCCTTGCGCTGAACCAATTGTGTGAAATAATGGAACAATAATGAAGTTAATTTCAAAATTAATCATGTAAATTTCCACTGCAGTGGACAGTGAGAAAATAATGTAGTTTTGGTCGGAAGTCTGGCTGCAGCAGTACAGAAAGAGCACTCCATGCAACAAATACAGACCAGAATCGAAATCAATGCCTTCTTGCATCCTCAGCATCAAGACCCATGTGCATAACACTGGCATTCCTCAGGTGAACATAGGGATGCTGGCCTGGACTTTGAGGTGCAGCTTCTTCTCTGGCAGGCACCCACCTTCACGCAGCCATTTTCTCCCACAGGTTCACAGTTTCGGCACTTGACGGTCTCTCGACTTTGGCTATCTTTCAGCTTTCACTGCCCATGCCCCATGCCTCCTCCTCTGAGGCTGAGGCAAGGATACAGATACAGCGACCAACCAACTGAGGAGCGGAGAAATGGTGAGAGACTTTGTTGTTATTTAGTCGTGTCTAACTCTTCATGACCCCATGGACCAGAGCACACCGGGCACTCCTGTCTTCCACAGCCTCCCACAGTTTGGTCAGACTCATGTTGGTAGCTTCGAGAACACTGTTCAACCACCTCGTCCTCTGTCATCCCCTTCTCCTTTTGCCCTCAATCTTTCCCAACATCAGGGTCTTTTCCAGGGAGTCTTCTCTTCTCATGAGGTGGCCAATGTATTGGAGCCTCAGCTTCAGGATCTGCCCTTCCAGTGAGCACTCAGGGCTGATTTCCTTCAGAATGGAGAGGTTTGATCTTCTTGCAGTCCATGGGACTCTCAAGAGTCTCCTCCAGCACCATAATTCAAAAGCATCAATTATTCAGCGAACATTCTTTATGATCCAGCTCTCACTTCCATACATCACTACTGGGAAAACCACAGCTTTAACTATACCTTTGTCGGCAAGGTGATGTCTCTGCTTTTTAAGATGCTGTCTAGGTTTGTCATTGCTTTTCTCCCAAGAAGCAGGTGTCTTTCAATTTCATGACTGCTGTCACCATCTGCAGTGATCATGGAGCCCAAGAAAGTAAAATCTCTCACTGCCTCCATTTCATCCCCTTCTATTTGCCAGGAGTTGATGGGACCAGTGGCAATGATCTTAGTTTTTTTGATGCTGAGCTTCAGACCATATTTTGTGCTCTCCTCTTTCACCCTCCATAAGAGGTTCTTTAATTCCTCCTCACTTTCTGCCATCAAAATTGTGTCATCTGCATATCTGAGGTTGTTGATATTTCTTCTGGCAATCTAAATTCCGCCTTGGGATTCATCCAGTCCAGCCTTTTGCATGTCGAATTCTGCATATAAGTTAAATAAGCAGGGAGACAATATACAGCCTTGTCGTACTCCTGGTGAAAGACTTACTTAGGGGCATTCAAGGGACCCAGATCTTGTTTCAGCCATCAGGCCTGTTGGCAGGCCAACTCTGGGTTATAAAGATGTCTGCAAATGTGGCATGAAGTCTGGCAACATCAGCGCCACTGTATAGGAATCCCTTGCAGACGACCACAGTGCCTGGAGACAGACAGTCAGTTTGCGTGGACAGGCGGAGTCCCCAGATCCCGCGCGGTCCCCCCCCCCCCGTCATGTGGAATATCAACTCCAGACAACGTGCTATGGGACTGAATTGGCCACAACTTTATTAAATTTCAAATGTGGGTAGACCTTGGCTCAGGCATTGGGCGTTCTCCCTCCCCAGTCCCCAGCCGGGGACATAGGGAGCATCAGGGTTATCCAGTGGGGGGGGGGATGGGCCAGCTCTGGAGAACATATGTTCAAGCTGAGATAGCCGCCCCCGTTACGCCGCCGCCGCAGGGGAGAGCAATGATGACCTTTCGGCGTACGGTCAAAGCCTCCCTTCAGAAACCCCTTTAACGGGGAACCCTGGTATGGCCGCCGCAAAGAGGAAGATGGACTAAAGGATTCCGCCCAAGGCCTGATACCGCCCAAGTTGTGACGTTTTGCTACGGGAAAGGCAAAACCTGCCAATGCAGGGAAATTCCTTTCCGGCCCTTTAACAGCGACCTTAACGTAGCAGCGCCCGCATACCTGTGAAGAAAAGTTAACCTGCAAAACCTGTGAAGAAAAGTTAACCTGCAAAAGAAGACATTAACTGAGGATGGGTAGGGTGGGAGAAGCTCTGGAGCCAAGTGAGGATTCCCAGGTAAGATCCTCCCTCTATTGTGTGGGCAGGTAATCCCTCCCCTACCTGGCCTGGTCTCCTTGGCAACGCTTCCCCCAGGTGGAATTGGACAACTGACTGAGGTAGGCGGAGACCTCCAGGTATCCCACCTGAGGGAAGGCAAAGCCAAGCCTATGCTGATGGGGCTGCTCCAGATCTAGGGCTGCGCGCTTCCACGTATAGGGCGCCCCCCGTTTTAAGTGGGGAGCAGTCATTGTGTATCCACAGAAGTGAGCAGAAGAGGAATGATCACCGGAAGGAGCACAGAAAATAAACGCCATGGTGCATCTGCAGCAGCAAAACTGGTCGCCTTCATTTGCCCCGGCTGAAACAAAACATGTCTCTCTTGTATCTGTCTCTAAAGCCAGAGTAGGCACTGCAACTCTCCAGCAATTTAACTTTACCCTCAAAGGCACACACACTCCTGTTGTCTCCTGAGACAGAGGGATGCCAACAAAATATATATTGAGGAACTGTAGTATCAATAACATTGCACCATATTTTCTGACTATGCTGCATTTTACTAATTTAGGCTGATACACGCACACACATTGTGACTTATATACTCAAATGCAGTTGTGCTAGAATGATTAGATAACTGTCAGGGACTGGGCAGAGGAGGAGGAGGAGTGGTGGAGACCCCCTCCCCAGCCTGACCCTTCCAGGGAAGAGGAAGAGGAAGACAGTCTAGATTTACAACAGTAGTTTGCAGGAGGTCACAGTTCAGAGGCAGATGATGGGGAAAGTTGGGAAATAATGGGAGAGGAGGAACAGGCAGAGCTGGAGCAGCAGCTGACTGACATGTCACTAGAAAGCATTCCAGACCCACCATCTTCCAGTATCTGGCCAGCCTTAAAAGTAGGAGAGCAAAGAGCTCAAAGATAGAGGACACATAGCAGCACCCATAGAGGGTGTGATGATGTTGATGAATGAGGAAGTGGGAGAGATGGGGGTGGAGATTCACTTGGGACAATGCCATTATCCAAGAGGCTGGGTTCTATAGCCTCTCTCTGTAAATATTGAAATAAAAAGGGATGGTAACATTCAGGTTACATACGCTTCAGGTTACAGACTCCGCTCACCCAGAAATAGTGCTTCAGGTTAAGAACTTTGATTCAGGATAAGAACAGAAATCATGTGGCGGCAGCGGGAGGCCCCATTAACTAAAGTGGTGCTTCAGGTTAAGAACAGTTTCAGGTTAAGAACGGACCTCTGGAACGAATTAAGTACTTAACCTGAGGTACCACTGTACTTTACTGGGCAACCAGCCAGGAGCCACTGACAGCACCCTAACAGTAACAGCTTACCAAGCCATCATAAACCACTTAACATTATACTTTTCTATAACATCTGATCAATTTTTTTTATTATGATGTTTCATTTCCTCTATTGAGAAGATCATCACTGAAGTAGAACAAGGTCATTATGAAGGCCTACAGAGGTTTGTTAGCTTCAAGACTATTAATGTGCGTTGACTTCAGTGAGCACAGGAATTCAGGGTTTTAATTGTCTCACTAACACTGTTCCGTTATCTACCAGTTCATTAGATGTCATCTCTCTCTCACGCTTTCTCTCTCTCACACACAGATTTTCACTTATTATTATTTTCCTTCTGCTGACCTTTCCAGCTCCACTGGTGCCTTCAAATCCCACAAGATACCAACGGGCCAGAGGCGACGATCATAGTTGTTGCAGGCTGTCCACATTGCATGAGGAAATTCAAGTGACAAAAAAGCTTCTGATTTTCCTCTGAGATCAAAAGACATTAATATCTTGCATATCTTGGTTTTGCCCCATTTAAGGTTTTAAGCTGTGTTTTATTTCTAATTTAATTTAACCTGTGTTTTGACTCTAATTTTATTTGCACACCGCTTGGAGAGCTTTTTAGATCAAACATTTGTAAATCTTCTAAATTGCATGAAGAAGGTATTTGGTTCAACCCTGGCATCCCCAGGTAGGCTTTGGGAAAGCTCCCATCTGAAGCCCTGGAGGTCTTCTGCCAGTCAGAGTGGACAACACTAGGCTAGATACATCATCGATCTGACTTGTTTAAGGCAGCTAACTATGTTTCAAAATAAATAAGACTGGAGTTCCCAAAGACCTTACCTGCCAATTTGGGTGAGCCCATTCCTTCAACAATCCTATGCACTTCATAGTTTGTTGTTGTTGTTTAGTCGTTTAGTCATGTTTGGCACTTCGTGACCCCGTGAACCAGAGCACGCCAGACACTTATTTAGCTAAGGAAAAATAGGGATTTTGGTGCAGTTTTCAAACTGCCTCCACAGTCAGTTTTGGGTTTGGGAAACCCATTCCTTCACTGTCATCCACTGCCTCCCACAGTTTGGTCAAACTCATGTTGGTAGCTTCGAGAACACTGTCCAACCATCTCGTCCTCTGTCGTCCCCTTCTCCTTGTGCCCTCCATCTTTCCCAACATCAGGGTCTTTTCCAGGGAGTCTTCTCTTCTCATGAGGTGGCCAAAATATTGGAGACTCAGCTTCAGGATCTGTCCTTCCAGTGAGCACTCAGGGCTGATTTCCTTAAGAATGGAGAGGTTTGATCTTCTTGCAGTCCATGGGACTCTCAAGAGTCTCCTCCAGCACCATAATTCAAAAGCATCAATTCTTCGGTGATCAGCCTTCTTTATGGTCCAGCTCTCACTTCCATACATCACTACTGGGAAAACTATAGCTTTAACTATATGGACCTTTGTTGGCAAGGTGATGTCTCTGCTTTTTAAGATGCTGTCTAGGTTTGTCATTGCTTTACTTCATAGTTTAGGAAATCTAAACACTTCCTACCCTACAAAAAAGGGGACGGGATGCTCTTCAGGAAAATCACATTTGAGTTCTGCTGCTGTCTTTCACAAGAGAGTTGTACAAAGTCAAAGTAGGGGAGGAATCCTGAGATGTTTCATGCCTGGCTGGGTAAAGTCAACTCAGAATGTGTGGTCCACTGGGAAATGCTGTCCAGCTTTCTGAGTTGTTTGGCTAATGTCAGTTGCAATGCAGGTTTATGTTAGAACGTCAGCACCATCGATGAGAAACAAACTATCTATGACAGTGTCCAAATAAAAAAGAAGCTCCTTTGCTTTTAGTTGATAGGTACTAAAATGGATAAATCATTTGATTGAAGAACTTTCAAGGAATGTTTGATGGAGAGATGGGTCCATTTCCTGGTTTAATTGTTGAGTGTGTGATTTTTGTGGGTTTTGGGGTAGGTATTTTGGGTGCAAATTGCCTGGGTGGGATTGCTTGGGTAAGGTTAAGAATGATACACCAGACTTCCTTCTGAGAAATGGGTATTTTCCCGTGCTTAACAGTTAGACTGTACAAATCTCTTGTAAAATACAGCAGCATTATTATAATATATTATTATTTTCCTTCTGCTGTCCTTTCCAGCTCCACTGGTGCCTTCTAACAGTTTGACATCTGTTTTCTCAAATTTCCTTCTGTAAAATTGGTATTTTCTGGTGCTATGTGAAGTCAAATTTGACATTTGAGGCAGACCCCCCAGCCTCTGCCTTGTACTCAGTTTATTGGGCAACATACTTGCTTTTTACAACTAATAAGGCCCCTGTGGCAGCCATTTCTTGTGGTGAAAAGAATAATTTGTCCAATTTTGAAATGTGTCCATGGGCCTCATAAAGGTTGGGGACCCTTGTATTAAACAATCCTTTTTCAGGCAAGGTTCTGCAGCCTTTAACATGCACTCGCTGTCAAATGCACAGAAGCAAAAGGCTAGGAAGCAAAGCTCAGCTGCAAGATTCGTTTGCTTTTTTTACTTTTCTTTTCTTAAAAAAAATCCTTGTTTACTAACCAAAGTAAATTGGCTTCAGAGGATCTGCTCTAGTCCATTATGTCGACTGAAACATATAGACTTGGTAGTCTCTGGGTTGTTAAGCTTATTGAGCTGCTACAGTGCATTAGTTCTTAGAGGACAGTATATGCGTTGTAAATCCAAGTGCTGGGAATTGTCATGAGCACTGTACTGAATTTAGCAAGTGCCACAAAGAGGTAGAAAGAACATTCTCCATATGATGGTCCTGTCACAGAATGAATGCATAATTATTCATTTGTTGTGAAGAAGCTGCATTGCTTGCCTTACAATGGTGCTTTCCTTGCGTTGATATTGCAGCAGTATTTCAGGACAGTCATACCTCGGGTTGCGAATGTGATCCGTGCGGGAGGCATGTTCGCAGCCTGCAGCGCTGCATCTGCGCATGTGCTTGACATGATTCAATGCTTCTGCACATGTGTGTGATGTCATTTTGAGCATGCACAAGTGCCAAAACCTGGAGGTAACCGTTCCGGTACTTCTGGGTTCGGTGTGGTCCGTAACCTGAAAACACTGTCATACCCCCCCCCCCAATTGTCTCAATTTTCCAGAGACAGTCCTGGAACTGCAGAAGCCGTCCTCATTTCTTATTTGATCCCAGAATGTCCTGGTTTCCCTTTTTTCCTCCCCTCAACATCTTGAAGAACAACTGAAAGTGGTGCGTGTGTATGCAGGTGCAAAAATGGAGTCCTGTTTATAATGAAAATGAAGGAAGTGGCGAAGCTGACATACAAAGCCCTTCCTGTGAAGGAAAAGGTCGCCAATCTGCTTTAATTTATTTAATTGCAATGCTTCAATGGCCAGCCATTTCTTAGGAGAAGTGTGGCATGTTTATTTCTTTATCATAAATGGAGCCCGATGCTGTCTACTCAGAAAGAAGTTCTGCTGTAGTAGAACACGGGAGAAGCTACCCAATGTAGAATAGACTGTCCCTATTTTCATTGGAGAAATGATGGAGGGCAGTGTGCAATTGGGTTTGGGTGTGTTCTGCTGGAGAGAGCAGGTGGTGCAGCTTCACATGGACTTGCAAGGAGTTCAGAATGCTTCTCCCTCAGCAGATGACGCCTTGGGTAAGCGTCAAGGGTGGTTACAATTCTGTCTGAGCAGTGAACTCCACCCAGCGTGGTGTAGTGGTTAAGAGCGGTGGACTAGTAATCTGGTGAACCGGGTTCGCTTCCCCGCTCCTCCACATGCAGCTGCTGGGTGACCTTTGGCTAGTCACACTTCTCTGAAGTCTCTCAGCCTCACTCACCTCACAGAGTGTTTGTTGTGGGGGAGGAAGGGAAAGGAGATTGTCAGCCGCTTTGAAACTCCTTAAGGGGAGTGAAAGGCGGGATATCAAGTCCAAACTCCTCCTCCTCCTCCTCCTCCTCTTCTTCACCTGTGGGTGGCGCTCTTCTAGCTAAAGACTCATTGCCTGTTTTAGCAGCTATAGACTTCTCAAGAGGAAGCACTGGTTCTGCTGGAACTTCTGTACTTGAGTCCTTAACGTTAGAGTGTGGCAATGCAACACCCTTAGACCCTAGAGTTGTTGGCAGAATATGGGATATGGAGCTTCTGGGGTAATGGGGACCACTTTGTCCACCATTGTGGCTAACTCTCTCCCTCATGGTCTGATACTTCTGCTATGTCCATACCCTTGTCCTCTGAAGATGGAAAGTTGGACACACACACACACACACACACACAGAGAGAGAGAGAGAGAGAGAGAGAGAGAGAGAGAGAGAGATATCACACACAACCACTTCCTCAAAATCTTCCTGGCTTTAAATTTGCAGGCCCTTCAAAGGTATGGGATTTCTTGTGTGTAGGGAAGTAGCATTCCTCAGCAGCACCGGTCACCACCAGTTAAATTCCACCCTGTTATTTGCATGTTCCTCTCCTTACAAGTCTGTAGCATGGCTCCAAGCAGGTTAGGCACAACACGCACGAGACATGTCCAAACAAGTACACCATGTTAATCAACTTTGGGCTTCTGAATTAAAATATTTTATCTCTAAGTCTTTAGAGAAAACAGAAGGTTGCATACAAATCAGTCTGATTCTATACCAGTATAGCCTTGCAATGAAGATTTAATAACTTCCCAGAAAAATATCTCAGGCAATTGTGCCTTTGGTTCAGGATGCTTTTCGTAGAGATCCCTAAGGTGAACAAAGGTGGAGGCAAAAGCATGTTCAAAGCCTAGCCATTTTGATGTCTGGCTCCAAGAGGTGAGGGGGTCTGGCAGGGGGAAAGGCAACTCACAATCAAATAGGAGCCTGGAACTCTACAATATAGCACATAAATGCAGCTAGGCGTACTTTAACACACTGTTTAGTTCATGGAAGCAAGTCCAACATGTGTACTTGCAAAGACATTCCCCTTCCTCCCTGCCAGGCAGAAGAAAAACATACCTTTGTGCATCCAGGCAACAACAAATAAACTCAAAAACATCAGAACTTGCATGTTGTACGTCCCATCACATTAACAAAACTGTCTGTCTTACCTGACAGCACCCTCTCCCTCCCCAATTCCACACAAAACTTTGCTGCTTGCAGTGCTATTCAGCAGAGATAACAGAATAAGGGTTTTTCTGCTACCTATTAATACATGGCTGTATATTTGGTGGGTGGGGCTAGGGATGTTAAGAGGCAATGATTTCCATCCCAGCCTGGGTTTATCACAAGCAGTGATGTTTCTGTTCCACTACAGTTCAGCTTCTGCGAAAACCTACATCAGCTACTATGGCCAAAACTTAAGTCATTAATTACATTATTAATTCCATGGCATCTCAATGGGAGGAGGCCAAAAGCTATGCAGAAAATAATGTACTCATATTTGCTTGCTTTGTTTCCATTCATGAAAATTGCAGGAATTACCACTCCTATTTCAACATCCTTAGGTGGGGATGATTGTCTCCATCGTATTTTGGATCTGCTAGCAGTTATTATGCCCCCCTTTTTATTAGTTTATATTGATGTTTAAGAGGATATCTTATCTAATTGTTCTGTGCTGTACTAAAATGCAACGTTTCATTTATGTAAGGTAAAAAGTTAAGGTAAAGACCCCTGGATAGCTAAATCTAGCCAAAGGTGACTATGGAGTGTGGTGCTCATCTCGCTTGAGGTCAAGGGAGCCAGCGTTTGTCTGCAGACAGCTTTCCGGGTCATGTTGCCAGCATGACTAAATTGCTACTGGCACAACAGAAGACCGTGACGGAAACCAGAGCGCATGGAAACGCCGTTTGCCTTCCCATCACAGCGGTACCTATTTATCTACTTGCACTGGCGTGCTTTCGAACTGCTAGGTAGAGAGGAGCTGGGACAGAACAACAGGAGCTCACCCCGTCATGCGGATTCCAACCTCTGACCTTCCAATCAGCAAGCCCAAGAGGCTCAGTGGTTTAGACCACAGTGCCACCCGTGTCCCTTTTATAGATATATTTATTATTTGAACTTTATTGTTGGTTTTTATTTGTAAACCATTCAGAAATCTCTTTGAAATATAAAGAAGTGATTCACTTTTCATTGGAGTAAGTCCCACTGAATTTAGTGGGTCTAGGGCTGCAATTCTGATTCTCTTACCTGGGAACATATTTGTGTGTGTATTTCATCAATAAGATCTCAAGGCGGTTCGCAAGATAAAAAATCCCATTGAGACTTAATGCACAAGTGGTCTATTTTCCCTAACTCCATTTTTTCCACGTCAGAGAATAATACATGCAAGCTTTCCCTTGCATCTTAATGAGTTTAATCATATTTTAGAAAGGGGCTTAAGTATTATTCCCTTCTAAACATACTTCTCCATTTGATCCTCTTTTAAATATGTTCACTTTCAGAAAAATACTGAAATGTAGATTGACACTGCGATGTCCCCAGTCTATACTCTTAAAAAATTTAAGAACCTTTATTTCATTTCTGGATTTACAGTACTCCCTTGCAATTTCTGCCAAGGAATTGACAGTCCTAAATTATTCATTGAAATAATGCATAATAATCACAGGATTCAATTTCAAAATGATTAGTGCTAGTAAGCCCTTTAAGCTTAAACAAAAGATGGAAAGCCATCTGCCTGTTACTTCAGCTCCCTTAAATAACTATGTCCAAATCAAGGTGACTCAGAAACTAAATGGAATTCTCCCCCCCCCCCAAAAAAAAAAATTAAAACCAAAGTCAACAGCAGCCTTAGAAGCATTTTACATTGTTCATGACATTAGTGTGATAATAGCCACATTTAAAGCATAATTTGGACAAGAGAACTGTTCGAAACATCAAATCCTCTATTACACACCAGGCAGAAAGGAGGCAGGTTGCAGGGGAGCAAGAACTAGACAGATGCTATGTATGGGTGAAAACAAGGCCACAACTTTAATAGTTGCAGATAAACATGTGCAGCCAACATTTTATATGTTGCTGTCCGACTGTGGCCGATGCCCAGCCAGCCAGCAATGGAATTCACCATCACCTTGGCCCGGATTGGCCCATTGAACCTGGCTTACTGCCTGGGAAGTAACGCCCCCATGACTGCAACAGCCAAGGGGAATTCCCCATCAGTCAGTGACCATGGAAGTCCAGCTGTCCAGGAAGGAAACGGAAAGCGAGGGTCTGCAAACAACATCCACTAGGGAAGCAGTGAGTGTCCGCTAGTTACAAACAAAAAACTGTGGTTTGGCATGACATGGGGGCAATGGATCTTTCCACTTGGACTGGACTGATCACCTAGCCTGTTTGCTTAGGCAATCTGAGAAGATGTTGTTGGAAAAAACGCCCCCCGGGAAGGGTGCCAACTTCCCATGACACCGGGGCTTCTCTCCAGTGGTCACTCTCTGGCTGGGATCTCCCTCAGTCCAGAGAGACCAGTAATAAGCGACCCCTCCATCCTGAGAGGAGCACACTCATCTTCTGGTATCCCATCACAGAAGAGACAGTCAGTAGTCTACTCACTACTTTATTCAGATTGTACATGCAGCTCTTACAAGCATGTCTGCTCTCCTGAGCAGCAAACACAAGAGTCTACGACTCGACTCAGAAGCGAGTTACATGAGAACTAGCAGAGACTTCCTGTCTCACGCTCAGAGACATTACATGATGTCAACAATGTAGCTGCTCTTTGCAGCTGGTGAGATATAAAAATCCCAACAGTTGCTGGTGGGCAGATTCTGCAAAAACCTGGAACAGTGTTCCTCCACCCCACCCCTTGAGCTACAGCTAGAGTCCAATGCCCCTTATGGGGATCTTTCTGAAGAGAAGGTTCTTGTGCAAAGCATTTCCCCATGAAGTTGTGATGGAAATCAGGTAACAACATCATCTATCCTTCCTGAGGAAGAGGTAAAAAACCAATGGACCAGGCCCATTTTGGACCATGAGTAAAATTCCTTCCCAGTCCTGTCAACCATGTTGCCACCCTGTGTTATTCTGTAGGATGCAGTGCTATGAATAAAATTCCCCCATATACCTTCTTGATCTTATAAGTCTATGCTGGCGCAAGCTGCTCTTCAAGTAACATGGTCATGAGCTATTCAGGGCTTTAGATTGTATAACAAGACATTGGTGATGGTCAATAGCTGAATGTTCTTCCCAAAGTAAAGATGCCGTATGTGTGCATCCAAGTATTCCATTCAGTCACTTGGCTGCCATGTTCTGCACTAGCTGTGACTCCTGGACCAGTTTTAAGGGAAGCTCCACATTCAGCACATTACAGTAGTTTTACTGTGAGCTTGCCAATCAGAAGGTCGGCGGTTCAAATCCCTGCAACGAGGTGAACTCCCATTGTTCCTGCTCCTGCCAAGTCCCTGCTCCTGCCAACCTAGCAGTTCGAAAGCAAGTAGATAAATAGGTACCGCTCCGGCGGGAAGGTCAACAGCGTTTCTGTGCACTGCTCTGGTTTCGCCAGAAGCGGCTTAGTCATGATGGCCACATGACCTGGAAGCTGTCGGCGGACAAATGGCGGCTCCCTCGGCCAGTAAAGTGGGATGAGCGCTGCAACCCCAGAGTATTCTGCGACTGGACTTGATGGTCAGGGGTCCTTTTACCTTTACCTTTACCACATTCAGCACATTACAGTAGTCTTACTGTGAGCTTGCCAATTCATGAATCACAGTGCCCATGCTTTCCTTGTCCAGGAAAGGACTGGTACACCAGTCTAAGTTCAGAATAAATGTCCTAACAGAGGGGATACCTGAATCTCTGGTAACAAAGATATATCTGGAGCACCCCAAATGATGTACCCTTGAAGGTGACTCAGAAACTACAACTAATCCAGAATGCGGTTGCTAGACCGGTGACTGGGAGTGGCCGCCTGGACCATATAATACCAGTCCTAAAGGATCTTCACTGCTCCCAGTACATTTCCGAGCACAGTTCAAAGTGTTGGTGCTGACCTTTAAAGCCCTAAATGGCCCAGTATACCTGAAGGAGCGTCTCCACCCCCATCGCTCAGCCCAGACACTCATGTCCTCCTCTGAGGTTCTTCTGCTGGTTCCCTCACTGCGGGAAGCAAAGTTACAGGGAACCAGGCAAAGGGCATTCCCTTTGGTGCCTGCCCTGTGGAATGCCCTCCCTTCAGATGTCAAGGAGATAAAGAAATATGCAACTTTTAGGAGACATCTGAAGGCAGTCCAGTTTTGGGAGGTTTTTAAAGCTTGATGTATTTATTATGATTTAGATATGCTGTAAGCCACCCAGTGTGGAGGGGGAAATCCAGCTAGATGGGCAGGGTATAATTATTATTATTATTATTATTATTATTATTACTTGTTTCTTTCATTCAGAACTGGTGAACTCCCTAACCCACAGACCTAAGAACTGCTCAGCCAGAGTGTGTGCATTTTACTGGGAGTTTGTTTGTTTGTTTGTTTGTTTGTTTGTTTGTTTGTTTGTTTGTTTTAATATGATTTTTATTAAATTTTCTGTTTTCCAATTTCAGATAAACATTTTACATACTTAAGATTAATAATGACTTCCCTTCTTCTCTTTCCATGGTTCATTTTACATATCTTATATTTTATAAAAACACTATACCAATTGGTTTTCCATTATCATATCCATCAAAACTTATTTACACTGTTGAATTTATCTTAATGCTTCCAGTGTTTTCAGCTGTACACAATTATTTCCCATATATTCAATAAACATTTTCCAATCTTCTTTAAATGTATGTTCTTCTTGTTCTCTTATTCTATATGTTAAGTCTGCAAGCTGTGCATATTCTGTCAACTTAAATTGCCAATCTGCTTTGGTTGTGACCTCACTCATTTTCCATTTGGGGGCTAACAAAACACGGGCCACAGTTGTTGCATACATAAATAACCTTTTCTGACACTTAGGAATTTCAGTCTGAATTATCCCCAACAGAAAGGACTCTGGTTTTGGGAGGAAGGTAATTTTAAACTTCTTTTTTCAATTCATTATAAATCATTTCCCAATACTCTTTTACCCTTTGACATGTCCACCACATGTGAAAGAAAGTTCCCTCCACCTCTTTACACTTCCAGCACTTATCTCAGTCTCAGATTGTTCGACCTCATCCAACCCAACTCAGCATCCAGGTGCTGCTTCAGAGCAGCTATAGCCTCTTTTTAATGTAAGAAACATCACCTTGCCAACAAAGGTCCATATAGTTAAAGCTATGGTTTTCCCAGTAGTGATGTACGGAAGTGAGAGCTGGACCATAAAGAAGGCAGATCGCCAAAGAATTGATGCTTTGAATTATGGTGCTGGAGGAGACTCTTGAAAGTCCCATGGACTACAAGAAGATCAAACCTATCCATTCTGAAGGAAATGAGCCCTGAGTGCTCACTGGAAGGACAGATCCTAAAGCTGAGACTCCAATACTTTGGCCACCTCATGAGAAGAGAAGACTGCCTGGAAAAGACCCTGATGTTGGGAAAGATGGAGGGCACAAGAAGAAGGGGACGACAGAGGACGAGATGGTTGGATAGTGTTCACGAAGCTACCAGCATGAGTTTGACCAAACTGTGGGAGGCAGTGGAAGACAGAAGTGCCTGGCATGCTCTGGTCCATGGGGTCACGAAGAGTCGGACACGACTAAGCAACTAAACAACAAAACGTAAGAAAAGAATGCGGACAATAAGTTGGGGGGGGGCTCCCTTTGAAAGAAACCTTCCCTTGTAGTTTGGCTTAATTCTGTGGAGACTCTCCACACTGGTTCCAACCATTAACAGAAGTGCATAGCTTTGACATGGGAATTCTGTGAAATTGGGCCAAAACATATGGTACCGAGCATGTAAACAACTGCCTGGGTAGAGAGCTACCACATGAAGGTTTGTTCTTGCAGCCTGTGCATTGTGGCATGATGTTTGAATTGGCCCTCAGTGGACCAGAAAGGAAGCAATATGGTCTTGAACACAAACCAGATCCCCACAGAGAAAATTCAGACTTCACACATTAATCTCTGTAGCATGAAATTATTTTTTTGTATCTAGGCTTATATATACATATATTTTTCCCCACCCCATTGCTGAACTGCTTCCCCCCCCCCAAAAAAAAACAGAAATAAGTATAAGGGAAGAAAAATATATGCAGGAATGAAATAGAATAATAAATGTGAATGTGACCATCCCTTTGCAAAATCAATTACAGCAGCAGTAGAAATTGTCCGTGGCAACCATTTTGATTATGCACAATATTATGTGGACATGCAGAGGTTTAAAAATTAGGTGAGACAGGTTAAAGAAAATAAATTCTTCCTGAAATGTTGACATTTATCATGCAAAGCGGAAATAGCTCTGCCTCTAATCTGTACTAACACCCAATTGATTTACTGCGGACAAGCAGTGAGTTGGGTATTTTGATGGATAATATGGAGGAGATAATGCTGATCTACATCACATGGTGGCGTGAATTTTATGAAAAACGTCAGGAAAAGAATTATATGCATAAATATTATTACCGCTGAAATGGAAGATTATACATTTGTCGAAGGGATTTTACCCTAGTGTCACCTACGGACAATCGAGTACAGCATCAAACCTTAGGTGGCGGATATACCATCCATTCAAAGGACATGATTTCCCTCAAAGAATCCTGGGAAGTATAGTTCACCCCTCACAGAGCTACAATTCACAGCACTCTTATATTTTCCAGGATTCTCTGGGGGACGTCATGTGCTTTATATGAATGGTGTGTATAGGTAAAAGGTAAAGGAACCCTGGGTGGTTAAGTCCAGTCAAAGGTGACTGTGGGGTTGCTGCACTCATCTTGCTTTCAGGCCAAGGGAGCCAGAATTTGTCCACAGACAGCTTTCCAGGTCATGTGGCCAGCAGGACTAAACTCCTTCTGTTGCAACAGAACCAGAGTGCATGGAAACGCCATTTACCTTCCCACCACAGCGGTACCTATTTATCTACTTGCACTGGCGTGCTTTCAAACTGCTAGGTTGGCAGGAGAGGGACAGAGCAATGGGAGCTCACTCCGTTGCGGGGATTCGAACCGCCAACCTTCTGATCGGCAAGCCCAAGAGGCTCAGTGGTTTAGACCACAGCGACACCCGCGTCCCCTATGGTGTGTGTATAGCCATCTGACAACCATGGGAGCCAACTCCTAGGGGCCATGTGGGCTTTGGCCCTCGCAATAAAATATTTCAGGGGACCGGGCCCCCACAAAGTTAATGGGCATTCCCATTCAAATGTGTGTGTGTACTGCACCATGTGATCGATTAAGCAGTATGGGGCTTACCTGGGTCCCCACAATATTTTATTCAAGTTTGCACCCGTGCTGACAAGAGTAACAAAAACTAAGTTACATTGAAACTTTCCCTTTGGTGAATTCCTCTCCTGCTTGAGGCATAGCAGTGACCATGAGATCTATAACATGGGGTAGCCAACAGATTTTTGCACTAAAATTCTTGTTAGGGATGATGGAAGTTATAGCTTTCAGCACCTGGAGGGTCATCAGGAATCTAGAAATCCCTCACTGCAGACATTCTAGATATGGAACTCCCTTAGGGTTGCCATCTTTCAAAAAATAAAATTCCTGACACCCACAAAGTTGTTGAGCTTCTTAGGAAACCACCAAAATTGTTGAGCTTTTTTGGGGAACAAACCAAAATTATTGACCTTTCTTGGTGAAACCTCCCCCCAAAATAGTGATTTTAAGCTTTCAGAGCTGTTTGCACTGCTTTTCCATCGCATTGTCATGCATCTGGGTTTTCCCTTACATTTTGCCGAATTCTCTCCCCATGTTTACACCCGAAAACCAGGACATATCATGAATTTTCCTGACTTATGGCAAGCCTAAGCTCCATGTTCACTTGGCATCTTCCTTTTTGGCATTGAGGAGCCAACTTAGAAAATGATAATTTCAGAACACTTTCAACAGAGTGGATGTTAAACTGTTGTAATCTTTGCCTCCTTTTAGATGGTTGTTAGGCAACTCTATTGATTGTGTTAAGAGCAGTGTCATTTCTTTGTTTTGAACTGTGAACCTGTCAGAATCTTTTGCCTACAGAGAGGTGGGTGAGATAAGGAGGCAGACCACACATTTTGACTGATTTTGCAAAGGTATTTTTCTTTTTGCCACCGTTTGAGCCATACGCCACACCAGTCCTGTCAACCCATCTGAAATCAGATAGAAAGCACAGATTGCTAAATATAACTTCCAGTATGATGACGCAGGTGGCGCTGTGGGTTAAAGCCTCAGTGCCTAGGACTTGCCGATCGAAAGGTCGGCGGTTCGAATCCCTGCGGCGGGGTGCGCTCCCGCTGCTCGGTCCCAGCGCCTGCCAACCTAGCAGTTCGAAAGCGCCTCCGGGTGCAAGTAGATAAATAGGGACCGCTTACCAGCGGGAAGGTAAACGGCGTTTCCGTGTGCGCTCTGGCTCGCCAGATGCAGCTTTGTCACGCTGGCCACGTGACCCGGAAGTGTCTCCGGACAGCGCTGGCCCCTGGCCTCTTGAGTGAGATGGGCGCACAACCCCAGAGTCTGTCAAGACTGGCCCGTACGGGCAGGGGTACCTTTACCTTTACCTTTTTATGATGTCCAAACATTTAATCCAGGGTTAGGTAACCTCGGGCCTGGGGTCTCTTTACCTATCCCTTAAGATTCTCCACACGCCACACCTCTCATCTGCCCTACTAACAGGAAGTTGCCCTTGAATGGTTGTCTGGATGGATGCTAAAGGTGGATATGTGTGGTTTGTAGAAGCCCATACCCTCCAAAGTTTCTCTGATAAAAATAGGTAAAGGTAAAGGTACCCCTGCCCGTACGGGCCAGTCTTGACAGACTCTGGGGTTGGGCACCCATCTCACTTAAGAGGCCAGGGGCCAGTGCTGTCCGGAGACACTTCTGGGTCACGTGGCCAGCGTGACATCGCTGCTCTGGCGAGCCAGAGCCGCACACGGAAACGCCGTTTACCTTCCCGCTGGTAAGCGGTCCCTATTTATCTACTTGCACCCGGAGGTGCTTTCGAACTGCTAGGTTGGCAGGCGCTGGGACCGAGCAGCGGGAGCGCACCCCGCCGCAGGGATTCGAACCGCCGACCTTTCGATCGGCAACTCCTAGGCGCTGAGGCTTTAACCCACAGCGCCACCTGCGTCCCTCTGATAAAAATAGGGACATCCTATTCCATAATAATACAGAGGTACCTCAGGTTAAGAACTTAATTCGTTCCAGAGGTCCGTTCTTAACCTGAAACTGTTCTTAACCTGAGGTAACACTTTAGCTAATGGGGCCTCCCGCTGCCGCCACACCACTGCTGCACAATTTCTGTTCTCATCCTGAAGCAAAGTTCTTAACCTGAGGTACTATTTCTGGGTTAGCAGAGTCTGTAACCTGAAGCGTCTGTAACCTGAGGTACTACTGTAATAATATTCTCTTTTTTTAATTGTTTTTATTTAATTTTACAAATATAAATTTATAATGAAACCAAATGCATATCCATATAAAGAGATTTCTCTGAATCTCTTGTGACCTCCCCCCCATCTCCTCCATGGGCCCTAATGTCAACGTTTTAAACTGCATATTATACCATAATCTATATTTTATATCTGTCCATATTATCCATAGTATTTGTTACATTGCAAGTGAGATTAAAATCCTGCTAATGTTTTCATCTGCTTACAGTGGTCTCCTAAGTAAATTATAATTTTCCCCCATTCTTCCTTGAAATTTTGGTCTTCTTGATGATCTCCTCAGAGTATTGCGAAAGAACGATGTCAATCAACATTTGATGATCTCCTTCTACCAGTCCACAATAGAAAGTGTCCTTTCATACTGCATCATGGTGTGGTACGCTGGTTTGACATCAACTGATAGGAAGTGCCTACAGAGGGTGGTGAATACAGCACACAATATTATGGGCTGTCCCGTGAATCCACTGGATGACATCACGGAGGACATTGCCTCAGGAGAGTGAGGAAAATTCTCAGGGATGATTCACACCCTGGCCGGCACTTTCTTGATCTCCTGCCCTCAGGCAGAAGATATAGAAGCATGATTAGTCGCACCAACAGGGTAAAGAACAGCTTCTATCCATGAGCTGATAGGCTGCTGAATGAAAAGGTAACAACAGGGCAACTGACTTTCGGGTTTGGTGGGTGTGCGTCAGTAAACGAGGAGAGTTAAGACTAAGAGAGCTGAATGAGGGGTACTCTTGTAATTTCACTGTATACAAGTTGTACAAGGGACAATAAAGTATTTCAATTTCAATAAAGGCTGTATAGTTACTTGTCTCCTTGGCTCGGAGGTCTCATAACTCCTTCCCCTCCAAAATTTCTCTAGTGAAAATAGGGACATTCTGGGATCAAATCAGGAACAAGATGGCTTCTGTAAATCCAGGACTGTCCCTGGAAAACAGGGACACTTGGAGAGTCTGAAATTCACCTACTGTGCAAACAAAAAAATCTTGTCTTTGTCTACCCATGTTGGCTTCAAGACCCGCCCACCACTGACATGTGACCCTTGGAAGCCTGCCCAGATAGGAGTGTGCCCTTCAGTCTGAAAAAAAGGCTCCCCATCCCTGTCTCATGCATTTGCAGTGTTCATCAGCTTGCAAACAAGTACTTATCTAAATAAGCATTGGACACTTTCCTCTATTTTCTGCACTTGTCTGTTGCCTGCTGCCCATAGCACTAACTTCCTCAAGCAAGGCAAATTGTTTAGCTCCAATGATCTGTCACAGTTGAGAGAATTCTCGTTTCTTTTTGTTTGTTTATTTTAATTCAAGTTTTCTCATAGGGAACAGAGTCAGTTTTCATTACTACAGGAAATAAGGTTCACGCAGGCCAGAGTCAAGGTAATTGGCGAAGAATTGTACAGGGAGGAAGCTTCTGCTGGATCAGCACCCCAAAATGAAATGTGAATAAATATATACATAACTTTAAAACCTTCCGTCTGTTCTGTTTGTGTTTGGCCGGAAGTGCAGACATTTTCACTGTAGCTGTCAGAGCTGGGATACCAAGCGACTTGTGTTGTTGTTTCAAGCTACTGTATTTTTTGCTCTAAAAGACTCACCTTTTCCCTCCTAAAAAGTTAGGGGATATGTGTGTGCATCTTATGGAATGAATGCAAGCTGCGCAGCTATCCCAGAAGCCAGAACAGGAAGAGGGATTGCTGCTTTCACTGTGCAGCGATCCCTCTTGCTGTTCTGGCTACTGAGATTCAGAATATTTTTTTTCTTGTTTTCCTCCACCAAAAACTAGGTGCGTCTTGTGGTCTGGTGCGTCTTATAGAGCAAAAAATACGGTGCTTTAAAATGAGAAGTTATTGAGCAGCGGGGATATGTTATAGCCTGTTGTCTGACAAACTCCAGCATGACTCCAGCAAGGAACTTAGGGCCTGACTGGCCCTATGGCTGGGCTCAGGAACGTTGTGGTTCTCCAGATGTTGCAAGATCATAGCACCCACCTTCCCTGATCATTTTTCATTCTAGCTGGGGAGTGATAGGGCTTGGGGCATAATAACAAATGGCAAGCAAGCACACATTCCCTAAGTCTTGTTGGGAGTAAAGCAACAATGCTCACAATAAGTTGTGTACCAAGACCTCGTGACCATGCAGTTCCCTATTGTGTGGGGGGGAACTGCCCCTCAAAATGGACTCGGAGGTCCAAACGTATCAGAGAACAAAGGAGGCAGAGGGGGGAGGAACTTCCTGTTGGCGCCCTTCTTGCTGCGGAAGTCGGAAGGAGGGTTTAGTGTAGGCAACTGCCCTCCTCGCGGAGAGCTGTATGTTTGTGCTTGCAACACGATGCAAGGAATATAAATAAACTGCCTGTTAATTCTTATCTATCATCTATCTATCATCTATCTATCTATCTATCTATCATCTATCTATCTATCTATCTATCTATCTATCTATCTAATCTATCTATATCTATAATATATATAATTTTATTAGTTTGTTTAACATACCATTTTCAACAGTAATTAAACATATTTTTACATCTTATTCAGTTTTTTTTACTTCCATCAGTCCTGTCTGAAAATTTTCCAATCTAATCTCTTAGTATACATTTCTTATTTTCCCTGTTACATTTAAAACTCATAACCAATATCTCTGTTCTTCATCTACTTCGTAGCACTTCATATATTCCTCCTTAAAAAACTTCTTGTAGTCCTACTAGCGTAATTTGTTGATTACAAATGCTTTTCAAATAGTTTATATACTTCTTCCAATCTTCTGTAAAGCTCTGGTCCCACAGGTTTCGAAACCTTCCTGTCATTTTGTCCAATTCTGCATAGTCCATTATTTTCGTCTGCTGTTCTTCTTTCATCGGAATTTCTTCTTGTTTCCATTTCTGGGCTAACAATATTCTTGCCGTAATTGTTGCATATAAAAACAATTTAACATCTTGCCTATTAATGTCCTGACCTATAATACCTAGTAAAAATGCTTCTGTTTTTTTTTTTAAATGTAGATTTCAACATCTTTTTCATCTCATTATATATCATTTCCCAGAAGTTCTTTTTACATTCCCACTACATATGATAAAAAGTTCCTTCTTTTTCTTTACATTTCCAACATTTATTATTTGTCTTATGCATTTTAGCCAATTTCACTGGTGTAATATACCATCTATGCATCATTTTCATCATATTCTCTTTCAAAGCATTACAGGCTGTAAATTTTATCCTTTCATTCCACAACCTTTCCCATTCTTCAACCTGTATATTATATCCAAAGTCTTTTGCCCAATGTATCATTACCGATTGCTTGCTAATTCTTATCTGTTAAGTTACCAAAGGGAGGGAGAGTGTGCTGGTCCCATGGGTTAACCGTGAGGCGAGGTCTGAGTCCAGTCCGAGGTCGAGGTCGAGGGTACACTATGGAGGCAGTCCGTCAAAGCTGAAGCTGGGTCCAAGGCAGGGAGTCGGGTGAGGTCAAGAGCTCCGGCAGGAAAGCAGGACAGGGTGCAGGCAGGAACTGGCTACCAACAATGTTGCTCCCACAACTTGGGACTGGGGCTGGCTGGATTTTATCTGCCCCGGTCCACAGGTGACTCGACTCTCATGGCCTGGAGGCAAGCACTCCTCCTGCGGGAACTTAGTTCCCTCCCCCTCTCTGCCCTGAGCCTCTGCAGCTCAGGAGAGGCTGGAGGGTTACCGGACCCAGAGGCAACCTCCTCTTCCCCAGACGGGGCTGAGAGTGGAGCACCTGCAGGCAATGGGTCCTCCATCACCTCAGAAGCCAGAGCAGACTCAGCTGGTGCCTGCACCTGAGGATCCAGCACATGTGAGGACCCTTCAGGCTCAAGCCCCAGCCCCGGCTCAGCTAGTTCTGGAGGCGGGATTCCTCAGGTTCAGCCTCCGAGTCCAAATCCCAGGCCATCACAGGGAGGATTCTCCATGCCTGACAGTTAAATTAGCAATGCATACAAGTGTGAGCGTTTATATAGTGATACTCACCCTCAGCGAGGGCTTCAGAGTATTGACTACAGTAAGTGACATCAGATCTCCAGGGTTTTCAGACAGGCTCCTCTCTCTGCCCTGCCTGGAGATGCTGGGAATTGAACTGGCAGCCTTCTGCCTACAAAGCAGATGCTCTACCACTGAGCTATAGCCCCTGCCTGTGCCCCAGGTGGGTATAGCATTCCCATGTGTGCAGAGTGCAAAGCAACCCATGGCGTTGCAAGCTTTCCCACCAGTCCTCGCAATGCAAAGGCCCTCTTGAAGCCCTCTGTTGTGCCAACCCTTCACAATCACACACATTTTGTCTGCCGGTCTTCAATAAGGAATGATGATGTTGTCACACTTTATGTAAAAACGCCTTTTTGATAAAGCTGCTTTAAATATGGATTTATGTTTATGCTTATGTTCAGTAGCCCCTGTGCACATTTAGGTGGAGAAGAGCATTAATTCTTATTAGGAGAAAGAAAAGCAGAGCATTTGGGCTTTCCGAAAAAGAAGGTGTGACTGATGTAATTTATGAAGCATGGAGACTGTAATCGACTTAAAAGTTTGATGCCACCACATACTGCAAAATCAATTGTTCTCCTAAATAGGCTCTGACCTGAAAAAAGCAACACACACAAATGTAATTCACGAGGACTTTCTAATGAGAGGTCCTAGGACAGCCAATCACTTCTTGGTGGCTTTTAAAATAGCACTCTAAGAGCAGATTAGAAGACAGCCCTGCGGGGCAGAGAGATTACTGAAGAATGTTTTTTGGAAGTGGGTTTAACTTGGCACTGTAGGTGGGGTTTGTGAGGAAGATGAAGGGGCAACAGAAAATGTTTATTTTGCTCAAGCAACCTAGCTGTGGTCTCCTCAGTTGGAATAAATGAGTGGTGAAGGACCTCTGACCCAGGGACTGAATGTGGTTGCTCAGTCTTTTCTATCTAGACTTTGGGATTCTTCCCAAGCCCTCTCCTCCTAGCCCACTCCCCTTGGTTCATATGTTCCTTGGGTGTTTCCAGCTGACTGGAATGTCCCCCTGCACTCTAGCATCTATCCTTGCTGGCCTGGATGAAGGATGTGTAGGGTGTGCAAGTCTGTGTGGAAACTAGGCTATTGTACCAAAGTAAAATGTGGTCTAAACCACTGAGCCTCTTGGGCTTGCCAATCAGAAGGTCAGAGGTTCAAATCCCCATGACGTGGTGAGTTCCCGTTGCTCTGCCCCAGCTCCTGCCAACCTAGCAGTTTGAAAGCACACCGGTGCAAGTGGATAAATGGGTAGCGCTGCGGTGGGAAGGTAAACGGTGTTTCTGTGCACTCTGGTTTCCATTATGGTGTCCCGTTGCATCAGAAGCAGTTTGGTCATGCTGGCCACATGACACAGAAAGCTGTCTGTGGACGAACGCCAACTCCTTCGAATGCCAACTCCTTTGGCCTGAAAGCCAGATGAGCACTGAAACCCCATAATCACCTTTGACTGGACTTAACCTCCCAGGGGTCCTTTACCTTTACCTTACATCCATTGCTCCACCCAGTTCTGGGAATTTTTATTTACAGTGGTACCTCGGGTTAAGTACTTAATTTGTTCCTGAGATCTGTTCTTAACCTGAAGTACCACTTTAGCTAATGGGGCCTCCTGCTGTTGCTGCACCGCTGCTGCACGATTTCTGTTCTCATCCTGAAGCAAAGTTTTTAACCCGAGGTGCTATTTCTGGGTTAGCGGAGTCTGTAACCTGAAGCGTATGTGACCTGAAGTGTATGTAACCCGAGGTACAACTGTATATGTATACCACTATATATGTAATTCCAAGTGTCTTTAAGTTGCAGTCATTTAATATTAAAATACATGTTCTTCGGTATTTGTTTAAATGCAGGGATTTTTAATTATTTAAAATGAACAAATGCTCTTCCACAGGATGCCAAAGTGCCTTTTTGAGTCCCCCCCCCCCAGTGAAAACACCAGTTAAGAAGCCCAGAGAATGCCAATTTATATTACCAGACATTGCCATGTGAAATTGTGACTGTTTCTGAACTTGGTCCATCAAAATATGAACCTACCGTAATGGGAATCCAGGATTCTCTAAACCAGTGCATTTGGGATGTACTGTGGTCCCCATGTGAAGAAATCTAAAATGTGGGCGTGGGTTGTCAAGCCTGCTACATTTATTGGGTCTAATCTGCAGTAAGTGTTTGCAAGCTAGCGCTGTGCTGAAAATCCCCCTTGCTTCTCTTCCACCCATTCTCCACCAATTAAGCAGAAAAGAAATTGTGTGCAAAAATTATCAAAGGAGAGAGAAATTCTCATGAATGGGGTGCAGGGATTTGGTTGTACTTGGCTTCTTTACGAAGTAGCCAAAGGGTATTAGTCAGTGCGCTTATTTTTGCTTATTCCACAAATCGTCTCTCTCAAGGTCCTTCATCTTCAAGCCTTCCTTCAGCCGATGCTTCGTGAAAACCCCAAAATGTCTTCACAGGGATTTCCTTGTGGACAGAGAAGAATTGCCTACTATGTTGATTTTTTTTAGAATAGTGAAGTCTGTTTACTTTTACAGAAATCAGAGCTGAAGGATTATTTAAAAAGAAAAGAAGGTCATCCTTTAAGAATAAAATCAGTTAGTGCACCAATCTCAGGTGTTTGGTAGCCATTCTTCACAGCTTCCCACACTTCAATTAGACATCCATTGGGGAAATGTCCTAATGTCCCATGGGGCTTTGTTACGATGGGGAAGCCCAGACATCTGAGGAGGCTGAGGAGTGCTGAAGAAATGCTTAATGGGAAGGGGGAAGAAAACAAACCACCCACAGCCACGTCACGGTGATTAATAAGCTCCATCTTGTACCGCCACCCCTGAAAGTATAAAAGAATTCAAAAGCATGAGAGGAAAACAGCAGCCTCCTTTGCAAGTGAAGAAAACATTTCAGAAACTGAGGGTCAGGCTCAGCACTATTAAAGACTAATGATGCCAGCTTCGTAAATAGCGCTATGGCTTTTAAAAATGTGTAGGTTCAAGTATGAGGACCTCAGAGTGGGTGTGCCAATTAAACCAACGTTGCTTGTGCAGGTTGCTAAGAGGAAAAGGAAATGTTTAATCCTGGATGTTGACAGTGAAGAGACCTCAAATCTAGCATCCCAGAGCCTTCTAGACCTACCTAAATGTGTCAAATAACTTGTGCCTGAATCTCTTTGTTCTAGAAGAGTCTCAGGCTCATTCCCCTAACACTTAGGATATTGTACGTTTTTAATAGATCATCTCTATCTATAGAACCTCCAAGTTCCTGTATTTTCCAGGGACAGACCCAGATTTACAGGAGCTGTCCCAGTTTTTGATTTGATCCAGGAATGTCCTGTGTTTCCTTGAGAAGTCCCTATTTACCTTGGAGAAATGTTGGAGGGTATCCTATCTATATATTTCTATTAATCTTTTTTTTATGTTAGTATTGGGTTTCTTCTGTTTTTAGTTGCTCTCCTTTTATCTGTAAGCCGCCTTGAAAAAGATGGGGTATAAATAAATATATAGCAGCAACAACAACCACCACCTTAAATGCACATTGATCTGCAGAAATCAGCCGGTGAAGCTTTTCACAACTAACCTCTGAAGACTGAACTGTTGCTAAAGCCGCAGGACTATGTACAAAATAAAAATATAAGGTAAGATGGACCTATTTCATCAATGCAATGGCTCATCCAGTTCAAAATCCTGTTCTAGCCAGATACCTGTGGGAAACCTGTGAGGTGGGCCTGAATGCTACAGCACTCTACTCACCTGCAATTCCCAGAAACCAGCATTCAGATGCCTTTGACTGCAGTGATGTGACAACTCTGCTCATATCCATTTGAATTAAGCTAACATCGCCCCTGCTTTTCTCAGAGTACTGCAGCACAGGGGTTGGGAAATGTGAAATCATTGGTTTTTCTCAGTTTCTCATCTTTCCCATCTTAAGTTTAGTTCTCCACATCCGTTTGCGATTATTTTATTTATCCTCATGGAAAAATCACCAGCATTTTAGTTCTAATATAAATATTGCTGTAGGCAATTCATCCCTAATATACACCTTTTTTGCAAAGCAGGTTTAGCCAATGCACATTTTGACAAAGCAATTCCCCCTAATATCATGCATTTTGGTAAAAACAATTCCCCCTAATATATGCCTTCCGATGCACCCTTGACTCTTGTACATGCATTTTCAACTCTGTTGCTTGGCTGGAGAAATGCATTGCAAAATTCAGAGAAGTGCAAATTTCAAAGGATGACTGTTTTCAGTTAACATACTGCTCCAAAAAGTGTGAATAATGTATGTTCTCCTTTAAATGTGAACTGATTCGAATTACCCCCCCCCCCCGCCAGTCCTACAATAGAAGACAGTTTGAACTGTTAAAGAATGGATCTTTAGATTTTCAAAAGAACTTTATTAAGCTATGTTTGCTTGTATTAGGAAGCACCTCCCCCCCTTAAAGGTTCCTTTGCCTTTTAAAAACTGGATATGTGGGGTGGAGGGAGGTGGAATGGAACAAAGGAAGAGGTCATTGGCATGGATATTTAGTGAATGGATTTCATGCAGTGTGGTGTAGTGGTTAAGAGCGGTGGACTCGTAATCTGGTGAACCGGGTTCGATTCCCCTCTCCTCCACATGCAGCTGCTGGGTGACCTTGGGCTAGTCACACTTCTGTGAAGTCTCTCAGCCTCACTCACCTCACAGAGTGTTTGTTGTGAAGGAGGAAGGGAAAGGAGATTGTTAGCCGCTTTGAGACTCCTTTGGGTAGTGATAAAGCGGGATATCAAATCCAAACTCTTCTTCTCTTCTTCTTCTAAAAGAGCCTACCAGCTGGGGTGGGCAATCTTAAGTGTCTGCTCCAAAGAGAAAGGTGGTCACCGTTTTAGGTTTCCCAAATGGAAAACTTTCAGGAACCCAGTAGAGTCGTTAACCAAGCAGTCTGATTTCAGAGGAAGAGTAAATCATGTTTCAGCAAGTGCCATTGAAATCAGTGGAACTTATATACAGCTGAGTGATTGGGTAAAATTATGGAAAGAAGGTTTAAAATTTACTGCACACAATGCCCTAAAAGAAAATGTGATGAAAATGATGTATAGATGGTATATTAGACCTGTCAAGTTAGTGAAAATGTATAAAGTCAGTAATAAATGTTGGAAATGTAAAGAAAAAGAGGGAACATTTTATCACATGTGGTGGGAATGTAAAAAGGTGAAATGCTTCTGGGAGATGATATATAATGAGATGAAAAAAATGTTGAAATATACATTTATAAAGAAGCCAGAAGCATTTTTATTGGGCATTGTTGGGAGTGATATAAATAGAAAGGAATATAAGCTCTTTTTATATGCAATAACAGCAGCAAGAATATTACTGGCCCAAAAATGGAAGCAAGAAGAACAACCGATGATTGAAGAATGGAGGATGAAGCTAATGGACTATGCAGAACTAGATAAACTAACAGGAAGGATTATTCGAAACCGGCGGGACCAGAAATTCACGGAAGACTGGAGTAAATTTACAGACTATTTGAAAAGTTTTAATGAAGATCAGACGACGTTTGTAGGTTTGCAAGACGTTTTGTGAGGAGTATTATTAGAAGTCTTGTCAAAATGGACAAGGGGAAGGATGATTTGTTAAGAGATGTAAAGGCAATATAAAGTTAAGAAATGCATAAGAAGTGGTTAAAACGGTGGATCATCAGAGGTGCTGATGAAAGTCTAAAAAGATTGTATACGTGATAAGTTTTGTGGTACATTTTATAATTTATATGTTAAAATCAATAAAAATTATATTTTAAAAAAACGAAATCAGTGGAACTTAAAAAATAAATAAATAGCCAGCCAACATAGGAAAGTGCCTTATGTTGAGTCAAACCATCACTCCATATAGCTCAGTATTGTCTACATTGACTTACAGTGGCTCTCTAACATTTCATACAGCCCTACCTTGGAGGTGCCAGCGAGTAATCCTGGCACCTTCTGCATGTACAGCAGGTGCTCTATCCCTGGGCTACAGCCCTGCACTTTGTCTGGATTGTGCCCATTCCAAGCATTCACATTTCCCTGCATCTTTGCCAGCTGTTGATAGAAAGGTGCATTAGGAGGAGCCTTTGCACCTGAATTCCTTCCTCCTCTGTTCCTGTTAAAGTCTTGTTGAATAATAATAATAATAATAATAATTTATTATTTATTATTTATACCTTGTCCACCTGGCTGGGTTTCCCAGCCACTCTGGGAAATAGACCACTCTGGTCTATTAAACATTAAAAGCTTCCCTAAAGAGGGCTGCCTTCAGATGTCTTCTAAAAATCTGGTAGTTGTTTTTCTCTTTGACATCTAGTGGGAGGGTGTTCTGCAGGGTGAGTGCCATTACCGAGAAGCCCCTCTGCCTGGTTCCCTGTAACTTGGCTTCTCGCAGGGAGGGAACCATCAGAAGGCCCTAGGCGCTGGACCTCAGTGTCCGGGCAGAACAATGGGGGTGGAGACGCTCCTTCAGGTATACTGGGCTGAGGCCGTTTAGGGCTTTAAAGGTCAGCACCAACACTTTGAATTGTGCTTGGAAACATACTGGGAGCCAGTGTAGGTCTTTCAAGACTGGTGTTATGTAATCGTGGCGGCCGCTCCCAGTCACCAGTCTAGCCGCCGCATTCTGGATTGGCAATGTTCCCCATCGTTACAATGCTCAAGAAGACAACAACCCCTCTCATCCCTTTGAAAAAGCACCTCTTCTCCCTTATCAGGCATGGTGGGGTTTAGGTGTAGATGAGAGTAACTAGAATTTTCGCAGAAGCAAGAAATGGGATCCTGTATTTTTGTATGTGCGCTTGTTTCTAAGCCAATATTGCAGAAGTTTTGTTAGTGTGGCGGTTGCGTGGTTTTTTATATATCCCTGCCACTACTGCATAGAGAAGGCAGTGCTTGAAACTGTTTTTACAGTGTTTTATGGCTCTTTTTACTGCAGGCTGGAGAGCCTCTCAACTCGAGCACCGTCATTTTGTCATTCTGTTGATTGAGCAGCTACTTCCACGGGATATCTCTATGGTGCATTGCTTCCCGTTCTCCATTTTAAATAATGGCTTTGGAAGGCAAGTACAGGGCGGTGGAGTTGCAAAGTCTCGCCACTTCAAACCCCCCACCTCCCCAAAAAACCTTTTTTTAAATAAAATATTTGAATATTGCAAGAATACACCAAGCTTCATATGTTGTTAATCCAGCACACACAAAAAATGGAAATGTGTTTCCTGAACAATGGAAATGTTAGAATCAGGATAAGCCTTTGATATATGCAGCCCAATCCTATGCCAGTTAAGTCCAGTCACAGACGACTCTGGAGTTGCGGCGCTCATCTCGCTTTATAGGCCAACGGAGCCGGTGTTTGTCCGCAGACAGTTTTTCCAGGTCGTGTGGCCAGCATGACTAAGCAGCTTCTTGTGCAATGGGACACCGAAACCAGCGCACAGAAACGCTGTTTACCTTCCCACTGTAGTGGTACCTATTTATCTATTTGCAGTTTTTGGTGTGCTTTCGAACTGCTAGGTTGGCAGGAGCTGGGACCAAGCAACGGGAGCTCACCCCGTCGTGGGGATTTGAACCACCAACCTTCTGATCAGCAAGCCCAAGAAGCTCAGTGGTTTAGACCACAGTGCCACCCACATCCCTATGCCAGTTTACTGAGTAGTAAGTCTCGCTGAATTAAAATGGAGCATGAAATTAGAACAGGGCTGGAGAACTGGATCCCTGCACCAATATAGCAAGTCAGTGGCTGGTCATCAGGGGCTACTTCACCTGTCAATCACCTGAAGTCAAGTGGCAATTTTCATAGAATCAGAATTGTAGAGTTGGGAGGGAGCCCAAGTCAACTAGTCCAACCCCTGCAATGCATGAATCTTAGCTAAAGCATCCATGAAAGAAGGTCATCCAAACTCTGCTTAAAAATTTCCAAGGAAGGAGAGTCCACAACCTCCTGAGGAAAACCATTCAACCGTGGAACAGCTCTTCCTGTCAGAAAGTTCTTCTTGATCTTTAGTCGGATTTTCCTTTCTTATAAATTGAAGCAATGGGTTTGAGTCCTAACCTCCAGAGGAGGAGAAATATACTAGCTCCCTCTTCCATGTGACAGCCCTTGAGATATTTGAAGATGGCTATCATATCTCCTCTCACTCAGTCTCCTCTTTACCAGGCTAAACATACTCAGCTCCTTCAAGGGCTCCTCATAAGACTTGGCTTCCAGACCCTTGATCATCTTGGTTGCCCTCCTCTGCACACATTCCAACTTGTCAACTGTGGTGCCCAGAATTGGACACAGTATTCCAAGTGTGGTCAGACCATGGCAGAATAGTGTTGTACTATGACTTCCCTCAATCTGGATGCTATACTTTTGTTGATGCAGCCTAAACTAGCATTAGCTCTCTTTTTTTGCTGCTGCTGCTGCAACACACTGTTGACTCATGTTAAGCTTGTGGTCTACCAAGACCCCTAGATCCTTTTCACATGTACTGCTAGTAAGTCAGGTGTCCCCCATCCTATATTTGTGCATCTGGTTCTTCCTGCCTAAGTGCAGAACCCGATGAAGTGCAGAACCAGGTGATGAAGACCCCCACCTCAGGACCCTGAGTTTGGAGATGATCATTTGAGAGGAGGTCAAATCTATGACAAAATAACATAGCTGGGGCAGTCCAAAGCATTTGCAGAGTACCGGGCTGGAGAAAGCTGTGCTAGAATATCTCATCACTTTAAAAACAATGTGTTGGGGGAAAGTCAAAGCTGTTCTTGCGCCCTAATCACTGTCGATGTTTGCTCTTAGCATTTTCCGGGCCATTGTTTATTTCACACAGCAGACAAGATGCATTAACTGTCACCTGCAAGAGGAAATACAAAGTAAATCACAGATGGAAATGGTGCATAACAATTACTCAAGTGTCAGATGGAGAATAAACCATGAGTAGGCGGTGGGAAATCTGAAAAGGACATTATGCTTTGGCAGGAGTGTGGAAACTGCCAAATTGAACCTCTTTAATATTCCTCCTCATCCAAGGGATAAAATGAAATAATCCAAGTGCATGGAGAATACCCTGTCAGGGACAACAATTGCCAGCGGCTCTTGGCTGCTCTGAACATTTCCCCTTTTGTTTCACTTAGTCATCCTTTGAAACATTTCTCTTGTGCTGCAAGTTTCTGGGACCGAGCTTAGATGGCCACGCGTTTCAAAGAAGAAAATCTGCTTTAAGACTAACTTCCCTGCAGACAGCCAAAGGAAATTAATCGCAGGCAATGGTGAACCTGTAACCATTGAGATGTAATTTCATTTTAGTGCTGTTTTATGGGGATTTTGCCACAAGTACATCCCCATCTAGCTTGCTGACAATATATTCTTGAATGGTGCTCTTCCACTGCTACTAAATACTCAGAGAGAAATCTTTATAGATCTATAAAAAAAAGTATAATATGAGCCACAGTGGACAGGAGGCAGTATGATCCGAAACACATTTGCCCCTATTTGCCAAGCAGAATCCATATGTCCGTCTGATGCAGATGCACAACTGAATTAGACACACACATTACCACAATGCTCACATGGCACCACTGAATTTGATGGATGCATCTGCTCTTCAGGATGAGCCACTAATTTATTTATTTTATTTATTTAGCTCTGAGGAGTTTAAGCTGGCATTAATACTTATCCTGCTCTCAGTTTTATCCTAACAACAATCCTCTGAGAGATCATGACCTGCCCAAGGTCACCCGATGGACTTAATGGCTGAGTCAGGATTTGAGCTCTGGTTTCCCAAATCCAAGTCCGACATGATAAAGGACACTTTATACGAAGATAAACCCCATTGATTTCCATTGAACTTCCTAATTAATATGCTTGGTTCAGATTACAGCCTCATGTTCAAAAAATGACAGAAGAAACCCTTATTAGACTAACAAATTTATTATAGCATAACCTTTCATGGACTTGAGTCCACTTCATCAGATGGATGAAGTGTTATCTTCAGTTCGCAGTCTCAGATGAAAGTACTTCTGTATCAATAATGAGTTCAGCCAGCAGCTTCTTTCACAGCTTGCCAACTCGAGGTGCTCCATCTAAAATAAATGAGGAATCAAGGCTGAAATATTCAAAGCTTGTGTTCCGTAGTCAGTGGAAGCTGGTCCATTAAGGGAAACAGCAATCTGCACCCAACCAGCCCCTGTCTGTCTGTCTGTCTGTCTGTCTGTCTTCTTGCCATCAGTCCAGCATGGTCAATGGTCACGGATAATGGGACCTATCGTCCAACAACATCAGGAGGCAGCAGAGACTGGTCCTTTAAAGCTGTCCACTTCCTCCTTCTTAGTCTCAACGTGGCATAGCCATCCCTTCAATGTAGCTTATGCTTGTTTTCGATGTGTGCAAGATAGAAATATATCTGGAGTGGTGAACAGGGGGAATTAAGGTCATTCCATGGGCATTTTGGCCACAACAGAACCAGCTACACAGACACAATTGCATGCACCCACGGCCAGAAAGACTTCCCCAAAGATGTCTTTGTGATAATAATAATAATGTTATTATTTATACCCCACCCATCTTCCCCAGCCACTCTGGGCGGCTTCCCGCACATATAAAAACATAATACAATGTCAAACATTTCAAATTTCCCAATACAGGGCTGTCTTCTAAAAGTCAGATAGTTGTTTATTTCCTTGACAACTGATGGGAGGGCATTCTACAAGGGAGGGCGCCACTGCCAAGATGGCCCTCCGCCTACATGTTTGCAAAGCAATTGTAACATCACATCAGATCTGGTGTGGAGGCAAGAGTGGGAGGCCCCCACCCATGCCACAGTTTAAATTACTGCAGCCACGCCCCCACCTCATGGATTGGCTGGGCAGGGGTGACGTGGCTGGGGCTGGCACAGAGGGGGCATCAACCCCTCACCCCCTAGCCAGGATGCTACGGGGGCTGGATGCCCTGTCGCAGTGCAGCCCACCCTGGAAGCTGAGCGGTCTTACAAAACCAGGGGTTCAGAAGTCCAAGTTGTGTGTGGGTGTTGGAGATAAGCAGTGTCCAGTGCACAGCGGAATGATGAAAAGTACGTGCCAACATGCTCTATATTACTTTATTTGCACTTCAAAGCTGGTAATTTACAGAAAAACATTTTCCCTCTGCCGGAGCAGAGAAAGGCATCCTCTCTCCTCTAAAGCACGGAGAGAATCAACACACTGAACTGCAAAGAACAGTGAAAAACAGGAAACCAGTGTACGTCACATCCAGTCTCCTTTCCCGTGAGAAAACCCAACAGCACTTGACTGCGGAATGTAAACATTGTCTTGTGACAAGCACTTCGCTGCTCAGTGAAGGAAGCAGAAACCAACATCCTCCCCCTTTCTGTGAACATCACTGGGCAGCGTGTTCGTACAATATCAGTACAAACCCAACTTCTGCACATAGGTACAGTGTTGATCCCTTGATACAATCTTGGACAATACATCAGCAGGGATTTCACTACCTGGCATATAGGACACCGTTACGAGTCCCTTTTGAATACGTTCCCTAGCATGTTGCAACTTCAATTGCAAGTGCTTCGTGCTTTGCTTACAACCTTCAGAATTCAGCAAAGCCAAACATGCTTTGTTGTCCTGGTAAACCTGGATTGGACATTTGACAGGAATTTTCATGTCTTTGCACAATTGTAACAACCATTCACAATCCTTAAGTGAATAAGACAGTGCATTCAGTTCAGCTTCACAAGTACTTAAGCTAACTGTTGTTTGCTTCTTGCATGACCAATCAAATAGACCCTGATTGTACTTATAGCAAACTCCAGACGTACTTTTCCTGTCTGTAGTGTCACTTCCAAAACTTGCATCTGCAAATATCTCAAGACCACCAGACTTCTGATTGTTAAATCTCAGTCTGTAATGCATAGTGCCTTTCAAATACCGCGCTATGCGTTTCAGAGCTTTCCAATCCTTAACAGTAGGATTGTTGACTTGTCTGCTTAGCAAATTACAGCTAACAGCAATGTCTGGTCTTGAACATCTGGCAATGAAGTTTAGCTTGCCTAGCACACTTCTGTACAGTGTAGTGTCAGAAAATGCTTCTCCAGTGTCATCTACCTGATAACCTGTTGTCATCGGTGTGTCTACAGGGTTAGCATCCATCAGGTTTAGTTTGCTTAACACATCAGCAATTTTACGTGACTGGTGTACTAGAATGTTACCATCTTGATCTCTCTCTATTTCCAGAGATAGGTAGTTGTTTACCTCACCAAGATCTTTCATGTCAAAGTGCTCTTTCAGTTGAGCTAGGGCGTTATTGTACATTGTGACATCCTTCCAAAAGAATAAAAGATCATCAACATAAAACAAACAATACAGTTTCTTTTGCCCCTCCTCTTTGACAAATACACATGGATCAGCTTTCCCTTGCTTAAAACCTAGAGAAAACAATACTTCAGTGAGTTTTGTGTGCCAACACCGTGCACTTTGTTTGAGACCATAAAGGGACTTCTTCAGAGCACAAACAAATCCCTGTTTTACCTGTACGCCATCAGGTGGAAGCATATAAAGTGATTCATCTAGAGATCCGTACAGAAAAGCTGTATTCACATCATGGTGACTAATGTGTAGATTCTCTTCTGCAGCTAGCTTGAGCATAAGCCTAATGCTCTCATACCTCACGGTGGGTGAGTAGGTCTCGTGATAGTCTTCACCTGGTACCTGTGCAAAACCTCTGGCTACCAATCTGGCTTTGTGTCTGACTATCTTGCCATTTTGATCTGTCTTCGCTTTGAAGACCCATTTGCTTCCAAGCAGTTTCATTCCTGGAACTACTGGAACAAGGTCCCATGTCTTGTTCCTTTCCAAGGAATCAAGCTCAGCCTTCATGGCATTTAACCATGGCTCAGCTTCCTTTGAATCCAAATCCTGGATTTCCTGGAAACTTGAAGGTTCAAACACCTTCTTGGAGCTTTTAACAGCTGTTACTGCTATCTTAGCAAACTCATCAGCAAATCTCTTTGGAGGTCTGCCTTTTGTTGCTCTCTGTGACCTGCGAATTAGCCTTAAGTCTTCAACACTCTCCTCTTCCTTCTTAGGAGAAAAGTGACCTATTGTGAACAATGGTTCCTCTAATTCTTGATCAGAGCTTTCAGAGGGTCGCATAGAGGCTTTCGCACTCTTGAAATCCTCTGAATCACCCGATTCAGTTTCAGACTCAGACTCAGAACCTTCATCAGTGGGTGTGGGTTGTTGCGGTTGCTTTTGACTATCCTCAGTTTCATCACTGTCATCAGGATAACATTGGAAAATTCCCACATTCTCCCCCCACTTGGCATTGTACTCAACACTTCTTGTGAGCTTAATTTCCTTAGAGTCAGTCATCATTATTCTGTAAGACCCTTTCTGATAACCTAGAAAGATACCATGCAATCCACGCTTGTCTAACTTGGAGCTTTGTGGTGAGTGAACCCACATGTCAGAACCAAAAATTTTCATGTGTTTGATGTATGGCTTCTTGCCAAACATCTTCTCATAGGGGGTACAACCAATCGCTGAAGATAACCTGCGATTATAACTGTAAGTGAAACATGAGAGAGCTTCGGCCCAATAACTCTCTGGAAGATTGGCATCATGCAGCAAGGTTTTTAACCCTTGAAGCAATGTCTGATTTGCTCGTTCCGCAAGTCTATTCTGCCATGGCGAGCGAGGACTAGACAAATCGTGTTGAATTCCTTTCTCAGTCAGAAAAGCTTCAAACTGCTGAGAAGTGAATTCTCCCCCGCGATCAGTGAAAAGAGTCTTTACCTTCTTACCATGCACATTTTCCAACCAAGCACAGAATTCCTTGAACCTTGGAAAAGCCTCTGATTTCTGCTTGAGATTGTACACATAAATATACCTGGAAAATGCATCAATGAGAACCATGAAGTACCTGTTTCCACCCAAAGAGGGCGCTAGTGGTCCAACCAAATCAGCATGAACAACCTGGTATGGTTCTGTAGCTTGCCTACTAGACACCTTACCTTTCGCAGCCATTTTTACCTTGTTTGCTGCGCATGCCTTGCACTTCATGTGGTACCTGCAGGGTTTAATAGTCATACCTTCAACCAAGGCAGGCATTTTAGATACTGCCTCAAAATGCAAATGACCAAATTTTCGATGAAAATCATGAATACATTCTGCATGCAAACTTTTGTTAGAACCTGCAATGCAACAAGTGTCATCCTGCACAACATCATCAAAATACAAAACATACAAACGATCAACATATTCAGCATGCAATACATAATCATTTTTCTTTGTGATGATGCACCTTTTGTTCTTAAAGGAAACGTCAATTTTCCGCTCATTCAGCTGTCCAACGCTGAGCAGATTATGCTTGGCATCTGGCACATAAAGCACATCCTGTATCGATAAGTCCAAACTGTGAAGAACAACAGTTCCGTAGCCTTTACTGGGAATTGTGTGGTCATCCGCCTGGTGAATCGCACCTTCCTGCGGTGTAAAAGACACGAACAGTCGCTTATCGTTGCACATGTGATGCGTTGCAGCCGAATCAACAACGAAGAAAGATCTAGACGTCTTCTGGACCTCTGCAACCTTTGGAGTGAAGCGTGAGACCATTGCCTTGTGCTGCGTTGTCCTGGACACCGGACCTTTGCCTTTGCCTCGGCCTTTTCCACGCGATGAGCTTTCGCTGCGCTGCTCTGTCTTGGCCCTGGGATATCTGCATTCCCTCTTCATATGGCCTAGACGTCCACACGTGTAGCATTTCACTGCCTTCAAAGCTTTGGTGCCATCTGGTGGTTCCACTGCACTCTGGGATGACGACTGTGAAGTCTCCCCCTTGTTGATGCAGCTAGCACCCCGGCGATCCGCTTCATTCAATATCACGGCAGTTTCACTGGCTACTGTGAGTTGAGCATTTGGCTGATTGGCATCAAATTCCCCACTTGCCTCATCCAGCCTTCTGCAGCTAGCCATCATGACTTTGGCATTAGCCTTCTGCGTCATCTCTGCTGCTTTAAATCAGGCTGCTTTATACTAGCTGTGTCTGTGTACAGCTGTTTCAATCCAAAAGCAAATTCAAAAACAGCCTCTGCTTTGTGAACCTGTGCCTTTCTGCTTAACTGCTTTGCTTATCTGCAGCTGCTTCAAACCGCATTCCAAAGGCAAGTTCAAAAGTGAAAGTTCTCTCTGCTGTCTTAAATTCATGCTGCGACACTGCTGCAGCTGCTTTACTTTCGATTTCCCCCAGCATAGGAAAAAATTTATCCTTCTAGCCTTTTGCCTGTGCCACGGCAAAACCGGCTATAAAAGTTCAAAGTCCAGCCATAAAGCCATTAATTAGAAGCTGGCAGGCTGCCCGGAGCTGTAGCACATACCTCATCAAATCATCTTGACGCGCAGAGATATCGTCCGATCCGGCCCTCTGCATTCCGATCCTTTGCCGGCACTCCAATTCTTTGCTCCTTTGTTCCTTTGCCAGGAGCCCGACTTCTGGAGTCCATTCTCAAAACACTGCGTTTTTCTGGGCCCGGAACCAAATGTTGGAGATAAGCAGTGTCCAGTGCACAGCGGAATGATGAAAAGTACGTGCCAACATGCTCTATATTACTTTATTTGCACTTCAAAGCTGGTAATTTACAGAAAAACATTTTCCCTCTGCCGGAGCAGAGAAAGGCATCCTCTCTCCTCTAAAGCACGGAGAGAATCAACACACTGAACTGCAAAGAACAGTGAAAAACAGGAAACCAGTGTACGTCACATCCAGTCTCCTTTCCCGTGAGAAAACCCAACAGCACTTGACTGCGGAATGTAAACATTGTCTTGTGACAAGCACTTCGCTGCTCAGTGAAGGAAGCAGAAACCAACAGTGTGGGTGTGTTCAATGCCCTGGTGGGGAACAAAGACATTCCTCCAAAGTTTATCAGGGGTTCCCCAATAGAAATATGGATGAATTGATCAATGAATGAGTTTCTTGATTAGTGAATTGGTTGCTCGCCTCTGTCTACCTCGCCTTGCAATGCACAGCTGCAAGAGACCTTTGGGTGTTTTCTAGGCAGCCCATTCAGGTCACAGAGGGTGATGAGGAGACCCAGTGGGGCAGCACTTCTCATGAACCAAGTATGACTCCTATCATACTCTACAGTGTGCAGGGTTGTCATAGCAGACATGTAGCGATTCCTCATTAAAGGTTTTGAGGTTGAAAACCATTCCTGTTTCTTATCCCAAGGGCCCCCTTGTTCTCACGAAATGGAAGCAAAGCAATCTTGCAGCACACAGAGGCTCAATGCAGGTAAATATTTATCAAAACACCTACTGGCAATGTTTGGGAGGGTAAAGAGAAAGGAAATCATGGCTCTCTTAGCTGAAACAGCTTGCATAACAGCAAACTAGAAGTGGTATCATTAGCTAGAAAGATTCCTTTACAGTGGTCAGTCAGCCTTCCCCAACTTCGTGCTCTTCAGATTTTGGGGAATCAAACTCCCAGCAGCTCCTGCCAGCATTGGCCTTAACTCATGGGACTTGTACTTGAAAATATCTGGAAGGCACCAGAAGGGGGAAAGGTGATCTGTGTCAAGGGCTATTGAGACACACCAGGCACAAAAGCGGCCATTTCAAAAGTTTTAAAGATGCTGTAACCTTTCCGGAACAGGGTGAGCCTATACAATATGCAAGGATGAGAGTTATCGTCTGTTTGAACAAGAGCAATACATTTCTATCAGCAGACATAAGCTTCCATTCTGCAAATCAATACCGGGAATTTAGAAGATTAAATGTGTTCAATGAGCTGCACATTAGAGTTAATCTCAAAGTCAGGCCTCTAGTAAACTTACTTCTGTCTGATAGCATGTACTGTACTGTCAGGGAAAGTAATAAGCCAACACCAAGAATAGGAAAACTACTATTGATAAGGTTGCCTCACGAGCAGCAGTGCTTGAATTGGTTCAGGAAAGATAAGCAAAATCGTTCTCTGACACAGCACATTTCCAAGTTCTCTCAGGCCTCAGCTTTCGACTCCACAATACCCGTCTCAGTTTGTCTTTGCTCCTTATGTCTGTCTGGAATCTGAAAATGAGGCATGCAACGACAACAACAACTTCCCCGGGTTTCTTTCCCTTCACGGTCATGGATTTTGGCATACACCAGGGTGCCAGATGCAAAGCCAACAAGAAACCTGTTCCCCATACTTTGCAGGTGTAAGAATACAAAGTAAAAGGTAAAGGGACTCCTGACCATTAGGTCCAGTTGTGGACGACTCTGGGGTTGCAGCACTCATCTCGCTTCATTGGCCGAGGGAGCTGGCATATAGCTTCTGGGTCATGTGGCCAGCATGACTAAGCCACTTCTGGAGAACCAGAACAGTGCATGGAAATGCTGTTTACCTTCCCGCCAGAGTGGTACCTATTTATCTACTTGCACTTTGTGCTTTTGAACTGCTAGGTTGGCAGATGCAGGGACCGAGCAACAGGAGCTCACCCCATCATGGGGATTTGAACCACCGACCTTCTGATCAGCAAGCCCTAGGCTCTGTAGTTTAGACCACAGCAGCACCCACGTCCCTAATACAAAGGTGCTTCTGCATTATTCAGAAACACACCCCGGTGTCAGATTGCCCAGTGCTTTTCCATCAGTACAAGGTCTTTGCTTAGGCTCAATGTCCCTTAGTGTCTCCCAACCCTCTATCATTCACTAGGTGGGTTCTGGTGAGTCATTTATTCCTCTGGGAGAAAGTTGAGAAATATTCTCACCACAAGGCACCCACACTTATCAACAGAGCTACCAACTTGTGAGGGAGCTTGGGGGGACATAATTTCAAATGTCTGCTACACCTCATTAGAGACAAGTGAGAGGTGGCTAAAACCTATGTCAGTTTTGTTGCAACAAGGATAGCTGTTCAGTGTTTGACTCAGGAAGGATAGCTGCTTCTACCATATTATAGCATATTATACCTCTATGTGTCCCATAGACAAACTTTGAAAATTTGCTGGAAAATGAGCAAGGTCCCAACTAAAGAAGAATGGCGACTTAAACTGATGTAATATGTGCAGCTTGTGGACCTAACATATACTGTAGAATAAGAGAACAAGAAGAACATACGTTTAAATAAAATTGGAAAATGTTTGTTGATTATATGGGGGGATAGTGTACACTTGAAAACATTGGCAGCATTAAAATAAATTCAACAGTATAAATAAGTTTTGATGGATGTAATAATGGAATACTGAATGGTTTAGTGTATGTAAAACATGCAGGGATTTATGTTATGCAAAATAAACCATGGAAAGAGAAGAAGGGAAGTCACTGGTATTTTAAGGTTGTTTAAATGAATATTCTAAAATGTAAAATAGAAAATTTAATAAAAATTATAGGGGTGATTTTGAAAATTGGGGTACCCCATCCCCCTTTCTTACATGCAGAGAGCTGGCAGTGGCCCTAGGTAATGCATGAAGCTTTTGAAATGAAGTCAAAAAGACAGATTCATGTCTGTGTGAACGGCTGAGAGTTGGTGACATGTCAGGTGTATCTGCCTAAGCAGCTCTGGGAAACACAATAGTTTGCCTGTCTGTTGGTTTGTTAAGCTTAGTCTTCCCAAGCACAGACTTCTCCTACCATCGAGGCATCTTGGCTATTGAAACAGAATTTTCTTTTGCCCTTTGCACTGGCCTGGAAATGAAAACATTCTTGGGGATGGAGACCCCATTTCTGGTCTAAACTTGGCCAGGTGCACTACAATAAGGATGGTAAAGGTAAAGGTAAAGGAACCCCTGACCATTAGATCCAGTCATGACCGACTCTGGGGTTGCAGCGCTCATCTCGCTTTATTGGCCGAGGGAGCCAGCGTACAGCTTCCAGGTCATGTGGCCAGCATGACTAAGCTGCTTCTGGCAAACCAGAGCAGTGCATGGAAACGTCGTTTACCTTCCCACCGGAGTGGTACCTATTTATCTGCTTGCACTTTGATGTGCTTTCGAACTGCTAGGTTGGCAGGAGCAGGGACCGAGCAACAGAATCCCGTCATGGGGACTGGAATCACCAACTTTCTGATCAGCAAGTCCTAGGCTCTGTGGTTTAACCCACAGCGCCACCTGCGTCCCACAATAAGGATAATCCGTGTTTGCTTATTTTCTCACACAGATGTGTGGGCATGCTCTCAGCAACCGCTGATTGATCAATCAATCAGGAAAAAAAGGCAAAGCAGAGAAAGTTCAGAATATGAGCTTGATCTTCAGCGCAGCACAGATGCCAAAGCGCTAAATGTTCAAATTCCATTACAAGTTATGTCCATCAAGAGCGGTGACTGAGGCAGCCAAGGCTTGGCACATATTTGACAACTACTATGTTGGGGAAAGCAGAACATATGGCCTCACTTTGGGCTAGGCAGGGTGGCTTCATGTTTTAGTAACAGGGCCAGCCCTGCCAACTTGCCAGATGTCCCTAACGTAAGGAGTCACCCTGTATTCCAACACTTCGCAGAAGAGATGTCTCTCGCCCCCCACCCTCCAGCATTTCCCAGCACATTTTATACCACTGTCCCCACCCCAAAATGTTCCTTAATATCTTTAATGCTGGGTTTGGTCTGGCAATCATAGTGTACAAAGGGATTTGAGGGATGAGGGGGGTGAATAATGTAGTATCAGTGGAGACAACGGAAAAGATGGGATACTGTAAATAATTATCCAGGTGGTTACTTATGAAAGAACCGCTGGTGGTCCAATCAACCATATTGCATGAAATTAACAAAGGCTACCTGCTGGGTTGTTAGAGCATATAAAACACCCAATATTGATAATACAATAAAAGAGTTCTCTATGAAATAAGGAGATCTGTCTGAAAACACTGCCATTTTGCCTCAAACAATCAAAGTTGCACAATTTGAGTGAATGTTTTTGAGGCCAAAACTATGACTTAGACTAATCCTGTTAAAACAGTTCCATATTCAGTGCAATCTATATGTCAGGTCAAATGTCTGTCTACATTTCTACCAGTGTGGTGTAGTGGTTAAGAGCAGGAAACAGGAAGCCCCAGTGTGGTGTAGTGGTTAGGAGTGGTAGACCTGTAATCTGGTGAACCGGGTTCGCTTCCCCGCTCCTCCACATGCAGCTGCTGGGTGACCTTGGGCTAGTCACACTTCTCTGAAGTCTTTCAGTCTCACTCACCTCACAGTGTTGTGGGGGAGGAAGGGAAAGGAGAATGTTAGCCGCTTTGAGACTCCTTCAGGTAGTGATAAAGTGGGATATCAAATCCAAACTCTTCTTCTTCTTCTTCCTTTACTTTATGTTGACCAATACCACACATTTCTGCAGAATTAAGTCCCAGTATGTTTGGTGGGATTTGCACTCAGGTAAGCACACACAGGATTGCAATCTTAACTGTCGAATACACGAGGTGATGATTGGACTTGGTGCTGTGAACTTCATCTTTGCCTAATCCATTATGATAAAATCAGATGGCATGCATCTGTTTCAGAGGTGGGTTTTTAAAAAATCAGCCCAAGGGGTGCACTTCCTCCTTGGAAAACCTATGGGGCTGCTTGCCAACAGTGGGTCTGCTCAAAAGAGAGGCATGGCCACATTAGACTCTTACAGATGCAAACACACTCACCACAATCATACACACACACCAGAATATGCACATATGCATCAGAGTTCACATATCACAGCACACAAAGAGGAACAGACACACAAAGGCAGGCTGACACATTCCTACATGGGTCAGCAGAGGATCAGAGAGCTATTTTTCACACTCACACCCCTTTAGATGTTGTGGTGGGGTGGAATGGGGCCGATAACCTGCTCTATATCACAGCAAGATGAAAGAGAAACCTTCAGAGCTATGGGTTGTACCTGGTATTCTTTAATGTCTCTGACCATGGTGCTGAATTTAATAGTGCAACATAAGGAAACATCTGAAAAGCCAGCCGTATGGTTAGAAACCAATCTCTGTGTGCCTCTGTGTGTACAAATAAATGGGAACAAAGTTTTTAAAGCATTAGAGTACCACTGATGCCTTATTTCTTTTTCTTAAAAAATGGATTTTGTATTTAAAACATATGTCAGTTGATGACAGGCTCAAATATATTACAGGTGTTTGAGAACACTTGTGTGTTATTTATGGAATCCCTTGTATATTTTTGGTTGGTAATGGAAGATCTACCAGTCTCTCAGGTTTGAGGCAACTGGGAATGGAAAAAAGCAAACCAATGGAGCAACTTCTTCCCCCAACTTTCAGACTGGCAAAGTGGGCTTCCTTCTTGCTGTATAATCTGGTCTGCGGCCCATTTCTCACTGCTAAGAATAGTTTTGAATTGTTGAGTTTCAATGAAATATCTGCTAGCATGTCTGACTGAGTTCCTTAAGCCATTTTTGCATGGATTATGTCTCTCACATGACATTTGGAAATAATCCTCCACTTACTTCTGGAATGCAATCCATTTCTTTTTTTAAAGGACTCCATTTTGCATAATGTTATAATGCCCATATAAAACTTGGCAAGGCTCAGTGTAAGTTTTAGTACAATCCACATGACAAAGAAAATGAACTGCCTGTTTCATGACAAAGGAAACAAAGGCAACTGTTGGTGTGTGGATCTGAGGAAATCTGGGAGAAATGGCCCCAATTCTAATAGTGCCTGTTAACTATAGCACTGTCACATCAAATTGATTCACATGGCTGCTTTAGGCCTTTGTCTTCCTTCTGTGGTGTTTTTTTATATCATCCTGAATTAAATGTGGAAGTGGTGAAACTTTTTCAAAGTCCTTCACTTCAACAGAAGAGGAGGTTAAGGGGTGATATGATAGCCATGTTCAAATATATAAAAGGATGTCACGTAGAGGAGGGAGAAAGGTTGTTTTCTGCTGCTCCAGAGAAGCGGACACGGAGCAATGGATCCAAACTACAAGAAAGAAGATTCCACCTAAACATTAGGAAGAACTTCCTGACAGTAAGAGCTGTTTGACAGTGGAATTTGCTGCCAAGGAGTGTGGTGGAGTCTCCTTCTTTGGAGGTCTTTAAGCAGAGGCTTGACAACCATATGTCAGGAGTGCTCTGATGGTGTTTCCTGCTTGGCAGGGGGGTTGGACTCGATGGCCCTTGTGGTCTCTTCCAACTCTATGATTCTATGATTCTATTATTCTAGGTCCAGATTTCCATTTTGTATGCCAAGTCAAATGCTACAAAACATCTGCTTGCTATGGCATGCTGTCAGGGACTGGACAGAGGAAGAATGGTGGAGACCGCCTCCCCATCCTGACCCTTCCAGGGAGGAAGTATAGATTTACAACAGTGGTTTGTGGGAGGTCGCAGCTCAGAGGCAGAGGAGGGGGGAAGTTGGGAAATCATGGGAGAGCCAGAACAGCAGCTGACTGACACGCTGTCATTAGAAAGCATTCCAGACCCACCATCTCCCAGAACCCGGCAAGCCTTAAAAGTAGGAGAGCAAAGAGCTCAAAGACAGAGGGCATGCGGCAGCACCCATAGAAGTGACGAATGAGGAAGTGGGAGAGACGGGGAGGAGTGGAGATTCACAAGGGGCAATGCCATTATCCTAGAGGTTGGGTGTGGCGTTCGTACGGAGCACCCGGTCGTCTCATGGACTATTGACCCGTACACCACTAATCCGCTGCCACCAACCAGGTCGTCCCTGGTAAAATCACTTCAGTCTCAGTCAGCTTTTCAATTCATAAAGAAGAGTGCATTTTATTTCAGACTTAAAACAAAACTATTACAGCATTCCAAACAGTGTTCCTCTTTACTTTCTTAGTCTTATGTTCCTCTCTCTATCTCTGCTACCACCCCACACTCAAGGACCAACTGCCCTAACTGTCTCTCTATTACCAACTGCCTTTCCCAACCAGCCAACCCACTCAAACCAACCAACTACCCACCCACAACTCCCAACGAACTCCTTTATAGACCCACTGACTCCACACCCCCCCCCCCCCGGATCCTGTCTGTGCAGCCTATTTAACTATTTCCCCTCCAGCACTCTCTCATATATGGTAACGTCACATAGGGTTCTATGGAATCTCTCTGTAAAGTTTGAAACAAAAATGGACTGTAAGTGTTATGTACTGAAGTTCTCACCCTGGGCCAGCAGGGGGATACTGTACATAGTTTTCACTCAAGTCCACATATGCAAATAGGGGATTGAAAGTGACATTCAGTGATTGGATAGTTACAGACTCTATGGTTACTGTTGCTTTCTAGTGGAGCTCTATATAAGCAGGCTGGCTGAACCCTTCAGTTCTGTTCTGTTCTGTTCTGTTCTGTTCTGGCCTGTGAATAAACAAGAGCTGTTAGAAAAATCGCTGTGTTGTCTGATATGTTCACCCACAACTTAACAGTAAGGAACTTTTCCTTGTCTTTATATTTTCCTGGGCAACTAGCCAGGAGCTGCTAACAGCATCCTAACAAACATACATTGATCCTCCCAGCCATAAGCAAAGTCTCAAGAGGTTTCACAGTGACCCCCTGAAGGGACAATGTCCAGGGGAAATGCCCATTCGAGCCTTCACTCTCCAAATTATAGAATCATAGAATCATAGAGTTGGAAGAGACCACAAGGGCCATCTAGTCCAACCCCCTGCCAAGCAGGAAACACCATCAGAGCACTCCTGACATATGGTTGTCAAGCCTCTGCTTAAAGACCTCCAAAGAAGGAGACTCCACCACACTCCTTGGCAGCAAATTCCACTGTCAAACAGCTCTTACTGTCAGGAAGTTCTTCCTAATGTTTAGGTGGAATCTTCTTTCTTGTAGTTTGGATCCATTGCTCCGTGTCCGCTTCTCTGGAGCAGCAGAAAACAACCTTTCTCCCTCCTCTACGTGACATCCTTTTATATATTTGAACATGGCTATCATATCACCCCTTAACCTCCTCTTCTCCAGGCTAAACATGCCCAGCTCCCTTAGCTGTTCCTCATAAGGCATCGTTTCCAGGCCTTTGACCATTTTGGTTGCCCTCCTCTGGACACGTTCCAGTTTGTCAGTGTCCTTCTTGAACTGTGGTGCCCAGAACTGGACACAGTACTCCAGGTGAGGTCTGACCAGAGCAGAATACAGTGGCACTATTACTTCCCTTGATCTAGATGCTATACTCCTATTGATGCAGCCCAGAATTGCATTGGCTTTTTTAGCTGCCGCGTCACACTGTTGGCTCATGTCAAGTTTGTGATCAACCAAGACTCCTAGATCCTTTTCACATGTACTGCTCTCAAGCCAGGTGTCACCCATCTTGTATTTGTGCCTCTCATTTTTTTGCCCAAGTGCAATACTTTACATTTCTCCCTGTTAAAATTCATCTTGTTTGTTTTGGCCCAGTTCTCTAATCTGTCAAGGTCGTTTTGAAGTGTGATCCTGTCCTATAGGGTGTTAGCCACCCCTCCCAGTTTGGTGTCATCTGCAAATTTGATCAGGATGCCCTTGAGTCCATCATCCAAGTCGTTGATAAAGATGTTGAATAAGACCGGGCCCAAGACAGAACCCTGTGGCACCCCACTAGTCACTCTTCTCCAAGATGAAGAGGAACCATTGATGAGCACCCTTTGGGTTCGATCAGTCAGCCAGTTACAAATCCACTGAGTGGTAGCATAGTCAAGACCGCATTTTACCAGCTTCTTTAGAAGAATATCATGGGGCACCTTGTCAAATTAAGTGAGCGCCTGAGCGTTGCTACAGGGATAAAGGTGTTAGCTCCACCACACAAACAAATTTTGGTTGCCCTCCATGAGTTGGATAGCGACCTGAAGCGGGAAGCCTCAAATGTTTGTGCCATGCAATCTCAATGCTACACTCATTCCCCACACAGCCTTGTGTCTTTACTTTAAATAGATAACAAATGCTTAAAGAAATATTGACTGTTCCATCCTTGGCCGTCTTGCAGCGAGATCTGCTTAAGAACGATATGATGGCTCAATTCTCTCCTTTAGCCAACGTGTCTCCTGTAATGACTTCTCATCTCAGTGTTAGAAGTAAAGTTTAATCCTCTGCTGCTATCTGACAAAGTTGTGAATGGTGACGACTCTTCAGTCTGTTTTAGCCTGTGCAGCTTTATTTACTTTTCAGTCTAAGGCTGAAAACCTAGAGAAAATTCACTGAGAAGAATCCAATGGCACTTGCTGAGGCTCACATAGAGAATGGCGGGAGGGAGATGGAGGGGGTAACTACAATTTTGGCCGGCAGATATTGATGGGGCTAAACCTGAAACATAATCTACAGACCCACGAATTGCACAAAACTGTTCGCATAAATGTCACAATGCATCTATTGCCCAAACAGGAAAATGCTGACAAATGTTTCAAGAAAAATATCTAACCTCCTTTAAACTTCCTTTGCTTATGAGCAAAGCCATTTTCTTTCATGGACACCCCTACTATTCCCCCTCAAGGTTCTGGGAAATTAAATTGGGAGTCTGACAACCCAAAGATCTCATCCTTTCATAAAACTGGCCAGCTATGACCACATTAACCATCAGTTCAGAAAATTAAGTTCCAGCGTGGGTACTTAGCCATATCTAGTACCTGCAATATATTAACCGTCACAAGGAAAAGCCAACTGCCCATACACTTCCAGGACACAAAAATTTCCCTTTTCATTTCTTTGCTGTGCATTTGTTTCAGAATTTTCTCGTCATATAAAATACTGCAGTATCTACTCACATGACAATGCCAGATACATTTCTTACCATTCATTAAAAGTCGGCGTTTGTTATATGTATTGTTATGCTGGGTGAACTGATCTCAGCAGCTGCCTTTTTAATATTCATACTGCCTGAGAAATAGGAATCCACTTCTTCTTCTCCTACAGTGCCTTAGGCTGCTATTCTATTCATGTCTACTCAGAAGTAAGTCCTATTGAATTCCTAGATATCTCTAGGGTGGCAATGTTAATTGCCAGAATATTTGGTAGTTCCTCTTAACTTCTGAAACCCCTTAACTTCTGGGATGCATCTTCAGTCTGCTCTACGAAGAAGAAAATGCAACTCCCACCAAAGTTAATGGGCAGCAAGTCATTTTCACCGTACTGAGCTAAAAAAAATATATTTAAAAATAGTTTAGGGGAAATGAATCTTAAACTCTCTGCAGTGGGCGTTTGGATTACAGACTGATATTTCAAATCTGTCATAAAGTGAACATTAATACATCTCAATGTTGTTTATGAGTTGCACAGAGAAGTTTAAAATGCACAGTCTTCATTCTTTCCCTTTGATTGCTCTTAACAGCATAGCTTTTAGATTAACAGCACCATAGAGGGGGAGAACGATATTATCTGCAAATAGGGATCCTAGCTTTTCTTTCCAGACTTGCTTCTTAGCCTTTACATTCACTGAAAGAAAGTGAAGAGGTCACCATGCAGATTCAGTGATGTGTGAATCCTCTTTCAGTTCCAAGTGAACAGGGCTCTCTATGAACATCTTATTCCATCTTCCCAATGTTTCCTTACCTGTTAATTTTCACATTTTATGAGGAGCAAGAGCAGCAATTTATACTAGTATGACTTGTGAGTGCCTGATTCTATTACCCCACCTCTCCCTGGTATTTGAAAAGTCATAGGATTTGGGGTTTTGCTTGTTTTTTTTAGAAAGCTAATAGGTGATTTGCCTTTCTTAAGTTGATGGTATCGGTTTTCTAAGTTTGCATAGTGCTATTTCCCCCCCAGAGTATTTAAACCACCCTTCTTCTTTTCTACAACAAATATGTGTCTCTCACAATTACACTGAGCCTAACGGCAGGAGACAGTTGCTACAAATTATGGAACGTCTGTGAATAATTATAGCTCTCATCAGCAGAATAAAAATCCTAAATAATGAAGAAAGGCAGTTTAAAATGTATGATGGATCACAGATCCGCTGTAATGCTGCTTGCCTCTTAAAGATAATACTAATCTTAACATAAAAGCCATGTCTTCTTCCACTAAGCAGATTTGCGTTTTCTTAGCTTGAAGGCTTTGTTCTGATGGGTTTATCATGGTGGAATGTTCCTCAAGGGAGTCAGGAATTTCGGCATTGTTATACCATAGATCATCCATTGTCATAGCCTTTGTCCCCGAGAAGAGTTGCTGAAGTTGTAGAATTCATTTTTGTATTGATCTGCAACTTGAAAGGCAGACGCAAAGCGCTTCTTAATAAGTTACATTTTCTCAATTTGCTCTGTGCTTGCCACGCAACAAAGCTGCAAGACGATGGGGCACATTTCATGTCTACAAAGGGGCCCATTGCTCAAGCCATTCCCTCCCCCCATGTGACAGATTATACATAAGAAAGCCAGGTTATATACCATGCTCCAATCTCAACGTAGGGATTAAAAACAACATCACTGCTTCAGTACAAAGGAGGGTACGTATATGGAGCAGTTGTGCATGTGGAGATGAAAAATGTCACCTGCCAGTTGTTTGGAGGGGAACTCATCCCTGTCTCTTTTTACAAACAAGCTGAATTGTACTAGGTCTAGTGGTTCTCAACCTGTGGGTCCCCAGATATTGTTGGACTACAACTCCCATCATCCCTGAGCTCTGGCCTTGCTAGTTAGGGGTGATGGGAGTTGTAGTTCAACAACATCTGGGGACCCACAGGTTGAGAAAGGCTGGGAAGGACCTTATACCTGACTGCCATGCCAAGCTGCCTAGGCATGACAACGGAAATGATTATAGCAGGCACACACACACACACACACCCCTGGTCATACAGCTAGACATTAGGGCAAATGGTGGGTAATTAATAAGAACTCATCTGAGTGTGTTGAGTCTTCCAGTCTTCATGGAAGTCTTGGCCTTCTTGACAAACTTCCTGTGTTACTCTAACCTACAAGTCCATCTAGGGAAGAAACGGACTTCATCGTATCATAATGAGATGAGGATTCTTCATCAGGTTCATAACTCTGAAGGTTGTTAGATGTATGCATTTGATGACCACAAAGTAGCTGTCTTTGTGGGCCTTACAGAGCAATCCTATATTTGTCTACTCATAAGAAAATCCAACTGAATACCATTGAAATCCTTTCCATGGCTTAAAAATTGCAGGCTTAAAACATTGTTTGTTTTGTTTTTTTAAAAAGAAAGACATGCTGTATCTGTCCACAGCAGAGCTTTCCAGACTTTTCATGCTGGTGACACACTTTTTGGACGTGCATCGTTTTGCGACACAGTAATTCAGTTTTACTAGCAAACCGGAGGTTAAACTAACCCCTTTGCAGCCCCGGAAGGAGCCCAGGGAATGTTCTCACACCACATCTACACACTGCAGCCAACACACTAACGTGTTGTGACACACAGTTTGGAAAGCTCTATAGGCACAGTGGCACCTTATTATTATTTCATATGATACAGAACTAATCCCCAACAATGTAAACAGATTCAGGATCTGAGCTCTGGTTTGTCGCGGCTTCCATACAACCCTGATACTTCGGCAATATTAACTTTTTTCATAGCATGCCTCTCTTTAATATCATTTACCCGGGTAACATCAACTGTGAAGTAGCATTCGTAAACATCTGGCAACTGTAATTTCCTTTTTTATTTTTCACTTAAAATCTATTCAGCTTTTTAACCATCTTAGAAATATAGAACATCAATTCTTCCACTCATAACAAATAATGATTGAGGCTGCTTAGCAGAGGCAGGCTCCATTCTTTGACATGATGCATTCTTGCACTAAGATCTTCAGACAGGTTTATGCCTAAAATACAATTAAAATCAAGCTATGAATAACAGTATTGTGCTTTGTTACCTTATTAACTCCCAAATTGTTCTGCAGTTAACAAGCCCCTCAGTGTCTGTTTCCATAAAATAAAAAATATTAAGAATGGCTCCCAATATTAATCTGGTTCATAAAATCTTAGCATCACTTTTGCATAAAAGCCCACACTTGCTCAGTCTGTTAAAATTGCAGATATTGCAAACTGAGCATGCAGGAAAGAAACGGCCGTATAAATGCACTTCTGCAAAGTGTAGTTGTTGTCGCAGAGAACTCGGCGGGTAAAATATGTCATGGCAACAAAACTGCATTGGAATGTAAGGATCATTTTCATGAGCAAGATTATATGCAGTAAACTTGATGCTTTTGAATTCTGGTGCTGGAGGAGACTCTTGAGAGTCCCATGGACTGCAAGAAGAACAAACCTATCCATTCTTAAGGAAATCAGACCTGAGTGCTCACTGGAAGGACAGATCCTGAAGCTGAGGCTCCAATACTTTGGCCACCTCATGAGAAGAGAAGACTCCCTGGAAAAGACGCTGATGGTGGGAAAGATGGAGGGCACAAGGAGAAGGGGATGACAGAGGATGAGATGGTTGGACAGTGTTCTTGAAGCTACCAGCATGAGTTTGACCAAACTGCGGGAGGCAGTGGAAGACAGAAGTGCCTGGCGTGCTCTGGTCCATGGGGTCACGAAGAGTCAGACACGGCTAAACGACTAAACAACAACATGCAGTAAACAACTCCAGAGATTGCAGTCCCCAAGGTGCCTATTCCAACATATAACAGAGCATGATCATCACCGTCTTCATCTGGAGTATCCCAACACCTCAGGATTTCTCTCTACCCCACCCCAAATGTGCAGAATTGCAGGCAAGGAGGAATCCCCGGGGGTCTGTCTCATTGTGACAGCACTAAAAAGGTAAAGGGTAAAGGGACCCTTGACCGTTAGGTCCAGTCACAGATGACTCTGGGGTTGCGGCGCTCATCTCGCTTTATTGACCCAGGGAGCTGACATGCAGCTTCCGGGTCATGTGGCCAGCATGACTAAGCTGCTTCTGGCGAACCAGAGCAGTGCACAGAAACGCCGTTTACCTTCCTGCCAGAGCGGTACCTATTTATCGACTTGCACTTTGACGTGCTTTTGAACTGCTAGGTTGGCAGAAGTGACAGCACTAAGGACTGTTCAAATAAGCTCTAAGTATTTCGAACTTATGTGTGGCAGGGGCCTTCATAGGACCTTTGCATTTAGGTTACCAGATGCCCCCGTTTCCCGGGGACAGTCCCTGGATTTACAGATCAGTCCCCATGCAAAATCCATTGAAGATGAAAAGTGTCCCCAGATTCATTGAAAAAAGTCTGGTAACCATACTTTACATAGAATCGGCATGCAGGCGGCACTGTGGTCTAAACCACTGAGCCTTTTGGGCTTGCAGATCAGAAGGTCAGTGGTTCAAATCCCCACAGTGGGGTGAGCTCCCATTGCTCTGTCCCAGCTCCTGCCAACCTAGCAATTCGAAAGGACGTCAAAGTGCAAATAGATAAATAGGTACCACTCTGGCAGGAAGGTAAATGGCATTTCCATCCACTATGGTTTCTGTCATGGCGACCCGGAAGTAACGGAATGCGTCCCTTCCGGGTTTCGCTGCTCGCGCATGCACAGAAGCTCAAAATGATGTTGCACGCATGCAATGAAGCGGCGAATCGTGACCTGCACATGTGCAGACGCACAGATGCTGGTTGTGTTTACTTCAGGATGCGAACGGGGCTCGGGAACGGATCCCATTCGTATCCAGAGGTACTATTGTATTATTATTATTTATATTATATTTACACCCCACCCACCCATTTGACCGGGTTGCCCCAGCCACTCTGGGCAGCTTCCAACATATATAAAAAGCACAATAAAACATTAAACATTTTTTGGGGAAAAAACTTCCGTATAAAGGGCTGCCTTCAGATGGCTCAGGGGCTGGATAGCTCCATACTCTCCAACATTTCTCCAATGGAAATAGGGACATTCTAAGGAAAAGTGAGGCAGTCTGGGATGAAATCAGAAACCAGGATGGCTTCCAGGGACTGTCCCTGGAAAATAAGGACACTTGGAGAGTTTGCAGTTCAGCTTCTCAAGGACAGCTAAATAGCATTTTTCAGGGGAGATTTCTCACCAATGATGCTTCTCCATCACCATCTTCAGTCTCCCACAAGGCAATTTTCTGAACTTAAGCATTATCCTATCGATTTCAGTGGGGAAGATCAAAGCACGTGCTCTCTCATTGAAATCCAAGGCATCTTTGGCTGGTTTGTGTCCTTTGCTCCTTATACAAACCAATGCGGGATCCCAATATCTCACCATTGGATATAATGCCAGTCGTAAGAAAATTGGATTTCCCCAAATCAGCACTTCCATAGCTCCATGTGTGGCGCTTTGCAAGCCCCAGCAATCAGCTGATTGTCTCCACAGGCAAAAGCAAGGCGCCTTATGTCATTGTGACATCGAGCAATGGTTAAACTTGGCCCATGAGGTGTAGGGGAGATAAAAAGCTGCACCCCCACCACCAACATGTGCCTTTTAGGATGTGGTTGCACAAGCGATATCAGGACTGTGGTTGGCCACTTTCTGTTCATTGTCCAATGCTCAGTGTCACTCATATTGGGTTATTGGGTTGTTGTTTTTATTTTGATCATATATTTTGATTTTGTTCCGTGAACCACCCTGAGACCTCTGGGTGTAGGGTGGGATGTAAATTCAATGAATAATAATAATATGCAGCATTAAAGAAAGGAGAATTGAAGTGCTATCGGAAACGGAGTCATCAATAAATAGCCAAATATTTATTACAAATCTTTATTATAATAATCTTTATTTATTATCACAATAATTATAATCTTTGTTGGAAATGTAAAGAAAAAGAAGGTAGCTTTTTCCATATGTGGTGGACCTGTCCCAAGGTGAAAGACTTCTGGGAGAAGATTTATAATGAATTGAAAAAAATGTTGAAATATACATTTATCAAGAAACCAGAGGCCTTTCTTCTTGGAATAACAGGTTTGGAATTGCCTAAGAAAGATGTTAGATTATTTTTGTACGCCACAACGGCTGCTCGAATTTTAATAGCCAAGAACAGGAAAACACAAGAAATACCATCAGTGGAAGATTGGCAGATGAAGATGATGGACTTTTCAGAGCTAGCTGACCTGACTGGAAGAAACCAGAAAGAAGAGGAATACCAAGAAGATTGGAAGAAATTTAAGGACTATTTGAATAAATATTGTAATATAAAAAATTAGAAACTACTTGAAAGTACCAAATAGGCCTAGGATTAAATTAGGATTTAACTAAATAAGTGGGATTTACAACAGTAAGAAAAGTGAATAAATTAGATCACAATTGGAAATATATTTTCTTAATAATGATATTGGAAAGCTGTTACATCCAGATACAAGGAAACTCAGAAGGGAAGGACTAGGGGAAGTCAATAATATGTTTATAAGGATGGATTTTTAAAGAATTAAGTTTGTTTTTACTGTTTTTTTGTCTATTGTTTTCTTTTTTGATGTAGTCTTTTGTCTTTGTTTTTGTTTGTTATTCTGTTATGTGATATTTGTTATAATTGTGGAAAACCTAATAAAATTTTTATTAAAAAAAACCAAAAACAAATGCATGAGGGAAACCTTATAGGAAAGCATAATGTAAGGATAACAGATTTACCTTTCCCTTACTCCACTGGGAATAGTTTCTGGGAGGGAAAAATAGTATTCATATTCAAATGCTCAGGTATCTCAAAAGACTTGTGTTTTCAAAGCCTTTCTGTAACACTGCAGTTTATAAGCAGTCATATCCCACTACAAGGGTGAGGGGATACTTCCCAGTCTTCCCACAGTACATCTAGAGAAGACCTCGGCTTTCTGTAGATGTCAAAGTACAATCTAATCTCTTTCCACCCTCCTCTCCCTTTCATTGCAGACAAACAAAACTGGGAAATGTATCTTCATTAAATAAGTGGATTATATTATTCTAGCACCCAGCACTATCATGCTACTTGCCCGTTTTGCAGCAAGAAATGGCACCGTTCTCGAATTGACATTTTGCTTCCCATAAATGTAACCGCAACCTTTGGATTGACATGTAACTTCTACAAACATTTGCAAAGTACCAGCATCCAAATGTCAACAAGATACTATCATCCTTGTTAACATCAATCCATGATGATGATCCTGGCCTGAGGTTAGATTTCAGATTTACACTGTTTGAATAGTTTTCACCTATTACCTAAAACAAAACAAAACAAAACAAACCACACAAACAAACAAACAAACAAACAAACAAACAAACTGTTGCAAAATGCAAGCATGAGCGTTCATCTAGTTTGGCTTATTATTTCTTACAAGTAAATTAAAATTGGTGTTAATTGTTTTTGTCAATCTTATATGCAGTTAACAGATGGCAAAGGAAAATATAAACCAACAGCCCAGATCCCGATATAGTGATGACTATAATTGAATGTACTGCATTCAGATTGGAGACTATGCATTATCATCTCCTGAGTGGATACAAATGTGAACTGCCATTGAAAGCATGTACAAGATACGACCAGAAAGTTCAGTGAATGGTCACAGAAACTAGACAGTGAGAACTATTAAAACATATGACCTTATAGACCTTCAAAGTAGGCAGGTTAGGATTTTCTTCCTGAAATTGTGACCCCGTGGGACAGGGCGCCAAGAGCTAGTTTTTGGTCTATAATAAAAAGTACTGTTTGCACTGCCCAAACTTGCAGGGGAGAATTTCTAGCTGTTTGGCACCATTTGGGGGTGAATTGGATAATCTCAAGATTTTGGGTGAAATTATGACCCTGTGGGTTAGGTATTTTTTTCAAAAAAATGTTTTTCCATGCCTTAAGGCACCGAGGGCTGATTTTTTTCCACTATGATACACAGCCTTCTGTGTGCACCAACAAACCTTGCAGGGGAGACTTTGCAACAGTTTGGCACCATTTTTGAGTGAATTGAATAACATCAGATTTTTGTTGAAATTCTGACACCGTGGGTTAGGGATTTCCACAGGTAAAGGCGTTGAGGCCTGATTTCTTGACCTATGATAAAAACCCTTCTGTTTCCAACGCCAAACCTTTCAGAGGAGAATTTGCAAAACTTTGGCACCATTTCTGAGTGATTTGTATATCGTCAGATTTTTTGTGAAATTCTGACACTGTGGGTTAGGGATTTTTTCAAATTGCCGCAGAGTCAGAATTTCACCAAAAATCTGACGTTGTCCGATTCACTCTGAAATGGTTCCAAACTGTGGCAAATGCTCCCCTGTAAGGTTTCGTGGTGGAAACAGAAGGCTTTTTATCCTGGGCTAAAAAATCAGGCCTCGACGCCTTAACCTGCAGAAAATCGTTTTTCTGAAAAAAAATCCCTATGCCCCAGGGTCATAATTTCAGCAAAAATCTGACCTTCTCCGATTCACTCCAAAATGGTGCCAAACTGTGGTAAATGCTCCTCTGAAAGGTTTGGCGGTGGAAACAGAAGGCTTTTTATCCTAGGCTAGGAAATCAGGCCTCGAAGCCTTAACCTGAGGAAAATCATTTTTTTGAAAAAATCCCTAACCCCAGGGTCCACCTCTGTGATATAACTTCCTTTTTACACCGCCAAACCTTCAATGGAAAATTTATAACAGTTTGGCAGCATTATTGAGTAATTCGATGACGTCAGATTTTTAGTGAAATTTTGCATCTACGAGATAGGGATTTTTTGAAAAAAAAAATCCATGGATGAAGGTTTTGAAGGGTGATTTTTAGTCCTATGATAAAATGCCTTCTGTTTCCACCTCCAAACTTTGCAGGTGGGATTTTGCAACTGTTTGGCACCATTTCTGAGTGAATTGTATAACATCAGATACTTGGCGAAATTGTGACTCCCGCAGGTTAGGATTTTTTTCAAAAAAAAAATTTCTGTGGCTTAAGGCACCGAGTGCTGTTTTTTGGTTCTATGATAAAACATGCTTTTTGCACTTCCAAAAATTGCAGAGTTGAATTTGCAGTGGTTTGCCACCATTTTTAAGTTAATTGGATAACGTCAAAATTTTGTTGAAATTGTGATTTGTTGAAAGTATGCGATTGTGTATATACATGACTTCCACAAGTCATGCCTAATTTGCAAATTGAAATAGGGTGGAGTTATAACAACGGTCCTAAAAGACCTTCATTGGCTCCCAGTACATTTCCGAGCACAATTCAAGTGTTGGTGCTGAGTTTGAAAGCCCTAAATGGCCTCCTGAAGAAGTGCCTCCACCCCCATCGTTCAGCCTGGACACTGAGATCCAGCGCCGAGGGCCTTCTGGCGGTTCCCTCACTGTGAGAAGCCAAGTTACAGGGAACTAGGTAGAGGGCCTTCTCATACATTGGTTTTCAACCAGTGAGCTGTGGCATTCTGGGGTGCCTTGAAAGATGGTTAAGGTCAGGGGCAACACTGGCCTCTGTCTTCTTTCCTTCCCTCCCTCCCTCCTCTGGTGCATCTCTGCCTCCCAAAGGCTTGTGCGGCTGTTTGTTGCAGCAGCCCTTAGCTACAAGCTCCGCAGGCAAATGGTGCCTCTGGGGCTGGCCAGGGGGTGCTGGTTACCAGGAGCTGAGGTGGCCTCGGAGTAAGCAAGCAACCAGGCAACGGAGCCCAACCAGCCAGTGGGTCAGCCCCTGATGTTGGAAATGGACAGACAAGTTCCAGTCCCCTGTGGGGCAGTGTGAGGAGCCACCTCTCTTTTGGGCAGGGGGGGCAGCTCGGAGACCAGAAGCAGTGGCAGTGGCTGCCCAGAGGACTCCCAAGGAGAGGAGAGGAGGCCAAGGGAACACTCCACGAGGGAGGGTGTTTGAAAAAGTGTGAGAGGCTGCCAGCTCTGCAGACAAGGGGTAACAAACTAGGCTCCTGAGCCCCACTAGGGTGCCGCAGAAAGAATGCAGTTGGTCAAGGGAGCCCAAAAGGTTGAAAACCGCTGCAGTAGAACATCAGGGAGAAGGTGAAGCTAAAAATGGTTTCTCTGGTACGCTGTATTTCCACATACAGGAAGATTTTTACATGGGTGTGTGTTCAATCATGAATTCCCAGCCTACACTCCAGGAAATATTGTACCACAACTTTCTTACTTTGCCTCACCCAGAGGTTCGTGCTACATCTTGTGGCCATTCGTTCCTATTAATTATGCGTTCTTTTTGTATTTGACGCGGGTGGCGCTGCGGGTTAAACCACAGAGCCTAGGGCTTGCTGATCAGAAGGTCGGTGGTTCGAATCCCCGCGACAGGGTGAGCTCCCGTTGCTAGGTCCCTGCTCCTGCCAACCCAGCAGTTTGAAAGCATGTCAAAGTGCAAGTAGATAAATAGGTACCACTCCAGCGGGAAGGTAAACGGTGTTTCCGTGCGCTGCTCTGATTCACCAGAAGTGGCTTAGTCATGCTAGCCACATGACCCGAAAGCTGTATGCTGGCTCCCTCGGCCAATAAAGTGAGATGAGCACCACAACCCTAGAGTCAGTCACGACTGGACCTAATGGTCAGGGGTCCCTTTACCTTTACTATTGTCAACTGTGATTCTGAATTTGACCACTGCTCCCCCCACCCACCCAATGAGATGTTGACCAAGCATTTTAGCAAATTCTAGGCTAGCAGAAAAACAAGAGGAGAGAATAAGAAGCAAGTTCTGACTCTGCATGAAAGACACACAGAGGATCAAAATAGCTGGAGATCAGATTCATAACTTGTATGCAAACATCACGTCCCATTGCTTCTCTCTCTGAATTTTTTATTTATTTTTTTTGCTTTGTTACCTGCAAAAAAATCAGCCAGACAAAGCAAATTATTGTTCCCCTTTGATTGTATGACAGCATTCGGTTCAAATTTTGTTAGTTTGGCCATTTTTTCTCCCCCCAAAACAGGGACACGTTATTCAGTGCGTAATCTAAAAAAAGAAAAGTCGCACTAAATAATACAAATGATTCCTTCATAAATGCCCTTGTGGACTGCAAGTGCTGATGATATACTGTGTCACATAAAATCCTTGCCACGTTGCGCGGAATCGCTGGAGACGGTCTCCTAGGAAAAGACAATTTGATTTACTCTAATATGGTTTGCTCGAGTGAGATTTAAGATTAGAAAGAGTAGCAACACTTAATCCAAGGAGATAATATGTTCATTAATGACTCCTTGAGAGGCAGACACAAAGACAGGCTGTTTAAATTAGGGCTGAAGGCTGTAGACAAAAGAACTGAGGAGGGCATATTCGATTACTTTGCTTTTGGAGAGGACTTGGTTTGTTTTTTCACATCTCCTTCGATGCAATTGCTCCTTTAATGTTTCCTTATTTCTTGTAACCCTTCCCAGTGACCCAAACTATTCTTTGGGGATAAGCCAATGCTTGCATGACACTCCCTGGGATGGGAGAGCTCATGTAGATTGCCTGTTTTCTTGAGCCTCCCTCCTGATCTGCTTGTGCACAAAGTTCACACAGAGATTCAAAAATGCCCAATCTTTATTGTCCATTTGTTCTGATTTGCTCATGGGGAGGTTGTGCGACAATGAGAGTTCATCAAACATTCCTCCTGATTCCCTTGCATGTGTGTGTGTTTTACACATAAATTCATCCCATACGTTTCAGTGCTTTTCCCCATCACTTTCCTAACTGCAAAACATTTTTTTTGAGTTCTTTCCTTTTGCCCAGTCGGATGCATTTTAGTTGGGGATGAGAACAATGGGATAATATTTTCTGCTACCAGCCGATAACTGTGATCAATACAAGAACTTGGAGGAGCCAGAATGAATCCCCTGGAGCAAATCATGCCACATTTGAAGAAGCTCTAAGTGATAATGGTGCCAAATGGAGAATATTTCAGTTAACTATTCATTTATTCTTATCTCACTGTGATGGATCATCACCAATGAGGGTCACTCTCAATGGACTTCCTTTTCTACTATACATACAAAATAATGTACTTGATTTCTTGCTGTTAGGGTAGCAAAGTAGCAGTTCCAGAATGTCTAATTAGGTAATTTGCAGAGGTTTTATTATGTGTTATTCTTTATCAGATGACAGCCAGTGCAGAGATTAATAAAGCTGTCAACTATGGGCAAATTCATAAGTGAGAGCTTCAGTTTTTATTCTCAAGTGATACTGATTAGCATATTGTCCTTTTTTATTGGGGAGAACTATAGGGGAAAGACGGAGGAGAGTCATCTTGCTGACGTTAGATACCCTCAGCTTTTGTTGGATAAATGTTGTCCCAGGGAACAAGTCCAGAATAAGAGAAAATTAACTAACTGGTAGACAAAGTGAAGAGCCTGTGTAGTTTGATGGCCTTCCTGGTACAACTCTATACATGTCTACTCAGAAAAAAATTCACTGATTCCAGTGAGGCTTACTCACGGGTAAATGAGGATAGGATTGCAGCCATAAATATGTTTGTGGACTGGACCTCAAAATATATTATTCTTCAGCAGCTTTCAAGCATATTTGTACATAGAATATTGGTCTAAAAATAAAATAAAATAAATCTGCTGTTGCTTCACCAGCAAATTGTACAAGGTGTTTTTCTTATTTTGTAAAAAAAAAATATCAGTAAAGTGAAATCTGCATCGAGTTAAACAAATATGTGCTATCTCTTGCTGATCTTTTGAATTAACTCCGTCTTTTACGGCAGAGGTGTGCCAAAGGCAGATCAGAATTTACTGGTAGATCTCGGAATGTTCTGCAGTAAATCTGCAAGAGTTTCTGACTCCTAATCATTTAACATTAGCTGCAACAAGATGACTCTTTCCACCTAAATAAGGCTAATGAATGACAATAATTTTTAAAAATCTCCTGTGGAGTGGAAAGACACTGACCTCAGTTCAGTTCTGGTACAAGAAACAAATTCCTAGACTCAGAATATGCTCAGGGACGAGCTGTTCTTTAATTCAAACTGTATGTCTTTGCAACTATAATCACTGAGTTCCAGTGCATTCCGACTGGGGAAGAAAAGCCCTGGTCTCTCCCACATCCTCGGAAGTCGAACGGAATCCATTCTGGAAGTCCATTTGACTTCCAAAACATTTGGAAACCAAAGTGCAGCTTCTGATTGGCTGCAGGAAGCTCCTGCAGCCAATTGGAAGCCCCGTTGGATGTTTGGGTTCCAAAGAACGTTTGCAAACCAGAACACTCACTTCCGGGTTTGCGGCGTTCAGGAGCCAAAACATTTGACTCACAAGTCATTTGGGATCCAAGGTACAATTGTAGGTCTAGATTCAGCCTAAGTCTATTGTTGAACACTGACACATACAATGTAAGTATTCTCTAGCAAACATTCAGACATCGCACATTATATATCAAAAGTTATCCTTAGGAAGTACTGGATTCCAACATAGGTTAAGAGCTGAGATACACCAACTTCTCTGAAGCCACTCTGAGAGCTTAATGGCTAATCAGGGTGCTGAACCCAAACATGGCATGTGCTCAGTTTCCTACAGGTTTAATAACCACTGCAGGATGAACTTTTCAACACTTGGATTCACACTGGAGATAAAATGTAGATGTCAGGAGCTGGATTGAAGAGGAATGGTGGGGGATGCCACCCTCTTCTCCTGAACCTTCCCAAGAACAGGAGGACAGTATAGATTTAGAACAGTGGTTTGCAGAAGGTCACAGTTCAGAGGCTGCAGAGGGGAGAAGCTGGGAAATATTGGGAGAGGAGCAGGAAGAAGAAGAAGAAGAAGCACCAGGGAAGAGACAGCTGACAGACGCAGTGTCTTTAGAAAGCATTCCTGACCCCCCCCCCTCTTCTCCCAGGACCAGATGGGCATTGGGGGTAGCAGAACAGAGAGCTCAGCAGCAGAAAGCAACACCATTATAGAGAAAGAGACCGCATTCCTTAGTCTCTTGCTGTGATTCTTGAATAAACTAATTGGTAAGAACTCTTCCTTGTTTTTCTCTGCTTCTTTGCTACCATTGGATCTGATTCCCCAAAACCTGATAGTAGTATATTGAAAAGTGCATGATACATGAACTAGGAAGACTCAGTTATGAAGCTAGCTGGATGGTCTTGGACCAATTACTTCTCCACTGAGCCTACCTTATCAGGTTGCCATGAGGATAAAATGGAGAAGACCATATGTTCCATCCTGATCTCATTGAAGAAAAGCCATGGAAAGAAACACAAATATCAGTCACACAGTTCCTTTCCCACCACTACTAATGGCAATGGCCACTATAAACATTTAAGTGTTTATTCCCATACTCTGTGAGATAGGCTTGCTTTGCTTTAGAGTTATAATTTATACAGCTTAATATAATACCAATAATGCATATTGTAATTAGTTTTATTTGGTTCCTGAGCTGATCTATAAGCTCTTAAGGGACATGGCTGGTACATAAAATTTCTATCTCTAAGAAAATCTATACAGCAGCTATGAATGATGTCTTCACCGCTATGGAATTAATAATTCCGAAGGTCTATAACATTGTTTTACAGTCTTCTTTGACAAATGGGGTCCTGTGTTCTTTTTATCATAGCTCATGCCCTAGTCTGTGATTTGTAAACTCTAAAAGTGACTTGCAGAAAACAGTGTAATCCTCACAATGAGATAACTGTGAAGAAAGCCAGCACAAGTCTGTGCTAACGCAATATTTGAGTGTTTAAGAGAATGACGACCAATTTATGTACAGTGGTACTTTGGGTTACATACGCTTCAGGTTACATACGCTTCAGGTTACAGACTCTGCTAACCCAGAAATATTACCTTGGGTTAAGAACTTTGCTTCAGGATGAGAACAGAAATTGTACTCCAGCAGCGCAGCGGCAGTGGGAGGATTCAGGTTAAGAACAGTTTCAGGTTAAGAATGGACCTTCGGAACGAATTAAGTTCTTAACCTGAGGTACCACTGTATTCTAATAGACTGTTCTGTTGTGCACATACACATACCAGTGACTTCCACATATTGGCCAGGCTCTGGGATAAAGTTGGTGCCATCGATCCACCAAATTTGCCTAAGTTTAAGGAGTACAAAGCAGTCTGACAGATCACTTGAACATGTCAGGCGTGGAGAGTCCTTTTGTTCCTTCGGTAACTTCACAGATAAGAATTAATGATATATTTATAGCCCTTTTATTACAGCATCATGTTGCAAGCATGAATACACAACTCTCTGCGAGGAGTTGGCTACTCTAAATTCTCTAAATTTAGAGTTGGCTACTCTAAATTCTCCTTCCGACTTCCGCTGCATTTTAGGCACCATTTAAGTTCTTCCCTCCCTCTGACTCCTTTGCTCTCTGATACGTTCAGACCGCCAAGTCCGTGGTGAGCGGGGGTCCCCCATACTCTCAAATAATGTCTCAACTAGTTTCCCCCTCCCTTCTGGTTCTCTTGTCATTATCTAGTAACTGGGTAAAGGTAAAGGGTAAAGAGACCCCTGACCATTAGGTCCAGTCGTGGCCAACTCTGGGGTTGCGGCACTCATCTTGCTTTATTGGCCAAGGGTTTTGGCTTACAGCTTCCGGATCATGTGGCCAGCATGACTAAGCCGCTTCTGGCAATCCAGAGCAGCACACGGAAATGCCATTTACCTTCCCGCCAGAGTGGTACCTATTTATCTACTTGCACTTTGATGTGCTTTTGAACTGCTAGGTTGGCAGGAGCTCGGACTGAGCAACGGGAGCTCACCCCGTCGCAGGGATTCGAACTGCTGACCTTCTGATCGGCAAGCCCTAGGCTCTGTGGTTTAGACCACAGCACCACCCACATCCCAGTAACTGGATAACTCCTCCCTAAACTGTTCAACTTCCGTCTCTCTGGGGACAAGGGGAGGCGATTCTTCCCCCTCCAGCTCTCCATTGGAGAGAAGCTGGTATGCTATAGAATGCATTCCCCAGTCCACATCTTCAGTCCATTCTCCAACAGAACCGTTTGTTCTTTATCAGGTTCCCTATGCCATTTTTAAAGAAAAACAAAGTGCACTCTGAGCGCTTTGGTGGAGCACAGACAAAATGACAAGGACTGTCCTCCCTCTCTGGGGCCAGAGAGTGGTCAAGGATGGTCCCTACAGCTGAGCTTTCCTTTGGAGTACTTCCAAGCACCCCCCCTAGAGTGCCATACAACTGTTCCTCCCTCCAGTTTCCAACACTGTGGAAATGGGGAGCACATCATGCTTTCCAGAGATTTGTGCAGAACTTGCCACAAGAGCATGGCAAAGCAGTGTTGTTAGCATGTGAATATAGAGAAGGATGGGGAGGAAATTCTGTAACGTTCACATTTTAAAGGTGAATCTACCTGAGCTGTACTTTCCAAAGCAATATGATCCAAAACATTCTATACTTTGAAATTCATGCTGGGACCTAGAGGTCCCAGGCCCTAAGGAAGTTAGATTAGCCTCAACCAGAGCCAGGGCCTTCTCAACACTGGCTCCGGCCTGGTGGAACGCTCTGTTTCTTGAGACGAGGGGCCTGCGGGATCTGATCTCTTTCCGCAAGGGCTGTAAGACAGAGTTGTTCCACCTGGCCTTTGGCTCAGAATCAGTTTGATTCCCTCCCCCTCTTTCTTTTTCCTTTCTCCTCCTATGAAGAGATTGCTCCCTAATTGTTTTAATGTTGTATCTTAATCTTTTAAATTGTATTTTAATCAACTTGTTTTTATTATTGGCTGTTTGCCTCCCTGAGCCCGGTCTTGGCTGGGGAGGGCGGGGTATAAATAAATTATTATTATTATTATTATTATTATTATTATTATTATTCTAAAGAATGGGGGGATATAATTTCCTTAGGAGACCACTGTAAACGGATGAAAATATTAGCACGATTTTAATCTTACTTGCAATGTAACAAATACTATGGACAATATGGATAGATATAAAATATAAACTAAGTTATAATACCCAGTTGAAAATTTTGGCATTAGGACCCATGGAGGAGATTGGTGGGAAGTCTTGAGATTCAGAAAAAGCGCTTTATATGGATATGTATTTGGTTTTGTTATAAATTTATATTTGTAAAATCAAATGAAAAACTAAAAAAAAAGAGAGAAATTCATACTTCTGTGAATTTTGCAGTGCGGCTCTTTATCCAAGTAATATGTACAAAAATGCATATGCTAGCATAGGGTGTACATAAAAATGCATTTTGAGCATTAAGGGGGAAAGCCTGCTATATATCAATGCTAAGTTCTGTCTGAATCTTCTAGCAAGCAGAAACATTCTTCACTGTGATTCTTGTTTCATAAAAGAAGAGGAAGCTTCATGTCAACAGGGAGAGGGGGAGTCACATTTCTGCCCACAAAATCATATAAAGAGTACCCATAAAATAATGTGGTTTTAATGTGATGCTTCTAACGACCCCAGACTTCCATTTACTATTTCTACCAGAAGACAGCCCAACCCCTCCCCGTGCTGAAAATTTTAAAAATGAGGTCATTAAGCTCCTATCTCGGCGCTCCTTTATTCCAGCCATTTCCTCCATATTTCATTAAAGCAGAGCTTTCCTCACTGCCATAGTTAAACTTGCGGCAGTCTCTCTAATATAAATTAGCTTACACACAGATGGTGCTCTCCCATTAAACGATAGCTACTAGCCCTTGCTGAAATATTACTGCAGCAAACTTGGCGGCTGCCCTCCTTCCCGAGGAGAAAGGAGTTCTTGGGTTTAACAATGCAGACCTACCGTGGCCCATCCGACTTGACAGTTTTGTAGGCTACAGTCTAGGGCACCAGAGGGATGCGCTGAGCTTTGCCACGCCACAGGCTCCTGCCCAGCAAATCTTCCCCGAGAAATATGCTTTGCCAACTTGATTAATTAGGGCTTGCCTTTAACAAGAAGCTAATGAAAAGCAGTCGTTTAGCTGCAGATCCTCAGGTCTCCTAACTAGCTATCTTCTCCCGTGCTACAATAGTAAGCAGTGTGAGTTTGTGTCGACAATGTGTTCCCTCTTCAGAATGCAAAAGGAAGAAGAAGGGGTGTCACAAAGGGTGTTTCCGTGCTGCTTTCCTTTCCAACACATGAATTAAGTCCTTTTGAGAGTATTATGATACGATAATCTTTATTCTCAGGCGGCTAGTCCTAGTCTTTATAACCCTGTACCTTCTTCCAGAAGACAGAAGCTGAAAGAGAACATTTCCGGGGTGCGCACTATCCTGCACTATCTCTGCAGCTTTCTTGTGGTACCTGAAAGCATAGATTTGATCCAAGGTGGGAAAAGTGCACCCAATTATTCTCTCTGCAGTCTTTACAATCCTGGACAACATTGTTTTTCCCCTGACCGTGCAGCTCCCAAACCACACACACAGACCATAAGTTAATCCACTCTCAACAGTACAATGGCAAAATGCCATCAACAGGTCCTTTGAGAGATTATTTTTCCGGAGGATTCTCAGAAAATATAACCTCTGCTGTGCTCTCTTCATCAGGTCTTTGATGTTTTCTCCCCAGGTTAGGTCATCTCTCAACTCCATTCCCAGAAATCGAAACACTGAGACCTGTTCCACACACTTCCCCTCAATAATAAGTGGCTGAATATTCTATATACATTTCCTAAAGTCCACAATAATCTCTTTTGTTTCCTTTAAGTTAAGGAGTAAGTTGTTTTTCCTGCACCACTGCTCAACTTCCTTCCTTTAGGTTGCCTCCCCCTCTCCAGCTGTGATTAAACCAACCACCATTGTATCATCTGCAACTTAATGATCTTATTACTGGGGTATTTGGGGGCACAATCAGCTGTATAGAGCATATATAAAAGCGGGCTCAACACATATCCCTGCGCGTCCCCGTATTCATGATGAGATCCTCAGATCTTGATATATCAGAGAAACCATTTCATGGAGTATTTACTCATTTATCGTAAGTGTTACCCAGCTCTTCAGTCAAAATGTCTGCCAGAGCAGATGAAAGATCATTCTTTTTATTTTATTTTATTTAAAAAAAAACCAATATCAGGAAGAATGGAGAGCAGCCAAATGAATGAAGCAGAGCTTGCTTTCTCTTCACCATCACAGGTGACTAGTGACTGGGAGTAGCTGCCGAGACCATATAACACCAGTCCTGAAAGACCTACATTGGCTCCCAGTACGTTTCCGGGCACAGTTCAAAGTGTTGGTGCTGATCTTTAAAGCCCTAAAAAACCTCAGTCCTGTATACCTGAAGGAGAATCTCCACCATCATCATTCAGCCTGAGGTCCAGCTCCGAGGGCCTTCTAACGGTTCCCTCACTGCAAGAAGCGAAGTTACAGGGAAGCAGGCAGAGGGCCTTCTTGGTAGTGGCACACGCCCTGTGGAAGGTTCTCCCATTGGGTGTCAAGGAATTCAACAACTATCTGGCTTTTAGAAGACACATGAAGGCAGCCCTCTTTAGGGAAGTTTTTAATGTTTTATTCTATTTTTAATATTCTTTTGCAAGCCGCCCAGAGTGGCTGGGCAAACCCAGCCAGATCGGCAGGGTATAAATTTCTTCTTCTTCTTCTTCTTCTTCTTCTTCTTCTTCTTCTTCTTCTTCTTCTTCTTCTTTCATGGCTATACCTCAAGGACCACCTCTCTCCATATCAACCTTCCTGGTCCCTGAGATCATCATCTGAGGTCCTTTTTCTTGTGCCTCCTCCATGAGAGGTCTGGAGGGTAGCAACATGAGAACAGGCCTTTTAGGCAGTGGCCCCCTGCTTGTGGAATGCTCTCCCTATGGAGGTTTGCCTGGCATCATATTATACATCTTTTGGCGCCAATGCCCTTTTAAAATGTGTTGGGAGAGGGTTATAGGGTTGCCTTTGTTTTTATTTTGATTGCGCATTTTGTGTTTTTTATATTGTGATTTTATCTTGTAACCCTGAGGCCTGCGGGTCCAGGGCAGTATATAAATTCTAATAATAATAATAATAATAATAATAATAATAATAATAATAATAGGTTCTACCACTACAAAGATAATACAATAGAGGGCAGTAAGAGCCACCCACCAAAGCCTGGGAAGCAGTCAAATCCAGCTGCACAAGAGGAGTTGCGTCCCACAGCCCCCCACCCCATCCCCAAGGTTCCGTAATCCATTTCCCAGGTTCCGGATCAGGGCCTCAACCAAGGACATGGAGGGCTGCACATGTAGCAAAACAAAGAGCGCAGTTTAGAACGTCCAGCTGAGAAAGAGACTTGGAGAGGGGGACTAGAGAGCGGAGACCTTCTTTCCCGGCAACCGTTGTATAGGATCCTTTCTTGTTGGTAGGCATTGCTGCCTTGCATTCTGTTTTCTTGAATGAAGGGCTTGCCTCTGCATCTTGAGTGCCGACCTGCATCTGAGCCAGCTCCAAGATAGAATCATAGAATTGTAGAGTTGGAAGGGACCCCAAGGATCAGGTCATCCAACTGCCTGCAATGCAAGAATAGCAGCTAAAGCATTCATGACAGATGGTCATCCAATCTCTGCTCTGAAACCTTCAAGGAAGGAGAGTCCACCACCTCCCAAGGGCCTCTGTACCACTGTTGAACAGCTCTTACCATCAAAAAGCTCTTCCTGGTGTTTAGTTGGAATCTCCTTTCTAGTAAAGGGGACGCGGGTGGCGCTGTGGGTTAAACCACAGAGCCTAGGGCTTGCTGATCAGAAGGTCGGCGGTTTGAATCCCCGTGAAGGGGTGAACTCCCGTTGCTCGGTCCCAACTCCTGCCAACCTAGCAGTTCGAAAACATGCAATGCAAGTAGATAAATAGGTTCCGCTCCGGCGGGAAGGTAAACAGCGTTTCCGTGCACTGCTCTGGTTCGCCAGAAGCAGCTTAGTCATGCTGGTCACATGACCCGGAAGCTGTATACCAGCTCCCTCAGCCAGTAAAGCGAGATGAGCGCCGCAACCCCAGAGTCATCTGCGACTGGCCCTAATGGTCAGGGGTCCCTTTACCTTTACTTTTCTTGGAAGTTGAATCCATTGGTACAGGTCCCACTGTCCGGGGCAGGAGAATGCAAGCTTGTATCATTTTCCATGTGACAGCCCTCAAGATATTTAAAGATGGTTATCATATCTCTGCTCAGTCTCCTCTTTCCCAGGGTAAACATACCCAATTCCCTCATAAGGCTTTGTCGGGCACTGACCAATCAGACACTCATCCATCTAAATCAGGATTAACCATCTGACCACCAACAGCTCTCCAGGATTTCGAACAGGAAGCATTCCAAACACTACCTGGAGAAGGTGGGCGTTGAAACCTGGGACCTTCTGCATGCAAAACATTTGCTGTGCCACTGAGCCACGGCCCTTCCCCATGTTCAGGAGATGTTGGTGGGCACCATTAATGGTAGTCAGCAGAATTCTATTCCTCATCCACATGAATGACATGGACGAAAGATCTGAAAGGACACACTGCGCACCAAAGTTTGAAATTAAGTTCAGTCTAATGTTACTGAACTATTAGAAGGTTACTGCAAGGTGATTGGGAAATGGTACATTATGCCCTGATAGGATTATATTGAGGAAGGTAATTAAAGTGTAATTTGATGCATATATTTGGTGGACCAATTACACAGCAAAAAAATGGGATTAATATATAAGAGGCACCCGCATATAAACCTACCCAATTACATGCAATTTGGGGTTGTATCAAATTAATCCTTACAGCATCAGATAATTATCTATGTATATTTAAATGCTTAAAAGGTAGTCACCCAGAGCAGCAAAAAAATAAAAACAGGAACAAACTGAATAGGCCAGATTGATTAGTAAAATGCTCATTCAGAATATTTCAGGAATATTTAAGCTAACATAGGCGCTCCAGTTCTTTGAAAGGATTTATGAGCATAGGATCAAACACCTAGCTACAAAATCAGAGACAAAGATTGGGATAATAATAATAATAATAATAATAATAATAATAATAATAATACAGTGGTACCTCGGGTTAAGTACTTAATTTGTTCCAGAGGTCTGTTCTTAACCTGAAACTGTTCTTAACCTGAAGCACCACTTTAGCTAATGGGGTTGCCTGCTGCCGCCCCGCCACCAGAGCATGATTTCTGTTCTCATCCTGAAGCAAAGTTCTTAACCCGAGGTACTATTTCTGGGTTAGCGGAGTCTATAACCTGAAGCTTATGTAACCTGAAGCATATGTAACCCGAGGTACCACTGTAATAATAATAATAATCTTTTGATTGGAAAAATGAAAGAGAAGTTCAAAGGGTTTTCTTGAGCAGACAAGAAGGCCAGCCCTACCTTTAGGCAAAATGAGGTGGTAACCTCAGGTGGCAGACACAAGGGGTTGGGAAGCAGAGCAAGATATTGAAGGGGAGAAAGCTGGCTTTGTCACAAGGGCTGGCTGCAGTATCAGCTGAACCAACCTGTTGCTCTCAGGTACCGTCAGCAAAACCTTCCTTAGTTTCATGGTATGTGTATGTGTTGAAGTCCCTTGACAAAAAGATTCCTGCATTGCTGAGGCCTGGACGAGTTGACCCTCATTGGACTAGATGGTCCATGGTCCCTTCCAGTTCTTTGATTCCATGATTCTAAGAAGGACTAATAGAAGTTCCTCTTCCACTACTGTGTCCCTTCTCCACCCTGCTTGCCTGCTTATTGTCCTTGGTGGATGTCTTGAGCTTCCATCCCAATGGCAAGGGACAGATTATTCCCGTCATACTCACCTGAGCAACAGTGCTGACTTAAATATGGAACTGTTGAATATCTTGGCCGCATTCCCAAACAGATTTGGCTTCAGTCCTAAGCGCACTTACTTGATATCATGTTCCATTGAAGCCAATGGGACACACTTTCCCAAAATGTGTTTAGAACTGAGGTGGTCAGAGGTTGTCTAATGACCCATTGCAAATTGAAATGGCAATAATATGTGCCTGGTTGAAGGTTTAAGTGCTTCTGAAATAATCATGCAAAGTTGTTTAGTTTCTTCAAGAAGACCTGGTGAAAACTTCCTTAAATTCTTAAGGCTGTCCTTTTTTCCTGCACACCTTAAAAAGAATCCCTTATCACAACTACAAAAACATGGACAAAATTTTGTTTTCTTTGCTCATGGGGTATTTCTCATCCTACAAAAACGAGAAAATAAACGTCAGTTCAAAGAGGAGCTGTGTGGTGTGCTCCTGTGCATTGGAAAGTCAGCTCACAGCTTTTAGATTTATTTTGCTTTTACAACTTTGAGATCATAGTGGCCTTTTGGTTATTTTTAGGGCTGAGAAATGGTTCCCAGATGCCTACATGTCTTTGCACTATATTAGCACTGTGCAACATTTACTCAAACAAATCAGACCTTTCTGAAAGGAATCGGATTTATTCCGAGGGTGAACCGTAGCAATGTAAATTTTAACAGACTGTTGAACCACAAAGGCAGGTTGTGGCACGATGGATGTTCTGGCTTGTTCTCTGCTCTTCCAAAACATTAACTGCACATTTATCTTACTTTTTAAGAGTCGGAATCGCATGCTGCCAAATAGATGCACAGACACATTGCTATCATTTTATGTTTTCTTTTTAATTAAAGAATTCCATCTGACCCTATGCATGTGTAGAGCTCAGTGGTATTATCAACAGAAGAGTAAAAAGGATTCAGTAATTGCTTCTGCAGACGGATGTTATGAGCCATGTGTTCTCCTGGACAAAGGCTCATTGACAATTTGTCCAGAGGTTTCCATGGCAATGGAGGCCGGTTCATTAGGGGAAATGGGACAATGCCCTACCAACTTCAGTTTGCCATCTGCCAGCCCCTAGCTGCCTACCCTCTTACTTCCAACCAGTCATCCTCCTTCATCTCAGCATTGCTCTTGTAAAACTCAGGAGAGAAGCAGAATGCATTGGTCCCGTCTGCCATTGGTTCTAGCTCTGCCTGTCATCAGCCCTGGCGCCACCTCTGGCTGCCCCCTCTGCCTCCTTACCTACCAGTTCAAGTGTGCACCAGCCACCACTGTTCTGGGGTTTGTTTCTGTTGGATCAATCCATCAACCTCTGATGGATGATTTAGAACAGGGGTAGGCAAACTAAAGGGACACGGGTGGCGCTGTGGTCTAAACCACTGAGCCTTGGGCTTGCCGTTCGGAAGGTTGGCGGTTTGAATCCCCACAACGGGGTGAGCTCCTGTTGCTTGGTCCCTGCTTCTGCCAACCTAGCAGTTCGAAAGCACATCAAAGTGCAAGTAGATAAATAGGTACCACTCCAGCAGGAAGGTAAACGGCGTTTCCGTGCACTGCTCTGGTTTGCCAGAAGCGGCTTAGTCATGCTGGCCACATGACCCGGAAGCTGTACGCTGGCTCCCTTGGACAATAAAGCAAGATGAGCGCCGCAACCCCAGAGTCGGTCACGACTGGACCTAATGGTCAGTGGTCCCTTTACCTAGTTTTGTGAGCCCATTTTTTTTAAAAAAACAACCAACAACTCATATTTTTATCATTTTGTCATCCCCTTCAGTGATGACACCGATGGTGGCCTGCACCCCCTTTCCTCTGCCACTGCCTTAACTGTCCAGGCAGTTTTTACCTTATACATTTAATCAAAATAGGAAATGACTCTGCTGTTTGAAACATTCGTTGGACTCTCTCAAAAATAGTATTTAAAATTTTGCATATGCTCAGATTTCTAAAATCTTAAAGATTCATACACTTCTAAGGAAAGATTCAGGTTATGGGCACTGAATTATTCTGCTGAATTATCACACTGATCCATAAAGCACTGAGAATGAAGGAAGGTGTACTAACATAAAAGGACAGTTTAAGCAATAAGATACTGCAGAACATGAATGATGGCATCTTCATGCCTCGTGTGTTGTTCAGGGCGAACACCTCTGATTCAATGAAGTACAAAATAATACATCATCATTCACACACAAGAGCGCTGTACCACAATTACATGTTTTATTGCGAAATCAGATTTTTAAAAAATATATTTGCACTTGTTTAGTAATAAGCCTCGTAAATTCCAACCCGTTGCTTTTTTATTACCCAATTTAGCTATTTGGTTCCTTCTGCCTGTTTAGGAATGATAATTAAGTGTGCTACAAAAGTGGGACAAATTAAAATAATATGCTTGGGGAAAGTATTTCTAACATGGAAATTTCTATGCATATCCTTTTCATGAAAATGCTCATTTGCACCCATAAAGAAGGTGCAAGGGGTATGGTAAAATGGCTATATCTGTTAAACTAATTAGCCAGATTAGCCAAAATCATAGGAGTCTAGGCAAGTGTGTTATTTAATATGGAAGGCCCTGATCCTTGGGCACGTTTACAGCCACTAACTTTGGCCGTGCAGCAAAGAATGCAAGGAATTTCTGCCTCCTTGTATGTGAAAGAGTGTTCTCCTTAAGAGAGAACACGGGTTGCGGTGGGGTCTATCAGGCCGCCCCTCAGTTGCCAGGCAGGATTGGAAAGTTGGCCTGTGGCAATGATTGGTTGGTCGAGTTGCTGGGGCAATTTATGTGATGCAATTTGGTGGGGTGGATCTAATGCTTTATATTCTGTGCACGCAGCTTGGGAACTTTCTCTTTGCTGCGTGCATCGGAACACCCGCCCACCTGCCCTGAATTTAAGGGTTTTCTGCGTTGACCTTGCTATGCCTGTCATGGGGTCGTCTGCTGTTGCGGCAGGGGCCTGGTAGGAATTTTGTCCAATTGGCTGGTTGGCTGGTGCCATTTGGTTTTTGCCTACTGCGTAGCAAATCGTCACAACTTGTAAGTTGCGGTTAGGCATTGGTTATCAATTGGTTGGAGGAGGGGTTAGGATTGGCAGTGCCTGCCCCTCCAAGGTTGCTGCAGAAAGGGGCTTGCCATCTTTTCATCCGAATCCCTGGAATGGGGCTAGCACCGGCAAGTCTCGGGGAGCATGCGGGGAGAGGTGAGGGCCTGTCACTCAGCTCCATTTCTCCCCAATATTGTTTTCCCTTACTGGCTTTTGGTGGAATCTGGAAGTCAGTTCTGTCCCCAGGCCGGGGGGGGGGCAGATAGTCTTAACCAATGCCTAAGCAACTACTAACAATCATGTATGTTAATAAAGCTGTAGCCAAAATTATGCCAAAAACCTTAAGCAAAAATTATGTGTGTGTTGTCAGTTATTTGAGGGGTGGCTTGGGGACCTCGACACGCAATCTGACAGGCACACCATGAGCCTAAAGACCCTGAGATACTTCAGCTGGTAGAACATGAGACTTCTAATCTCAGGGTTGTGAGTTGGAGCTCCATGTTGGGCAAGCTATTCCTGATATATAATGAACTGAAAAGGATGTTTAAAATAACCTTTGTAAAAAAAAAAAAAAGCTTTTCCTTTGGGAATTATAGGGACAGAACTACCTAAATCCCATAGAAATTTATTTATGTATGCTACTACAGCAGCAGGAATGCTACACGCCCCAAAATGGAAAGAAGAAGAAGTCCCAGCAAAAGAAGAATGGATACAGAAATGGCGAAACTTACCGGAAGAATAAGAAATCAAGACAACAAACATTTATAAAAGAATGGAAATGATTTATTGAATATTTACAGATAGATTTTAAACCTTTAAGAACATTGGCATGATTATTGTAATAACCTGCAGTTTTATGAGAATATATTTAAAGTAGATGAATAAATGATTAAGCTAAGTTAATTTGGATATGCAGAAGATATTAAAAAATAAGTTTAAGGAACCGCAGAAAGAGGGGGGAGGAAGTCAAGTTAAAATGAAATGCTAAAATGATAGTAAAATTGGTGAAATGTATAAACCTTAAAAGCATAAATAAAATTGAGAGAGAGAGAGAGAGAGAGAGAGAGAGAGAGAGAGAGAGAGAGAGAGAGAAAGAAAGAAAGAAAGAAAGAAAGAAAGAAAGAAAGAAAGGGTCTGTCCCACAAAACAAAACAGGTGTGTCTCAGAAGATGATGAAAGCTGTACAGTGAAGATGCTAGATGCACTTCTGGGGGCAGGTAGTTCCTCAATTTAGGGGCTACCAAAGAGAATGTCTTCTCTTGGACCACTTTTCCTCGCACTTCTGAGGGTGCTGGAACTACCAAGAGAGCCCCCGTCTTTGGATGTGTTAACTAGAGCATGATTTGTTTGGACATGCTTAATTTTGCTGCTTCATTATTGAGAATGCTTCCCTCTACTTGAGTTCATTGAATAAAATGTAATAAAAATGCTCAGATGAAACATTTTTGCCTCAGGCTGCTTTTAGAGTCTTCGATAGGTCTCCCAAGAGCTGTTCCAGGTTGTGTGTGTGTGTGTTTGTGTGTGTGTGTGTGTGTGTGTGTGTGTGTGTGTGTGCGTGTGTGTGTGTGACAACAGTAACCCAAGACTGTTTCTCTTTAGCTACAAATTTATGCACAGACACTAGTCAAAATGATGGGAGAGACCTGTGAGATGCTGTTTGGAATGGAATTTAATAGCACACTTACATCAAGCTTTGAATTTAGGCTGAACGATGAAGATGGAGATGCTCCTTCAGGTATACTGGGCCAAGGCCGTTTAGGGCTTTATAGGTCAGCACCAACACTTTGAATTGTGCTTGGAAACGTACCGGGAGCCAATGAAGTTCTTTCAAGACCGGTGTTATATGGTCTCGGCTGCCACTCCCAGTCACCAGTCTAGCTGCCGCATTCTGGATTAATTGCAGTTTCCAAGTCATCTTCAAAGGTAGCCCATGTAGAGCGCATTACAGTAGTCCAAGCGGGAGATAACTAGAGCATGCACCACTCTGGCAAGACAGTCTGCGGGCAGGTGGGGTCTCGGCCTGCATACCAGATGGAGCTGGTAAACAGCTGCCCTGGACACAGAATTAACCTGCACCTCCATGGTTAGCTGTAAGTCCAAAATGACTCCCAGGCTGCACACCTGGTCCTTCAGGGGCACAGTTACCCCGTTCAGGATCAGGGAGTCCTCCACACCAGCCCATCCCATGAACCCCAAGAACAGTACTTCTGTCTTGTCAGGATTCAACCTCAATCTGTTAGCTGCCATCCATCCTCCAACCACCTCCAGACACTCACACAGGATCTTCACCGCTTTCATTGGTTCTGATTTAAAAGAGAGGTAGAGCTGGGTATCATCTGCATATTGATGAACACCCAACCCAAACCCCCTGATGATCTCTCCCAGCGGCTACATGTAGATGTTAAAAAGCATGGGGAAGAGGACGGAACCCTGAGGCACCCCACAAGTGAGAGCCCAGGGGTCTGAACATTCACCCCCCATCACCACTTTCTGGACACGGCCCAGGAGAAAGGAGCAGAACCACTGGATAACGGTGTCCTCAGCTCCCAGCCCCTCAAGACGGTCCAGAAGGATGTTATGGTCGATGGTATCAAAAGCCACTGAGAGATCCAGAAGAACTAGGAACCAGCTCTCACCTTTATCCCTAGCCCACTGGAGATCATTGACCAGTGTGACCAAGGCAGTTTCAGTCCTGTGGTGAGACCTGAATCCTGACTGGAAGGGATCCAAATGGTCTGCATCCTCCAGGCATGCTTGAAGTTGTTCAGCAACCACCCACTCAATCACCTTGCCCAAGAATGGAAGATTTGAGACTGGGTGATAGTTGGCCATATTGGCTGGGTCTAAAGATGTTTTTTTTAAGAAGCGGTTTAATGACCACCTCTTTCAGTGGGAAGCATTCACCACCCCACTGAGCCTGTGCTTCTCCAGATGTTGCTGGAGTCCATGTAAGATGAACGTGCAGGTTGATCATGCTGGATGGAACTGATGTGAGTTGGAGCCAAACAAGATCAGGGGGCTACAGTTGCCTGTTCAGCAGAGTCAGGCTATTGGCCCATCTAGTGGCCTAGTATTGTCTATACCAGCAGAAGTTCTAGGTGGTTTCCCAATGCTATCCCTGAGATCCATTTAATTTGAAATTGCTTAAACCAGAGATCTCCTTCAAGCATGGTATGTGAGCTACGGAGCCTACACATGTCCCATTTTAAAGCTATAAGACTTCTGAGATTCTCCCTAAATAAAATATAGCTCAGTTGCTCCTTTGAAGACGGTTCACAAAGCAACGCTCTTACACATAAAGAAATCAGCTCCTCGCGATCTTTCACTTTGAGACTTGAAAGCAAACACTCCCTAGAATGTTTGAAATTGCAGCTAAATATATACCTGACATATGAATATAATTCAACTGAAGCAAAGCCCCAAGATTAATAGTAGTCAACGTTGACGCATTCACAATTTCAAAATGTGTCAAAGGAAAACTTGTTTCAGATCATAAGAGAGTTATCTTGACAGGGAACACAAATGTTTTAATTCCACTTAATTACTTTGCCTACAGTTCACCGCTAAACCAACATATTAGGGTTTATTTTTAATAGCATGATTGTTAACTATGGTAACTGTTCGGCTAAGTGAATCTCTTTGTCAACATATGTTAATGAAGGATGTGACTAGATTATGCACTGACTTATTAGATGCGTTAAGTACCAGTCTCCTGTCAGTCTTGAATATCTCACGTATTAACTCTTTATTTGAGGATTTGTTATTGCAGAGCACTTCAATATCAGCTTAAGCTGCCTGGCAACATGGCTTGCAATTGTGGTGAAGGGTTACTTGATCTCCTATTTCCATCTAAAATTGCCACATGAAAAATATGAACAGTGGTACCTTGGTTCTCAAAGTAAATCCGTTCTGGACATCCGTTCCAAAACCAAAGCATTCCAAAACCAAGATGCGCTTTCTCATAGAAAGTGATGCAAAATGGATTAATCCTTTCCAGACTTTTGAAAACAACCCTTAAAACAGCAATTTAATGAGACCATTGATCCATAAAATGAAAGCAATAATCAATGTACTGTACTATAAAATAAATAAGACAGTATTGTAGATGATAAAAAAAAAATTTAAAAAATTCTTCCCTTCACTGATGATAGTCGTTGTTTGGATGGGGGACTTTTATCCATTTCTGCAGTCACATAATCAATCAATCCGTCTCTGAACTGGGTTCCACACAGTCACAAAAACAAATTAACTGAGAAAGCCTCAAAAACAAAAATGCAAAATAAAAATCAAAAACAAAAGCGCCAAACTTAATCCATTCCAGGCACCCTGGAAACAATAGCCGACAGCCACATCAGACGTTCAGCTTCTGAAAAATGTTCGAAAACCAGAACAGGTACTTCCGGGTTTTCAGCATTTGGGAACCAAAGTGTTTGAGAACCAAGGCGTTTGAGAACCACTGTAACCCTTTTTTATTATGCCACACAATGCTGGCTTAAATCCAGATCTGTTCACAGGGGACGATGACCTTCATTGTGAGAGGGACAGGGGTCTCTAGCTCTCGGCAGCTTTTGATACCATTAGCAGTGCTTTTTTCGGGGGGGGAGCAAGGGTACGCGCATACCCCTAAACATTTTGTGTTGCCATGACCATCCGATGGACTGACATGCCACCTGTCTCATGGTAGCAGCACAGACTGGAGCTCTGTCATTCTCCCCACCAGTGCCCGAGGAGGGGAGTCTGGGGGCAGTTGCAGTGGAGGTCCCTCTTCGCTCAGGCCAACTCCTCGCTGCCACCCCAAGGCCCTAGTCCAGGGGTGGGGGGAAGGAAGGGGGCAGGGGGCAGGTGGACCAGCCAAAATGAGAGTACCCCTAAACATTTTTAAAGAAAAAAAGCACTGGCCATTAACCACGGCATCCTCCTAGACTGTCTCCATGTGTTGGGAGTGTTCCCCTTGTACTTCTGGGGACACTTGCAGAGAGTAACATTGACTATGTGTCATGGACACTATTATGCCCCAAACATCCTTATGAAGCCACTGGGAGTGGACATTAGGTCATATGGGACACAGTGGGCAGCAACCAATTTGATTCTTCCATTGATGCAAGGATATAGACTTGTGCAATGGAAATGTTTCCCTTCTTTCCCTGCATTCTTCCCATGTCCACAAATTTGCTCCAGAGGACTGAAGGGTGGGGTGTGTGTGTGTGTGTGTGTGTGTGTGTATGGAACCCCCTTTGAACACAAACCAGTGTCACTAGCATCCTGTAGAGCCAGTATGGTATAGTAGTTAAGAGCAGTAGACTTGCAATCTGGTGAACTGGGTTCGCTTCCCTGCTCCTCCACATGCAGCTGCTGGGTGACCTTGGGCTAGTCACACTTCTCTGAAGTCTCTCAGCCTCACTCACCTCACAGAGTGTTTGTTGTGGGGGAGGAAAGGAAAGGAGATTGTTAGCCGCTTTGAGACTCCTTAGGGTAGTGATAAAGCAGGGTATCAAATCCAAACTCTTCTTCCTTCTAAAAATGGTAACTAAGCGGGTGGGAGCTGGTAACACAGGGTCGTGGACTGGCTGAATGCAAAGGAGTGGAGGCAACAGCTGGGGAACCCATTGGAAAAAGGCTCAGAGACAGGGGATTGGTGGTGGGATAACAATGGATGGTCAGATGGAGAAGACTGGGAGGAGGAGGTGTCAGAAGCAGAAGAGGTAACAGGGCTGAGTGGGCAGGAAGGGGCTGTGGCAGAGAGCAGTCCAGAATCAGAGGCGGAAGTGGAGGTTGGAGAAGAGGGGGACCAGGAGGCAAGGATGAGTCAGGCTGCTGAAGAAGCCAGGGAATCTCCCCTTTCTGCTGTGACCAGCTCCCCTCCCACCCTGGTCTCCCAGAATATGTAGAGGGTGGAGCAACAAGAAGCAAGACAATGAAGCCTTAGGCTGCTGGGAAAGGAACCAGGGGTGGGTCCTCAGATAGCAGTGGGAAGACGGGAACCTCCAGTCCTCACAACTGCCTTATTGGAGCAAGACCTACTGGGAAGGGATGCTGTGATCACTAGGCCTGTGCTATTTTGATTTCTTTGAATAAAGAGATAACCATACTGACATTGGGTTCTTTATTGTTTGGTTGCTGAACTACACCTGACTCCAGCTCCTGACACATGGTGTGTATGTAATTTGAATACCAACATCTGTGCATGTGTACTACATACCCTTCAACATTTCTCCAATGGAAATAGGGATGTCCCATTCCATAGTGATAATTTTATTATTTATAATCCCCACATCTGACTGGGTTGCCCCAGCCACTCTGGACAGATTCCAACATATATAAAAACATAATAAACATTTTTTTAAAAAAAATATTCCCTATGCAGAATTGCCTTCAAACGGCTTGGGGGACGGATAACTCCATACCCTCCAACATTTCTCCAATGAAAATAGGGACATCCTAAGGAAAAGTGGGACATTCCAGGATCAAGGAGACAGAACTGGGATGGCTTCTCTAAATCAGGGAGGTCCCTGGAAAATAGGGACACTTGGAAGGTCTGGTACTATCATCCGTGAAGATGTACAACACAGAGGACAGGAGAAGCAATAGCAGGAGCTAGAAGGTTTGCCAGGATCTCTATGACCATGAATGGTATGCTACACTGGAACTGATAATTCTTCCTCCTTTCTGGAATAGCACCACTTAGGAGTAGCGCATGCCACAGACGGGGGCAGCTGTCAGGCCAAGTCCTTTGTTTGTGGAGGAAATAAAATGTTAAAATGTCACCCCATGGGAAGTGGAAGGAGAGCATGATTGTGCCATGCCAATTATATTATTTCTCAGAGGGATCCATTAAAAACATTTAACCTGGCACATCATAAAGGTACCTTGCCTCAAAAAATAAAAATAAAAAGCTAAAAGATTCTCGTTGAATTCCAAGCTACAGAGCTCCTTTCCCAAGGATTTGGAAGAGCAGATATACTGTACCTGCCTCCCATACTGATGAGGAAGCCTTTTGAAATGTTAAAAATTCACCATGCATGCTCCGCATCTATCTATCTGTGCATAATTCATACACAACTAATAGGGAATAAAATATACAGAAGTAAACAGCTCGAGAAATTCTTTCTTTCTTTCCTTTTTTCAAATATCCTACCCCTTAACAAAAACACCCCCCAAATGCATATAAAGTTAGCAAAAGCACCTTTACATTTTACGATAGATTTAAAATGCATTTTTCCCTTTTTCCCTGCCCCCACTAAGGTATAGACATTAATAAGAATGACTACCTACTGGTAATTAGGCCTTTATAGCTGCTCATATATTGCTGTCCCGAGACACATGGCAAAGGCAGAGAAGTTTTATTTGATGCAACAGGCAATCTCTCGGGGAATTCTACCCCCCAATTCATTGTGATACCTTGTAAGGAGAAAGAGGCCCAGTTCCAATGCTTCTTGGGCCAGCGTTACACCTTGCATGGTGAAAGAGTGGGTCTATTGCTTATGATCTGTACAGGAAGCTATATGATGCAGACAGAACAGCAATGGTGTCCTGTGTTGCAAGTTGGTAAGGTAATGTAATGGGACGCAGGTGGCGCTGTGGGTTAAAGCCTCAGTGCCTAGGACTTGCCAATCGAAAGGTCGGCGGTTCGAATCCCTGCGGTGGGGTGCGCTCCCGCTGCTCGGTCCCAGCGCCTGCCAACCTAGCAGTTCGAAAGCACCTCCGGGTGCAAGTAGATAAATAGGGACCGCTTACCAGCGGGAAGGTAAACGGCGTTTCCGTGTGCGGCTCTGGCTCGCCAGATGCAGCTTTGTCACGATGGCCACGTGACCTGGAAGTGTCTCCGGACAGCGCTGGCCCCTGGCCTCTTAAGTGAGATGGGCGCACAACCCCAGAGTCTGTCAAGACTGGCCCGTACGGGCAGGGGTACCTTTACCTTTAAGGTAATGTAATGGTTCTAGGGGTTGCTCGTGCGTAAGTTGCCGCCACTCCTGGCTAGGTTACCTGGTTGAACCCTTTCTGTCTGGACAGCCCTTCACTTCGTGGCTGTCTCAGTCGCTGGCAGAATCCGTCAGTGGGCGTTTCTTGAACTTCTTCCAGCAAAGAAGTTCTTTGACGCCAAGTCTCCTCCTACTCTCCCTGCGCGGAAGTCTTCTGCGCAGGGAGGGTGTGGGCAGCGGAGGACCTGTGCTCTCCCCGCTGGTCTCCGGTGAAGAGTTCTGGAGCCTCCTCTCCGATTCCCCCATCTGCCCCCCTTCTCCACTGGTGTTACGCTGATTTCCTTCCCCAGCAGATGGGCTGCCTCTCTCCCTACTGGGACCCTCTCCGGCATCCCTCTGGAGCCTTCCCTCCGCCTCTAGCTCCGATGGCAGTTCCCTGACAGGTAAGTACTTACCTTACTTAGGAAGTGGCTGAAGGGTATGTGTGTGAAACTGAACATCTTCTTCTATTGAACATCACTTGGAGGCAGCCTCCCCAGATGACACTT